>NW_027256886.1:62255897-64655897 GCF_029215685.1 Pituophis catenifer annectens
CACCTGTGGTGGCCCAGGCAGGGCTGTGAGGATCCACGTTTGCTACTAGTTTGTTTTGCTAGCACTCTGCCAGCGAAAACTGAGCTCAGGGGACCACGCATGGACCCCCGGACTCCATTTTTGGCTGTGACAGCCTCCTGCAGCCTTCTGCCACTGCTCACGGCCATCCCAAGCTCCATTTTCGCTGGCAGAATCATTGAGGGCTGGTCCTTCACTGTTTCCAGACTGGCCTCATGGGCCAGATCTAAGCTCCCCACTGGCTGAATCCAGGCCCTGGGTCTTGAGTTTGACACCCCTGGTATAGTAGAAATTATTGCTATTTATTTCTTCAGTTTTAAAAGCATGGTCATCTTGTTCCAAACCAACCTCCTTCAACATTTATATCCAGCATATATGTTGAATAAATAAGGAGGAACATATGCCTTTGTCTGTTTCTCCTTGTTCTACATGGACTATGATTACTTGTCTTGTACTATATATGGATTTCTCATGTGGATAATGAGAAGTTCTGGGATTCCTATTTTTGCTAAGGACATGGCTTGACACAGTTAATTGGATGTTGGTTAACACAATTGAATGCTTTTCTATAATCAATGCAACATTTATCAGCTTATTACGTATTTGCCAAAAAATTCATAATAAGCTGATAATACTGCCCTTGGTTAAGGGTAATATTGCCCTTGGTTATATAAGCAGAGGCATAGAATCAAAATCATGTGAAGTATTAGTACCACTTTATAAATTTTTAATAAGACCACATCTGGAATATTGTATCCAGTTTTGGATACCACATTACAAAAATATATGTTAAGACTTTGGAAAAAGTGCAAAGAAGAGCAACTAAGATGATTAAAGTCCTGGAGACAAAAAGATATGAAGAACAGTTTCAGGAATTGGGTATGGCCAGTCTAGAGAAAAGAAGGACTAGGGGTGACATGATAGCAGATTCCAATATTTGAGGGACTGCCACAAAGAAGAGGGACTCAAGTTATTTTCCAAAGCATGAGAAGGCAAGACAAGAAACAATGGATGGAAATTAATCAAGGAGAGAAGCAACCTGGAATTAAGGAGAAATTTCCTAACAGTGAGAACAATTAACCAGTGGAACAGTTTGCAGGTACTTCAACACAGAAAGTTTTTAAGAAAAGACAGGACAAGCACCTGCCTGAAATGGTCTATGGTCTCCTACAGGGGAGGGGGGTTGGACTAGAAGACCTCCAAGGTCCCTTCCAAAGCTATTCTTATTGATTGTACAGCTTCTTAATGGTCTTCTTTGGCTTTCTCAATTATCAGCGCATATTAGCAATAAGAATTCCTTTCTATGTTAAGACATAAAACTCCAAGATTGTAAAGAATTTTTCTTTGATTTTATTCCCAGGAACATGATGTATGAACATAATAATTTGGAAAATAATGATTCAAAAATAATTCAGCATACATCCTAAGTGCACTAAGTATAATTTATCATTTTGACCCATCATGAACCAGCAAATTTCACAGCTCCATCAATGCTGGACTCTACCATTCCAAATTGTAGACTAGTATTTTTTTTTCCTCATAAAGAAAAAGAAACAGATTTTTTTTTCATAAGCATAATTATGTTAGAGAGAAGGCTTAACATTGGTAATGTTAGTTGTTTTAGCTGAAGATGCTGTTGAAAATTAAAGCTTCTGTAAATGTAACAGCCCACCATGAAATGCCTGATTGAGCTTTACAATGCATGTAGTTTGGTGACCAATATTTATGCGCTCTTATGTAATCATACAACGTTTTCAACATAGATTCAGTAATAATACTATGCATAGAAAAGCACTGAAATGGCCTTGATGAAAATATTCAGAACCTGTTATAAAAGCAAGGACAAAATCATTAGTTGAATGAACTCTGGAGAAGAGTTAGGGTGTAGGAAATTAGCACGCACCCCTTTCCTAGAAGAATGAAATATTTTAGGAAATATTAAAAAGGCAGAATATTATGTTTCCCTGGTTGAGAAATGGAAAAACATGTTTTAAAGACAAAGCAACTCCCGCCTTCCTGCCTCCCCAGCTTTGTTAATGGGCCAGAGGCAGAAACTCAATCTTTGACAATAGGACCCATCTGCAACACAACAGCAACAGAAACTAACACAATGGGACCCATCTAGGACAGAAACTCGCCACATGGCACCTGGGAAGATTACATCAGCCAGCAAGGCTAACTAAAAACCTCACTCCCTGGGAGTCTGACAACCAGTCAGGATACTCCTTCTGGGCCCCAGGAAGTTCAAAGCCAGAGAAAGCATAAAACCTGGGGACTCACTGTATCTCAGTCCCTTTTCTGTTCAGGAACTCAAGCCATGTGATCCTGTCCACCATTAAACCATCTTTCCAAGCAGTCTCCATGTTTCCAGTGTTTTTTTCCCCACTTGGAGCTGAACCCAGAAGGATATTTCTTCCAACAAGGGAAAAGATTGAGGCTGCCCCTCTTTTCCAACCCACAGGAGTATAAGGGGTTAGGGAAGAAGAACACAATCAAGCTTGCAAGATTTTGTTAATGTAGGCCAGGGGTGTCAAACTTGCATCGTCACGGCGGTGTCATGTGATGTATCATGACTTTTTCCCCCCTTCACTAAACTGGGCATAGGCATGGTCAGTGTGTGATGCATCTGGCCCCGGGGCCACAAGTTTGACAGCCCTGATGTAGGCTATCTCAATAAAGCTTAATTCTACTCTTCTTGTGGAATTTGTTTCCTGGTCTGGACAACCTTGAATGGTTAACACTATGTCAGAGCAATTCTCGGGTGCTTCACAACATTTTAAAGTTGCATTAGTGTAATTGCAGCACTATTGACCTCACTGAAAAGGAGCTGAGACTCTTAAACAACCTTTAACATTAACTGCAAATTAACTCATTTTCTGCAAATGCTTTAAACCATAATTTAAAGAACTGATTGATTTTCCCCCCTCCTCTCTGTTTTCTTCTACCCTAGAAGTTTTTAAAATGGGACAATGGGACACGATCATTTGTTCACAAATTAAGAAAATATTCCTTTGCATTGTCCAAATGAACAAGGAAAGACCATTTCCTTCTTTTAACATAATTTCCCCTATAATCCCACTAAGGTCATAAATGCTTTTAAAACCAGCTCTTGCACAATAAAACACATGAAATGTGGGCCAAAGAACATCCTAGAGTCATAAATTACCCAGAGATAGTTTCGTGATATCCATTATACCTTTACTGAATTATTAGGAAAGCTGCTTTTTTGTTCTTTAAATCTTTTGTGGCTACTTGCAATACATTCTTTGATTTCTAAACATTTTAAAGTCTTCCAATATGGGTCTACAGCAACTCACCACAGCCAATTCACCACGGCCAACTTGCTGCAGGACAAGAGTTACATAATATCGAAGAAATGGTGGGATAGAATCAATAAAGAAAGGATGCCACAGCAAGCGGTCCCATGGCAAATTGTCCATGGTGAGTTGGCTGTGGTGAATTGTCTGTGGAGAGTTGACCATGGCTGCAGCGAGTTGTCCCATTCCATCCAATACCATCATATACTTCCCTGCTATATGATATATTATGACCACAAAGGTTAAGAAGATGATGATAAAAGAGTAGAGTAGAGTAGAGTAGAGTAGAGTAGAGTAGAGTAGGGTAGCATAGCATAGCATAGCATAGCATAGCATAGCATAGCATAGCATAGCATAGCATAGCATAGCATAGCATAGCATAACTTTATTGTCATTTTAAATGTATACTAATCAGCATACATTAAAATGAAATTTCATTGCATTCAGCTCTCAAAGGAGAGCCTTTTGCATATACTCACATATATGACACAGAGAAACTTCACTGTCTAGTTCAAATGTATATAAATACATACCGTAGCAATAGCAATAGCACTTATATTCCACTTCATAGTGCTTTTACAGCCCTCTCTAAGTGATTTACAGAGTCAGCCTATTGCCCCCAACAATCTGGGTCCTCATTTTACCCAACTCGGAAGGATGGAAGGCTGAGTCAACCTTGAGCCTGGTGAGATTTGAACTGCCGAACTGCAGCTAGCAGTCAGCTGAAGTAGCCTGCAATACTGCACTCTAACCATTGCACCACCTCGGCTCTTGGGTGGCGGTGGAGAATCCTGCAAATTTACAAGACAGATGGCATAAGAATAGAATAGAATAGAATAGAATAGAATAGAATAGAATAGAATAGAATAGAATAGAATAGAATAGAATAGAATAGAATAGAATTCTTTATTGGCCAAGTGTAATTGGACCCACAAGGAAATTGTCTTTGGTGCATATGCTCTCAGTGTACATGAAGAAAAATAAAATACATTCATCAAGAATCATAAGTTACAACACTTAATGGTAGTCATAGGGTACAAATAATCAATCAAATCATACTAGGAAACAATCAATATAAATCATAAGGATACAAGCAACAAAGTTACAATCATGCAGTCATAAGTGGGAGGAGATGGGTGATAGGAACGATAGGAAGATACAAACCTGTTATAAAATCTAATAGTCCTGCTATACTGTAGATACTTCGAAACCTCCTCCGAGGGGAACAACAGAAACAGGCCCTGAAGTGGGTGTGTGGGGTCTCTAACAAAGGCAGATACAGCTGGAGATAATCATGACCATGACCAATTACTGCTCATTTTTTGTCAGTCTCAGAAAAGTCATTTGTAGACAGATATGAAAAAAATAAAGTATGATTGTTGCTTATCATCCTGCCATAACCTTTGTAGGAGAATTGTCTTCCCTGGAAGATAAACCAAAACAAACCATCAAAATTGCCTACCTGATAGGGAAATTTAGGGGATATTGTGAATTTCTCTGACCAGTAAATGGCATGTCAATGTATCTCTAGCTGAACTGCATTTTAAGTTCTCACAAGACTGTTGAATATTATTTCTATGTAAGTAGACTAGACATGTCTACCTTTCCTAATCACCATCAATTGGTTGGAATTACAAAAGAGATAAAGCAGTGGAAAGCATATTTATTTAGCAATTAAATCCTAGTAATATCCAAGAACTTTACTTCCCCTATCTGCTGACATTTTAGAATCAGAAACAGGGATGTGGTTAATTCAACTTCTCTTACATAGAACAATGCAAGTCAGGATTTATTTATGATTTATTTCATTAGGTTTACAGCTTTAGCAGAGAACAGGCCAGTTGTAGGAAGGATTCCAGAGGTGCTATTCAAATTTGATGGGGGCTGAATCATCCTGAATAAAAGTGGGGAGGAGTCACTTCCAAAATATTCAACAGCATACAGTAAATACCACTTGCCATTTGCTAGCACAATACCATTTGTTGCATATATCACTAATAAAGCATTATATGATAGACATAGAACAAGTTAAACATCTGAAGATCATTCACCATTCTCCCTCTTGCTGATTCTCTTTGCTGCCATCTAATGATCACATAGAGTTACTCAGTCCTGATATAGGACTGAGTATTAAAAAAAAAAAAAAATCAAGTGGAATCAAATAGTGGCAATTTCCAGCAGTTAAAAACAGGGGGAAAAAACCCTCCAAGTACAAAAAAATC
The DNA here is from genome assembly GCF_029215685.1 of Pituophis catenifer annectens. Taxonomy (NCBI): domain Eukaryota; kingdom Metazoa; phylum Chordata; class Lepidosauria; order Squamata; family Colubridae; genus Pituophis; species Pituophis catenifer. Next base: position 62,261,455 of record NW_027256886.1, read on the forward strand.
CTTCTATTTCCCATTTTTCCTTCTGACCATTGGCTTACACTATACAACTAAGCTTCATGTTGCATGGATCAGATATCTCGCTTCCCAAATTTGTTATTTAGGAATAACAATGTTATTGCTAAAGCAAAACATAAAGCCCTTACATTGAAATGCTCAGGAATTGCCAGTTTTAAACCAGGGGTGGGTTCTAAATTTTTTTACTACCGGTTCTGTGGGCGTGGCTTATTTTGTAGGTGTGGCTTGGAGGTCATGTGACTAGGTGGGTGTGGCTAGCTGGTCAGAGTCATTTCTGGAAGGTCCTTGCACTTACGACCAGTCCTCGCACTTACGACCCGACTCATTTGTTTGCTTTTAACACTGATCAGCTGTAGGATGGCCCTTTGAAGCCCTGCGGCAAGAGTTTAAACAGTTTTTTTCCCTCTAGTCATCAGCTGGGACTCAGGAGGCAGCAATAGATTGGGGGTGGAACCAAATAAAAGGTAAGAATAACGTGGGGGTGGGGGGGAGGGTGGGGGGGGAGAACCGATTTGGTGATGTCATATCGTCACCGCTACCGGCTTGGCCGAACCGGGAGGAACCCACCACTGTTTTAAACTTCAGATGAGAAGGAATTGGATAAGATTAGTAAATGACCATGATCCGATTGCACTCAATAGTGTGAAAAACCATCATGCTTCATCTGTAGGAAGAATGACTTGCCTCCAGAAACTGCAGGTGCTCCAACACTGGAGATTTTTAAGAAGAGATTGAACAACCATTTGTTTGGAATAGTATAGAGTTTCCCGCCTGAGCAGGGGGTTGGACTAGAAGATCTCCAAAGTCCCTTTCAACTCTGTAATTCTGTTATTCTGAAATTGAACCCTCCATTGATAAAATGAGGCATTAACCTCTCCAGGCCTTTGGCAAGGACAATTAATAGCCCTTTATTCCTTTTTGCTTGCCTCTATCTGGGTTTGTTTTCTCTGTTGTCCCTGTTCTTTTGTTTTGCACTGTTCTTGTTCTTTAAATGTTTTTTAGCCATTCGTAAGCTGCTGGAGTCATTGGGAGTTGGGTGGCATATACATTTAATAAAAGTATGGTTGATTGCACAGTCAGCCATATATTTAAATTGGATTTGATATTTTTATCTATCAATCAAGTCCTTCTCAAGGAGCCAGGAAAGGCAGAGGTTGCTGTATGATGGTATTAAAGGTATTGCTGAAAGATGTAAGATGTTCCAAGAAAGGCTGCCTTTTGCTATTAACTGATGGTGATTTTGTCAATGATGATGATGTTGTTGTTGTTGATGTTGTTGTTGTAATTAATAATAATAATGGTACCATGTCCAAGAATTTTACAAAACACATCAAGAAATTGCAGCTTCCTGACTTCCGGTTTCCTTGTCTTCGGCGTCGGCGGCGCTCTTTGAAGCTCCGCCAGCCCCGCCGCCTGTAGAGCCGCTTCGAAACGAAGAAGCGGCTCGAAAACTTCTAGATCCTAAAGGATTGAAGAAGAGAGATCGCAGGGCACTGGTTGAGCCCCTGTGACCCCCCAGGGAAGTTTCTGGGGAGAGAACAGGCGTGGCTCCCTTCCAGCCTGCTGAAACTCCGGGCGACGTGGGACGATTCTGCTTTTGCAGAACAAGCCGGCTGCAGGAAACTTAAAGCGAAAGAACCGGCTTTAATAAACAGCGAAACTACCTGAATCCTGAAATTTGGAAACGCAAGTATCAGCACTTTATTGACTTTCAATTTGAGAAATGCGAGTGAGTGAAAGTGCTTTGAAAAGAAAAAAATATGGCGCCTAGCCTCAGAGTTAACGAGCCAGTGAATGTGGATTGGTGAAGTTATCTTGTTTTGTTACAAAGTTTCCAAGTTGTTACAAAGTTGCCCTGCTTGTTAAAAGAGAAACAATAATTTCTCCCTTTTTAATACTGGACTTTGCTTTATTCCAGTCTTTATTTGATTAAATCTGGGGGATTTTTTTAGAAGTTTTTGTGCAGGAGGGAAAGGAAAAGGAACCTCCCTTTTCAGAAAAACTAGATCACGAGCCAGGATGGCTTCAAAGAAGCAGGAAGGGAAGGCGTCAGGGGGGGGGATCCCCCACACACAAACATGAAAAGCAACCTCCCCCTGCTCAACAGTTACAAACTCAGAAAAAAGAATTTGATGTGGGAGATTTAAAAGAATTTATTTCTAAAACTTTGGATGACAAATTTCAAAAATCCCAACAGGAGATAGATGATAAACTTCAAAAATCACATCAGGAATTTATGCAGGAAATTAATGAAGTTAAAGACATGGTGAATCAGAATCAAAAAAAGGTGACCAAAAAAATATCAGAAGTGGCGTCTGGCCTGGTAGAATTTATTGGGAAAGTTGATTTTAAAGTTGAAGAATTTAAATCAGAAGTTAATGTCAAGATGAAAGACAATGATTATAAAATTGATGAAGTTGACAATAAAATGCAGAGAATTGAAGATGAGATTGTTATGATACAATTCCGGGCGATGGAATTTGCTATACGGCTTCGGGGAATTCGAGAGGAGGAGAGACAGGACTTGAGACAAGTTTGCTCTGAAGCCTTGGCTAAGATTTTACAAGCTAGTCCTGATTTGGTATTTCACAAAATAGATAAAATTTACAGAGTCAACTCTTGGGTGGCCAGACAAAGACAACTGCCTAGAGATGTGGTGATATATTTCACTGATAGAGAAATTAGAAATCATATCCTGCAAAAATCTTTTCATACTTCTGTACAAGTGGGGGGTTCACGACTTGAAATTTTTAAAGAATTACCTCCTAAAATGCTGAAAGCTAGAAAAGAATTTGGTTTTCTTGTTAAGGAATTGAAAAATTTACAGATACCCTTCCGGTGGGATGCACCAGCTGGGATAATTTTTAGATACAAGGGAGAAGGATATCGGTTGAATACCGTGGAGAAGGCACAACATTTTTATAGTACTATACTTAAGGAAAGAACTCCATCTCCACGTACATCTACAGTTTTGGAGATTAAGGAGAGTGAAGAGAGGCAATTGGAAGAACAGTCTAAGCAGGAATTAGAAACAGTGCAAGGTGCAGAAGGAGGTTTTTTGAGTGAGCCCTTGCTGGATTCTTCTCCAATTTTGGATTTGATTCAGTTGGCTGAAGTGAAAGATCAACGTATAACTAGAGCTCAATCTAAGCTATTTAAACAACAGCAACAACAACAACAGGAAAGACAAGACAAGAAGGCAGTTAAGAGTACCGTACAAGAGAGTGGCGCTATGGGAGGAGCGAGATCGAAGCTTTCGGAGGAACTTCAAAGATATTGCTCCGCGCTCCAGAAAGAGGCCGATGACCTTTAAGTGTCTATCTTGGAATGTCAATGGGTTGAATTCAGCACAGAAAAGGAAGAAAATATTTACATATTTGAAACAATTTAATAATGATATAATATGTTTACAAGAAACGCATATAACTACTCAAGATCAAAAATATTTGATAAACTCAAAATTAGGAGTACATTTTATATCTTCGACTTCGCAGAAAAAGAATGGTGTGGTTATTTATGTAAATAAAAAATTAATAGCGAAAGTTATAGAAGCAGATCAAGATGGTAGGTTTGTAGCAATTGAATTGCTTACAGCAAATGGACCAATTCTTTTGATTGGAATTTATGCTCCCAACCAACAACAGGATTATTTTTATAAGATATTACATACTAAAATATTGCAATGGGACTATAGATCTATTTTAATTATGGGAGACTGGAATGGAGTAATTGATTCTAAATTAGATAAAAAGAGCTTGGCAAAGTCTAGAATTAGACTACCACAGACTTTTTTTGATATGAAAGAAGATATGGAATTAAAAGATGTTTGGAGAATACATAATTCAAATGTATTGGATTACACTTTTTTTTCTGATAGACATAGATCTTTTTCTAGGATTGACTTTATCCTGTTGTCAAATGATCTACTTGTTAAGACCAAAAGAACAAAGATTTTTCCAAGAACCTTGACTGACCATAGCCCTGTATGGATAGAAATTGAGATGGATAAGGTTGAGAGACGCTCTTGGAGATTAAATGAGAACTTGTTTAGATATGAAAAAAATATAATAGAACTTAAAAAGCATTTGAAAGAATTTTTTGAAATAAATTTGAATAAAGGTACTCCAATTGAAATTGTTTGGGATGCAAGTAAAGCTTATATGAGAGGGGTACTTATCTATATGAACTCTAAACACAGACAGTTCCGACAAAAGAAAAGAATCGAGTTGGAAATGGAAATAAAGAATAAAGAACAGCTACTTATTAAAAACCCAACAGATGAAAGAATTCGAGGTGCTATAAAACTTTTGAAAGACCAATTTCAAATGCTTATGGCGGAACAAGTTGCAACAAGCCTACAATATGCGAAGCATAATACATTTTGCAACGCTAACAAACCGGGCAGATGGTTGGCTTACACATTGAGGAAAAAACAAAGTATACGGACTATTGATAGTATTGATATTGGCGGGAAAGAAATCTTTCAACAAAAATTAATTAAAGAAGCTTTTGTGGATTATTATACTAAATTATATGCTAAAGAAGAGGTGCAGAATGGACTTATAGAAAAATATTTAAATGATAAGAGAATTACAAAAATTACTGATCAACAAAAGGAAAGAATGAATTATCCCATAACAGAGGAGGAGATAACAGCAGCAATTAAACAGTTAAAAACAGCCAAAGCTCCTGGCACGGATGGTCTGACTGCAGTGTATTATAAAACTTTGCAAGCTGAAATGGTGGGACAACTTAGAGACTTATTTTGTAACATTCAACAAGGGGGTAAAATACCCCCATCTTGGACAACTGCTTATATATCTTTGATACCAAAAGAACAAGTTGGTCCTAAAAAACCAGAGAATTATAGACCAATATCTCTTTTGAATACAGACTATAAAATTTATGCGAAGGTATTAGCCAACAGATTGATGCCAGTAATTCAAAAGGTGATTCATGAGGATCAAGCGGGATTTATTGAAGGCAGATATATGAAGGACAATGTAAGGCAAGTAATGTAAGGCACCGATTCAAATGGGATTATAAAATACCGCTATGGCTGGATCTTGGTCATACCTTGTGGAATACAAATATAATGTCACTCGGGGGGTTTTTATACAAAGAGGTTCTTTTTACAGATGCGGGCAGATGGCAGCTGAAGACATTACAGACACTGTTGGATGAAGGACTTAATCTAACTTGGTTACAATATAATCAATTACAATTGAGATGGAAAGAGGACCAAAAAACTGGTATTATGTTGCATGAGGAAGAATTGGTTAGACATATAAAAGAGAAAGGTCCAATGCATATTAAAAGGCTTTATAATGTTTTGCTAGAAAGGGATTCAGAAACCGAATTAGTTAAAGATTGTATGATTAAGTGGGCACAAAATTTTGAAGAACCAGTGATGTTGGAAACATGGGAAAAAATTTGGGTTCAGAATGTTAAATTTACACAGTCGCAGAATCTGAGGGAAAATTTCTATAAAATGTTTTATAGATGGCATTTAGATCCCAAAAAGTTGTCATGTATGTACCCTAATGTTCAGCCAAAATGTTGGAGATGCGAATGTTTGGATGCTACGTATTATCATGTTTGGTGGACCTGTAGGAAAGTTAAGGCTTTTTGGATAAAAATTTGGTGGGTCATGCAGAATGTTTTGAAGAAAAAAATTCAGTTTTCTCCACAACTGTTTTTATTGGGTATAGTTAAGGGTTTTACATTGGGTGAAACAAAATTGATATTGTATATGATAACGGCAGCAAGACTGTTGATAGGTAAATACTGGAAGAATGAAGCTTTGCCCACTATCGAGGAATGGACTGTGAAGATGGCCAGTTTTGCAGAGATGGCGAAGATTTCAGCGTATTTAAAAGATTGTTCACAAGAGACTTATGAATGGGAATGGAAAAGGTGGATAGAATATGTTCAGAACAAATATCAAACTAGAAAGTATCAAATAGCTTTTATTTGAAAATAATGTATTAGAAATATTTTAATGCAAAGGGATAAAGAGGAAAAACTTTATAGGGGGAGGGACGGGTTCAGGCTTATATATTAGTGTCATTAGTTATGAGTAAGTAATAGGGAAGTCTGGGGGGGGAGGGTTAGGGAGGGTTAGGGAGGATGGGAAGTTTGGGGCTGGAGGTGGGGGGTGAAAAAGGGGGTGAAAATGTAATTGTAAAACTTTTGCAATAAAAAAAAAAAAAAAGAAATTGCAGCTTCCTGCAATAACAGCGGAACTGTAAAAAACTGTGCTAGTCAGAACATCATATATTTTAAGAAGATACTTGGTTGATACCTAGGATGCTGGCAGCAACCCGAATCAACCATTAGCACAAGTCAATGGTATTTATGACACATCTTTAAATGTTCAGTTGACTGGGTTTCATGTTTAATGAATAATAATAATAATAATAATAATAATAATAATAATAATAATAATAATAATAATAATAATAATACCTTAACAGTTTCTAGGTCCTTGGTTAGGACTCGAGCTGCTGAGATATTAACCAGCCTCAAAGGCTGTGAATCTCACTAAAGATTAAATAATAATAATAATAATAATAATAATAATAATAATATGCCTACAAGAAGTCTTTCCGAGAGAGCAGGGAAACAATACTTTTTTTTTATGAACAGTAAAACGTTATTCAAAGTAAGTTTACTAATTAGAACTATTGGCTGAGGAATTCATAGGAACTGATACTTCTGACAAAATGACATAAATGTTGTGCCATAAGCTCTGCTCCATCTTGCACAAGAACACAAGAATAACAACAACAACAACAAAAAGGGGGTGGGACAGTGTGCATCTCACAGGTGTAATATTGTTTTAGTTGTCTCTCTAGGACAAGCCTGTCAAATTGGCAGCCTGCGGGCTGGATGCGAGTCGCCCAGGCCACCCCCAGCCCAGCTCCGCAAAAGGAAAAAATGTTGTGATACATTACGATACATCACGCAACGCGATCGAGTTTGACACAAGTGCTCTAGGAGTTAGAGTGGTTGGGACAGGGCAGGACGTTAGCAAGCCCATGTTCGAGACCCGAGAACTGCTGTGTGGTGAGGTTAAGCTCTCATCCTTCGATCCAGCTCCTGTTGGAGACATGAAAGAAGCCTCCAATTGGGCACCCACAAGGCAATGGTGATTTCACTGGCTAATCCTTTCAACTTGGAAGCGCCTCAGTGCTTCTGACATGAGTGCAAAAGAAAAAGCTGTTTCTTTCATACATAGCCATACACACACACACCTCATCCCATATTCCTGCTCTGGCTATGAAGCACTAAAGTTTGTCCTGGGACCAGATTTTGCTGTGGAATGCTAATTATAGTTAAGGACGCATAAACTTATAAATGATTGATAACTCATTGTTTTAAATTAAACATCTTGTCCTGAAATGGAAGCGCTTACTGCTTGCTATGATTATTGAAAGCAGAATATCATACAAGTTTCCCAGTCTAGCACCAATGGTAATCTTTTTCTCTTGACAGAAGGAGAAGACTAAATAATTACTTTATTATTGCTGTACTCCTAACAGTCTTAAAATGACATAGATCAGAATGTGAATACCATATTTTAATAGAGTTTAGAAAGAAGAGTGTGGAGCGTTAACAATAATGAAAATATGCCATTCTGATTTCTGCTCACATTAAAGAAAAGTAATGATAGCCTTCAGTCTTGGAAGTATGAAATAGCATGAAGTTATCACCATATTATTTGAAAATTAGCATCTGGGACTTAATGTAGTGAAAAAAAGCTTGGAACCTTACTGCCAGAAAAAGCAGAAGAAGGAAGAATCCAGTTACAGCACCCTCTTAGAGTAATCCAAAGTTTATCAGGTTTGAATTGATGATGATTGTTTACTAAATACAATAAATCACTGGATCCTAAGCCAGGAAGCCAGTTTCCTAATGTAAGGCTATAGTGAGTATCTATAAATTAGATACATTCAGTGTACATAGTATGTTGGTATACAAGTAGTTCTTGACCTATATCCATAAGGAAGCCTGCCCACTGCAGTCAGAAATCCTAATGGCCATTAAGTGAGACTCCCACCCCTGCTTTCTCTGATGCAGTAGTTAAACAACTGTGCAGATTGTTAAGCAGAGCACAGGATGCCTCAGGAGTGGGGGAGGTCCTGGGAGGCCCACCTAGCTAGATCCATTTGGAAGTATACATGCCGCAAAAAAAAAAAAAAAAAACCTTTGCAAAGCCAAAAACAGCCCAGCAGAGGACGGGGAGGGGAAAAGAGCTCAGCTAGATTAGAAGCCAGTGCCACGTTCAATGTCAAAGAAGCTTCCAAATATGCCTTGGTGTTTGGCCGCAAGAACCCCCAATAGTTGAAACACAAGGGAGGAAGTCCAATGATCCACCCAAAGATAATGTTTCACAAAAGAAAAAAGCTATGCTTGTGGCTAGACCTCTACTCAGAATAGAGTCGGGATACTGCAGATGTTGGAATTCATTGTTTGAATGCATTTCTATGCAACAAGTACGGTAGTCTTCAGCCAGTAAATGGCAGTATTTGCAAGTTTGGATCGATGGTATATACTGTACTCTGCTCTTTTGTTCTAAGTAGAGTTTTCTATTTCCTGTGTATGTCTTGTTCCAGTGTCTGGAAGTGGTAAGAGTCCAGTGCAACGGGCTTCAATTTGGTGCAAGCAAGACAGAATGGCTTTGAGTATTTGGACCTCCTAACAACAAAGTTTTTTTACCAGTAGTCCTGGATGGGTTGGCACAGCCCGAAACAGGCTCAGTGTATAATTGGAGGGTTCTCTTGGACTCATGGTTCCCAATAGAAGAGAAGGCCACCTTCTTTGTGTCTGGGCTTGGGGCCTCAAATGTGCTAAGGACCTGTTTCTTGGCTACATTAGCATCCATGGCAATAATTCTATTCAGTGACCGTATATATTTATTTTCTATTGTTTTAATGGTTTGAAATTTATTTTTATGTTTTTCTTATGTGTGCTGCAAATAAAAAAATAACTAAATGCTGCTTGTCTTCTTTACACAACTACAACAATATAGCTTTTGATATGGTTAGACATAGGCAGGCCGAACAATAAGACAATAGTCAGTTGCCTGCTTTCACCCTTAAAAGTATCATTCTATCTGAGGTTTAATTTGTGTTCTGATTTTGCTTCTTTCCTTTTATATATATAAAGTTCTGCATATCACTGCAGTGATTACAGTGAAAGGAATGCAACAGAGGAGAAAATGGAGTGATACATTTGGAATTAAGTTAAATGCCCTTTTGATGATGAATGAACTGAAAGAAATGTATGTTATCACTTCACAGAGCTACTCATTTTGCATAGCAAAGGAATCAAGAAGTATATTCAACCAGTGCTGACTATTACACCAAGAAACTGGCATTGGGATCAATGGGCTGTCTAGCTTGCGAAGGAAGCAATTCACAGATGGATAAGTTAAAGTAATAGAATTTAACCATCCTGCCCTAATCAATTATTGTTGCTTTAAAATCACTTACTTCCAAATTTTTATTTAAAACCAAGCCTTTGAATGGTTCCATCCAACTGATTTGGATTTAGACACTTCCTTGATCTCCCTAAACAATCCTACTAATTGTAATGGACTTTATGTCCAAGAAATCCTATTCAGTTCAGATTTTGGTGGAAGGAGGGGAGGATCTAAACTGTCATACATAAAAATAATTCTCTGAACAATGAAACTGGCTATCAGATTAGAGAGTTTAGAGTTTGAAATTATTCGACCCAGAAAAGTTCATGGTTATATTGTTCTGTTCAATGTGCAAATTGACTCTTACCTCCAATTAATCGCTTGAGATCTTCAAGTGCTCTGGTTTAATTGTGCAGACTGAGCTGAAACATTGCATTCCTCAAACAATTACACCACAGCTACCCTCTTGACTTTCCCTGTATTCTTCCTGAGACTACAAGAATCGCTATTTGTAGGTTGCCTTTTAATTGCTTAGTTCAAAATGGTAAGATGCAAGCTTCTAAAGTGAGAACAATGTTCAAAATGTCAAATATGGAATCAAGGATGAGCTTATACTTTGGATAACGAAAAATGCAACAATAGCACATGCTCAAATACTACCTTTTTTCAGCTGCTGTTTCACAAAAAGAATATAATTGACTGCCAACTGTTAATGTGTCATATTTCACAACTCATTTATGCCTACTTGTCTATCAAAAATGTGGATGGAAAATAGGCACGTTGCCAGTAAGTATGAACACTGGAGTTATACATCACAGTTTTAACATTTGTACGTATTTAAACTAACTATAGATTTCCCAAGTTCCACTTTTAGAAATAAAAAAAAACAAATACAAAAATATCTGAGGAAAAACGTTCCAAGTTTTGTCTATTCATTTTCCAGATGTTCATCCCAGGAATATAAGAGAAATCTGTGGGTTTGAAGGGAAATAGGATTTATTTAATGACACCTTAAAAAAAATCTATTAACCTTATTTCTTTTCCCAATGCTCTTTGAATGTATGAATCAAAGAATAATGTCATTAAATTGGTTTTTTTGATTCTACATGAATGATGGAATCTGGGTATGTCACCTAAGCAAGGACTAGTGAAGCAGCTGCCTGTAACATTAGCAGAAAGAAGGTTTGCTATGGGAAATATTTGAAGAAGAGTACAGTGGTAGTTAGTTAGTCAATCATAAGTCTGAACATGAGTTCTGCAGAAATGTAGATGCAGGAAGGAAGCACATTGAGATTACCAATCTCACAAGGATGTGGCAGAATGACAGAGGAGAAAAGAGGACATTACTGATTCTCTGGGTAACGTGTCTGATGGAATGACTCCCTGGAAAAGAGGTGGAGGACACACACAATAACAGGATTCCCTTACCAGAGCAGATTCCAGGAGAGAGAAAAGTTGAAATATGGCATAGAGACCCAGGGTAACCCTACAAAATTATGGGAGGTATAAATGGAGGTGAACAATTATTTTGACAGGTATTTAGGATTCTGCTAAAGTACTCCACTAGCAATAATATAATGGGCTGTAAAAGTGACCTTGGGGAATGGAGGACAAATCACAACCAAGACAATGGTCCGACAAAAGACATTTGAATCCAAGGAAGAAATGTAATTTGCAAAAACATCTTAGATTTGACCCTCCTCAGTTCTCATGAAATAAAGGGAGGGAGGGGAGAGGTGCATTCAGACTTTCAAGATTCTGTCCCCATAACTTTATAATAAAAATAATATTAGCATTCATAACTTTTATTTCCTGGTTGAGGTCTACATCATAGGGCTGATAAATAAAAAGTCTTTCTAGAAATCCAAAAGATGCTTGCTTTCTGAGTTTTCCTGCTGTTAATGGTTGGACAATACCCTTGAAACAAAGATAATTGTTTAGTATACCTGGACCCTTTGTTAAAATTTCAGATGTGTTATCCTCTTGCTCTCCAAATAAACTTAAAGAGGAATATTAATAAAAGATTTCATTCCATTAGAATTCACATGTGATAATAAAATCCTAATTATACAGTTGAAAAGAATCAACTGTTAAAAAGATTTGTGGATGCTTTGATAATTTATGATATTTACATAACTGGTACTTTTAATTTCCTTTCAACCCAAAAATAAACAAAGAAAGGAGAGTTATAGACAAAAAAAATCCCATTTAAACAAACAGAATTAAAGGATCCCAACTTTATACATCTGGCAGCTTTCACACCAAGCACCACCTCTAAAAGTTATAATAGGAAGGATTAATGATTTATACTCCCACCTACACTGATGTACCAAATCAATGCATGCTTGAAGGTTCTACTTTTCAACGGCATCTTGGAATACTCCTGTATTAATTGATCAAAAATCAAAAAGAAGAGGGAACGTTTTCCAATTTATTTCCTCAATTAGAATAGAACATTTCTATTAATTATAGGATAAATTGTTACATGCATAACCAAAAGAAAGGACCTTGATAAGTGTTCCACCTCCTCATTGAATCCTTCAGGAAATAAACCATGTTTAGTCAACATTTTTTTTAAGGCAGAACTTTTTAAGGCAGATTGGATACTGTTTATAAGCTCTATGTGCTTAGAGCTCAAAGCATTGTTAAAGACATCACACACCAACTGTATGGTCTGTTTTTGTTGCTCCCATCTGGGAGGAGGTTTTGAAATATTTCTAGCAGGATTACCAGATTCTGTAACAGCTTTGTTCCCTATGCTATCTGACTGGTAAACATTCAAGATTCATTTTTCTCGCCATGTACATGGATACATACAAACTGTGTTGTTTCTCTGTGTCATATATGTGGGTATATGCGTAATTTTGTATTTATTTGTTTATTTATTTAGTCATGTTTATGTAGTGTATATTGGAGGTAGTGACCCTTTGAAAGCTATATGCAACAAAATTTCATTTTAATGTATGCTGATTAGTGTACACTCAAAGTGACAATAAAGTTATTTTAAATCTAAAAAAGTCTAAATTTGTCTTGTTTTGCAGTGTAGAATTTATTTTAGTGCTTAGAGATCATAATGAAGTTCTTGTTGTCACATGTTGTACAGCCTAGTAAATGACACCTTTACAACTATCTCATTACCTTGCAGATATGTTTTCATTGAAAATAAGGGGAGAAATGTAGCCATGTACTCAAGGCAGTACAATAATGGCTCTATGTCCTGGATTTCCTTGTGGTAAAATAAAATTAGCACACCCTTATCACCCTGTTTTTTTATACTTCCTGTTTTTTATACTCTTAGATCTTCTAAAGGAAGAAAATGGATTTCTATTCACCCTGCATTGTCCTGAAGTAGTAGGTTTAATAAGGGACACAGTGGCTCAGTGGCTAAGATGCTGAGTTTGTCGATCGAAAGGTCGGCAGTTTGGCAGTTCGAATCCCTAGTGCCGTGTAACAGGGTGAGCTCGTTACTTGTCCCAGCTTCCGCCAACCTAGCAGTTTGAAAGCACGTTAAAAAATGCAAGTAGAAAAATAGGGACCATCTTTGGTGGGAAGGCTTTCCTTGTGCCTTGGGCATTTCATCATGCCGGCCACATGACCATGGAGATGTCTTCAGACAGCGCTGACTCTTCAGGTTTGAAACGGAGATGAGTACCGTCCCCTAGAGTTGGGAACAACTAGCACATATGTGCGAGGGGAACCTTTACCTTTAGTAAGTTTAATAAGTTTTATTTTTCAACATAATCCATTTGACATGATTGCATGCCAAAACACATAATTTAATCCTCCTGTTCATGTTCTCAAACATGTTTCCATAGTATTTGCTGACATTCAGAGTATTGATGATTTAGAAGTTGCAAGCATCCTCTAACTGGAAATTGGTTTGTGATCATCCTAGAATACTCCTGGTACATCTCAATCTAATTCTTAGAAACTGTTTACAGGAGATTTGTCTCTTATTTTTCTAAAATGGGACTCACAATATTGTGCCTCAATAAAGAACTGTTTATGAGTTTTCTATAGATGATAGTTAGTACCTTGGTACTCAACTGCTTTGAAACTCATCATATTTGGTACTCAATGCATTTTGATGTGAACATTTTGTCCCAATACTCATTGTTTGTTTGCTACTAAATGCACTAACTAGAACTTGTCTGCCTTTTGATTCACTACATTATTCCTTATGGAGAAAATGTATTTTGTACTCATTGTTTTTGGTACTCATTACGCCTCCCAAAACCAATTAAGGATGAGTACCGAGGTACCACTGAAAATGGTTGCTTTTTTTTGACATCACAAATTTCATGAAATTGTTTGACTGTTTATCACACTTTATGCTAAATGCTGAGATCTGACTTGCTCAGCCTCCTACAGAATTTATTCAGAGTTTCTAAAATTAATTTCCAGATGGCGAAGATATCATTCATTCACCTACATCTCTCTTTTATAAAGCTGAAGCTATAGTTAAATAAATAAATGTCACATCCTCAAACCTTGAGGTATGGCCACATCCATGGTTTGTTAATGATCTTCAAAACAGTAAAGTCCTGATGAAGAATAATTGCTAAAATAGCTGCCAAGAAGTAAAATTCTCTCCGCCTCACACTTTTGTAAAGTATGGATTGTCATATGCTTGTGTAACTTGACTTTTAAAAACAATTGCATAGAAGTTGGAAAAAAAGAAGCATCACAGTCAGGAAAACTATTTAGGATCCAGGCTCATGCAAAGAGCCAAAACACTTCTTCCAAACAATTTTTGAAGTAAATATTTCCCTAATCAGAATCATATTATAAATTCATCATTCTCTCTCTCTCTCTTTAGCAGGATTTGTAACCGGTGTAGGTTACCATCAATGTGTGAAATTAGGCATTTTATAGAATGCCTAGAAAATCTATAGAATGCCAAAAATAGAATGTCAAACTATGCAAAAGACAAACCAACGAAGTATAAAATATTCTTACTAAAACACTATTCTAGGCTTCCTTGTTGCAACGAATTAATATTTTGCAACAAATTAATGCTTTTTTCTCCTTTTTTTTGGCAAGAAAATCCTGTATTTTATTTTGCATTTCTTTTATAATATTCACATACAGATAGTCCTCGACTTACAACAATTTATTTAGTGACTGTAACAATTCATTTAGTGACAGTACAAGGCACTGAAAAAAGTGACTAATGACCATTTTTCACATTTACGACCGTTGCAGTATCCCCATGGTCACATGATCAAAATTCAGATGCTTGACAACTTACTCCTATTTATGATGGTTGCGTTGTCCCATGTGATCTTCTTTTGCCAACTTCTGACAAGCAAAGTCAATCAGGAATCCAGATTCACTTAACAACTGTGTTACTAACTCAACAGTGATTCACTTAACAACTCTGTCAAGAAAAGTCGTAAAATGGGACAAACTCCCTTAACAAATGTTTCACTAAGCAACATAAATTTGGGCCTCAATTGTGGTCGTAACTCGAGGACTACCTGTACAACTTTTCAATAAAGGGTTAGTGTTAGGGTTAGGGTTAGCTGTAGGTTTAGGGTGCGGATTATGGTTAGGGCTAGGTGTAGGATTAGGATTAGGGTTAGGATTAGGGTTATGGTTAGAGTTAGGGTGCAGGTTAGAGTTAGGGTTAGGGTTACCAATTCAATTCAATTCAAATCTTTATTGTCACTGCGCAATGTATGTACAATGAGATTAGTTGAGCTTCCTCAGTGCACCCCCCCAACTCACAATACAACTCACAGTGAAGACAGAAAATCCCTAACACAATAAATCATATTAACAAAACACCGGTCCTATTGCACCAGTGTGAACATGTTACACATTGCGCCAGCCCTGCAGTCCGTCATACTATATAGTTATGATGTTATTTCTCATTCAGGAGTCTGACAGCCCACGGATAAAAACTGTTCTTCAGCCTGTTTGTGCAGCTGGCTATACTTCTATATCTCCTTCCTAATGGTAGGAGGGTAAAGAAGTGATGACCAGGGTGAGAGTACCCTAACCTTAACCCTGATCCTTTTCATGATTCTCTGCCATACTTTGCTTAAATGGTTATTTTGTCATTTTGCATAATGCCTACATATTATATATGATGCCTAGTGAAAGTATATAGCATATTAAAATAACATGGACATATCATACGTCGCCTAAAAGCATCATACATTCCATAAATTTCCTATATAATGCCAGCTTTTCTCACATTGCCAGTAGCATATATATTTAAATTAAAGTCTATAATGTCAGTCATTAAGAATACTGTGAAGAAATAATCTTCCATGATAGAAATAGATAGAAATTAACTGAAGTACACTGAAGTACACTGCAGGAATTTGCTATTTGTATGATATGCTTTTAGAAAATATTGTTTTGTCTAGACTTGGCATGTACATGTGAATGCATGATGCATGGTAACAACAGATCTGTAGATATTTTCACTCGGCCTACATTTAGAATGATTGAATAAGCATGTATTTCACTTTTTATATAGCTCCATTGTTTTGACATAGCACTATATTGTCAGCCGCGGAGGTATTAGAAATTAAAATGCCTTGTGATATTTCTATATCAACTGGATTTATGCCTCCTGCCTGGTTCATTTTTAATTGATCGTAATTCTTTAGACTCAGCAATGTTGATGAAGTCTTACTTCTCCTGAAATCATCATTGTCTGTATATTGATCACATGGAAGTGATTACATTCTTCTAAGGAACAAGTTAATGTTGATTTAAAGATGCAACAATTACAGGATTGCAAAGACAACTGATCAAGCATATATTTATATTTCCTGCCCCAAATTAAATAAAAACACCAGGGGGCTTGGAAATGTTAGTGGAAAAAAAATGTTTCTGAAGGGATTTTTGCTAATTGTATATTAGATTAAGTTCTAGTCATTGAAGTATATAAAGGCACAGTTCTGGCTAGATCCAGATTTAGCCTTATGTAGATGTATTAGGAGCTGTGGGGGCGCAGTGGTTAGAATGATTAGAATGCAATTTGGCAGTTCGAATCTCACCAGGCTCAAGGTTGATTCAACCTTTCATCCTTCCAAGGTCGGTCAAATGAGGACCCAGATTGTTGGGGGGGGGGCAATATGCTGACTCTGTAAACTGCTTAGAGAGGGCTGTAAAGCACTGTGAAGTGGCATCTAAGTTATTGATATTGCTATTGCTATTAATATTAGTCCATGAAAATAAAGTCTACTAACATCAATGAAAAAAAAAATCAGTATGGCTTAGCTTAGGCCTAACACTCAAAAATCCTTTTGTGTTAGTTTTAACCTACCACATTTTTACAAAATGTAAATGAACCCTCTCATAATCACTGTGCCCCTCATACTTAATATTAAAGTAGGATCAATTTGAAAAAAAACCGAAATTGGTTGATTGGATTTTAAAGTTTTATTGTAATCCTTTGGTTTGTAATAAAAAAAAGTCTGGTTTGATTTTAAAAAAACTTTTATTGACCAAAACAAATTAACATATTAATTTGAGTAGATTCATTGAGTTGGCATATTAGATAACTGAATATTTATCAAACTAATACAATAGTTTGCACCATATTATTTATGATCCATTATCCACAAAATAGAAGGGAAGCATAGTCACCAAATATATGTGCAAACAAATGGTGATTCATTGAGACCTATGTACACAACTGATGTCTAATTTGGAGATTCAATAGTGCAGACATTTCTTTTTCAAGCCATTCCATTCATTTATCAACAATATACATTATAGAATTGCATATCTTAACTCGGGAGCCTAACAACCAGATAATGGTGTGCTATCTGGAAAAGTACTATACTCTTGAAGTTATTTTCTATCAATTGGTTGTAAAGCTCCAAAATTAGTTTGATTGTATGGTATCATAGTTATTGTGGGTGATAGATGGATATATAAGTCAGTATTTCTGGAAACTTTCTGTACATATTTTTTTGAGATGGAAGCCCTTTTCTTCAGGCCCAGATGTGTTACATAAAACTAATAATATATTATATACCATTAATATATTCAGTTATGAGAGAGAGAAGACAGATAATTTAGGCATTTACTAAAGCATCCTATTTTTTTTATATAAAGAGCTAAACTTTATAATTTAAAAGACAAATTCAGTTTTTAGAAATTATTGAAAACAACAATATATAATAAGCAAGTAGAAATTAATGCTTTGTTCTTGTAATTGTACTGTCATTGCTTGCTATGATATATACTACTCAAGTTAGGTAGATGAATGTTTTTTGGCTCTGTGATTGTAAACAGAGACAAAGCACACATTTGTTTATTTAAGCAGCAATTCCTTTCATAGCACTAACATACCAATCAGAGTTGCTGAGAACAATATACATAAAACAAAGTGCCAAATTAGTCTGTAAGTGCTGAAGCACCCCTTTTCTTGCCTTTATCAACTTGGTTCCCACCATATTAGGACACAGAAAAAGGTTTCTCTGGGCATGGCAGGATTGCCCTGGAGCACTAAAGATTATTGAAACCATTTCAAATATACCTGGAAACAAAGCATTTATCGCTGCAATGCCTACAATATGATCCTACAAACAAACTTGAAGCACTGTTCTTGAAGCTGCATTTAGAACCAATTTCTGTTTCTAAACACTCTAATGCAGTATTTCTCAACCTCAGTAACTTTAGGGTGTGTGTGGACTTCAACTCCTAGAATCACCCAGCATGCATGCTTACCAGGGAATTCTGGGAGTTGAAGTCCACACATTTTAAAGTTGTTGAGGTTGAAAAACCTTGCTCTAAAAAGTATAAACAGTATAATAGAATAACAGAATTGGAAGGGACCGTGGAGGTCTTCTAGTCCAACTTCTTGCTCAGGCAAGAGTAAACCCTATACTATTTCAGACAAATGGTTGTCCATTCTCTTCTTAAAAACCGCCAGTATTGGAGCAAGCACAACTTCAGTCGTTCCACTGATTAATTGTTCTGTCAATAAATTTTGTCCTTAATTCTGGGGTGATTCTCTCCTTGATTCTCTCCTTGAGTGGCCTTGATACAGGGGATATAGTCATCGAACCCTTGTCATGGTCTGACCACTCGCTCCTTTGACTTGACTTTCTAACTGCTACACCCCACCGCAGGGAGGTGGGACTGACTAGATAGTTCCGCCCCAGGCGCCTGATGGATCCTGATAAGTTCCAGATGGAGCTTGGGCCATTTCCTGAGACTCTGGCTCATGACTCGGCTGAAGACTTGGTGGCCGCCTGGGACAGTGCGGCTGCCGGGGCTTTGCACCACGTCGTGCCTTTGCGGCCTCTGACCCAGCACCGAACTCACCTAGCTCCTTGGTTCTCTGAGGAGCTGAGGGAGATGAAGTGCCGGAAAAGACGCCTGGAGAGCAGTTGGAGGACCAGCCGTTCCGAATCCGACCGAACACTGGTGAGGTCTCATATTAAGACCTATCTAGTGGCGATAAAAGCAGCAAAATCTAGCTATTTTGCCGCTCTTATTGCATCATCAGATAATCGCCCAGCTGCCCTGTTTAGGGTGACTCGCTCCCTCCTCCATCTGGGAGCGCAGGATGATCCCTTGCAGGGTCGAGCTGAGGATTTTGTGCAGTATCTGTATGATAAAATCGCTCAGATTCGGGAAGGCCTGGCTTCTGACTGGGTAAGTCTGGACGGGATGATTGAGGCAGGTCTTGAGAGTGTTATCTGGGAGGAGTTCGATCCTGTGGCTCCCGAGGACATGGACAGGGTTCTGGGACGGCTGAACGCAACCACATGTTTATTGGAACCCGTGTCCCTCCTGGTTGGTGCTGGATTCCCGGGAGGTTACACGAGGCTGGCTCCAGAGGATTATTAATGCTTCTTTGAATGAGGGTGTCCTGCCGGCCACCTTGAAAGAAGTGGTGGTGAGGCCCGTCCTCAAGAAGCCCTCTCTGGATCTGGATGTTTTGGCTAACTATCATCCAGTCTCCAACCTTCGTTTTATTGCGAAGGTTGTTGAGAGTGTGGTGGCGCGGCAGCTTCCACAGTACCTGGATGAAGCTGTCTATCTAGATCCACTCCAGTCCAGCTTCAGGCCTGGGCACAGCACAGAAACAGCATTGGTCGCGTTGGTAGATGATCTCTGGAGGGATCAGGATAGGGGTTGCTCCTCTATCCTGGTCCTGTTAGATCTCTCAGCGGCTTTTGATACCATTGACCATGGTATCATGTTGCACCGGTTGGAGGGGTTGGGAGTGGGGGCACCATTTTGCAGTGGTTCTCCTCCTACCTCTCTGACCGGTCGCAATCTGTGTTGGCAGGGGGGCAGCGGTCGACCCCGAGGTGCCTTGTTGTGCCGCAAGGGTCAGTCCTCTCGCTCCTTCTGTTCAACATTTATGTAAAGCCACTGGGTGAGATCATCCGTGGCTTTGGGGTGGAGTTCCATCAGTACGCTGATGACACCCAGCTGTATATCTCCACCCCAGGCCACCCCAACGATGCCCTTGATATGATGTCCTGGTGCCTGGAGGCTGTGCAGGCCTGGATGGGGAGAAACAGGCTCCGGCTCAACCCTTCCAAGACCGAGTGGCTGTAGCTTCCGGCGTCCCGATATAGCCAGCTGGTGCCATCGCTGGTTATCAGGGGCGAATCATTGGCCCCCACGGAGAGGGCTCACAACTTGGGCTCACAACTTGGGCGTCCTCCTGGATGCACGGCTGTCTTTAGAAGAGCATATGATGGCCGTGGCCAGGGGGGCTTTTTATCAGGTTCGCCTGATACACCAGTTGCGTCCCTTTCTGGATCGGGACTCCCTACGCACGATCACTCAGGCACTCATCATTTCCCGCCTGGACTACTGCAATGCTCTCTACATGGGGCTCCCCTTGGGGTGCACCCGGAGGCTCCAGCTGGTCCAGAATGCGGCTGCATGGGAGATTATGGGAGCAACGGGGCACTCCCATGTGGCATCTCTCCTGCGCGAGCTTCACTGGCTCCCGGTGGTCTTCCGGGTGCGCTTCAAGGTGTTGGTGACCACCTTTAAAGCACTCCATGGCTTAGGGCCGGGGTATCTACGAGACCGCCTTCTGCCAATAGCCTCCCACCGGCCAGTACGCTCGCACAGAGAAGGCCTCCTCAGGGTGCCGTCGGCCAGACAATGTCAGCTGGCGACCCCCAGGGGGAGAGCCTTCTCTGTGGCGGCACCTGCCCTCTGGAACGACCTACCCCCAGAGATATGCACAATACCAGACCTCCGGACTTTTCGTCGGGCCCTGAAAACTCATTTATTTCATCTAGCTGGGCTGGCTTGATCCCATCCTTTCGGTTTTAATTTGGAATTGGTTTTAACTGGGTTGTTTTAAATTATGGGCCGAAATTATTTAATATCTTTTAAACTGTTTTTAAATTTTATATGCTATGTTTTATCTCAGCTGTTCACCGCCCTGAGTCCTGTTAGAGAAGGGCAGTATAAAAATCAAATAAATTAAATTAATTAATTAATTAATTAGTTTCCATCCATTGCTGCTTGTCCTGCCTTCAGTTGCTTTGGAGAAAAGCTTGACTCCCTCTTCTTTGTGGCAGCCCCTTGGATATTAGAGCACTGCTATCGTGTAACCCCTAGATCTTCTTTTCATTAAACTAGACACACTGTTGTTTATATGTTTTAGCCTCCAGTCCCTTAAGCATCTTTGTTACTCTTCACTGCAATCTTTTTAGAGTCCTTTTTATATTGTGGCGATCAAAACTGGATGCAATATTCCAAGTGTGATCCAACCAAGGCATTATACACATAAAAGTTCATCATATTTCTGATTCATTGCATACTGATGGCAATATCGTTGTTGATCATGATGTTACTGCTAAAGGACATAAATGGTCACTGTCTAGCAGTCTGTATAGTTTTTATTCCTATATTTCAACTATGCTTCTGTGAACCTCATTCATTTTTCTCTTTAAAAGTTTGTATCTTCAGGAAGAAGAAGGAGTAATAGATTAAGATATAAGGGGAGGAAGAACAAAGTAACATATGGAAGACCATTATTAAACAATGCTTAAAAATGATAAGATACTTATATGTTGTATGTTGTGTAAATGTCATATATGTGTTATAATAAAACTATTTTTTAAAAAAAAATTCATATCTTTTCTTTCGTGTTCTTTGAATGTACTTTTTTTAACAATAATGTGTAAGGAAACAGAATAGGAAATTGCATGGGGTTTTTTTTCCTATGTTACTTACTTACTTACTTACTTACTTACTTACTTATTTATTTATTTATTTATTTATTTATTTATTTATTTATTTATTTATTTATTTATTTATTTTGTCGCATTTCTATGCTGCCCAATTCCCAAGGGACTCTGGGTGGCTTACAACAAAGAATAAAACAATGCGAACAATCCCATAAAAAATGTTAAAAAGAAAAACATTAAAACATTAAAAACTTTAAAAACGTTAAATTCGTGGCTGGGTCTCGCAAGATCACTATAACAAGATCAACGGCTCCAGGCCTGCCAGAAGAGCCATGTCTTCACCGCGTTGCGGAAGGCCAATAGGGTGGGGGCAGTCCGGACCTCAGGAAGTAATTGGTTCCAGAGAGCCAGGGCAGCCACAGAGAAGGCCCTCCCCCGCGGGCCCGTCAGCCGACATTGTTTAGCTGACGGGACCCGGAGGAGACCGACTCTGTGGGATCTTACCGGTTGCTGGGAGCTATGTGGTAGTTAGTAGTAGAATACTTTATTTTTCTTACTGGACATCACCAAAGGATGTGTTCAATATTAAATTAATGCTCATGCTTCATATTAAAAACAAAATTGTTCATTTTTTAAAGGAGAAAATTAAATTATTCTTATGTATCCTATCTATCCTCTGACCCTTAAGGTTCGTTGGTTAGTGCTAAATATATTATAAAGTTCAAAGACTTTAAGATGCCAGAACATAATTTTTATTATTTAATGGTTTTGGAGAAAGATAGAGAAGACTAAAAATGTATTGCTCATCATTATAAACTAATTAAGCAAACTATTAATTAGCTATTCAGTATATAAATACAATTTGTATATACCAATTCCTAACTAACTTGTTAACTAACATTTAAAGAGTCTGTTCAAAAGAACAGACTCAAAAGAGGTAGTACAGTTCTACATGAATTGAACATGAGCCAGAGAATTATTTTACTATATTTATCACAGAGTAGATTTTTCACTTAAAGGAAGTGTCATCCTAATTAAGCATAGGATATTGGAGAAGGTTACCAGCCCTGATGGTTTTCCAGTTGATTAGTATTTTTTTTTAAAAAAAAAAATCACCAATGGGTTTTCACTTCCTGTTTTACAGAGGGGAACCTTTTTAAAAATAAATTCCTGCCTTTTAATGTTAATGAGAGACACATATTAGAGTTATTTCTGAACTGAGTAAAAATTCTATGTGTGTGTTCTAATTATAGGCATATTTCCTTGACAAATGTAGATGCTAAGATGTTACCCTAACCCCACAGATTAGCAGGTGTTTCTCAAAATATCATGCTTTCCATCAGGATGGATTGCAGGTAATCCTCGATTTATGACAGTAATGGAGCCTGCCAATTTTGGTCATAATGTGGGAGGCTGTTAACTGAAACTTGTTAAGTGAAAGCTCTCAACCTGGATTGCCCCAATGCATATGTTAAACAAATGTAGGGGTGAATGCAGGGGTTGTTTAATGTGCATGGGGTGCCTCAGGGATGCCTGCCTTGGGCCTCCCAGGGCCTCCCCCACCCCAAGATAACCCTGTGCTCTGCTTCCTTTCCTTGGGGTCCCCACAGCCATCTCCACCCCTCACGATGCCTTGCTTACCTTCTGGAGATCTACAGAACTCAATACTGTAGTCTATTCTTACTGGGCCATGTGGAGCAGCCATTTGCAAACTGACCTTGGCAAAGCAGCATTTCCCCCGTCTTCTGCCTTTTTGCACGGTCCCTTTAATTTAAAACAGGATAATGAGCTACAGTTTTTGCTTTGCAATTTCTATATTTTCTGGTAAAAAAAAGTTTTAAAAGGAAGGGGGAGAGACAGAAGCTGGTGCAGTGAGATGGAGAACAGACAATGAAGGATTAAGTGTTAAAAGACCAGTACAGAGGGAGCTGCTTTGCCTTGTTTGAATCCTGCTCTGGAAGGCAAGCTACTCTTCACCCTCCCTCTGCATTGCCCTGTTAACAGGGGGCAAAGCAGGCCCATGCCTTTGGGGACCCGGCAGGATAAGGAT
The DNA here is from genome assembly GCF_029215685.1 of Pituophis catenifer annectens. NCBI lineage: Eukaryota > Metazoa > Chordata > Lepidosauria > Squamata > Colubridae > Pituophis > Pituophis catenifer. The sequence goes on from NW_027256886.1 coordinate 62,285,090, forward strand.
GGGGGGAAGAGATAGGTGGACATGCTTTCTGCAAAGTTATGAAGCCGCCTGGTCTGACTGGATAACTTTTGTGAAATTCTTATCTTTGAATCATGGTTGTACATAACTTTTGGGAGATCTGTTGTAACTTTGAATGGTCACTAAATGATAACCTTGAGGATTATCTGTATAAGGAATCATCAAGCTTCTGAAATATCAGGTATTTAACTGATATTCTTGCTTTGTTTTATTTAAATCCTAAAATGACACTTCTGTTGCCATCTAGAGGCAGACAAATAAAACCGGTTTCAAAGATAAGTTGCATATTGTATGAAATTAAATAGACTAACATCATTAAAAGTTGATACAAACAATTCCAATTAAAACTTATACTCATCCTTGGATAACTATTCTATTCTAACTTAAAGTAGCTTCACACATTCTGCAAAGGATGAAACAATTTTAAAAAATTGCCTCAAAACACAGATGTGCTTATTGTAACTAGATTTAAGATTTAACTACTTGCATTTATAGTAAAGTAAGCATTTAACAGAAAATGGAATTTTAGAAATGAGGTATAAATGCTGGGAAAAAGAAAATGATCACCACTGCAATCTCTCTCCTTCTCCACATTGCTATAAAAGCTATAAAAGATTCAAAACTCATATCATCCTTACATCTGGCCCCCAAAAATCATTTTATCACTTCATTCCTATATAAGCTTCACACTGCTCCAGAATAGGATCCACATCTTCTCTTTGCGTGTGAAAATCTCCTGTGCATGGTAGCTGAACTGGTTTATTTTTGACTCAACAATGATGTAATCCAAACCAGGAAGAAGAGAGAGAAAAAAATCATTTTCCTATTTGCAATAATGTAACTTCGCAGAGCTTGTAAATAATTTGAATTCCCATTGGTGGAAATCCAATGTTTGTCTACTCTGTCTCTTTATCTAACATTGTATTCAGTTCTTTGGTCCTTAAATGGGAAAAACATCTCAGCAGCTTCATGCATTCCTCTTCACAAGTGCTGAGATGATTTTGCACATGACCGGACATAAAATACACAACTTCCTAAGTCCATTTTCAAACACAGCCAACGCTGATCTAAACTGATCAGATTCCTGCAGATTTTGCTGTATACCTGGTAGCCCAGTTGAAAGGATTTGGGATAAATTAAAAGAAGTTCTGCCTAGGTTCCCTTCTCTTCAAAAGAGGGTCAAGTATTCAAAGCCTCCCTCTGGGCAAGTAATTTTCAGCATCCTGAGGTTCATAAGTAGACATTGTTTAGAAGGGGCATTGGTCCTACCTGACACGCACCTTCTCATTGGGTGGAGACTCTTCGGATCTACTTGACAAGGACTGCGGACATTCGTTGGTCTGAGTCATTATTTGTGTCCTTTCTCCCCACTTCGCTAGGTACTAAGGTGTCGTCGTCGACGATTGGACGTTGGATCCGGTGCACGATCGCTACGGCGTACGAACTTCGTTCCTTAACACCTCCTGCCGTGGTGACAGCACACTCGACGAGGAGTGCTTCGACCTCCGCGGCCTGGTCCACCCAGGCTTCGTTACTTGAAATCTGCAGAGCGGATACCTGGACTTCTCCTTCCCCCTTTGTTCTTCATTATAAAATAGACAAGTTTGCTTCGGCAGAGGCTGCCTTCGGGCGGAGAGTTCTCCAAAGAGTGTGGGGGGACGGGGAGTTGCTTGCCCAGACTGTTCCCTCCCTAGACTTGGGACACTGATCTTGGGTATGTCCCACTTCTGGCTGCTGTCTCCACCCCACAATGGAGAAGGGGCATTGGTCCTACCTTACACGCACCTTCTCGTTGGGTGGAGACAGCAGCCAGTCCCACCCTGTCAGTCTGGACATTAATGTGTTTATTCTTCTGTTTTTGTTCCACACGTCAAGCCTGTCTTCGTCCTTCACAAAGCTGGGAGTCCCTAGCAACGGGGGCGGGATTTAGCTTTGACAGGCTCAGTCCTTCATCTGATTGCACGAGCTGAACCCACTTCTGGCTGCTGTCTCCACCCCACAATGGAGAATTTACTGCCCCATTTAGCCAACTTCAACTTTTAACATTGCTATGACCTTTGCTGAGGTCTTGGAGAAAGCACCAGATTGAAGAACTGATGTGATACCACAGTACCTTCATAGCTTCCTGTGACATTTCCAGAATAAGAAAAATAACTGTCTGGGAGCCACATCATTTTACTCTGCTACCTATACTGAGGATAGGTAATAACCAAACTAGCCAATTGAATACACCCAATAGGCATTGCCAATGTAGATGGAGTGGAAAGGAGGTGCTATAAATGTAGTTGATTTCTTGTATCAATTACAAGAAATTGGGGGTGGGGGATTTTTACTCTTACAGAATATTTAGTATCTTAAAGTGGAACAAACAGGGATTAGTCTTTTCCTGCATTCTATTGTTGCTCAATTTAGATGGGAGAACTCTGCATCATGGAATTCCTAGCTTATTCTCAGAATTTGTAGAGAATAAGGAGGATGACCTTGATGGAGATATGCAGTAACCATTGCCTAGGCAGAGGAGCTGTTTTTTAAGTCACACAGTAAAAGTCATTTAAGCCTTCATGTGTAGTTGATGTGGTCTACCTGTTTCCCTTTTATGACTCTGTAATTCCTTAATTTAGGGATAGAGTTGGGGCAATTGTTAGAGCTGAGAATTTACTGGCCAGATGCCCTACTTGACACCACACAGAGTTCACAGCAGGTATTTTTTCTTTGCTCCCTAGGAGAGAACATCTGCCACTACCTAGTATTGAACTCTCAACCTTCCAAATGGCAGGTGAGGATCTTCACCACTAGGCTACCATGCGACTCCTGATTTGGTCTGTCTAAGTCGCATGATTTTACAGAAGTGAAGTTGAAGGTGCAGTTGGATTGGAGAGCAGAAATAATGCCATATAGATGTTTTCAAAGATTAAGATCACATGGAAAATATGCAATTCCAAATCACATCATCATTTCTTTTCTACCACCCAAGCTAGGTCTCTCAACACGTACTGTCACTCCAACATGTGTCTCAACATGTATCTATAGTCTACAGTAATGTTTTTTGTAGGAATATATACTCAAGAAGCCTCATAGAGACTTAAGGATACATCACATTTTTATTGTTCTTTCCATATTCTAAGGGGCACTTATGCTGGAACACAGAGATGTTTGCCTAGGGAACTAAAATTCATAACCTTGCTGGATTAAATAGAGACTTTGATTTCTTATGCTCTTACCAGTCAATTCATGTTTCCTGCTATTGAAAACCCTTTGATTTTCCTATGGCATAGTGTTAAACCTTTGTCTAACTCAAGAGAATTAAACATTTGAATTGTTATTAAGTATTGTAGAGATGTAACATCAAACTCCATGGCACAAATTCATGTCAGTTTCCACTTCTACCTTCCAACAAGAATGTGATAACTCAAAAGTAAATCCAAATCAGCATCACTTAACCTTATCTATGTTTCTATTCATTTCCCCCCATACCCCTATTGGCAATTTTGTTCAAGCACTTTGTGCTCAGCAGCAATTCTTGTCTGTGGCATTATGGAAGCAGAATTTCCCCCCAATCATTTTGCATTGATTCTCTGGGAGATCAGCACTTAATATACAATGACTATAAACAAATTCAAGTGGCTGATAAAAATGGCTAGGGCAATGTAGACAAAGAGACCTTAATAACCTGCCTTACCACTGAACACTTCAAGAGACTATTTAAGTGAAACAATATTCCCTGCAGGATATATTTATCATTATAAAAAGGAATTCAAGTTTGTCCTGGTTTTCTTCACTGAGATTTTCTCTTGGTGCTGCCCCAGTAAGCCACTGTTTCTTCAGCTTCTTTGCAGAGATGGCATTTGCTGGCTGTTACTTTGTGCGTGTTTGTTCTTAAGGCTTGGTCTTGCGCTGCCAGAATTAGCCATACTGTCACTTTCTTCAACTTCTCTTAGCCATTGCCAGATCTTGCATTATCTGCTTTTGTGCCTACTGGCCACATAATACATTGTTGTTTTCCCGTACAGCTTCAGTTCACCCGTGTAAAGGAGGTTGGTGTATGTTTTCAATGTTTTATAGCTATGGCTTGATTTGTTCAGTGTTATTGACAGATGAATCAATGCAGTAACAAACAGAAGTGGTGATCGTGAGTTTGATGATAGACAGATAGATAGATAGATAGATAGATAGATAGATAGATAGATAGATAGATAGATTCCAGTCTTGGATGTTAACATTTCTCTATTTATCATCATTGAAGAGCGTCTGTGTCTTCCATTGTGGCATTGATCTTTGCACAAAGTTTCTGATGTTTCTACTGACTCCTGTTATTTTTAGGCATTTGATTATCCAATCATGTGGGTTGCCTTCTAGTAACAAATCCAAGCTTCATTCAAGTTGCTCTTCCATTTCTTCTGGTTTTTCAAAATCATTTTATGTATTATATATATATATTGTGCCTCTGCTGCTTGGCCAATTTCCTTTTTACTCAGTTGGAAAGAGTTTGTTTTCAACTAGATGCTGTTGGACTGCATCAGCTACCACACAAGCTAGCAATTTGAAATTGTAATTGCTTGTTCCTGTTGCTTTTGTTTGATCTTTCATTATCAAGTAGGTTTTGTTAGGCTTCAATCAATCTTTAATTGTATCTCTTCGTAGTATGTTGGTAAATTGCTTGGCAATGAGTGGATGAAGACCAGTTACATGTTTCAACCAAAAATCATGTGCTTTATCTTCACCTGGTGTGACCAATTCTCATGCTTTTTTGCTCTTTTCTTCACCATGTCTGCTAAAGAATGAATGTTCTTTCATTTCAGCTGATCTTAGCATGTTGATCTTATTTTACACCCTGGTCTTCCATTTTGGTGATCCACTGTTTGGATTTTTTTTTCTTCTTTGTTGATTTTGCATCCAAGACCTTCAGTTATAACTGCAGCTGTACTGCACATTAGTTTGTTTTTTGCAGTGAGCTGTTTGTCACTCCCAAAATACTTTATTTTAAAGTCTAATATTTAACTGATTCATATTTTAAATAGCTATTTCCCAACAGTGTTTTTCGCCACTTCTATCTCTATTTATTTAACTGGTTCACAGTTTGGTTTAACTATTCTCCGGTATTGTCTCCTCCACTTCCTCCTGAGTTTATTTTTTGGCTGGTTCGCAACTTAATCAGTTGCTTTCCATCGATGCTTTCCTCCACTCCTAATCTTACTTATTTAAGATGGTTCACAGTATAATTTTAACTGCATACCAGCGTTATCTCCTTCAATCTCCTAAATCTATTATAAAACTGGTTTGCAACTCAAATAGTTGCTTCCCAGCAATGCTTTCCTCCGCTCCAACCTCTATTTTTAACTGGTTCACAACTGTCTTTCAGTTGCTCTCCAGGTATATTTTCCTCCACTCCTAACTTTTTATTTTTTGGCTGGTACACAGTTTTGCTTTAACTGTTACCTAGCATATGCTTCCCTCCACTCCTAATTCTAATGGCTGGTTCACAGCTTTACTTTGGCTGTTTTCCAGCCCATGCTTTCATGCACTCCTAACTCTTATTTTTATTTTTAATTGGTTCCCAGTTTTGCCTTAACTGTTCTTCAGTATGATGCTTTCCTCCACTCCTACCTTATTTGTAAAACTAGATCACAGCTTTACTTTCACTGTTCTCCAGAATCATGCTTCCCTCCACTCCTAACTTCATTTGTTTAACTAATTCATGACATTTTATTTTAATTATTGTCCAGCTTTATGTTTTCCTCCATTTCTACATCTCTTATTCAATTATTTAACTTTAAATTAATTCACAATATATTACTCATATTCATTTTTAAATCCATTCTCCTCCATGTCTTTAACTGATTAAAAATAAAAAGGTATATCGACAGATATCTTAGCTCCTATTCTCTCCTAGGCTTTCTCCCATGCCATATTTATTTCCAGTGAATATCAACATTTTAAATCACTTTAAAATCAATTTTCTATAATTATTAAGTCTGTAATTAATTCTTCTTAATATCCAGCACCTTAGAGAACATTTTCTTCTAAATTATTAGGTCTGTAAATACAGCTTAAAATTCCAAATTTAAAAAAGTATTACAACATCCAAAAATCATAATTTTCAATCATTTATACTCATTTTTTCCAAGTCAAAATTGTTGTATATTCATAAAATCAACTTAGATAAAAATAATAGTGAGAAAAGAGAGAGAATAGTAACAATATTAATAATAGTTAAAAGAAAAACAAAAGAAAAAACAAGAATAAAAATAGAAAAGAGAATAGAAATATAACAAAGGAAATTGAAAAGAGAATTAGAAAAAATAGAGAGGGGAAAAGGGACAAAAGAAAAAAAGAAAAAGGAAAGAAAAAAAAATAGAATTGAGAGAGAGCCCAGAGAAGAAGAAAAGTATCTCCTAAAATTATTCAAAGATCAAACTCCCAGACACCATTACATCCATTTAATTCAAACTATGGTATTTTGTTATCTTGTTACTTTATATTCCATTTTTTTCCTTCTCCAATCTATCTGAATATATTTATTTTCCATTTCAATGTCCTCAAAATTATAAATTCTATAAAGTTAATTCTGAATTGACTATTCCATATATGGTATCATCATGTTCTTCTTTTGTTGCCACACCCTTTTTCTCTTGTTGCCACACTTAATAAATCAGTTTTCATTATTCTATTTAGTTTCTTCTTTCTGGTCTTCAATATCCTCCAATACTCAGATTATATGTCCAAAGTCAAGCCTCTTGAAATTTTTCTCAAAATAATCCACTTAAGTAACAAGCAACAAAGTTTCACTTTCAAGTAACAAGCAGTCTGGAATTTACACTTTCATTTTTCAGCTGGCAGCCCTCTTTTCCCTCTCCGTTTGTCTTTCATCTTAACTTTTAAAAGCATATTTATTTCCTCTTCTCCTTCCTCTTTCTCAAACATAATCCAATCTCGTTTAGCCACAAAAAATAGCCAGAAAAATAGGAAAAGAAAACCAAATCTGTAATAAAATCATTTCCAGAAAGTCTATAATTAATGCTATCTATCAACAGGTCTTTTCTCCACCATTTATTTGAGTCTTTTTGCCCCGATGTTTCTCAGCTGCTGTTAAGGCTAGGGCACACTTTTTGTAATCCATCCATTGCCTGGGCAGAGGTCAACTCACCCGGCTTTCAAACTCCCTGCTCCGCTCTCTGCTTCTTGCTTCTCCTCCTCTCCTCCAACATGATCTTTGTTCCCGGTTTTGGGACAGCCGACATGGCTGTCATTCCACTGCCGCCGGGGTGAAGGGAAAGCCTCCAGTCCCGAGGAACCTGCCCGTTCCTCTCGGCCACCCAAGGGGTCCCTTCTTGTCCCCCTGTCCCTTCAAGACAGGGGAGGTCCGAAGACCTGTCAGCGGCAGCTTGGCAGACGGGGTTTTGGCAGAGCTCCATGGAGCTTGCCATTTCCCCGTCTGTATCCCCGCAGTGCCAACCGGAAATTCCTTTATTTATTATTATTTTTGTGCTGCCTATTTCCTCTGTAAGGTAATTCTGGGCAGCTTTTCATATTTGTACTGACTGGGTTTTGTTGTTGTTGTTGTTTTGTTTTTTGCTTTTGCAACAAGCTTCAGGCAAGCTTGTTGGTTTTGTGCTATTCTAGATGCTCATTCTCATTCATGCTTATTATTTATTTTAGTTTCTTTTGTTTTTCAGATTTTATTCTTTATGAGGAGACGGTAGAGAAGATGATGCCTAACTTGAAAATAAAAATGCTTTAGTAGTGATGAAGGTTTCATTTACTATCATCTCCCCCTGATTTGTCTCTACTGTCTGAGATACTTCTGGCAAAGTTCAATTTCTTTGCCCTGAGTAGAATTCCAGTTCTACTTTTGTGAATACTTTTATTTCATATTATAAATCAATGTTGATCTGCTAGCCTCTTTCTGTTATTTCTGATTCTGGATGAAAAAGATTGGTGCATCTTTTTCAGATATCTTCTTCTCATTCAACTTGATTTATAATAGCAAATCATTACTTCTTTGTTTTCAGTCTTTGAATATTTGCAATGACTAAGCAACTTTTCTTCCAATAATATTGTTGCTGCTGTCTCTGGTTGACTACTCAGCCAGAAGTCCTGAGTCCTGTAGCCCTTTGGTCACCAGATGTCCAGGAACTCCAACACCTAATGTGGTCTGTATTAATCCAGGTGACAACCGATCCAATATACTGTAGGCAGTGGTGGGATTCAGCCAGTTCGCACCACTTCGGGAGAACCGGTTGTTAACTTTCTGAGCAGTTTGGCAAACTGGTTGTTGGAAGAAATCATTAGGGCAGAGAACCAGTTGTTAAATTATTTGAATCCCACCACTGACTGTAGGTTCCTGTAAATTACATTTCACCATATTGTTTATAGGAGATTCTTCATCTGGCTCCTCTTTTTTTTTTTTTAATTTGATTTATATGCCGCCCTTCTCCGGAGACTCAGGGCGGCTTACAATGCGTTAAGCAATAGCCTTCATTCTTTTGTATATTTTATACAAAGTCAGCTTATTGCCCCCACAAACTGGGTCCTCATTTCACCTACCTTAGAAAGGATGGAAGGCTGAGTCAACCTTGAGCCTTGGAGAGATTCGAACCAGCAGAAATTGCAGGCAGCTGTGTTAATGACAGGGTGCACTAAACCACTGTACTATCAAGGCTCTTTTTTTTGATAAGATAAGAATGGTTGAATTTCTGGCATAGCTCTCATCTTCCTCAAAGCAAATAAACCTGATAATGACATCAAGATGGTGCCTCACTGGGGGTTTATTATTATTATTTACTTTGGCTAGAACAAAGGGCAATGAATCAAAACAGAAAACACAGCTAAAATTAATTTACTTCAGCAGAAGTTACTATAACTTTCCTACCTTTCTGCTTTTCAACATTTTTGCTGTTAATCTCATTCATAACTTGCCTGTTCGCCTTTGAACTTATCAGTTCTGTCTTTATCAGGTTGTCATCCTCTCTATCCAATCCAAACTGATTGCTTGACATCTAGATGGTGGGAAGCCTAAGGTGAATTATGGTGGGAAGCCTAAGGTGAATTATGAAGAAGCATACATATGCAACTATTAACAAGGGTCAGCATTGGTTTTGTCATAAATAAGCCAGCAAAGATTCTAAATCTTGTGCAATTTATAGGCCCATCACCTTAATTCAGGTAGATACTAACATATTAACTGCTTTGTTTGCTTTGCCCTTATTCCATCAACCTGAAGGAAAATGGATAGCACTGAAGACATTCAATGTGCACACCATAGTCTTGAGCATATTTATTGAAGGTCAACTCATTCTAATGGGTGTTAACATTATGTATCACAATTATGGATGGAGTTTGGCATTTTTGAGAAATAATTTGGAGATCAGACCAAATACGTACAAATCCAAACCAATTTTAGATGGATCTGCAGGTCTCAATTTCTTTTCCCTAACTCTTCTATAATTCCCATGGTCCCATTTTTTCTAACTTTCTCAATTGACATTCATTATTTTTTATTCCTGCTGGTGCCTTGTTTGTGTCTACAAATGTCTACATTTTATAAAATTCACAACCAGCAAAGATCACTTTGCATAATTCGCTTTGCATAATGAGATGGCAGCATAATGAGATTGCAGTGTATAAATTTAATTTAAAAATAATATGTAATTTGTTAATCCAATATATCTGTGGAGCACCATCTTGGGAAAAGCTGCTCTAACTCTACCTATGATGCTATTACACTTTCCCCTTTTCTTCCATAGATTGTCTGCCTATTCTACTTATTGCACAACCATTACTCACATTGCTCTTTTACAAAACCCAAGGCATATACTATGAATGATGTTGTATAGGTGTGAGAACAAAATACAAATGAGGCCACCTGAAACTCATACAAATAGCTACCTTGATACCCGAGACTCATATAAACCTTGCATACATTAGAAGCGAAAGAACCCAAAACATATGGCAGTACACCAACCCAAGTGCAGAAACATTTCCCTGTAGCTTTTTGTACAACTTTACAGAAGATGCATTTGAGTAATTAGTCCAGCAACCTCGCTATCTGGATCAAGAAAATTCATTACTCAGCATTGTTTGCATTTGCTCTAAGAACAAATTTATTGCCAACAGGTCAAACTGCATAGTGCAATTTATGGTCGAAGTTTCTAAACTACCATGGATTTTTCTTCTATCAAGAAAGCTATCATTATGTGAATTACAAAGACAAAGCTCGATTATAATCAGTCTCATCCACAAGTTAATTAGCTAGTAAAATATTCGAGATGTATAAACATCATTTAACTTAATTGCTACCTTGGTCATCGAGCAAGGAACAGCTTACTGAGCATGCTGGTTTATTGTCTTGCTTTACCCATTGTATTACTGTAAAGGTGAGAGCCAAAAAGAGAGAAGAACACATTTATCATTAGGACACGCAAGTTATTTTAGGTTACAAAGACTTGCATATGTTTTTGTTTCCATCGAACTTAGAAAAGTAGGCACATTATATCACATGGATCATTCAATTTTATAAGAAAAGAAAATGAATTTCTCAGGTGGTGGCAATAAATGGTCCCTTATTCCCAAATCAGTCTTTGATGGGATCATGCAAAATTACTCAGAAAATAACTATGGTTTTTAATAGACTTGACGATGCCAGAAGTCTATTCGTCATGACTGCCAACAGGGATCGATTTGTTTTTTTTTAAATTTGATTTATATGCCGCCCTTCTCCGGAGACTCAGGGCGGCTTACAATGTGTTAAGCAATAGCCTTCATACTTTTGTATATTTATACAAAGTCAGCTTATTGCCCCCACAAACTGGGTCCTCATTTTACCTACCTTAGAAAGGATGGAAGGCTGAGTCAACCTTGAGCCTGGTGAGATTCAAACTTACAGTAATTGCAGACAGCTGGTGTTAATCACAATGCTTTTAGTCTGCTGAGCCACCAGGCCCTTTTCTGCCAGTCATACCTTTAATAGGCCAGGAGTTTTAACGGTTAACCCTCAACAAATCTTATGTATAAAAAGGGGCACCGAGGAATATGGAAAAGAGGTCTTTAGGTGCTGGCCTTCTTTGCAATCTGAAAACTAGGTGATGGCTTTAAGTGTAACTTGATTGGTTTCGTAAAATCTTCCTCCTTAAATTGTTCAGAGGTTTGGGAGAGAAAAGTCAGTACCAAAGAAAAGTGAGCAAGAATAAAGCTAAAACAAGCCTTACTGCTTTCTGGGAAGCTATGAAAATTCCAGGGATATCATTAGATCAACCTTGGCACTTCAGTCTCTGAACAGGGTGGCTCTTAGATCAAAAATATGAATAATCGATAAGTGACAGCAAAGAAGTCTGAATCAATGTGCAATTTTAGTGGCCATAACTTTACTGTTGGAGTAATGTTGTTATGGCAAAAAATAAGATATTTACAGATCCTGATCACGTTCATTCCAGTGATATCTCTCATTTGAAAAATTTCAAAAGATCAGTCTTTTTTCAGTTTGAATCAGAACTGGTAAATAAAAACAGCAATATACAATTTAAAACTACAGTAGTATGAGTAAATACATTCAAATAATGCACATTGCCTTTTGTTACAGGCCAAAATTAAAAATAGTCAGATCTCCAGCCTCATTGGCATTCTGAAGAATCTGGCCATACAACTAAATCTTCAGAAGACCTCTTTCCTAAAACCTGTGGCAGATTTTCAATAGTGATATTTACTGTGTGAAAAGAAAATCCTTCATTTTTATAGGTGAAGTTAGTATGTTCCTGATTAGAATATGAAATCATGCTTATCTCTTTTCTTTACTACAGGCTAGGAGAATATTTAAATTAACCAGTGAGCTATTATTTTTGCATTATGTTATCTGAAAACATAATCTGCAAGAAAGTGGGAAACCTTCTCTCTGTGGATAGTCAAGAGATCAGCTGACAGGGTTTCTTTCCTCCGTCTTAATCATAATCTCTTACAGGCTGAAGGTTCAGAACTGACCCTGTTATCATAGCGTGACTTATTCTCTGCAGGAAATCAGCTATGGGTGAAAGAACCCGTAATGGCTTACAAGAAAAATACCCACTGGAGATCTTTACCGTCAGGAGACAAAGCCAGGCTGGAAACTCATTAGTGATTTAGATGTATATATCCAATCGCTGTGGATTTAGATATGGAATTAAACAAGAAGCAGTGGAAATTATGAAGTGAATTGCAGAACCAAAGGGAGGATCCCAGTGGAGCTGTGTGAAGCTACCAGATGGTGGTTTGCTTCAGCAAAGATTTGAACAAAATGCCATTTCAAACCAAATCAGAGCGGTCCTCTCACTTAAATGAATTGACCCTGTTGCTTCATCTTCAGAATCCCTTTCAAATTTCTACTGAAATAGAAGAAGGCATAGACAAAGTTTCTCTGCAGCACTGTCTGAATTCCATCTGAGTTGGACAGCTTTGACTTGCACTGTGAGATTGCCTACATTCAGGGGTGAAATCCAGCAGGTTCTAAGAGGTTCTGGAGAACCAATAGTGGAAATTTTGAGTAGTTCAGAGAACCGGCAAATACCACCTCTGGCTGGCCCCAGAGTGGGGTGGGAATGGAGATTTTGCAATATACTTCCCCTGCCACACTCACCAAGCCACACCTACAGAACTGGTAGGGAAAAATTTTGAATTTCACCCCTGCCTACATTGTGCATCAAGGACAGGCAGCCTAGTGAACGTTCATCACATTTTACTGCATGAAAGCCTCCTACATTGAAACCTCCAGGCCACTACTCCCTTTCTCTAGGTGTTCACTAGAAAAGACAACTATTGTGGTAGTTTGTCTACAATGCCCACCAATGGAACCACTCACAGACCATTCACAAAAAACCTCATATGCCATATGTCCTTAATGGCATGTAATTGGTTTGTGAAAGTAAATCACATTGTATTCCTTTGTGTTCCTAAACAGAACAGAATAACAGAGTTGGAAGGGACCTTGGAGGTTTTCTAGTCCAACCCCCTGCCCAGGCAAGAAACCCTACACCACTTCAGACAAATGGTTACCCAACATCTTCTTAAAAACTTTCAGTGTTGGAGCATTCTCAACTTCTGGAGGCAATTTGTTCCACTGATTAATCGTTCTAACTGTCAGGAAATTTCTCCTTATTTCTAGGTTGCTTCTCTCCTTGATTAGTTTCCACCCATTGCTTCTTGTCCTGCCCTCAGGTGCTTTAGAGAATAGCTTGACTCCCTCTTCTTTGTGACAGCCCCTGCGATATTGGAACACTGCTATCATGTCACCCCATCCTTCTTTTCATCAGACTAGACATACCCAGTTCCTGCAACCATTCTTTATATGTTTTAGCCTCCAGTCCGCTAATCATTTTGTTGCTCTTCTCTGCACTCTTTCCTATCAGAGATCAGATCCAAAATGCTACACAGTCTATACAGACAACACACACACACACACACACACACACACACACACACACACATCTATTTTTTCTTCTGGAGGAATAAAATAGCACTTCTCAATCTCAGCAACTTTAAGATGTATCTGGGAGTTGAGATCCATGCATCTTAGAGTTGCTGAGATTGAGAAACACTGAAATATGGGCAATGCATTCTTAAAAACAACCTACTATCCTTATTTCAGTGTTTCTCAACCTCAAAGAAAATATGATGATTGTTGATTGATGATTGTTGGAAAGCTTGGTCACATAAAACGATGCTAGGTCAGACAGGAAAAACAATAGTTCTATCCCAAATAAAAAATTATTGTGCACTTTCTCTTGAAAATGCTCCATATCCTAGCAGCTGTTTTTAAGGCGGAGGTATAATGATTGATAGGTAGCTTTTTGAAGAATTATGGACTATCATCTCAACCCAAGAAGCTGCCATTTTCTTCCTTTAAGGAAGCATCAATAGATACTTTCAAACATCACTACAGACCAGCCTTAGTTTTGCAAACATGGCCTACTGTCCTGCTTTCTCTTCCCCTTGCTGGAGAAGACCTGCAGATATACTGGAATAAGAAGAGCAGGGATCTTTGCGGCACTTCTCTTAGCAGAGACTATCTGGTTATGCTTGTGCAGGTGTTGGATTGAATCTTGCAGCCTGAAGCATCTTTCCCATATGTTCCTTGCCACTTGCAGAAGTAGAGCTTAGGAATGTCCACTTGGGGTTTTGCAGTGATGGACTTCTTTAGTTGTTTTTGGAAAGGATGATTTCTGATATAAGTGGAAGCTGCAGAGCAGTGGTGAAATGTACAATTTGTTACTACCGGTTCTGTGGGCGTGGCTTGGTGGGGGTTAATGTGACTGAGTGGGCATGGCCAACTTTTTTTTTTTTAACTTTTAAAACCATTTTTTCTACAACCTCTTTGGCTGAAGAGGTTGTAAAAAATGCTTTTAAAAGCCTCTGACCATCCCAGCTGAACCGTGTGATCATCAGAGACTTTTTTTTTTTTTACTTTTAAAAGTATTTTTTTCGGCCGAAGTGGTTGTAGAAAAAATACTTTTAAAAATTAAAAAAAAGAAGCCTCTGATGATCGTGCGGCTCAGCTGGGCATGGGGGGGGGGCAGGGATTTTTGCTACTGGTTCTCCGAACCACCCGCCACCATCGCTACCAGATCGAGCGATCCGATCCGAACCAGGAACATTTTACCCCTGCTGCAGAGGAATTCTTTCCCTGGAGGATTAGAATTGATGTTTGAACCCTTTGGATCCACTCTCATTTTACTGCAAAGAAGTAAATCACTGCTACTTGAAAATGTGTTAAGGAATGTCCATAAGAGTCTTTTATCCTATCACTGTTGCATCTTAGTCACTCCTGAGCCATAAGCCCCAAAACCATCCTTCTGTCATTTATTACCATTTATTGTACTATTGCTATTTTTAACATCTTATGGGACAATAGGTTTCTGCAAAGCAGATGTATCTGCTTTGGAAGGAGAGAATAAAGGGATTATCAGGGACCATCTACTCTCAATTTGGAGGCCAAGGCTTGATCAAGGCCAACGTACTGACATTTATTTCACATAGTAATGTTCACAATTTCTATGCTTCTTTAGGTAAATAGAACAAGTCTCTGCTACCTTATTTTTTTATTATTTTTTGCCCACTTGAGGTTTTTTTTGTA
Organism: Pituophis catenifer annectens; assembly: GCF_029215685.1. NCBI lineage: Eukaryota > Metazoa > Chordata > Lepidosauria > Squamata > Colubridae > Pituophis > Pituophis catenifer. Next base: position 62,300,202 of record NW_027256886.1, read on the forward strand.
ACATTTGTCCTTACCTACCTACCAAGTTCTGGCTAAATTAAACTTCAGAAAAAAAATTAAGGAAGAAAGAAAGAAAGGAAGGAAGGAAGGAAGGAAGGAAGGAAGGAAGGAGGGAGGGAGGGAGGGAGGGAGGGAGGGAGGGAGGAAGGAAGGAAGGAAGAAAGAAAGAAAGAAAGAAAGAAAGAAAGAAAGAAAGAAAGAAAGAAAGAAAGAAAGAAAGAAAGAAAGAAAAACAACAACAACACCCAAGTGTTTTTCTCACAGTTTGGAATGGAAGGGATGAGCAAGCAGCAAGATAGTGGGGTGGGGTTTTTTGCTTATTTTAAGACTTATTGTTAAGATTTTTTAATCCCTTTGCTTCTTCAACGTGCAAATATAATGAGAAAAAAAATACATCCTGCCTCTCTGCAGATGCCAAAGAATGTATACAAGTCTTATTTTTTAAAATTGTTGTGTTCAGTGGCCCCGGCAACTGGGGACGCCACCCCGTGATTGGCCAAGAGGCGTGGCCTCCCTAAAGCGGGAGTATCTGTGGTTGCTGATTGGTTATCGTTTGACAAGCTAAGGAGTATAAATAGGCTGTCAGTTCTCCTCAGCCTGGTTTGTGTTTTCCCAATGCCTGTTGCTGTTTAATAAAGGGTTCTGTTTAAACGCAACCTCGGCCTAGTTCATGCCTGAACAAACCATTTAACAAAAATACTGACTACAGTTAGCAGAGACTATACTTATAGCTTGGAAAGTCAATGTGGCTTATTAGGCACTCTCTTACAATGACATCCATATTGTTTATGACTAGCTTCTGATCGTGCCTGTCAATCACATGGCTCCCAAGCACCGGCTGCATTGCTTTTATCGTCTGTCTGTCTATCTATCTATCTATCTATCTATCTATCTATCTATCTATCTATCTATCTGTCATCTATCAGTCAATTTATTTGGTATCCATCTTGCGATTCAGCAGCATTAGGAAGAAATCTCAGAATCAAGTGTGCCTTGTGTAGGGAAGAGCTTCCTATGAAACTCCCATATTGCAAAGCATCAGAAAAAGAACAGAAATTATAGATTTACTCCAGCACTAATACTGACTACTGTATGAAGATTATGAGCAACAATGACCCCAAATGAATTAATTCACTTTAAAAAGGGGAGGGGGGCTATTTGAGAACAACTGGGCTGAGGGGGTGGGACAGAAAAATAATTATTTACAAACTTTTGCTCTATTAGAATTAATTAAAAATATTTATTGGGGTGTGGCTGGCGCTATTTCATAAAGGCAAATGTGTCGTAGTAAATCAGACAGAGATATTTATTTAAGTTTGTCCTCAAAAGCCAGTGTTCTGAAGTCTCTCAGATGATACAATATTTCACATTTCTGAACTGCCCATTAGATGACAGATTCAAAAGTAATCTGTCATCAACACACCTTAATTATAATATAATGATTGCTGCTTATATTTAAATTCTGAGACCTTTAATTATCAAATCCTGCCCAGATTAAAAAGACCTGGTCAACAGTGCTGCTGTGCTAAAGGAAATGGAGCAAAATAGCTTCTTGCTGTAGCTGCTCAAATAGCAAGAGTCATTAATGGGTGGCAGTCATACTTTAAAGTACAGTAATTGAAATGGACTTCTGATCTGTGATGCTCTCTGCTTCGTGAACACAAAGGGCAATTTCATTTACTCGGCTGCTGTCTCCCACAATACATTCCAATTTAGTGTCTATGAGATGTGCTGGACGAACTCCATAATCATTCAAGCAGTCAGTTTGATAAGCTTGCAATTTAACCGATCAGTTTGGATAAGGGACTCTAATCCCCCAAGTAAATAAACACCAGAGAGAAGCCAGGAATGGATGTGCGGGAGAGACACCCCCCCCCTAAATCTTTCTCACCATAATACTGATATCATGCATGTTATGGGTCTGTAGACATGTAAACCATGGTTTGGTGATTAGTTGGGCTCAAATAACGAAGAGAGATATTTCCAGTATTCTGAGGGATAATAGATTAAGTATGTTGCTCACCTCGGTGACATATTACCTCAGCATTATTTTTACATTTGAATTATATTCCACTCTAAAATCTTTGCAATTGCTTTGAAATAGCAATAGCACTTAGACTTATATACCACTTCACAGTGCTTTACAGCCCTCTCTAAGCAGTTTACAGAGTCGGCATATTGGCCCCAACAATCTGGGTCCTCATTTTACCAACCTCAGAAGGATGGAAGGCTGAGTCAACCTTGAGCCTGGTGAGATTTGAACTGCCAAATTGCAGGCAACCAGCAGGCAACAGAACTGCGCCACCATGGCTCTTAGATGAATATCTATTTATATTGTATAAAATATACAATATGCAAAATATCCATTTATATTGTGTTAAATACAGAATCATGAGTGAGAGGACTATTGCACAGGTGCAAGATTTTGGTTTATAGGTTGCTTGTGTTTCATATAATCTCTAAACCATTTGGATTAAGAAATGGTTAACAGAGAGTTTGGTTTAAAGCAATTTTGTTGTCGCAGAATTCTGAACCACTGTCCATATAATGCAGCTCATTTGAATCTTAATGCAGCTAGCATGATTCATATTCTGTTAAATTATGTGGTATTGGATAATTAAGGGTGAAAGCTACAAATGATTATGACAGAATATTTCTCTAGGCCTTCTAAAAATAAATTACAGTTGTGAAAGTACACTTATGTTTTTATTTATGCCTGTCATAGCAACTGATTCAGAAGCAAGAGACTTTCTTAAAGCTTCATACTAGCAAGATTAAAATTTAGACAAACAGATGGTCATCATCACAATAATCATTTTTAAAATATATCATTCATCCTAGAATAGGTCGTGAATTGGTTTGCATCAGATGGAAAAAAAAAACACCTTCTTTTGAAGTGATATCCCTTGAACACTTTTATGAGTTTATCTACTCATAAATTTTTGCAGAATATTTCAATAATTAGTACTGCATCTACTATTTAGAACAGCCCCAACCTGAGCCTTCTGAGTTATCATGGTGGATTTTAATCTGGATGCATCTCCTGTGAATCTGTCATGAGAGTTAAGTCACCCACTAATGTTTCTTGCCATTATGAGTTTAATAACTTCCTAGAATGTCAGAATTCTATATTAGTCTGTCATTAGATTCTCAACACTGAGGATTTATTATACATGTCATAACATCAAGAAAATATTTATGGAGCAACTATTACATTGATCTTAGAATACTCTGGGCTCAAGTAATTTCTCTGCCCTCCCATTATCAAGCATAACAAAAGCTAAACATTAAAGTTGAGTGTAACTTTTGTTGTCTTAAAATAAGGAGAAATTTATTATCAGCCATGAATCCAAGAGCCTTTTTTGCATTCCACCCTACAAAGGCATTATGTGAATATGCCAAAAAGTGCTATTTTATTTCTGCTCCACAGTGCCTTTTTTCCATTCAACCTGGAGGATTTTTAGAGCTTGTTAACTCTAATCCTACCTTGAGTGAATTAATAATCACCCCAGAAGATGAAATTGAAAAATTGGGACCTCGTCCACATTTTACTTTTACTTACATGGAGGGGAAAAAAGAACTTGTATGTAGACTGAACAAACTGCAAGGGATCTGCACATTTGCAGGTCCACAATTTTCAAGCAGATTTTGTTTGTTGGTGACAGTAGGAATGGGGGTTGAAGAAAGCTGGTAAGGACTAGTAGAATAATAAAATCAAGCATGATGTGATAAAACTAGACAAAGAGTCTTTTTTTTCTTATAACAGCAAAAGCAGTATTGCTGGTGGCTTATATAGATAAAATAATGGAATTCATTATCATTTAGACCAATGTAAATGTATTTAAAAGGAGTTTAAATAAGCTTATAAAGAAAAAGTCTAAAGGACTATTGTGGTAGCAGATGAATAACTGATGAATTTGAAGGTGTCATTGATATGGTTCCTGATTTTTGGCTTTTCCAAGGATCTAGTTGGCCACTGTAAGAAACAGAGTGCTGACTTAGATAGGATAAATTCAGAATCTTGTTCTTTTAGTCTTAGTGCAGTTCATTGATTAATTCAGTCAATTTGCAGGCCTTAAAAAGTGCATCCCCACTTGCTCCATATAGCAGCCAGCTTCTCTGTTGTAGCCTCAAAATCAAAACTTCAAAATCAGGCCTTGTTAACTAAAAGATATTTTCCAAACCCTCCCCCCCCTCAAAAAAAAAAACAAAAAAACAAAACCAAAGTGTAACTTCTAACCTTTTGCCCTAGTGGTCATCTGAAATTTTGTAGCACAAAACTGGCAGCCTAACTCATTTTCTAACAGTCTTTGAAGCCCAAACCATTTTGCGTTGGCTTGCCAAGTGTGATCCTGAAGTCAACATAACCTGTACACATGCTATCATCCATAATTTTAAGTTGAGTGCTGCTGTCAGATGTTTTATAACAGTTTCCCTGGACTTCACAGTTCTTGCTGTCTTTATCCACACATGACTTTTAGGAATTCAGAGGGGTTGATTTTTGTACTTTGTTCTCTGTAAAGTAACTAATTTGAAGACTATTATTCGATATATAATTATATGAGAGAAAGACCATTCTCAATGATTTATTTCTGAAGAGTCACATATGCATAGTGAAATATGCTTTTTCTAATCAATGTTTGTAATTTCCCAATTGCTTCTTTCATGGGTTGCTTAATTAACAGTTGCCCAAAGTATGTCACTTTATTGAACTACTTTCTGCTGGTTATTTATATTCTTGGGCTCTTCTTATATTATTAATATATTATTACATAATATTATGATATTATTATTCTCTTCTATTCATTAAACATGAAACTCAGTTAACTGAGTTAAAAATGTATCATAAATACCATTGACTAAAATAAATGGTGATAATGGTTGATACAGGCCAGCATCCTAGATATCAACCAAGTATCTTCTTAAAATATACTTTTTTATTTATTTTTATTATTATTTTTGTTGTTGTTGTTATTGTTGTTATGTCATCTTTTTAAGAGAAGGAACAACTCCAGTGAGGTATGGCATTCATACAAACTAAACGTTGCAGTTAATTTTGGATTTCTGAGTCTATTAGAAATGGCAATATAATGAACTAGCTAATATGTTCCCCTTGATAATATTTCTAAGGCAATTTTAATAATGCAATATGTCAATGCAAAACATTTTTTTTTAAATCCCTTGCTCACCGCTTTCAAGTTTCTGGCTTTGTATAGGGTTGTGCGTACTTCACAAATGATTCCAAAACATATGAGCATAGCATGTCTGCTTTTATTTGTCTACTTTGTGTTCCTGCAAAAGAAAAACTGCTGCTGTTTTAAGGATTGCATTAGAGACACACTGCCTTAATGAGCTGACTCACTAAAGCAGCAGTATCTTTCTAAAGCTCGCATGGGAGCTGTAAAAAGGATAAGTGTACTTAAATGAATTTAATAAAGCAGAATGAAAGCACTTGGAACCAAGCTCATGAATTGTCCAGAGCAGTTTGTTATTTTGATAGGTCTTCCAGTATTTCCATAAAATACTATTATGCTTAATTATGTAGAGACAATAACTCATCTTGATTAATAAGATTTAGATCTCTGTTTGCAGAAAGATTTACAAGACAACCACCCGTCCTGTTGCACTGTATGGCACTGAATGCTGGGCAGCAACAACAGGGATGGAAAAGTATCTCCATGTCATGGAAATGCGAATGCTCCGTTGGATATTGGGCATCTCCCTTATTGACCATATCACAAATGACACAATTTGACAACATTTTGGTGTGACATCAATTATAGAGAAGATGAGAGGAGGCCGGATCCACTGGTATGGACCTGTCCTGAGAGAAGTACCTTCCGTTATTGGAGAACATCAAGGCTTTACAATGGAAAAAAAAACTGTGAATCAATAACTACCTCTATGAGCAGCTGTTTTCTGAGTCTGACCGGTGCTGCTCAGGTAGCATCAGAGAAGGCATCAGGCAATGTAAAAGGTTAATGATTACACTGCAATCAGCTGAATTTAATGTCAAGAAGGAATTGCTAAACAGGATGTTAATTGGATAACATGTGAACTTCAATTAGGAATATTTACAATCTGTGCAATGGAATTAGTTTGACATGTAGCTAAACATTAACTTGTTCACCCAGCTCTCCTGCCCATTTGTTAGGTAGAAAGAAAATTGCTGTGAAACACCTAAACAATGATGGTTTCTGATGCTATTGAAAGCTCAGAAGACATTCATGCAAACGTTCCATTGTAGCAGCTCAACTGAGTCCAAGTTTTATAACATTTAAAAACCATCTTATTCAAGATTTCTGAATTTTAGGCTCTTGTTCTAATTTGCCAAGCGTGCTATTTATAGTACCATAGGTAGTACCGAAATATATATTCAGATTTCTGGGAGATCTTCTAGAGGGAATATGGAAATTGGCTACAGGAAAAAGGGAAGGGTGAAAATTCACTTGCTGAAATGGTAGAGAGCAGGGATGTCAAACTCACGTCATTACGGTGGTGTCACCTGACATAACAGGGCATTTTTTCTTTCACTAAACTGGGCTTGGGAGTGGGTAGTGCGTGATGCATCTGGCCCATGGTATAGGGTGTTCTGCTTGAGCAGAGGGCTGGACTAGAAGATCTCCAAGGTTCCTTCCAGCTTTATTTTGATTGACTGATTGATTGATTGATTGGTTGATTAGTTGGTTGGTTGGTGGTTGATTGATTGATTGATTGATTGAAATCACTCCTCAGAAAGGGCTACCTATCTGCTAAAAGCAATATTGGCTTTTATCCTTAATGATTTTCCAATACATTTTCTGACAGGAATAGTATCATAGAAGCTACGTCAATTGTACTGATTCCTGACTGTACCTTTGATGCTTTATTGATGGAATTTGAAACAGGTATGAATTGCTCCTCCTTCTTATTTACCAAGAAAATTACCTGTATAAGTTTGGAATACTCATATAATTCTTTGTTATAATCTTCTTGGTTTCATATAATCAAGAGTTAGATTCCCCAAAAAACAAAAAGGCTAGTTAATAATTGGAATATGTAGGCAGGCAGTGTAAAGAGTATCTCACTATTCAGCCTTTTTCATCCAGCAAGGCCTACTTGCAATCCTTATAACCTTTAGGTAGTATTAACTGTAGCTACCTTGCTTGCCCCATTCTTCAACCAGGAATAAAGAAACAATGCCAAAACAGAATTAATTGAAAAACATAATGATAGTTTAAAGCCAATAGTTAACAGATGTAATAAACAAACAAACTAAAGCAAATTCCTTTAGCGGCTATGGTATTTTATCTCAAGCAGGAGGAGTTTCGTTTGGTCATAAATTTAGACATAGATAAACTATGGTGGACTTCCATAGGACTTCAGTTTGCAAGTCAACTGAAGGTTTATCCAGGGCCTCTGAAGCTTGCCTTGCCAGGCGTTCCTGTTAAAGCTAGGTAGGTACGATCTTCGAAAGAGCCAGGTGAGCCTTACAGAAGACTTAGCTGCTTTACCAATTCAAAGGTAAAGGTATTTTATTAGTTCTCTCCAAAATTGTGCAATTTTGTGAAAATCAGCTTTGGAATGCTATGTGCAGTCCTACTTAACACCTCTGGCTGCTTGGCTGATATCACGTTAGTTTCTAGCTTAATACACTTTTGGAAATATTATTTTTTTCACAATTTTTTATTTTATATACTCTCCTCTTTAAATGTAATGTTGTGGAATATTACTTAATTTCAGCAACTGCTAGGCAGCAAATAGCAGTGAAGTTAGAAGATAGTATTGTACTACTTCTATAGTAATTATCCCAGTAGATGGCAGCGCCTAACTTCCCTTATCAAAGCTAAGCAGGCTCACATCTGATTTAAATTTTGATGGGAGACTACCAAACAACACCAGACCATAAACTAGCCTGGAAAATGATGAACCTCCTAGAGCAGGGGTGTCAAACACAAGGCCTGCAGACTGGATCCAACCTGTGATATGGGTGGATCTGGCCCATGGAGCTGTCCTATAAAAAATGTAAGAGGCCAGCCCACATCACTTTGGTCCAATGTACCCAATGTGAAGAGGAAACATTGGGCCAGCATGGCTTCGGCCTGGTCTACCCAATGAGAAGAGGAAGCATTAGGCCAGCATGGATTTGGCCTAGTCTACCCAGTGTAAAGAGGAAACATGCCATCAGTTTGGGGAGTGGCATCAAGTTGGTCATGCCCGCCCAGTTGGCCACACACACCCAGTAAGCCACACATACCCAACCCCCCCGAGGTCAACCACAGCTCTGATGCAGCCCTTAATGAAATTGATTTTGACACCCCTATCCAGAGGCAACACCAAACCAGATCCATAATGTTCTCAAGAACCAACATTATCTTCTTCAAGAAGTCACAAATAGTGACTATCATGAAACCTTCTATTTAGGGAAGGACTTGAACTAAGCTCTTCCTAAATAACCTTTCCAAATAGAAATAATTAGAATGTGGATTCATATTAGCCCTATTAATATTATAGGAACCTGAAAATAATCAAGAAAACTGAGGGAGGCAACTATCATGTAGTATTTTAATTTAATGAAAACATTTTTTTCTTAAAGAAGCTATTCCTGCCAAACCTAATTGAAAATGCATGGTGGCGGGAGAGTCTGTAAATTAAATCATAATATCATCCAGTCCTGCTATTGTAATGGAAAGATGATTTGGATTTTGCTACTTTTTCCCGGCAAAAAAATGTTTCCATGAACTGTGCTTCATTTCTACTTACAGACTATGCTATATATGACAGCTGAATTATGTGATATTTGGAATATATATATATATATATATGTGTGTATAGTTAATATTTCGGGTTTCTTCCCGTGTAATTGTGGATATATCCCTAAAAGGGTAGAAGCGACGTTTCGGCAGAATCCCATCTGCCATCATCAGGCTTATGCCAGTAGTCATTTTGCACTAACTGACGTTGGAATTTCAAATCTGGTGTTGGTATTCTGGGATGGCTCCACCTTTTCATTCTGATTGGTTGGGAGTCCCAGTATGTGTTTATTGGTTTGGCTTCGGGTGTATGGTCGGTTTTTCTCCACTAGGTGGCAGGGCTTCATCTTTGTGGCTGGTTTGAATATGATTTGGTTGGGATTTTTTTGTGCAATGTTTGGTCCATTTTCCACATATGGTGTCAAGATTCGTCTATCTATGAGAGCAGGTTTCCAAATAGTAGGCAGACGTGAAGTGTCATCCCGTTTATTCATGCAATATGGTCTTTTTTCCATTTCTATTGCTTCTCTGATTATCCTGCCATTGAGATGTTCTATTTTTGCAACTGTTTTTGTTTTATTAAAATTAATGTTGTGTCCTGTTGTATTTATATGTTGAACTAATGATGATGTGTGTTCTTGCTTTTGTATTGAGTTTTTGTGTTCCTCGATGCGCACACTCATTCTTCTGTTGGTCTGTCCAATGTATGTTGATGGGCAGGAAGCACATGGGATTTCATATATGCCTTGATCTTCTAATTCTATTTTGTCTTTGGGGTTTCTCAGAATGGACGATATCTTTCTATCTGTGCAAAATATGGTTTTGATGTTATGTTTTTGTAGTACTTTGCTAATTTTATCTGTTGTACCCCTTATATAGGGCAAGATGGCTTTCCCATTGTTTTGTTCCTCTTGTTGTTTTTTATTCTGTCTTGGTGTTGTATGTTTGATCATATTGATGACTTTATTTCTACAGAACCCATTTGATGTCAGTACATTAGTTAGTGTATATAATTCAGTTTGTAAATGTGCTTCATCAGCCAGACGTTTAGTTCTTGTGGTTAATGTTTTGGCAACAGAGTTTATTTGTGCTGGATGGTGGTGTGATTTGGCGTTGAGATAGCGGTTCGTATGTGTCTTCTTTTGATAGATGGTATGTCCTAAGGTGCCATCAGATTTTTTATAAATTAATACATCGAGGAAAGGTAACTGGTTTTCTGATTCTATCTCCATGGTGAATTTTATTTTGGGATGGAGGCTGTTCAAATGTACTAAGAAGTTTTCCAATTTATCTCTTCCATGTGGCCAGATCACAAAGGTGTCATCAACGTATCTGAGCCATAATTTTGGTTTGTTAACAGTTTTTTCTAAGGCATTGGATTCGAATTCTTCCATGAAAAGATTAGCGATGACTGGTGATAATGGTGATCCCATTGGTGCACCTTCTACTTGTTTATATCTCTGTCCTCTGTGTATGAAATATGTATTGGATAAACAATGTTCTGTTAAGTTTGTGATATGTTTTGGTAGTTGATATTTGTTTTTAATTGATGACAAGGCTTCTTTGACAGGTATTTGTGTGAATAGTGATACAACATCAAAGCTTACAAGAAGGTCACTTTCTTTTATGTGTTGCTTTTTTATTATTTGTATGAAATGGTATGAGTTCTGTACATATGAAGCAGCAGATTCTGCATAAGGTTGAAGATGTTTTGCTAAATATCTGGCTAGATTTTGTAAAGGTGAGCCTATGGAACTTACTATGGGTCTGAGAGGTATTCCATCTTTGTGTATTTTTGGGAGGCCATACAGTTTTGGGCATTTTGATGATTTTTCTCTGGGGATAATTTTTTGTTTAATTTTGCAGTGGCACCCAATAAAATTCCAATAGAAACCATCATATGCGAAGTTGAAACCAGCCTAAAGAAACTCAGTGCTGATGATGCTGATAAAGTCAGACATGACGTCACCAACATTCTATGTACTAGTAAACCACCTAAAAGCAACTTATCAAAAGAAGAACAAAAAGCACTGCAAGTTTTAAAAAATGATAATAGCATAATGATATTACCAGCAGATAAAGGCAATGCAACAGTAGTAATGAACACAGTGGACTATGAAAAGAAACTGTCTGACTTACTTCAAGACGCCACATATAAACCCATAAACACAGACCCAACAACATATCTAGAAAAAACCACGAAGATAAAGATAAAATCAAGTACTATAAGTAAAGAAATCCAACAAAAAATTATCCCCAGAGAAAAATCATCAAAATGCCCAAAACTGTATGGCCTCCCAAAAATACACAAAGATGGAATACCTCTCAGACCCATAGTAAGTTCCATAGGCTCACCTTTACAAAATCTAGCCAGATATTTAGCAAAACATCTTCAACCTTATGCAGAATCTGCTGCTTCATATGTACAGAACTCATACCATTTCATACAAATAATAAAAAAGCAACACATAAAAGAAAGTGACCTTCTTGTAAGCTTTGATGTTGTATCACTATTCACACAAATACCTGTCAAAGAAGCCTTGTCATCAATTAAAAACAAATATCAACTACCAAAACATATCACAAACTTAACAGAACATTGTTTATCCAATACATATTTCATACACAGAGGACAGAGATATAAACAAGTAGAAGGTGCACCAATGGGATCACCATTATCACCAGTCATCGCTAATCTTTTCATGGAAGAATTCGAATCCAATGCCTTAGAAAAAACTGTTAACAAACCAAAATTATGGCTCAGATACGTTGATGACACCTTTGTGATCTGGCCACATGGAAGAGATAAATTGGAAAACTTCTTAGTACATTTGAACAGCCTCCATCCCAAAATAAAATTCACCATGGAGATAGAATCAGAAAACCAGTTACCTTTCCTCGATGTATTAATTTATAAAAAATCTGATGGCACCTTAGGACATACCATCTATCAAAAGAAGACACATACGAACCGCTATCTCAACGCCAAATCACACCACCATCCAGCACAAATAAACTCTGTTGCCAAAACATTAACCACAAGAACTAAACGTCTGGCTGATGAAGCACATTTACAAACTGAATTATATACACTAACTAATGTACTGACATCAAATGGGTTCTGTAGAAATAAAGTCATCAATATGATCAAACATACAACACCAAGACAGAATAAAAAACAACAAGAGGAACAAAACAATGGGAAAGCCATCTTGCCCTATATAAGGGGTACAACAGATAAAATTAGCAAAGTACTACAAAAACATAACATCAAAACCATATTTTGCACAGATAGAAAGATATCGTCCATTCTGAGAAACCCCAAAGACAAAATAGAATTAGAAGATCAAGGCATATATGAAATCCCATGTGCTTCCTGCCCATCAACATACATTGGACAGACCAACAGAAGAATGAGTGTGCGCATCGAGGAACACAAAAACTCAATACAAAAGCAAGAACACACATCATCATTAGTTCAACATATAAATACAACAGGACACAACATTAATTTTAATAAAACAAAAACAGTTGCAAAAATAGAACATCTCAATGGCAGGATAATCAGAGAAGCAATAGAAATGGAAAAAAGACCATATTGCATGAATAAACGGGATGACACTTCACGTCTGCCTACTATTTGGAAACCTGCTCTCATAGATAGACGAATCTTGACACCATATGTGGAAAATGGACCAAACATTGCACAAAAAAATCCCAACCAAATCATATTCAAACCAGCCACAAAGATGAAGCCCTGCCACCTAGTGGAGAAAAACCGACCATACACCCGAAGCCAAACCAATAAACACATACTGGGACTCCCAACCAATCAGAATGAAAAGGTGGAGCCATCCCAGAATACCAACACCAGATTTGAAATTCCAACGTCAGTTAGTGCAAAATGACTACTGGCATAAGCCTGATGATGGCAGATGGGATTCTGCCGAAACGTCGCTTCTACCCTTTTAGGGATATATCCACAATTACACGGGAAGAAACCCGAAATATTAACTATACACACATACATACCCGTGAAAACTTACATAAACAAATATATATATATATATATATATATATATATATATATATATATATATATATATATATATATATATATATATATATATATATATATATATATATATATATATATATATATTCATGGAGACCTTCAAATAATTGACCTGCTCTGTCAAGGACAATGCCTCTTTACTCAGAGTAACTATTGGTTCAAACAAAAATCCTGATATGCAAACAGCACTTCTCTCTTGCTTGGGTTCAGTTCCATGTTATTCTCCCTGTCTCGTTGTCTCAGAGTTTCCAGGGGTCAAGACAGAATTTTAGTGGCATCCACAGTAAGCCTGAGCTCATGATATGAAGCTGGGTATCATCAGCTACTGAAACTGATAGATGACTTCTCCTAACAGACATAATTTGCACTTTCTAATTCCTTCTCTTTTGAATATCCACAGCTTCATAAAGTCCCATGACAGATTTTCCTATTAAAGTCCTTACCCCACCTATATTTAGCTGTTTGAAAAGACCTTCACGTGAAGGTCTTGTGGTGGATTATGGAATAGTCTGGCCCATCAATTGGAAATTAGAAAGCAAATGTAAATAAGTGTATGCCATGCATGTAATTAATTAATTAATTAATTAATTAATATTTATTTATTTATTGCTTTTATTTTGAAGGCAACTGCTATTTTTGTTTCAATTTATATATGTGCATGCTTGTGTGCCTACATATCTTCACAAGCCTATTGATTCGACCCTCCAAAACAGTCCCAGTTTTTCATGTGGCTCCTTGGGAAAATTAATTGTCCACCCCTAGCTTAAGATATGCCCATACAAATGAAAAATCATAAGTAAATGTGTATAGTTATGCTTTTCTTCTGGCATCACTACCTAATTGCAGGAAAGAATCCAAGATATTTAGGCTGGAGATCTGTAACAGTCCTAGATCAAATGTTGCCCTTCTGTTAAACAAGTTCACACATTTATGCTTGTACCTTTCACTTTCAAATTCCATATTACAATTGCTTTGAGTCGTACTTTGACTGTGCAAGGACCCAAAGTATCATATTTAAGGCTAATTCAAGGTCTCGTATGATTTTTTAAAAAAACATTTTGGTCTAACTAATCAAAGTTCAGTTTGTAGCATGGGAAGAGAGAGATTCTGAATCTAACATCTGCATCAAAGCATGCAGTTCCTATGATTGGAACAACATTCAAAGAAACATCATCAGTGCTACACAATAAATGAATACTACTCAATTTAGATAGAGAAGAAAAGTTAGAAAATATATATATACTTTTTTTAAAAAAAAGATATACACTGTAATTTACACACACACACACACACACACACACACACACACACACACACACACACACGTTTCTGTAGTGGGGTATTCAGCTGGTTTATATCCGGTTCAGGCAAATTGATAGTGGCGTCTGCGGGAAACTCTGCCCACCCGCCTGGATGTCATCACGTCCCGTTTTTGACACTGCGCATCCTCACATTTGCGAACTGGTAGCAAAGGTAAGTCAATACAACCCCTGATGTGAATATATAAATAAAAATATTTTGTTTATTTATTCATTTAAAGATAATATCAATAAAGCAAAAGTTTGTTCGTGGTTAAGCAATGTACAAACTTTTTGATTCATCATATATATTTTTATTTTTCAACATCAGTGTTCTTATTATGATGGATACAATAGTTCTTCTTTGCTAACTCACTTAGGTTGTATAAAAGAGACACTACTAAAGAGATTTTCACTGACTTTTACAGAAGCACCCTAGGGAGAATATGCTGACTGAAACACAACCATATCTTGATAGTTCAATTTATTACTGTCCAAATTACCAATATTCTTCAAGGTTCAATTTACTATTATAAAAAAGCTACTGTACCTTGGATATGTCAAGAACTATAAAGTTGTTTCAAATAGCTAGTAAACAATAGACATGAAATAACAACTCTGTATTCATGGGAATGTTATTTGGGGAATAAACATGGAGATGCTAATTTTTCAGAAACTTAAATTTCTTTTTTCTTTTTTAAATGTATAAGGTACCTTTCAAAGGAATCATAAGGAAGGCCTGTGGATAGTCCCTGATGGCTACCTAATGACCCTTTAAAAGCTTATTGTGTGCTTTGACAAAGCTTGATGTAATGGTATATAGGAATGGCTGTGCAAGACAGGAGGAAGAACCACAGTCTAGACCAGTGGTTCCCAATGTGGGGCCACGCCCCATAGGGGGGCAATTTGATTTTTAATGGGGGCAATTGGAATCTTGTTTAAACGAAGTTAATGGCCTTCTAGGCTTCCTCCTGTGAGTAAGAGTTCACTTTTTGAATAATAAGAATTACAGTATATGTCATGTGGGGGGGGGGGCGATATCAGGATTTTCGAGATGCTTAGGTGCGGCATGGCCAAAAAAAGGTTGTGAACCACTGGCTCTAGACAATGGTCTAATAATGACCAAGGGCAGAGATGTGGTAAAAGTGACTCAGAAGGGACTCCCCTATTTATGGGAGAGTAAAAGTAAGATATGGGATTCACATATGTAAGATTCTGTTAATGTAGCCTTACAATAAAGATAGCACTAGTACTTCTGGTTGTGCTTATTGTCTGGATTAGCTCTCAAAGATCACAGATACCCATTCAAAAGAGCATGTAGGTTGTTGTTGTTGGTAGTTAGTTGCGAAGTCATGTCCGACCCATCTCAATCCCATGGACAACGTTTCTCCAGGCCTTCCTGTCCTCTACCATCCTCTGGAGTTCATTTAAGCTCACGCCTACTGCTTCAGTGATTCCATCCAGCCACATCATTCTGTGTCGTCTCCTTCTTCTTTTGCTCTCAATCTTTGCCAGCATTAGGCTCTTCTCCAGTGAATCCTTCCTTCTCATTAAGTAACCAAAATATTTGAGTTTCATCTTCAGGATCTGGCCTTCTAAAGAACAGTCAGGGTTGATCTCCTCTAGGACTGACCGGTTTGATCACCTTGCAGTCCAAGGGACTCACAGGAGTCTTCTCCAGCACCATAGTTAAAAGTCGTCAATTCTTTGGCGCTCAGCCTTTCTTATGGTCCAACTTTCACAGCTATACATTGCAACTGGGAAAACCATAGCCTTAACTATACGCAGTTTTGTTGGCAGGATGATGTCTCTGCTGCATGTAGGTTAAGAAGATTCAAATTCAATCTTTTTGGTTATTATCAGGCCATTATGGTTGTGACTTCTATTAATGCAATAGGTCTAACAAGCAATGCAAAGGTTGTTAGGGACATCTTTCTATGTTGAATTTATTTTTTGAAATGGTAAGAAAAAATATTTATTCACTATATGCCTCCTGTCTCACAAAGCCTAACCCTACATATAAAATGATGCATAACTTTTTATTGAATAACCAGTTAAACAGCAATAGTGGTTTAGATGTTCGGAGCTGAAAAAAAGTTCTATCGCATGAACTTGTCACTGGATGGTTTTATTTTGCCAATCAGTTGTTAAAAAGGAGAAGATACTATTCAACTATAATAAACAAAGACATGACAAAGGAGCAACAATGGTACATTGAAATATCTGCAATAAATATCACCTGCCTGCAAGCAAGAACTGGTGAGATCATAAAATAGACAAAGAAACAGAAAAGGAAGAAATTGAAATGTTCTGGGACTTTTATAATTCAAGCAGACAAGCATCTGCCACACAATGCACTAGACTTAACGGGTAATGATAAGAAAGACCAAAAAAAGTCTGGCTATTGAATGCTGGAATATCTGAAGGCAGCAGAACAGAAGCGAAAGAAAATCAGAAAGTACACACAAATATGTTATTTTACATGTAAGATAAGAGTGGCACCTGCAAAGGAGGAAATTGATATTGTGTATGTTACATCATTGTGCAAATGATACAAATTATGGATTCATGTATTATTTGCTTCATAAAATGACAAATTGTGTCATTTCCTTCAGTGTTTTGATAAATTTAAGATGTGTGTACCTCAATTCCCCAGACAAGACTTATGGGTATCATATATAGCCCAGTGACGCCAAAATCTACTACTTCTCCAATAGTTCAAACAATGAATCATCTTTTTCTGAACCTGAACTCATACATGCTATAAACAAAGATACTGTGATTTCTTAATTAAGTATGAATCATATAAAATAAAATCTCTTCCTGAGTGCTTTGATATTAATGGTATGAAAAGCAGTTTCCTTATAACTTAGAAAAACCTCAGAAAATAGTAAGATGTGGATTATAGTCTCTTCACAATATTCAAGGAACATCAAACCCTGCCTATTTTTCTAAAACTGCAGGTGGAATAAGTCATAACAAGTCAAAGTAAAAGATTTCTGGTAATGAACAGTGATCAAGTTATCCAAATAAGTGGTAGCTGTTTTTCTTTCAAGAGCTTGAAGAGGTGAAAATGACATTTAGCCACTGCAGAAATAATTTGATAGACAATACTTGTTGTTCTCTGATTTCCTCTATCTTCAACCTTATTATAGTTGATTTTTTGTATGCTGTATACTGTATTCTGTATACCTGTATGCTGCACAAGTCAAGAAGCGGGCTGTGAAAATATCTACAGACCCCTCACATCCTGAACATAAATTGTTTCAACTTCTACCCACAAAATGACACTATAGGGCACTGCACACAAGAACAACTAGACACAAGGACAGTTTTTCCCCAATGCCATCACTCTACTAAACAACTAATTTCTACAACACTGTCAAACTATTTACTAAGACTGTATTACTATTATTCTTCTCATCCTTCCTATTACCCATCTCTTTCTACTTATGACTATAACCTTGTTGCTTATATTTTTACAATTTATATTCTTTTATTTAGTTTCCTAGTATGATTTGATTACTTATTTAGTTATTGCTTATGGCTATCACTAAGCGTTGTATCTTATGATTCTTGATGAATGTATTTTTATGTACACTGAGAGCTTATGCACCAAAGACAAATTTCTTGTGTATCCAATCACACTTGGCCAATAAAGAATTCTCTTCTCTTCTCTTCTCTTCTCTTCTCTTCTCTTCTCTTCTCTTCTCTTCTCTTCTCTTCTCTTCTCTTCTCTTCTCTTCTCTTCTCTCCTCTCCTCTCCTCTCCTCTCCTCTCCTCTCCTCTCCTCTCCTCTTCCCTTCCCCTCCCTTCCCTTCCCTTCCCTTCCCTTCTATTCTATTCTATTCTATCTACTCTATTCTATTCTACTCTATTCTAATTTCTGTAGTTCCTTGAGCTATAAACCACTTCTGTGTGATTTGAACCAAGAACATATAACAAAGGGTTTTCAGATGACCCTGAAAATGTAAAACAATCACAAATAAATCCCTTTCACCTTAAGCAATGTATTATTAAATTAAGAACTAAAGACTATATTTTGGATTTAAGGCATAACATTCTTCCTTAGAAATAACTGATGGTTTACTGCATGTGCCATTAAGTTAGCATACACTCTTAGTGAAAACACAGATTTTTCCAGCGTGATCTCTGCCCTGCTTTGTTCTTCAGCTATTCCAATGGTACAGTCATTACCTCTATTATGAAGAATATCTATGTTGGCTCTGGACAATTTAACACACACACACACAAACAAACACACACATATCCTGCAGAACTCCAGATTAAATACTTTGTTCTATGACTAAAATTCTTAATTCAAAAAAGGGTGGTAGGTATGTGTGGAGATATATAGCAATTTAGCTGGGGCTTTGTTTTTAATTTTTTAATCACTAGTATAAATACAGATAAATCACTAGTATAAATACAAATAAATGGAGGGAATCAGTTAATTGCTGCTTGACTCTGGTTTGTTTTCTGTGCTCTGTATTTGGCATATTCTTCCTTTGAATCAGATGCTGAAATTATTAACCTGAATATCTTAAACCACCTATTTGTCTTATACATTTGCTGTCTACAACACTACACAGTAGTATTTCTAAACCTTGGCAATTTTAAGACGTGTGGACTTCAACTCCCAGAATTCCCCGGCCAAGCTGTACCTTGGTATTTTGACAGTTAATAGCAAGATATTGCCTCTTACAGTTGGTTATCAAAAATCTTACTGCTCTTTGTAAAGCAACTAATGCAATGCTACACTATCACCAAACAGTAATGGGACAGTCCTATATGTATGCCAACTTTGAAGGTAAGCAGGTGCACATTTCCAAACCATCTATATACCAGTTAAATAAACTAACAGCAAATAGAAAAGCTGTCTTACTTCTGTTTAATACAAACTTATAAGGGGTATTTCTACTCCAAAATGCATCTGAATATAGTACTTAGCACCCCACCTAAACATTGTCCCAAATGTGTTTGGGAGAGGCAATTAGACTTTCATTGTTTTTCCTTGAAGACATTTTACTTCTCATCTAAAAAGCTTCTTCAGTTTTGGAATCGAAGAAGCTTCAGAAACTTTGGGATCTGAAGAAGCTTTTCTGATGAGAAGACAAACATATTCAAGGAAAATCAAAGAAAGTCCAATTGCCTCTTGAAAAAAACACCTTTGGGACAACCGTGACTTGGATGACTGAGAATCTCCATAGACATCCATCTAAATGAGTCTTGGTGGCGCAGCAGACTAAAGTGCTGTTAAGTAGTACTTAGCTGCCAGCTGCCTGCAATTACTGCAAGTTCAAATCTCACCAGGCTCAAGGTTGACTCAACCTTCCATCCTTCCGAGGTAGGTAAAATGGGGACCCGGATTGTGGGGGCAATAAGCTGACTTTGTATAAAAAAGAACACTGCTTAGGGGCCCCTGAAGGCCCTACTATGCAGGTATATACAAAAGTATGAAGGCTATTGCTTAATGGCCTGTAAGCCACCCTGAGTCTCCGGAGAAGGGCGGCATATAAATCGAACTAATAAATAAATAAATAAATAAATAAATAAATAAATAAATAAATAAATAAATTTTGCATTATAGAAATAATAGGTACAGTCCTTTATAAAAAGGGATTGCCATATTGTCATGAAAAGTTAGTGAAACTAATTCCCCATGCTAAACTATGAATGTAAGACTTATTTATTTTGATGGGGAAACAAGAGCTCTTAACTAATAAAAGCAATGCATGGGAAAGGATTATTTTGAAAGTCATCTCTTTGCCTTTGAATATTATTCAGATTAGTTGACAGCAGAGACCGCTAGATGCAACTGAGTTGTCTTTGAGAGATGGGCATGCATAGTCAATGAAGTAGGAGATTCTCCACTTGGGATAGCACTTTTTATTCCTTAATATCTAGGAGGAGATATTTGCCAAGAATGTGGTATCTGATTTATGGATTGAAATCTTCTTTAAGTGGGTATTCACTAGTGGCCAGACCTGCAGGCAAATGAAATAGTTGATTCAGATGGTGGACTGAAAAGGGCAAAAAGTTAGGACAAACCCCTTTCTGCTGTTTTCTTGGTGCACAATCAGAAGGGGACTCTACCTATGATCAATATTAATATATGAACAGTGAGGCATCTGGGTATCAATCATTTAAATACAAGTAGTAATGATAGTATTAATATTATTTGTTATTTAGATCATACTTATATAATTATAATGTTATTATATGTATTTGTGAAAAAGTATAGGCCTTCGTTATTTAGTTGTTCAACATTTTAATCCCCCATTCCAATGATAATAACAATATCATTAAAATATATATAGTGTCACCATCTTTCAATATCTAATCCTTATATCTAGTTGTTACTTTTAGTATATTATATTAAAATATGCATAATAATATTCCCTCTATTTCTTGTTTCTGACTCTGTTCTAGCTCCTAATAAAGCTAATAACATTTCCTCTATCCATCATCTCTTGCCCGTTTTAATATTTCAATTCTTATTCTTTTTTAACTTGCCTCCCAAATTCCTCCCTTGGGTCTTCATCTCTATCTACCTCTTTCCTGCTTAGCTTAGGTATTTCTTCCTTCTCTACTATCTTTTGCCGCCAAGCCTCCAGAGGATCTGTCCAAATCTCTATTCAAATATATCTTTCCGTTTATCCAGTATCATTTTTGGTCTTTTAACATGAATTTTCCCTGAATTGCTTCATAAGTTTTTATTGCCTTCTCTTTCTTATCTTCTTCTTTTATTTGTTGCTTTGTCCATTCTATCTTTTCTCCTGGTCTCTCTATTATCTCCTCCATTTCTTGGGCGTTTTTTAATCATTATTCATTATCCCTTTTGGAGAATTTTCTAGCTTCCCATTTATGTTATTAATTAAATTCATTATCTCCCTGTGATTCCTTATCATGATATCATAAATGCTTTGAATCATCGACACCATTTCTTTTTGAAACCCACTTATTTCCCCCTGCTGAAATATCTTGTCTTCTTTTAATAAGTCCCAGTATAGGTCAATAGTCTGTCAGTGGTCTATCACTGAGAGTCTCAATTATCTTTGATCTCATAAAGTCACTCTGAAAACCATTTACTCAGTCCAGATGTTGCTCCTCAGGGAATACAGTAATATAGTTCTTTATGACCCACAGTTAGTCAATTTATCTCTTTTTAGGTAATCCAGGAAGATTTCCAAATGCCTCCTTAAATCCACTCTATAAGTTCAATCATAACTCCTGATGTTTGAAAATCACTTTAATTAGATGTCTTCCGTGTTTTCACCATTAGAACTCCAGTAGTCTTGGAGCAGATAAGTATAGAGTAATAGATAGCACAGCAGTCTTCCAGATGTTATTTCCACTTTCTCCTCTGTCTTATCAGTATTTTTCCCAGAGTTGTAGAAGTATACTGTTTATTTCATTCACCAGTAGATGGCGCCTTCAGCTTAACTTCAATATTGCACAAATTCTAACAGGTTCCATTTGTATTTATTCAAACAGATAATCAAAATTCTGACAGGTCATTCCAGCATTTTAAAATGCCTTATTGCCAATAAAAATTAGAGGTCCAATCTTTCTATGTTTTTAAAGGTTTTGCGCTCTCTTCTTGAAATATTTTCTTTCAGGTCTGTAATTTTTCTCTCTGTAATTGTTTGCCACTTAAACAAACTTTCCAAAGAGTCTCTTTTCCAGAGTTAATTTTCTTTGGTGTAGGTTTTAGATAGAAAAAAAGGCATCTCACCCAGTTCCAGTCACTGTTTATCCATACCGGTCCAGCACATTCTTTGTATATTTGGCTGCCCCAGCTTCACAGCAGCCATAAATTCGTTGTTGGCTGAGAGGGAATTAGCCCTAGGTCAGGGGTGGGCAATTGTGGCTCTTTTACAACCTGTGGACTTCAACTCCCAGAATTCCTGAGACAGCCAAGCTATCTCAGGAATTCTGGGAGTTGAAGTCCCCTGCCCTAGGTCAAGCAGGAGAACTGCTGGTTTCCGCGATCTGCAGAGCACCCCTCCACTGTTCGTCACCCCTACAGGATGACTTTAGCCCCTAATGGTGCTGTCCAACAAAGGCATTCAATGTGATTTCATCTTCGCATCTGACAGTGCTGCGATGTCAACCAGAAGTCCAACTTGGTCAGCTTTGAACTCCCACAGAACTCTCAGATTCTGCTACTGAAATTCAGGAGCAAAAATTGTGGCCATGCATCATTTGCATTTAAAGCTCTTCATACCTTCTGTCCCTATGGCTCAGTGGTGAAATTCAATTTTTTTTTACTACCGGTTCTGTGGGCATGGCTTGGTGGGCGTGGCAGGGGAAGGATACTGCAAAATCTCCATTCCCTCCCCACTCCTGAGGGAAGGATATTCCAACATCTCCATTCCCACCCCACTCTGGGGCCAGCCAGAAGTGGTATTTGCCGGTTCTCCACAAACTACTCAAAATTTCCACTACCGGTTCTCCAGAACCTGTCAGAATACTGGGACAAAATTTTCATGTAAAAAAATCTGTTGAGTCCCAAATTTGATGAGTTTCAAAACAGTTGAATTCCAAGTTACCACTGTATTTCAAATACATTATGCAAAGATCTACCTCTCTGGAGAAAGATCTAATGTTTGGAAATATGGAAGGAAAGAAGATGAGCAAAAGGAAGATAGATAGACTCAATTACAATGGTGATGGAGGCACCACTAGAAGATCTGAAAGACCAGATTAGGACAGATTGTCATGGAGAAAATCTATCTATGTAATCACTAAGAGTTGACAAAGTCTTATGGACACATAATCAGTCAGTCAGTCAGTCAGTCAATCAATCAATCAATCAATCTGATAGCTAGCTCACTTTACCAGAATTTGAAGAAAGAGTTTTCTCATAGATTTCAATTCAACAAAACATGTTTGGATATTCAAGGGAAAAAAATGTAATGATGATGACAATGATGAGCAAACATTTGTGAAACTAATATTTGCTTTTTATTTTTCTCCCTAGCTAATTATCTCTAAATTAATTGTATTAATTAGGTGGTCTGGTTAAAAAAGAATATGGAATACTGAAAAGTTCTGGCAATACAGTAAAACAAAAACAGAATAAAATTGTAACATTAGATTAAAAGTCTGGGAGAAGGAAAAATTTTCTGAAACCAAGCATCTCGGGTGAATCAACAACACAAATTTATTTAGCTCTTCTGGGAAAATATTTCAAAGTACCACAACACAGTTGAAAGAAACAACTTTCAGTCATCAGGCACTTCACATAAAATGGACATCTGAAGATGGTGTGTGTCATGAGTCATGACTAATCAAGGATCATTGTTTCAACAGACAGCTTCTATACAACTATACGTACCTCTTAAGGTTGATTTCAGAAAATTCCAGTGGGTTCAATTCCATATACTCTTTGAATTAGGAAATTCAGTCTCCTTTCCCAAATACCATCCATTTACTTACAACTGATACAACTATCACTTGTTACCACCTTCTTTAGAAAGATCTACACATTTTTATGGATGCTAAATGCCATGATACACTACCTCTAAATAATAATTTTGGGGGGAAAGGTGGAGTACTGTGCTCTCATCCTGCTTCTAAACTTCTCTATGGCATCTTTTGGTTTTTGCAGGAACAGAAAGAATATGCATTAGTTTAGCGTTTCATCCAATCTACTAATGGCTTTTTCTGTGTTCTTATTATGACCCTGAGGTGAGATGGAATGGAAAGAGGAAACACAATTTATTCTCTATCATTCTTTCATCCACATGAGACAGGTAATGAATAAGAAAAAGATGCTGGAGGATTCAGTGCTATCTATTAAAATAAATGCCAAGCTATTATTAAAAGCTTTCTGTTTCTCCAATTATTTTGGAGGACATTATATCCATTGGGTCTGAGCCAATATTTCATTGTGCCAATGCAAGCAGAAACTACACAAAACATATCCTCTAGTAGAAGAGAGCAGATTGACAATAATTTCAGTCCTTCTCCACTCCCAAGTACCGCCTGCTCTGTTGTTAGTAAAGTGTCCTTAAGTTGAAACACAACAACTATAGGCACATGGACTTATTCAAGTAGATTTTTTGGGAACAATATTAAAGGGTTAGCCACTGTGTTCTTTCAATACTTTTTTTTCCAATTTTGCAATCTAGCCTACAGTTGTAATATTTTCTTGTTTATTACAAGAAAATATCAAATTCCAGCACTGTGTCTGATTACGCTTAATTTTCTAAGTTCAGTCAAATCTGACTTCTTCTTAGCTGAATGTCTTGTTGCTGGAAGGACTTCTATTGTGTGAAAAATATTTTCAGAAGATATTGCCGAACAAGAGGGGAAATGTGCAATAATTAAATATCATTTCTGTCTTTTCTGTTCGTAATAAACATTTGCTGGTTCAAAATCTTCCAGTACTGGAAAATTTGCATTGTTTCCACACATCGCTAATTATGTAAAATTTAATAAAGCTGCATATAAAAAGAAAGAGTGCAGCCTTAAGGGAAAAGATGAGAAAGATTAAGTCAAAAAGCTATTTGCAAAGATATAAGCCATTTTTAAAGCAGAGAGGAAGCCAAGATTGGTGAAAATCAAGCAGATATTTTTTTATGCAAAGTATAAAAGCAAATGAAAACCTAACTGAATGGCTTTGAAAATTTTGTTCTGGGGAAATGGCACAAGCTGTAAGACAGGAGGACCTGAGATTAATAAATTTATTTGATAGTGTTAAAAGTATGGTTAAAGGATGTAAGCTGTTCCAAGTAAAGTTATCTTTTGCCTAGATTGATGGTAATTTTGTCAATGCTGGTTGTGTTGAACTGTTCGGGGTTGCACCCAAGACCCTATCACTGTCATTCTACTTCTATTTGCAGGTTTTTCTATTTTGTGATTTTTTTTCTCCAGTTCTTTCTCTTCTATTCTGCTGCCTCCAGGTATTGCAATATTCACTATCCAGATGATTTTGTCTTTCTTATCAACAATTGTTAAATCTGACTGTTATGTGTGGCAGGTATTATTATTATTGTTACAATATTGTTATTATTTAAATTTATATGCAGCCTGGTTCTCAATAACTCTGGGCAATTTATAAATGATTTTTAAGATTAAAAACAGGACAATAAAACCAACAAAAACAAACCTTTTTTTAATTTAAATCATCCTATTTCCATTATAATTAGATTAGCACCCATTGTGGTCAAATAGCAACAAGTCTGTGAAATTGTGTTTAATTCTCAAGTGGGTAGGCTGGCTCACAGAATGCCCTATTACTGCTTTTCATTTTTAATTTTGCCTTAAAGAAGTATTTTCCATTTTGGCGCCCACTAAAATTTTGCACCCTAGGCTAGTGCCTATTAGCCTAGAATTTGGCTGGATATGCCCATCACTGCTCATGACACTGCATTCTGGATCAGTTGAAGCTCCTGGATAATCAATCTATGGAGAACTGAGATTTTTAGTTTGGTTTGCACAAAATCTGGCAGTAAGACCTGCTTACTTGTCCTTCAATCACCATAGAAGAGCTTCCACCTAGACAATAGCTTGTAATCCCATTAACAGAATCAAATTGGCAATGCCTTATTCCATTTTTCAGAACCATATAGCTAGCTCAGAGGATGGAACAACAACTAATACAATTAGTAGCTCCAGGTAAACTGGATGGGAATTCAAGTAAACTCACCTTTCTTGTTTATCTTAAAACACAGTATATATCTTCTTAAAGTTTGACGTTTTCCCACTGAATAAACAAGAGTCCTATCTCATCCCATTCCATATCAATTTGCAGGAGAATGAATTTAAAGTAAAAAAACCAAATCTATTTCAGAATCTTGGCATAGGTTAGAATATTTGAGTCCCTGGAAGAGTTGTCTGATAGATATTTGTGAGATTCAACTGAGGATGTCCTCTTTATAGTTCTACTTGTAATGGCCTCAAAAGCTTAAACCACCAGATTGACTGCGCAATCTGGCTTCAGCTCTGCCAATAGTTTTGACTTTAATGGAGAAGAAGAGTTGTTTGAGGAAGAGAAACCTTTGTATTACTAATGAGAAACTAAGTGAGAAGGATTGCCTTACTTGAAAAGGAGAGGGGGAATTTGTGGTGATCCATGTGTTGAGGAAGCCAGTAGTAGAATATGGAATCAGAGTTTCTCACTCTGGAATAAATGTCCACTCACACCTTTGGTAAGCCTGACAATTTTCACTTCCATTTATTTTTTAAAGAATGTTTTAAGATGTCCTCCACCCAAAAATAGCTTTTAAAAAAACCAGTAACACCTTCAAACTTTCTCCTTTCTTTCTACCATACAAGCAAGAAAACATCCTACTATAGTTACTCTTCTTTGTGGAGTGGACTGTGGGCAACAAAGTATATTTTGGCCACTTACTTACTTTGATTACTAGATTGGGACAAATATCACAAGCATTTGTTGACAAATCTCATTATGGAATACATCTTTCAAGTTGCATGTTAGATTATTATTTCTACATTGTGCTCTCTGAGTTTGGTTATTTGCTTGCAGACATTTAATTACCTGACTAGGTAACATCATCAGTGTGAGTGACTGTGTGGCTTGCTTCCTGTTTATATGCAGTAGCTTTCCTTGCCAGTGTTAGTGGGGTATGTTTTTCTCCTTGATAGTTCCTTGATTAGGGAAATGATTTTTTTTTGCTTGTTTGCTATTTCTACATTATGCTATAATCTCAATTAACCAAATATTGTCTGTGCATCACAACAATTTTTTCTTCCAAATTTACAAATAAAGCACTCTAAGAAGCATAATGTCTACAAGGGAATTAAGAAATAGGCAAAATTTTATTCAGGATCAAAAATTGCTCTCCCTGTCATCCAGTCAGAGCTGAAGAAGCTTCTTGGATGAGAAATGAAATGTCTTGAAAGAAAAACAAGAAAGTCCATCTGCTTCTTGAAAAAGCACTTTTGGGACACTGCTCTCACGATTTCCCCCTATTTATTTAATAATCTATACCAAGAAAACATTAGGAATTTATCTTTCCATTTTAAAAGAAAACAATGATAGGAAATTGATAGGAAACAACTATAGGAAATTGTCCAAAGTCTTTAGTGAAACCAGGACACAAATAACTCCATAAATGATAGACTCCTTACAGCTAAATGGAATGTCACACATACACACCAGACATACACCTAATAACAAGTTTATCAGATAGTTCAATTTCTGTGAAGATAGGTAATGTTTGTACCACATTTGGAACACTTTTTTAATATACCAGAAATGATATTATCATCCGACATATTAAGTTATAAACCTTCACTTTCTCTTCCTTATCTGAAAATATGTGCTGATACGATGCAATATAACAAGGTACATTTTCACTTCCCCCATTTTTGCAGGTTCTATATAAGAGAAAATGTGATTCCTAGCTTATGCAAGAACTAATCATGCTATGCATGAAATCCCACTAGCTTTTCTGACCTGTATTTAGTAGGCTTTCAAAATAATCCCATTATACATAGTTTTCAGACAGACTGATCCAGCACAGAAATAGGCATTTTCCTATTATGGACTTCCAGAAACTCTTTGTTTGTGGGCGTGGGGTGGGGGCAATCTTGTATTTCTGGCTATGTTTCATGAAACTTGGAAGGAATATATGACAAGGAGAACTTTGAAGTAATATATGCTATTTGTTATCCCATAACAATGAATTAAAATAAACATTACTCCTTGTATACAGGTCCCAGATCCTAGAAAGTAAGCATTGTCACATTAATAAAAGGCAGAGAATCTCATTCATATTTAATAACACATACATATAGGGAGCTATATTTAGTTATTGATTTTTTATTAGTATTTTGTTTTGGTTTTTATTAGTTTATAAAGATATAAAATTCAGAAATACAAAAAAAAATGAGAATAGTGGAGAAAAGGGACAGGAGAAGGGAAAGAGAAAAAAGTGTAGCATAAAAAGGGAAAGAAAAAGAAAAGCATTAACTTCCTACTCTTTTTGGTGCAGTAGACTAAGATACTGTGTTTTCCTGGCCTCAGCCTGCCCTGCTTGTTGGCCTTGCTGCTGGATGGCTGCCAAACAACTGACTGTGCTGTTCAGGACTTGTGGGGGTTCTTTGCCCCTCCTGGCAGCACTGCTTTTGGTGCAGGGCGACTTGTCCCAGATCTATGACCTCCAGAGTGCCCCCCTGCTGTCAGTGGATCTGCACTGTCTGCACCGCCTCAAACAGCCAGCATTAGAGCTAGTGCGCACCAGGGCCTGAAGAACACCGAACTCAGCTCGTAGCCTAGAGCCTGCAGCACCGAGTAGACCTGCTGGAAGGTGCTCAGCAGCCAAAAGGCAACAGCAAGTGAAGCAGCTTGGCTCCACCAGTGGCCGCTGGCAAAGAGCCCTGGCAGGCCAGCAGTGGGGGGGGGGGCCACTCCGGAGATCGTAGATCTCGGCCAACTCATCCTGTGCCAGGTAGGAGCAGCCCAGCAGGGTGGCCGAGAGCAGTGCTGTCAGGAGGGCAAAGAGCTCCAGAGAACCTCTGTGTGTGTGTTTGTGTGTGTGAGAGAGACAGAGCACACTGTCACCAGCCCTGGTATATGGTAACTCTCCAAGGTTGGATCAGATCTCTCTCTCTCTTTCTCTCTCTCTCTCTCTCTCTCTCTCTCTCTCTCTCTCTCACACACACACACACACACATACAGAGAGAGAGAGAGAGAGAGAGAGAGAGAGAGAGAGAGAGAGAGAGAGAGAGAGAGGTCCCTCACACAACCTCACCCCCTCCAAGGCAGCCACACCCCTCCACCTGCTTTCCAGCTCCGTTTTCTGCTGCATGTGCATAACAAGAAAAGTAGTCTGTGTGACTATGGTAAAAAAAATACCAGAAATTCAGCCCTTCCAACTTCTTATTAAAACAAATATATCGTGAAGTTGGAAAGAATAGAATAGAATAGAATAGAATAGAATAGAATAGAATAGAATAGAATAGAATAGAATAGAATAGAATAGAATTTTTTATTGGCCAACTGTGATTGGACACACAAGGAATTTGTCTTGGTGCATATGCTCTCAGTGTACATAAAAGAAAAGATCCCACAGACTACTTTTCTTGCCCTACATGTGGTAGTGGAGAATGGAGCAGGAAAGCAGGTTAGTTGAGGGATGTGGCTGCCTTGGGAGGGGTGAGGCGGGGTTAGGGATCTCTCTCTCTCTCTCTCTCTCTCTCTCTCTCTCTCTCTCTCTCTCTCTCTCTCTCTCTCTCTCTCTCTCTCTCTCTCTCACACACACACACACACACACACACACACACACACACACACACACCGTCCTTTCCTTCAGAACAGGGTGAGTGGCAGGAAAATCTCCCTCCCCATTTTCAAGCTGTTTGCAAAAATGCCCCATTCCGAGCCCTCAACATATTCCAGGATTGCAACACTGAAGGTTCAGAATGGGGCATTTTTGCAAATGGTGTGAAAATAGGGAGGGGGGATTTTCCTGCCTCTCATCCTGTTCTGAAGCTCAGATCAGATGCTTTCTCTCCGGCCAGCCCATAAGACGCTCACCCCTGGGGATAAATCAGATGCTTCACTGGAGAAACTGCCAGCCCAGGCTTCCTAAATCTCTCGCTCCCCAGATCGTCTCCCTCACGAAGAAAGCCCAACCCAACACAAATGCTGCCTCCAGCCACCTCTTCATCCTGGTGAAACTCCTCTTTGAACTCCTCTGCAGAGAGGGGAAGATTTCCTGCACATCGGCAGCGGCGTCTCCTCACAGGTCTTCTTCCGATGTCCCAGGTGTATGGATTTCCATGCCTTCCTTTCCTGTTTTCTAGATGGAACTGCCTGCTGTGACTGTCACAGTTAAGGAAGGTGTGAGGGTGCATCGTTCAGCCTCCAGCTTCTTTTACAGCCACAATTGGCTGCAAAAGTGGCCACGCTTGCTGGAAGAGGCAGCCTGAGCAGCACCCACGAATCAGCTGTTTTGTGAATAGCAGCTGAAGTGGCTCAGCTGATACAATTAAGAGGCCAAGAAGCCCTGAGGTGACCAGGGAAGGGAAGCTGCCTCATGTGCTGGCCACGCCCACCCCTTCAGTAGGGCTTATTTTTCAGGGAGGGTGTATATTTATGCCCACCCAAAAATCAGGCTTGGACTTATTTTTGGGACATGTCATATTTTCGGGAAAACACGGTAATATCATACAATCTCAATGTATGTGCTTTTATGTAATACTATATGCTAGCCATTCTATTACAACAAACCTATCTAATCAGCAAAACCCAAAATCAAAGTTTCATTTTTTTCTCACCTGCAAAAGTCCAGAAATAGTTTCCAAACAGAAACAAAATTAATTGTATTGTTAATTGTATTCTTTTCTGATTTTTTGATTTTGATTTTCTTTACTCCAATTTCTCCTTGGTCATTGATTTCATTTCTATTATTTCCCCTTCTTTTCTTTCTTCCATGTGTCTGTGAAAATAATAGCTTGGTTTTCTGGAGGATTTTCTTCTTAAAATTTAAAGTGCTCCATGGCATGGACCCGGGTACCTTCGAGACCGACTTCTACCACCAATAGCCTCCCACCGGCCAGCTCGCTCCCACAGAGAGGGTCTCCTCAGGGTGCCATCAGCCAAGTTATGTCAGCTGGCGACACCCAGGGGGAGGGCCTTCTCTGAGGGAGCCCCAGCCCTGTGGAATGAACTGCCCCCTGAAATTCGTAAGATCTCCGATCTCCGGGTATTTCGCTGTGCACTGAAGACCCTGTTGTTCCGCCAGGCCGGGCTATCAATATAACAATTTTAAATTGGAGTATTTTAAATTTTTGGGGTTTTAAATTCAGCCGAATTTATTTAATAATTTTAAATTTTTAATTGATGTTTGTCTTGTGTTTTTAAATAGGCTGTACACCGCCCTGAGTCCTTTGGGAGAAGGGCGGTATAGAAATAAAATTAATAATAATAATAATAATAATAATAATAATAATAATAATAATAATAATAATAATAATAATGCAAGTATCTGAATGATGGGATGCAGCCATTGAGATGGAGGTATATACGATATGTTCTGGAAGAAAAAGTTCTGGTGTTTCTTTTAATAGTGACTTTCTAAATATATAACTGTTAGCTGCAGTGGTTGTTATAAGTGCTCCTAGGATTTTTATTTTTTAATCAGAACTCAAAAGATTAGGAAATGAATTTGGGACCCTTAACATGCAAAGCAGAGCCTCTAGCATTTAGCCATGATCCTTCCCAAAATATAAGTACAGAGTGGATTTGGCTTTGAGTTTT
Source organism: Pituophis catenifer annectens (assembly GCF_029215685.1). NCBI lineage: Eukaryota > Metazoa > Chordata > Lepidosauria > Squamata > Colubridae > Pituophis > Pituophis catenifer. Next base: position 62,331,546 of record NW_027256886.1, read on the forward strand.
CAGAATCAGTGGAATAAGCATCGATGAATAACTTAAATCCCTGTGGGTGCATTTGAAGCATGACTAAGTCTAGATCCAACCTTAATGGCTTTCACATTTTACCTGTAGGTTCAAGTATACTTTAAAACTCCTGAGGTATTTTAAAGCTAGATCAGATGTCAACAATGCAAATCCTATCAGCTGAAGGTGCTATTTTTTATCATTTACCTACTCTCAAATTATTTTATTTAACTGTCATCTACTGGGAATGATACGTGCTCATTCCTTTGATTTCTGCATTACCATCATTTCCAATTCCCAATCCTGCCAAAGGAGTTCGAAAATAATGTGCAATTGTCTTCATCGTTGCAAGTCTCAAAACAAAAAAAACCCAGCTAAAATGCTAAAAAACCCCACGAGACAACTGTTTTTCTATCTAGCCAACAGTAAAACAAAAAAAAAAAAAAGCTGCTGTACAGTCAAAATTCTTTCTACACATTTTTCTTCAGATGCTGGATTAACCATTCCCCTCCAAAGCGAGCAAAATAAGGAACCAAACTGAAGTGCTGATGTACACACACACACACACACACACACACACACACACACACACACACATTGATACGATGGGAAATTATGAGAAGGATGGTAGCTTAACTAAAAAGGAAAAAAAAAAAGACAGAAGCATTCAGGTTGCCTTGCCAACCTCACAATTGAATCAAAATTGCCTTGCCAACCTCACAATTGCATCAAAAAGTATCTGAACGTGAAATTATTTATGCCAGCTGTTGTGTAATCAGGTGCTTTTTGCAATAGCTCTAAGCATGGTTGCATGCTGAGCTCAACAATGCAGGCAGGCTCCAGATCGTCTGCATTAAAGCACAGCTGAAGTTGCCCTTGGCTGTTTTGGCTGCTTGCAGACTCTTGCAGACATTATGCATGTGGGTATATGCATACTTTTTTTATGTATTTATTTATTTATAATTTTGTCATGTTTATGTAGTGCAGGGGTGTCAAACCTGTTCGCATCGCGGACCGTATTGTGATGTATCACAATGTTTTTTGCCTTTGTGGCGCCGGGGTGAGTGTGGCCTACACGGGCCATAACCGGCTTGCTGGCTGCCAATTTGACAGGCCTGATGTAGTGTATATTGGAGATGGTGACTCTTTGAGAGCTGTATGCAATGAAATTTCATTTTAATGTATGCTGATTAGTATACATTTAAAGTGACAATAAAGTTAGTCTAAGTCTGTCACAGGTGAAACTAAATGAGCTGATATTGACAAGGGTTCTCACTATTTCTGCTTTCTATTCACTAGTGAACAGGTAATCTGCAAAGTTTTGGCTAACTAGTTTTTTTAAAAAAAAAAAATTAGAAACTAGCTTGGCTTTCTTGACATCAGGGGCTGGCAAGTAGAAATGAGAGATAAATGAAGGGAAGAATGGGCCAGCAGCAATAGGCAGCCAATCAGCAACAGTTTTATTGTTAACTGCCCAGAGTGTTTTGCCTATTGGATAATAATAATAATAATAATAATAATAATAATAATAATAATAATAATAATAATAATAATAATAATAATAATATCTTGTAGATAAATACAATTGCAAAAACACAATTGTTCTGACTTAACTGAAGAAATGAGCCAATATAGATATAGAAATGTGATTGTCTGCAAACAATTTGTAGTTTGCAAATGTATGGCAGTGTCCAAGGCCTGTAAATCACCTCAGTTTGGACCTTTGACCCATTTGGCATCTCTTTGACTGATAAACATTTTAGGTAAGTGAAAATTAGGAAAGATTATAATATTTATGAAAAATAATTTCTTACAATAATCCTTTAAAGTTATAGGCTGTTGCCTTAGTTTTTAAAAATAGTTAAAACGATGCTCAGATCTCTGTTTTATTTTTGTTTTTAAAGTGCAACTTATAGCATCAATCAGTTCAAACAATAAATATTAAAACTAATAAATGACAGAGAGAGAGGGGGGGGAGAACATTTGTACAAATTCAACAACAAAAATAAATATTTAGGACTCTGGAAAAAATTGCAGGACTGAGTGTTGTGAATTTGATAAACCTCATTTGAGCATGAGCTCCAAAAAGTTGAGTCATTACAGAAGACAGCTCCATATGTGTCCAATAATCTTGGAGATACTGTTCTCCCTTTAAGAGGAGAAGTAATATAGTAATAATAAAAATAAAAATCTACAAAGACTGAAAACAAATAAATAATGTTCTGTTATTAAAATCAAATCCATCAAGCAGAAGATATCTGAAAAGAATGCACAAGTTTTGGAAAGAGCAAGATCTAGAATTAAAAATAACAGAACAGAATCTAACAAATCAACGTCGATTTATAACACAAAATAAAGTACTCACAGAAGCAGGACTGGAAGAACCACAAAGATCTACCAAGGGCAAAGAAATTGAAGCCTTGCCAGAAGTAACTCAGACTGTAAAGCTCAGACCCAGGGGAGTTGATAGAAGAGAAAACCAGAAAAGCTATTGAATCTTTTTCATTCCCAAACCAGGCTTCCTCTCCTCTACCTTCTTCTCCGAAAAAAAAAAAAAAGCTTTCTACCCTGTTTCCCCGAAAATAAGACCCAACTGGAAAATAAGTCCTAGCAGGATTTTTCAGGATGCTCGTAATATAAGTTCTGTCCTCCAAATAAGCCCCAGTTAAGATTGTCAGCCAGATGGATATATTTAGTACCGTATTTCCCAAAAATAAGACCTAACCAGAAAATAACCATCTTTTGGAGCAAAAATTAATGTAAGATCCAATCTTATTTTGGGGGAAACACGGTAACAAAAAAAAAAAAATCAAGAGGAATTAAAACAAAAAAAAATAACTGAGAGTCTAGAACAACATAAATCACTCTGACTCTGAGTGGTGTACATTATAAAACATTAAATGCCAAAAAGAAGAGGGAGTCAATCTATTCTCCAAAGTACCTGAAGGCAGGATAAGAAGCAATGGATAGAAACTAATCAAGGAGAGAACCAACTTAGAACTAAATTACCTGACAGTTAGAACAATAAACGAGTTGCCTCCAGAAGTTGTGGTGGCTCCAACAATGAAGGTTTTTAAGACTATTTGTCTGAAATGGTACAGTATTTCTTGCTAGAGCAGGGGGTTGGACTAGAATACCTCCAATGTCCCTTCCAACTCTGTTATTCGGTTAAAAAAAAGAAAAAAGTGCAAATAAATGGAGGCAAGCTAGAACAAATGAAAGTAAAGAAACTGAAGAACAAGAAGACCAAAGCATATCTAATGAAGAAATATGACCTAGAGACATGGAAGACCAAGGAACCACTAGAAATAAAAGAACAAATTTCAATTACGATCAAAAAGATCAGCAATATGAAGTTTGAATTGCACACTACAGGAAAGATCTGCAATTTCAGGCAAATCAGAAACATTTCTACCAATCTCAAAGGGGCTTTTTCAAGAGGCAAGTGGACTTTCTGGTTTTTCTTTGAAAGACACTGGCCACTCTTTTGAAGACAAGCAAAGTCCACATTTTGGACAGAGAGGAGCCCGGGTTTGAAAGAGGGGTCAAAGAGGCTATCTATGTCAAGATTGAACAGCCCTCTCTCAACAGAGGGGGATAGATATCATCTACCTCCAATCTACAACACAGCCCTTTCAACAGTTCCAAGAAGGCTCCACACCCATTTGTACTACTCAAGTGACCCTGACCATATAGATAAACCTCCAGATGACCTTAATGACTCACTAAAAGGAGTGCAAATGACCAGCTGTCTGCAAGGAGTATAAATCATTTCATTCCCCACCATCCAGTCAGAGTTGAAGAAGCTTCTTGGATGAGAAGTGAAACATCTTCAAATAAAAACCAGAAAGTCCAGTTGCCTCTTGAAAAAGCATCTTTGGGACAACCATGAGCTGGAGGACTGAGAATCTCCATAGACATTTCTACCAATCCATCCATGGAGACACTGCAATGAACCACAAAGTATCTGACAAAGAAAAAACAGTATAATTCTGAACATAGCTATGGGACAATGCAAAGAAATACAAGTATACAGCTTGGACAAAGGAGGTGGATAAAAATAAAAAAAAGAAGCTAAAAAGAAAACACTTGTAATAACTGTGGAAATGCTGGAGAAAAGAACAAAGAAGATCAAGACTTGGTAACCATCAGGTGAAGATGAATTGCCATGTGTTTGGTCGAAACATCTGTTAATCTACATCCACTTATTGCCAAGCAGAATAACAACATACTGCAAGGAGGTGAAATTGAAGATGAATTAATGCCTGGTAAAACCTACCATATAATGAAAAATCCAACAAAAGAGGCAGCACCAGACAATTACAGGCCAATTACTGCTTACCAACAATTTTCAAACTGGCGTGGTATTGATGCAGTCCAAGAGCATCTAGTTGAAAACAAACTCTTTCCATCTGAGAAGAAAGGAAGCTACTCAAACAGTGGAGAGATAAAGATCAGTTATCTCCTAATTGACAGGATGATTTTGAAAAAAGACCAACCTGAATGTATCTTGGATTGATTGCAAAAGGCATTTGATGCCCTGCCACATGACAAGTGACTAGAAATAACAGGAACCAGTAAAAATATCAGGAGCATTGTGCAAAGATCGATGGCACGATGGAAAGCACAGTTGCTGGTCACTGGTAATAGTCTGGGAGAGGTTAATATCAAGAGAGGAATCTTTCAAGGAAACTCACCATCGACACTACTGTCTGTCGTTGTGCTGATTCCTTTGTAAACTCAATACTGAACAAGGCCATAGGTATCAACCATCAAAAACATTTATCAAGCTACCCCATATCCCCTATATGGACAGGTGTACAGTTGTATGAAAAAAACAGCATCTGAAATTGAATCACTGCTCAACACATACTGTATATAGAGTCAGGATATTGCAATTGTGTTTGGACTGGACTGGACTGGACAAATGTGTCACACTTCTCATCAAAAGTAGAAAAATCAAGATGTCCTTTAGAAGTAACAGGCTTCTGGATAAAGACAATAACTACCTTGGCATCCTTCAAAGTGACAACATCAAACACATTGAAGTCAAGGAAAGAATGAATACCTCAAGAAAGTGAAGAAGATCTTAAAGTCCAAACACAGTGGAAGAAATACCAACAAGACAATTAAGACCTGGACAATCCCAGTGATTAGATGTACAGCTGGAATAGTTGACTGAATGTAAGCAGATCTAAAAATCCTGGATAGGAAGATCAAAAAAATAATGACAGGTAGAACTATCAACACTGCTGTGTGGATGAAAACTTTTCATCCACAACAGCAGTGTTGATAACTATTTACCAAGGATAATAGGTTGATAGCTTTTACTTACCAAGGATTATTACCCTGTACATCCAAGCTATACAGAGCCATGGTGGTGCAGTTGTTAGAATGCAGTATTGCAGGCTAATTCTGCCAGTTGCCAGCAGTTCAATTCTCAGCTGCTCAAGGTTGACTCAGCCTTCCATCCTTTCGAGGTCCCAGATTGTTGGGGACATTTGTTGATTCTGTGAACTGCACAGAGAGGGCTGTAAAGCACTGTGAAGTGGTATATAAGTCTAAGTGCTATTGCTATTGCTGTACAGCTAATGACTGGTGGGCATTGAGTGTTGTAAAGACACCAGACAGTTGAAGAAGAAAAAAGAGCATTTGAAGAATTTTTGAAGGACAGTGAAGAAGATGCCCTGACGGTAGTATACCATGAAGATTTACTGAATATTGGAAAGACAAAACTGGCCTACAAGAAAAACAAATAAGGAATAGAAAATGACACAGGGAGAAAAATTAGTACATGGCCAGTTTTTGTTTTTTTAAAAAACAATTAGCAGGTAAAGCAGATAACAAGAAGAACAAGGAAAGAAAAGAAAAAATATCCAGCAGATGACCTTGATAATGTCATATGAATATAAAGTTTTATACACTGTTCAATTTTAGGGATTCAATAGATCATCATCATCATCATCATCATCATCATCATTATTATTATTATTATTATTATTATTATTATTATTATTATTATTATTATTTACAAAAAATCATTGTGATATTGTGCAGTCTCTGAATAGATATAAGGGTTGGTTTTTTTTTTTTTTTTTTTTTCATCTTCTTATTAGCATAATCTTTACCTTGTAGTTGATCAGAGTTTGCTGGCTAAAAACACTCAACAGTTTATGGTAGCTGATGGAAAATCAGACAGAATGACCCATAAGATAAATGATCTACTTGTCTCTACCTCTTTCTGTAATATGAAACTATCCTTATCTATTCCTTTTTTTCCAAGTTCTAAATTCAATCAGCATGGTGACTTATGACTAGTGTCTCAACGCAATGCTCCTTAGATGAAGATTTATATAGCAATGTAACCTCCTTGGCTTAAAGCTAAAATGGACACACTTTGTTTTCCTAGTTTCTAAATTGAATTCAATAAGGGGAGTTCCCTCCTATTCCATTAAGGATGAATATATCTAGAAGCAGCTTTGGTTAGAAATCTCACTTTGTCCTTTCTTTTGGTCAAAAATGATTGACTGAGTGCAGAGCAGCATTTGTGAGAATGATGTCTATAGTGAACAAAATCAAGCTGAGCCCACAATTTCCTAAGAGGTCACCTAGAAAGCAGAGGGCCATTACATTATCTAGATGAAAATGTGAATGCTGGTTTGGGAGGCCATTAATGCCTGTGACCTCAAAGGAAAAAGACTTTCATTTGAATTCTGTATGTCATCTCTTCTCCTTTTTCTTGCAGTCCTTAATCATTTTATAAATGTTCAAACCTAGAATTGTTTTGCAAATCATACCTGGAGCTTGGTCTGACCTTTGCACACATTTCAATCAGTAAACCACATTAGCTATAAAGAACTATATAGCTAATATAGTTAGCTATAGTAACTATATACTATATAGTATATAGTTCTTCCTGCAGACCAGTTCTTATTTATCTTTCTCTACTTTTCCATTTCCCTATAATTAGTTGAAAGGCTTGCATTTATAGTTCAACAAGCATACCTAAAATAAATGAAATATAATTGTGACGCTTGTGCTTTGTTAATTTTAACAACAAAACTATAGATCTCATACTTACCGCTTTTTACAAAACGAAGATTACAGAATGCTCCCTTTCAAAGCTCCCTTTCAAAGTGAGACATTGATAAAGAGATGAAGGGGAAAAGCTACTTCTCCTAAGAGGGATTTAGAGGATTTATCAGAAGTACTTGCTATTTTTAAGTGTCCTTTGTAGTTATGGCTCAGACAGCATGATAACGCTGCTCTAATTACATTAGTGTCATTTTATGTGAGGTCTGTACTGAAGAAACAGTGTACTTGGGTTCTATTTTGTCAGAAAAGAAAAATGGGAAAGAAGGACGGGTCACTTTTGAAATTCTTGACAAGCATCAAATAGGCACAAGCCATTCATGTTTAGTTTCAATTTCAGTACACATACTCCAAATTATGTGTGAAGCCATTATAGGGCGGAAAACAAATGCCACATTATTACAGATGTAATAATATCCCTGTTCTGGTAATTTCATGTTGAATTGCTGCAGTGTTTTTCATAGTAATGTCAAGACCACTGTTAACCAAGTTGTCATGGCTCAGTCACTCAGTTCTCTTCAGAGAAGGAAATGGATCATAACCTATTACATAGGACATGGGAACAGCTGATGATAAGAGAAAAAGACATTAGCACAACACACACACACACACACACACACACACACATATATATATTTAGAATTAAATAGAAACCATTTCTTAAAAATGTCTGTGAAAAATGAATTTGAAGAGAAGAGTACCTGGACAAGTTATAATTATAAAACTGTATTATCAAAACAGTGGAAATAAGTCATAAAACTGATTTAATTTCAGACGTGTTACCTTGGTTCTTAAAATTCAGACTACTTTTTTATGACTATGCTTTGAATTCCAATTAAGCATTAACTAGTAGAATAGTTGAATGTTCAACATTTTGTCTCCTGATTTAGCCTCTTTTGTTTGTAAGACATCCTGAAATTAATTTCTGGACTGATTGTAAACCCTTTTAAATTACTAGCTCTGACACAGTTGCGACCTTGGGCAGGACAGTAGCAACTGATCAAAAGACAGATAATCACAGTGAATATTGGAATATATGTTACAAATATTTTTCCTCAAAGTTATCTCGCTTTTTTTTCTAAGCCAAATTTAAATGGATGTTTTTGATTTTTAAAGGCCCTTCATCAGTGGTGAAATCTAAAATTTGTTACTACCAGTTCTGTGGGCGTGGCTTGATGGGGGGGTAATGTGACTGGCTGGGTGTGGCCATTTTTTTTTAACTTTTAAAACCATTTTTTCTACAACCTCTTCGGCGAAGAGGTTGTAAAAAAATGCTTTCCAAGGCTCTGAAAAAATGCTTTCAAAAGGCTTTGACAATCCCAACTGAGTTGCCTGATTCTAAAAAGCCTCTGCCGATCAGGCAACTCAGCTGGGATCGTCAGAGGAATTTAAAAGAAAAAAAGGGTTTTTTTCTTTTAAAAGCCTTTGACAATCCCAGCTGAGCCGCGCGATCATCAGAGGCTTTCTTTTTTTACTTTTAAAAGCATTTTTTGGCCAAAGAGGTTGTAGAAAAAATGCTTTTAAAAGTAAAAAAAAAGCCTCTGATGATTGTGCAGCTCAGCTGGGCATGGGGGGGGCAGGGATTTTTGCTACCGGTTCTCCGAACAACCTGCCTCCATCACTACTGGATGGGGCGATCCGGTCCAAACCGGGAGCATTTCACCCCTGCCCTTCATTGTTGAAATGCTGTTATTGTCCTATGTACTGAAAGCTTCATACAATAAACAATTTTTTCTACCTACATGAAAGGTACTTTTTCAAAATCCAACTGGACTTTCTTTGCTTTTCTTTGAAGATGTTTCACTTCTCATTCAAGAAGTTCTTCAGTTCAGAACTGAAAAAGCTACTTGGATGAGAAGTGAAACATCTTCATGAACTACAATAGCACAGTGCTTAGAGTGCAGTACTGCAGGTTAATTCTGCTGATCACTGGCTGCCAGCAGTTTGGCAGATTGAATCTCACCAGGGTCAAGGTTGACTCAGCCTTCCATCCTTCCAAGGTGAGGGCCCAGATTGTTGGGGAAAATATGCTGACTCTGTAAATCGCTAAGAGAGGGCTGTAAAGCACTGTGAAGCAGTATATAAGTCTAAGTGCTATTGCTATTCAAGGAAAAACAACGGAATTCTAGTTGCCTTTTCAAAAAGCATCTTTGGGACAACCATGACTTGGATGACTGAGAATCTCCATAGACATTTGTCTACCTGCATTAAATAGGGAAACAGGGAATCTTCATCTGAATATCCTAATTTAAAAAAAGAAAAAAAATGCTAACCTATTGTCCAATATATACATGTATATATAGCAGTTGTGTAACACAGATTTATACATATCCAGTCTTCAACTGACAGTTGAAGAATAAGAATTGTGCTATCAGGAAGCAGCCAATTGCTAACCCAGATCAAATATAAAGATTGAATCACAGTTTAGTATGTAGTTTTATGGGTTTTGCCACTCACATTTTTATCTGTTGCCCCTCACACTGTTGCCAAGGTTTATGATGTTTAGTGCATATTGGCAATTTGCATACAAAAACATAAGCATCAGCTGCACAGTTATAAATATTGAAAGCTATGTTTTATAGCTATCGAATGCTTCAAAGCAAAATGGCCTTCAGCTTTTGATCATGTTTATCCATGAAGAAATGCTTGCCAAAGGCTTAACAGGAAGTTTGAAGACTTGTGCATTTTCTCACAGTAGTCTACCAAATAGCTTTAACTTGGTAACTTGAGGATTGTGAATTTTCAACTCCAAGGCTTCATTTTCAAGCTCCAAAATTGAGAAACCCTACTCTAAATTCATCTATTCCTAAACTGTCATAATGAAACAGTTGTAATACTGAATGATAGACCTACCAGATCTGAGTTGCAGAAATATGGAGGATCACGAAAGGATAACAGAGACATTAAAAAGACTAAATCTTTGCTCTCATCTAGTAGCCATTTAGAGTTTTGCAATCTGGATTTGGTAGCTTGAGAATGAAGTGCCCGCCCCTCCCCGAATGAGTCCTAAATAAAGACATTAATTCAGAGCTTATACTTCCCAGATTGAAAGTTTACCAATATAAATCTATCAGAAACATATAGCTTTTTAAACCTGGCATTTCAAGGTTCTAACTTCCAATATTTTGCCCTAAAATTTGGTTTTAAGATCTAAGAGGTGTCTATTCAGTTCCTGGGGTTTTGTTTTGTTTTGTTTTGTTTATGTATTCACTAGACTTAAACATTCCCTTGTCTCTCTGTGTACATATCTCTCCCTTCAAGCCGATGAGTTGTCAAGATTGAATATTTTCTCTTTAAGTTTCTGAATATTTTTCTTGAAATGACATAATATAGGCTTAGTGATTAAAATATAACTGCAGGATACAATCTGGGACACATATATTTACTTTCATTCACATATAATATAATTGTTCATGACTTGTCAGTTGAGAAAAGGAAATTTAGGACAATAGCATGAATTCAGTTACTATTTTTTCAGAGTATAAGACACACCTTTCCCCCCCCTAAAAGGGGGTGAAAATTTAGGTGCGTCTTATACACCGCATGTAGCCCCTCCCACCCACTGGCCCCTACCCTTTGGCCTCTGCCTCTCAGCAATTATCTCCTTGCAAGCAAACAGCTCCTTTCAGCTTCAGCACAGCCTAATTAGCACAAGTTGATTGGATCGGCCTCCCAACTCTCCGCTGATTTGCTCTCCGCTGTTTTGCGCAGGGCTCTGCTGCTTGTTGCAAAGAGGTAAATTGCTGGGGGAGATTTTTTTTTCCTTGTGCTAATGAAGCTATGCTGAAAATGAAAATGAAAGCAAAGCAGGCTGTTTGCTGTTTGCTGCAACGAGGCAAAATTGCTCAGAGGCAGAGGGAGATTTCTTTTCCTTCTTTTCCTCACCAAAAAAGGTAGGTGTGTCTTATACTCCGGTGCATCTTATACTCCGAAAAATACAGTAATGAATTAATTCAGCTTTTCAGACTGATCAAATGAAGTCCCTTTTTTTCTCTAAGTTGGCCTGGGAAAACCATTCCCTAGCCAGAAAAATGCAAGTAGGGTAGTTCTATAACAGTTCGTTTCGTAACTGTTCAAAGAAAAAAAAGACATATGTCATTTTTCACACTCAAGATCCCAAAGCCACATGAACAAATTTCGGATGCTTGGCAATAGGTTCATATTTATTATTGTTGCAGTATCCCTGGATCATGTGATCAACCTTTGCAACCTTCTGACCAGCAAAGTCAATTGGGAAGCCAGATACACCTAACAACCATGTTCTTAACAACTGCCATGATTCACTTAACAAATGTAACAAGAAAGGTTGTTAATTAATTATCTGTCTTAATTATCTTTCCAATGTTCTGCAGTTGCTCTGAAGGACAGATGGTGATTCATCCATGGGCACCCAGAAATGTGGTAATCTGAAATTAGATTTAGATTTGAGGAATATCAAACTGTCACCACATCACATTCACTTTTCATAAGAAAGTGAAAAATATACCCAGGAAAATGTTTGGTGGGAAAAAAATTCCCAAGGACTCAATGGCATCTAAAGGAATTCACTGCTCCCATGACAGTGCCCAAAACAGCACTGTGCCAATGTGGCTGAAGCTTTAACTCCTTTGGGCGATATATCATATGTAATGTCACCACACATACAAAAAAAGAGTAAAGCTTGTGTTGTAATACCATGTTGTTACTGACATAGCAATATCAATAGCTCTTAGACTTACATACCGCTTCATAGTGCTTTTACAGCCCTTTCTAAGCAGTTTACAGAGTCAACATATTGCCTTCCCACAATCTGGATCCTCATTTTACCAACCTTGGAAAGATGGAAGGCTGAGACAACCTTGAGCTGGTGTCAGGTATGCTTCCTTCAATATCCAGGAAAGAAAACCCCAAACTCAAGCATTTTGAAGAATTTGGTACTTTTACTGAATAAGAAAAGATTAACAACCCAGTTAAAGCTGGAAGTGAGCAAAGCGTGCGAAATGCTTCCACTAAGCATCCCCCCCCCTTTCCCATATATCATCAGCCAATCCAAAGGTCTTCCAAAGGTCAGGTGGCATCACGTCTGGCAGCGTCATTCATCAGGAATGTAGGGGCAGTTGGCCAGTCGTCCCCTTTGAAGAATAACTTTCGTTTCTCATGAAGACACATCCTACAAGGAAAAACAAATCTTGCATCTCCCCACCCCTCGTCCTATAACTAATCCCTCCCCGTTTCTTATGGCAGCTGAAGCAGGCAAAAGCTGAGGCTGACAGCTGGTGAGATTTGAACTGCCAAACTGCAGCTAGCAGTCAGCTGAAGTAGCCTGCAGTACTGCACTCTAATCACTGGGCCACCTTGGCTCTTATTAAGTAAATCTGATCCTCTTGTCGACCCACAACCTCCACTCCACTGCAAGCAGCTGATAAAGCAAAGCAAAAAAAAAAAAAGTTCTTGAGAGAAAAACATGATTTCACAAACTGCAAGTTAGATTTTGGCAGCACTTTAATTTAAATGACAGCTGTATGTAATCAGAAGTAATTAGTATGAAAAGAGAACATTTCCTGATTGTTAGAGGACAATGCAAGATTGTAATTCTTTTTTTCTGATTAACAGATAATTTATGGATGATTTTAACTCTTGTGCTGGTGTTTTGCATCCAACAACTATGTTAAAAATGTCTTTATTTTTCTCATATACTGTTTAAGAAACCCCTGGGGTTGCAAACAGTGCTTACTCAGGTTAAATGCTTTAAACAGCATTTGGGCAGTTTGATCAACCACATCAGAAAATGCTTATGACAAATATTTTAAGGGTAGAGAGGTTAAAATATTGCTTATGATAGGGTGGTACAAATGCTTTGGAGAGGTTTTAAAGCATTAACATTTGATCTTGATATACAGGTTCCTTTATCACAGAGGAAACATTTAAATATAGAAATATGACAAGAGATTGCAAATGGTATTCAGATATATGGAAAATGCCACACATAGTCTACTTCTCAGAAAGACACTTTAAAAAAAAGAAATCAAAAATCAAAAGCCTAGAGGAACTATATTTGATAAATGTTGTAAGTCAGATTCATGACTATTAAATATTACTCTCTGACATCAGAAGGATATGAAGAAAACTAGCTGGCAATGATATTCTCATAAAAATAGACTGCAGACAGGTTTAAAATTTCTTATATTATTGTATCTTCCTACCAAATTAATCAAGAAATCCAGCATTAAATATATATATATATATATATATATATATATATATATATATATATATATATATATATATATATATATATATATATATATATAAATCCTGAACAAACTAACAATATTAAAGCAAACAACACACTAGTCCAATAATTAGTGTAATCAATCTCCTATCTGAACCTTGGATAATGGCTAGCAAGCCAGTTTCTTCTACAGAGGCACCCATCTCCATGAAATGCAGACAAGGATACTTCAGAACTGAGTGTGGAGTCTTCCACAAAAGTGTCAACTCTTGGACTGACATACAACTCTTGATTTCACACTTTTCCAACTTCTGTGATCTGAGCATAATTTCAATATGTTTGGCAATTTAAATGCATAATAATGCATTGTTTGACTGGAAGTGTAATTTCGAACATGCTCTACTAGAATACAAAGTACAAAAATGAAACTTCAACCACCAGGTTTCCAAGACTATCACATGAGAAAAATAATGCAAAAAGAAAACCCAAACCCAATAGCACAACATATTGTTACTGTGAAATGAAGAAATGATTTTACATATTGGTTATTAATTTGTTAAAGCAGATGTTCTTATTTTTACTAACAAAGAAATCCTAAAGCTCATCAACTGATCTTTTATGAGCTAAAGGGTTTACAAAGTGGTAAGCAGGGCCGGATTTTCCTATAGGCTAACTAGGCTTCAGCCTAGGGCCTCAAGATCAAGAGGGGCCTACATTCAAATTGTTAGCAAAATTAAAATTACACTTTCACTATAGATGAAAGGGCCTCATAAGTGGAATAGCCTAGGGCCTCTTTTCATCTAAATCCGGCCCTGGTGGTAAGGAACAAAATATTGTCACGCAGCCTGAAGTTTTGCTACATTTCTAGGTCTACTAGACTAAGAAACTAAGGTCAAGCAGGCTAATAATTACTTGAATTAAGGACTTAGTAACAGAATCATGCAAATCTGAATCTAGTCTGTCCCCGTCCCCTCATTTATCTTCATGGGAACTACTAAGGAGAATCTTGTCTGAGATGCTTTCTCAAAGTAGACTTCTGTCCTGACTCAGGTTTCTTTTATCTGACTGTTGTCTTGGCGAGCAGCATTTCTTCCTGTTCCTCAGCTTCATTCCTTCTACCCATTATAAATTCTAAGGCCACATGTTGATATTCACTACATTTCATGCCTCCATTTTAATTTCAAGAAAAGGACAACTTCAAACCTTTCATATCTTGGTTTAGAAAGAAGAGAGTGTCACACACAGAATGAGGACACAATAGGAAGACATTTGTTCTTGGGGCAGTAGAGAAAGATTCCAGCCTATTTTAGTCCTGTTCTTCAATTCTTTGTGCTGTTTACATCAGTGTCTCCAAGCTCTCTAGTTTCCAACATATTTTTCATAAATTGTGAAACATGGAAAAAATGTTGGCAACCACAGGAACTAAGGGACACTCCATTGATGTGGTAGGAGTAAATTACAAGATATTAAGTAGAAGATTCAACTTATTTTCATCCTAGAAGTAGGCAATAACAATGGGATCCTTGAAACAGATGGCATTTTTATTAGCAACGCTTAAGAATTTTTTTAAAAAAAAATGCAAAAGATAATAATTTTTCTCCTTAAACTTAATCCTAACCCTCTATCCTCTATCAACTATAGTTTAAACAGTTCATTTACTTTGGATTACCCACTGCGCACCATTCAATGATTGTTCTACTAACTAATGGATATATGTCTATTAATATCTAGATACACCAGTACTTCATCTCTTATTTTATTATTCCTAACACAATAAGCTACATTTTTCAATGATGTTATTGTATAATTTTCTTCATTTCTTTGTTTTAATTAGATCATTAAACCTTTCATATGTGTCATCTTCTAAACTTCCAGAAGCTAGTTAATGATGGAAGGATTCATTTTTGTTCATATTAGTATCTCTACAAAAGACAATTAATAAATGAAAGTAATTTTACCAGATCTTAACATTATTCATTACATTCATTCCAGGGGGGATTCATGTTGCATAATATAATGTGACCTATAGTGTAATGTAAAATACACCATAATTTTTAAAATTTGAAAACCTTTGATTTCAAATAACACTATTATGTACAATTTCTAGTTGCATTTGAAAACCCAACAAATTGAAAATTAAATGCTGAACATTCTCCAACATTATTTTTTTTTTGTTGACCCTCTTAAGCTATTATGGATTTACAAAACTGATTTCTTTTCTTATCTATACAGATGTAACTGCCATTGTTCCCAACAGATAAAGCAGCTTCTGCTATTATATTAATTGTGCAGACTTTTAACAGAGCCACAGTTCATCCACAATGTTCGTCCTGTTACGAGAATTAAAAAGAAGAGGAAAAAAACAGATTGAGAGATGAACTCCCAATGAAACATGATCTGCTTCAATTTGCATGAGAGACCAAGCTGTTCCCCTAACAATATTTCTAAACCTATATTTTGAATGAAATTTCCAATATAAAAACTGTTAAAGGCAATTCAGCATTTCAGATTCTATATCCTGAAAGTACTTTAGAGCAGGGGTACCCAATTCCCGGGCTGTGACCCATTGGGAACTGCTGCTGAAGTGGCGGGCAAGCAAGAAAAACTTCATTTGCATGTGTGCCAGATTTAGGTTTAGTGAGCAAAGCCATTCCCCAACCATCCCGAAGCTGCTTTCATCAGTCCACGGAACAAAGAAGTTTGGGGATTCCTGCTTTAGATGGTGAGAAGGCATGAAGCATTACTGGTCTTCAATATCTTAAAGTAGTTGCATCTTTTCTTGGGATTTTATAACTGCCCTTCCTGGTTGCCATGTAATCCTAAGGAAAGGGCAACTATTTAAAAATTTTGCAGACTTTGCAGTCTGTCTCTTGCCCTTCCTTACCTGCCTTAGTTTATAAATTTAGTTTTCCCCACTTGTACTTATTAGCTAAAATTTCATTTTTTCTTCTGAAGTGAGGATTGCACCTCTTCAGGCTCTGCTTGGACCCATTTCTCCCTATTAAGGTTGACCCAAAAAGCCAATGATATGAGCAGAAAGAAGCATCACTGCTAAATCTCCTGTGAACCACAATGATATCTTTACAATTGCCATCACATTATTATTTAGTGCTGATTTACTTTACGGTCTGTAAGCTTTGTGAAACATAAGCAGTTGGAGAATGTACCAGAGTTTGATGCATGCTGCTTATATAGGCAGGGAAAATCAAGCTTGGCAGAATTTTATAGGCTTGTACAAAGCTTTGAAGATCTTCAGTTGAACATCATCTTGATTCATTTCATTCCACCAGAGCAAATTCAGAAATGAAATCATTGAATTGAATTAGGTGGCTTTATAGCCTTTTGTAGGCCTTCAAAATCGTTCACAGGTTTAGTAGTATTTCTATTGCTTCTATAGCCATGACAGATAATATAGGATGCTGCAAGTTTATTTCCATATATGGAAAATGCTTAGAGGACTGAGTGATGCGATCTGCTTTCAAACAGTGGCATGAGTAACTAATCAACGAGTTTTAGCATCTCATTAAATTCTGGGCCTCTCTGAGCTTGTTTGTAGTGATGAGGCTAATGTTACTTTGGGATTTATTCTCCATCTAGACTCCTAACTTCTTCAGCGTGGCTAGATGCAGGATTTAATTTTGCTCTCTCTATGTTACAAAATGATTATCTCTATGCTAGTTCTGCCAACCCAGGCTGACTTTAAGCATACTGAAGATGAATTTAACGCTGACTAGCACAGTATACAATTTTGTATGAGCCTTTAATTTTAATTTCTGCATGTTTGGGGCAAGTTCAGAACTCTAATCCCTAAATGGGTATCAGGGTAACACTTAGAGGCAGCTGTCTTAACATTTCTTGTTTTTAAGAATGATTCTAGAAGTGCCACTTATTTTTTTGCCGTTCTCTGTGGCTTGCTTATCTTGGTGGCATTGTACTTTATTATGCCAGCATGTGTGTGTTGACTCTGCTAATTAAGTAATTAACTTACATAAACTATTGCTAAGTAGCCCAAGTGAGTCCTACCAGTGATACGAGGATATTCAGGAGGGACAGGCTTGCCAATTGGCTGTGCTAACTCTCTTGTTGGTGCTCTGCAAAGAAATAATAATCAGAGTCAGCAAAGCTGTGTAATTCCAGATGGATTAGTCTTTCTTTCACGATCTACACAGATCAGTTTTGCCTGTCAGCATTCCGAGTAATGCACCCATTGAAAGCATAACTCTGAGGCAGGTAGATTCCGCTAAGGATATGTTTATTGGATACATAATATCGGCACAGCCGGTGAAAACCAACTCTGACAGTTCCAGTGGTTTTCAATTAAATTACCTAATTAAAAGAATCAAACTCTCCCAGATATCACCGGTCACATTGTCCAATGAAGATGGAAGGTAGGGTCTTCTCCACTTTCAACGGCCACCTGTTTCAATGACCTTGGTTTCCTCAAGAAAGCATTTTGTTTTGACTGGAGCCTGACTATCTACTTCCCCTCCCCTCCATTCCCCCTCTCTGGCTTCATGGCAACTACAAGGCAGCACAAGATGGCTTCAGCCAGGTTTGCTTCAGAGTTGACATTGCCATTGTGCTTTGGATAATATGGTGACCATAAGGACAATTGATTGATTGATTGATTGATTGATTGATTGATTGGATTTATATGCCACCCTTTCTCCACAAGGACTCATGACGGCTCACAGCAATAAAGCAACAATAAGTCCAGATTAAAATTCAAATGATAAAAGAATCTAAAATTCCCTTTAAAACCCCTTCAGTCCAGGTCAGCCTGGCGAAACAACCATGTTTTAAGGTTACGGAGGAAGGAGTGAAGGTCAGGGGCCACCCGGAGCTCCAAGGGGAGCTGATTCCAGAGGGTAACTGCGCCTACAGAGCAGGCTCGCTCTCTAGGGGCCGTCAGCCGACATTGCTTGGCCGACGGGACCCTAAGTAGGCCCTCTCTGTGTGAGCGCACCAGGAAATTGCCCTGGTATCCAAGGATCTCCATTTGGGTCACTGAGTCAACTGTTTTGAAAACCTTTAATTTTCCTGAGGAATACAGATAGTCCTCGACTTACAACAGTTTATTTATTTATTGACAATTTGAAGTTACAATAGCAGTGAAAAAAGTGATTTATGACATTTTTCAAACTTATGACCACTGCAGTGAGTTATCAAAATTCAGACATTTAACAACTGACTCATAGTTATGATGGTTGCAGTATCCTGAAGTCACATGATCACCTTTTGCGAGCTTCCAACAAGCAGAGTCAATGGGGAAGCCATATTCACTTAACAACCATGTTACTAACATAAAAACTGCAATGATTCACTTAACAACTGTGCAAGAAAGGTAATAAAATGGGGCAAAACTCACTTAACAACGGTCTTGCTTAGCAATGGAAATTTTGGGCTCAATTGTGGTTGTAAGTTGAGGACTTGTATATAGGGTATATATAGCAGTTTTTCTGGGGCATTAATAATCATCCTTTTCTTCTGTAATAATATTCTATATTATAGATCTTAACAGTGGGTGATCATTGACAGTAAAGCAAGTAGTAGCAGGAAAGGAAAAGAAAGGGAGACAGGGAAGAAAGGAAATATGATATGCGTGGAAATAGAGCTCCAAATTAAATTCCCTCAACAATCACATACAGTTCCCTTCTGTTTCCTTCCACCAACAAATTCCATTTTATTTCTGAAAAAAAAATGTATAAAAATTGAGCTTCTTGATATCCTTTTCCTACTGTCTCTAGCTCTGTAAAGAAGATTATTTTTGCAATAATTACCAAAATAATATATTTTTTTAAGGGAATAATCATTTTTATGCATATTTAAAAGTGTACAGATATGGCTTCCTTAAGAGAAAAGCTACAATTCATTAATGCCTGAAATAGAGGGAAGTGATTTTCTTTAGTTTCACCTGAGCTCTTGTTTTAAATCTGAGCAACCATTGAACCATATTTGCTACTTCGACAGATGATGTTTGAAATCCATCCAAGCCAGTTCCACATCAGAGACACTGATAATAAGAAAATGATTGATATTTGTGTGTTAGCCCATAAAAATGAATTTGACCAAAATGTCTCCTTTGTTTAGGAGTTTTGATGATGACAGATATTTAACCATTTGAACTCTAACTGCTGTGAACTTGTCTCCAGAAAGAACTATGATGATCTGTGCAACTAAATTTCATGAATTCCTTTGGCATAAATATAAGAAATGATATTTTAGTTAATTGTTCTCTTTCAAGCGTTACCTCTCCCTTCTTTCCATGTCAATTATTGACCCAACACCCTTTATTTTCTTTATGAAAAACACTTTAATTTTTCTGCTTCTCTGCCACAACTTATCCATTTAAAAAAAAAAAAAAAATAGTGATGGTGCTATTGAGAACTATTTTATCAGGGCAACCTGGTCTACCCAAATATGGGATGGAGCATACTGCTTCCGCTTTTGCCTTTCAGCCCCAATCCAGGAGCCTTCACAGACATGCGCTTTTCACAACAAACTATTTTTGTGTTAAACTTATATTTACCGACAAAGAAATAAAGGGAGACTAGTATAGATCTATTTCAAGCTATTTAGCTCTCGTCAGCTAGCCATACTCTTCTGGGATTTGAACCTGGGCTACTTACCTACCAGCTACTTATCCTACCAGTAGTCCCAAAGGTGCTTTTTCAAGAGGCCACTGGACTTTTTGGTTTTTCTTTGAAGATGTTTCCCTTCTCACCCAAGAAGCTTCTTCAGCTCTGAAAAAGCTTCTTGGATGAGAAATGAAACATCTTCAAAGAAAAACCAGAAAGTCCAGTTGCCTCTTGAAAAAAGCACTTTTGGGACAACCATGACATGGATGACTGAGAATGTCCATTGATATCCGACTAGTAATTGAAGAAGACACATCCTCCAAATTATAAATATTTCCATCATTGTGCATCTTTCCTTTTTTTCACAATTTCTGATATGAAAGGGCACTGAAAGGAGAATAAGGGGAGTAAGTGGGCAACACTAACACCACTGTAAACTGATATATTAGTATCATCCAACCCTTCCTCAACCTGGAAAATGACACTGAAGACTTCTGTGATGCTATCGTAGTATACACCATTCCATCTTGCTGACCCCTGATCTATAATCTTCAACAACACAAACTATATTTCAGAACTGTCGTAACATTCTTTCTTTAGCATACAGTATGCAAAGATCTAGTTCTCTAAATAAGGATGACTAGCAACAAGATGGATGGACTCAGTTACACTACTGATAACTTCATGATGGAAGACCTGAAAAACCAGGTTAAGGGAGAAAAAATATCTTGATGGCACATAATCAATCAATCAAATATTCTACAATTTGCTAAAAAGAACAGCATTTAGTAATAGTACAACAGTAATAATGAAAGCAATAGTTCAATCACACTTGTATTTATTTCTTAGATTTTACCCATTCCTTGGCATGGACAGTCACACCCGTCTCCTATGATTATATTTTATGAGAGTTTCAGTTGCTGATAAAAGCTAGTGAAGGAGATGTTCAGAAGGGCTCCCAGTTTAAGCGTGTTCTTCAAAATGAATGGATTTTAGAAAGATGATAATTATGGTTTAAGATCCTTACATTTTGCTGGATTTTTAAAATATGATTTTCATCTTTTATACATTTTTTTTCTAAGGAGGTAAGAGACACTGCTACATTTTTCCATGTAATTCTTCATCTGCTTTAGAAGATGAGAATTTGAATGATGAGCAATAATGTTAACAACCGTTTGCATGGAAGAAGGTTACTTCTTAATAATAATGCTGTCTAAATCATAAGTGTTCATCCATTACTATGTCATGAATATGACTGCAGGTAAAGATGATCACCTGAGATGAATTTGGGTGAATGTGTCAGGTGCTCTCTTCCCCAAGAATGTTGTATCAGTAGCTACAATACCGGGGATGGGAGTGAGGAGCTTGATGGGGAGATAAGAGCTTGATCATTAGTATTGAACAACATGGAAAGCTTTTGAAACCATTGGGCCTGAAAGTAGGAGACACTTACAAATGGGCTTTATTTATTAAAGTATTTATTTATTAAAGTTTATTTATTTTGAGGAAACGTGTTGAAAACTCTACTTGGGACTCTGACTGATGAACAAATAAAGTGGCTGACATTTAACATTTTCGGTTGCAGAAAATTGTTCACTGTGTCAGTAACCACTGGTGAATAATCCCCTAGGTTCCCAGTTTCTGTTATTTTACTTGGTAGGGTGATTCTGAACTTCAGACATAATTAGACTATTAGGCCTTCTCTGAAAAGTGAGCAAGTAATATGTACAGCAAACGCAAGAACTTGTACTTCTGTTCCCCTGGATCCATTATACGTCTAGAAACCTATGCAGCAATCCTACATAGGGAAAAAAAACAGAATAAAGACAAGGGACAAGAAAACAAAAATCAAGTGTCCTGTTTGGAGATATTTAGTCTGTCTTCATGTTACATTAGATAATTAAAATATCACACAGTTGAGTGTTTCTAGTTTTTTCTACTTCATGTTTATTTTGTTGTTAGCACTCTTGATAGTGAGGCGGCTATAGGCTTTACAAGTTAGAGTTACATTCTATAATCTTTTTAAATGTGCACAAAAAAATGATTTCTAAACTCTATTTTTGATAGTTTTGTTAATCTCTGGACTTCTTATAGAAGATAATTGAGGGAGAATATATGTTCATGGAATTTATGAGAATCCTATGGCATGAGCTACTTCCATACAATCTGAGGATATATTCAGTGATGGGCTGCTGTTGATTGTAACAACCGGTTTGCCCGGAACCGAAAATGTGAGCCTTCCACGCATATGCGCAGCATCAAAAAACTGGTGATTATATAGGATGTGATAGCACCAAGGCGGGTGGGTGAGGCCAGCCACTGGTCAGAATTACCGGTTCACCTGAACCAGTCTGAACCAGCAGCAGCCCACCACTGGATATATTGTTCCAAATCATACCTCAAGTTGGTCATTTCATGCAGCAATAAACTTATATTTAGATACTGAAATTCAAAATTCTAATTTAAAAGCCAATTTGTAGCCACTTCAATTGAGAAATGTTCCCTCGTATATAATTCTTACTGTAACAGTATGTTGGAATAACCTTGGGTTGTAAGGGGAAGAGCCACAGCCAGAGGAACAGGTCAGTGGTGGGTTGCCCCCCAGTTCGCACCGGTTCTATAGAACCGGTAGTAAAACCGGCGGGAGGCTCCGCCCACTGACTCCGATGTCATCAAAATGCTTCTGTGCATGCGCAGAAGCTTCTGCACTTGTGCAGAAGAGAATGCGTGAGAGCGAAGTGAGCGCAAACGTGCAGCCCCGCTGCAAACCGGTAGTAAAGGTAAGTAGAACCCACCCCTGGAACAGGTGGATAAGAGGCAACTTAGACCACAGCAGAAATGTGTTACATTAACAAGTCTCTGTTAATGTAACTTTACAATAAAGTAGCATTAGTTCATCTGTGTGTGCTTCTTATCTAGATTATCTTGCAAGTCTGACAGTACATTTCTTCCTCTAAATTTCACTTAGACTTACATAGCACGACATAGTGTTTTACAACATTTTCTAAGTGCTTTACAGAGTCAGCCTATTGCCTCCAACAATCTGGGTCTCATTTTATTGACCTCTGAAGAATGGAAGGCTGAGTCAACCTTGAGCTGCTCAGAATCAAATTGTTGACAGAACATTTCAGCAGAATTAGCCTGCAACATTGCATTCTAACCATTGTACTACAATGGCTCTTAGATATGGGGAATATATTTTATTTCTTTTAATTTTTTTTTCCAGGCACATTCTGTTCCTGTCCTTCAAATCAAAATGCATTCTTTTTTAAAAACAAGAAGCATAAAAATTATCTGCACATCTATAGAATTTTGTCTATAATTCTTCCTCATGTAGCCATTTATAATCATTTATATGCACATTGATATTAATTTTTATTAGCAAACGGCATTGCAAATTCAGAGATGATCAAAAACTAAATGATCTTTTTGCTCCAGCTATGCATTTGGTACAAGAATTACAAAAATTCCAGTTAAAATTCAAGTCAAACCATTCTCTCTTCCAGTTCTAGCACTAAGATTTATTCAAATACTCAAGCATTGAATGCTACCTATTTAGGTGGAAAGAAGATGTAAACTATTTCTTAAAATGAAAAACACTTGCTAACTCATAACTGTAGTCAGATCACATAAGAAAACCAAAATTGTCTCTGATTTATTAGCTGGACCATGGAATCTTCCAGTACAAAGACAGAAGTAGTAGCAAGTAGTTGCCCTTTCTAAATGTAATAACCAGATGGTAGAATTCTAGCAAGCAGAAAAAAAATGGAGGAGCTTTCAAATGTTAGATATAAATATTTTAATACAAACCGGATATGGCTCTATGTATAATAGCAATGAAACTTTGATGACATAAAGAAATAAAATAAGTTTGCTTTGTTATGTTTTCCTTTAAAACTGGAATTGTAATTTGATTCTTTAATAATAGTGCATCTATAGTCTAGTCATGGTTCATTATTATAATTATTTTGTTAGAATATTGGCTTTAAAGCAGGGATGAAATCCAGCAGGTTCTGACAGGTTCTGGAAACCAGTAGCGGAAATTTTGAGTAGTTCGGAGAACCAGCAAATACCAACTCTGGCTGGCCCCAGTGGGGTGGGAATGGAGATTTTGCAATATCCTTTCCCCAGGAGTGGAGAGGGAATGAGGATTTTGCAGTATCCTTCCCCTGGAGTGGGGTGGAAATGGAGATTTTGCAGTATCCTTCCCCTGTCACGCCCACCAAGCCACACCATATCCATTAAGGCACGCCCACAGAACCGGTAGTAAAAAAATTTGGATTTCACCACTGCTTTAAAGTGCTACTTTTTATGTATTTGCTTTTATTTATTAATGTTTTATATTTAATTACAGGCTTGATAGAATGTGACTAGCTGTTTATAAATTTGTGTGCTGTTTCCATTAAGTTTCACGCATACTTTCCCATACTTTAAGATCTGTGGCTATAGAACTGATACAAATTTATCATGTATGAGGGATTATTTTAAGGCTAATTATAAGTATTACCAGTTTCATGGTTTCCTACAAGATATTTGCTACAACTGCATCACATTGATTCAATGTGTATGGCGTATGCATTCATATCAGAGGCCTTATCTGAAATACATAAGCTGTCATATAAATTGTTTGAAATGTGTACATTTACACCCATTTTTGTAGCCTGCCTCTTTTTCACCTAATGATTTTGGTCTACATTGTCTTGAATCTTAACATGATTGAGTCTCTTTCCAGGAAGAAGACCCTCACAGTGGGGGAAAGATCCCTGGTTCAGAGAGTAAGCTGAAGCTGAATATAAAAAGAAATTATTTCAGTTGACATTCAACTAAGAAGACATTTTTGTCTAAAGGAAGACACTTGAGATTGGAAATGTGCAATTTGATTTAAAAAAAAAAAACACCATCTGGCACTATTTTGAGTGGTGTCAAAAATGTACAGCTTATTTTGTTGACTTTGACTGACTTTGCACCATAGAAATATCTTTCACGGAAAAAAAGGAGGCAATTTTACCTTGCATAGGCTTCAGTTTGAGGGATATTTCAACCATACCTTCCAAATATCAGATTCCCCCCCCCACTTTTATGATTTAACTTTCTATGTTGCAGAAGAAGAATAGGCACTTCATTTTCTGCCTGCTTCAGTATCAAGAGCCGTGGTGGTGCAGTGGTTAGAATGCAGTATTGCAGACTAACTTTGCCCATTGCCAGGAGTTCGATCCTGACCAATTCAAGGTTTCATTCAGCCTTCCATCCTTCCAAGGACTTAGATTTTGGGGAGCAATATGGAATATAAAGGGCTGTAAAGAACTATAAAGTGGTATGTAAGTCTAAATGCTATTGCTATCAGCATTTTTTCCCCAAGTGCAAGGAAAATGGATCATCATAGATCTAGTTTTCTATTTCAGACTCTGGATTAACCAATTTACTTGGTCTTTTCTTATAGATATATCTCTTCAATTAGCCTTGGATAGTATTTTTAATACATTGATTTTCATTTTCAGGTATGAATGCAGATGTAAAATAAAAGTGATCTTGGCTAATATAATAGGAATAAAGGAATGGAAATAGCGATGGAAGACATATGTTACCCAAAGACAGGGGATATTATATTTTCATTCATTCTAGAATCTTTAGTTCAGTTAGTAATTCTAATTTCAAGACCACACCACCAATTTTTAAGTACAATCTCTTCATATTATAAACAGAAATATTATGGATTGGACAGTTGATCTGGATCAAGCAGTTGACAATCAACAAAGCAGCATTACAGTCTTTATATAAGTGATAAGAAGGGAAAGTCTTTTATTAAAACTAAAGAGCAGAATAAATAGTAATAGTAATAGTAAATAATAATACCCTGGCAGTAAGGCCAAGTGCTTATTTCAGGGTTCAAAAAAATATAAGACAGGGTCTTATTTTTGGGGAAACACGGTAATAATAATAATAATAATAATAATAATAATAATAATAATAATAATAATAATAATAATAATAATAATAATTTGTAACACAGAATTTCTGATGAAAGATAGTAACATATAACAGGATAGTATAAAATATATAGTATAATATAAAAATAAAAATAAAATAAGATAGTATAATATAAAAAGATAGTAACATAGTAAAATTAAACTACTGCCTAAGGCAGAAGAACATTTCTATAACTCTCTATAATGAATAAATTGGACATGGTCTTGTTTTAGGATGGAGTCAGTGGAATTTATGACCTGTGATTTCCAATTCAGGGCAAGTGCAGTGTTAAAAAGAATGTTTGAAAACATTCATTCTCCTAATTATTCATTTCAGTGAAAGTTATCTCACCTGCCCATGTCATATAGCCCTAACTTGGTTCAAAGTGGAGAGATTTAAAGAAGTTAAATTTGCAAAGTTGGCAATTTGAAATCTGATGTTAACGAAGTCTGATGTGAGCTACAAATTATTAAAATGCTTACTAGGTTTAGCTCCTTTCCAATAAAACAGCCACTTACTTTCCTAGGATTATTATGAGAGCAAAACAGGAAATATTTTAAGTTAGTACCATAGAAATATGAGTAAATTGTTCAATCATATTTTTTATTTGCTCTCAAGTAATTCTGCCTTAAAATAACTCCTGCACTTATTATGCTCCTATAATTTGATTAAAAAGAAATTGCTTTTGATTTTTTTAAAGGAACAGTACATTAATTTGGGTAGGAGGTGCATTCTGAAATTTATTGTAGTGGGTTTCTATTCATTTTCATTTTATTAAAGCAGCCAAAGCAACTCAGAGCTGACCTACAAACATCTTCACAGATGCCAAACACATTTTGAAAATGTGCAGACAGCACCAGGAACCAATCGTTGCTTCCAATAAGCACAAGAGCTAATCATAAAAAAACCTTCTATAAAACTCCACAGAACCATCACATTACAAAGAAAAAAGATTGCTGGTGTGATAGTTAATAAACTAGAGGAGGGTCAGGGTTGGGGAGGGGGAGATCTTTCAAAGATGAAGTAAGTTTTGGATAATTGGAAGTAACGTTTAGGCACAGTATTTGTCCCATACTAAGAAAAGATCATATATAACTCAAAGCTTTATGCATTGTACGTTAGAAGAGATTGTGACAATATATAGTCTGTTTTTGTCATGTTGTACTGATTCAACACTATAAACAGAGTAGGGTGGTTGGGGGTAAACTGCTGGATTAGTTATCTTCAGTTCAGGTGTATGCCTGAATGTTTTATTTATATTAATGTATAATTGATTTTAAAAATTAGCAAAAACACAAGGAAGGAAAAAAACAACTCATGCAAGCTACAATACTTAATAGAAATTACCTGCAGCAGTGACTGTTTTCATCTAATTAGAGCTTTCAATTATGCTTTTTAATTAAGAGCTGAAAGTAAAGGAAGAGATTTGTCTGGTAAAAAAACACACTGAGGAGAATTTTAATATTGGGGAATTATAAAATGGAATACCTTTATACTACAAGAGTTAAAAATAAGAAAAATAAGAAAAAAAATAGGTTAGTTTTCTTATTTTTCCTTTCTTATTCTATCTCTACCTCTGCTTTCTCCTACCTTCACAAATTTTAGAATAACAATCTTTAGGTAATAGAAATCCCCCTTTTTTTATTGTGGTTTAATTTATATGATAATCCTGTATTACATAATCAAAAAAACTCCTTTATTACCATGAATTTGAGAAAAACAGGGTAGAAAGAATACTGTTGTATTTGAACTTTGATGAAGGAGAAGATCCTGAAAATTTCTGTATGTAAAGACCTAGATCTCTTGGAGAATCGTCTAATGCTGAAAAGGAAGGAAGGAAGGAAGGAAGGAAGGAAGGAAGGAAGGAAGGAAGGGCAGGAAGGCAGGCAGGAAGGAAGGAAGGAAAAAAGAAAGAAAGAGACGAACAGACGGACGGTGGGAGGGAGGGAGGGAAGGAAGGCAGGAAGGCAGGAAGGCAGGCAGGCAGGCAGGCAGGCGGCAGGCAGGCAGGCAGGCAGGAAGGAAGGAAGGAAGGAAGGAAGGAAGGAAGGAAAAAAGAAAGAGAGGGATGGACGGACGGACGGACAGAGGGAAGGAGAAAGGATGGACGGATGGAGGGAGGGAGGGAGGGAAGGAAGGAAGGAAGGAAGGAAAGAAGGAAGGAAGGAAAGTGTTTGAGAAAGAAAGTTGAGGTTTGAACAGACTAATGTGGAAGGAGAATATTGTGCTCCAGAAGAACAATTGCTGAGCTCCTAAATAATGACACTCTTGAAATAACTTGGGGGGAGTGTGTATGTGTGTATGTGTGTTTGCAAATGGGCATGTACAGCTACAATCTCTGGCTTCTAAACAACAAATGCGACTGGGTGATCAAAATCCTGCCACTTTTTACATGTGTTTAATGTGTATGATACCCATCCAATATGCCCAATCATACTAGCCCATTTTTATGTCAGTAACCATTGCTTGGATGCCTCCAAATCTCCCTGCCAACTGGAAAACCCGATTTACCCACAAGCTGCACAGATTCTCCCAAACAAACAACAGTACCAACCACAAAAATAGCCTTCTTTTGGCTGCAGATAAATTGCAACGAAGCCAGGAAAATAAATTCAGCTTTCCAATCCAACTAACGTATAAGGGCAGAAGTTCTAAAGCAGTGGAAAACTTTTGAACGGAGGCCTTTTCAGACAAGGAGTAGCTCAATGACAGCTGCTAGTAAAACAGATGAAAGCCATATCAATCTGGAGGCTTTATATCAAACAGCCAGAGATACCCATCGTAAGGCCAGCCTGCTTGATTTTAAAGGACTTGAAGAAAGTCTTGTGTTCTAATCAATTTAGGCACCAGGCCTGGAGAGGGATAATAGTATGCTGATAGAGTGCCAGAGTGTAAACCAGAGGGCTGCCATTCAACCTCTCTTCCCTAGCAAAGAACAGGAACCGAAAATAATAGGTCTGAGGAATATCTATCACAAAACTGTTTAGACCAAGCGCTTGTCAAAACAGATTATCATCTTTCTCTCAAGTCCAAAAAAACCTTGTCTCTAATCACCTTTAATCTCTGTCTCTCAGTCAATGCAAGTGCAAGTTCCTCCCAAATGGTTTCCTTATTCCTTCTCTCTCTTACTTCCAAACTTTTCTATGGGATTAGATTCACTAGGATTGGCAACTGATAAGAAATCTGCCTGGGGGATGGGAGGGGGGAGATTACTGCAGAGTAAAGTAAGGCAGGGAAAGAGTCAATGGGATTTATTATTTTTATGCATTCCTTTCACCTTATTAAGACATTACAATGTCAGATGCATTCACCACTTGAACTAGAACATATCTAGTGATACACATGAAGAAAGCTTTCTTCCTATAAACATTCAAGGCAGATGTCTGCAAGAAGAAAGATCTACCATTATTGATTGGTAAACCTAGATCTCATAGTCCAGATGTCATCCATCTCCAATAAAGTATAAAGATATGGCCACTACAAAAGATCATAAATGCTGAACACACTTGTATTTCTGTCTCTTTTTTTAAAGTAGACTTTTTATCTCTGGGGAAAAATCATTTTGAAGGTTTTTCTTTTAAAGAAAACATTGCATTCCTAGTTAAAATCTCACATTTTACATCTTTGGCATCAGAAGATGTTATTAGTTGGCTAGTAATAATGTCACTGAAATGATATATGGTTTAATAATAACAACCAATGCTGCAACGTATTTCAAAGCATTAGATATAGTGTAAAAAGCTGTGCTGAGATATTTACAAGAAAGCTGGACAATAAACAAATGTCTCTAAATCTGCAAGAAATACAAGCAAATTTCATTGGAATAAAGATGAGAGACTCTGGATCAGGAAATAAATTATTGTTTCACAATGATTATAACTGTGTTCCAGTTAAGGTGATAGCACCTATTTAAACTGTGCTGATCTCAATATCAAGTTAGACTCCATTGGAATGTCAGCTAAAATGGTAGGTTAGACTGAAAAATTGTACAAATGTATCCCAAAGAAGGCAATAGAACGAAATATAATTATGTCTGATTCAAGGAAATATTTTTAGTAACTTCAATCTTTCTTCTGAAAATATATTTTCCAATATATCTGATTTTATTACAGGTAGTCCTTGTTTAAGGACCACAAGTGAGCCTTTTATAGACACATGTGATATTTCCTCCATTCAAAATTATGTAACATGGTTTCCTTTTTCCCCAAAACAGTCCTTTTTAAATTGGTAAATTCGTTTTTATCCATTGTCAGCAAAAAGTCCATAAAGGGTTTCCAATGTTTTATGAAAGTAGTTGTTCTTTCCTTAATCAAACAAGTCAATTTAGCCATTTCTGTAAGTTCTATCTTGTTTTTTTTTTGTTTTTTTTTTAATTTGATTTATATGCCGCCCTTCTCCGGAGACTCAGGGTGGCTTACAATGCGCTAAGCAATAGCCTTCATACTTTTGTATATTTATACAAAGTCAGCTTATTGCCCCCACAAACTGGGTCCTCATTTAACCTACCTTAGAAAGGATGGAAGGCTGAGTCAACCTTGAGCCTGGTAAGATTCGAACCTGCAGAAATTGCAGTCAGCTGTGTTAATAACAGGGTGCATTAAACCACTGTTCTACCAAGGCTCTGTTCATGATCCACTCCCTCATTGTGGTATTGCTGTATTTTATATTCCATTGATGCTTAACAATATTTCTGAACTGTCTGGAGCTTTTTTTAAATTGCTACTACGTACACCTATTGCAAGCAAGCAACCATATGGTATAGCACTAACACTAGCAATTATATACCACTTCATAGTGTTTTACAGTCCTCTCTTACAGAGTCAGCATATATATATATATATATATATATATATATATATATATATATATATATATATATATTCTGTCATCTTTTTTTTAAAGGCCTATGAAGAATGACTCTGTGGAGCTTTATCCTTAAATAAACATCATTAATACATGCTTACTTGATTAAGAGCAGAAGGTTAAAAACAATGGACAAATAGAGTTCAGAATGAACTACTTGTGGCTATCTTTTGAGAAAGTTTTTTTTTTTTTTTAAGTATAAGAATGGGGAACTCAGTTAAGCAGAATTTTGCTCTTTGCATATTAGAATGAAAAAAATGTTCTTCACACATTTTATATAGAAGTGATGATATTCCTCTTTGCTGTCTTTGTCCAATTTTCTTTTCCTTTATTGTATATACTTTTATGCTAAATCAGGGATGTCCAACCTTGGCATCTTTAAAATTTCAACTCCCACTATTTCTCAGCGACCTGGCTGGCTGGAAGAATATTGGCTGGTCCACAAAGTTTTAAAGTTGCCAAGGTTGGATACCTCAGAACTAAATGCTTGTATTTCATGATGTCTACTTTCATCTCTAATTTAAATTGAGTTTCTTTCTGGAAAGCTGCAGTTATCTAATACTGATCTCTTCATGCATGCAAAATTCACACCTCTTAAACCAGGGATGGATACAACTTACATGTGTCCCCACACTCCAGCAATCTTAGATACGGCCACCAATAATTAAAATTGTCAAATTTGGCAGCACACTGTTTCATTTATCCCCTAAAATAAGGATGTACAGTGAAGACTGAAGACTTTTGAGAACAAGCCACCTTGGAGATCTCCGACAACACCAAGTGTGGTTTGTGGCCATTCAAAAAAAGAAAGAAAGAAAGAAAAAGAGTTCAAAGAGCAGGACTGAATGCTGTTGCCTACCAGAGGGCTCCACTTCCCTTTACAAGTTTAATGCTGCTCCCAAATGAAAGTGGAAAAAACTAGATTCATTATTTCCAATGTCACCGGAAAGCTCTGCCTGCCTACCGAACCCAAGAAAATTGGAAGTCTGAATTACAGCCCACAATCCCTATACAGTTCCTTTGTTGTCTTTGCCAGCCCATAAATGGCAAAGGGACTTTTATTTATTTATTAATTTGTCAAACATGTATAAGATAACAGATATAAGTATAAACATGATTATGAATACAGGAAATGGATACGAATAAATGGGGACATTAGGACAGGGATGGTAGGCATGTTGGTGTGCTTATGCACACCCCTTACAGACCTCTTAGGAATGGGGTGAGGTCAACAGTAGACAGTCTAAGATTAAAGTTTGGGGGTTTTGGGTTGAAACCATAGAGTCAGGTAGTGCATTCCAGGCATTGACCACTCTGTGGCTGAAGTCATATTTTCTGCAATCGAGTTTGGAGCGGTTTACCTTAAATTTGTATCTATTGTGTGCTCGTGTATTATTGCAGTTGAA
The DNA here is from genome assembly GCF_029215685.1 of Pituophis catenifer annectens. Taxonomy (NCBI): domain Eukaryota; kingdom Metazoa; phylum Chordata; class Lepidosauria; order Squamata; family Colubridae; genus Pituophis; species Pituophis catenifer. Next base: position 62,363,663 of record NW_027256886.1, read on the forward strand.
GCTAAAGTAGTCATTGACAGGTAGGACCTTGTAGCACAGCGGTTCTCAACCTGGGGGTCGCGACCCCTTTGGGGGTCGAATGGCCATTTCACAGGGGTCGCCAAAGCCCTCTCTCACCCCCCCCACACCTTCACTCACCCTCACTCTCTGCTCTGTTGGATCGCCGGCCGTTCGCTTACCCCACCCACTCCCAATTATTGCTGCCTCCTGAGTCCCAGCTGATGGCTAGAGGAAAAAAAAACTGTTCAAATTCTTGCTGCGGGTCTTCAAAGGGCCGCCCTAGAGCCAGTGGTGGGATTCTGCCGGTTCCGCCCTGCCCGCCCCTTGCCCTGCCCCTCTGCACCACTATTTATTGCCAATAAATAGTGGTGGGCGAGGGGCGGGCGAGTCAGCAATTTAACAAATGCTTCAGTGTTTTTTTGTAATTTTATTGGCCCGCGGAGCTTCAGCATAGGCAAATTAGCCCTTGATTAGATCGGCTCCCGATTCTCAGCTGATTTGCTCTCAGCTGTTTTGCTCAGGGCTCTGCTGCTTGCTGGAACAGATTTTTTTTCCTATGCTTGCTGGAGCAGATTTTTTTTCCTATGCTGAAAAACGAAACTGAAACTGCTTTGCTGTTGCTGCAATGTTGGAAAATTAGGCAGGCAGATTTCTTTTCTTTTTCCTCACCAAAAAAGGTAGGTGCAAACAATGGGAAATTTAGGAAAAAAGAGAAGAGTTCAGGATTTTAAAACACAAAAGAAAAAAAGCTCTATTTAACTAGGGAATTGTAATAATTGAGATACTATTAATTGTATATTTCTGAAAGCAGAAATGGTTAAGGAGGTGGTTTGGAGGAATGGTTTGGAGGAATATATGGGGGAAATTATTTGGTTTATTATTATTGGTAAATATAATTAATTGATTTGTAAGAAATTGGATTGCATAGAAATAATTGGAATATTCATGTTCATATTGATTAATATACAAAAAAGGTAGTTATATAACTAATTGATTTATATTAAAATGTTGAATTTATATTAAACAACTGTAATATTACATAATTAACCAATGTGAGGATGGATATAAAAATAGTTGACAATTGGAAGGGGTATAATATAGAATAGAAGGGAAAAACTCAATTTGATTAAGATTAGAGATGAGGATGAAGGGTAATATTGTTTTTTTACAAAAATAGATGAGGAATAAATATGGCAAAAAGGAAATATAGAAATTGTAAATTTAATTGAAATGACTAAACACTGTTTAAATTTGTGAACCGGCCAAATACTCTGTTCAAAGAAAATACATTGTATGTTTGTATGTGTGTTTCTAATTATTGTTATTTATTCATATTTGTTCTCTTTATTCTTTAAAGTTTAACAATTCATTCTTTATCTTAATATCTTTATATTTGTTTGGGGTTGGCTTTCTTCCCTTTCATCTTTTTTATTGTACAGCAATCTTTCTCCTCAAACCTACCACCTCTCTCTTTTCTTTCCTTCTTACTTTCTCTTCCTCCCCCTCTTCTCCTCCCTACTTCCTCTTCCTTTCTCCATCTCCTCTCTTCCTCCCTCTCTTACCCTCCCTCCTACTCTAATTTCCCTTCCCTTCCTTCATCCCTCTCTATTGCTGTATCCTTTTATGCATATGGACTACTCAGAGGGCTGAAAAAGTTATTTCTGACTGGTCCTCGCACTTTTGACCAGTCCTCGAACTTACGACTGTCCTCACATTTTATGTTTTTGCCCTATCTTGTCACCATGGTGAAGAGAAGCAGTTGTGAAATGAGTGACATGGTTGTTAAGAATGCTACAATGGGCATAAATGATGACCAGTCATAAGTGCGAAGACCGGTCAAAAGTGCGAGGACCTGTCAGAAATCACTTTTTTCAGCCCTCTGGGTAGTCCTTTTGTGAATATGGACTACTCAGAGGGCTGAAAAAGTTATTTTTGACTGGTCCTCGCACTTTTGACCAGTCCTCGAACTTACGACTATCCTCACATTTTATGTTTTTGCCCTATCTTGTCACCATGGTGAAGAGAAGCAGTTGTGAAATGAGTGACACGGTTGTTAAGAATGCTGCACGGGCATAAATGTGAGGATGGTCATAAGTGTGAGGACCAGTCAAAAGTGCGAGGACCTGTCAGAAATGACTTTTTTCAGCCCTCTGAGTAGTCCCTATACACATAGCCATGGCCATCCGGTCACATGACCAGCTAGCCACGCCCACCCAGTCACATGACCTCCAAGCCATGCCCCCAAAATAAGCCACGCCCACAGAACCGGTAGTAAAAAAATTTAGAACCCACCCCTAGTTGGGGGTCACCACAACATGAGGAACTGTATTAAAGGGTCGCGGCATTAGGAAGGTTGAGAACCACTGGTGTAGCAGATAATTCACAGTCCCCTGATCTCATATACCTAGTTCTTCACAAAGCATTTTTCCAGTATCATTTTCTAACGAAGATTTTGAGACTGAATCATATACAGAAACCCCAAGAGAAAAGTGGATTTTCCTTTTAGTAAGAACTTTACCTGGAGGGCTCAAAGTATCATTCTAATCTTTCTGCTTAGAGATTTATTTTTTCTCCTTCTCTATATTATTGAGTGGATAAGTACCGTACATTGTTTTTCTTGTCCATGCAGATGAGAAAAAAAGTGTGTTTGGAGGCATCTTCATATATGGTGTACTTATTTCTTATTTGTGTTATTTCTTGATTTATCACTACTAATGTCTGTTGGTCTTGACTTGTGATAAACCATGTATTAAACAATTAATTCTAGGAATACATGGATGGGGAATATGTTGCTGAATTATATCTCCCAGCAGCATGATTCTGGCAACAGCATCTGAAGCATCACATGAAACTTACCCCTGAGTTACATTTTCCCCTTTAATTGATTTTTTTAACTTTCCTCATGATTGTTTGCTATAAAATTTAGTCCCCAGACTGTTAGAGATTCAAGGACATATTATGTAAACAGCCACATGATTTTCCCCCTATTATCAGTGAAAAAATGTACCTCATAGCTAGTTCATTGGAAGGCAGTAAAAAATTCATAGATCCATAATATCTTCCTTCTTAATGTAGGATGAGTGCAGTGTCCACTTACTTTGGGACATGTTGGACCTAATACTCTAGTTGCTGAAATTCTTTGATCCCCATCTTAAACTCAACTCAGTAAATCTTGCTGAAAAGAACTCTAAGTGAGAGTTGGGTTTGGACAAGGATCTCTTTCAGTTTAGACAACATGCAGTGCTTCTGCATTATATGCAACTCTTGAACTTCTCTGGAGAGAGTTTGAGCTGTTTGGGAGCTATTTGAGAATGAGAAGGTTTTCGGTTTTCCAAAATTGATTAGATTGTCTGATTTAGTGTCCTTTAAAGGCCTTGTTGCAGTTGTGACAAGATGGCTAATCTCTCCATCTCCCTAGCACCCAAACCCTTAGAAAATTGCTATCCTGTAGCCATCTAGAACAGGGGTCTCCAACCTTGACAACTTTAAGACTTGTGGACTTCAATGCCCAGAATTCTGGGAGTTGAAGTCCACAAGTGTTAAAGATACCAAGGTTGGAGACCCTGATCCAGAACACATGTGGATGATTTTCCATCCTTTCCTTAGCCAAAGAGGCTCCAAAGAAACAGTTTACTCACTGGTTCCTTAGTCTTTGCTGTGGCTGTTGGCTCCACTTTCACAGAGTCATCTTCTATTCACCAAACATCCCTTGGAAGTCTTCAGAAGCAGGCAATTCTCAATATGGATGGTTTCAGGTACAAAAAAAAAAATGTTAACCATATCAGACTCATAAGAGTCATTTCACCTAATTAAGGACCTCCCAAATCTCAATAATCTCAGGTCATTTTGACTCCACTTGTTCTAGTGACCTCTCCATTTTCTTTAAAGGAAAAGTATTTCAGTAATCATTTATATTTGGAATTCTGTATTTTGATATGGCCTATTGGCTAATCCATAAACTAAACTAACTTTAAAGGAAGGAAAGAAACAAGGTATTTTTTTCTTGATTAACAAAGGAAGAAATAGGATCTATTTATTATTGGGATTATTTATTATTGGGATTAAAAAAATCACATGAAAAAAACGAAAATAAAATGTATTTTTTTATATTATCAATCCAATTTTCATAATATGGTCCTTGGGAAGCTACACAGATACAATGAAACTCTTAAGTCAACAGATATTTCTTAAATTTGTCTTTAGGGCATAAAATATTAATAATGATTAAAAATAATCCCCTATTGCAGTAGCAGTAGTAGCATGTCCTTACCCAAGTTCCCAACAATAAGGCATATTTTATCACTTAGTGTTGAATATGTTTCATTTTGTTATTGGCTGCAATGATTTACACATTGTTTTTATACATCAGATCAATTTGTTAGTGCTCAATAAATACTTTCAGTGATGCCATGGCTGCTTCTCTAAAGAGAATGTAAATAACGGAATCCTAGTTTGAATACCAACCCAGCTATTAAAGGCAGATCTCAAAAATTGCAGCAAACATTATAAAATATAAAAATATTTGTTTCTATTTTTTTCCTTCTTTTTATTTTCTCTTTCATCTTGTAGAAAATGTGCATTTAAATGTTAATGTCCAGTGAACGATCCAGAGCAGCTCACATGAATGATTTCATATGATTCATATTGTCTTGCATTGCATGCAACAGTAACATTCTTCCTTTCTCTTAAAAGCAAATTACAACAAAAGGCTTTTTGGAATCAACCCAAGCCACCTTCAGTCCTCATGTTCCCAGATATATTCATTTAAATTGAACACTGGATGATTTCCCAACATTGTATTGGGTGATACTTTCCCTGGTAAACATTCTAATTCTCTCTATCTCTCTCTATCTATGGCCTTAGATACACAATATTATACACGCACACAAAGAGAGAGAAAGAGATTTAAAACCTATTGATATAAATAAAAGCATAAACAATAATAAATTACAGCAGCAGCATCCTATCCTTGGGAAGGACTCAATAGGTGGACAAAACTGCCAATTCCAATATCTGGCTAACTGTGCTATGTACCATAATGTTTTTTCTTTGAACAAGCCTGTAATTCCTTGCATGGGGTTGGAGTCAGGGAGACTAAAGGGAGCTGAGCATTTACTGGCTGGATGCCCTTTCTGACACCAACATGGCTCTCACGGCACATATTTTCTCTTTGCACCCAGAGAGACAAATATCTGCCACTATTTAGGATTGAACTCACAACCTCCTGACTGTGAGGCGAGAGCTCCATCTCTTGGCCACTAGGCCACTCACGCAATGTACCATAATAAAGTGCTAATATAGTATAATGTAATGAAGTAATAATAATGTAATATAGTGCTAATAATAATAACGCAATATACTGCTTATAATAATGTAACTAATCTTAATTATAATTATCTGTTAATTAATAAATAATTCTTAATGAAAATTGAGTCCTTAATGAAAATTGAAATCCAGCGGCCTTGATTTGAACATTTATGCAGGAAGGAAAAAAGAGAGAAAACTTGGACTTCTATGATCGTCAACCATCAAGAGAAATTACCTATAACAGGATGGAATAACTTGTGGTCTTCCAGACACTGCTGAGCTAACAAATCCAGTTTTCTTCTTTGCCAGTTCTGCTGCCTGAGGCTGTTGGCAGTTATCGTTCCGCAATGTCTATGCATTTTTGCCATGCCTGGCTTACACAAAGAATTTTAAGAAAAAGCAGTCAAGAGAAGAATTAAGCACATCAATTTTTTTTATCTCTTTGACTGGATTCATGTTGTCCTAAGGAAAAATGAAGTATGATTTTTGGTTAAAATATTATATGAACCTATCTACTGTGACGTATTGAAGAAAAAAAAGGAGGGTTAACGTCAAGACTATCTGTCTTATGCTGCAACAATCCAGATAACCATTAGGTGGCAGCAAAAGGTTTGACATTTCTTTGCTTCCATCTACTGGTCATCCTGATTTGTGTAATTCAGATTTGGTAATTCAGCCCTTGTGAAAGCAAACAATGGCTTGGTGTGATGTGTAAACCCACATATATTTAGCAAATAAGAATCTGCTTAGATAGCATATTTCAACCTAATAAAATGAACTTATTGTCTGCATTTCCTACATCTTTTCATTTAAAAAAAAATCAGTGACTTTTGGGGGGCTTTTTGTTTTTTGAAATTTATATCCTGCTGTTTATTCAATTTAATGTTTAACACAAGGAAATGTTGCCTTATGTCCCTTTTTAAAAGAGTCCATTATATTTGAAATATATTCTATAAAACCAACCAGAAATGTATGTGTGGAGAAATGTTGCACAGAAATGAATCACGTATGCATTATTGCCATAAATTTAAAAGACCATCTTAACTTCTAAAATAAACCAGTTCCACTGATACATCATTGCCACAGGTCAAGTGTGACATCCCAAGAACACTTTGTCTTTACTGAGGTAAATGAACATACTTTTACAAATTGTCAGCTATCTCAAATGATTGTAATATTCTTATGCATGTTACAGTAAATCAGTTTCATTTATAACACTATAAATATGAAATAAAGACCTTATATTGCATTATTAAAGGCACATACCCTGTAGAAATGGGCCAGTGGGTAAGGAATCTTGAGTTGTAATATATGAAAGATTTGTTGTCATGTGAAGAAAAAAAAATGTCAGGTCATAAATTCAATATTAATCTCAATCCTTTTTCTTTTGTTCTTTCAAGTCTGTGTTGACTCTTGGCAAATGTCTGGACAAGTCCCAGCAGTTTTCTTGGCAAAACTTCAGAATTGGTTTGTCCTTGCCTTCTTCATAGACAGAATGACTGACCCAGCCACATTTATGCCTAAGGCAGAATTAGAACTCACAGTCTCCTGGTTTCTAGCCTGATGCCTTAACCACTAGAGCAGACTGACTCTCTAAAATAGTTATCACTGCATTATTATAAGAGCCTTGGTGGCGCAGCAGACTAAAGTGCTGTTAAGTAACACCAGCTGCCTGCAATTACTGCAAGTTCAAATCTCACCAGGCTCAAGGTTGACTCCGCCTTCCATCCTTTCGAGGTAGGTAAAATGAGGACCCGGATTATGGGGGCAATAAACTGACTTTGTATAAAAAAGAACACCGCTTAGGGAGGCTGAAAGCCCTATTAAGCAGTTATATACAAAAGTATGAAGGCTATTGCTTAACGCATTGTAAGCCACCCTGAGTCTCCGGAGAAGGGCGGCATATAAATCGAATAAATAAATAAATAAATAAATAAATAAATTTGATTTTTTTTTCCACATTAATTTAGAGCCACAAGATACAACTTAAAGCAGACTCCATAAACACCTTTATTCCTTCCACCTGGTATTTTCAACATGCTTACAAGGTTTCAGATTTAATACGCAAGATTTTAAATAAAACTTAATTTAAAAGATATCTAGGGAAATATCCGACTTTTTTTCTTCTTCTTCTCATTGGATGCAGTCTCTTTCCATTAAAACTAATTGCACTTGTTGACTTCAGTAGCCTTTTGTACTTTACAGTGACTTTCAAATGTTTGCGCCTTTATAGGCAGCTATCAAGAGAGAAATCACTCTGGAAAGATACTGAAAGGTGTTCAAGAATGTTTTAAACAGAAAAGAGGTTTTATACAAATAAGATGATGTAATGCCCAAGGGTTCTGTTTTAATGTTAATATATTGGATTAGTTGGGGTTTTTGTTTGTTTGTTTGTTTGTCATAAGGAATGCTGGCTCAAGTAGATGTGCTAAGTTGTACCTCTTAGAATCATGTGTCTTCTAAATCAAAATTACTAACCAAATTTGCAATGGAAGTAATCTATGGATTGCAAATTACAAATTAACTTGGACTTTGCAGGCAAAATTCAACAGAAACAATTATTGAAGTGATATTGCACATTGAGGTGGATAGCCATATAAATTTGATTAATAAAATAAAATAAATAAAAACATGGATGTGGAGAATTCATCCCAGGGTTGAGTAGCTTCTCCCTTCTTGTGCTGCTATAGTGGTCATCCATATGAAAGGAATTATTGCAGTGGGAAAACTTTCTCATTTAAAGCTCTATAGCTGGTCTTGTATTTAGTATTAAATCTATGTGCTTGTATTATGCATTACAAACGAGAAGACTTCAAGTTAAATAATTTTAATCTCAACATTCTCTTATTAATCATTATTAGGCTTATTTTCCTCATTTCATGCAAGTTTTGACAGTAAGAAGAGCTTGAATCATTACATTTGAGGTACAAAATTGTGGCTTTTAATACTATATTTAATAGGAGATCAGTCTTTGACCATATGTTCACAGACCTATTGAAACACTGAATAAAATATAATTGCTTTCATAGTGATACAGATGACACATGTAATTAATTAATCCATTACTATCTATAGTTAAATAAGCTAGTATAGTGTAGAATGCAGTATGTTAGTTGAGTAAATAAATTAAATATGTGGTTTAACACAAAAAAGTTTAATTGCATAAGCCAATGTTATGGAAAAGGATGAGAGCAGAATGACCTTAATCCTTAAGGGAACTGATTTGCTTGTATAGATTTAAGATCTGTGAAGAAAGTTTTGTTCACAGACAACCCACCCCACTCCCCCACTGAGGGTCATATCTCATGTATAGTAGAACAATGGCTCTTATTGGACAAGATATCCCTGCCATTCATTTCATTTTGGTTTCAGGTGAAGAACTGGCTATTCTTTCTAGCTTTACAGATGTCCATTGCCTGGTCTTGTCCATTGAATTGAGCTTTTTGATGGTACTCGGCTCTAATTGTCTGATGGGTAATTTTTGCTGACTGTATCCTTTTTTCAGATCTAGTGATAACAAAGCAAGTTATAAATGCTTCAATGAATAAAACAATGCAGACTTTTAAACAGACACAAACAGAATAAGAAAGTAAACATGTAAGCATGTTAGTCCATTAGCATCAAAAAAGTTTTTTTCAAGGTATTCATTTTTTCATGCGTGTGTGGCATATAAGTATGTAGGCATTCAAATAAAAAAGTTTAAAACAAGGACCAAAATATTGATTTGTGTGTTGAGTCAAGTTACTTAACTAATAAATGGCATTAGTTCGAGATTGCTGAAAAATTGGCTATAGTAGTTAGCCTCTAGATCAGGGGTGTCAAACTCGCATCATCATGGTGGCGTCACGTGACATATTGGGACTTTTTTCCCCTTCACTAAACCAGGCGGGAGCGGGGTCAGTGTGTGACACATTTGGGCTACGGGCCACAAGTTTGACACCCCTGCTCTAGATTGAAAAAGTCATTTGTCATTGAGTTCTGAGATATCCAAACATATATTTTTAAACAAGCTACTAAAGTATTTTATTTTAATTTAATTTTATACAAGCTTTAATTTAATTATTATACCTTGCATGCAAACTAGTGCAAATATTTTCTCAGCATCACTGAGAAGATCTACAGTATATTTAGATCTAGAAATATATTTCATAAGTTTAAAAATATGAACACTGTCAAAATGAATATATAAACAAATTTTGGGATAATCATTAGAGCTTCATTGCAAAATGTTTCTTTCTGCAAAGCAAAAAAAGTTCAAGCAGAAAATGGATTAAGCTGTTAATTAGAAAAGTCAGAGCCACTACAATTCTTACTGTGAATGAGCAGATCCAAAATTAAAGAAGCGTTGTTCTTTAATTTTAGATAAAAATGTTTTAAATAATTTAAACCATTTCCATGGTATCATTGTGCAAATTTACCTACATTTTTATCTCACACATAGTTCATAGTCTCTTACCTTAGAAGCATGAAAATTATAGGTTAAAAAATAAAGTTGGATTAAAATGAAAGATCTTGCTAGCAGTTTTTCTGTTAATTTAGAGCACTGTTCTCTGATGACTAAATTTTTCTTCCTTGGTAAATCATTTCATAATTCTCCATTATCCTAAATTTTGCTAAAATGAGGCTGCCAGACATTAAACTTCCATTAAGTAAGTTTTGAATAACTTTTTCACAGTCTTCTGAAACACATTGAAAATAAATGCTGGACATATATTAGGAGAATAGATAATTAAGAATTTAATCATGATTGTTCATTATTAGTAATCAGTAATCAGCCCCAATTCAAGAATATGGACTATAAAACCACCATCTTTGAATCTGATATTAACTGAATTGATAAATAGGTCTCGTCATCATCAGCTGTCATGTCTGACCCTTGGCCACTCTATGGATCAGCATTCTCCATGCCCCTCTGTCTCATACTATCTCCTTCAAAAAGATCTGGTGACCTACATCAATTTTCCCACCCAAAAACTTTATGGATCAATTAAAAGATAAATAGCTCTACCTTTGGATAAATGAACCTATTTCCTAGAATTTTGAGGGTATCTTAGAAGAATTGTGACAGATTTAGCATAAGAAATTCAGGTGATAAATATAGTAAGTTCTAACTAACTTGTAGAATTTTTCAGAAACAATACCCTCCAGAAGATTTGCATTACAACAGGTTTTTTCCCCCACTGATCTTGTTTTGGAAAGCAGCTGTAGCCCATTCTTACTCCACAGGAGTGTTTCTCAACCTCTTATAGGCTTAAGACATATGGACTTCAATTCCTAGAATTCCACAGCCAACATGCCAGCCGGGGAATTCTGTGAGTTGAAGTTCAGATGTCTTAAAGTTGTGGAGGTTGAGAAGCACTGCTCTGGAAGACAGGAAGTGAGCTGCTTTAGACTCAGGTAAAGTGGGTAATCTAGATATTAATAACTCAATGACAGAATAGAATCATAATAAGGTAATAGCAATGTGCCCAGAAGGAAAACCCTGCATTAGGTGACAGCGTTGGCTCAAAAAAATCATTTGCAGAAGTACACTGGCAAAATCCTTCCCAAACAACTATGTTAAACTGCAAACTACACAAGGATCGGATAATCTCCCTGAATCTTCAGAGGATGAGGATGAACATCAGTCTGGCAATCAGATTCTTTCTCTTATCATGTCAAAAAGCCCTTGAGACTTAATGAGCAAAGATGGAGCCAACCTGACAAACAAAGGTATAGTAGAGCCATAGTTCCTTTACAGCATAAACATAAAGAAAATAAGAAATATAGGAAAACTAGCAAGGCAAGGGGGGAGGCTTTTGAATATTTTGTTCTATTTAGTATGGCATATTTGAAAATTTGTAATCAGGGTCTGAAGTAGGATACAGTAATACTTGATGCATTCTTTATGGTTGAACTCACCAGAAGAAAATTAACTGTTCTGACCTAGGCTTCCTGAGTCATTAAAACACACGAGTAGTCCCAAAAACCTCTTTTATTGCAACTGCTGTGAATTCTGTTCATTCACAGATGAGTCCCAATTAGTTATAAAGAGTCCTTCAGGAGAAGTCCTTCGGGATAATCACTCACCTTTATCCCCCTTGACATGCTGCCAAAGACCTAATTGGCAAAGCCACACAGAGTCCAGAATCAAACAGAGCTTCAGGCTTTAAGCTGAACCAAATGAACAAACGTTGCTCCTCTTTTAAATCTTATGGGAGAGGCCAATCATCTTCCAGCCCTACTCCATAGTCATCCCTTTTGTTTTAGCTGTTTTGCCTTCTGGCAGCTCTGCGCATGCACGCACTGGGAACAGGCTCCCCTGTTCTTCTGCCTCGCTGAGGTCCGACTCTGGAGGCTCCGGAGGTAGCACATACCTCCCTGATGGCCCTTTCTCTGCCTCCAAGCAGAGTCCATAGGACTAGCCCATGGTCCTCTCCAGCCTCCTCACTGTCTGAACTCTGCTGCCAGCTCCGCAGGCTGCTGGCAGACCACAACACTAACATGGACAGGAAATAAATAAAATAAGAATGAATAGAGACACAAAAATATTTTTCACGCAAGCTTAGTGCAGCATATTCTAAGCCAAGGCAATTAGTGTGTTCTTTAAACATGCTTATCTTAAATGGAGGCATTTCATTTTCAAATTACCAGCTACCTAGGCTATAAATGGATTTTTTAAAATAGGGAGAGAGGTGAATATACCCAAGCCTGTTATTCAGAAAGAGAGACTAATTTATTTTTCCTTAATTAATCATCCGCATTTCCTTCCTTCTATTTAGCTTTATTCCATGAGCTGTAAATTACACTTGTATAATCCAAGAAATATTTCAAATTAAATGTCCTTATGAGAAAGGCTGCACTTTACAAGTACTTTAGCATACCTCTGCATTTAGGAGCTTTATTTACTTGTGGGCAATCATTTAGGTTCGTAATACAAACCGACCTCAGTAAGAAAGTCTTCACAATCTATTTTCTATTTTGCCCTTCAATTTTCAGATCCTTGCAAATTGGGAAAAGAATTCTAGGTTGTTTTCAAAATCATTAGTCTTTACTGAAGTAAATACATCCTCTTTTTCTCTTGACATTCTTTGTGGTTGCTTCTACTTTTATTTATTTGTAAAATATCTACTTTGAAGGACTAGGTTTGAGAGCTGAAGAACAAATTTAGGGACAGATTATCATGGGGTAAAAATCTATCATGTTATCAGTAAGAGTCAACAATGATTTAATGACATACAATCAATCAGTCAATAGCAATACCACTTAGATTTATATACCGCTTCATAGTGCTTTACAGCCCACCCTAAGTGGTTTACAGAGTCAGCATATTGCCCAACAATTTGGGTCCTCATTTTACCCACCTCGGAAGGATGGAAGGCTGAGTCAACCTTGAGCCTGATGAGATTCGATCAGCCAAACTGCTGGCAGCCAGTGATCAGCAGAAGTAGCCTGCAGTACTGCACTCTAACCACTGCACCACCGCGGCTCTGGAATAGTCAAATAACTATTCCATCTTTTTTACAGAAACTTAGTGCCATATATATAACATTTCTTGTTCCAGTTTTCTCCTTATCAGAGATCTGTGGATAATAATTAACCTAAAGTCATCAGTGACCCTGAGTCTGGGTCCTAATCCTAATCTAACAATTAAATAATTACACCACTCTAAATTCACTTTACATCTTTATAATCGTATTGATCCCACAGGTATATCTCATATTGTCTTTAGTTAGTTCTGCCTTTATAATTAATTTGAGGCATAAAGGGGGATTAAATGATTTATTCGGAGGACAAAAATGTGAACATTAATATGATTTTAGATTTTTCAGCAAAGGGTTGGGTTTTGGCTGCAAAAAAAAATTAGTCTTTCCCACAAATTATCTTTTTCTGTCTCACTATTTTATATCATTGGTAATTTTTTTTTAAATGTCCGTCTTTTTTTTTTTTTTTTAAATACTGGCCAATTCCTTTAGACATTTTCCTGTTGTTATTTCTGAAGAACCCCATTCAGTAGCCATTATTATGATTATTTAAATAGCAGCAACCAATTTTCCAGAGATGCCTGGAAAAGTAAATAGATTATTCTTATTTAAGATAATGAAAGATTTTGCCTATACAATAATTACAGCAGACAAGTTAATCATTATATTTTTAGAAGTCCTGTGTACATCACAAAGAAACATTTGTTTTTTTCTGCTCCATGTAATGTGTCTATTATAAATCACTGTTGCTTTAATTAACTTTACACCCGATCCTTTATTATAGCTATAGTTACTTCTCTTTCTACTACTCTACTATACCATTACAAGGCACTACTACAGAGCAGATAAGAACTGCTTGCATGTATACCATCTTTTCTCCTCTTATTAAAGCAATTTTATATTCACTATATTTCAATCTTTCAAGTATGTGCATTTTTTAACAGGATACTGCCGACAGATATTCTTACAGTGCACATGAAATCATTAGACGTTTGCTTCAGGAAATAGTTAATGAAACATAAACCATTGTGGCAGGTGGTGGCTATCACAAAAGCTCAACTAATGGAGGCTTAGTTAATTCTGTACAACCCCTGGTACTCATTCAGTTTACTCTGCAGGAATCCAATTAGTCCATTACAGCACAAGAGCTATTTAATACTTTCGTGGTTCTGTTAAAGCTACGGTCTGTGGTTCAATGTGAGAGGCATGTTTTATATCAAAATTTTGTCAACTTTGAAAGCAGCATATGTAATGTTTGTTCTATAATAAAAAAATAGTTGTTTTGAAAGAGAAAAAAAATTCTCTTGACCATGGTGGGAGTTAAGGTATTCCACAGGCCACACGCTCACAAACACACACAAAAAGAGAGCATGAAATTTGAACAGTTACTATTCAGTAAGCGTAATCTAAATTCAATAGCTTAACTTTTTTATGATGTAATAATTTCACATTTTATATTTATTGCCCATAAACTGCTAAACTGAAAAATCTGCTGAAAATCACCCTGCATCAGTGAAAAGTCAGGACATCCATTTTTTTTAAAAAAAATGAACAAATAAATAAATAAAATATATTTTTACCATAACTGCTCAGTCCACTGATTGTTAGCCCTAAAACCCGCAAAGTGGAAAATATGGTAACCTGATGAAAATCTGAGATAAAACACATGCGGATTACACACAAACAATCCCTAAACATGTTTACCTGAATTGGGCATTCATAAACAACACAAAAATACATATTCTGATAGGAAACTACCAGAAAAGAACAAAGCCACACTAACAATAAACAACAAACATCACTCCTAAAAGAATGATCATCTTATCAAGTCAAAAGACTTGGAGAAAACTATGAGAATCAGTGGAGCTACTTTCCAGTGTAACTTCACTAGTATTACTGAGCATTACACTATCTAATACATAGTAGTCTTCTCAGGAGTTACAAGTTGGTTTTTATTTTCTTAAGAGTAACTATATAGGACTCCATTCCTATGGAGATCCATGTGCAAAATATGGACCAAAAACAATTCTTTTTCCAATTCTTATTCTTTTTAAAAAAAGTTATTCCAGCACAAGCATACAATATGTATTACATATATGTCAGTGGTGGGTTTCTACCGGTTCGCCCTGGTTCAGGCAAATCGGTAGTGGCGGCAGGGGAATGCTCCGCCCACCCACCAGGATGCATCATGGATGCTCTGCGCTTGTGCAGAAGGTTCTGTGCATGCGCAGAAGCGCTGCACACTAGTGAAACAAGCACACACACAAGCTCACAGTTCTGAACCGGTAGTGAAGGTAAGTGGAACCCACTACTGATATATGTGTTATGTATTTAATCCTTTAATAAAGCTGTCCATGCAATAGTGGTGAATATATCTGTAGCTCAGGTGAAGGATAAGGATGAAGGTTTGTTCTCCAAGCTTGTGGGTTGGTTTCTGAATGTTTCATTACCAGGCTAGGTAATATCTTCAATGGAGTTTAGGGTGAAGGTAATCTATGCTGAAGATGTTACCTAGCCTGTTAATGAAACACTCGGAAACCAACCCACAAGCTCGGAGAATGAACCTTCACCCTCATAGCTGCCCATCTCAACAAATGACTCTGGATGCAATTACAAAAAATAGACTACAGAGCAGTCACAAGAAATACAACAATCATTAATCATAGCACAATCAGGAAATGATTGTGGAAATGAAAGGAGCCTTGGTGGCGCAGCGGATTAAAGTGCTGTTAAGTAGCACCAGCTGCCTGCAATTACTGCAAGTTCAAATCTCACCAGGCTCAAGGTTGTCTCAGCCTTCCATCCTTTCGAGTAGGTAAAATGAGGACCCGGATTGTGGGGGCAATAAGCTGCTTTTGTATAAAAAAGAACACCGCTTAGGGGGGGCCGAAAGCCCTACTAAGCTGGTATATACAATGCATTAATTGCTTAATGCACTGTAAGCCGCCCTGAGTCTCTGGAGAAGGGCGGCATATAAATCGAACCAATAAATAAATAAATAAATAAATAAATAAATAAATAAATAAATAAATAAATAAAATGAGATATGTCACACACTGGGGTAGACTAACCCCAGTCTAGAACCAGATCTTTATGACCTTGCAAAATGCCAGCGGAGTTGAGAACAGTCTAATCTCTGGAAGAAGAATATTCCAGAGTATCGATGCTATGGCTGAAAAGGGTCATCTTCTGGGTCCCACCAACTGTCCTTCCTTAGCCAATGGGACTTGGAGCACACCCATCCAGCCAAATTGAATCAGCTGGGTAGAAATAATTGGACAGAGATTGTCCTTTAGGACGAGGCATGAAGGGCTTTCAAAGTGACAACCAGCACCTTAAATTGCACCTGAAAGTCCACTGGCATCAAGCAACACAGTTTACAAAGCTGTGATGCCACATGTGATGAATAACTGACACCCCATACTACTCATGTTCCGCACCAGCTAAAGCTTCTATATGCTCTTTAAGCAGGGACCCAAGTTGAGTGCCTTGCAGTAGTCCAGATAAGAAGGCAAGGAATGGGTGCAACTGGTTCACAACCTGAAGGTGTGCAAAGGTCCTCCTAGCCATAACAGGTTGCCCTCTGAAATGGACACATTTAATGAAAAGGCTTATATGATTAACTGCACACTCTCTAAAACACAGAAAGCGCTCTATTGAATGCTCTTTCTCTATTTGTGATCTACATATTTATCCAAACACAATATAGAATGTGTTATCTTTCAAAACAATGGCACCTCAAACAGCGTACAATAGCAGCAGAAATTCAAATTCTTTCAAGACTCTTAAAGTAAAGTTCAAAGTCCTTTAACATTTCTCAGACCCACATTAAACCCAGTTGCCAGGTGGTAAGGCATGGCATCCAATCCATTTTACATGAAAGTTACACTCACAAAGAAAATTCATGCTTCATCAATTCTGGGTGTTCTCTTCAAATTCAATTCACCAGCCTCTTCAACCACCCACTGCAACTCAGGGGACATATGGCAAATTACTTTAACAGAACTTTCCTTTTAAAAACCCATCAATTTCTGATGAGCTGTACAGAGAACTGGCCAAGCTTATGTAATTTATTATTAAATCTCATGATTTCATCTCCTTTTAATTACAGATTCTGGTAATATAGGGGAACTGGATGTGGTTCAGAAGGAGTCGAGATTCTACAGCTTCCCCAATTACTGAAGATTCAGTATAACACATGAAACTATAGATATGTAGAGATCTATAATCTGATCAATATTTAGAGCACAGATTTCACTCACTAGTGAAAAAAAGTCTTTTAATGCTAGGATTTCACTGCAAACTGAAATGCATATAAGGTAATGTCACTGATATGAAAAGCATTATCTATTGAATTAAGCCCATAGTATTAAACTATTATCAATGCACACTTCTATAATAGTGCTACCGGAGTCAATAGCATTATCCAGCATAAAGGAATAACTATTATTCATTTATTAACTATATTTTAGCCTCTATAATCCATTCTATTCAAAAGAAAAAGAAACATCGGCAGAAGAGCTGAATAAATACTAATCTGCTAGCAGTCTATTATTGCTAATCTAGCATTAAGGTTTAGTTAATGAGTTTGTTAGTTGCCATTGAATCATAACAGAACAGAATAACAGAATTGGAAGGGATCTTGGAGCTCATATAATCCAACCTTCTGTACCATTTCAGACAAGTGGCTGGATCACATGATCCAGGATTTTGCAATTGTCATAAGTGTAGGACTGGTCATAAGTCACTTTTTTCAGTGTCATCATAAGTTCAAGTAGTTGCTACAGAAATTGTCATAATTTGAGGACACCAGTAGATGAAATTAAAGGCAAGGTATTGGTTTAGTATTAGTCCAAAGTGTTTTATTTAAATTGTAAAATATGGTATTGTAGATTATTGTCAACAATTGACACTCTATTCCCTCTCTCTCCAGGCCCTTTTATAAATAAGAAATTATTGATTATTTTTGTACCACCCAAAAATTCTTTGCATGTACTTGAAGCAAAGATATATTATTTATTTAATTTATTTGTTTAATTTATATTCCATCTTTTGTTGAGGAGCTTAAAAGAACATCTTCCTTCCCATAATATCCCTGTGAGTGGTTTGTATCAAAAAGAGTAGCTTAAGGAAAATATGTTTTATAAAATAAAAAGAAACAAACAGAAAAAATACGGCCAGTGTCTTATGTTGATCTTTTATTGTTTATTGTTTTAACCAAGATTATTTTTAATGGCAGTTAAATGCATGAAATGAAACATCTGCTACACATTAGGTTGATTCAAAAATATTTATTGAAACTACATATTAAGTATGTAGGATCAGACTGTTGCATTGAGATACTTCTTTATGAGTGGAGGTAAAATAAAATGTATGACTGTGAGTTTTGCACAAATAAACTCAGGTCTTGGAGGGAAATTCTACTGTAAAACCCAATAGCTGAAACAATTTTTTTTTCTTTTAATGACCCTGTAATCCCTTGCATCAGGATGGATTCAAGGCCACTGAATGGAGCTGAGCAATTACTGGCCGGATGCCCTTCCAGATGCCTACATGGAGTTTGCAGCAGATATTTTCTCTTTGAGGCCTGATAGAAAAACATTTGTTGCTATCTAGGCTCAAACTCACGTCTTCCTGACTGTGAGGCAAGAGCTCCATGTCTAGGCCATCATACCACATCTAGTAGCTGAAATAATAAAGTACCAAAATAAAGGTTTATTTTGGCTACAAAGTATTGCGAGATATCTGTCTGAAGGTCTAAACCGCAGCCTTGCAACCCACATATGCATGTTGCACTTTTGCTCAGTTTTAGAACTACTTTTTTCAGAGCATTGTTACCTTGTCGCACACGTTACATATTTTGACCTTAAGCAGATGAGGGAATTAGAGTTGAATGTACGATTCCCATGGATGAAATAAACTCAGTTCCAACAATTATATATTCCAATATTTGTTCAAAGAAATTTGTACATTATAAATTCTTCCTTTTTCTGTTCCCTGCATAAATTCTCATTTTATTCTGGTTTTTGTTCATCATTATTGCATGTTATAATGAGTTTCAAAATTGCTTTCTAAAGGCTGCCCCTAATTTACTAGATGTGTGAAATGGTAGCTGCCCTTTATTTCTTTTGAATTCATCTTTGAATTGATGGAAGTAGCTGTTTCTTAACCTTTATCAACAGCCTGACCTGCACAATTAAGTGCTCAGTGAGTATGTGAACAAGCAGAAGGCTCATGAACATTGCACTCCTGGAATGCTAACTTATCTTCTAGACATGATGCCTAGTGATTATCTTTTGATATCGATGTTAAAAGAAGCTTATGTACACCTATGCACAGAGCTCCTTCATCATTCCAACCATACACTGCTTTGGAGAGAAAAACCGATTATAGTGGACAAGTAGTTCTGCAGAGATTATCCATCATTATTGCAGACAAGCGTCTAAGGCATTCCTGGGTTATTCAATGATTTAACCCAGCTAAAGAAATCAATTGAAACCTTCCTGAAAATCTGTATCTCCACCAATCATTCATCCCACATAGCAGAGCTTGGAAACTGTAGTATATAAATATTATTACCTTTCTACTCGATGTCTCAATATCAGGAGTCCAATGAAATATAGATTACACATGTTCTTTTATTTGTCTACCTCATGCAGACAGTAAAGAATGCATGCTGAAGGAGACTCCATTAGTGACATCTGTACTGGACAGCTGGAGATGTTAAACAGATAATTACCCCAGCATGGCATCATACTGAATAGTATTCTTGCAATATTGATTGATTGTGCTTAATGCATTCTTAATAACACTGAAATCCACAAAAAGATGGACCACCTTATAAATAACTTTGCTTAGCTCCCAGCAATTATTCAAAATAACATCATGTACCCTATTCATATTTCCTTGGAAGGACAGGGTAAAAAACATCTATGGCATTTTCACAAATGTTTTGATGGTAGTCAGATAACTTTTAGCAAATGATCTTTTTTCTTTTAACATAGTCTCTTCATTTAATCAATAAAGCATGCAAATATAACCTGAATAAATTAATAACATCTTTTTTTTTCTGCCCAAATGATTGTTTATCAGGGTGAAGTTTCAGGCTTTTAAAGAGCCGCAGGAGGTCAACATTTTTGGAAGATCAAAAACAGAGATAACACACACACACACACACACATTCAGTGGCTATTTTAGCCATGTTACAAAAGGGCTTCACCATTGCTTGGTGGCTAAAACTATGGCCAAGGAATTGATTTTAGGGGAATTGATTTGGAGTCATTGGAGGAATGTGTGAAAGATTTCAGGATATACAACAACATTTTGTCTCCCATTGGCTTTCCATTCTCATTCCCACTCTTAATCTACCTGACAAAACCTAAATATAAATGAATTTACAGAGAAGCAAGGCATGAAGACTTAAACTCCCACCACCACCACCACTACCTCTAATAAAGCCAAATTTTAAATGTGCTCATAAGGAAATAGTCAAGAGAAGCATTTAAAATCTGTCTCAGAAGGAAAAACAATGCTAGTTTGGAAAAACCTATTACACTGAGAGATCAGTGCACTAAGGCACTAAGGCAACTGGTTGAAACCTGCCTTCCTTCAAAATTCAACCAGAGGTACCAGAGATATGTCCATGCAAAGAATCTGAGAATGGTGGGAAATCTTTGTGAACTGGACTAAAGAACCCGACAGGAACAAGATAATGTCCACCTTGGAATAATCACACAAAATTATAAGGATTCATATTTCATTCTGAGCAAGATCACATTAATGTTTCCTTGCCAATATTTCACCCTGTCAAGACCTGTCAAACATATAATTCCCAAGCTGCCAAGTATAATATGCTTAAGGTATAATAATTATTGGATACACATCTGCCTTGAAATTCATATGCAGAAAGTACTTATCAATGGATACTCATGTTGGATTGCCACAAAGTGAAGGGAAATAATTTATTTTCCAAAGCAGCCAGAAGGCAGGACAAGAAACAACGGATGGAAACTAATTAAGGAGAGAAGCAACCTGGAATTAAGGAGAAACCTCCTAAAGGTGAGCAAAATTAACCAGTGGAACAGTTTGCCTTCAGAAGTTGTAGGTGTTTCATCACTGGAGGTTTTTAAGAAAAGACTGGAGAGTCACTTATCTCACATCGTATAGGGCCTTTTGTTTGAACATGGGGTTGGACTAGAAGACTTCCAAGGTCTCTTCCATCTCTACATTGATTGAGATGTACTAGATCATGAGTGTCAAATGTGCCACATCATGTTGCCATCACATGATGTTTCATGACATTTTTCCCATTCGCAAAGCTGGGGTGGGGGTGGCCTGTGTATAACACATCAGGCCCATGGGCCACCAGTTTGACACTCCTGCACCAGATTCTTTACCTTCAATCTTTCCTTAATGACTTGGATGAAGAAGGGGAAGGAATGCTTATCAAATCTGTAGATAAAACACATGGGAACACATGTGCTTTATGACAAATAAATAAAATTCAAAACAATCTTCATAGGTAGGAATAGAATGAATAGAGTAGCATGATTTGTTTTCAGAGACAATGCCAAAATTCTTCATTTACAAAATACTACTTGAGAATGTAGAATGAGGAAAGTGATTTTAGATGTAACAATGGCATCATTTCCAAATCATGAGATATAATTGTTCCAGTGTTACTCCAAGTACTGTGTTCAATTCTGGACACCTATCTGAACAAAATAATCATATATAAAAAAACAGGTTCAGAAAAAAGGATAATAAAACTATGAAGAAAGATTGAAGGAATGTTTAGCCTTGGGGAGAAAATGGCTTTGGTGGGAGATGTACAGATGTATAGAAATTCAAGACTTCCTTTGCCTCATTTCAGAGTACAGAATATGGAGTAATAGATTAAGTTAAAGGAAGATAAGCAAATTTCAATTGTACATCAGAAAATAATTCTCTCAGAGTAAGAGCAGTTTGACAGGGAACTGATTACTGAGAAAGGGGATGGATTCCTCATTTTGAAATATATTCAGGTGCAAGTTAGGACAAAGAGTATTGTCAAAATGAGCAAGATAGTAACCGTAATATTATAATCCAAGCCCCACCCCACCCAATTCCCCCCTGTTCTGGGAATTGATATATATTTCTATTTGTACATGCATGTAACATGGATATTCATTCAAAAATTAAAAAAAGAAGAGAAGAAAAAAGTGCTGATTTCTGACTCCTTCCAACATAGTAAACTATTAATATAATTACAGCCTCAACTTTTTACATCATCTATAATTATTACAAGCCTGTTCTATTACTGCACAATTATTAAATCTTCAAACTAAATTCTAAATTTCATTTTTTTCCTATTTCAAGCCTAAAAACCAGAAGCAATATTCCAATAGAAACAAGACCAAAAGTAATCTCTTTGTTTAAAAGAGTTTACCTTTTTACCAAATACAATTTTTCTTTGTTTCCCCCACCCCATTATGGGAATTGATATATATTTCTATTTACACATTAATCTTTGTAAAATATCATTATTTATATTAACTATGTTCTTTCAAATTCTTTAACCTTTTAATAGTTATTTTAAGACTCTAAACACTTCTTTAAAAATTATCTTTATAACTAAAATCAATTCATTCATTGCCATTGACACATCTAAAATCACTTTCTTTTTATCTTCCTTTTATCTGCCTTTTAACATATATACTTTCAAATTTGTTTTCAATAATATTTTGCAAACTTTATGAATTACTCAAGAATTAGCTACAAAAAAAAATCAGAACCCAATTTCAAATCCATTTTATATGTACACTTTGAGCCCCCCATTCTCAAGAATATCTTTGATCTAGCAAAGATCTGTTTGAGATGATTGGATTTAGATTCCTAGACAGAACATGAAGTGGAGCTAGATGGATTAAATGACCCTTTAATAGAACCATATTGATTATGGTTGTATAATTTTGCAGATAGGTCAACTTTCAGAAGTCTGAATTTGTGAGAGAAACACTCAGGATCATTTTTTTTTCCCCATGTGAATGACTGCCATTCAATAATATTACAATGATCCAGTATGCTGGATATAATTTCAGTGATATCTCAAAGGAGATATCTTCAGAATGTTCTGTCTTTTATTTACAATTATGATGGAAGTAGCCATTATTATTGTTTGTGAAAAGATTTGCATAGGATAAAAGAATAAACTTAATTAACTTGACCAATAAACTGACCTTATATTTATGACTGACAAATTATACCAAATATTATTGCTGTTTTGAAGGACATACAATAGATCATATGTAAAACCAACATATAGATAAAGCTAAAATGCTCCAATTTTTAAGGGCAAAATCTCTTCCAAATGGTAAGTTGTTGAGTCTCACTGATGGTGGTACATTGAGAGTTGTGTACCTTCCTCCTTCCTCCAAGACATTCCAATAATCAAGCATAATTATGAGTAGCATTTCTAAAATATTAAACTGATAGTACCATGTGGATTAAATACTATGTGTATTGAGGTTAAAGAGCACTGTGGGACACTTTTTTTTCTTACCAGAAAACACAAAAGCATTTACTGTACAAATTTCCAATCTTTGAAAAGTATGATTGAAGAGCTTCTGCCCAGCAAATAGACTGTGGGGACGAATTTCTACTTAAAAAGTAATTAAAAGACCAGGGTATCTAATGCTGAAAAAACATCAATGATAGGGATCGTTGATTCAGCGCCAAAGCAGACAATCTTATTTTCCTCTTGCTAATTAAATATTCCATGGCCAATATTTCCCTTCAACTTTTTTGCTGTAGGTATCACTGAAATATTATTTCGATGCTACAGAAACAGGAAACGGAATGCCAAATATGTGACTCATGAATGCAAATACCTTGAATAATTGTAATTAGAGTGACTTGATATATAGTCCCTTCCTTTGGAACCATAGCTGAGAAACATTAATTACGATATGGCACTAAAGATGTTTCAACTCTCTTGACTTTAGCAACCTTCTCTGGTGGGATAGAGCACTGTTTATGATCCACAACCATTATTAGCAATTAGTAGGATGAAGCTGAAGGCTACTGCAATATTCCAATTATCACTGAGTTCCCTAATGTTAAATTATGAAAGCTTTTTAACTTTGCTGTGGAAACAAAAGAACAAATTATTATTCCATCAGCTTGTACAAAAAAATATTCTAGCATTTAATTAGTCCTGTTCAAGGAATTACGAGATATTCAATATGTGCCATTACTTTTTCAACAATCCCAGATCACCAGTCCTGAACAATTAACCATCCATACGTATGCTCAAAAGTTTAAGGTAGCTTTTCAAATTTCGGACTCTGAAATTTTATGGTAGGATTGGAAGAAATTAAGTCTATTACCTTTCTGAATGGCATTCCAGAAGCTTTTTCTGCAGCATATAGTATATTGAGGAACAAAAGAAAAAGCTTATAAAGCTGAACAGAAGAATCAACATTATAAGATACATGTCTATTAACAAATATTATTTCTTCTTTTAAAAGGTCTTGCTTTAAGTATCCATAAAAGAGACAATAACTGCCACCAGATCTGATGATAGTTTATAATGTGATGACACATTCCATAAACTGATAAGCTTTTATAGGCAAGGCAAACATTTTTTATTGATGGCTGGAATGCTGGTAAAAATTCTGGGCAGTCTCCAGGCCAGTGCTGTTGCAAACCTTTTAAAATAGTACAAATAAATATAAAACTGAGAATGAGCAAGAAGGATTCTTGTAATGGACATGAAGTATGAGTAAAGAAATTACCACATAGGTAGTGTAAACCAGCAGTGAACCGAGTATACCATTAGCAGAAATGCACTGAAAAACAGGGGAGTTTTTCAGATAGTTTTCTTAAAAGCATTTTGAATTGCCTTTTTTCAAGTAATGCATTTTCTCACGATTCCCAGGGCTGGCTATTCAAACTACTGTATGTTTCCCACTGGATGTGGGAGAAGGAGTTAAAATGAATGCAAAAGAAGGCATAATGTTTTCTCCCCTTTAGTTGAAAGCAGGACTTCAGATTTCTCTTTCAACTTCAAGCCTAATGAATTTCTGCCTTCATAATTAAAATTATGTAGAACTTTGTGGCAGCCTCTGTGCCTTGTGCAAATGCAGATATATATATATATATATATATATATATATATATATATATATATATATATATATATATGTTTTTCTTCTAGCCAGGTTTTCCCTACGTAGCCAAGGTTTTTGGCTACGTAAGGAAAACCTGGCTAGAAGAAAAACACACATAAACCCTACGAAGAAGTAAGAAAATTTATATATATATATATATATATATATATATATATATATATATATATATATATATATGGAATCTCTGGAGGAATATAGAAGTTGCATCACTTGAGTGTCTACTCAGGAACACCCAGTCTCAGCTGTTGACTTGAATGATCAATGAAAACTATGAAGGCATAGACTCTACAATTATAGCATATGAGATTGGAAAGTCTCTATAGTTTACAAGGCATGAAAAAGGTGAACTCATGTTTTTTTTAATATAAAGCACAAATAGGACTTGAAATTACTTTACACTGTGACCTTAAACTGAATAATAATAATAATAATAATAATAATAATAATAATAATAATAACAACTACTACTACTACTACTACTACTACTACTACTACTACTACTACCATCTTGTAATAGGCTGATGCCTGAGACTCTGGCTTGTTGCTTCTAAATTGCTTCTCCCTGTGTGCCAATCCTGGACTGCAACATCTACATGAAACTGCTAAATTAGGTCATTTGTCCTAACTCAACAGCCTTCATGTTCAGTATCACCAGCATGCTGTAGATCTGCCAATCTGGGGGTCCAGATTTATGCTCCTCTTTGCTGGGAGAAACTGATAGCTCCCAGATTATCCAGGCAAAACAGAAGCAAGTTCTTAGGGAAAAAGTATATTGCTTCATGTTAATAACTTTCTTTAGTTCTAAGCATTATTTAATCTTTGTAATGTATTCGCTGGCATAAAAATGTCCTTAGTTTTAGGGAAGGAGGGAGGGATTTTTCACTTTATTTCTTTAGAAACATTCCCTTAGTAGATTTTGGAGGGAAGGAGGGAGGAAGAAGGAAGGAAAGAAGGAAGGTGAGAAGGAAGGAAGGAAGGAAGGAAGGAAGGAAGGAAGGAAGGAAGGAAGGAAGGAAGGGAGGGAGGGAGGGAGGGAGGGAGGGAGGGAGGGAGGGAGGGAGGGAGGGAAGGAAGGAAGGAAGGAAGGAAGGAAGGAAGGAAGGAAGGAAGGGAGGGAGGGAATTTTTCACTTTATTTCTTTAGAAACATCCCCTTAATAAATGTTCAAGGGAGGGAGGGTGGGAGGAAGAAGAAAGGGAAAGAAGGGAGGAAGGAATGTACCCTATAATAAAATAATGTAAGACTATGCATGTGTATTTGCAATATTATCAATTTTTCTGAATTTTAATCTCACTCTTTTCATTTGGTGCTACTGTTAATGTATTGAATAGAATAATTCATTATAAATGCAAGGCTCTAGAGACCATTATGAATTTTAAGCATATGAAACAAAGTGAATGAGTCCTTCAGAACTTCCCTTCAAATCAGTGTAGCATCATTAATTATTAACTTGCATGATGACCTAAATAAATCATAAGATCATATTTCTTTTAAATGCCACTTGTTGTACATCAAGCCAGTCCTATTTTTTTGAAAAGATTCTAACACCTAGATGGAGAGGAGCCTCACTTCAATTGCGATTAAATAATCTGAGCTACGTACTATTAAACATGAGACATCAATCAACTGTATGGCTCCATCCATCATTTGTATGGAATAATGTTGGCATGACTGAGAATCTGTCATAATGTACCAATAGATTTCACTCCATAATTAAGCTGATTTCTTCACTTTTCTGAAATGGGATGTGCAAAAACAATTAAAACCAATGATGCCTTTATAAGGTTCCCTATTTATAGGGTTACCTTTTTATTAAAGATCTACTCCTATGCGCATACAGTTATTTATAACAAACTATAACAAACTACCATGACATCTGCCCTCTGGAACATCATCTCACCTGTGGCTAGGTTGGCCCTGATCCTATCATGCATTTGGAAGGTCCCGGAGACATAGTTTTGCAATCAGATTTGGGGATCAATAAAGACATGGTGAAAGTTAATTATGCACTGGATTAAGACTTTGACACTGGAAATTTATGGCCCAAATGAGGGCAAAGTATAATTTTATAAATAGTTTAGGAAGGGATTAATAGATTTGTCTTATGAAAATGTGTGTTTGTTGTGTGATTGAAAAATAGTAAAATCATTTTTCTTTGATTTAATGGATAATTTGGGGCTGCTTGGTGTATGGAGGCAGAAAAGTGGCAATTTGGGGCATTGCACCTACATTTCTGAATGATATGGATCCTTTTCAAGAATTGAAATGATCTGGGATTTTAAAGAACTTGGCTCCTAAGTTTTCAAATGTAAACATATTGCTAAATCCTTTTTTGGATCATAACTTAGAGAGTTTGGTTTATAAAAGAAAATCTAACACTTTTAGATGGAGACTAAATGAAAAGTTGCTACAGAAAGAAGCAATAATGGAGGATATAAAATTAATTAAAAGGCTTTTTGAAAATAAAAGGCCCCAAATTAAGAATGGTTTAGGATGCAAGTAAAGCTTTTATTAGAGGTCAAGAGTCAAGGAAAAACACAAGGGATTTTTGATAAATAAAAAGAAAAAAAAAGAATTAATTTCAAGAGAAGATAAGTATTTCTCAACAAATTAAGCTTTTTCAATGATAATTATCTATGTTAACAGTAAGAGAAGTAGAAATAAAAATGAATTATGTAAAGCAAAAAAGATTTTGCAATAAACTACAGAAGTAAAAAGTATCAAAATTGCAAGAGGATGATACATATTGATGAACAATACAGCTGTACAAAAAGCATTTCATCCATGTTATCCTACATGATTTAAATAAAGTGACAAAATAGAGTGGCAAGATTTGGCTTTCACAAGAGATTATGTGCTGACATCATTATTGAATAATGACCACAAATCATTCACAATAATTCTAGTTGATAATCTGAAAATAATTTTGCATTTATTCATGAAGATCAGTGTGGGATTTTAGCTAAAAGACAAAGGACAATGTTAGAAGTGTGTTGGATATTTTGGAATATCCTGCAGCAACGTCATTTTTTGATTTACACAACTGCATACAGTAGGCCTCTGAGAATTTGGACTGGTCTTTCTTGTTCAACATTTTTTTACTTTTGGAAAGTACTTTATAAAATGCTTAAGATTGATTTGCACTTCACATAAAGCATAAATAATTGTTAATGGAGAACTAACAAAACCCTGTGAGATATAAAAAGGAAGAAGACATGGATGTCCATTGTCTCTTGTTTATTTTCAGAATGGAACACTCACCACAGCCAACTCGCCTCACGATAACTCGCAGTGGGATAATTCAATAACTCAATTTTTTAATTATTTAAAATAATTTAAAAATTATTTTAATTTTTGTCATTCACATTTCATTTTGTCTCTCCTCTGACATCCTTTCTTTAATTATTCTATTTTATCATTTCTTTAATATCAGTCTAATTCCTATGCCACAATGAGTTGGTCAGTGGGAGTTGGTCATGGCGAGTTGGCTGCGGTGGGTTAGCTATCTATGGTGAGTTGTCCTATTTTGGTTCTTGAAATATTAGAGATGTAAGACAAGATGAAAAGATTGTGGGTGTAAAGATTTAAAGAAACTTATAAATTACAGGCTTTGCTGTTGATTCTTTTGCTGAGGATCCTTTAAAGATAATTAAACTATTAATGGATAAATTAAAAGAATTTGATGCACGTTTTAAGATCAAGGAACAGAAGACAAAGATGTTGATAAAAGTATGAAAGTAGAAGATCAAACAGAATTGATGAATAAGGTGTGTTTTTATATCAAGAAGAAAGCAAAATATCTGAATACCACTATCACAATACGAATTGTATGTTATTTTAAAATAACTATGTTAAGACATGGAGTGAAATTAAAAAGAAGACTTATTAAGATGAGAAAAACTACAGCTGTCAATGCTGGGGAGAATTTATGTGATAAAAATGAAGGTCTTCCTAGAATGATGTTTTGGTTTCAGAGAATACCTGTTTTGACATCTGATAAACTATATAAACAGTGGCAGAAGGATATAGCTAAATTTGTATGACAGGTGATAAAACCATGACTTAAATATAAGATATTACAAGATGCAGAGGAAAGAAAAGGACCGAGTTTACCTGATTTGAAAATGTATTTTGCAGCTTACTGTTTAGTTTGGTTAATAATAGGAGCCATGATGGCTCAGTGGTTAATGACATTAAGCTTGTCAGCTGGAAAGCTGAAAGTCTGGATTCAAGACCCAAGTGCTGCATGAGAGAATGATCTCCTTGCTTACTTGTTCTAGCTCCTGTCCACCTAGCAGTTCGAAAGCAAGTAAATGCAAGTAGATAAATAGGTACCTTCGATGGGAAGGTAACAGCATTTCGTGTGCCTCGGTGTGCAGTCATGACCATGGAAATGTCTTCAGACAACATCAGCTAAGAAACAAAGCTGACCACCATCCCCTAGAATCGAACATGACTAAACAAGGGAAACCTTTACCTATTTTTAATGATATTACTGGGTTGATTAAGGAGATAAAGAAGTTACATTAAGCACATATATTCTTAAAGAATACTAATGCTATATACATTATTAAGAGGAGCCAGTTCAGAACAGACATGCCTGAAGACCAAACTTCATCCTAACAAATCCTAACATCCTAACATCCTAGCATCCTAACAAACTTCAGGCTTCATAAGATTGTGTTATTATGAATAGTGATTAACCCAGAAACACTCTCGATGCCGTAAATGAATGCAAACCAGCAAATTAAGTAAGCGAAGAGACTGTAATGACTCTTTCTCAGTGTACTCCTTCAAGTAGGGTTATTATTATTTTTCAGCAGGTTTCATGGAATATTTTTCAAGGATGCTCAGAATACATTCAAGGTTGACAGTTCTGGTTCTCCATTCACTTTTCATGTGAGCAATGGAAATGAAACTGCAACAACATTTAATGAAATAAAAAGTGGGACTTTTGTTAAACTGTTCCTATGTGTTGAGCATGATTAATGAAAGTGACTCTGTTAATATGCCTTACAATGAATAGGTTTCATGAACCTCATCCTTTATTATGCTCACTGGCAGTATAGCTATTAACAGTACTGGAGCCCAGACTTGTACTTTGAAACATTTTAGACAGAAATAATAGAATATTTCCAATTAAAAAAAGATAATCTTCCTTCAGAAGAAGAGCAGTAAGTATTGTGAATAATTTAAAAGCCACGGGGAATATAAAGATTTATTAAATTTCCCAACAAGCAATAAGCTAGAAGTTTTGATTAATGGCTGAGAACTAGAAACAGAATGAATCAAGGACTTTTAAAAACATGATGTGTTAATGCATTTTTGTTACATTTTTACTGTACTTCAAACTATTCTTTCCACTTCGTGAAAAAAGTTCTTTTTAATTAAAATTATTTTGTCAAAGTTTAGGGAGCATGTTCTATAGACTAGGATCTGCCATGAGATGGGTTAAAATATTTTAATTATCAAAATATTGAATTGCATTATTTATTCCAAATGATTTTGTTTTTGCAGTATTCATAAAGCAACGTTCTAAAGTTTATTTTTTCTGAATTTCATCAAAGCTAGAAATCATAACAATTGGCAATAAAACTCATTCATTTCATTCCAAACTAGTCAACAAGATGCTATATACTTGAAAGAATACTAATTCAAAATGCAGTCTAACAACATGCTGGAAATTGTTCAGCTAAGCACCTTCAAAGAAACAATATCTGAAATGTTTAATCATATAAAAATGTAACTACGTAGAATAAATAGCAATAAGTAACAAAACAAAACTAGAAGTAGACTCACAAATGTGAGACGGATTGCTACATATATTGAATAAAGAAATAAAATGTCACTATTATTAATAATACTAGTGTCTAAGATAGACACTAGTAGACAACAATAGAATTGTTGAAATATATAAAACTATGTGAATGCATAAATGGCTTTGATTGAAACCTGTTATCAAAGAGCAATACTCCACCAGCTTAAAATCTGCTGGTATAGTGAGCATTGTTGGTGCCTTTAATTCTTATTTCATTGACACGACTAGAAAATTATTTAAGCCAAAGCTACTTCCCCCTCTTTGTAACTTAATCAACTCATTCCACCTCAATCCATCTTAAAGCATGAACAGTTTTCTGGTATATTAGCAATATCCAGTTTATATATACTTGGTTTTGCTAATATCAACTTGTCAGGTCACGCACCGAAAATGTCTTTGCAACTCTGTACAATTTAAATGCTTTAGTTGGCCGTTATTGTTAAGAAAAAAAAGGTGCTATGTGAACATATTAACACATTGTCACGCTGATTCCCAATTGCTCTCCGAAGTGGCAGAGAGGACACAAGGCTTATGTTGCAGCAAAACTGATTTACATTTACATTCCATATATGGTGTCATCTCCCCCCCTCCTTTTCTCATCCTTCCCTTCAGATAACCAATCCCGGTTCAAAGATCAAATGAAGATCTTCTATATAATCTGGCAATTTTTTTTAAAAAAAACTGGTTTTTACAAAGAGCATTTTCTAACAGGTTATCAAACAGATAGATGTTTGCTTTCTAAGAAAAATGAAAAAAACCCAATCAGCTGTTTACCTGACTAGATGAGGACTTCAAACCGGATAGAGATCTGAGTCTCATATTCTTGTCTATGACCCCCGCTGTTTCTAATTTCATGGCATTCAGTGAAGAGGCACCGTATACTTAACGTTCTTTGGAATGAAAGTACAGCTCTCAGGATAATCTGGAGCCCTTAAAAATAAATTTTCTTGAAGAGCTGTGCTTGTGCTCAACAAAATCATTTACACCTCCTCTGCAGAATTCCCAGCTGACTGTATGAAGATCAGGAAAACTAAGGGATGGGTGAGAAATTGACCTCGTTTTTCTTTTATCCAGTTTCAACTCCGAAGAGAGTCTCAAACAATCGACTCCAAAACATTATCATAATTGACACCTAAGAGCAGAACTTTTGAATTGGGGGGAAAGAGAGGCAGGAGGAACTGCAATGTAAAGGAATCCTAGGTTATTTCTGTGTAAATCTTTTGCTTGTTTCCTTTCTTTTGGGCAGAAGCTTCTGAAACAGAAGTTCCTTTACAACGGAGTCATTTACAAAGGGATAATTTGGGCACATCCTGAGGGTAATGGAGAAATATGTAACTGCTTATATGAGAGTCAAGGATCCAGTTGGGGACTGATGTTGCTGCAATGGTTGTGTAATACAACCGAAATCTATCTGTTTGCTTGCTTGGAACCACTTTATTTGAGACTGGGGGGGGGAGATAATGATCACCTCCTATAAAATAGACCAGATTGAGAAACACTACCACATAGTAAAATAAATAACTTTTATTGGAGCAGCTCTAGTCATAGACACTTGTAACTCTGAATGTGCTCCATACCCACCCACCCCCCTCCATGTGAACTAGTGAGGGGTCTAAGACATTTTCTCTATTTCACTTCTTAGAATGAACTTAAACCACACTTCTCTGATCGTTCTGTAGAAAGTCAGCACCCACCTCCCAGAAGAATGAAATGTTTTGAGAAATATTAAAAAGGCAGAATATTGTATTTCCCTAATGGAGAAACATGTTTTTTTAGAGGCAGGAAGCAGACTCAGTCTTTCTTAATAGCTCCAGCAAATATTTTGTGCCCATTAAGAAAGATTGGGGCAGTCTATTCAAAAAACAGCCCCAAGCAGAAACTGAGGAAGCCACCTTTTAGAAATGCAGATTTGGTAATCCATTCAAGACAGTATATTTTGAAACAAAGGCAGAATGGTAGGATTAGAACCAGCCCAGAGCAGTCAAAACTTTAACCAAACCTGGAAGCTCAGGCAAACACCTAGGATTTCCATTTCCTCTTTTGCCTATAGCACCAGCTATGACCCCTACATGACCCCATAGGAATCTGACAACAACCAATAGAACATTAAAGGACATGTTCTTGCACAGGAACAGGAAGCTCAAATACAAAGCCCAAAGAAGGTATAAAAACCCTTCACTTTCAACTCCATTTTGTCAGCTGTCCAGAACCACAAACCCATGTGGTTTTGCTTCATCAATAAACCATATTTTCAATCAACATCCATGTTTCCAGTGTCTTTCTTCCACCTTGGAACTGAACCAGATGGATATTTCTTCCTACAGTTTGTTAGATTGTGGTTATTTATCCTGTTTTTCAAGGCTATACCCTCTACAGTAATTGAATCAAACAGTTTAAGAACCACTAATTTAGGAGATAAGATGATTGGTTTTTGTCTACCCTTCCTGTGTTCCTGGATCATCTTTAAGTATGGCAGCTTCAACCTAGTCTCACAATACCTGTAAGCACATTATCTCAGTGATTTCTTGAAATAAATGCGAGAGAACATCAACACTATCATTTCCTTAATTTAAAACACATTACACTGTTATTAAAATGCCAGTTTGATTGTCAGAGGAATCCAAATTCCTGTATAAACTGCTGGAGTATATTGCAACTCGCACAATCTTTTTATTCCTCTCTGACTCAGGGATGGCTAAGAAGATTGTTTGATTCACACTGTAATTCCAACATATCAAATTCCTTCCCAAGTTATTTACGATCCAGAAATGGTTTTTTTATTATTATTATTATTATTTTCAAAATTTTCACATTTCTAATTTTG
Source organism: Pituophis catenifer annectens (assembly GCF_029215685.1). NCBI lineage: Eukaryota > Metazoa > Chordata > Lepidosauria > Squamata > Colubridae > Pituophis > Pituophis catenifer. The sequence goes on from NW_027256886.1 coordinate 62,397,245, forward strand.
TGATGCAGTTCATTTCTCAAAAATATGTCAGTGGGGCAAACTGCACAGGAACAAAAAGGTATGGCATTACAACTAGACAGAACTAAATTAAGTATAAAAAAAAAACACCTAGAAACTGGTTAAAATTAATCATGACTGAAACCTTATTCTCTCACTCCCAATCAGTAGGTGCTGTGATAGAAAGAAATCCAGTCTTTCATACTTTCTGCAAATGAAATTTTGGTTGTATAATACCAGCGCCTGATATATATAACAGAAGAAAAGGCAATCTGATGTCCTTGTCATGCCTTGAACTGTATTTCACTAAGATTTAGCCAACACTGGTCAGGCATAATAAGAGCTGTGGTTCCAAACTTCTGGAAGGAAAGGTTGCATTAACACCACTTTCCTCCTGTCTGTAAATATAAAATACCAATTCTCTCATAGTCAGTACGAGGTTTGTGGGAAAATCTTTATTTTCAAAGTATTTGTTATCAAATGCAAATCATCATTGGTATCCTTCAGTTTCAAGACACTATGGTATCGTGCTCTGGAAAGAGGTCCGAAAACAGCATCTAGTGTGACTAAAAAGGCCAATTTGAGAGTGGCAATCCCTTCCACTGCCCTCCACTGAGGGCAGATACATTCTGTCCCCTGCCCAGCCCACAGATTTTGCTGGTTCTTTTCTGCCTCTTTGCCTCAGCCTGCCGAACAAGTGTCTCTTCGAATTGGAGAAGGCCATGCTGCGTCTTTAGCCTCCAAGCTGAATGATCGGAGGTCAAGGTTTCCCAATTGTTAATGTCCATTCCCAGGGCCTTTCGGTCCCTCTTGCAGATATCCTTATATCTCAGCGGTGGTCTCCCTCTGAGGCGCTTTCTCTGCATGAATTCTCCATACAGGAGATCTTTCGGAATCCGACCATCAGTCATTCTCATGACATGCCCCAGCCAGCATAGACGTCACTGTTTCAATAGTGTATACATGCTAGAAATTCCAGCATGTTGCAAGACTGCACTATTTGGAACTTTGTCCTGCCAGATGATGCCAAGAATTCGTCGGAGACAGTGCATATGAAAGGTGTTCAACTTTCTCTCCTGCCATTTGTAGAGGGTCCAAGACTCACTGCAGTACAAGAGTGTGCTCAGGACGCAGGCTCTATAGACCTGGATCTTGGTATGTTCCGTCAGCTTCTTATTAAGCCATACCCTCTTTGTAAGTCTGGAAAATGTGGTGGCCGCTTTACCAATACATTTATCCAGCTCAGTATCTAAAGAGAGAGTGTCAGAGATAAATGCAAATAGAAATCCAACAAAAGTCAGAGCATAATTATTTTATGAATAGAGCAGTAAGTAACTTACTTTCCCCAGTCCAGTGATTTATTGTTATTTGGATAAGTAGCAAAGACTGAACCTAGTACATCTTCACTTTATTTTATTATTTTATTTTATTATTTTATTTTTATTTTATTATTCAATTTATAAATTAAATTTATTTAATTTATTTAACTTTTATTTAATTTATTTAATTTTTATTTAATTTATTTATTGGTGGCCCATTTTACTCAGGGTAACTCTGGGTGGCTTACAATAATAACAAAAGATAAGATCTTACATAAAAACTCTTCACTACTTCTATAGATAAGTAGTGGCTGTCCTCAAGATGCTTTTTCAGAAGGCATTTGAACTTTCTTTGCTTTTCCTTGAAGACTGTTCATTTCTCATCCAGAAAGCTTCTTCAGAAGCGAACGTCTTCAAGGAAAAACAAAGAAAGTCCAGTTGCCTTTTGAAAAAGCACCTTTGGGATCTCCACTACCTCATCCCACCCAAAAACAGAGGGATTGGGGCAGTCTAGGGTGAAAGGTGTCGCAAAAAAACCCCTCTTGGTTTGTGGACAATCACTGAACCCAATTATTTCACGTTTTGACCAGGGGTGAAATCCAAAATTTTTCCCTACCGGTTCTGTGGGCATGGCTTGATGGGTATGGCAGGGGAAAGATACTGCAAAATCTCCATTCCCTGCCCTCCTGTGGGAAGGATATTGTAAAATTTCCACTCCCACCCCACTCTTGGGCCAGCCAGAGGTGGTATTTGCTGGTTCTGAGAACTACTCAAAATTTCTGCTAACGGTTCTCAGGAACCTGTTAGAACCTGCTGGATTTCACCCCTGGTTTTGACCAAGTCTGAATGCACAGCTTTCCATTCTGAGTATATGAAAATATATTCAGTAGGTTCCAAGTGGGGCTGACACTTGCGCCTGTTCATTAAATTTTAACTGAATGTTATGCACACCTGTAATAACTACAAGAAACTGTTATGTGTGGTTGAAAGTACAGAAACATTTTGATGACAGATACAAGAGCTGGAAGCAAGGTGTTGAGGAAAGAATTGTGTGCCCCACATGCTTCTCTTTGTCTGAAGCTTGCTACTAATCTTTTGGATAAGAGTATTTTGTCTTGGCCAGCATTGATGAAAATGGATAGACTAGACTAGACTAGACTAGACTGGACTAGACTAGACTGGACTGGACTGGACTGGAATGGAATGGAATGGAATGGAATGGAATGGAATGGACTGGACTGGACTGGACTGGACTGGACTGGACTGGACTGGACTGGAATGGAATGGAATGGAATGGAATGGAATAGATAATAAAGAATTAGAATTAGAATTAATTAGAATTTGAGTTTATTAGAATTAGAATTAGAATTAGAATTAGAGAGTAGTATAGAACAGAACAGAACAGCAGAGTTGGAAGGGATCTTGGAGTTTACATTTATGACTGGAGTATTTCTTCATTCATATCTCAGGAGCAAAATGTCTTCATTTGGTATATAATTGAGGAATTTCACCGCCTTAGATATATTGGATCAATTCAAATCTTCTCTTATCATCAAATCTGGAATCTGATCTACATCTTTCATTTTTAAATCTTGAGCTGAATCTGATGCTGCTGATTTGTATTTCCCATACAGACACAGTCAATAACTCTAAGGATCAATTTTCACCAAAAAGAAAGCAGCAGTATTGTTTAAAAAATAGAAGTTTAAATTCTCAAATGTAATATTTAAGCATAGAAATATGAAACAAACTCAGAGACGAAATTGAAAAAAAACTTTATCATGAAATATTTAATTATGCTGGTTTGTGATATCATATTGTATTTATGAATGTATCTGATTTGAAGTTCAAAGTATTCCCACCTCTTTTTTATTGTGTTTAAAAATAATTCTTTCCATTGTCTTAAAAAAAACTTTGTCATATTCTTTATAATAGCATTCACATATTATCTTTCAAATGATTATACTAGCACTGTACAAGACTCTTCATACCTGAAACGCAATACTTTCATTAGTAACAATTTTCCACTTGTCCACAATATAGTAACAATATCTAACTTTGTCTATCTATGGTCAACTTGATTGAGAACCCTCAGGAAGCTGGGATGGGCATTCTATTCTTCAAAATGAAAATGTGGGAATGAACAGAATGTGGTGGCTAGCCAAGAGCAGGCAAGAAAATTATGTAGTTTAATTCTCCTTTATCAACTGTGTCCTTAAAACTCACAGAAGGCATATAAAAAGTACAAAGCAAGAATTTTGACGATATGTCAGTTGCTTCTAAAAGTTGTGAAAATGATCTTCGTTATCCTAAATAATATACGGCAAGTTTAGTACAGCAGAATTGTCATCACTGCAATAGAAATTATGTTTAACCTCTGACAGCAGGAAAGACATGTTGCCTTCAAAGCTTGATGCTCCAACCTTTGTTAAAGCCCTCCACAACACTTAGAGAAAGAAGAAGAAAAAAACCTAGCAGTTATGTACAGCCAATGTGTACAGTTCAAATCCTACCATAACACCCTAGATCAGGGGTCTGCAACCTTAAACACTCAAAGAGCCATTTGGACCCGTTTCCCACAGAAAAGAAAACACTGGGAGCCACAAAACTCTTTCTGTGCCTGACTATTTCTTGAACAGCCACAAAACTAGCATATGAAGTTAAATTAAACATTCTGTTTTCTCCTGAAACTTTTCTTTTCTTGGATTTATCCATGGTTGGCCTACTGGGGGTTGAAAAGCTCAATAAATTGTGTGTTGGTGGGTGTTGCACATTGGCAGTTGTGACACATATTTTGAGTGACAGGGAGCCACAGCAGAGGGGTGAAAGAGCCACATGTGGCTCCAGAGCTGTAGGTTGCTGACCCCTGCCCTAGATCATCTTTTTAAGTTTCTTAACCTAAAAATTTAGGCTATAATCTTTTTTTATGTTTGTTGCATGTGTGATCGACATAAAAGAGACAGAGCTGATATCGTGTTGTAACAGCTGCCTTCTTGATTTTTTTTTTTTTTTTGCCTCCTACTGTGAATGGCCCTTATGAGACAACTCAACTATCATTCCAAAGTGTGGGGACCATAAACAGCTTGGGATGTTTTATTCCAGAAGGGGGGGGGGAGGGAGGGAGGGAGGGAGGGAAGGAAGGAAGGAAGGAAGGAAGGAGAGAGAGAGAGAGAGAGAGAGAGAGAGAGAGAGAGAGAGAGAGAGAGAGAAAGAAAGAAAGAAAGAAAGAAAGAAAGAAAGAAAGAAAGAAAGAAAGAAAGAAAGAAAGAAAGAAAGAAAGAAAGAGGAAGGGAATAAGAAAAGATGAAAGGAATGACAGAAGGAAGGAAAGGAAGGAAGGAAGAGAGAGAGAGAGAGAGAGAAAGGGGGGAGGGAGGGAAGAAGTATGTAAGTAAGGAAGGAAGGAACACTTTCTAATTAATATATTTAAGATATGTCAAAAAATGTAAACTCATAATTTGCTAGATTAAGTGTAGGAAGCCCAGCAAGAATTATAAATTACAGTGTAGTTTAGTTGTTTTTCTAAGGGGAAAAATGGCATTATTTGGTCATGATGAGAGGAGAAGCTTATTTAAGCATAAATCATTAAAAAGGAATGAAAAATTAGCTTTTCAATTGGCCTGGGCATTTTAACACCTCCCTGTGATACAGATCAACCATATTATTATGTAATATAAATGATTTGCTAGGCACTTTTAATATAAAGTGACCCACAAGGTTGCATTTCACTTCCTATTAACATTCCCATCAACAAATCCAAACATTTGTTCACCCAAAATTAAGCAACTTGTGGTTGTGACAAATATATTTCTATTTCAGTGCTGCAATTGAACAAGAATCTTCCTTTGTGTTCTTTATTCAGTCCAAAGGGACACAGATGCTAAATAAAGTTCACTTCACACAGTTATTTTGGTAAAGCTTTTAGTCACATCATCCCAATATGCCTTTATCCATTAACAGTTTCAAAGGGAAATAACCTGAAATTTACCCAGGACAGCATGAAAGTTCAAATTTCTTGTTCTAAAAGTCTAAAAGTCACGTGCTCATTTGTTTTGTCCTGAAGGATGGGATTTCTCTAAAGAAACTATTTTACTTCATTTTATGGTTATCCACTTCAAATATAGGAGAGTAACTATAGGACAGAGAAAAAAAATGTGGAAGAATGAATGTGTTGAAGAAGTCACTCAAACTTTTATTGTCCTATTCTTGCAATGCTTTCATATATACTAATATTATTTATTTATTTATTTATTTATTTATTTATTTATTTATTTATTTATTTATTTATTTATTTATTTATTTATTTATTTATTTATTGTTAAATTTGTATACCGCCCTTCTCCCTGAGGACTCAGGGCAGTGAACAGCCAAGTAAAAACATAAACTACAAACATTAAAATACAATTAAATATATATATATATATATAAATTTGGCCCCATGATTTAAAACAATAACAAACAATTAAAAACATTTTAAAAAATGTTAGGCCAGCCCGGCTTGCTGGAAAAAGAAGGCTTTAAGGGCACAGCGGAAGGCACCGAGATCTTGGATTCTCCTTATCTCTGGGGGCAGCTGATTCCAGAGGGTAGGTGCCCCCACAGAGAAGGCCCTCCCCCTGGGGGTCACCAGCCTACATTGTTTGGCTGATGGCACCCCGAGGAGGCCCTCTCTGTGGGAGCGCACAGGTCGATGGGAGGCCGTTGGTAGCAGAGGCGGTCTTGAAGATAACTAGGTAATTAGATTTTAGATTTATATACCAACCAACTCCCACCATCAAACAAGAATATATGTCTATCCCAAGTCCTTGTTCATGTCCAATTTATTCATGGCCTGGATTGATTATAAGAAAGCATTTGATTCTGTTGCACCCAGCTGGATTGAAAAATGCTTAAACGTTTTTGGAATTACCAGCAACATCCAGAAATTCCTGAAGACTTCCATGAAGCTATGGCAAACTAAGCTGATGCCTTGTGGAGAAGAATTTGGTGAAATTAAAATCAAACGAGGAATCTTCCAAGATGACTCACTGTCGCCTTTGTTATTTGTACTTTTGATGGTGCCACTAACAAGCATCTTGAACAAAACAAACTATGGCTATGCAATGGCTAAAAAGGGTTGAAAATGTCTCATTTGCTCTATATCATGGGTGTCAAACTCACATCATTACAATGTCAACACGTGACATATCGCAATTTTTTCTCCTTCACTAAACTGGGCATGGGCGTGGCCAGCACATGACGCATCCAGCCCGCAGGCCGTGAGATTGACACTCCTGCTCTACATTGGATGATTTAAACTGTTTGGAAAAACAATAGCTGAATTGAGCTCACTGCTGAAAAGCACTGAGGAGTTTAGCAGAGACATTGAAATGTGTTATTTCAAAATATCAGCAATGAAGAAAAGACCCAAATTTTCCCACCTCAATTGAATAATTATCAGTCATCCAGAATGACACCGTTTCCATTTACAGGCATGTGTGTAGTGCCTGAGGGAGTGGGGGAAATGGCCTAATGTCCAGCATATCTTCCTCTAATTTTGATCTATTGTTGTTCTGGTTTATATACTGAAAATATGGTTTAGCTTCTTTAGGCTCATATCGGTGATTTATTAATGTTTCTCTGCCATTTCACATCATTTTGTTTATTGGGGTGAATAAAACAGGATGAGTGAAAGGAATTTTATGCAATGTCTTTGAACAGTGTTCTGTGTCAAACAGTTCCAAGCAGCTAGAAATAGCCTAGCAGGGATTTTATTTCTCACTGACATTTTTTAACATATAAAAAAGACTTGAAGCATATGTTTGTATCTACAGAGGCTTAAATTATAAACGGATCCTAACAAAGATTTGTCATTTTATCACTTTGTTTTTCATTAGTTAACAAAGAATAAGACTGCAAACATAAGCTAAATGATACTAAGCTAACTCATAAGGTACTGAGGATATCTAAAGATGTCCCTGCTTTAAAAGTCACAATAAGACACTTAAGACTGGGTGCTTTAATTTTCTGATTCATTAGAGCAGTTTGTCAGGTTTTATTGAAACTTAAAGGTCATCCATTCAATCAGTAATGAATTCCAGGGAGATGTTGCATTCGGGTGGGGTCCACAGCTCTTCTCAATCATCATTAAGGCATTCATAGGCCCAATGGTAGTTAGTCCCATGAGCAAAGTGAAATTGGTTTCTAATTATAGGGTTGCCACATCTGGCATACAAACAATGGGTGACCACTAGGTGGACAGCAAAGAAATATGGACAATGCTCACTTTTTTTGGCTGCCATTTGGTGGTCGGGTGAAGGTTGCCCCATTGTTAGTTTTATATTGCAAAATGTTACTGTTGACCTTTAGAGGCATAAATGTTAGAATCCAAGTAAATCTACACCCCAGTGAATTTGATCAAGCTTTCAGGTCATACTTAAAGCACTTATCCTAGCTCAATGTTAAGGGAAGTTGAGGGAAGGCTGGCTATGCTTTGGAATACCAGCATCTCTTGGACCAAGAACTGAAAAGAAATTCCTGTCAGCTCTCTTTGCAGCATTGGCCCAAGGGGACCACTTCATAGAGATTGTCTATTTTCTGAGTGTTAAGTGATCACTGCCACTGGGCAGTGAGGTTGTTGCTGCAAGGGTGCCCTCAAAGAAATGGTGTGGGGTCTTTTTTTGGTCCTCATGAAAAAATAATAGGCAGAACTAGTACATGTTGCTAGTCTCACCAAATAAGGCTTGATGTAGTAACTAATTGGCAGAAGGAAATATGGTGGTAACTTCAATCTGGTTTTAGAGGGAAAGAAGACACGTATGTTCAATTGGGTAAATAGATGCCTCCCCCTTTTTCCCAGGATGGTTTCAAAGTAACTCCAAGATAAAGTACACCAATCATTACTGAATGTAATGATCTCTGCCTCAATTCTTTGAGAATTTTTACCAGAGTAAACAGTAATTTTTTTTTTTACATAACCAGTGGATTGATAGCTTTGTGATTATATGTTATACAATGCCAGGGATAGGCAATCTAGTGCACTCAAAATATTCCAAATTAAATTCCGATCAGCTTTAGTTGCCAATAATACTGGGGATTATAAATCAATATAAATTGCATATGTGGTCACCTACCATTATAATACATAGCTTCCTGTGATACAATATAATGCCACAGTAATATAGAAATAATGTCTCTGTCATTAGAAAAAAAAATTACCAAAGAAAAGTCAAGAGAATGTGTTCTTCTGATGTTGATATCTCTCAAACACACTACTGAAATTATTGGGAAATTTTATTCAAATAATTCAGTATTTTCAAGAGGTTCTTACCAAATGTTTAGCTTTGGCTAAATCATAGCCTTGCCTTTAAGACATATGTTCATACCAGGAGGAGACAAACCTACTGATAAGCATGGCATGCAGTTCATATGCATTTTGTTCCCTGTAGCAAATTGTCAGGGGATGAAAAAGGTGATTAAGTAATAATGTGTTGGAATACTTGATTAAGAAACAGCAGACATAAAGTAGGATTGTTTACAAAGATTGTATTATGAGAAGATTTTCTATAATGAGAAAATTGTTACCATTCTTATGTGTTTCACAGTTATGTGTGACAGAGTTAAATAATATGAGCATATTTGGGTTCATTTGCATTTCACATTCTTTTGTGTTCTTGACATCATGGAAAAATTAAGCATCAGTATTTTATGAAAATTAATTTTCTACTTCAGCACTGAAATTCCACGGCCAACATTTTTTTATTTTTTCCTCTCAAGGTATTTAACATTGTAATTTATGATTGCAGAAGAAGAATGAAAAAAGTGTAAACTATGTAAAATCCAAACAGCCATTTTTAATTCTTGATCTACATTAGGGGTGTCAAACTCGTGGCCCACCCCCTGTTTTAGTGAAGGGGGGAAAAGTCACGATATATCACGTGACGACAACATGATGCTGTGGGTTTGACTCCCCTGATCTACATCATATCCCTCCTTTTAAAATACCATCTTCTAAATGCAGCACAGAAGCATATATTCTGACCACTCACATCCTTTAAACCTCACTAAAGTGAAAGACGGAAATAGTTATGAGATATAAATTAGATTCTAAAATTTCCCAGGGCAACAATGCTGAGAATGTCAGTGACTACAGGCTCTTAGAATAGGCCATGGGAAGAATAAAGTAAGCTTTCTGTAGAGCTGCAGAAAGGTGTTAAAAGTATATCTTAGAAGTTATAAGGCTCAGCAGGAGCCTCAGCTGTAAGATTTAATCAAGAATGGTAATAGGGCTTCAGCCTTAATGTTAAAAATAAAGATTCAGTCCTAAAATATACCAGGTTAAGCATTAGATGTTATGCTATTAACGGAATGGTTGAGAACAGCACATCTGTATGCTTGTAAATATATTGCATTAAATATTCATAATTGTAAAAGAAAAATATAATTAAATACTACCTTAATATCACATAATGTCTTGCAACTACAAACTCTAAATATTACAAATATGACCTATAATATAACTGCAATAATAAATCACTTGCAGTGGAGTTAGAATTTCTTCTGTAACTTTACTATTGGCATCTGACAAACACTTACTGTTGTCAGTTAATGGCTCATATACCTTAACTTTTTAGCACAGTTGCTAAATGTGAGCTCAATTATCTTTGAAATAATAGGAAAGAATTATCTTTATCAGATTGTGCGTGGGAAACACACAAAAAAGCCTACGTGAAAATGGAGTGATATTTGAAAGTGATCTCTTCGATCTACAGGCATGAAGATTATTGAGTGGGAGCTACTGGTCTAATGTTAACTGACTTGCTTGGATCAGTAAGCATCCTGCAGACATCAATAAAAGCTGGTTTCTTCTATGCTAACAAAGCAGAAATAACAATTGCCTCCCTGGGAATCAGTGCTGGTATACATTGTTATTTAACTAATGAGAGTTAACTGTTTTCATCAATCAGTTCTTGGTGTATTTCTGTGTTAGGTACAAATTGCTGAAGTCATATTTGGAATACACAGGTATGTGTAAATAAATAGGTACTGATAAAGGTAATATTATGGAATGTCCTATATCATTTCTTCCCTATTTTCCTCTCTCATTCTTATATTCGTTCCTTATGGCCCATTGACTTTTCCTTAGGCTGCTCAGAGATATGTGTTATTCTCAGTGGTGGAATCAGCCAGTTCACACCACTTCGGGAGAACCGGTTGTTAACTTTCTGAGCAGTTTGGCAAACTGGTTGTTGGAAGAAATCATTAGGGCAGAGAACCAGTTGTTAAATTACTTGAATCCCTTATTCTGCTTGTCATGCTACTTTTGGGCTTTTACAGATTTGATTGTGTACAATGCCAGGGAGGGGGAGGAGGAAATTTTAGAGCTTGCCACACCAAATGTTGTGCCCTCCTTGAAGAAATGTCACTAAACCCACTTTGAGGGTATATTCATGTGAAATCCTAAGCTGTTCCTGTCTTATCCTGATGCTAGCTAGACTCCAAGCCACCTAAACAAAATTAACTTTTGATTTGGATATGGCTTGCCAAAAGTTCTGCACAAACTTCCAGAAAGTATACCGGTAGTACCTATTGGACAATTCCTCTCCTGCTATGCCTTGCCAAATTTTCAGGTTATTATTTATATATGTTTTCGAATCAGTTTTCCCTCTCAGTGACTAGTCCCTGGACTAGTCCCCAAAAATTTTTTGGCAAGATTTTCAGGTGTTGCTTGCTTGTATCTTGTTCCTAGGGCTGAGAGAAAGTAACTGATCCAAGGTTACTCACTGGCTTTGTGCCTAAAGTGGGATTAGAACTCATAGTTCCCTGGTTTCTAACCTTCCATTGTAATCACTACAAGTAAGCTCTCACCCTTTCAGGACAAGAAATCAATTGACAATCACTGTCCTTTCTATGGGTGGTGTTTCTAAATATATGTTCTTTAAAGCAGTGGTGAAATCTAAAATTTGTTACTACCAGTTCTGTGGGCATGGCTTGGGGGGGGGGGGGTAATGTGACTGGGTGGGCGTGGCCAATTTTTTTTTTTTACTTTTAAAACCATTTTTCTACAATCTCTTCAGCGAAGAGGTTGTAAAAAAATTGCTTTCAAAAGGCTCTGACGATCCTAGCTGAGTTGCCTGATTGGCATAGGCTTTTTTCCTTTTAAATGCCAACTCAGCTTGGATCGCATTTAAAAGAAAAAAAGGTTTTTTTTTTCTTTTAAATGCCTCTGATGATCCAAGCTGAGTTGCCTGATCAGCAGAGGCTTTTTTTCTTTTAAAAGCCTTTGACGATCCCAGCTGAGCCACACAATCATCAGAGGCTTTTTTTTTTACTTTTAAAAACATTTTTTCGACCGAAGAGATTGTAGAAAAAAATGTTTTTAAAAGTAAAAAAAAAAGCCTCTGATGATTGTGCGGCTCAGCTGGACATGGGGGGGGCAGGTATTTTTGCTACCGGTTCTCCGAACCACCCTCCTCCATCGCTACTGGATCAGGTGATCCGGTCCGAACTGGGAGCATTTCACTCCTACTTTAAAGATAAAGGTTCCCCTCACACATATGTGCTGGTCGTTCCTGACTCTAGGGGGGCCATCTCTGTTTCAAAGCTGGAACGCTGTTACCTTCCCACCAAAGGTGGTCCCTGTTTTTCTACTTGCATTTTTAACATGCTTTCAAACTGCTAGGTTGGCAGAAGCTGGGACAGGTAACGGGAGCTCACCCCATTACATGGCACTAGGGATTCGAACCGCTGAACTGCCTACCTTTCGATCGACAAGCTCAGCGTTTTAGCCACTGAGTCACCACGTCCCTTAAATATGTCCTTTACATTGGTTTATTTGAGCAGATTTTTGTGTGTGTCCATATATGTGTGCACATTGGTGTGTCGTCTGCCCCAGAAATACCACTGGGGTGGTAATAAAATGTTATATACAAAATAAACCAAATGTATCAAATCAGGAATATATGCTCCCTATGGCTCTGGAGAGGTGAAGACCATTGGACACATACTGCTTCAATGATCTTTTTATATAGCACTAGCAATAGCACTTAGACGTATATACCGCTTCATATACAGCCCTCTCTAAGTGGTTTATAGAGTCAGCATATTGCCCACAACAATCTGGCTCCTCATTTTGCCCACCTCAGGAGGATGCAAGGTTGAGTCAACCTTGAGCCAGTGAGAATTGAACTGCTGAATATATTTTTAAAAAAGTATCTTCTCTATAATACAATATGTATCCTGGCCATTCTGATACTGTTTATCTCCAATGGCTGATTAAGGATGAACAGACTGTGATCAAAGCGCAGGTGGTGAGATTTTGCACAGCAGCACTGGGGATTCATTGGAAACTGGTGATTAATCCATCATAGCTATTTTACTTTAATTAATGCAGCAAATCCTTTTGCATTATTTCTCTTTTGCGGTTTAGTATTTAATGACTATGCACCTCACAGTTTAAGGAACTGTTATTTATCTTATAGTTAGGCCATGCTGTGTTTTGTTTGTGTGCAGCTGACAGATTGGATGCCAAATTGTGATTTTAATATAGATTTTATTCATTATTTAATTCTAGAATTGTTAACTGGGTATTCCTTGAGTGTTTTTAATGACAATGACTGCAACTTGGAAGGATTTGCCATTGTTAAGAAATCTCGAATGTACTTTACGATCAGATCACTCAGGGATGGAAATTCCATTTCTAATTCCCATCATTTTCAAGGAGTACCTGTATAATATTTCTTTTTTAAAACAGATGGTTTTTATTTACTGTTATTATATATTTTAACATACAGTAAACAAAAAGAAGTCATTTCTTAAAGTCTCTGATCGTTTCTTTTTTTCGGTCTGTCCTTTATTTTCCCAATGAATGGTTCACTTTTAATATTTCATTTGAATTAAGTGTTCTTTTCTAATCATAATTTTCATAAGGTATCTATCAGAATAGTAACTACAGTCCACATTCTTTTTTACTCACAGCAGAGAGGTATAGATACTGTATTAAGTCTTGACCCTGAGTGCAGAATTGTTACATGAATTCCCTCAGTGGGTTTCCACTCAGTGTACAACCTGTGTAGTGTTTTCTGTGTAGTGGGTGTTTTTTTCCCTATTTCTTTATGGATGCGTACTTTGATACAGATTCGTCTTACAGTTCTCCATAAATAAAGTTTTCTCAAACTGTGAGATGGGTAGCATATAAATTTAATAATAAAAAAATAAGCAATAACTTATTACCCATAATTTTGAGCTTGTCCTTGATTTTTAGGTTATTGTAGCAACTGCTAGTCTTACAGGAAATGGTTATTTGTGTTTGAAGGAGCTAAAAGCAACCATGAGAATCGTATTAGAGTCCCAGATACTTCTGTAATTAACTTACATTTGATATTGTTTTATAAATTTAATATTTCAAGCTGTGATCCAGATTAATCCATTGTTGAAATTTGCCTTAAGAAGTTTCCTATTAATTTCAGCTAATGTTGAGGTAAACTGAGATCTAATGAACTGAGAAATTTTATGGGCTATTACTTCATTTGCTGAACAATTTCTTCTGTGATTATTTTATCCGCAGCACAATCATTTTTTCCTTGCTCCCTTTGTTTTTCTATGGACAGTTTAAGTTTAAGTTTATTGGATTTCTATACCGCCCTTCTCCCAGGGGACTCAGGGCAGTGTACAGCCACATTAAAACATGAATTTATAAAATTTAAAACCAATTAAAACAAATATATACAATTTGGCCCTCAATTAAAACACACATACACCCACTTAAAATTCATATTAAGCCAGTCCGGCTTGCTGAAACAGGAAGGTCTTTAGGGCATGGTGAAAAGTACGCAGGTCGGGGCTAAAACGAAGCTCTAGGGGCAGCTCATTCCAAAGGGCTGGTGCCCCCACAGAGAAGGATCCCCCCCTGGGTGTCGCCAGTCAGCATTGTTTGGCCAACGGCATCCTGAGGAGCCCCTCTCTATGGGAGCGTATTGGCCGGTGGGAAGTTGTTGATGGCAGTGAAGTTGGATCTTTTGAACAAGAGCTCAGCTATTAACTGTGCAAGTAACTTGATGAATTCCTTTAAGTGCTGCCTACCCTTTTATATTTTTCTATCAATTATGTCTCACATTCTCTCTCTCCCTCCCTCCCCCCTCTCCTCTCTCAAATTTCAGAGCTATTCTTGATGCTTGACATAGAAGGAAAAAAGTTGCAAAACTTCATAACAGAGGAAAGGATCACACACATGTTTCAAAATACAGTTTCTGGGAATGTAAGGAGGTTTGCAGAGATAAACTCATGTTGAAATTAATGCAATCCTAAACTGCTCTTCGGTATTCTTTTCTATGAACATTTATGTTGTGTATTTTCTTGATATTTAATTTAATTTAATTTAATTTATTCAATTTATATGCCGCCCCTCTCCGAAGACTCAGAGTGGCTCACAATACATTTTAAAAAATCATTATAAAAACATTTAAAAATTAAAAACATTAAAAACATTAAAAACTCATTCACACCATTCATTGCCAGATCTCGCCAGATCACAAGAGTGAGATCAACGGCCCCAGGCCTGCCGGAAAAGCCAGGTCTTCACCGCTTTTTGGAAAGCCAATAGGGTGGGGATGGTCCGGACCTCAGGAGGTAACTGGTTCCAGAGAGCTGGGGCAGCTACAGAGAAGGCGCTCCCCGTGTTTAGCTGACGGGACCCGGAGGAGACCAACTGTGTGGGATCTTACCAGTCGCTGGGAGCTATGCGGCAGAAGGCGGTCCAAAAGATATTCTCTAAAGCATTGGAAAACTTCTACAGGTTCCCATTGCCCCCAAAAGACTATTTTTTAATATACAAAATAGCACTGTATTTTTATAAATTTAAAACTACTTATTAGTTTTGGAGAGATGAATTGCTATACAAAGAATAAAATAGTAATTGAATTATACACATTAACCAATTCAGGGATAATGAATCATTGATGAATTATTTCTTACAAAACTGTTTTGTTATAGGTAAATCTTTGTTATGTAAAAATATCAAAATACATGGAATATTCCCTTGACCAAAAGCTTATAATTTCATAAGGTATAAATTATTGATATCTACAGTTACACAATTATAACAGTATATATTATTATTAGTTGTAATAGTAACAATATTAAATGTTATTTCTTATCTTCTTTCCAGAGTAGCCCAGAGAATATTACAAGAGAAAAAAAATGCTTTTATAAAACAATTGGTTTATAAAAACAATTTAAAAACCCAATGGTTTTTTAATTGTTTTGTAATGGATACAAAAAGTAAAATAATGTTCATTTTTAAAAGCAAAAATGCAAAATAATAGACTTGCAGCATGGTCCTATGCTACAAATACTTGGATCAATTCGAAAAACGTTCTCAACATATTTTTAATACTTTAAATAGTTTATAATCTACCCAGAAAACACTAACAATTCAGTGGATTAAAATGTACAAAGCATAATTTGTTTCTGACAGTGGCAACACACAACAGTCATTGTAAATATGGTTGTTCTAAAGCAGAGGCCCCAACCTTTTGGGCACCAGGACGGATTCTGTGGAGAAAGATTTTTCAGTGGACTGGAGGGGGTGTGGCTTTGCATACTGCCTGCATGTTGCATATGGCACTTTGTTTGTGTGGTCTGGTTGATGCCAGTCCACAGACCGGGAGTTGTGAACCACTACTACACTAAAGTGTAATAGCAAAAGCCTCAAAACATCTTAGGGAATAGCAAAAGCCTCAAAACACCTTAGGGCCATGATGGCGAACCTATGGCACGGGTGCCACAGGTAGCACGTGGAACCATATCGGTGGACACCAAGCTCAGCTCCGGCATGCATGTGTGCGCCAGCCAGCTGATTTTCGGGCCTTCTGGACCCACCAGAAGTCAGGAAACACACTGTTTCCGGCCTCTAGGGAGCCTCTGGGGGGTGGTAGGGAAGGGCCCTCCCCAAGCTCCTAGAAAGGCTCTGGAGCCTGGGGAGAGCAAAAAACGGGCCTACCGGGCCCACCAGGCCATCACATGCCAAAAGTGGGGGGAGCACGGGAGGCGGGGCTCATAGAATTATGGATGTGGGCACGCGTGCGTGTGACCCGACCGCGCTCCCCCCACTTTTGGCACACGATGGCAAAAAGGTTAGCCATCGCTGCCTTAGGGAATAATAAATTGCCTAAAGCTTTTCCAATCACAGCCCTTTTCATCAATGACATTATTGCTAATTTCAGATTGATAGTCCTTGAAGAGAGTGGATCAAAAGACTATTTTCAATGCAAAACTAAATAACATATTTAGAATTCATTAAGTTTAATAAAATTAACAACATTTCTTAGAAACTAAATAAACACTCTATATACTTATTTATGTACATATTTATTTTTCTCATCTATGGAAGAATACCAGTGTTTATTTTGTGAATGGCCACTATAGATAATTTTCATGTTCTTTCATTTTAGATTCACCTCAACTTCTATAGTAAATTACTCAACTTTAATTAATCACAGATAAAGTCTACTCTGCCAATTTTTTTAAAATTTTGGGTTTCCGTATTAAGAGTTCTGGTTCCTGAAAAAGGAAAGAAGGAGAGCACTAAAAAGAGAAGCATCTTCCCAATGATATATGACGTTCTCTGCCTTCTTCTCTTCAGGAAAGTTCTCTAAACCTCCTTGCATTTTGAGAAATCTGGAGTGTTCCTATAAGGAAGGAAGGGCAAAGAAATATACTTCCAAGAGTTGAACTATCTGTATCTAAATAAGGACCTATTTAACCATAGTTCCTAACTTTTGGTTGAGTAGAGATTCTGTAGCAAATAAAGGAAATGGATTTATTTCAAGAAGTGAAGAAATTAAATTATAGACATCTCAGCTATGAATATGAATGTTGAATACAGAATCGTGGGCAGAGGCAGAGTTTTAATTGTGCATAAAATTATGGACCGTAAGAAAGAAATTAAATAAAATATGCCACATGAATACTCTGGTACACTGTATAAGATGCCAATGAGTAATGCATAATGAATTGTCCTGCATTTGTATAGAGGAAAAAAAAGAATTAAAGATTTTAATTTTAAAAGATTTTAACACTCCACTGGCAAAACAAAACTGGGTATCAT
This sequence comes from Pituophis catenifer annectens, assembly GCF_029215685.1. Lineage (NCBI taxonomy): Eukaryota > Metazoa > Chordata > Lepidosauria > Squamata > Colubridae > Pituophis > Pituophis catenifer. Next base: position 62,414,645 of record NW_027256886.1, read on the forward strand.
CGATCAGCAGCAACTATTTCTTGGGCAAAACACAAGGCCAGGCCGGCAGGTTAGATTTATTTCTGGGTCTTGCATAGTGGTTTAGTCTGTTGATAGGCTGTCTAGTTGTTAGGCTTTATGTCCATCTGAATTCCATTTCCCTTGACATAATTTCCTTCTAAAGAATTTATACACAGAGTTCCAGCAAGCTATGAAAAGAATATGCTTGGCTACATAGAAAAAAACCCGTGAAAGCATAATTAGTTTGCAGCACTCAAAAATTTATTCAGTGGGTTCCATCTGAGGAAACGAGAAAAAATAACAAAAACATTCAATATTATAGCAGGGCAATGACAAGAGAGTTTGGGCAACAATTAAATCTTCTTAGCTACTTTTTGAATAAAGGTTTTATTGATTTCTTTCACAAATTAGCTTTAACCTCTTCCTTATCAATGATTGGCATAATATAATCTTGGTACAGTGGGGATACATTTCTTAAGTAGTAACTGAACAAGATTAAATACTGCAGCTATATATTAATAACTGATAGTCATAACTGTCATAAATATAAAACAAACATAAACATATGCATATACATATACCAAATTTATATTTCGGTGATAAAGAAATAAAAGGAGACTATTATAGATCTATTTCAAGCTATTTAGCTCTCATCAGCTAGCCATACCCTTACTTGGATTTGAACTTGGGTTGCCTTTATCAGCGAAATATAAATTTGGTATAAAAATGGTTTGTCATGAATGCAACTGCTTGAGGGCTCCTGGATTGGAGCTGAAAGGCAAAAGGGATGCAGTTTGTTCCCTCCCACATGCTGGGGTAGACCAGGTGTCTCGCTAGAAAAACACTTAATCTCTCCCCTGGCTCAAGCTGATGAAGGGAGGAGAACTTGTGGCTCAGAGGTTAATACAACTGCCTAACATAAAGGCAGCCCAAGTTCGAATCCAAGTAAGGGTATGGCTAGCTGATGAGAGCTAAATAGCTTGAAATAGATCTATACCAGTCTCCCTTTATTTCTTTATCACTGAAATATAAATTTGTTATAAAAATGGTTTGTCGTGAATGTGACTGCTTGAGGGCTCCTGGATTGGAGCTGAAAGGCAAAAGGGATACAGTTTGCTCCCTCCCACATGCTGGGGTAGACCAGGTGTCTCGATAGAAAAACACTTAATATATATATATACACACATACACATACACACACATACATACATGATATTATATAATATGTATGTATAACCATTTCAGACAAATGATTGTCCAATCTCTTTTTAAAAACTTACAGTGTTGGAGCATTCACAGCTTCTAGAGGCAAGTTGTTCCACTGATTAATTTTTCTAACTGTCAGGAAACATCTCCCATAGTTTTAGGTTGCTTCTCTCTTTGATTAGTTTCCACCCATTGCTTCTTGTCCTACTCTCAGGTGCTTTGGAGAATAGCTTGACTCGCTCTTCTCTGTGGCAACCCTGAGATATCAGAACACTGCTATCATGTCACCCCTAGTCCTTCTTTTCATTAAAGTAGACATACCCAATTCCATCCACCATTCTTTATTATGTTTTAGCCTCCAGTTCTCTAATCATCTTTGTTGCTCTTCTGTCTTCTCTGCACTTTTTCTAGAGTCTCAACATCTTCTTTGCATCATGGTGACCAAAACTGTATGCAGTATTCCAAGTGTAGCCTTACCAAAGCATTATAAAGTGGTATCAACACTTCACATGATCTTGATTCTATCCCTCTTTTAATGCAGTCAAGAACTGTATTGGCTTTTTTGGCAGCTGCAGCAACTGCTGGCTCATATTAAAGTTTTTTAGTCTTTAAGATATCTCAACACTTGGGTTTCATTGGAAAATGGAAAGGTGTTTTGTGTTTGCTTTGGTTTCTTGTTTCTTCTTATATTCAATCTTCTTCCCCACAAAAAAATCTTATTCCATGCTAGGCCAAATAAGCTATATATTTGGAACACCAAAAGACTGCCAAAGTCTTTCTCCTTAATAACTGAACACATCTCCATTATGGAATTTTTTAAATTGCTCTTATAAAGTGAAAATATTTTTGGAAAACAACATATGCAATTGCTTTATAGCCCATTAGACATTGTATCTTCTCTCTTTGCTTCTATCTGAGTAATTCCATGTCCTAGATAATATTAAGTGTGCATATCTGTATTGAGACAGACAGACTCTTGCCCAGAATAAAGACTCCAAAATAAATGGTAAAAGGTTTATTGGTCACTGCATGGAGCATCAAACGATTAGAAAGAATTTCTTACCCCTTGTGGTGCTTCATTTTTTTTAAAAAAAAAATCATTTGTGGAATAATCTTTTATTCTTTCTGTTGTCTATAAAATCTCAAAGGATATCTCATTCTTCTGAAGATCTGAATGTGCTGAGAAAATGAATTGTGGGTTTTCTATTATTTACAAAGCTGGCATTGTGAAAATAAAGACACAGTGGTTTGTACTGCTTTTACTAAAAGAGAAAGAAAAAATATTTGTCGCTGTAATTTTAAGAGAACAGGCTTTCCATATAAAGTGTTTATTATATGAAAATGTGGTTGATAAATTGGGAAAATACATAATTCATTCTTTTCAATTCAAAATTCCTGAATAATGTTATATTCAGTATATTCCAGAAGGAATTTCTATGCAATCATGAACATATAATTATTCCATTTTTAATAAATTGATGTTTAAAAGATATTTACTTTATGTTATTGTACACAACATAATACAGCCTAGAAAAGTATGTTAATAAAAAGAGAATCATGAAGAAACATTAAGGCTTGTTTTCATTTAAATCTATTTAATTTAAGCTTTATCCATTGGCTGTTAACATCCCTGGTTAAATAACATTCTTTTTAGCACTTTGGCACAGAGTACAGCTATTTAGAATCCTCTTTAAAGAAAGAAGGTAGAAAACTCCATTAAAATTAGCAAAGCAATAACCATTTTATTCATGAAAATTACTGGTACTAAATATAATAAAGGCTTTTCTCATTGTAAAAAAAAAAAAAAAAAAAAAAAAAAGCCTGACAGAGAAATAAACATTATTTGGTACTGCCTAGATGAGTATTTATAAAGCAATCTTAGCATTTATGTGAATTGGAAAGCTTTTTTTTTTGTTATGTCAACTGCATTATGAGTAATATAATGGTGGCACCTTTCCTATCTAATACTCCTCGACTTACAAATATTTGTTCAGAGATCAAAATTACAATGGCACAGAATGGATTCATGAGCCCTGTCCCTGTCATGGCTACTGCAGTGCCTCAATGCTTCAATGAAGAAAATTCAGGCATTTGGCAATCTGCCCTTCCTTGCAATTGACCACAGGGGTGCTACAGTGGCTCCCTCGCCTATCTCCACCCTGGCCCCCCTGCTGGGTCCCCTTGGGCCTGCTTTGTCACCCCACTGGGTCCCTGCGGGCCTTTGGCCTGCTCCTCACCTTGCTGGGGCCCACCACCTCCTCCCCCCTTATCACCAGTTGGTCACTTATCTTTTTGATAAATCTTCTGGAAGCAGTTTTCTGCAACCATCTTATTCCCAATCATTTTCATGTATTGGAAATCATAAAATGACCAGAGAAAACAGATCTTCAGTGTTATGGAAGCAGATATTTAAAACAAACCAAAGGTGTTTGTTGAGTCTTGTTTGACTTAGTTGAAAAAATACACTGCTCAAAAAAATAAAGGGAACACAAGCAGAAGACATCCAAGATCTGAATGAATGAAAAAGCCTTATTAAATACTTTGTTCGTTACATTCAGTAGTTTTGTGTTCCCTTTAGTTGTTTGAGCAGTGTATAAACTACTGTATGTAAAGAACAAAGTATTTAATAAGGCTATTTCATTCATTCAGATCTCGGATGTCTTCTGCTTGTGTTCCCTTTATTTTTTTGAGCAGTATATATATATCAAGGAGATGGTTCATTGCTTAGCATTTGAAAGGAGCTCTTTGCAAAGTGGGTTAGCTTGAGTGAAACATGCCTCTTTGAGCAACCACATCCTCTGGTCTAAACCTCCACCAGAAACAACAATGAAACAAATTGGGCTGTACAGGTAGTCCTCAACTTGCAACAATTCCTTTAGTGACTTTCTGACAATCAAGTCAATAAGGAAGACAGATTCACTTAACAACATTATTAACTTAACAAATGCAATGAGTCACTTAACCACTGTGGAAAGAAAGGTTGCAAAATGGGGCAATAATTAACCTAACAAATGTTTCACTTAGCAACATAAATTTGGGGCTGAACTGTAGCTGTAAGTCGAGGATTCCCTGTACATGCACCTAATGGCAGGTAGCCAGGAACAGCCTCCTTGTACCTGGAACAAGGAGAGGTGTTTCCCCCCCCCACTATGATGCCTTCAAGAGCTTTACAAAGCCCTATTGTCACTTTATGAAAATACAGTAATTTCTAAAGCAATTTCCCATCTCCATAGTGATTTTTAATCCATAGGATTCAGATTTTGGAATGGAATCTTGGCTTTGTTCTTTCTGCCCCAATCACCTCCACTACATTGCCCAACAGAGAAAGGACCAGAAAATAACTTATTCATAAAGTTGTTTCTCCAAAATCAGAAATGATATTCTACTGGATTTGGAACAGTCATTGAAGCTGCAATGATTATTGGAGGTATTATGCTTCTCTGGCCTTTCTGTGTGCCTTGGACAACTCAACAATTCATTGAAAATCTACTGCTATCTTGATCATATATATCTTTACAAATTAACAGTCTTTTCTATGGAGCAACCTTTTAAAGGTATGTACAATTAAACTGCAGATTGATTAACAGAAGAAATTAGAATCTTACCGAAAGAAAGTTATTGAATACATATTTCCCAAGAGTTTAAGGACATGTCTGTGCATTAGATTCTTCCCATAATGCAGTATTTAGCTTTTTTCTATTGCTAATGTTAATGATTGCCATATAATTAGATTATGCAAAGTTTGCAAGCTTGTTACAAAATAAAAAAGGGGTAAAAACCAATCTAAGTTCATATGCATTCTTAATGGACTCAGTGGAGGAATGGGCATTATTAATATAAAACCTCATTTGCTAATATAACACACATACCTATTGGTTTTTTTTCAAGTCACTTATGGAAATTATGAAAAATGCTAGCTGAGAACTCACCCACCCATTCTGCCACATTCTGGGTCAATTGCAGATCCTGAGTTGTTTTCATAGGCTGTTCAGAAGTGCACTACAGTAATCCAGTCTTGAGTTTAGCAGAATAAATCAGATAGGGATGAAAATTCAGCTACAGCTGACAGAAATCACTCTTTCTCCTAGATACTGGTGCTAAACATCACAGTTGTTTCATCTTATCTGAGTTTAACTTTTATCATCTACTTCCAGATCCAATCCTCTAGACTTGTTCAACCCCAAACTTACAAGCAAGAAGTAAAACTGAGTTTTATCATCTTATTAACGGCAACCAGCTCAGCAAATGATCTTTTCCCCAATGATTTCATGTATACATAAGAAGATAGAATCTTGCCGGATCTCCAACAAAAATTTAAAAACGTTTTTTTAAAAACTGCTATTTTCTTTTCTCTGAGCTTCTTACTTTTCTATATGCTTTTGCTTTAAGTTCAATGGTATGGAATTTCTACCTGGGATAAAAGAATTTCATACACACATTCAGAAATCCCAGATCCCCAAAATTATTTTGACTGTTTGGGAGTGAAGGATAAAACTTTTCTACTTCAAAGAAGTAGAAAAACAATAAAAGAGCATATTCTTGTTTGGAGAAGGAAGAGGAAGAATAGGACACAGCTGCTCCAGAAAAGTTAGGAAAGAAAAATAGTAATTACAGTCAAGGTTTCTGCCAGGTTTCAAACTAGCAATCTTCTGTTTGCATCCATTGTGCTTATTGTGGAACCTATGATAATGAGCAGCTTTGTGTTAGAGAAGAGGGTAACACTGACTCAGTGGAAGGAATGTTCTTTTTCTATGCAATGGAACTGGTGGTGTTGGCTTTCAATAGATTGAAGGGAACTAAATGAAATGTACAAGAGCTGTTACATTGATGTAAATTGGAAAAGTGAATCTGAAAAAGTACTTCAAGGTAGGTTTGCTGTTGAATGGGAGACTAAAGGATGCCAATGTTCTCGCTTACACATATTGGTAGTGAAATAATCAGACAATGTAATTAACACCTCAGTCATTTCTAGCAAGAAACAGCTCAGTTAGGCTTGTTTTTATGGCATTAGTGGAAAATATTATAAAACTGTGATGTATTTTTAATAGAATTTTCCATCTCAAAGTTTCATAATTAAAGCAATCCCAAACATCAAAGCAAATCATGAAAACCAAGTAATGAATAATTAGCTAAAAGCATTTAAAATAGTTATTCAACACACCCCTTTTAAACGGGACAGGAAAGTATTACACGAACAGGATTGGCACCAAATGAACCCTCAACTGCCGTATATGTTTATAGCGGGTATGCCATCTTTGGGATGACAATACCAGTACTCTTCGACTTACGACCACAACTGAGGCCAAAATATATGTTGGTAAGTGAGAAATTCATTAAATGAGTGTTGCCCCATTTTACGACTTTTCTTGTGCTAAGAGCCTTGGTAGTACAGTGGTCTAAGGCACCCTGTTATTAAGCTGGTTATTAAGACCAGCTGCCTGCAATTACTGCAGGTTCGAATCTCGCCAAGGCTCAAGGTTGACTCAGCCTTCCATCCTTTCTAAGGTAGGTAAATTGAGGACCCAGTTGTGGGGGCAATAAGCTGACTTTGTATAAATATACAAAAGGATGAAGGCTATTGCTGAGCACATTGTAAGCCGCCCTGAGTCTTCGGAGAAGGGTGGCATATAAATCAAATTAAAAAAAAAAAAAAGTAAATCACTGCAGTTGTTAAATTAGTAACACGGTTGTTAAGTAAACCTGATTTCCCCATTGATTTTGGTTGTCTGAAGATTGCAAAAGATGATCACATGACCACATAAATAGGAGTTAGTTGCCACGCATCTGAATTTTGATCACATGACCACAGGGATGCCACAATGGTGATAAGTGTGAAAAATGGTCATAAGTCACTTTTTTCAGGGCCGTTGTAACCTCAAATGGTCACTAAGGGAACAGTTGTAAGTTGAGGACTACCTGTAGAGCAAATCTTTGGTGGGTGGGGTATAATTATGATTGTTGGCTTCAGATTCAGTTGAATTCTCAGTCAGAATTACAAAATGTTTTAAAACTGTAGCTGTATTCACATCGCCTTCTCCTTGTGAAATGGAATCAGTGGTGGGTTGCCCCCGGTTCATATCGGTTCTATAGAACCGGTAGTAAAACTGGCGAGAGGCTCCACCCACCAACCCTGATGTCATCAAAATGCTTCTGCACATGTGCAGAAGAGCGCACATGCGCATGAGCGAAGCGAGCCCCATTGCAAACTGGTAGTAAAGGTAAGTAGATCCCATCCCTGAATGGGATATTTCTTTCCTCCTGCAAAGTTGGCAAATAAGAATCTGTTCTACAAAAAAGACCTATTAGCAGACTATACCACTGGGGACAACTTTTGGCTTGGTTTTATGGTCATCTATCACAGTGAATTTGAATCTTCATGGCTGCACAAGACCAATTCAGTCCAAAGGAAAAAGGGCATTACAAGTAGTGCTCAACTTACAACAGTTCATTTAGTGACCGTTCAAAATTACAACGACACTGAAAAAAAGTGACTTATGACCATTTTTCACACTTACAACTGTTGCAACCATTGGTCATGTGATTAAAATTCAGATGCTTGGCAACTGTCTCATATTTATGACAATTGCAGTGTCCTGGGGTCATGTGATCCTTTATTGTGACCTTTTGACAAGCAATTTCAATGGGGAAGCTAGATTCACTTAACAACTTCGTTACTAATTTAACAACCACAGCGATTCACTTAAACAAGTGTTACGAGAAAGGTCGTAAAATAGGGCAAAACTCACTTAACAAATGTCTCACTTAACAACATAAATTTTGGGCTCAATTGTGGCTCATAGGTTGAAGACTACCTATATGTGTACAACTAAAAATCTCTATATGCCTTATTTTAGTAACAAAAGATAGCATCCTGAATACCATCTATAACGATCATTGATTCAAATCCAGAAAGAGACTTTGCATCCTGTGAGGGCAAAAGCACAGCATCTTTCAATACCCTTTTAAAGCAGCCGTAACTTTTGCCAGGATTGCCTGAGTTTCCAAATGCAGTTGGTGCAACGAAGTGAAATAAAAGTATCCCAAGATGTATTTCAATATGTTACACATTTCCCTTAATAAAAAGATTTCAAGAAAATTAAGGTATATAAAATAGCATGCTTCTGTGCTCATTTAAATCAAGGATGCAGTTTCTTTATGCTATAAACAGAGCTGGTTGAATGACAGCTAGATTAGAAGATGTCTTGATCAATTGGAGGCAACTAAATATCTAGGGGGAAATAATTATTTTATTATTTTTTTATGATAAATCTTTCCCCATCTTCTTCTGCTAGCTATTCTTTCCATTTCACTTTTAAGAGTTTGTGACCCCTCTAGCTGCTTTCAATTCTACCAGATAAGGTCACTTCAAAGATAAATAAACTAGGGACCACAACATGCATTAACAGATTAACAGATTTCCATTCTTCCTGTTTCATAGCAAGATAAGTATAAGTTTACAAGACTATCTGCTTCTCCAAAGTACACTATAGAAGACTGACAGCAATACATATACATGCATACATATACACTATTCCAATATTTGAGGGGCTCCTACAAAGATAAGGAGGTCAAGCTATTTTCCAAAGTACCAAAAGGCAAGACAAGAAACCATGGATGGAAACTAATAAAGGAGAGAAGCAACCTAGAACTAAGGAGAAATTAACTAACAGTGAGAGCAATCAACCAATGAAATATGGTTGCTTTCATCACTGGAAGCTTTCAAAAAGAGCTTGGACAACAATTTATCTGTAATGGTATAGGGTCTTCTGCTTGAGCAGCGGATTGGACTAGAAGACCTCCATGGTCCCTTCCAACTCCATTATTCTATGTTCTGTATGAATGTATACACACAAAATACAACCCAGAGAGATTGTTAATGTTATCAATCCTTCCTGGCCCAACTCACTTTTTTTAAATACCATGCCACTTAGAGAATGGGCAAATTTACATGCATTTAGCTGGAACTAAGCCCCCCAAACAGGTGTGAAATCCATCAGATTCTAAGAGGTTCTGGAGAACCAGTAGAGGAAATTTTGAGCAGTTTCGGAGAACTGGCAAATACCACCTCTGGCTGGCCCCAGAGTGGGATGGGAATGGAGATTTTGCAATATCCTTCCCCAGGAGTGGGGAAGGAATGGGGATTTTGCAGTATCCTTCCCCTGGAGTGGGGTGGGAATGGGGATTTTGCAATATCCTTCCCCTGGAATGGGGTCGGAATGGAGATTTTGCAGTATCCTTCCCCTGCCATACCCACCAAGCCATGCCTACCAAGCCACACCATGCCCACCAAGCCATGCCCACAGAACCAGTAGTAAAAAAAAAAAAATTGGATTTCACCACTGGCCCTAAATATAATGCAGTGCATTTTTCTTTTCTCAGCTTTTCTCAGTCTGCTTGATTAGTTTAGTTTTAAAAAATGAATTATGGTAAACTATGATAATCAGAAAATCCCAACATGTAATCAAACATTCAGCTTTTAAATTTTGAATGAGAGCAAAATCTTCAGCATGCATCGAGTAAATCGGATAACTTCAGCTTAGTAAGCCCTTGAGCAAATTATGTACTTGAAATTGAAAGTTCCTTTCTGCAGTATTAGAAGATAAGCCAGGTTAGAGGGAGAGGGAAAAAAAGTGTGACAGTGCTCATAGTAAAACATAATTAAATAGCATTCAATGAATCATGCTGTAAAATACTAATAAAACTAAGCAGGCAGACACAGTGACAAGTCAATAAAACAGAATCATTGGAAGGAAGAATAAAAAGATTTGATATGCTAGCGAAGAGATTTAATGCTAAAGAGCTCCGTTTGCTTACTAAGTCTGATGTTGAGATTCCGAGTTGAATATGAAAATGTCAGTTGTTGATATCGAACACCTTGGAGTCTACAGTAGCAAACAAAAACAAGTTTTATTATTGTTATGCCACCACAATTATGTCCCAGAATAATGTCTATGGAGATTCTCAGTCATCCAGGTCATGGTTGTCCCATGTTTTGTCTAGAGGGAACTGGACTTTCTGGTTTTTCTTTGAAGATGTTTTACTTCTCATCCAAGAAGCTTCTTCAGTTCTGAAGCTTCTTGGATGAGAAGCAAAACATCTTCAAAGAAAAACCAGAAAGTCCAATTGCCTCTAGACAAAGGACACCTTTGATCCTAGAATAATATTGTTAAAGTCTTCAGGTTTGACGTTATTAAAAAAAATGATGCAAAAAATAGGAACAGTCCGACCATTTCGAAGAATGAGGCAGTGACTCAAACAATTAATAATGAGAAGGGCATTGGAGGAAAATATGGACTTTGAAAACTTTTAAGCTCTCTGGTTACAACTAAATGTAATGTGCAGCAGATTGCTTTTCCAAAAAGCCTTTCTCCAGGGGGAAAACTGGTAGGCTTTTCACGTAGAATGGGAGGATGGAAACCTGGAAAAAAAATGACTGAACTTTAGCTCCTTTTTAACTTGCACAGCCAAGGGCATCTGTGCAGGAGAGGGATCAATAATATCAAAATGGCAACTGCAACTGAGTGCTTGGGGTCAATTGAAATGTTTTGCCTAGTTGCACAAGCCTAGCCTAAATAATGAATCAAGCCTACTCTATGTTGGGATTGATAGGGAAGGAATAGCTTTTCTTGAATCTAGTACAAGCAGCATTGGCCAAATAAAACCTTAAAGATGCTAAAATAAATATGTGTGATAATGTTATGATATAGGTCAGGGGTGTCAAACTTGCATCATCACAGTGGCATCACGTGACGTATCGGGACTTTTCCCCCCTTCGCTAAACCAGGCGGGGGGCATGGCCTGCACATGATGCATCCAGCCCATGGGCCGCGAGTTTCACACCCCTGATGTAGATGCTACAATTATGGCCTGACAATTGATAGAAGTATGTAATTTTCAACATTTGAGTGATGACCTCATCACACATATTTTGTCACTTGTCATGCTGCAGACATCTATGAATACAGTTTTCTGCATACAATGCTCTTGAATTTTGTGAATGGTTGGGATCTTAATTTTGGCTGACTCAGAGGAACCTTTGTAATATATTTGCTTGACTCATCAAATGGTTCATATCAGCCTTTATGTATTGTAGTTAATGTAAACCAGACTTTTCTGTTTCAAAAGAATGCTAGACATCTTCACCATCAGTTTCTTCTATGAGCTTTATTGCCTTTCTTTTTGGTCTATAAGTAGCCTGTGTTATGGCCTGATTTTATGATATGACTGATAGCTTTTTCCTTCAACAAAACCTTCTTAATGATCAGATAAAAAACACATAAGCAAAGCAGTTGATACTCATGATGTGAGAGTAGTGCCCAACTTGCAATTCATATCCATTCATGTCTTATGTGAACAGAAGTACCAATCCATAGGCTATTTTGTGGGGCATGATACTTTTTCACAAAATATCTCAGAGATAAACACACACATAGCCTCCAGTTTCCAGACATACAATACATGGTTTTGCCACTTTCAGTATTTTACTCGATTGCTCCAGTGGTGGGTTGCTACCGGTTCTCCCCTGTTCTTGCAAACCGGTAGTGAAAATTTTGAGTAGTTCAGAGAACCGGTAAATACCACCTCTGCCTAGCCCCGCCCCCAATCTATTCTCTGCCTTCCAAGTGCCAGCTGATTGGCTAGAAGGAAAAAAACTGTTTAAACTCTTGCCACTCGTGCCTCTTCAAAGGGCCACCCTACAGCTGATCAGTGGTAAAAGGCAGTGTGGTGGTAGACCAGTGCGCTCCAAAAACAAAAGGGTAGACCGGTACGGCTCTGCAAGCAGTTAAAAGCCTGGTAGACCAGTACCTCTGCTAAATCCTAAAGAATTGTCATATGACCATCAAACCACACCCACAAAATAAGCCACATCCACAGAACTGGTAATAAAACTTTTAGAACCCACCCCTGGATTGCTCTCTGCATAAATGAATGACACCATAAATGGAAAAAATACTTTTTTAATATAACAAAACTCTTCACATTCCATCTGGTAATTTGTCTAATTCCAATCTTTTCCGGATCATTTAGGTGATCTCATAACCCATTATTTAAATGTATTAAAATACATTTTCAATTAGTTTTCAGGTACAAAATACAACCATTTGTGAAATTTCTATAGACTTCAAAAGATGCACAGAGCTGTGAATTCTTTTTCTTTGTACTTAGAGATTGGTTCTGAATCAAACTGGTTAACCTACAGTATAAATTATTCTTGGTACAATAAGAACTGTTTTTCAGATTATAGCCTTTCTTTCCTTACAGCAGAAGGAAAGCCAAATTTATCATTTTTTTTCCTTATAAAACAGCATAATTTAAGATACATTGCCATGATTTCATTATCTTCCTCTGTAACTACACTCCTATTGCTAAGATAAAGTATCATAAATGTTTTTTAAAGTTCCAGACCAAAATAAACACATTGTTTTTAATTACTTCTGAAGTATAAGATGTATTACTATCAGACAGGCATTTTTAACTATGATACATTTATTTATTGTTGTATTGCTTGGAACTCATGGGGGTTTGTAATTAGACTGTGAGTATGATTCAACTGATCTTTTCTCTTTTTCAAACAGTTTTGTTCTACCTTTCGAATGAGGAAATGCTGTGATATATACCACAGGCATTCTGCATAATATGGAAAAGTGGTTCTTGAAAAAAGTGATGTTTTTAAATGTTGGTTAAATTCACCAATGAAAAAAAGAAGTCGTTTGCAATGTCCATGTTTTCAAATTAATAGTGCTAAGCTAAATATTACCTACCGGTATCACTTTTAACAGTATCTTGGTATCACTTTTTTTTAATGAAGCAAATGTCTTGCAATCTCTTTCACACATCTTGATGCCTTGGTCTAAGCAGTTAAAATCTCTTTTCTGAATTGCCTGCTTGTATGATGAATGCCATACTTTGCTTCACTATTCAGAGTGGTAATAGCTACATTCCAGCCATAATCCAAAATTTCAGAACTACGGTTCAGAGGTGTTTGATCTATGGCACAAATTGATGGTTATTGCATTGTGATTCCGTAGAAGCTGTGCAATCAAAATTCTTAGGGTGCCCAGTATGGCATGCCTAGAGTATCTCTAACTCCCTGTAAGACTAGAGGATATACCTGGTTTCACTAGAGATCCTAATGTTCCTATTCATGATACATTAACTGAAGATAATTCATTTCAAAAGACCCCAGTTCAGTATCAAGTCCATGTTAAGATTCTGTGGCTTTTCCAAACAACACTTGATAGCTATGAGAAAACTCTGTTTGAAATAAAGTAGCAGATCCACCAAAGGACTCTAGCAAAACTTGAACAATTTATAGCTTGTGCATGATAGAGAATAATTTTTTAGCGGAAAGATACCTCATTTGTCTTTCTTGCAGAGGAGATTTTACATCAGGGCTTTTCAAACGTAGCAATTTTAAGATACGTGAACTTAAACTCCCAGAATTCCTAAAAATGTCAAGTTTGAAAAACACGTTTTGCAAAATAATCAGATTTTATGCCCTCCAGTCTTTCTGGAAAAGGGATTAAACAGTCCAGATATGGCACACATAAAACAGCACCTTCGCCCAGTCTATGTGAAGAAATGGCCTCAATCATACATAGTGTCCTCTGTTGCCATTTAAATTCAAAGTTTTAATTTTACAACATTTAGGAACCTAAAAAGTGGATAGGACTAAATAAGTAAAAACTCTGGTTATGAGGATAGGCCAACTTATTTGAACTGGCAGAATGAAAGGAATCCTATTCAACTACGGGAACAAGTCTTTCCTTTCCTTCTCCAAGTGTGAAATATATTAAAAGTTGTGCAAAACTTTTGGAGAACCTGCTTTGTGTCCACTGACAATCACTGGGTTTCCTTTTCTACTTAAAAGGAAAATGTGTTTCTTTTGAACAAACTGTTTCCTCCAGTTGCTATGTTCCTATTACAGCATAAATATTTATTATCTACTAAATATTTGCATTTATATATAAAGAGCTCATTTTTATCTTGTTATTTCTTATACAGTATTACTGCATTGCAAAAAAAGCCATAAAATTTATGAACCAGTGTCCTTTAAAAAAAAAACAAAAAAAAAAAAACCTTGGTGATTTAATAAGCCGCATTAAAGTATCTCCCATGTCCTTCATGATGTACAACTCATTATCTTAAGTTTTATATCAAGGTTGTTGTTTTTTTTTTATCCAGTCCTTCCAGGATTCATTTTAAAGGTGTTCTGGCTTAGTGCACCTTGCTTTGTTCTATTACTGTTTTTCACAATCTTTGTAAGGTTCAGTCCCTCTTCAGTTATCTGATAAATTAGACCCTGGTCCCTGAAACTACAACTCTCTGTCCACCTTGTTTCTGTAGCCACACATATACTTGCAATATGTTTGTTTTGTAGCTACTTCACTTCCATGAACTAGGACAGTGATGGCTAACCTTTTTGCCGTCGCGTGCCAAAAGTGGGGGGAGCGCGGGGGTTTGTGCCGTATGTGCCCACACCCATAATTCAATGCTCCCTGCCCCCCTCCCGCACATGTACGTACGACCACCCCATGCTCCCCACGCTTTTGGCACGCGATGGCATGGTGGGCCTGGTAGGCCTGTTTTTTGCTCTTCCCAGTCTCCAGAGCCTTTCTAGAAGCCTGGGGAAAACAGCCTTCCCCCCCGCCCTCCAGAGGATGGAAATGGCCCGTTTGCCTAACTTCCGGTGGGTCTGGAACACCCAAGAATCAACTGGCCGGCGCACGCATGCATGCCAGAGCTGAGCTAGGGCAACGCTCACGTGCCCACTGATATGGCTCGGTGTGCCATCTGCGGCACATGTGCCATAGGTTCGTCATTACGGAACTAGGAGAATGGATGGGTTTTTAGGGCCTTGACTTTCCTTCTTAGATCTTTAAAACCCATAGAGCAATAGTGGGATTCAGCTGGTTCACACCAGTTCAGGCGCAAGGAAAGGAAAAGGCCATTTTCCCTCTTTCTTCTCCCTGCTCCTCCTCTTTCCCTCATGCTAGCCACTCCATTGCCCATTTCTTCATTGCAATGCAGCACAGCACCCAGGATCCACTTTGATAGCAGGGGGAGGGAATTTAACAACCGGTTTGCCCAGGGTCAGGTTGGCCATCGCGGGAGGCTTGTCCCGCATATGCAGCGGAGCTGGAGGATGAGGTTGGGCCATGCCTCCCATGACAGCCAACCTGACCCTGGGTGAACCGGTTGTTAAATTATTTGAATCTCATCACTGCCATAGAGATATGGTTGCAGCTGATGTTTTCAGTGCCTTTTGCCCCCTTATATGGACTAACAGAAAGAGATAATTAACTATGAAGTTGGTCAGCCATGAAATATGGCTACCAAGGAGTCTTGGTAGTACAGTGGTTTAAAGCACCCTGTTATTAACACAGCTGCCTGCAATTACTGCAGGTTCGAATCTTACCAGGCTCAAGGTTGACTCAGCCTTCCATCCTTTCTAAGGTAGGTTAAATGAGGACCCAGTTTGTGGGGGCAATAAGCTGAGTTTGTATAAATATACAAAAGTATGAAGGCTATTGCTTAACGCATTGTAAGCCACCCTGAGTCTCCGGAGAAGGGCGGCATATAAATCAAAATATGCTGTTATATCCCTGATGCTTGCTCCTATAAACAGTACTTCCTGGGCCACTTAACATACATTTGGTTGAATAGCAGTGCACTCTCATACCCACAGAGTAAGCGCATATTCTCATGTATTTTAGAGAACCATAATCTATCTCTTGTTTCTTAATTTTTATCAATCAATCCTGAAAGATTCAGGCTTTGTTTTTCTTTTCTGACAGAGCCTCAAAACTACCAGCAATACAGAGTGTTTTTACATTTATGTCTTTATATGTATTTGAATTTATTAGTCACCCAGCTCCAATAGACTTCTTCTATGTCTCTAGCCTCTACTTCCAAATTTTGTCCATTGCTCTTTTATTTACTTTTGTCCATGTCTCATTAATGATGGCATCATTACACATATTAAATATTTTAAAAAATAATTTGCTCTGTTTGAAGATAATAAGTATCCATACTCTTTTATAAAAATAGAGCATTATCCTCCAAATGGACAGCTAGTTTTATTGAAGTTTTTCATATCATATCCTATCATACATAAAACAAGGTGTGGGAACTTACTGTACCAGATTTCCCCTCCCCTTTTCAAACAATTACAAATCCACACTGTATCAGATTAGTTTCAGGCAATCCCCCCTCGCCAAATATGTTATAAACATTGCAGTTCATGACTGGGGGGTTTAGGATTGTGATATAAATGGATGTGTAACATCAAGACTCTGCTCCCTTTTTTCATATTTTTTCTGCCATTTCAATTGACTGGAATTGAAAAGTGCCTAAAAATATATACTGTCTTCAATAAAATAGAATTTATAACCATCTTACTGCTACACTATAATTAGGATGCATTAAGTGTCATTCCCAGCAGTGAATGAATGTATGTATGCGCATATAAACGTTTAAATGCATCTCATATTGAAAAAAATAGTAATAAACAAGATCCAAGTAAAAAAAAAAATTTCAGCCGTGCATTAAAATTGACTTATCTTTCATATAACTGAAAACTTCCTGGCGTTGATAGACATGACTAAAAGCATTTTAAGTATTTAAAGATATTTCAGTTCCACATATTTCACCACATCATGTGGTGAATGCATCAGTTGAAGACTCTTAAGCTCATGAAGGATTTAGATTTTCAGACTCATAATAAAAGAAAATACTGCTGAATCGATAAATGAAATCTTCATGATGATTCTAATTCATAGGATTAATACTGCTAATTATGGATCTTGCCTCCAGAAGTTGTGAATGCTTTAACACTGGAAGTTTTTCAGAAGATATTGGATAACCATTTGTCTGAAGTGGTGTAGAGTTTCCTGTCTAAACAGGGGGTTGGACTAGAAGATCTCCAATGTCCCTTCCAACTCTGTTATTCTGTTTCTGTTTCTGCCTATTAGTCCTGCTTTATGCTGAGAAGTAAGTGGGCACTGTTAGAATCAATCCTTTTCGCTGTTGCAAATACTATATGTTAAAAGATAAATCTTTATCTTTAAGACACTCCGAAATATTTTTTTTCTTTTTATTATGTCGTTATAAATTTTGATACCTTATATTGTTTCAATACGGTGATGTTTATATAACACAATGAAATGATTAATGTTCTATTATATTATAACTTAAAGTATTGTGAACAGAGAAAAAGTATTCTATCAATAGCATAGAATTACAATGTACTCAATAATGTGAGCATAAATTACTGTTTTTTAAATCCAAAACTGGCTTTGAAGTAGAAAAAAAACAAAAGAAAAAGAAAAAAAATAAGAACAGTTGGTTGTTATACATCTGCTAATATGCAATATTTTCAAACATTTAGAACCCTTTAGAAGCCATACTATAAATGATTATATTTGCCATTTTTTAATGTGGGAACCAGTCTTGCTTACATTTAGTTTAACTTAAATTATATTATGCTATATATTATGGTATGGTATGGTATGGTATGATATTATTACATTACATTGTACTGTGAATTATACAGAGTATGTAGGTCATTATACAATCTCCCCTTACTAGAGCAATTGCCAGGGAGGACAGATGAATTTTATGTAGGCTTTCTCCTCCAAGACTCAAATCCGGCTACCACGTGTGCAGTGGCAAAATTCTGTGTCGCTGTAATGTCCTCAAGAAAAAAATTGGTTACCGAATTATAATGACAACTGGTGCCAATTTTTTTTTTGAGATATCTATAACAATACATTTACTCACATACTTATCGGCTCTACACACATGTAAATTAGGTTTAAGATCAGGTATTTTCATAACAGAGATGTTATTATTTACGATTAATGTTAGTACTATTTTTAAATTTATTGTATGTCTATTGCTGGTCGTAATAAAATTTTATTCCATTCTTCTATTCATTCCATTCCATTCCATTCCATTCCATTTCATTCCATTCCATTCCATTCCAATCCATTCCATTCCATTCCATTCCATTCCATTCCCATTCCATTCCATTCCATTCCAATCCATTCCATTCCATTCCATTCCATTCCATTACTCTATACTGTTTTTCAATTGCTGGATATTCTCCAAATTTAAATTCTTAATTACATATTATTGGAATTGAAAGTAAGATTGGCAAGTATTTGATTATTTAGAATGGAGAAAGCTATTTAAAGTTTTGCAGTTAAATGTCAGGTAGAACTTTAGGAATCAACAAACCTGTAGCATTATTATTCTTCATTTAAATACGTGTGTGTGTGTGTGTGTGTGTGTGTGTGTGTGTGTCCTACCTAAAACATATCAGTTGTGAAAACTGAAAAATTTAAAGGGACTGAATTAAAGCCAATTTTTTGGGACAAATAGCTTCAGTTGAAATTATGATTTTGGCTTCATTACAGTTTCCTCCAGTTATTCCCTTAGATATCCGAATTACATTCTGGCAGTGTTAAAATGGTTTATTAATTAGGACACATATTTTAAAATTTCAGTCTGGAGCATAGGAAAATATAGGGAGGGACTAGTTCCCAGGCTGATTAAAATTCAGGAGATCATCTCATGACATGTTTCTGTAACATATAAGTTTTGCGGTGAAGAGACCCACTTCCCTGCCCAATCACGAGTTGATTTTTAGAGGGGGAAAAAATCAGAAAGCCTTCACCCTAATATGCATGAAGATATATCATTTATAAATAGAAAACAGTTGCCTTTCTGGATTCTTGTAATTCCATTCTATTTTCTCAACAGATCTTCTAAAGAGAACTCTGTGGAATCGTTATTGGAAAAGAATATTTTTTTAGTTTGAGGCTGCTGCTAAAGAGTTTGAGGTGAGGTGATCTCCAGCACCCCAACCCCTCAATCTCTATTGGGCCATCTACCATATTTGAAATATGTAACATGTTGTGAGAGATGTCCATGTGATCTTAATGGTCCATGTGGTCTTTTAAGATTTGGATCTCATTAAATATGATAAAACACTAATTATAGAGGTGCTATAAACTAGACTTCAGGATATGTTCATATATATAAAATATGCTGATTTATGTCTTGTTTGGTGACCAAAGAAAAGACTGTCAGATAATTAACTAAGGATTGGGTTATTACATGGATATAAAGGTTTAATTTGATTTTTGGCTATATATGGATTATTATTTTGTTTTTAAACTTTAAAAAGAAATGTCATAGTGTTTGATTACAGATCTCTCACAACCAAGTAATAATTGACTCCAAATATTTAAAAGAACTAAGAAAACAAGTTCTGATAATACAACATTATGTATTGAATCACCATTTATCTTATTTTATACTTAAAATTCAGTGTATGGTCCTCAGGCACCTATCATGTTTGGAAAAAGTGCTTATTGGAATATAGCTACTTTTTCTTGACTATTTTTTTCTTCCTCTGACTGAAAATATTTAGAAGAAAGAGGAAAAAAACCTATCAATCAAGTGTTATTCTGAAGAAGAATCCATCTTCTAAAAGATTTGTGATGGTGCAATGGTTAGAATGCAGTATTGCAGGCTAACTCTGCCCATAGTGAGGAGTTCGATCCTGATCAGATCAAGGTTGACTCAGTCACCAATCCTTCTGAGGTTGGTAAAATAAGGACTCAGATTGTTGGGGCAATATGTTGACATTTTTAAACTTCTCAGAGAGTGCTATAAAGGACTTATTTTCTTATTCCCATGGTATGGCAGGCCCTGCCTTTTTTTTAATGACCCCATAATCCCTTGTATCGGGGTGGAGCCGGGGCAACTGAATGGAGCTGAGCATTTACTGGCCAGATTCTCTTCCTGATACTTGCACAGAGTTCGCAGCAGATATTTTCTCTCTGCACCCAAAGAGAAAAATATCTAGGATCCTGATTGTGACGCAGAGCTCCACTGCTAGGCCACCACACCATCCAGAGTGCTATAAAGCATTATGGAGTAGTATATGCTAGATTTACAAATGTGCAAAATGCAGATTCCTTAATAATATCTGACATATTTTCTTTGTGATGCAGTCTCTTTAGCAATAGCAATAGCACTTAGACTTATATACCGCTTCACAGTGCTTTGCAGCATTCTCTAAGCGGTTTACAGAGTCAGCAGATTGCCCCAAACAGTCTGGTCCTCATTTTACTCATTTTATATATATATATCCCTCCATACCTTCCTCCATTTCTCTCTCTCCCCCTCAGCTCCTTTAGGCCTTAGAAAGCCAGAAAAAATATTGGAAAAAATACACGTTTTAAACAAAATGAATGAATATCAGACTCATCGAACCAACATATTGCATTGTGCCAAATGGGTTATTTAAATTAGATGTTTCTTCTACTACTAAAATAATTTAATACTCATCTGTTCATACAGCCATGAAATCCTGTTGCTTTTCATTCTTTTTTTAATAAACCATTTTGAAATTGAAGCTATGCATTGAAAAACAGTCACCACATAGCTATATACGGGAAACATTGGTATAGATTTGCATATGCAACCCAATATTTAGATCTTCTATTTTTTTTAGTAATGAAAAGCACAGGAAAGGGATTCTTTGTCAAGATTAAGTTTTAATTGGAAATTTATCTTTAGAATTTTGTATATAATTGAATATGCAGACTATGAAGGATGAGAGAGGGAGGATTCCCTTCAAATCAGAATTGCCTCCTTGAGAGAGAATGACTACCTCCTCAGGTGAATAAATATACACAACTTTAAATACAGAAGGGGGCCCACCATGTACATATGGTTTATATACCATATGTACCATATGTATATACATATATATATATGTATGCGTATCCCCACTGAAAACATCATATGCGGAGTTGAAGCCAGCCTAACCAAAATCAACCCAGATGAAGCCAATAAAATCAGACTTGAAGTCACCAATGTCCTCTGCTCCAGCAATCCACCCAGAAACAATTTACACCAAGAAGAACAAAAAGCACTCACCAACTTGAGGAAAGACAATAACATAATCATTCTCCCAGAAGACAAAGGCAATGCCACAGTGGTGATGAACACATCTGACTACCAAGCCAAACTATCCAACCTACTCCAAGACCCCACTTACAAATCTCTAAACACAGACCCCACCGCCTACCTGGAAAAATCCACCAAATCCAAAATAAAAGCCTCTCCCATCAGTGAAGAGATCCAGCAAAAACTCATCCCCAGAGAGAAATCATCCAGATGCCCCAAGCTCTATGGCCTCCCCAAGATACACAAAGAAGGAACACCACTCAGACCCATAGTCAGCTCCATAGGCTCACCTCTACAGAATATTGCCAAATTTCTTGCCAAACAACTTCAGCCCTACGCAGAATCCATCAACTCATACATACAAAACTCATTCCACTTCATAGAAATAATAAAGACAAAACCTACAACCCAGTGACCTACTTGTGAGCTTCAATGTCATATCCCTCTTCACCCAAGTGCCTATTAAAGAAGCCTTGACAGCAATCCAAAACAAATACACCCCCCCTAAACACATCCTAGATCTGACCAACCACTGCCTAACCAACACATACTTCATCCACAATGGACAAAGATACAAACAGATAGAAGGAGCACCTATGGGATCACCCTTCTCACCCGTCATCGCAAATCTGTAATGGAACACTTTGAAACCAACGCCTTAGATAAATCTGAACACAAACACAAACTCTGGCTGAGATATGTAGATGACACTTTCGTAATTTAGCCACACGGGAAAGAAAAACTGGAAAACTTCCTCACACATCTCAACAGCCTACACCCCAAAATAAAATTTACTATGGAAACAGAAGCTAACAACAAACTTCCCTTTCTGGACGTCCTAATCTACAAAAAACCCAATGGCTCCCTAGGACACACCATCTACAAGAAAAAAACACACACCAACCGCTACTTAAACGCACAATCACATCACCACCCTGCACAGATCAACTCCGTAGCAAGACTCTCATCTCAAGAACCAAACGCCTAGCTGACAAAGACCACCTGAAAACTGAATTACACACTCTCACAAACATATTAATTTCTAATGGATTCCAAAGAAACACTATCACCAACCTAATCCAAAGGGAGACACCCCCCAAGAACTGAGACACAGAACAGAACAATGGCATTGCCCTCCTCTCTTACATCAAAGGCACCACAGATAAAATCAGCAAAATTCTCCACAAACACAATATCAAGACAGCCTTCTGCACTGACCAAAAAATAGCCAACATCTTAAGAAACCCCAAAGACAAGATCCAGCTAGAAAACCAAGGAGTCTATTAAATACCATGCAAAATCTGCCCAGCCACATACATTGGACAAACTAATAGGAGAATAAATGAACTCATTGCAGAACACAAGAATGCAGTCAGAAAAGAAGAAAAAACTTCCTCTCTTTTCCAGATCTTAAAGCTACAGGACATGAAATTGATTTTGAAGGAACCAAATTAATCTCCAAAACTGAACACCTCAACAAGAGAATAATTATGGAAGCCATTGAAATAGAAAAACACCCCCATAACATGAATAAACGTGACGATACTTCCCACCTACCAGACATCTGGAAACTAGCCCTTGTCAACAAACAAGTCCCAGCACCACAGACAGAAAAATCTACACCCCAGAAGCCAGATACACACACCCTGAGACCTCCAACCAAATCACATTCCAGCCAGCCACAAAGATGAAGCCCTGCCACCTGGTGGAGAAAAACCGACCATACACCCGAAGCCAAGCCAATAGACACAGACTGAGACGCCCAACCAATCAGAACGAAGAGGTGAGGCCATCCCAGCAAAGCAGACTACCAGCACCAGATTTGAAATAGTAACAGCAGTTGCTGCAGAAGACCCCTTGCATAAGCCTGATGATGGCAAATGAGATTCTGTCGAAACGTTGCCAAAGTGCTCTCAATCTTACACAGGAGAAGACCTGAATATACCAAGACTTGCATATATATACATATATATATACATGTATTTCTCTTTAGCCAGGTTCTTCCTACATAAACCAAGATTTTTTATGCAGCCCTAGTTCGGTGAAATCACAATCCACTAGTTTCTAGGCTTTTTTTCAGGCAGCCAGCAAGCATCCTGCTGCCCATTGGGAGACTAAGGAGACTAAGATAGATCTATTTCAGACTTATTAGTCCTCATCAGTTAGTATGAGGAGTTAGTAATGTTAGTATATATATACTAACTAGTATATAGTATATATACTAGTATATATATACATGCATACATACATACATATATAAAATGTTAGTATACACACACACACACACACACACACACACATATATATATATATTATATATATATATATATATATATATATATATATATATATATATATATGCAATGGGGAAGCAGTGGCTCAGTGGCTAAGATGCTGAGCTTGTCGATTGAAAGGTCGGCAGTTCAGTGGTTCAAATCCCTAGCTCCCATTACTTGTCCCAGCTTCTGTGAACCTAGCAGTTCGGAAGCACGTAAAAATGCAAGTAGAAAAATAGGGACCACCTTTGGTAAGAAGGTAACACCATGCACCTTTGGCATTTAGTCATGCCGGCCACATGACCACGGAGACGTCTTCGGACCGCACTTGCTCTTTGACTTTGAAATAGAGATGAGCACCACCCCCCAGAGTTGGGAATGACTAGCAGATATGTGCGAGGGGAACCTTTACCTTTACCTATATATATGTGCAATATTTTATGGTAAAAATGCTGTAATGCACCTAGAATTAGGTAGCCATTCCACATTCAACTGTTGAACAACTGTACTAGATCATGGCATAGGATCTGGTTACTTGAGGGGCCACCTGTCTTCCACAGTATCTGCCATGCTGGTTTGATTTTTCAGGATTGGCATGCTTTGACTTCCTTTGATTAAGCAATATTATTTTTCAGGACCCCAAAAATATGCTTTTTTTGTAGTAGTAGTAGTGTCTTCTGAAATGAGGTTCCCTCCAAGATTCTGATGGCTCCCACTCAGCTGTTTAGAAAAGTCATGAAAATCTGTCTCTTCACCCAGACCTTTAGGGAGGAAGAATGCTTTATTCCATGTATTCTGTCATTCTTGCCATTGTTGATCTTTCTTGTCTTCTTTTAAAATTGATTTTATTGTAAATTAAATCCATGATCACTGCACTTACTAAATGTTCTTTTAATTTATCGGAACATATGCCAGGTTATTTTGAGTCTCATGTATTAACTGGTTCCCCTTTCTGTCAGATTGGATAGAAGATTATGAATATGCCTTTGTATGTAGCTGTAAATATTTAGCCACTCCTTTGTTTCCTGTCATATTGGAAAATACATTTTTCATAGTAGGCCCTCAACACTTCAAGACGTGTGTATTAATCTGTCAGGCAGTATGATGTTTGATGCCACAGCCTTCCCATCTGTAATGCAACACATGTCTCCCTTTGGGGAGAAATCTAAGCAAAGCTACCCACCTCTCCCATATGTATTTTCCAGTTGTCTTCGTAGTCAGGAGCAGAGAACAATTCCCGTGAAGAGAAAAAATGCCAGAGCAGCTTGTGAGGGCATAGGGGCAATTGAAGGAGAAGGCATTTTAAGGATTACCCAGAACAGACAACTCAGTCTAAGTGTGAGGGACATGGGCAGTGGTGGGATTCAGCCAGTTTACACCCATTCGCGTGAACCAGTTGTTAAATTACCCACCCCCCACTATCAAAGTGGATCAGGGGCGCTGTGCTGCACTGCAATGGAGAAACAGGCAATGGAGCGGCCAGCGCAAGGGAAGGAGAAGGCCATTTTCCTTCTTTCTTCTCCCTGCTCCTCCTGCTTCCCTCGTGATGGCCACTCCATTGCCTGTTTCTCCATTGCAGCGCAGTGCAGCATCCAGGATCCACTTTGATAACAGGGGAGGGATAATTTAACAACCAGTTCGCCCAGGCTCAGGTTGGGCCATGTCTCCCATGACAGCCAACCTGACCCTGGGCAAACCGGTTGTTAAATTATTTGAATCCCACCACTGGACATGGGACAAAAGCATTTGAAAGAAATTCCTCTTTAATTAACTCAATATAACTGAGACTGGGAATGCACTCTTACATTTTTAAAGAATTGGATTTACTCCAGACTAGCATGGAGTTTGGAAATATATCTTCCTGAAATCCATGTCATCCTTCCCAGCTAATGGGGCTTGACACTACCCTGACGGCTATCAAGAACTCCAACGGTGATCCACCAAGAAAGAGAAAAATAGAGATGGTATACAAACATTTAAGTAGAATAATTTTCCATAAATAATATCAGAATGCAGTTGCTTGTGTCTAGTCCTGAACCCCATGACAATTCACACGGCCCTACAGAATGAACTGCCCCCAGACATACGAAGGAACTCCGACCTCGGTGCCTTCCGTCGCACTCTGAAGACCTATTATTCCAGCAAGCTGGACTGATAGGATAAAGATTTTTTAAATTGGGTTTTGATAGGGGTTTTAAAATGATCTTAGTTGGATGTTTTAAATTTGGCCGAATGATTGAATTATTTTAATAAGCTTTTAATTTTTGTTGTACATTGTTTTTACCATGGCTGTTCACCACCCTGAGTCCTTCGGGAGAAGGGCGGTATACAAATATAATAAACTAAACTAAACTAAACTAAACTAACTTGGTCATTTGCTTTGATGAGAAAAAGGCACTTTTTTTTACCTTTAATATTTGTTAACATTACTAGTAGTACTAAAAAAAAGTGGGTAGCACTTTTTATTGCAAGGCAAATGATTTCATAAACTGCAGTTTACTTCATCAGATGCCTGGAATGATAGATTAGCAGCATTGGTGGCAGGTGATGGCATATATCACATTAGAAGGGAAAAAAATAGCACTCCTACAATCAGTGCGGACAGACTATTTTCCAGTGGAAGGAACATTTACTTTTCTGCCTGGCTCCTGACCTACCTGTTTTGCTTTGCATACCCACTTTATGACATATGACCATAACTGAGCCCCAAATTTCTGTTGCTAAGTGAGACAGTTGTTAAGTGAATTTTGCCCCATTTTACAGCCTTTCTTGCCACAGGTGTTAAGTGAATCACTTAACAACTTAATTTAGTAATATGGTTCTTAAGTGAACCTGGCTTCCCCCTTGATTTTGGTTGTCCAAAGATTGCAAAAGTGGATCACGTGACAGCAGGACACTGCAACTGTCATAAATATGAGTCAGTTGCTAAGCATCTGAATTTTGATTACATGACCAAAGGGATGCGGCAATGGACTTAAGTGTAAAAAACAGTCATAAATCACTCTTTTCATTGTAAGTGCCATTGTAAATTCAAACGATCACTACATGAACCAGTGGTGAAATCCTACCAGTTCGCATTGGTTCAAGCAAATCAGTAGTAAAAAAAAGGTACCAATTGGTCCAAATTGGTGTTTCTGATGATCAGCTGTGCTGCGTGATTTAAAATTGCTAGAAAGCAGGAAATCCTGCTTTTTAATGAATCTAAGTCATGCGGCACAGCTGTTCCCCACCTCGCTGTTCTACTTACCTTCCTAAGCCTCCTTTTTCCTCACGCAGCATGCGTTTGGTGCACAAGCATCGGCAGCGAACCGGTGGCAAACCGGGGAAGATTTCACCACTCAAATGAACTGTTACAAGTTGGGGGCTACCTGTATTTACATCTGAAATATTTAAAATGAATATTCTGTTACTCACCTGTCTATATGTTTAATAATATGCATGTTGCTATTCAAAATATGTTTAAATATGACACCATATAATCATTAAGGTGTCCCTTCTATTCATACTGGAAGCTAGATGATCATCGTGGTAGGACTTCTAAGTCCAGGAACTGATTTTCAATTTAGTCATCATCTTTTAATGACCCCATAATCCCTTGCGGGATAAAATTTGGGCAATTGAATGGAGCTAGCAGAGTGTTTAATGGCCGAATGTCCTTCCTGTCATGAATGCAAAATTTTGTTCAACAAATATATTCTCAGATATATGCCCAGAGAGAGAAATATCTGCCTCTACCCAGGATCAAACTCACAGCCTCCTGATTGTGAGGCGAGAGCTCCACTTCTAGGCCACCGCACCACTGATTTTCAATTTAGTACCAGTCCATTATTCCCTTGTTCCATATAAAGGAGGTATTTCCTCCTTTTTTTTTTCTATACTAACTTTGTTATATAAACAGATTTCATAAGATGAAAGAGTTGTTAATTTATGAACTGAAATTCATGGCTAGAATTCTGATCCTATGGGTCTCTTTGGAAGAAACAAGTAAGAGGTGGTAGTTACTTGCAGCATTTGAGTATCAGCTCAAATCTCAAAAATAAAGACAACATGTTAGTCCTCCAAAGAGAAAGTGATATTCAGTGCTTGGGAAATCAGAAAGTTAATGGTCTGGAATATCTTCGCTAGTATTTCCTTAGGAAATGTAACATGAATTTTTACAATATAAAATAATCATAATAGGAATTATACTGAAATACACTCTTCTACTTCATTATAACTAATTTGTAATGACAGAAGCGGATTTTTCTCTGGCGTAATGCTTCTCCATCCCCGGATAACATCATTCTGATCCTATTATTCTTTCTTTATCATACAATAAAAAGGAAAGATATAAAACACAGTTATCTGAATTTGTAGATGTTAATAGCAGTGGGCTATTAAACTCCCTGGTGATTAGTCATTCTCTTTCAGATCTATTACTATATAAGCAAGTCCACCTCTTGAGTAATTATTATTATCTATCAATTTATATCTTGATTTTCTTCCAGGAGCTCAGGATAGCTTATAGCAGTGTTGGCGAATCTTTTTGGGGAACCATGCGCATACCGGGAAGCTGAGCTTCCGGTTTCCATCATGCACATGCACGCCGGTCACCTGGTCTTCTGGTTTCTGGTGCGCATGCACTCATGAGTGCATGAAGCTCAGCTGGACGCAGCGCATTCATGCATCAGAAACTGGAAGCTCAGCATCCCAGCACGCACATGTGCGCCGGGAAACTGCTCTTCTGGTTTCTAGCACTTTCATGTGTGTGAAGACCAGCATGTGCGTGCCGGAACCAGAAGAGCAACAGATGATGGCTGGCATGCCCAGAGAGATGACTCTGTGTGCCACTTCCACCACATGTGCCATAGGTTCCCCATCACAGGCTCATAGGAAGACTATCCTTCAATTTATTCTGGTAACAGCTCTGTGACAAAGACTGGAAGGAAAGAGAGTGACTTGGCCAAAGTTACCTGGTGAGTTTTTATATTGATTTTTATTTTTATATTTATTTTATATTGGTCTTTAGCCATTACCCCACAATAGAACATTTGCTCACCTTCACCTGAGTAACATATAAACCAAGCTATAAATTGGTGGTTGTTGCTGGTACATAATAAAAATACTGGTAATTTTATTGAAGCTCTATCAAAAAAGGATTTTATAGACACAAACAAAAAGATAAATCTTTATACGCTGTTATCTTCGATGAATGCAGGCAGCTATGTTTTACAAGCTTTCCATTTATGGTATACGTAAAATGTTTGTGCAGATGATGTCATTTTAAAATTTAGAAAAGGAAGGCTAAAATTAGGGACATTTTCTCTAGGAAGAAAAAAAAAAGGAGAACAAAAGAAATAAGGAAAGAAATAAGTCAAGCGTTTATCTTCATGGGACCTGTGGCTGAATATATATGCCTACCCCCAAGGGGAAAAAAAATACCAGGAAGAAAATATTTATTAATCATGTTAATGTCACTGAGATCGTGAGCAGCTGATGAGGGAAGCAAAAAACAACAACAACAAACCATGTTTTTCCCTTGAGGATGGAGAACACTTTATTACAGACTCTAGAAGAAACTAAAAAATAAAGTTAGAGAACAGAATATAAGTTCAGAGCCAGGAAGACAGCTAAAGCTCAGAAAGAGTCTTAGGTTTTATGTTTCAACAGTAAGTATCCCGAGAAAAGTTTCAATTTCTCTTTCTTGATCCAAATTCATGTGTAAAGAAGTCTTTGCCAGACAAATGCTGTCCAGGTGTTAAAGTACAGGTAGTCCTCATCTTACAACATTTCATTTAGTGACAGTTCAAAGTTACAATGGCACTGAAAGAAAAGTGACTTATGACCGTTTTTCACACTTACAACCATTGCTGCATCCCCATGGTCACATGATCAAATTTCAGACCCTTGGCAACTGGTTCATACTTATGACTGTTGCTGTCTCCCAAGGTCAAGTGATCCCCTTTTGCGACCTTCTGAGAAGCAAAGTCAATGGGGAAGCCAGATTCACTTAACAACTGGGTTACTAGCTCATTAACTGCAGTGATTTGCGAAAGGTTGTACAATGGAGCAAAATTCACTTAACAAATGTCTCACTTAACAACAGAAAGTTTGGGCTCAATTGTAGTCGTAAGTCGAGGACTACCTATACAATATCAAAATTCTCCACCAGTGACCTTGCAAAACATATCTCTCCATCTCACTTCTCCCAAGCCAAAAAGCAAATAGAACCTTTCTTCTTTTTTTTCGGTATAAATTCTGTGGGATTAAAGTTTTAAAACAGCATCTCTTCTTACACCAGTCTCCTCTCCCAAATTCTAGATTTAAACAATCCCTGAAGCAATCTGAAAACTACTTCTATTATACAGCTCTGCCCTGGGCACACAGGTTCTTCGGTCAGTAGGAATTGTATGGTGTGTTTTTTTAAAGTAAAAAATAAATAAATAGAGAATCTGTTTTTTTAGATTGTATGGCCCAGGAGCTTTTGCTTCCAAGATAACCGTAATCCTGCCTTCTTTCAGAGACTCTGTGCTTTAAAAGAAACTCACAATTCAATTTTATTAGGTATTAAAACATGACAGGAAAGTTGGTATTAGTTATATATTTGATCTGCGAAAGGAAAAATGAAAATACCCAGTTTTGAAAAACAACAAAGGTTCTAAGTATTTAAAAAATGTGAAACACTTCCTGTGATTTAAAAATTTAATTAATTCATCAGAAAATATTATTTGATGTTTCTAGGACTCCTCAAAGAATATTTAAAAGGGAATTGACATCAGTTCTTTTTTTTTTACTCTTTCAATGTGAGAAATACAAAAGTTCTTTAAACCACATGATTTCAGTTCTAGCTTTGTTTTGGTTTCAAATCAATACAATACACTTTGGGAAGAAATATTATACTGAAGATTTCAGTGCTACAATGTAGTTAGTAGTGTCCAAAAACATAGAATTAGGCTTTCAACTCATTTTTCATACTTATGACCTTTGCAACATCCCCACGGTCACATGATTTAAATGTGGATAATTGACAACTGACTCGCATTTATGACGGTTGCTGTGTCCCAGAGTCGTGTAATCACCTTTTGCGACCTTCTGACCAGCAGAGTCAATGGAGAAGCCAAATTCACTTAACACCCATATTACTAATTTAAGAACTGCAGTGATTCACTTAACAAATGAAGTGAGAAAAGTCGTAAAATGGAGCAAACTCAGTTAACGAATTCCTCACTTAACAAATACATTTTGGGTTCAATTGTGGTCATAAGTTGAGGACTAAATGTACTGTCAGGTCTGCCAAGCTCAGTTTGGCACCTCACTGGCTTCCTGGGCAGTGGTGGGTTGCTCCCGGTTTGGCCCGGTTCGGCCGAGCCGGTAGCAGTGATGCTATTATGTCACCTAACCGGTTCTCTTTCTTCGGGAGCTGGGCCCTCCCGCCTGCCCCCGCGTTATTCTTATATTTCTTCTTTTTTCGCCCAGCTGATTATATTGATTATATTATATTGACACGCAACCAAAGAGGCGATCGCGCGCAAAGAGCCTTGGTACTACAGTGGTTTAAAGCACCCTGTTATTAACACAGCTGCCTGCAATTTACTGCTGGTTCGAATCTCTCCAAGGCTCAAGGTTGACTCAGCCTTCCATCCTTTCTAAGGTAGGTTAAATGAGGACCCAGTTTGTGGGGGCAATAAGCTGACTTTGTATAAATATACAAAAGTATGAAGGCTATTGCTGAGCACATTGTAAGCCGCCCTGAGTCTCCGGAGAAGGGCGGCATATAAATAAAAAAAAAACAAAAAAACAAAGAGAACCGGTAGTAAAGCCAGTTAGAACCCACCCCTGATCCTGGGGCATCACATGAAAGCCTAACTAGTATACTATGCTATAGAGCCTGTAGAGGTAATTTTACAAATTGGAAAGTAAATCATTCACCTGATTTTAACAAATGGATCCAGGATATGAGTTTTATACCTAATTTTAAAACATACTTCTGTTCTATAAATGATGACCTGGCTATGTGGCTCAGTGGTTCGAATCCCTAGTATAGGTCTCCTGTGTGAGCAGGGGGTTGGACTAGATAACCTCCAAGGTCCCTTCCAACTCTATTACTGTTGTTAGAGGATATACTACACTGCTATGAGGATAGATGTAATGATGAATTGAACAGCTGAATTAATTTTATAAACTTTATATGTAAAATATATATAATAAATACTATTATTTATGAATATATATTTATCTTAGGATCTTGTTAATTATGATTTGTTTAATTCATTCCATTTACTATACTATTACTATAACATATTTATGATGGTTTTGTATAATCACTGCTTACCCTGTCTAGAGTTCCTGGGAAACTGAATTCGTGTTTAGATGATGCTACTATTGAGGTAGATATACTCTCCCTTTCTCTGCATGGGGTTTGTGTATTTTAATTTTAATATTATTTTATTTTTCATATTGAAGTTTTATATTTTATTATTATTGACTTATATATGATTGTTTTCATTTGTTTATTGTATGGTGACAAGAATCAGTTGCTGTGAGATGGGCAGCTATATAAATTTCACTAATAAATAAAATTAATGTAGACTCTTTTCTATGTCACCATTTCAACAAATAACATCTTTAAAAAGGTATACCAAACTGTTTTTTCTATGGATGAAGCAAAAGATCCCAGGATCAGAAGCAGTTTTTCAGCTACCTATTTTAATGAATTTCTTAAAAGAATGAACACTACTGAATCCATAATCATTACAATCATTCCAAGATATTACAGGAATGCTTAATCAACAGTAAAAATAAAAATCCAACATGCTACCCATATATTCCCAAAATGTACAATATCCAAAATGCATGCCTACTGTTATGTAAGTGATGTTTCTAAAATATGGAAGTTGTTACATTTCCCTATTTAGAAACGCCATCCAGTGGAGTTTATGAATGTTAAAGGGCTTATTTGGTATAATTGTATATCATGGAGACTATTTTCAAGGTTTTTAATGAAAGTGAGATTGAATATTAGGTAAAATATTCTGGAGTTTCAAATCAAGGGAGAGTGGACGGGGAGGGAGGGAAGGAGAGAGGGGGAGGGAGAGGGAAGGAAGGAGGGAGGGAGAGAGGGAGGAAGGAAGGAAGGAAGAAAGGAAGGAATCTTTTTGTCAAGATATAAAACTTGAGGAGAGTGTCAGCCCCATGATGAACAGGCACTTTGAGGGAAGTGTTCTGCATAGCAGTATACCAATTTGTTTTCAGAGCCAGGAACAGCAGGAAACATGTGTTCCTGAACTGAAAAAGAAAAAAGAAAGAAAAGAAAGAAACCATCTGAGAATATTCCTTCTCTTGTTTTTTTTCCCCACCATTTTTCTTTTATTGTCACTGTTTACTGAAATATATTATTTTCTGAAGTCTAGGGAGTTCTCAGGTCTTAGCATGTCAAAGTTTACTTGCCTGCATGGATATGCTTTAAATTAGGGAATTAGTGCAGTGCAATGCCATTGGATAAAATTAAACAAAAACAATATATCCCGCTGCTATATGCCTTAGTGGTTCCTGCTGTGCCATCAATTTTTAAGACGTTTCCACTCTATCAATGTTAGGACACAAAGGCATTCTGGTTTCAAAGTAAACTATACCTCTGATATGCCACTGAGAGCTAGTGGTAAGTGACCATGTTAAATAGGGAGTATGAAACTAATTTAGTTTTGCTCCAAGGAGCCTAGCTGAAGCCTTATAAATTATTTACAAAAGTGTATTCCACAAGGGTAGAATGTCTAAGGTTCTGTCTGCATTTCTTTTTTGCTTTAAAAAAAAAAATATCTGTGCTTCTTTTTCTTGTTGCTTCTACTTGCTGTTCTACCCTCTTCCATAAGGTAAGTTTAAACAAGAGGTTAAAATCAGTCGTAGAAAAGGAGAACAAAGGAAGAAGGATCAGTGGTGAAATCCAATTTTTTTTACTACCGGTTCTGTAGGCGTGGCTTGGTAGGCGTGGTGTGGCTTGGTGGGTGTGGCAGGGGAAGGATACTGCAAAATCTCCATTCTCAACCCACTCCAGGGGAAGGATACTGTAAAATCCCCATTTCTTCCCCATTCCTGGGGGAAGGATATTGCAAAATCTCCACACACACACCCCAATTCTGAGGCCAGCCAGAGGTGGCATTTGCTGGTTCTCCGAATTGCTCAAAATTTCCACTACCGGTTCTCCAGAACCTGTCAGAACCTGCTGGATTTCACCCCTGAGAAAGATAGCTTCATTTCAGTTTAGAGTAAATCCAGACATAGATCTGCTGAAAATAGGGTTTGGGGGCTGGATTTTCTGGAGAGATGGCTCTGGAGGATATTGAATACCAGCTAGAAGTTCATTTTCAAAACCTCTTACTGCATCAGAGGCAAGACGTTCTGTTCACACAATGCTTGGGGGGTTTCTATATCGTGCCCCTTTGAGGAAGCTTTGATATACTAAATAGCTGTGCAAGTCTGTATTTAAAAAGCTTGATCTCTCAAAGGTGCTTTTGCAGGAGGCAACTGGGCTTTCTTGTTTTTTCTTTGAAGAAGTTTCGCTTCTCATCCAAGAAGCTTCTTCAGATCTGACAGGATGGTGGGGAATGGAAGGATTTATATTCCTTGCAGACAGCTGGTCATTTGCATCCTTTTTAGAGAGTCATTGAGGACTTGGAGGTTTATTTGTGTCCTCAGGGGCACCTGAGTAGTGCAAATCTTTTTATCTTTATCTTTAATTGATTTATATACCGCCCTACTCTCGAAGGACTCAGGGCGGTGAACAGCCAAAATAGTAAAAATACATAAATACAAAATTTAAAAACAGAATAAAATCAAATTAGACAATTTGGTCCAGACAGATTAAAACACCCCAATCATTTAAAAACTGATTAAAATTTACATAATTAAGAAAAAGGGAAAAGATTAGGCCAGGCCCGCCTGATGGAATAAAAAGGTCTTGAGAGCATGGCGGAAGGTGTGCAGATCCGGGATCCTCCGTATCTCCGGGGGTAGCTCACTCCAGATAGTAGGTGCCCCCACAGAGAAGGGTCTCCCCTTAGGGGCCGCCAGTCAACATTGTTTGGCCGACGGCACCCGGCTGATTCCTGGTTCCTGTAGTCTGCAATTTTTCTGGAAATCCATTCGTACTCCCACACTTGAAGGGTGTTCATCCCAAAGTGCATAGCCATGAGTCTATGGAGGTTCTGAGTCATCCAGGTCATGGTTGTCCCAGAGGTGCTTTTTCAGGAGGCAAGTGATCTTTCTTGTTTTTTCTTTGAAGAAGTTTCACTTCTCATCCAAGAAGCTTATTCATCTCTGAAAAGAAAAAAGAAAAAAAAAAAAACAAGAAAGTCCACTTGCCTCCTGAAAAAGCACCTTTGGGACAAACATGACCTGGATGACTGAGAACTTCCATAAACTAAGAGCTTGATCAGCCTTGCACACTTTATTTTCATAAATGGGAAAGTACACAGCCATGCTTTAGGTATTAATTTTATTTATTTATTTAATTTTTATCCAATTTAGAGACCATCCATTTTACTCTCAGAGCACCTGGCGGCAGTGTACAATTAAAACCATATAAAAATATTATATCTCAATAAAAGGAGCCACGTAAAACAAAGAACAAAGTTTAAAAGGTGGGCAGTGGTTGAAGGTGCTAACGAATTTCATGGTTTCATGTTCTTTCATGAGTCTTACACAAGTTGGTACAGTCAGGTCTTCGAACACTTTCAAAAGGCCGGAGGTGGTGGGTGGGTGGGCATATTATTTTTATGGAATCCTGGTTAATAGTGCTTTGTTTGTGGAAATAGCTAGAAGCATAGACAACTTCTTTTTCTCTGAAAATAAAATATTCTTTTTGTGTAGAACAACTGGACATAATGAGGATTATTTTCCCCAACAATGTAGCAGATATTATCTATCCATGTGTCTGTGAATAGAAGATAATTGAATAGGCTGGGTGAAAAAAGTCAATCTATATTCTGTGTTTTTGAAAGATTTTTGAGAGTTACAATAATCACATTGTCATTTTTATTTTTGGTCAAAGGTCAGTTATTCATTTCACAGAATTTTTTAAAGTTGTGAGGAAAAACATAAAACTCACATGCTTCAAATAAAGGTCCAAGGTCTATTTAATGAGGCAACATTACAGTACATTCAAATAAAAAAAAAAACAGAAGGACAAGCAGGGCAAATTTTATGTACAGTTTTGTCACTGTGATGGAAAAAAAGTTATATTAGATAATATTTTAATATGATACTAGGACTATAAACAGAAATATAAAATATTAGATAAAGTAAATAATTTGGATTGGAAAAGATGATATGTCTAGCAAGACACATTGCTTTCTATTATCTCTCAAGAAAACACACACTCATTTTCATTTTCTGAATTGCTTTTGTAGAATGGTAGAAAACTATCACAATTATTATCTTGATTTTAAAGCAAGACTGCATTCATTTCCATGCACATAAAATAGCATTCTGAGTTATTTTAGACTGATTTATATATGCAATTACTGATAGTAAAATAACATATTTTTAGTACAATAGAGGTGAATTTTTGTAAAGATAGGAAAAAACCATTTTGATGATTTTTAAAATAATTTTCTTGTATTTAAATCTCTGAGACACGTTTAATTGGATGAGGTTTGTTTATATCGGAAAATCTGAAGTGTCTAACTACTTGTTATGCATTTCTTAACTACACATTCTCTGCATAATTAGCAATTTGCAATAAATTACTATACCATAAATTAAACTGAGGAGTAATGGCTTTCCTGACTAAGGAAATGTAATGGTGGGGTTTTTGTTTATTTTAATTCTAAAACATATTATCAGGAAGTCCTCTAGTCCTACTTAAGGAGTGAGGTTAAGGAAGTGCGTACAGAAAAATAAAAAGATGAATTCCTCTTTAGGCATTCAAGTAACTGTGATGTCTCCTGTGGATAATAACTCCTCCACTTCTTCCTCAGAGGCCTCGAGGTAGAATGAAGTTGTTCTTGGCATGTCAGGAATTACTGACCCTGAACTGCCAGCAAAACAGGCTTCAGCTGAGGAGAGCATGCAGGCCAGTGAGGACAATAGGGAGGAGCTGCTCTGCCCTATGCCAGAGTACATAGGGCAGAGAGGTGGAGGTCCACCAGATTGCTGGGGGAAAGGTTCCATCCATCTTGATTGACTGCACCAGGAGCTATTTAGCAGCCAGGCAGAGCAGGTGTTGCTGGAAGCAAAGTGTGAGTCTTGGCCAGATGTTTGTTTGTGAGACGCTGTAGTGGATTTAGTGCAGTTGCTGGGAGTCTGCGTTTGTGTTTTGGACCCTGTTTGAGCAGTTGATTATCCGTTTGATGGACTAATTGGCGATTGCCTGGAAGTTTAGTCTGGGGCTTGTTTGTGGCTGGCTTCACTTGGAAACAACCCTCTGAACTCCTAACCTGGGCTGTTCTTGTGAATTCTACTTGTAAACCCTGAAACTCTGACTGTTGGACTGGCTGACAAACCTAATGGGAGGCTCAAAACCTCAGATGGGATTTTGGCTTCTCTTTTGAAACTACCCAGGCAAAGCCTGTATTTCCGAGTCTGTTTTGACGTATTTTCATGTCTTGTTATCTACTTGGTCTCGAGCCAAATTGCTGTTCTCATCTAGCAGCTGTGAGAGAGCTGACACCTGAAACAACTGATGAGGGGAAACACAAAATAAAACTCTCTCTAAACCAACATGGACGTATGGGTGAATAGGGCAGCACAGTAACTCTAACTGTGATATCCCACCAAAAATGTTTTTTTGGGTGGGATATCAATGCTGTGCATCAGTCTTAAGTAGTGTCTTCACCCTTACAAAAGGAACTAATTTGCAAATAACTAAATCTTACTAAAATTGACTATTGGATTATGGATTGGAAAGGCTGGAAGAACTTAGTGGACTAACCTGGACAAATTTGGACTTGGACTGTTAATGCTATTTAATAGAATATCCTAAGAGGCAAAAAAAGAAAAGGTCAGAAGAAAAGAGAGAAGAAGGAAATAAGACTTTAAAATTTGGACAATTGTGGAACTATAAGGCTGTAAAC
This sequence comes from Pituophis catenifer annectens, assembly GCF_029215685.1. Lineage (NCBI taxonomy): Eukaryota > Metazoa > Chordata > Lepidosauria > Squamata > Colubridae > Pituophis > Pituophis catenifer. The sequence continues at coordinate 62,452,161 of NW_027256886.1, forward strand.
TATTATGAAATAAAATGTGGGGTTTTGGAGGTATAACTATGGGATTGGTGTAACTTGATTAAACCAAAGTTTCCTAAATATTGAGATATAGAAATATACTTTTTATAAGCTGTATTAAATCATTATAAAATGGATCTAGAGGTATATGAAGAAATATTGTACTTGTTAAAAGGTCATAAGAAATGACAAAGAGACAAAGGAATTGTTTAAAGATATGACTGTATGAATGAATGTAGAAGCTACTCAACAATTGTGGGAAAAAGAGGAACATGATATTCAAGAAGTAGATGAGAAACTAGAAAAAGCAAGGGAAGGGAAGAATAAAAATGAGAAGCAAGAAGTTAGGAACAAAGAAGAGAAGAGACTAATAAGTAGAAGACAAATATATAACATCATAATTTATAAGGGTACAGAGAGAAGAGAGAAAAACCCCTTTAAAAAACAAAAACAAAAGGAAGTTTTGTATGGGTATTCAAAAAACGCAGCAGAAAAGAGGCAAAAGGCACCCAAAAGGGAAAGTTTAGTAAACACAAAAAAATTAAAAAGGGATACAAGATTCCAAGAGAGAGAGATAAAAGACTGACCAAAAAAATTAATAAATGATAGAATTTTAGAAAGACTAAGAGATAATGGATAATGAGAAAATATATTAATAAAATAGGAAAACACCAAAACCCAATAAGTTAGTAGATGGTAATTTAAGACTAGACAATTTAACTGAAGTACTAATATTAACAGTGTGTTAAAAGATATTGTGAATTTAAAATCTTAAGGATTAGAAACGGTGGGGACTTTGAGATATACTCCTGTGATGGATTGAATATTGTTAATAATTGGTGTTATTTGTAATCCTATACATTTGTAATATTGATGGTGGAATAATGAGTGATTTTTAAAATATTGAATGATAATATTTACTAAGGGATAATAAACATAGGGTACGAAGAAATGTTATTTATGCTTAAATGAATTAAAGGGAAATGTAAAAGGAATATGAAATGAGATTAGTATTGTTTGAAGTTGGAAGATTAGAATTCTACATACTATTTAATATTATCATTGTTAATGTTGTATAAAAAAGACCTGACCCAAATTATATTGGAAAAATAAAAAACTTAATATATATATACTGTATATATAAGTAATGTCTTCACTCTTGAATTTAAGTGCCTATAGAGAAGCCTAAAGGTTGACTAAAGCAGGCCCTAGAACAGATATGAAAAAAGAGAAAATTAAGTATATGAGGCATTGCTTTTGCTGACAACTTCATTCAACTCCATTCAATGCAATTTTCAGAGTGAAGTACTATCAAGACCTGTGGTGGTGTAGTGGTTAGAATGCAGTATTATAGATTTAACACTCAGAGAATGCTACGAAACACTGGGGTGCGGTATATACCGTATTTTGGGGGTATAAGATGCACTCCTCCCCCCAAAAAGTGGGTGGAAATGTCTGTGCATCTTATACAGTGAATGTTGCTGAAGCCCCGCCCAACCCTAACCCTAACCCCACCCTTCGGCCTCTTCCTGCCAGCAATCTACCTTCTTGCAGCAAACAGCCTGGTCAGTTTCAGCACAGCCTGATTTAGCACAAGCAGCTGATTGGCAGTTGGATTGGCCTCCCAGAATACCGCTTATCAGCTGTTCCAGCCTGCAGGGATCGCCACCATCCATTGCTGCTGTCGCCACCCATCGCTGCTGCCGCCTATCACCACCTCTCTGGACCCCTTTTGCGGCCTCTGCGTGCTCATTTTTGGCCCAGTTTTGGCCTGTTCCAGGCGGCGGGGATAGGTGGCGGTAGTGGCAGCGATCCCTGCTGCCTGGAATGGAATGTACAGAGACCGAAAAGGGGGCACAGAGGGGGAAATGGGGTGCACAGAGACCAAAAATGGGGTGTGCAGAGGTGGCAATAGGCAGCAGCAGTGATGGGTGGCGATGGCGACAACAGGCAGTGGCGATCCCTGAAGCCTGGAACAGCTGATAGGCGGTATTCCTGAAGGCCAATCCAATCACCAATCAGCTGCTTCTGCTAAATCATGCTGTGCTGAAGCTGACCAGGCTGTTTGCTGCAAGGAGGTAAATTGCTGGGAGGCAGAGGCAGAGGGAGATTTTTTTCCCTTGTTTTCCTCCCCAAAAGCTAGGTGCGTCTTATACTTCAGAGCATCTTATAGTTCAAAAAATATGGTAAGTCTAAGTGCTACTGCTATTGCTAAGGTGCAAGGATTTTAAACTGAAAATAATGCAATTAACAATAACTTGTCAAAAGAAATTACTAGCTAGAACATCATGGGGAGTTTTAAAAAAGAAAAAAAATACCCTTTGTGCCTTCTAAATGTTGACCTTTAAGACACATTTATTTTCTGCAAAGGTATCTTGTATTGAACAAATATCACAAGGATATAGATCAGTCTCTTTCATAAAAATGATCCCTGCCCTTTTAGCTTTCTGGAGAGCTGAGAAGACCTGACTCTTTCCCCAAGCCTTGGATTAGGATGCAGGTTGAACTGTGAGGATGTTTGGTCTCATGCCTGGTACTTTTGCTTTTAACCATGTTTTTATGCATTATTATGAGCTGCCTAGAGTCATTATATTAGATAGGCAGCCAGGTAAGTCCTCTAAATAAATATGTAACATTGTTTTTCCCATCTTATCTGTTACCCCCTCCCCCTCCCTTTAAACTGTATAATCTTTACCAGGTCCATTATGTACTGAAAAGATTTGGCATCCAAGTCTAGAAGGATGATCTAAAGTCAAATACCTAGAAGGTCTACAAACTAGCATAAATAGTGAATGTAGTTATAGATTATAATTTCAGATGCAGTGCAAGTCAGTGCTATCCAACCTTAAGTTGTGACATGGAGGATATTTGAGTTCCATCAACATTTAGGATGACATCATCCACTGTGGTTGTGATGACATTCTTATTTGATTGCTGAATTAGGCATTGACATAATGTACCATCTAATTTTCCCAACCTGTTTAGGAACCACAATTGGAAAAATCTGTGTTGTTGTGCCCATCATATCTCAGTGATATGAACTATTCCAAATTCTTCTTCTATTAGTTTCCGCAAATGGAGTGAAATGTGGCACCCGCTTAAATATGTCAAAATCAAGACTTTTCCTGGAAGAGAACAGACAGCTCTTCCTTAGCCTTATAGTAATCATGTTCATCTCCTCTGTTAGAGACAGCTTTAAAATATCATGCACTTCTTCCCATTACACAGTGAGGGATCAGAACTCAATAACTCTTCAGGATCCATTTAACTAAGCAGGGTCCTACTGCTACTTGTTCTTGAATAATATCAAAAGAAGGAAAACCAGAGAAAGTAGTCAGGCTGTTAGCCTGTCACACAGTTCAGTCACTTTGAATGATAGCAGAATAAACAATTCTCTGTTAGAATCCCCTTTTTACAACCATTGTAAGTTTGTTGATTCAAGTGCAAGTAACAGACTGAAAAGTTAAATTGAGAAGCTGGGTTCTAGTTGGTTCACCAGTTCTTTATTGCAGCTTATGAAACATGGAATTGGTTGTTTCCAAATCTGGCCTAGTTACGTGCACTATTCAAATATAAAAACTGGACCTTTAAATATTATCTAGCTCAACATACCATATGAATGTTTGCTAGATTTTCAGGGCATACAAATTCCAGAAAATATCTGAGGGTGGATATCTGGAATAATCCATATGTACACTTTCACACTTCCACTTTTAATGCTGTTCTTCGGTTACAACTAGTACTGCAGTAACTCAAATGAGATTCTGCTGTCTAAATTAATGATGGAGATAGACTCTTTGGATGAATTACTGGTCAAATGCACTTTTGCTGGTAAGTTTATTTCCATCTGAAATAAAATCATAGCCAGTGATTTGTCCTCCTAAGCTTTCTTTTCCTCATTTCTAATATTGTAATGGAATTATGATATTGTAGTGTCTTATGAGTAGTCAATAGAGTTCTTGATCACAATATCTTGAATATGCCTTTATAGATTCTTAGTCATCCAAGTCATGGTTGTCCCAAAGATGCTTTTTTCAAAAGGCAACTGGACTTTGGTTTTCCTTGAAGATGTTTTGCTTCTCATCCAAGAAGCTTCTTCAGTTCCAAGAAGGACTCCAGAGCTTCTGGGATGAGAAACAAAACGTCTTCAAGGAAAAATAAAGTCCAGTTGGTTTTTGAGAAAGCATCTTTGGGACTCTCTGTTTTTAGCTGATACTTTTATAATAGATCCAAAATCCCATCTTATTGTTTCAAGGGTCTCTTCTTAGATTTATTATGACACCTAATTATCTTTACAGGATTACTTCTGCAAGAGATAGAAGAGCACTCATATTAGCATAGTTTAATGTCTTACCTTCAAAGTTGACTGAGAGGAGCTATAATAACATTCCTTATGAGGAACATTCTGCAGTTGAATCAGTAACCCATGACATTTCAGGGCCTATTTTATTGCACTTAGCAAGAAGAGCTCATATAGCCATTTCTTGCTGTTGCAGAGGTTGGGCCAAAACTGTTACATATTTGCTTTTGCATGTTGACTTCTCAACCTACGAAATCTTTAGGAATGTAGTGAATTTCTGCCTGATCACAGTCACTATTAGAAGGTCTTGGACCTAATTTATATCCTTATTGACTTTTTGCCGAGGATTCAAAATATTTTTTTTTCCTGTCAATAATTCTTTTTCTTGCATAAGACAGATATTTGTGTGTCTCTGACCATAAATCGGTAAAGTAATCACAGCCAGTCACACAGCAAGAACTGAAAAACATATCTTATTAGCCTAACTAGCAATTTAAAAAAGAAAAGGCCAGAAATTTTAAAATAAATTAAATGACTACTACAGAGCAACATGGGAGTTGAGGTTTTAGAATACTTACGAGATAGGAAGAACTGAAATAAGTGAAAGATGGAACATGGCAACCACTTGATCCCAATTATTTTGTGACACCCAACAGCTGCTTGGCCAAGAATCAGTGGAAAGGGTGGTACGACAGATGCTAACAAAGCAAGCTCTTTGCTTAAATAGTCCAACAGGGAAAGATTATAGTAAAATATTTTCAAGATATGAAGGAAAATAATAGTCAGATGACCTAAGGTTATCACTATGGAGAAGAAACGAATATGTTTCTTGCTGCATGAAGTCGGATTACCTCTGAAATGACTTTAATATCTCATATTTATTTCAGATTTCATCATAGTGAACAATAATATGCACAATGCAACACTCAGTCTTCGTTCAAAGCCTTACACTAATGTATAAGACTTCCATATTCAGTGAACAGTCAAGAGCCAATTGTAGTTTCTTTCCAGTGACAAAATGTAGCTACATTAAGCTGTGATGCAAATTCATTATCAGACAGACAGATCTCATTCCCTCAGTGCATAATTGTATTTTAATTTTTAGCTAATAATATTTCTGTCATTGATTATCTCCTCTCTTTATTTGCAACTAGTCAACAGATGCATAATGAATGAATAACAATCAATTATAACTCTTGTTGAATAGTTGGATAGGATAGATTGAGGGAATGAAAGGATCTGTAAAATTTGGAAAGAATTAGTGTTCTGAAAGCATGAAGAACACAGCTTAATGCTGTGCATCTTAAAATAAGAAAATTCCTGAATGTAACTTGGAAAATTTATTGGGTCTAAAAAGAAGGGTTCTTTCCATTTTATCTTTGCCATGGCACCCTAAAATAATTATTCTCCCTTCAGAAATCAAACTAAATTTATTTATATGGACATAGATGTAAAGATCAAATAATTAAATAATAATTAATATATAAAAGTGCTGAGCTTGGCGATGGTTTTGATATATGGTTGGATACATAGATTTAGCTATTTCTTAAAACTCACTTCAGCTTTACACACTGTGAGTCTGGGCAACCCTGCTTTTTTTTAAAAAAAAAATGAAACTTCATCTTAGTTGTTTGTAATCTTCTCAGGGATCACAGCTCATAATTTAAGAATCCTTAAGGTAGAGTAATAAAACTAATAGAAGAATGGAGGAGAGACTCTATTTGAGATCAGTGTGTCAACTCGCAAAGCATCCCTGGCCTACTCTTGAGTTGCCATAGGCAAGGGGGATGGGAAAATGAACTTTGCAGTTGCAGCAAGGGAACTCTTCAGTCAAAACAAAAGCACATTCCAGTCATCTCTCTGTCAAGGTCATCTCCACAGTTATCCATTGTGACCGGAGGGGAGTGGTGTCTACAACCCGTGAAATTGCTTCGTTGGGGAATGTGACTGACACACCTTGGTGGGAGGGGGAAAACAGGGTCAGAACCGGGACATAAATTAAGTGGGGTCAGAGTTGGCTTCACTTGGAACGTGCCGACATGAAGCTCCTAATAAATAACTGGATTTCTTTTGAAGCTTGGCTCAAGGCTCATGGTTTAATTAGGGCATCAGTTGGAACCCTGACACAGTGGATCTTATTCCCAAATAAACTCTATTTATGCAGGATAGAATAGAATTACAGCATAAGCCTATTATGCTGTAATAGGCTGTAATTACAGCATATTTTGAGAAGTCAAATGTATGTGCTTAGATTTTCATGTGGAAAAAGAAAAAAAATCCTCATATGAATAGGAAGCTTTGAAATCTTCTGAAACACAAATTACAAAGCAAAATAAGTATTTCAGAGACACAGTAAAACATAAGCAGTATGAAAGTGAATTAGCTATCTGAATGGCTTTGCTTGATCATTTCTTTTAGACCAAACCTTTGCTGTTACTCTCCTGATATGGTTCACTATCCTTATTCCAAATTAAAAATTATTGGTTAGGTGCCTAAATGTCTGTGGAGAGAAAATGGGAAAAGAGCTTTTCTTATGAGGAAAGCAATGCTTCTTTTTCAACAGCAGGCTATGAAAAATGTTAAGATAAATAGAAATAAGAGCAATAAGGACAAACTTTTAATTGCTAAAGGAGCCAAGTTTAAACTACAGCTTCTCCAGTGGGAGTCTAGGACAACTCGGCACTGCCAACTCACCATGGCCAACTTGCTGTAGGACAACTAGCTGTGAGATAAGAAGCAAATAGTTCCCTTAATTACCAAATAAACTTCATACTAGCCAGGACTCTGAACTGACATATCTCCAGATCTAGTTGAACAAAAACCAATAAATCATTCACACTTTTTAATTGATAACATTTTTTTTAATTTTTCTATTCTGACTCTTTTAATTATGTTCCTAAGTTTTACCTGCCACAATAAATGTATTAAAATGTTTTTTTTAAAAAAAAGAGTTGCGGTAATATTAAGAAAAGGTGGAATACAATCATTAAAGAAAGGATGCCAAAGGACAGGAGGGACACAATCAAATATGAATGACAAAAATTAAAATAATTTAAAAATTAAATAAATTAAAGAACTAAATAACTAAATTGAATTGTTGAATTGTCCCACTGCAAGTTGTCCTACGGCGAATTGGCCATGGCAAGTTGGCCTGTGTGAGTTGGTCATGGTGAGTTGATTGCAGTGAGTTGGCCATGGCAAATTGGCCTGTGTGAGTTGGTCATAGCGAGTTGGCTGCGGTGAGTTGGCCATGGCAGTGGGCCATAGCGAGTTGTCCCATTCCATTCCAATGGAGCTGAAAAAAGACTTCCGGCTCAGATCTAGAGAGCTGTTGCCTGCCAGTGTGGACAATACTAAACCTGATGCACCAACAACCTGACTTAAAATAATATGTTCCTCTTAACAAGCTGCATTGTAGGAAATAGTGAGAAAACAAGAGTAAATGGTGTAGATATTTATTACAATATTTATATATTGATATGTTTTCACATGATGCAAGGAAGGCATGTGAAGATTGTAAAGTAAAGATTAAAAATGTGGACTTCATATTAACATAACAAAAAGTAACCATTGGAAAAGACTTATAGAGATAATAAGCCCTCTACATGCTCAACTGCTATTCATTTCAATGAAATACTCAAGCATATACACTTTTGGAGAAAAGTGACTCATGTCTATTCCTTATTTCTACAATTCTCAGTAGTGGGGTAATTCAGATAACAAACACAAATTCTCCTTAGGAGGAATCCCCTGAATCAGAACAACCTATTTCTGCTTTTCCAATATAATGGTTTTCAGCTTTTGTTAAAGCAAATGAGATAGAATCCTTCCAAAACTCTAAAGTTAGAAGAACAACTATTCAATGACAACCAAAATCCATTCAGCTGGCCTCATTCCAGAAGTTAAAAGCAAGCAATCAATATTTCCACTGCTTAGATTCAATCAAAATGGACTAGCCTGAGAAAGCAGAAGCTTTGAGACAACTCATCATCAGCAAAACACAGTGCAGGTGCTGGCACAAATCTAATGAAAAAGAACAGGTAGACAAACAAGAAATTCACCACCACCTAAAGTGACCTTAATATTGAAAACAACACAGCAATCATGTATAGCCTTTTGAACACTGATTCACGTATAATAAAGCAATGGGGGGGGGAAGATTTGTATTATGATTCCATTAAATATCAAAATTGGATCAACATCTGGACAGTTAACTTGAATGCACCTGAAGGAATGTGACAATTTAAGAAGGTTTTGGTACATAAATCAAGACAAGGGATCAGCTAGATTTTCTATAGCAATTGTAATTAGTTTGTCTGATAAAATCTGATAGAATCAAAAACAACAACCTGCATACCCTTAATACCTAAATTTTGAGGAAACAATAAAGATTGGAAAAATTAATATTATGCTGTGATAAGTGTCACAAAGAGATTGGAATTCATGGTTGCAACTTTTCTATTCTCAGGAGTTCTGCATTCATTGTTCATTGTTTGCTTTAATTTAGTTAGATAACCAAAAATCTATTTGATCTTCTCTTTTCCCAGAACCAATTTATGGATCCATGTCTCTTTTTATGTTCTTTGTTTTAAGTCTATAATTGCTTTTCAATTAAACCATGATGATGATGATGATATTGATGATGATATATTTTTATTTCATTTATCACATTTCTAAACCTTCAATCTCACATGTGATGCTGATCAGTTTACAATAAAAATGATGATAGATGATGATGATGAAGAAGATAGATAGATAGATAGATAGATAGATAGATAGATAGATAGATAGATGGATGGATGGAGGTAGGAAGGGAGGGAGGGAGGGAGGGACAAACAGATATAGTCAGTCATAACTGCTTCAGATCTCTAGTTTCTTAGAGTTTTGGCCACTAGGCAAGACTCAAACAGTACCATCAGGATCAAGTAAACTTCAAGATATTTAAGAAAGCTGCACAACCAGCACCTAGACTCAACATAGAGAATATCAAAATGTTATTCAATACCATCCTGTATGCAAGAACCAATGGAAATACAGGAAATGTGTTTGTAAGTGTTAATAGTCAACTTACTCCTGGTTATTAGCATCAGCTACTCCTAATTAGATCTGCCATGCCAGCTGTCTCCTGGCATAATTTTACTTCCTCATCATTTGCTTTTGTAGCACTCCATTAAATACTATAAAATGGTTAGGATCTCAGTTCAATATCTAAATTATCCAGGTCACAGTTAGTGCCATTTGTTAGTTGTTGCAGAGGTTTCATTTTTGAAATACACATTATTCTTAACTTCATATTAGGGAAACTCTACCCAAGGGCATGACTAGGGTACTTTTTTTATATGCTTCCAGCTTCCACCCACAACATACCACCAAATCTATCATCTATAGCCAGAACCAATGGTACAATCACATTTGTTCTTACTTTCTTGACAGAGATGGCCAGCTGATGACATGAAGCCAGGCATTAAGGAGATTCAACTACAATGAAATCAATAGGCAAATCAATACAGCCACATCAATTCTCAGGGAGTATCTATTAAAAGAGAGAGCTCAGGAAAAAAAAAACCAGATCATTACTCACAGCTCAAGCCACCCACTGCCATTAATAAAATGCATGCAAATATGAATATTCTTTCACACACACACATGTTTTGTGTAGATAGATGTACATCTATCTATCTATCTATCATCTATCTAAATATAAGTGGCATAAGCCGGTCAGTGGAACATATATTAAAAATAGAAGCACATGTTTTGGAGCTCACAGATCAAGTTTTAAAATATGGATGAAGTACTAAAGGTGCTATGATTCACACACTTAGCAGTTATAGTGAGAAAAACCTCACACTTAAATGTTCAGGCTAAACTTCATTGCACACTTGATATCTGGCACACATTCTATAGAGATATGCCAGGCCTGCCAACAAATATGATGTTTTACTCAAAGGAAAGAGAACAAATATATATTTTTTACTCAGAGGAGAGAGAAAATAACTGTTCCTTTCAGAAAGCCGAATTTTTCCACTCCTTGACTTCAAAATATAAAAAAGTGATATTATTTTGATACACTATCACTTTCTTATTACTTATTGTGTAATCCGATTGCTTTCCAAATTGTTTTTCTCTTTAATTAATTTTTATTGTTTTTATTTTGATGAAAACTGAAAGAGAGAGAGGGGGGAGGGAGAGAGAGAGATCATCTTGTCCCATTTGTACCTATCTATGCGCATCTAGATCATGAAGCCCTCCTCCAGGTTTCTGAAGCAAAGGAGATGATAGTCTTTCACAAGGGAGAAAGCTTTTTCTATGGTAGCATCCATTTGTGGAATTGCCTCCCCAGGGAGGCTCAACCGGCAGCCACATAGCATCATTTCAACATCTGATGATGATTGGTCTGTTTTCCCAGTCTTTTTCACTGGTTTCTAATTCTATTTTGATTAATATTGTCTTAGTTTCTTTCAAACTATTAGGTTTACATAATATTTTAATTTTGCATTTAACTGAATGTGTTTACTTTATTTTGTTTAGTGTGTGTTTTATTGTAAACACCCAGGAGCTTTTGCAATTCGGCAATTTTCAAAAGAAAGAAAGAAAAAGAGAGAGAGAGAGAGGGAGGGAGGGAGGGAGGGAGGGAGGGAGAGAGAGAGAGAGAGAGAGAGAGAGAGAGAGAGAGAGAGAGAGAGAGAGAGAGAGAGAGAGAGAGAGAGAGAGATGTCTTTAAAGTTAGTAAAGTAAGAGTGCTTGGTCATTAACAGTCATTTGTGACACCAGGAACTGAATTGAATATTATCAGCAAACTTGTCAAACCTAAAGAAGAAATGCTAAAAAGAAATCCTTGTAAAAGATTTAGTTCTGCTTCAGTCATGACATATTTTACAGCTTTAAATAGAAAAGCTCAGAAGTAAGAAATCAGCTGAATTCCCAGATCAGTTAAATACCCAGTAAAACTCAGGAACATTTAGAGGTTGTAACCTAGCTCATACCCCAATAAAACTTAATGGAGGAGTTCTCCTGTGTGCTTTCAGCTCATGGTCAAAGAGTACTCAGAAAGAGCTTTGTCAGGGGAAAGATACATAAAGCCTGTCTTTTCGGTTTATTTCAGTGACTACTGGATTATGAAATGATAACCGAGAAGCATGGCCTTCTACTCTGCGATGCAACTAAAGAGCTGTAACCCAAAATGTATGCACTGAGGGAAGTTGTTGAGCAAAGCGCATCCATCAAGAAAAGTTGCGTGCAAAAATAAATGTCAATTTGCATGACTTGTGCCGTTTGTATTTCATCACAGACACCCGTCTGTTTTCCTTCTGTAAAACAGAATGGATTTGATTAAAATGTTATGTAGTGGGTACAGAGTGATTTGTCCATCTCTAATCGGAGTTTATAAATGAGGCAGCACTCATTTATTTTATGTGATGCATTGTTCTAATTTCATAGATTATTTTTACATTAGCAGGATTAAGCACTAGATTTGCAAATCAAATAGAACTTTGTTTCAGTTCCCTTTGCTTTCTCCCTATTTTTCCACAAATGCTGAACAACTTTTTGAAAGTGGATTCCATAGCAGTATCTTCCGTGAATCATAATTTATTTCAAAATGGAAGTGAAATTGATACAAAATCAATATGAAATCAAACTTTATATAATAGTACTTGGAAATAATTGATTTTATATGATGAATCTGTCTTTCTTTCTTTCTTTCTCCATTGTTATATAAATTTACTAAAGATTTTTAAAAAGATGAAAATTAATACAAAGAACAAGTAAATCCAAGAGATAAAAAGAGAAAGCAAAAAGTACAAGTGAAGAAAATAAGTATAATAAAAATAGAAAAGAAAGATACAAAGAAGTTCTCAGCTCCTTCTCCCGGGCGACTCGCACGTTGCAAGAAAACACAACGGGACACATGCAGGGTCTTCAGTGAAGTTGGTTTAATGCTTAGCAGGAGCTCCGGAACAACGCTGAGCGCTATAGTAGTTTAAAGTTGGCACTACGAACAGCGGCTACATAGCGCCCTTTATACATTTGCTCCACCCCTCCCTAATTTACTGGCTGAAGAGAATTCAGCTGTGACAGGCAATCATGCACGCCCCTCTTCTGGGCGCTTCATTCCTGGGAGCGCCCCGGTCACCGCCCCTCCTCCACCATTCCCTAGCCCGCCGCCCCGACCGCAAAACCCCGATGCCACCACCACCACTTGTGAGTTTCTGTGTTCAGCATCTGGATGCAGTCCTGCATCCTCGTTTGTTTGCTGGGCGCAGTCTTGCAGTATCAGGTACGTGTGCCCATTCTCTTTCTCCTCCTCCCCATCCCATTATTGTCGCGCGGAGGCTTGGGCTCGATAGGCGGCTCCCCTTCACCAGGGGGTCCTCTGTAAGACATAAGGTAATTATGTTAGCTTCAGATTTGGGTTTTAGGGGGTATTTTTGGTGGAACCAATGGATGAGCCGGGGAGCGTTCATATTCTTCTCTAATACCCATGACGCCTCTTCGTCTGGATAGCCCCGCCACTTCACTAATCTAAATTAGTGGCTTAGGAGGCTTCGGCTTGACAGAAGTAGCTTGTGATATTCTTTATAACAGTTAAAAATACAATTATAACTTTACTTCTTATTCTCTGGCTATAATGTAACTCTATGTAATTATCTTGTCTAATCATCAAATTGATAAATCATATGTTCTTTTTTTCCTGTTTCACACAAAAATTTATAAGGGGTTTCTAGTAAGCAATAAATGCAGACATTGTCTTTTCTCTGATTAAGGAAATCAATTTAGCCATCACAACAAGTTTTATCATTTTCACCAACCATTCCTCCATTTTGTGTACTGCCAATCTTTCTTTCTTTTCTTTGTCTGTTTAATTGATAGTGACTAGCCCAGAGCCTCAAAAAAGTTTACGTAAGTAAATTTGGCTTGAACTCCCAAGCCAAATACGGATTAGGGAATTCTTCCTATTCCCAGTACAAACCTCTAACCAATTATATGCTTTAATGTAATGTTTTATTGCATCAATATTAACCACTTAACATCAGCTTCATTATACAATAAAAATGTCCATCTACCCCATTCCTCTTAAGGTCTTTTAAAACAAAATAATTCCACAATTACAACAAAATTAATTTGACATACATTTCTATAACTTCATTCCAGTAAATGTGAGGTTAGAGACATGATTTTGAATTCAGAGTTGGGAATCCAAGTTTCATTTTGAAAGGCCATTCATTATCTGTTTATATTGTGCCCAAGAAAATTGCATCACTTTGGCAACTGCTGAGAAGATACAAACCGTTTTTTCTTTGACATTACACAAGATACAACATTTAAGAAAGACACTGAACATCCAGAATGAAAGTGACTGAGAACACAATAGACTATCTCAGTTGGAAGGCTGTGAGAAGTTAAATGACTTAAATTGTTTAAAACTCTTCAGGAAAACTAACAATTTAAGAATCTCATTTTTAGCAAGTTAATCTTCTAGGCATTAGAAGCTAAGAAAGGCCAGCCAGTCAGAAAGTTTTGGCTCTAGCTCAGGATTTCTCAAGCTTAGCAATTTTAAGAAGTGTGGACTTCACACATGTGTGGAATTTTGGGAATTGGTCCACACATCTTAAAATTGCTAAGCTTGAGAAAAATTGCTCTACCTGATTTATAAGCTAAATACTGAGAGGTTTCTCCTTGTTACAGTTTCTTCTTTTCATACATCTGATAAACCTGGGACATGTATTGTTAAGATTCCTTATTGAGATTTTATCCATGATCTCTTCTCTCCAGGGAATTGAGTAGGGCGATTAAAAGTCTGATATATTTTTTCTCTGACTTCATTAAAAAAATACACCAAAGCAATAACAAAAAATGTTTAAAACTGCAAGAAGTATCACTCAAGAGAGGTGCCTTCAGTCCAGTGATGAGTTGCCCCCGGTTCGGACCGGTTCCATAGAACCGGTAGTAAAACTGGCAGAAAGCCCCACCCACTGACCCTGATGTCATCAGAAGCGATCTGCGCGATTCCATTGTGAACCAGTAGTAAAGGTAAGTAGAACCCACCCCTGCTTCAGTCCATCCATCATCCGATTTCTAGCCATCTTTGTTTTGAAGTTATAAAAAGGTGCTTAGAAATTGCAAGAAATCTAAAAGGTACCTTACTTCCTTAAATGTCTATGGAGTCATGGTTGTCCCAAAGGTGTTTTTGCAAGAGGCAACTGGACTTTCTGGTTTTCTTTCAAGATGTTTCACTTCTCATCCAAAAAGCTACTTCAGCTCTGACTGGATGGTGGGGAATGGAAGGATTTATATTCCTTACAAACTGCTGGTCATTTGCATTCTTTCCTTAAATATCTATTGGGAAAAAAAACTTTTTTGGAATATTTTGGATTTATATTTATTTGTATTCATCTACTCTTAGATACCCTCAACTTTGGGTCTTTATTACATATTTATATTGATTTCTATATGATCTTAAGAAAAAAATAACAAACTACCATCTCCTTTCATAGCTGTGATCTTCCCTATATTTTCTCCTGTCCCCTTATTTTCTTCTTCTACTTTAAAATGAACCCAATTAATATTCTTTCATTCACTGAATGTCTTTTCTTTTCCTTTTCCTTTTCCTTTTCCTTTTCCTTTTCCTTTTCCTTTTTCATTTGGTTCAACATTTGGAACAATATTAATATTGATAATTACATGATTTCATCATTTAATGTTTATCAAGTGAGATTTTCTTTTTCTCACTGTAGTATTTTTAAAATATTTTTTCTTGTTATCATGGGATGGTCTTTTGAAAGCAATGTGAGTATAGCATGACCCCCCCCCTTTGTGATTGTTTGCAATAATAATAAATGGCAGAGTCCTTCATTACATAAAAACATTAATGGACTACTTTCTACCGCTAAGCATAGGTGATATGTAGGAACTGTTATAAGATTGGAACTGAAATTCTTTCTATTGTTTTAATTTAAAGGGGGGAGGGGGAATTTTTTTTTTAAAAAAAAGTACAAAAGTACACAATTAAAAAAATTAAATATGAAGATTATTTGGCCCAATTTTTAAACATATAATGGTACCATCATTATATGAAATATTGGTATTCCATTACTGGAAAGCAGTCACAAAAAGAAAGTAGTACGTATGTATTGATGGATCAAAACTATATACCATAATTAAGTTTTTCCAACAATGCTTAGTAAACCCATAATTCTTGATAAAATGATAAGTGCAAGACGTTAATCTATAATTCAAGAGTACATTTACATTATTATATTTATCTTTGCAACACATTAACAAACTTACAGATGTTAAGTGAAACAAGGCAATAAATCAGGAGTTTTAGACACTGCTAATTCATTTGGATCAAATTGTCAAAGCAAGATATGTTTTAATTGAGTATATTGACATTTCACAATGTATCTATCATCAACCCAAATTATTTTAAAAATTAATGAACAATTAACTTGATCCAAAGTATTAATATGGTTATTAATCCATCATGATTTGCAGGGAAATGCACAAATATTTATTTATAGTTTTCAAGTTGGAATACAGATTATAAATTGAGAAATCACAAAGACTGAAATTATACTTTGAACCCAACATCGTTTGTTGTCCTTAATGCAATAAATATTATAGAACTATTTTTAATATGAATCAGGTACCTGTCAGGATATGAGACATAATTTTTTTTAAAATAAATTCTGCATGTGCTTAGCTTTGCTTGTTTTTTTTTTTTAATGAACTCTTGAATTGAAATTGAAGTCAATATATGGTATATACTGGCTGAGGAATTCTGGGAGTTGAAATCCACCCATCTTCAAGTGGCCAAGGCTGAGAAACATTGGTATACACCAATGGTAATGCTGAAAGGTAAACTAAAAGTTCCATTATCATATAATGATCAGAGGCATCTGCAGGGGATTTCAGTTAAAGCATTACTCCTTTTTACACATGTGTATTAATGCAGTATATGTTAAAATGAGTAGGTTTTTAATCATGTGATCATACCTACAGACTTAATTTTTTTTAGCCTCCTTCCCCTTCTGATGCTAGCCATAATAGAGATAATAAAAGTCTATGTCTGTCATTCCCACAACAGATTCTTTATCAATCTTCTTGAAATAATTTTAAAGTATGGGCATAACAATGTATTAGAATAAATGCATAAATTTTGAAGTAATTCATATTTACAACATTTATCTTTCCCCATACACTTGATGGACTTTTTAAACTATTTTTTTTAACCATTTATTATACCCAATCTTAAGCACCAGTTTTTTTGGTTTATTCAGTCCAGATACAATTGCTGCTTTTGAAACTCCATCATGATTATAGATTGCACAGAATTATTAGTACCTTTTAAGCCAATGATTTTTTTTTCATAGGAAGCCAAAGGAAATTGGTGAAAATGATAACAGTTATTTGCAAGACATGAAATCAATTACCTATTATTTTAAAATGAGAAGGAACAACTTCATACACAATAAATATTTCTTAAAATATTTACTAAGAACAGTTATAATTAGCTTTCTGTCAGAAATGGAATTCAGTAGTTTACACATTAGCACATATTATGTGGTTCTTATTCCTGTTTTTGAGATGCTTAATTTGACTTCAAACACTTATGTTCAAGACTATTAAGCAATATGATCAAAACTGGGTTTTTTCTATTATTATTATTCTGATAACAAAATTTCTGAGCCATGTCAACCTTTTTTATTTTTTTTATCATGTTTAATAATTTTTTGGGCTTGTGTTAATCTTTTACTAGTATTGCATACATTTGCACTTTTATTGTTTTGCAGAACAAGAATTGTACAAAATCTATTGGTTTTTTTGGATGATCTTTAGGATTAATCATATTTTTTTATCATATTTGTGGTCAAGACTTTGCTTTATTCTCCAGTTCTTTCTCTCTTCCCTACTCCACTTCTTACATTTGGATTCCTTCAACTCTTGTCTCTATGGATTCCCTGGCTCTCACTGTTGCTCTGCGTCAATACTTTCAGGTTACCCAGGTTAACTCCTTGACTTTCCTAGCATCTGAGAGCAGAGAAGACAAGGTGAACCCCTATGATTATGCTACATTTACCTTTTTATGCTTTTCCCGGCTGCACAATGACTTTCCATGCCCCAAATCACACTCTTGAATGATTCTGCCTGGTTCAGCCTACGTGTTAGGAAAGCAAAAGGAATTTTCTCATCACAAGAATGATGACTGGATACTTTTTCTCATCCTCCTCTATTAGACTAAAACTTTATATATTTGCTGAATGAGTTAACCAACTGCTTGTTATCCAAAATTGGGCATTGCTCCACATTTACAACCTTAGTGGGATTTTGCAAGCGATTTTAGTGTGCCACATTTTCAGCACATTCTTTGATGGAGTTAATAATAATTGCATTCTTATAGTATGTTTCCAATGCCGCAGGCATTTTGATATCAGTATACTATAGCCTCTTTTATTGGGTTGGTATTAAAATGTTCAGGGTTCATGAATGGGCGCACCGGCGCATTCCATTTAGCAGGCTCTTTTTTTGTTATGCCAATTTTCCATCCTTGAACATGGCAAGACAAATAAAATCAAGAAAGATAGCACTTACTTTTAATTATTGCACTTTAATGTATATGTAAAATGAATTGGACAGAATTTGTAATTTTATAGATCGAACTCGATACAATTTAAAAATATATTTTGTAATAGAACAGACTTGCAATGTTTTGCACAATTCCTAACAACTGACTTTTATTTTTATTAGTCTCTCTCGCACAACCAAGTTGGGAACAAAGTGCCTTCTTTTTATTTATTTTATTATTAAATTTCTATGCCACCCATCTCACTGATACAGCGGCTCCTGGTGGCTTAAAATGTAAGGAAAAAAAATTTTTTTTAAGTACTAGAAAACAATTAAAATTAGAAAAATTGAGTAGAAAACACAAGCTGATGGGAAGCCTGGGGGATGAGGATCTTCTTTACCCACCCAATGTAGCAGGCCTCTGCTAGGATCCCAGGCCAAGTGGCAGAGCCAATTTTGAGGCTTTTCCGGAAGACCAGGCGTGAAGGGGTAGACAGCAGCAAACGCTCTTCTCCTGAACTTCACCAGCTGCAATTCTTTGGCCGACGGGATCCAAAGTAGGCCCTTTCCACTGGAACAAGTGGGGTAGGCCTTCTTGCCTTAAATCACTTCCTCTTGTGGGAAGAAATATCCATCTGGTTCAGTTCGAAGCTGGGAGAAAGACACTGGAAGCATGGAGGCTATTTATTTATTTATTTATTCATTCATTCATTCATTCATTTATTGGTTCGATTTATATGCCGCCCTTCTCCAGAGACTCAGGGTGGCTTACAATGCGTTAAGCAATAGCCTTCATACTCTTGTATATACCTGCTTAGTAGGGCTTTTGCCCCTCCCCCCAAGCGGTGTTCTTTTTTTTAATACAAAGTCAGTTTATTGCCCCCATAATCCGGGTCCTCATTTTACCTACCTCGGAAGGATGGAAGGCTGACTCAACCTTGAGCCTGGTGAGATTTGAACTTGCAGTAATTGCAGGCAGCTGGCAGCTAAGTGCTACTTAATAGCACTTTAGTCCGCTGCGCCACCAAGGCTCTTGGTGGTTCTTCACTAATTGGAAAGATGGTTTAATGATGAACAGAACTACCAAGCACATGATTCTGGTGCAGCCGCCCAAAATGGAGTTGAGAGTGAAGGTTTTTTATACCTTCTTTGAGCTTTGTACTTGAGCTTCCTGTTCCTGTGCAAGAACATATATTCTATTGGCTGTTGTCAGACTCCCATGGGGCCATGTAGGGGTTTTGTAGGGGTTATAGCTTACTCTATAGACAAATCCTAGATGTTTGTCTGGGCTTTGGTTTGGTTGACGTTTCTGAGGGTGATGCAATGAAGAGGCTTGTGTTCTGAAAGTGTGTTGGGCAATTCCTATTGTCGCTTAATGGCTTTTTCCTGTGTTAGATCTTGGGTAATGGCTGCTTCTAATCCTACTATTCTGCCTTTGTTTCAAAATATCCTATCTTGAATGGATTACCATATCTGCATTTCAAAAAGCTGGCCTCAGTATCTGCTGGGGCCATTAAGGAAAGTGGAGGTTGCTTTTAAAAAAAAGGACATTTTTTTCCATTTCTCCCCTTTGGGAAAATATAATATTCTGCCTTTTTTAATGTTCCTCAAAATATTTAATTCTTCTAGGAGGGTGGGTGCTGACACTCTTAAACATCTGTTAAAATACTGCAACTTGCAAAATACCAGCAGATTGTACATTGTTTCTGGCTCTCTATCCCGGTATATCATTGTAGTCTGTCCGCTCTTTCTCTTCATGTTTGGTCTCTGTAAATCCCTTTCTCCACTCTAGCCATTTCCTCTTCTCTACTTCCTCGTGGCTGATCTTGCTTTCCTTCCTCTCTCCTAATTTTCCCTATAGTATGGTGGTCAGAACTTTGTATGAAAGGCTTGTGCTCTCCAGGAATTATTACTCATCATTTAAAATACAACTGCAACAAAGGAAAAGGAAGAGGAAGGAAGAAAAAGGCTCAGGCCTCATCCAGGGCACTAAAAGCATCGTGCCGCTTTGTATTCAACATACAGTACATTCAGTGGTAAAATTCAAATTTTTTTACTACCGATTCTGTGGAGATAGCTTGGTGGACGTGGCAGGGGAAGGATACTGCAAAATCTCCACTCCCACCCCACTCTGGGGCCAGCCAGAGGTGGTATTTGCTGGTTCTCTGAACTACTCAAAAGTTCTGCTACCAGTTCTCCAGAACTGGTCAGAACCTGCTGGATTTCACCCTGAGTACATTTGCATCAAACTGATAAGATTGCTTAGGAAGAACTTGCAAGAATGGCAGTCTTGAGTGACTTGTCTATTTTCTTGCCAGACCATCACCATCACTCCAGTTCAGAACA
This sequence comes from Pituophis catenifer annectens, assembly GCF_029215685.1. Lineage (NCBI taxonomy): Eukaryota > Metazoa > Chordata > Lepidosauria > Squamata > Colubridae > Pituophis > Pituophis catenifer. The sequence goes on from NW_027256886.1 coordinate 62,472,367, forward strand.
TACAAACTCTGATTTATACAAAACATTACCTAGGTTTGCTTGAGAGTAATTCCATTGACAGTTTTTTGTGGTATGGTGGCTAAAGCATTGTGCTTGGAGAAACTGAAATTTAGCTTTATTTCAGTCATAAAACTCACTGAGGATGTGAGATCTATCATTATTTCTTGCTAAACTACTTCACAAGGCTGCTCCAAGTAAGCTAAGCATGTTGCCTTGAAGGGGGGGGGGGAGGAGAAGCCATATAAATCAAATTAGCAATGGGATTTATTTTCATGAATATCTTGCCAAGGCTGCAAATTCTACATGATCTTACTTTGGAGTAAACCCCATGAAATTCTATTTAGTACAGATGGTCTAATTGATTTATAATACCACCTGATCTCTGAATAATTTCTGAAAGAAAAAAATGGAGGAGGAAGGGGAAAACAGTGTTCCAATATTGTTTTGCCTACCTCTTGAAGAAATATACACTTTAATATACACCAGCAAGAGCCTTGCTGGTACAGTGGTCTAAGCACCCTGTTATTAACACAGCTGCCTGCAATTTACTGCTGGCTCGAATCTCTCCAAGGCTCAAGGTTGACTCAGCCTTCCATCTTTTCTAAGTTAGGTGAAATGAGGACCCAGTTTGTGGGGGCAATAAGCTGACTTTGTATAAATATACAAAAGTATGAAGGCTATTGCTTAACGCATTGTAAGCCGCCCTGAGTCTCCGGAGAAGGGCGGCATATAAATCAAATTAAAAAAAAAAACACTTATACATGTGGGACTCACTATGTTCATCAAATATAGTTGTTTTCTACTCAATTTCCCCAACTTCCTATGAAGATAAATGGTTAAAATCATATATAGAATCCATATATTGCTCTTACAATGCTAATTCTCACAGAATTGCACTCTTTGTTCAATGGCAAGTAATAAAGTTGAGTGCTTCCCTTCAACAGAAGTGTGGTGGCAAGATTAAGCTTCTTCCGTTGATTGCTTTATTTTCGTTTTTTAATGGAAATTGCACGAAATTAAGATATTATTCCATTTTGGTATGTTGGTGCTTGAACTATATTGTCACTATTAATATATTTCTATTACTATTAAAATCAGAAAGACAATTTGGTGTAATAGTAAATACATCAGGCTTCTGGAAGACCATGAGTTCCATCCTGTCTTAGGGGAAAGGCCAATTGGGTGACTTTGGATCAGTTAGTCTCTCTTAGCCCCAAGAAAAAGACGGCGTCAAACCACTTCTGAAAATCTTGCCATGCAAACTGCAGGGACTAGTCCATAGAATCACAAAGAGTTAACAATGATTTGAAAGTAAAATAAAGAACAGAGGGAGGGAAGGAGTGAGGGGGGGAGAGAGAGAGAGAGGGGACTGTGATTCTCCAAACTTCCTAAACTACAATTATCAATTGAAACAGCATGGCCCATGCTAAGGAATTTGGAGGTGTTCAACAAAATTCAGAGTTCACATTTTTTTTTATATTTAACTTAAAGCCTTTAGAAGAGAAATAGGTAGCCAGTAGGTTGCCTAAAGGCTCTAGCTCCAATTTGGAAGTAATAAAAATTTCCCAATATTACACCATTAAAACTAATTAGTAATTAATTTATTAATAATTATTATTATCCCCTATTATGGTATTATGCAAAATAGGAACCTAGATTTTGCTCAGGTCATGTCCATAAGCTTTGGGTAAGGTCTCCATTTTGTTTTGTTACAATATTAATGTTGAAATTCATTGTTGGAATATATTTTGTGCAATAACTACAGTAGTATTTAGCCAGTAGATGGCAGTGTTTACAAGTTTGGATCTATGATATATATTCTATGTTCTTTTGCTCTAAGTAGAGTTTCCTGTTTCCTGTTACATTTAAACAGCTGAGGAGTAAAGCACATGGTGACTATACTCTCTGTGATGCTATATATAGATTTCTAACAATTTATACATTAATGATATACTCATTTATTAAGCTATGAATAAACCTCGCTGACTGTCACTGAGAGACAATTTCTGATACAGATAATCCTTGTTTAGCAACCACAATTAGGACTAGCAACCCCTAGGGTAAAGCACACCCACAAGATCCACCTAGAATTTGTCTCATCCAAACCCAGAATGACTAAGAGATTTTTGTTGGACATACCTGGTCTTTGTTCATGCATGGAACAAAGCACATTTTCCCCTTTCTATTTCTATAACAGTATTTCTCAACCTGGGAGAAGTTGTGTGGATATAAATTCCCAGAATTATGGCTGGCCAAACATTGTAGTCCACACATTTCAAATTTGCTGAGGATGAGAAACATTCTCTGCTCCACTTTACCCCATTCACCACCATTATCACAACACAACACATTACTTCAGGCTAAATAAATGCAAACTATTACAGATAAATTTGCCCCTTTGAAGTGAGGAACCAGCAGAAATTATGTTACCTTGTTAAAAAGGAGCTTGTTCACTTGAGAAGCTGCTAAAGCACAAGTACTCTTTTTTTTAGAAAAGTAAACATGAATTTACCCCACGGGAACTTTTTGTCTCCCTCTGAAACAAAGAAGCCATGGGAATGAATAATTAAGAGTATATATATTTTTTACACAGGTATACTTGTCTCCCTATAGAATATTTATTTTAAAAATGCACACTAGCATAATGGGAAGAGAGTAGCATGAAAATGAACAATGAAAAAGATATAAGACAGCACAAAAGAAAAATAGAAAACATGGTATCAACAACCCTAAAAAGAAAAGGTATTAAATTACTTTGCCATACATATTTATTGTGTAAGGAAAGATGGTATCTCAGTAGTAAACTATAAACATTCAGGAATAATCTGCCACAGATTACTTGACTGCACCTAAAATCAGTACCAGGCTTTTTTTCCTTTTGACCTTGAATTTACACTAAGATAATTGATTACTTTTTTCTTGCTTATTTCTTTCTGCATATCATTCATTTTCTAAATATAGATATTTATATAGTCAAAAGGAGTCAGTCTCCAGAAAGGCAGTTTATATTATATATTATAACAGTTCCAATAAATGCAGAGATGGAGGGGAGGGAGGGAGGGAGGGAAGGGAAGGGACGGGGGAGGCAGGAAGGAAGGAAAGAAGGAAGGAATGATGTTTCAATAACGATATGTGCAGTCTTATAATCTCCCTATTGTATTGACTAAATCAGACAATATCAAAATCTGAAGACAGTGATTCATAGCAAAATCTAAGACAACCTGTAATCATATCAAATCATAAAATTTGAGTGCCTGCATTGGATCTCTGCAATGGGAGATAGCATTTTTTTCTGCTCCAGAAAAGCTCATTCAATAAGGTCTAGGTAGCACTTCTATGGTGTTCATCTAATCCCTATATACTACTGAAACATTGTGTCTATCTGTTTGTGTGTTTGTACCGTCAAGTTGGCACAAATGGTGCATTATACCACAACAGTTTTTGAATCAAGATATCTCAAATTTGCTAATTTAAAGAATGAATGAAAGAAACCTGGGACCCATTCCTCCTGTGGAATTGAAATTTCCACAATGTTCACACCTGTTTATTTGCAAATTGTGGCGGTTTTAGCCTCCCTGCAGTGAAGTGATCAAGATTTCCAATGCTTACTGCCAGATTCCCACCAACAAAGTCAATGGGGAAGCCAGCAGAAAGTCAGAAGCCACTTCAGCTCTCACTGCTTCCTCCCCGCCCCCACCACCACCCCACTCATGAGCATTCTGTTTATCTGGTTAGCAAGAAAATATTGACTTTTTATTGACTTTTATTGGCCACTACAATTCTTTTTATATTTCTGATATATACTCTTCTTAGATGATCATGGGATCATCCAGCATTGGGATAAAAAGAATATTGCCAGCTAAAAATGTTCATTCTGATCACATCAGACTGTACTACCTTTCTCTCAAAGGATGACCCAACAGGTCACACAGGATTGTCTAGTGTGCATTAAGGATGCGCAAAACATTCTGAACTTGAAATGTTCTCAACTTGAAGTAGCCATTCAGAATTCAGAGTGTTCTGAGTTCGTAGCAAAACACTCCTGTTTTTGTGGGATTTACTCACATGGGGTCAGTTACTAGTGTAGATGCAGGGAAGGGGGCTATTATTCTCTAACTCAGATTTAACATTGAGGTGCCAGAAGCATATACAGTGTCTTCTGAAAGCCAGAGCCTCCATTCTGAGGTATTTTGCAAAGTGCAATGCATTGTCAGATTGGTTCATAAATACAAAAAGTATGCAGGGTAATTAGGTGCATTAGGAAAACCCCCATTTCAACCTATAGCCATGGAAAAGTCTATTTTCTCTTTTTAACAGAATAACAGAGTTGTAAGGAACCTTGGAGGTCTTCTAGTTCAACCCCCTGCTCAAACAGGATATCCTACATCATTTCAGATAAATGGTTGTCCATTTTCTTCTTCGAAACCTCCAGTGTTGGAGCACCCACTGTTGTTGTTTTGTTGCTGTTCAGAGACAGTGTGGAAATAAATCTTACCTTGTCATAGATTCAAAATGGCTACCAGTGCTGCAAAATAATTTAATTTACTGTTTTCTACTGCATAAGGAATACTTTACACACACACACACACACACACACACACACACTTAAATCTCCTTGTGCAATTTCTCTGCAAGTTGTGTCATATAGCATACTTTGCACGGACAATCAACCCACCAATGTTTCTGATGCTAGGGCAAAATATGAGAGAGATTCTCATTGTTCCTTTTGACAGTATTTCACGTTTCTGCCCATCATAATGTGGTTGTTTTGTTTTGTTTTATTGGAATACAGCCAATGAAACATTCTGAATATCTATTCTACAACATGAAATAAAATGTTAGTTTGCTTCTTTTCATTTAGTTCACTCTCATACACATATCCTGGCCATTTTTCTGTGCAACTTTAAGTAACATCTGTGGTTTTGGGGTGAGTGTTCATCAGTATGCTGATGACACACAGCTATACATCTCCACCCCAGACCACCCCAATGATGCCCTTGCTGTGATGTCCCGTTGCCTGGAGGCCGTGCGGATCTGAATGGGGAGAAACAAGCTCAGACTCAACCCCTCCAAGACCGAGTGGCTGTGGCTTCCGGCGTCCCGGTATAGTCAGCTGGTACCATCACTGACAATAGGGGATGAGATCTTGCTCCCCACAGAGAGGGCCCGCAACTTGGGTGTCCTCCTGGATTCACGGTTATCTTTAGAAGATCATTTGACGGCCGTGGCCAGGGGTGCCTTTTATCAGGTTCGCCTGATCCGCCAGTTGCGTCCCTTTCTGGATCGGGACGCCTTGCGCACGGTCACTCATGCCCTAGTTACCTCCCGTATGGACTACTGTAATGCTCTCTACATGGGGCTCCCCTTGAAAAGCACCCGGAGGCTCCAACTGGTCCAGAACGTAGCCGCGCGGGTGATTATGGGCGCAGCTCATTACGCCCATGTAACACCTCTCCTACGCGAGCTGCACTGGCTCCCGGTGGTCTTCCGGGTGCGATTCAAGGTGTTAGTTATCACCTTTAAAGCGCTCCATGGCTTAGGACCTGGGTACCTACGAGACCGTCTTTTGCCACCAATAGCCTCCCACCGACCAGTTCGTTCTCACAGGGAGGGACTACTCAGGGTACCGTCAGTCAAATTATGTCGACTGGCGACTCCCAGGGGGAGGGCCTTCTCTGTGGGGGCTCCAACCCTTTGGAATGAACTGCCCCCGGAGATACGGAATATCCCTGATCTCCGTGCTTTCCGCCGTGCCCTCAAGACCCTGATGTTCCAACAGGCAGGGCTAAACATACAAACATGCAAATGATTTTTTAAATGTTATCTAATTCTGGGTTTTATTTAATTGACCAAACTAAGTAACAATTTTAATTAGCAATTTTATGATGTTTGTGTGTCTATATTTTTCTTGACTGTACACCGCCTTGAGTCCTACGGGAGAAAGGCGGTATAGAAATATAATAAATAAATAAATAAATAAATAAATAAATAATATGCTCAACTCACATTCACTCATATTTAATGATGTGCCATCGTCATTATTGATTTTTAGCTACCACATAAATTGACCTTCTCCAGGATATTCTCTTAATCAGATCCATCCATCCACCTTTATTCTTCCAATAAAGCTGCCACTGTTGATTTCAACATATATAAATATACTGTATATGTACAAAAGCAGTTAACAATCTAAAAGTAGAAGTTTCTTGTTTGATAAGTCTCTTTACTGTCATCTAAAAGTCTCTACATTTTTGTAGTCCAGATCTGGTAGCCTGGGTTAATATTACTACTAGGATGAGTGAAATAGTCTGGACAGGAAACTGATTTGGGATGTGGAGTGTCAAGAAAGAAAATACAGCAAATTGTTATAATTTGATAGAAGAATGTGGATTTTTCTACCACAGATGCTAGAATAGCCATCCCTTGAAATTTTGAATAGAGAACTGGAACCCATTTTAGAAGATATTGAAAATATAACTATTAACAAAAATGCCACAATCAGAAACTGATACTTTTTTAAAAAAAATGTGCATTAATCAAAATATGAGGAAAGAGAATTAGAGATTATAATCTAATTATAATATTTCTATTTATAACATTTATAGATAGTATGAAGACCTTGGCAGGGTTGGAATAAAAGACTTCCAACGTCCCGTCCAACCCTATGAATCTATGATTTAAATCATTTCTTACATTGTTAAAACAATGTATCGTGTTTCCCCGAAAATAAAACCCTGTCTTATATTTTTTTGAACCCCGAAATAAGCACTTGGACTTATTTTTGGGGAGGTCTTATTATTTTGGGGCGCGTGGAGCAAAATGGGCCTCCTCTTGCCATCTTACCTGATTTCCAGCTCTGCATTTAAATATTTTTGAGGAGGGCTTATTTTTGGGGGAGAGGCTCAAAAGCCCGATTGGGCTAATTATCAGGGGATGTCTTATTTTTGGGGAAACAGGGTACTTACATGTAATTTAATGGTTTATATAGTTAATTACTAATCAAAGGTTCACTAAGTAACTGTACAATCTTGGTAACTCCTTTCTCCATTTACAGGATTATATATTTGTACTAATTGATTTTCCCGCCTCCTTTTGCTTCTTTCCTCCCTTTTAAAGGATTAATACACTTTTTTTAAGAAAAAAAAGATAGAAACCATTTGTCCCTTTGTCAATTTTTCTTCCCAAGGAAGATTAACTCATCAAACTGTAGCTTAAGAAAGGTTTGAATTGGAAGAGCATTTTTTGAGGCAGATAACGACAAATCCAATTCATGCTATAAGACGTCAAAGTTACAATTAAAGAACATTGCATAAAATTGTCCCTGCCTATGTCAGTTAACATTTCCTTTCATCCCAACTTCATTATTTTTTAAAAAAATCTTGAAGTCTGTGATGTTTTTATTCATAAAATAATAAATACCACATTTCACTTTAGAATCTTTATTGCCGGGGAGTCCAATAGGTACTTTGCCTCCCCTATGGCTTACTTAGCTAAACTGAAAATACCAATACAAAGAAAGGCCTTTACTCTGGCACAATTACATGGCCTCACCTTTGCTGCCTTTGAAGACTGATTCATAAAAATTCCCTATGCAGAGAGTCTATGGCCCTGTGACTCTAGACACACAGAAACAACAGAGCCTTTTCCTATATTACGGAGACATTCATGCTCAACCTGTCTCACCATTACCACCAAAATACCCAGGTCACACAAGACAGTTTTACAATGTTGCCAAGTTCTGTGCAGCATCAGATTTTTCAGATGATGGCCTGTGCCATAAATTAGATTTAATGAGCACCTCATTCGCCATATTAGAATGCTCTCCTGTGCCATCCTCTTACTCCTTTCAGATTCTTCTAGAGCAGGGGTGTCAAACTCACAGTGGCATATCGGGACTTTTTCCCCCCTTTGCTAAACCAGGTGTGGGCATAGCCAGCTCATGATGCATCTGGCCCATGGGCCAGGAGTTTGACAGCTCTTTTCTCTTTTTGCTTTGTATTTTTAGTTTTTAATTCATAATATTTTTATATCTTTCAGCTTTTCATAATATTTTTCATTTTCATTTTTCATTTTGATGTATCCTTTATTCTTTTTTAATGACTGCACCCCGTCTTCTTCATTCTGGTCTATGGCCATAAGAAATATTTGATTTAATTACTTTATAATCAGACAGACATTTTGTTTCTTAAAGTGCCAAATCAAATTCAAGCACTTTTAACTGATTTCAACAAAAGAAGTTGAAACACGTAGCTAAGAGGAACTCTGCAAAGTTTTAATTTGCTGATTTGATTTAAAGGAAATTAATTCAACACACACTCACCGCCATTGCATTATATCCTTGATTCTAATCCCCAAATCAGTTTGATACACTAAATCTAATTGTTTACATTCAATCCCATTCAGCAGTTTGACGGATTACTATCCATACATACACATAAATACCCATTCTCACTCATGCACAATTTTCTTCCCATGAAATTAATGATTTATTATTAAACCATTCTGAAAATGTTGATATTTATCAGCAGTTAAACTTACTCTGATTATGAGGAATAATGCTGTATATCTTGCAATATGTTAATTGTCCTTCTTATTCCAGGTCAGAGTTTAGTCCAAGCTGAACTTCATAAAATAATCAGTTCACCTCTTGTGTCATTGCCTTCTCATCAGCTCTCACTGAACAGTGTATCTGTAGTAACTAATTCCTCATCACTGTCAACAGAAACGAAGAGAAGATAAATTAAAAGAAATCAATCTTGTCTAGACCTGTGATCCAGGTACAGATGAAACTTGTCATTTAAAACTTCAACATCTGTTCACTAATGATGTAAATTATATATAGCAAGCAAGTCCCTCTTAAATTGTCTCTCACTACTGGCATCCTCATTTCTTTCATTTATGGATTTATTTAAAGTATAAACAAAAGTGATGGTAACAACTTTGGGATACAAATACCAATCACTGTAACAATTACCACTACTTCATATGGTACCTGTTTATAATATTATGGCAGCTACTCTCCTTGGGTTCCACATTATCAAATATTTGCATTTTTGTCCTTAAATTAAACTTCCTTAAATAATGGAAACTTGATGGCTTTTCAACCTCTTCTGAATCTTCTCAGCAAATCATATCGCTCATCTTTGTTGCAGTGTGGTCAACAGTCTCTTTGCTATTTTAGGTATTTTCCCAAGTCAAAAACCTGGATTATTTTGTTTTCAGTCTAGCTGCCCCCACAGATGTTTCCAGTTTTCTGAATGTAGAGAACTTCAAGGAGAATGCAGAAAACAAACAAACCCTGAAGTATTAGCTTTTAACTTATAAGAAAATGAGGGTTGATTTCAGGGATTACATGCTACCGGTTAGCACCGGTTCGGGTGAACCAGTAGTAAAAAAAAGCTACCGGTTCATCTGAACTGGTATTTCTGACAATCAGTTATGCCACACAATTTATATTCACTAGAAAACAGGAAATCTAAATTGCATGGCACAACTTTCCCCCCCTTACTGTTCTACTTACCTTGTTAAGCCTCCTTTTTCCACACGAAGTGTGCATTTTGTGCACACCGCACATGCGTGTACATGCAGCGTGCACCACGCATGCCCGGGCAGTGAACTGGTGGCAATCCTCAGAGGATTTCACCACTGGTTGATTTGGTTTGTAAATCTAATGGATCATCATCCCAACAAGTTATTCCTGATAACATTTCTTCCAAAGGGACATTATTTTATGTAAGCAGTCTCGATGGAGTTTGGCAGAACAAAAGGAGAAAGATTTACTTAAGCCTTTTCAAAAACACTCTACTATTTAATCCCTGTAGAAATTTTATGCTACGCTATAAAGTGACATGGATTATTCAGTTTTATAAACATTTCCCAATCATTCTATAATTTTTACAACATAATAATTTTATGTTAGGAAATCTTGCAGAAAGGAGATGGAGTTTTTGGAAGAAACCATAGCGGTAGAGATATTAAAGGGCGTGATTGCTAAATATTATGAATTTTATTCCCCTTTTGAATATTTAATTTTTTTTTAAATTTAATTTCCTCATGAGCAATAACTTCAGTAGTAGCTACATTGTAATCCTGTACTGCAATAGGTACCGTCATTCAAATTAGCTATTTGAATTTTGCTAATTTAGAACCACAGACATTAGTAAGGGATGCAAAGGAGATAATGATTAAATATATGTGACTATTTTACTATTCATACTGTCACCTAAATGTAAGAAACACAAGAAAATTTGTGAAGTTGGATTTCAGTATGTACCAGACAGTCCATATCCGGCACCATAAAACTTCTATCTTTTCCCAAAATTGAAGGAATACGTTTATGAGCATCTATTTGAGTTAAATAAAGAGGCAGATAATACTGTCAGGACCTGGCTAAAAAAGAAAGCATGGAATTATTTCTGACAATTTTTAATAACTTGCCAATCATATCTCCGAGACCGCCTGCTGCTACGGACGACCTCCCATCGACCCGTGCGCTCCCACAGAGAGGGCCTCCTCAGGGTGCCATCAGCCAAACAATGTAGGCTGGTGGCCCCCGGGGGGAGGGCCTTCTCTGTGGGGGCTCCCACCCTCTGGAATCAGTTGCCCCCGGAGATAAGAAGAATCCAGGACCTCAATGCCTTCCGTCGTTCCCTGAAAACCCATCTTTTTCAGCAAGCCGGGTTGGCTTAAGAAGAAATTTTTAAATTCTTTTAATTAGTCTGTGATTCTTAACTTTCGGGCCAAAATTTATATATATATTTAAATGTTTTAATATTTGTATTCTATGTTTTTTATCTTGGCTGTACACCACCCTGAGTCCTCAGGGAGAAGGGCGGTATATAAATTGGAAATTAAATTAAATTAAATTGGAAGGATACGTGAATAGTTATATATTTATTTTTTTAAATAATTTTAAGAGTTGTAATTTTAAGTGATTGACAACCATAATAAACCCTCACACACACCCTAAAAGCAAGCCATCTGTCTCTGATACCCCTAGTGGAGACCATCCCCAAACTCCAACCTCATCCTCTCAAAGCCCTTACAGGAAAGGCCAGCTGTTTATGGCCTTCCATTTGGAAAGCTAAAAGTTTAGGAGCTTGCTGGATCCCAGGATGTTGTAGCAAAGGCACAATTCCTAGGTCTCACATTTAAGGAAAGGGACCTGGAGTATGCCATCTTGATCAGACCTGGTGGAATGGGCAGATAATCTCAGGGAGAGGAAATCCTATACCCTGGCCCCTAGCCATGTAGGGCTTTAAAAGTAATAATCAGCACTTTGAACTGAACCCAGAAAGAAACTGGGAGCCAAAGCAGTTCACACAACAGTGGTCTAAAATGGGTAAAACCCCTCCCCCCCCAATGCTTAGCTGAAGGGCAGAGTAATGATTTTCTAGAAAAAAATAATGGTTGACAGCCAGAGAACCTTATTTATTTAACTGTCATAATATCAGTATATCACTGCAATCATCAAGTTTAAAATCAATTAAGAAATAAACAGCACAGAACCCCATAAAAATTCCCATAACCTAAAATGAGCAACCTCTGAATTAATAGCTTAAAAAATTATAGGATGCTCATTTCCAAATACCTGACAAAGTTAAAACTGCTTGAGGTAATCCTGGTTTTTCGGAGCACGCTGGTTCAAAGCACTAGATATCAGCCTTCTCAAATAAATCAGTCAGGAAACATAACCAAATGAATTAAATCTACTTTATTGTAAGGCTAGATTAACAGAATCTGGCAAATCTAAAAAATCTAAAACTTCTCACCCTCCATTTTTAACTGCTTGCTCCAGTAGAGCAGCTCCTTCTTTCTTAGTTTCTTTCTCTGACCATTAAGTAACTGTGGGCTCTTCTCTTTCTTGATGGATAGTTTCCTAGGTAGTATCTCTTCTCCTGTTTCCTCAAAGTCACCAATGCATGGGTCATGGCTGACATGGCCTTTCTTGGAGTCCATCACTCCAAGAATTGGAGTGATTGATTGATTGATGGACTACAATCACTTGATTTACTTCTGTTGAAGCTACCTCAACAGAAGCTGTGGAAGGGAGAATATTTACTTCATAATATTATAATATAAAAATGTGACTACTTCAGTTTCAACCTGAATAATACTCGGGCAAACAATAAATACAAACTAAAGGTAAACCGCTCCAAACTCGATTGCAGAAAATACAACTTCAGCAACAGAGTGGTCAATGCCTGGAATGCTCTACCTGACTCCGTTGTTACATCATCAAACCCCCACAGCTTCAACCTTAAACTGTCTACCATGGACCTCACCCCATTCCTAAGAAATCCATAAAGGGGGCATGCTTAAGCGCAACAGTGTGTCTACCATCCCTGTCCTACTGTTCCCATTTATTTGTACCCATTTCCTATGTTCATGTCCATGTTTATACTTATACCTGTTATCTTGTACATGTTTGACTAAATAAACAAACAAACAAACAAACAAACAAACAAACAAATAAATAAATAAATAAATAAATAAATAAATAAATATAGAGCATCCTCTCTTAATTTAAGTAGGCAGGATTGACTCATTTTATTTTTTAAAAAATGATTCTCCTTTTTGTTCTGCTTCTCTGTTTTTTCTGTTCTTTCCATATCCACATCCCCAATTCAAATAATATCCAGCTCTTTTTTTCTCATTTTAACATTATTATTTTTTCTTGTGTTATCCCCACCTTCCCCCTCTTAGCTCTTTTACCATATTAAAATCTTTGAGCAACAACATATTTTAGCTTTGCTTAGAAAAGATGGATCCATGAGCAAAAGTTAAACTGAGAAGTTTATGAGGGATTTTCAAGGTGTCCTAAACATGCTTGAAGTGATCAACAGAAGATGAATTACTTTGTAATCTCCCAACTGTGCATTTCGTCCTGAGCATTTAGTATTTGAATTTGAGTTAGACATGACCTAGTACAACGATTCTTGTGTTTTATCATTTGTCTTGGTCATCGTATAGCATCATTGCCAAAGTAGATACTGTAAGGCTATGAAGATGTATTCCTTGCATTCACAATGCTTTCCTGAAGTTCAAATCAATAACACAAATGATGAATTCTAGCAAAGCTTTGTGTGTGTATGTGGGTGAGTGTACACATAACTCCCCTAGGAGTTTTCTACCCAGAAACAAAGCATAAATATCCTCTTTTTCCACAGTCCAGTTTATCAGGGTGGCAGGTTCCATCTTGCTTCTTTCCTGGCTGAAAAACATGCTGCAGAAATTCAGCAAATGGAAAGGAATCTACATTCAGATGACAATGAGGGTTAACAGAAGGCTCTGCACTTCTTCTGGAAGGTTACAACCATATGATATATTGCTTAGGAAAAAAGCATGAGATAAACAAATTAGCTATCAACAGTGGCATCTTTAGCAAGCCACAACAATGCCAAAATGATATGATGTTTCATCAGCTGTCATGAAACTCCGGGGGGAAGAAAATTCCTCATCTTGATTCTCATAGCTTGACAACAATGACTGGCAAATTTCAACTTGAAATTTTCATCAACATGCTCTTGCCCAAATCTTTCAATATTGAAGGATATCAACAATATGACCGACATGTCTGTGTTCTGTGAAATGCCAAGCTTGACAGCAATTTCTCTGTCAATTGTCCTTAACCATTTATTAGCATTTCTTAGGAGAAGCTTGTCAGTTGCTGCCATGGATCATCCATTCCACCGCTGATCACAAAAGTCAGCTCTTCTTAGTTCATCATCTTTACGATTTTTGGCCCATCTTACACAATACTGACATCAACCCAGTAACTATAAATAACCTATATTTAGCACTGAATTTCAGTTAAACTCTTCAGTAGTGAAAAACTCAATCACAGCACGTTGCTTAAAGTCACTGAGATTTCCATTTTATGAATAATAGTAACACAACCTTTTCTGACAGAAACTGCCACCAAAAGAAATGCTAAAGAACACATTAGAGTTTCTACCACATCAATATCGCCATCTATTGGTGATTTATAACATTGGAGCCATTGTCTTTCTTTCAGCCCTTGGAGAATATGATTTCAGTCAGCCAAAGTATCCCATCCCCACCCTTCTAAACACCTTTTAAAATTAGGATTACACTTTTATGAATTTCTCATTTCAATTCTTTTGAAAGATAGAAAAAAAAGAGAATCAACATTAAAGTCTAGTTTTCAAGTACAGTTGCTGAGATTTACTCCATTTGCAGGAGACAGAGTGTTTTAGAAAATGAATTCATTTCTCAGGCCTCATTTAATTTAATTGTAGGGGGCAAATTTAATTAGCGAGGTGAAAAAATTAAAACAGTGAGAATTAAAGGCAGATTTATTTGTTTCTTTTTATAGTTCTTTTAGATCTGGTTGTTATGGTGATAGAGAATAAGTAGAAAAATATTAAAGATGACCTTTCTCTTCAATCATCAGTGATGGAATTTTTTTTTTTACTAAATTGTATTACAATCCTTTCAATGCCTCAGAACTCTTCTTATATTGAGAAATATACACATTTTCAAGTTAAAATTACTTTAATATTGAATTAAGATAAATGAATAATTATGCAGTATCAGATTATTACTTATTTTAACTGATATAATTATTGTTTGATAGGTAGGAAAAGGCATTTTTATATATATGATAGCACCGTGATTCATGTTGCTTTTGTTTTCTGAATTTGTTCTATTTGTAAAAATAGGTGATCAGCAATTTGTTATTTTGGAAGTGAAATGGGTCCAAATAACACAACTGCTTACATATTTAAAGTTTCCTGAAACTTTTTAGAAATGTAATGAATAACATTTAAGCTTCCAGGATCTTTAAAAAAAAAGTGTAGAACTACAGGGAATTCCATTTGGAAAGAACTGAAAAGAAAAGAGCCAGTAAGTGAAAAAATGTCAGAGGTAATTGGTTCAGCTTTAACAGAAAATAAGTAGTTTTATCCTAAAGTGGAGATTGGGTTCATAGAGACTATTAAGTTCAAAATATACCTTACCTGCACTATATAGAAAATTTTCAGAAGAGAATGGCTTTTGCTCTCCAGAAACTGCTGTTAGAGGGACATCAGTGGTTCAGCTGATAACCTAAAAAGAAAAAAGAAAAAAAAATTAAACAGTTGTTCTGCTTAAGTGGATGGCTTGAGCAATACTTTCTTATTCTTATGATAGGGATGTTGGGGAGGAGATAAGACAGGTATGGCAAAAATTCCAGTGAAGAAATGGAAGAACTGCTGAGAGGTGAAAATGGAATTAGCCATGGCACCATAATTATCCGAGCTTGTGGCAATATTAGGGCTATACCTGGGAAGAGATCAGCTGTTTCCCCAGGTATCATTTTGCCTTCAGGAGATCCCCCTGAAGTTGGAAAGCCTAAATAATTTAATTTATCCTCTTCCTCTATCATCATTTTAAATAGCAATAGTCCTTAGACTTGTATACTGCTTCATAGTGCTTTTACAGCTCTGTCTAAGCGGTTTACAGAGTCAGCATATTGCCCCCAACAATCTGGTTCCTCATTTTACCCACCTCGGAAGGATGGAAGGCTGAGTCAACCTTGAACAGGTGAGATTCGATCTGCTGAACTGCAGCTAGCAGTCAGCTGAAGTAGCCTGCAGTACTGCACTCTAATCACTGCACCACCTCGGCAAAATCTAATGGCAGAACTGGAATGAAACACTCTAAAGCAGTGTTTCTCAACCTGAATTCTCAAAGAGAATTCTCAAAAAATTCTGGGAGTTGAAGTCTGAACTTGAAGTCTCAAGTTGCCCAGGTTGAGAAACACTGTTCTAAAGCATCTCTTGCAAGATTCATGCCTGTTGTTTGATCTCTCGTTTCTTTTTCAAAAAGTGAACTGTGTGTGGGCATACGTTGTACATACACATGGACATGATTTACATGCATTCTATTGTTTGAAAGCATGTCATACTGAAAATGAGAAAGTAAATCATTTAAATCATAGTATAAATATGTATACCATGTATATATAAATAGCATAATAGTATAAATAATTAAATAGTATGAATAGTATAAATAATTAAATCATTTATCCTGCAAATAGCCCCAAGTTTTTGGACACCTAAATAATGTGCTGTTGGCTGCCTTGAGTGGCATTTGTGAGAAGGGCAGCCATGCAAATTGATTTAATAAAAAAAAAGGGACCTTGAAGTTACCGTACCTAAATAAATAAATACTAAAGAGAAATATTCATGTGTATCTCAGTGGTGACCAGGATTTATATTCAAGTCTAGCCACTATAAATCCTGGATTTACAGCCAGCAGCTCTGATCCACGCCTATTTAGACACCTCAATCGAACTTCTAAAGGCAGGCTGGTTTACGGAAGAGGCTGGATATGCCCTGTATCTTAAATGCCTGACTTTTTGTTGTCTTTAAGTTAGCGATAGCAGTACAGAGCCATTTGCCATTACTTGAGAAAACCAATAGGGCTCTCAAAGGCAGAGCTGGTAAGATAAATAAAGGGGGGAAATGCTATATATTGAAGAAAAGAAAGAAGAACGGGAGAAAACAAATCTAATCCCAGTAGAGGCATTGTAAAATTGGGAATGTTCATCCTGTGATAAGCCTCCTCGCTACTTCTTGTCTTGTACAAATGAGAGGGGCTTCCTTCGGACATCCAGATGTTCAATGCAGAGGTTTGGTTCTGGAAAGCTTTCACAGGAATAGCTATATAAAAGGGGTCCTTAGTGCTCTCTGAAGTTGCTTGTTTTCTTGCAGACATTCCGTTGCCCAAAGTAGATACCATCATCAGTGCTACTCTAGTACTGATGATGTTACCTAGTTTGGGTAGTGACTAGGTATGCAAGAAACAAGCAAGCTCAGAGAGCACCAAGGACCCCTCACTTCAGCCCTGTTGTGGCCCGCCAGTGGCCTACGTGGATCATGGCTGATCCCGACAATGAGGAGGCTGGTGTGGTGTTGTGCCAGCAGCTGGCGCAGCCGGCGCTCGCGTCGGACAGCGAGGAGGCCAAAGAGGATGTGATGCCAGAGGCAGAGAGTCAGCCAGGGCCTTCAGAACTCCAGAGGCTCCTTCCAGTGGAGAGAGCAAAGTGGAGGAGCCTCTCCTCAATGCTCAGGTACGCAGGGCTGCCAAAAGGCAGGAATGGCTACTCAGGAGGAGGAGGTCTACTCAAGAATAGGTCTTGAGGATAATTGGCCACTCCCTTAGCCTATTTAAGTCGCACGCAGCTAGTGCTTTCTTGCTAGAAACAACATCACATTACTACAGAGCATCTTGGAGAGCGAGCAACTTCTCATATCTAGTTTTCTGGGCTGGTTGCCAACCCTTGTCGGACGTTGTTCTTAATAACTTTGATAAGGCCCCTTTGCACGGGAAGCCTGCATTCTTGAAAGGGGTTTGTTTGGAATTAAACAGTGTTTGCAAAGCTTGGTGTGTGTCACATTCTCTGGGAATCCGAAGCTGGGACAGAACAAGCTCTGAGCTATAAATATTCCCCTTTAATAGCTATATATATGGTGGTCTCTATACACAGCAAGACCACAATACAACATACTGGTATGGAGAAAGGCCCTGCTTTGATTAGATGTCACTGACATCATTTTATGGGAACATCTCATCACTCACAAGGTAGCCAGTGCCAACTCGGCTATAGCAAACATGAATATAACATAATCTGGCAGCAAATAAATAAATATTATAAAGAAGTTGGCAGAGAATGAACCGAGAGAAATTCATACATATATGGATTGGAAATATTTCTATTCAGTGCAGGGCTACATTTTTATTTCATAAATTCCTGATTATTCAGTCATTATTTGCAATGATGATTAAGGTTAGTGACCCTTCTTTTTCTCCTGTGGCAGATATAACACTGTCTTTTCTGAGGTAGAAAAGGCTCTGCCTATTGTGTTTGGCTGGCGTGATTGAGTCGTCATTGTGTTTTGATTTATTTTCAGTAAGCGTTTGCTAAGTAAAATTGCATATTTTCATGAGCAAGAGAACGTGGGCATGTTGGTGCCAAACCATGACTTTAATCACTATTCTACAAAGGGATCTTCAGCTGTTGATGAAGCTCATGGGTGTTGGAGTTGACAGATCAGGATGGTTTAACAGTAACAAGAGTTGGAAGGGACCTTGGAGGTCATCCAGTCCAACCCCCTCCTCACGAAGAGACCTGTACTAGGGATTCGAACCGCCAAACTGCTGACCTTTCTGATCGACAAGCTCAGTGTCTTAGCCACTTGAGCCACCTAGTCCCATTGATGCCTAAGGAGTATGGCTGCACTTAATTATAGTGAAATTGGAGGGGGGTTATCTTAGTTTATGTAAACTCAGCCACTACGATTTGTAAAATACGGTGTATGGAATTTGGAGGAGTAGGTACACTAATGGGACATTAAACCCTCAAGTGGAACAGCTGAAATTATATTATAAAAAGATCAAAAGTGATGTAGGATCATCTGGAAGTAGAAGTAGATGAGAAGAGAGCAAAAACTATAGGTAATCTAAGTTAAACATAATTATAATTAAATTAAATTAAATT
The DNA here is from genome assembly GCF_029215685.1 of Pituophis catenifer annectens. Lineage (NCBI taxonomy): Eukaryota > Metazoa > Chordata > Lepidosauria > Squamata > Colubridae > Pituophis > Pituophis catenifer. The sequence goes on from NW_027256886.1 coordinate 62,490,872, forward strand.
AAATACAGTTAATCTGATTACTTTGGACATATTTCACTATTTCCTGCTTATGTCACATTACAATTTGCAATTTGCAGTAATGTCTGGGAGATTATAGATAAAGTTTCAAGAGACTACATATGGCCCTTAGGCTGTGTACTCAGATTTATTTTGGTGTTAAGTAGGAACATGTTAAACAAACATGTTTGAACAAACCATAGAACCTAACCTTTGTGTTATTGTTGGCGTGCTGTTTTCTGATTGCCTGATATTGCTATTGGGATTTTAAGTACTGCAAGCCAACTGGAATAATTTTGTGAATGCCAGTTGATATGGTTTTATGATGCTTTGAAAGCAGGAAATTATTGGACTACAAACTGGGCAAAACCGTAGTTTGCCAAGTGTCTCATTTTGTCAATCAACAGAATGCTGATTATATTAATGCTGCATTCCAAGAAGTCTGCAGATTTGTAATTTGAAAATCAATATGACAAATTGCAATTGCATTTAAATCCAATTCAAGCAATTTGGAAAAACCTGGAAGAAGAAAGAAATATGATCATTAAAAAAAAGACATTAAAGAAAATTTTCTTTACTGAATCTAAATATTTTAAAAGATAAAATGTGTATGTGTGTGTGTGTGTCTATTCTAAATAGAGAAAATGATTTTTTTTTAATTTCTAGAAAAGAAATAATATGTGATCATATAAGGATCTAAAATTATATGTGTTTTATTAAAAAATGCAAGTTATTTATTAAAAATCATTAAATCCTTATATTTTATTATTGCAACTTATTGAAATGCATTTCCATTTATTATAGGGTTGTGTGGGTTTTTTTGCCTCATTCATGTCCAATTCTTAGAGATTGTCTGGACAAGTTCCTGTAATTTTCTTGGCAAGGATTTTCATAAGTAGTTTGCCATTGCCTCCTTCCTAGGGCTGAGACACTGTCTGGGCCAAGGCCACCCAGCTAAGTTCTTGCCTGAGACAGAACTAGAACTCATGGTCTTAAGGTTTCTATACTGATGCCTTAACCACTACACTAAACTGGCTGAGATTAGATTATTACTGATTTATAATTGTTGTTAATAGTATTATTGTTATTAAGAACGGCAACAGTAGGTAATATGTCTGTGCTTTAGTTGCCTTTGAATCATTGTATATGTTTAGCCCTGGTAACTTTAAGACACATTTTTCCTAAAAGCTACTGTATATGCTTCATGTTTCATTACAGACAAATGCTTAAGTGTGTTCTAAGCCAGTATTTCAGCCACAATAGGTGGAGGTGTGTTTGCGTGGTGATAATAATGAATCAAAGAACATTCATTATGCAGAGCTTTTTGAAAGAAACAGGAGCATCAGTAGTAAAATCAGTCTAAAGCACTTTTTTCCCCTCTAGGTATTAAATAATGGCATGTTAAGCTTTGCAAGGAGAGAGGGGGGGGAGAGAAAGAATATTAAATGGGTTGCCTTGTCTTGCCATTTCCACACCCTTCTTTAATGTAGAAGCATAAACTAACTGAAATTAATGCTGAAATAAAGGTTACAATAAAGGCAGCGCTTTGCAAATTCTTTTAGGCAGCAGTATCACGAAAGGCAAAAACTATAAACATCAGCTTACATCCACAACACCTGCCCTACGTAGGCCAGGCTTAACTATTCACTGTTCCAGACTGTAAATCTTTCCAATATGACTCTCTCACCTGCATAAGTGAAGGGAGGAGAAAGAAAGTTGTCAGGGATGAATTCTCTTAAATCACCACTTCAGATGGCTTTCATAAGCCGTGCAAGATGCCTTAATGTGATTGCCAAAGTTGAAGGCCTTCCTTAGTCTCCTTTTTTTTTGTTACAAGTAGAAAATCCCAGGTAGAAAAAGAGAGAAAATAGCAATAGTAATAGCACTTAGATTTATATACCACTTTACAGCCCTCTCTAAGGAGTTTACCAAGTCAGCATATTGCTTCCAATCTGGCTCCTCATTTTATTGACCTCGGAAGGATGGAAGACTGAGTCAACCTTGAGTCAGTCAGGATTAAACTGCTGGCAGTCGGCAGAATTAGCCTGCAGTACTGCATTCTAACCACTGCCCCACCACAGCTCTTAACTCCATCTCTAAACAGAACTTTGCATTATGGACCACTAAAAGATTTTTTGCTCTTGCATTAGTGTTATGTAAAGAGGCAGTGAGGCATACTGGTTAAGACATTGGATTAATAATAGGTAGTCTCAAATTCAAGTCCAATTTGGGCCATGGAATTTTTCTGTATGACTTTGGGCAAGTTGTGCTCTGACAATCTAACTTATCTCACAGGGTGGTTGCTACAGAGAAAATAGGAGGTAGTGGCCCTTTTTTATTGGCTCCTGAATGAAAAGTGGAATAGAAATGTGACAAATAAAGAAACTATCTCATACTACAAGGTTTATGCCTGCATTTTCTTCATCAAGGCAGTCATGTGATTCTCTTGAGTGGAATCAGCAATCTTCTAATCATCATTTCCAAGAAAGACCCATGATGCAATCAACATGGGATTCTACGGCACTGAACTGTATTAGTTCTCACAAAGCAGACAAAAATAAGAGACACTATCCTTGCATGTTTATGTTAATCTCCATCAACATAATTAATATCAAGAAATAGATAGCAACTGCTCAAGTGAGTGGCATGAAATTAAAAAAAATATTTTTTTTGACCAAAAAAAAATTGCTAAATGCTCTTTTAGGATGGGTGGGTGGGTGATTTGCACACTTGTATTGGGATTGTGCTTTCAGTCTGGAGCTCTCTAGATGTTTTGGACTTCATCTCTCACCTTATTATGCAGGAAAGTTCATAATACCCAGCATACTACAAACAGAATTAGAAAAGTTACAGTCCAAGAACTTGGACTTGTTCTTTATGAAATCAGAAAAGTGAAGAGGACCATAAGATCCTTTAAAAAAAACTTCACTGGTCAATTAATCAAACTGATTAATTGTATCTTCATTTGCCTAAGGAAACAAAACAACCAGTCTAATGCAATGGTTACAGATGGAGGTGGCACTGTATTTATTCCCTGCCTTCGTCTAGAGCAGGGGTTGGCAACCTTAAACACTCAAAGAGCCACAAAGATCCTAACCAGAAGCCCCCGTTCAATTCTGGATCTGACCGGAAGTCCGGTTCAGGGATGGGTTCTACTTACCTTTACTATCGGTTTGCAACGGGGCCGCGTGCACGAGCAAAGCAAGCATGCTCAGAAGTGAGCATGTGCAGAAGCGTTCTGATGACATCAGGATCAGTGGGCAGAGCCTGCCACCAGTTTTACTACCGGTTCTATAGAACTGGTGCAAACTGGGGGCAACCTACCACTAGTCCGGTTCCCCCACCATCGTCTCCTCCTAGTGCGGCATCCTTTTTCCTCTACCTGTCCTAACCGAAAGCCCTATCAATTATGGAGCCGACCAGCAACAGGGCGCCGCAGCAGACCTCTGGTCTAGAGGAAGTGAAATAGTTGGATGTGATGGTAGCTCAATAAGTGCATCACCCAGATATTTTCTCATATATTCAGTCAAACAGTTTGCTGTAAACCCCTGTACGGAGGTTGCTAGGTAGTGCTGGCATGGTTGAATTCTCTCCCTTCTTAGTTATTCTGATTGGATTTCTTTGCCGGAGGTGGGGAGATTTTAACTTCACGCACTTGCTTTTTTGTACCACTCAGCTGAAGAGGAACAAATTGCTCTTTCTTTGTTGCTAACAGAAGCAGGGAAACGGCAAGGTTGTTCACAATTACAGGAGGGTGGGTAAGATTAAACTTTCTTTCCCTCCCCTCACAAACCTCATGACCATTGCTATTCTCTACCTGCTATATCAACCAACCTTTCTACTAGGGGAAAAATAATTAAAACAAAAAGCAACATACCCTAGGCAAACTTCCAGAGGTCTAATATTTGTGTAAGTCTGATGCCATTTTAAATGCATGTTATGAGACAGATAAGTGGAAGGTTCCCTGTTTACATTGGCTTTCCAAAATTCCATTGTGTTCACATGCTGTATAAACACAGAGGAGCAGGGCTTGTCATAATAAAGGTCAAAAACCTGGCAGTCTCTTGTCTCTTATCCTTCTGTTAGAGAAAAGAGCAGAGCTAGAAGCGCCAGGTTAAATTCATCCAGTGAATTATTTACTCATCTATATATTTTTGTTGACACCATTTTACATTTATAAGCTGTTTCTCATCCAACCAGCAGTTCTAGTTCTTGTATCCAAAATGCTAGAACTGGGAAGTGAAAAATAAACAAATCGGTATTTGTATCCAAATCAATCTGGAAGCTGCTCTTCCAAGTAATTCCAGTAGTTGTTGCCCCAAAATTACCATGCCTATTAAATACATTAGAGGGATGAACTTCACTTGGAAATGAGAATTAGGTTCAAAAGTGCTGCTAGGTGAGAACTGTTTTGCAATTTCTTAGATGTTTTCTTCTTCCGGGAAAGGGGTGTTTGATTTTATTTTATTTTTTTCATTGCTACTTCATTCTTACAGTCTTTGAAAACATCTTTCAGGCTTCTAGAGCTTGCTTGCTTTCTGTCACACACCCTTCCATCAACTTCCATGACTTCCATGTACAAACCTAGAGATGCCAGAGCAGAAATCCACAATAAAACCTATGATAGATATGAGCCATGGTGGCGGAGTGGTAAGAGTGCAGTACTGCAGATTACTTCTGCTGACTGTCGGTTGACTGCAGTTTGGTAGTTCAAACTCCCACCGGCCAGTACGCTCTCATAGAGAGGGACTCCTCCGGGTGCCGTCAGCCAAACAATGTCGGCTGGCGACCCCTAGGGGGAGAGCCTTCTCTGTGGGGGCACCTACCGTCTGGAATGAGCTCCCCCCAGAGATACGGAGGATCCCGGATCTGCGCACCTTCCGCCGCGCTGTGAAGACTCTTTTATTCCATCAAGCAGGCTTGGCCTAATCTCCTCCCTCTTTTAATATATAAATTTTAAATCTGTTCTTAAATTATTGGGGTGTTTTAATTTGTCTGGGCCAAAAAATGATTTAATTCGATTTTAACTGGTTTTTTAAATTTTTGTATTTATGTATCTTATTGCTTGGCTGTTCACCGCCCTGAGTCCTTCGGGAGTAGGGCGGTATACAAATCAAATAAATAAAATAAATAAATAAATAAAATAAATCTCACCAGGCTCAAGGTTGACTCAGCCTTCCATCCTTCTGAGGTTGGTAAAATGAGGACCCAGATTTTTGGGGGCAAGATGCTGACTCTGTAAACTGCTTAGAGAGGGCTGTAAAAGCACTGTGAGGTCTAAGTGCTATTGCTATGAAAGAGCGTGGAACATGGAGCAGGAATTATTGCTGACTTTCACAGATTAATTCTGGCCCAAAACTCACTTGAGCCTGCACTTTATGTACAGTTTGTTTGTTTACTTATTCAATCTCATGTCCACTGCACTTTGTAGAGTTTTCCTTGGTCTATTTGACGTCTTCCCGACAGTGATACTGTACTAGCACAGTTCTCTTGTACAAGGGATTTGAGTAAGCCTGAAAATCTTACCCACATTTTTTTAGTCTCTTCTATGATAGTTTCCTCTTCCACCTTCATTCATAAAACTGAATGCCATTCTGAGGTAGAGGCTGAGTATCTCCCCTGGTAGGACCTGAATTTGTCACAAATAGAGTGGCTAAATTCTTATGGACTGTTCTCTTAGAAGGAAAATACTGAGTTTGTCCTGATGTTTCTGGCTAATGGTTCCTTCTCCTCTTCCTCCTCATTCTCTAAAAGAGAATGTTTACTTGTATTACATTTACATTTTCAGTATATTTTATTAAATTTTAATTGCCCTGGCCATTGACTGTATTGCATTAATAAAGGTAAAAGTGAGATCTCACTCCTTAAGTTTCTATAAGCGTGGGTGTATATAAATAAAGGGACACGGTGGCTCAGTGGCTAAGATGCTGAGCTTGTTGATCGAAAGGTCGGCAGTTCAGCAGTTTGAATCCCAAGTGCCGTGTAACGGGGTGAGTTCCCGTTACTTGTCCCAGCTTCTGCCAACCTAGAAATTCAAAAGCACGTAAATAATGCAAGTAGAAAAATAGGGACCACCTTTGGTGGGAAAGTAACAGCGTTCTGTGTGCCTTTAGCATTTAGTCATGCTGGCCACATGACCATAGAGACATCTTTGTACAGCGGTGGCTCTTCGGCTTTGAAACAGAGATGAGCACCACCCCCTAGAGTCGGGAACACTAGCACATATGTGCGAGGGGAACCTTTATCTTTACCTTTATATGAAACAAACAAGAAAGTTAGAAAAGAAAAAATAAATTTGGGTCAATAACAATTCATCAAAAAATTAAAGTTTCTTTTTTAAAAAAAAAAAGTTTTTTTTTTCTTAGTTCTGTAGGACAAGGAACAGTACAGCCTGGAGGCAGAATCAAGAGAGGGATCAGTCTAGAGTTGTTATGTTGCCACAAGCAATTTAGATCCAACCCTTGGAATTCCATTAGTGCTGATCATTAGTTGACTAGATTCTTGTGTAATACTGTAGGTGTGAGCAATACATCAGCTGAATTGGAACTCAATGTATGGTCCCAATTCTTCACGCCTGAGAAGTTCTTTGATTTTTTTTGGCTTTGTTTTAAAATCTGTACTGAGCTGTATGAACCAACCATAATTTAATTCATATTTGAGATAAATTCATAAAGCAGCTTGGTTCAAATATATATTTTCAATTTGACTTTAAAAAGTTATCCATAAATTCTAATGAGAAAACATCATATGGAAGCCGCTTCCATTTTGAGCAGAATGGGATAAAAAAACCAGAGATTATAGACCCTTTAGAAAATACCATTCTCGCCAAGTTTCACTCTGAATATCATTATAGGCTTTTCTGCGGTAACATACATATATGCCCATCATGCTAACGCTCTCAAGTATAGTGCAGAAGGTTTATGCAAAGTGCAGAAAAAAGGTAAGAAATAATAAGCAAAGAAGATTAAGGACATGTCAGAAGGGAAAGCAAAAAGAAATATGCTTATATTTAGTTTAAAGCAACTCAATTCACTGTAACTCACCATTACAAACCAGTCTAACACTTAAAGATTATTAATTCGTACATTGTCTTTTGTTTGTTTATAATCAAATTAATTTGTCACCGATCTCATGGTTCAGATGACTCTTTTGTTCTTCCTTGTTCTCCATTGTTCTTTGTTCTTTTCACCTCACCTTTGTTCTTCTCTTTTTCTTGAGGTTCTATCAATGCTATTCAAACATAAGTTCCTCAACAGACCTCTTAAAGCATTGCTTCAGTAATCTCAGCAAGCATAATTGCTCATGGGAATTTCCCAGAAGAGCACACCTTGACAATTCTTAAATCTCCTTAAACACACACACACACACACACACACACACACACACACACACATACTCCAACAATTTCCAAAGCATGTGTCCTCATTCTTCTACTATGTCAAGTTCCAAACACAGCTACGACAGCCCAGAAAAACTTTGAAGTGCTGCATTCCAGAAGTGTGAGTTTTCCTCTTAACTCAGCTCAAGACTTTTCCATCTAGACCAGGGGTCTCTAACCTTGGCAACTTTAAGACTTGTGGACTTCAACTCCCAGAATTCCTCAGCCAGGAAAGCTGGCTGAGGAATTCTGGGAGTTGAAGCCCACATCTCTTAAAGTTGCCAAGGTTGGAGACCCCGATCTAGACCATCCATAATGCATACATCTTTGGCTGAAGCAGTTGGGGCTGGTTGTCAGCCTTTTGTGGTAGGGCAGATCAGGAAACAGACACCACAAGAAATATAGACCATATAGATATAAACCATAAGAACAGAATCTCAAAAATCTGAAAATGCTTTACCTTCCCTCCCTCTTACACCAAAGAGGTTTAAGATGGAGCCAGTTTAGCTTCTTTCTAACTGTTTCTTTCTTTCCTAGGCGTCATTCATGTTTTCTTAGCAACTGCATTCTGTCTCCAAGGTCACAACTATGATTATCTACAACAGTGATTCTCTTCTGGAAGATTTATTGTGGGAGGCTCCCTTTCACCTGATCAGTGGTTTGGCACTTGTTTTGCAGCATTGGGTTGGGACAAGGGGTACTGGAACTCTGGCTTTTCTCTCTCTTTTTTTTTAATGGCTTACTAAACAAGTCCACATGCATGTCCCTGGTCCCTATAATTAGTGACGGTATGCAAAGCATCACAACTTGGCAAAGCCACCTCAATCGGTGCGTGATTTTACTGAACAAAGCTTCTGCACAGGCCGAGGCCCATTTGTCAGCTGGAGTGTTGGCCCAATTGATCCAGTTTGATTACAGAAAAGTGGTGGCACTGCTTCACTCAGTCAGGCCCTTCCATAGGCATGTCAGTAAAAACCTTCCTGAGTCATGGTGCTCCTTTGAAATGCAAATGATAAAAAAAATGGAAGAGGATTTGCAAGAGTAATCAAAATGAGCTGTATCCATATTGGTATTCAACTGAGTCCATTAATCTTGCTTTTTAATACAAAGATGGCTGGTGAGGATAGCACTAGCACTTAGATTTATGTACTGCTTCACAGTGCTTTAGAGCCCTCTCTAAGCGGTTTACCGAATCAGCATATTGCCCCAAACAATCTTGGTCCTCATTTTACCCATCTCGGAAGGATGGAAGGCTGAATCAACCATCAGCCGGTCGGGATCGAACTGCTGGCAATTGGCAGAATTAGCTTGTAATTCTGCATTCTCACCACTGCCCCACCACGGCTCTAAGGATTGCTTACAAAGAAAGGTAATTACTTATTTTAAGAGAACTCTTCCAACATAGCACTTTCCACCCACAAACAGCCTGCTTTCCATACCCCCCACCATGCATTTTCTCTCCGCTCTCCCCACATGCCCATAATATATGCTCCCTTCCCATCTAGCAGGCATGTTCCCTTTTTCCATAATAGCGATCCACCCACAGTGTCCTCTGTTTCCATCTCACCCACTCACCCACCATCTATGCTTTCTTCCTCATGCATCACCACACACAGTCATTCTCAAAAACTTGGCATATTAGAAAAAGTCCTTAATGAAAAAAGAACTGATTTTTTTTTTAATCAGTTAGAAATTGACAAAACAGAATACTTCCCTTCAAGCACAGATCGTAGAACACGGATGATTTTGACAGACTCCCATATCTTTAACCTTCACACTTTGTAACACTTACCATTCAGTATGTCAAATATCAAGCAGCTATAACTTGGTGCAAAATATACTTTCCCACACATATGAAAACCATGCAGTAAGAATTATTCTGTGCAGACCAAATTATAAAGGACAATAAATATATATGAGAGTGCATATGGAATGAATATGAAACAATTGCTGATTAACAGCTTATTCTATATCCCTGCCACTGACTAAAAGTTATTAAAGAATCAAGGCATATTTTATTCATAGGAATTTATGCTAAAATGACAAATATGGCTATTTGATCTTCAAAAGATATAAATTCTTATTAATCCAATTCAATTTAAATCATTTTAGATCATCAGACACTTGGGCTAATATCTAGAAAACATCCTAAATCACCATGAGATATACTGTAAGAGTTTTAATTAAAATTAAGATATTATCTTTTGTCAAGATGTATGCCTAGTGGCTAAAATAATAAGCAAATACTTGATCTATGTGCTTTTAATTACATTAATATCCTGTCCTTCAAGAATCACTTGCATATTGTCCCATTCAAGTCTTAGCCATGGCAACTTTCAGACTCATTCTTATCTTTACTTCAGAAGCAACTCTAAGAAGCAGAAAATATACCTTTGATGAAAAGATGAAATTACATCTGGATCTGACAAAGAAAACTATGGTCTGCTTTGAATAGGATCATATTTTCCGATAACACAAATGAATCCTAGTGAACATCAGTTTCCTGCTCCTTTCCTCTCCTCTTCTCCTCCTCTTCCTTCCCTCCCTTGCTCTTCCCTGCCCTACCCTGCCTTTATTTTTGATGAAGAAATTTGGTACTCCAACATTCAGGTTCAACATTACAGCTGCCTGTCTTGAACTCAAGAAACTAGATTAAACTTGAGATACAAATATATGCCTATGTATACCCTGTTTCTCCCAAAATAAGACATCCCCTGATAATAAGGCCAATCTGTCGAGTGTCAGCCATTCCCTGTGAATCGGGCATCTCCGACTTTGTTTTTCATCAGAAAACTTCAGCGCTTACTGTATGACCACCGTGTAAGCTACGATTAAACCGGATAGTTTCACCTTTGAGTGTGTGCGTCAGATGTTTGTTCAGCGGAGCACAGGTGGTTCCAGAGGAGGCTGACACAATCGGGCTTTTGAGTGTATGGCAATAAGGCCAAGCCTCAGGGTTCAAAAAAATGTAAGACAGGGTCTTATTTTCAGGGAAACACGATACATATATGTATATTAAGGGTTCTGTAGAAACGGGGTTACAGAGGTCTTAATAGTAGGTTAGATTGGTAGACTGGAGTTCATATAATTGTTTTAGGCCCCACTAAATCAGATTAAGGCAATCCTACACTTTGTGTCATCTTAGATGCAAGGAACCCAGTATTCTACTAAAATAGTTTGATAGCCCTGTGGAGAAATTTGTGAAATAACTCACCTAAAATACATCTCTCCCTCCCTCTCTTCCTCCCCACTTTCTCTCATCATGTGTCAGACTCATGACAAAAGTTTGAAACTTTAATCACATGGTTACTGTAAGAGAAGGAGTGGCAGAGCCTGGGGATGGAGTCAAAAAAGGAATCAGTTTAGAGTCTTTACACGCCCACAAGCAGTCTAAGTTCAAGCCCTTTTGAATTCTGTTATCTAGTGCCAAAATAGTGCTGTTTGCTGACTATGCATATGTATGAACAATAAATCAGTTTAACCGGAACTTAATATGTGGCCCTGGTCTTAGCATTTGCTGCTACTGCTTTAATTTCAATAATTTCAAATTTCAATTTCAAATGTTGTGGTATTTCTTTTCTATTCTAGCAGCTGGTTTCCTTCTAGTTTCATTATGTACTGTTTATAGTAAAGACTTTTTCTTTCTTAATGTTATGACATGTTCTATTTTAACTATATTCTTTCCAGGGAAATCTAGTTAATAGAAAACATTCAATCAGTCAATATCCTGGGCGGGGGGGACGACTTATGTAGTAACATGACCCTTCAAGAGTTACAAAATACATAATTCTATTATGAACTAAAGTTAAAATCTGTTCCTGGGCTTTCTTTTCTTCTCTTTTGCACTTTTTTTTTTTTATTGAAAAAGTTTTTCAAATACAAGTTTTTCCCCCTTTTCCTCCCTTCTTCCCTACCCCCCCCCTCACCACCCATCCCCCCTGTGACTTCTTCTTCACAACAATAAGCTAATTCATAATTAATTACATAATATTTTACCATGCCCTTACTCACTCCTCAAAGTACTGACCCTTAGCATAGTATTCTTATAACTCCGCTTTTCTCCGCTTTTCACAATCTACCCTTTTTCTCCTCCCCCAAACTTATAAAATATTATTATTATTACAACAACATAACCTTTACTTTTATATATATTAATTTAACATTTCAAAGCAGCCTTCTCCAAATTTAACATTTATTCAGTTCTATCCAATTCTTCCACTCCCCAAAATATATGACTTAAAAATCCTTTTTCTTAAACTAATCAATCACTAAACTAGCCTATTTCAACCCAGTTTCCTGCAAGATTACCATGCACTACAATTCTAAATATAATCCACTGCCCACTCTGCTAAAATATACATATGTCTATATATACATTCCATTTTATAAAAAGAGAAAAGACAATAACTTTAAATTTATAATTCATTTAGTATCTTCTTTGATGTCTTTCCACTAGATTGTTAAATCCGTCATCCATAATAGGGTAACATAGCATCCTGGTGCAACAGTTTATTCAAAATCTTCAGTCATCTTCTGCCCCCATCAATAATGAATATCCTCATGTATATATAAAAGTAAAAACAACCACCCGAGTGACATTATAATTATATTCCATATAGTTGTAATTGTGGTTTTCATCAGGATTATAAATCCCCATCATCTTAGTGGGTAACAGCCAGATCTTCTGCATGCCCCTGCATGACTCTCTTGCCTTGTAACTCAAAATAGATATAATATATTTATCGGTAAAAGAAATCCAAAATAGATAGTTCAAATCCAACAATGTAAGGCTCTTTCCACATCCCAAAATCACGGCATTGCAGAGATCTGCCACTTTCCTCAAGATAGTATTAAACGATAATTCGCCTCCAATATCTTTTCACATATTCATTTATTTTTTTAAAATCCCTGGCTTCACTGTTGCTTGGTTTAGAAACTACTATTTCTACGAGATCTGTTTCTTTTCTTTTTCTTTTGCGGGTTGCATTTCCATCCAGATTTCCTTCCTACAAGTTGTGTATCAGCTGATCGGTTGTCATTCTGCTTTGTAAATTGATCTTGTTGGTTTTGTTTTATTATCTCATATGTCTTTTCCATCACTTGTATATCAACTGGTTGATTTACGCACTTGTCTGTAAGTTGATAGTTCATCACATTAGAATCAGATGAAACTGCTCTCAAATTTATAGACAGTCCAGCTGGGGTATCCAAGGAGTCCAAAGACAGTTTATCTACCACAGCCTCTGTAATTTGATGTTTTCCCTTTATTTCCAACTCCTTTTGCTTGTCCTGTGTTATGCCTAAAGATGTTAAATTTATTTTTAAAATTTTTTGATAAAATTCTTCCGCTTTTTCGACAGTATTCAGTTGGTATCTTACTCCTTGGTGTCTCAATATTAAACCAACTGGGACGTCCCACCTAAATAGAATATTCCTTTTTTTTAACTCATTCACTAGAAAACCAAATTTCTTCCTCTCCATTAACATCTTGGGCGGGAGTTCCTTAAAAATCCAAATCTTTCTTCCACGAAATTGCAAAGCAGAATCATAAGAATTCTGGACAATATTATTTCTAATTTCTTTGTCTGTAAAATAAATCACCACATCTCTAGGCAATTGCCTTTGTTTTGCCAACCAGGAGTTTATTCTATAAATTCTGTCAATCCTGCAAAACACTTCATCAGGTTGAACCTTTAAAATCCCAGCCAGAATTTCAGAAGATATCTTCCTTAAATCATCTCTGTCATCTTCCTGCAAACCTCTCAGTCTAATTGCATATTCTGTAAAATTGTATTGGATCATTAAAACTTCTCTTTCAATCCTCTGTTGTACATTTTCTTCATTAACAGTCTTTTGATCAGCCTCCATTTTAAGTTTGTCTTCTGAACTATTATCCTGAATGTTTGCCAAATCCTTTTTAATTTTTTGGATCTTGTCATCCAAATTCTCCTCAGTTTCTTTCATTTTAGAGTTAGTATTTGCTTCCAACTGAGTCATAAAGTCTGCTAAGCCATTAGCTACTTTTAAAATCTTTCGATCCAGAAAGCCAAACTTAGATTTCACCAATTCACCAATTTCTTTGATTTCCAACTTAAATTTTTCAAGTTGCTGATTCACAATCTCATCCCTTCTTACAATCTCCTCAAGAAGAAATTCTATTATATTAAAGTCAGGTTTCTGAGACTGGAGAGTTAAAACTTGTTGATGTAATTTATTAATGGGGGAATCCCCCCCCACTGCCTGTTTGTCTAGTTTTATAAGTCTCAGTGCCATTTTTCCACGCAGACAAAATTTACTGGAAAAGAGAGAAAAAAAAACTTTTTTCCAACCAAGATCAATATCAGATCCTCAAAGAGAGAAAAAAAAAGAAAAAAAAACAGAAGTGAGAGTGAGATTTTGCCTTCAGTTACAGCCAAAAGTATTCATTCCGCTACTTTGTAATTGAAAACGGAAGGAGTTTCCCTTTCAGCCTCTCTTCAAGCCGCAGCAGCAATCGCCATTTTAAAAAAAACTTTTTTCCCTTCACTTCACTTCTTAGGCAAAATAGAATAAAAAGAATACTTGCGCTTCAGGATCAGAGGTCCAGCTCATATCTTCTTTAATTAATTTATTTGACAGATTTACAGGCTTGCTTTTGCCCCCTAGCTCTGCGTGTAGCAGAGATTTCCCAGAGCCCGGAGCATCGGCTGGGGATACTGGGAGTCTCTTCCGCTCCCTCCCAAAAGTAAATAAAAAACTTTTGGGATTAGGCAGAGGACTCTACCCACCCCAGCCGGCTCTATCTCCGTTTCCTAATGGAAACGGAGTTTTTTCGAGCCGCCATTCCGCTGAAAAAGGCGGCTCTTACAGGCAGTGGGTTTGACGATCCCGAAGGAGCGTCCAGCGGGGACAAGCAGCAAACCGGAAGTCTCTTTTGCACTTTTCACTTTAATTGTGTTGCCTATCTTGTCAGCACCATCTTTGTTTTCTTGAAATAAGAAGTGTGCAAGGGTTCTTTCTTCTAAAATAATTACAATAATAAATAAAACAGGATCAGGTGCTCAAAAGAGATAACAAACAGTTAACTTAAAATTAGCTGAATAAATAATTTAATCATTACTCTTTTATAGAATCCAGTTTACTTATTCATAAGTACTATCCTTTCCTTTTTACTGAAGCATTTGAAAATAGAAAAAATGAAAATATCTTTTGAGAAATGTCTAGTCCTCCAATTGTTGCTATATGACATAACATTCCCAAATCCCTCCCATTTGCTTATATAAATAGTCCTGGTTAGCGACCGCCTCGTTTAGCAACCATTCACATTTACAAAAGGTGACGAAATGTAACTTCGTGACCAGTTTCCCCATTTACAATCTCGCAGGTCTGTAAAGCAAAGAAAAGCTGAAGTATGATCATAAACAAAGAAACAATGTCTTGCTAGGCTCAAGGTTGACTCAGCCTTCCATCCTTTCTAAGGTAAGTAAATTGAGGACCCAGTTTGTGGGGGCAATAAGCTGACTTTGTATAAAATATACAAAAGTATGAAGGCTATTGCTTAACGCACTGTAAGCCGCCCTGAGTCTCCGGAGAAGGGCAGCATATAAATCAAATTAAAAAAAACTTAGTAGCTGCTTCAATTAAAGACCGAAGTACTGATACCATTTGTGGTTGCTAAATAAGGATTTCCTTTATTAGTTGTGCCTGCTGTAAGTTGTTATTCAGCAAGATTTGGAAGGCTCCGTCTTCATACTGAAGAAATAGAAATATTATTAGACATTTTTAAATATCTGGCAGACTATCTAAACACTAATCCAACCTTATTACTTTAAAACAGATGTTGTATGCTTTTTAAAACATATTTATTTCTTTAGCAGCCTATCTAAAAGAAAAGAAAATATCTACTAACTTTTGCTGATGTTTTTAATTGCGTTTGGATATATAAAGATTAATATTTTAATGTATTATAGTTATTATACAGCTATTATAACTTAGGACTTTTAGTTTAAAGGCTCTTTATCTTATATTATGATGTAACAATTTATTATAAATAGATTACTGTATTAGTCATTGCTCTATTTGGTCTGTACTCTGATTTGTAAAAATAATAGTACATAATAAATAAAACTATTACTACTACTATTTGTATCACAGGATCTAATGCAAGTAAGTTGTAGCATTTGTGTGATGATGTCACCATGCACCCATCATAATTTGTACCATTGTGCAATCTCCTAAGAGGGAATTTGGTGTAGCAGTTAAGGTACCAGGCTAGAAAGTGGGAGATTGTGAGTTGTAGACAAGTCGTAGGTATGAAGAACGCTAGAAAAAGTACAGAGAAGAGCAACAAAGATCATTAAAGGACTGGAGGCTAAAACATATGAAGAACAATTACAGGAACTGGGCATGGCTAGTCTAGTGAAGATAAGGACCAGGGGAGATATAATAGCAGTGTTCCAATATTTGAGGGTCTGTCACAGAGAGGAGATGGTCAACCTATTTTCCAAAACACCTGAAGGCTAGACAAGGAATAATGGATGGAAACAAATCAAAGCCATAAAATAGCAGCATGAGGAAATTCAAAATCTCTGTAAGCAGTCACATTTTGTTGAGAGGAATGAAGTGTTTTGCACATCCCTATTTTGCAGCATCTGGCAATTTCAAGGGTTCTGGGTAGAAATATTTATCTAGGAGCCAATAAAGCAACATCAACAAGACAACAACAATTGTGTTCAACCATTAGTTTTAAATTATTGAATTAGTTCTTTGCCTTTTAACTGATTCAAAATTTTCCCCCTTGGATATTTTATAGGGAGGAAGCATGTCAAAAACAAACCTAGAAAGAAGAAACATCCAATGATTAAAATACATTTTTCTTTGCTCTTAGTTTTTCTGCAAATTATTAGGAGTTGTTTTATGCACAGGGTGTTGTTGTTTTTTAAGAGATGCTGAATCTGAAACATAAATACATAATCACGCATTCAGGCCATAACGAAGAACTCACCATCATTAAATTATCCTTGTCACAATTACAATCTCTCTGTTTTTGAATACTACAATTGTTGGAGTTCAGTCAATTTAAAAATATTATTTTTTTATGTGCTAATTATAGCATAAGCTAATGTGTTTGTTTTATATCAGTTGATATTTCTTTGTTTGCTGTCAATTCCCTGATTACTTATATAATTCAAAAATATGCCAGTCGTTTAACTTCTTTTGTTCAAAGTGAATTCTCATATTCAGCTGCCTTTGACATAATCAGTTTTGTAAATTAATGCTCTCTCTGCATGAAGCAGAGTGTGGAGATGGATGAAAAAGAAATTGGGCAACTCTATGTCCTACATAACACTGAAGACTCAATAAATTATAAATATAATGCAAATAAATAATAATTTTACCTTCATGTGGTTGTGGGACTTACGTGCTTTGAG
Source organism: Pituophis catenifer annectens (assembly GCF_029215685.1). Lineage (NCBI taxonomy): Eukaryota > Metazoa > Chordata > Lepidosauria > Squamata > Colubridae > Pituophis > Pituophis catenifer. Next base: position 62,507,657 of record NW_027256886.1, read on the forward strand.
GAAGATGAGAGTTATGCCAGAGGGTCAACTGGATATGTCTCATCAGAGAAGCAGGACAAAGAGTGTCTCTCCCAAAATAATATGTAAGATCTAAATTACAGAAATCCATAATTGCTTGGTCATTGTCCAGGTCCACAAGGACCCCATTATGTGTTTGAGTTCCTGAACATCTGGTGAAATATGGGCTACAGGTCTCAGGAGTTTTGGCTGAGCAACCAGGCAAGCAGAACTACTAGAAGAAAAAGTGCTTACTCATTACAAATATACAGAGATAGAAATCCTGTAACAATACTTTTAACATCATCAAATATGCACATCTGCCTAACCCAGGTCCTTGAAAAGGACTTAGTAGGTGGACAAAAATGCCAAATCCAGTTTAAACATCCAGCTGACTGGGCAGTGAAACAAAATAAATAATAATTCATACATAAATAAATACTCAAAGACTAGAAGCAGCCCTTGAAAGTTCCATTATCATCTCATTTTTGAACCTACAATATTACCTGTTGTACATACATACATTTACATTGCTTCCTTTCAGGGTAAGCAACGTGATGCCAAGTGCAGATATAAAGAAGTAAACAAAAGAAATAGGAGGCAGGAGAGAAAAGAAAAGGAAATTTTATTACATTTAGTTTACCCAGCATCAATCACTATACTTCTCTGTATTTTTCTGCCATTTCAACCATTCACATTTCCACCACATCCCTACAGCATTTCACACTTTATCTTTTGTTCTTTAAATTTCTTACCTCTCTCTTTGAAATGGTTCATCAGTTCCATCTAACCATGACTTTCATTGTGCCCTTTCATCTCAATCCATCAACTGTTCCTCCCTATATTTTTTCTGCAATCTGATCCTCACCCAATCTCTATATGACCAAACTGCCTGAATGTATACGTCTTTCATACATGTCATTCACTGACAGAATTTTCCTGAGAAATATTGAATCTAGACACCTTGAAGGACAGAGATTTGAAGACACGGCTTTTGATAAGCCAGCTTTATTACAATAATTGGAAAAGTTGTTAATGAAGAAATCCTGCAAATGCAGCATGTAAGATGCAAGCCATATATTTAGCAAAGCTCAAAATGTAAATCCCTTTATCCTGCCTTTATGGCTTGACAGGTTGAGAGCTATCCTCTGGGGCAGGGGTGAAATGCTCCCGGTTCAGACCGGATTGCCTGATCCGGTAGCGGTGGAGGCAGGTAGTTCAGAGAACTGGTAGCAAAAATCCCTGCCCCCACCCCATGCCCAGCTGAGCCACACAATCATCAGAGGCTTTTTTTTACTTTTAAAAGCATTTTTTCTACAATCTCTTTGGCTGAAAAAATGCTTTTAAAAGTGAAAAAAAAAAGCCTCTGATGATCACACGGCTCAGCTGGGATCGTCAAAGGCTTTTAAAAGAAAAAAAGCCTCTGCTGATCAGGCAACTCAGCTGGGATCATCAGAGTCTTTTGAAAGCATTTTTTACAACCTCTAAGCTGAAGAAGTTGTAGAAAAAATGGTTTTAAAAGTAAAAAAAAAATTGGCCACGCCCACCCAGTCACCTTACACCTCCCCCCCCCCATCAAGCCATGCCCACAGAACCGGTAGTAACAAATTTTAGATTTCACCACTGCTCTGGGGGAAAGAAGTTGACATCTGAATTTTGTTACTGTAATGGGCCACACTGGTCTTAAGGTCTCTTCTTCTAGCTTTGCTGGATTTAGCCTTCATACCTTTCTCTTTTTTTTCCCCCCTTCCTCAGTTAGATGTATCCTCCCTGCTTCTGGGGAGGTGAACCTAGCAGGACCTGTGAGCCTCTTTCCATTCCATCACTGTATCTATAGGAGCTGAAAAAAACCCTTCTTCTCCCTCCTTTCATGCCAGGGAGGAGATAGAAGACAAAGAGGTACAACATAGAGATTTCCTGTTTGGCAACTCAGTTCAGTCCAGAACTCTTCTTCTCACACAGAGTTCAGAGACAAGGAAACTTGAATAGACCCAATGAAAGTTGGGAGGATACACTGACCAAGGGTTCCACAATGTCCATGCTTCTTTCCAATCTTTAACCCATCTCCTCAACTTTAGGTGGGAGGAGAAGGAATCCATCTCAATTCCATCCCCAAAATTCCCTCTCCCATCTCAAGGAGAGGGTTTCTGTTCCTCTCTTGAGATTGATCCAACCACTACCACGCTAGATTGAAAACCTAACACTTCTATCTTTGTGTCTGGTAAATGCCAGTCCTAGAGACTTGGTATTGTCTAATTACTGTACATAGAGCTACCATAAAAGATGGGGACATAGATATCCATTGCTGCCTTCCAGAATCTCTTTATTCAGAAGGAATCCTATATATTCTATAATTCAAAATGCAATCCATTGGAGTATTCTTCAACACCAGGATTCAAAAACATCCATACTCTTTCTATCCAGCTTCTTCAAAATCCAACTTTCACTTTCATAGAATGTCATAGGGAAAATCACTGCTTGGATGATTCTGCTCTTTGTATTATAGCTTTGTGGGGAATAATAGGGAAGATCAAATTTCAGAATTTATTATTGCAAAACTGAGTCCTCCCAATTAAACTTCTTGAAAGGGAGCTGACTCATTTCCCAACCAGTCAGCTCTGGGATGCTTAGGACATCTACTGGAAAAATGACCCTTTTCCCCACAAATTCAGCATTTAATTATGCCTCAGACAGGTGATATTTATAAGAAAATCCTGGGCAAAATGACCTGAACCTCTGCAGTATAAATTTAGAGTTGTATATGTTTGATGATGCTTCTCTGTCGTTGACAGTGAATTCGTAATGACTCCCAAATGCATGGATTCAACATCTGAAGACTCTTGATGAGCAGATGGAAGTGGGGAAGCAGGAAATGATAAAGTACTAGCATCTTTCTTTTCACCTCCACTTCTGCTGTAGTTCCTTGACAATTATGTAGCCATACAGATTTGGATTAATTATTCTATTGGAATGGCACCTGGACTATTGCAAGGCAAAATATGGAAGAACATATAAAATTTGACCAAATCATAAAGCATCCCATGTTTCAACACAAAATAACCCACATGAATAGACTCCGCATGCCTAGTGGTCATTTTAATGAAAAGGTCCCGCTAGAAAGATTTGTTGATTTGCAAATAGGACTAATATAAAAAATCATATCAAAACGAACAATGTGACGTTTTATTTCAGAACTGCACTATTGTGTCGAAGATGGGCAAAGAAATGGCTTGGAGGGCAGAAAAAAATGAGATCAATCAATTCATAACAAAACTGCTCAGTCGAATGGATCAAAGTATTGTGGAAAATCCATATTGAAAAATAACATTCACAAACCCGAAAGGCAACAATTTATCTCAACATCTCCCTTTTAATTAGGACGTAAATTTATAATAGTACCCTGATTTTGATTAATTTGATATTGAGTATCGGAAACCGGCATATTATTCTGCAGAATAACGTATGAGGCAAAAAGGCTAGTTAATTTAGTTCTTCTTTCAGTTCTTCATTCAACTTTCTCTTAATTAACATACCCAACCTTTTAACATCTTCCCATTGGTTTTTATTCAGACAGGGGAGTAGTTCTTCTTACATTTGCCTCTAATAAGAGTAAATTATTTTACAGACTTTGATATTTTTGTCATCCTTAAGTAGGATTAATTAGGTAGAAATTCAACAGTATAGATCTTATTGCCTTGTAACTGAACAATCCATAATTACATTAAAATAACTATTAGAACTTATGTTTTGCTGGTGGAACTGGGGCATGTGATGCCAGACTGACAGGTAAGAAGGGGAGAGGGAAGTATTCCCACTAAAAAAGGTTAGAAAGGTACATAGGCTTTGGGTGTTAAGCCCTCCGTTTATTCTCACACTTGTTTTACAGTTACTTCTCACTTAATGTCCACTTATTTAGTGACCATTTGAACTTACAGTGGCACTGAATGATGGGACTTATGATGGGTGCTTGTAGCTGCAGTGCAACAATCCTGCAGTCACAATTTGGGGTGGAGGTTGGCACTCAGTTCATAATTATGACATTTTGACATCCTGTGGCTGCATGATCACCATTTGCGATGTTTACCGCTGGTTTATGACTGGTTTATGATTGGCATTCCCAATCCCAATTACTATCATTCTCTTGGGTTGTTATTTGTATATTTAAAACATCAGCCAGTTTCTTTTGCATGTCCAATGTCATTCTTGTAGCCCATCATTTTTAAATCAACTTTCAAATCAGTATCAACTTTATCAGGTAAAACTTGTCCCTTTTCCATAGCATCTTTTGAACACAGTCTATCTATAGAAACAGACACTCTTAAAATTAATTTCCAGGTCCATTGTTCAAAAATATCCTTCAATATGTCCAATGTTAAAATATTTTGCTCAATTCTGTATTTGTAAGTCAAATTTAACTGTTTTTCCCTTTCTTCTTTAATTGTAATCTTTAGTTCCTTCTAATTCCCTCTATAGTGTCTATACATTTTTTAAAATTTTATTGTACTATTTTTTTTTAAATATTGAAAACAAAAGCCTTTTCATATAGGACGTATTTTTATAATCCCCAAATTCCAAAATCTTATTTCAAATGTATTTGGACCCTTAGTTCATTTGTAACTTTCTAAAATCAAAAATCTAATCATTCTTTTATGATTATTCAAGAAAAATGATCAAGTTCTTAAACTTGTATTTAAAACTTTTTTCGCTAAGGATTGAAAGTAACTCACCCACAGCTGTAAAGTTTGTTATTCTAAAGGTTGGTTGCTTGCTTGCTTTTTTACTTTCCCAGAAGTAAAGTCTTGTTCCTGTGACATTCAGTGACATCTAAGAAAGGTCAATTTGATTGTCTGTTGTTGGTTTATTATTAATCATCATTTTCAAAGTAAAATCTCTCTTCAACAGATTTCATGCATGATTGATTAGAACAAAAATGGAACTTAGGTTTTACATTTTAGCCATTGATTTATCTCAAAAGATTTACTCAGCACATTTAGCTCTTTGTTAAATGTCCTTGTAATTTTTTTCTATTTAAGTGAATGAGACATATATGTCATTATAATATCATCAATGACAGTTTTCTGCTGTCTAATCAAAATTGCTTCACAAGTCGCAGTGCGGTGTCTTTTGAAATAATAAGATTTCTGACAATGGAAGTATTTTGTGATTTCCATAAATTGCAAGTTGAACCCACTGCATTCTCTTTCTTCGCAAACTGGGTAAAATCCCAAAGTTTCCCACTTACTACTTGCCAACAGTTCACATTAATTTTGTCCCCTTAACTATTGTTCCAAATTTATTTTATGCACATATACAGTATATCACAGAAGTGAGTACACCCCCTCACATTTTGTAAATATTTAAGTATATCTTTTCATGTAACAACACTGAAGAAATGACACGGCTACAATGTAAATAGTGAGTATACAGCTTGTGTAACAGTGTAAATGTGCTGTCGCCTCAAAATAACGCAACACACAGCCATTAATGTCTAAATTGCTGACAACAAAAGTGAGTGAACCCAGTGGTGGGTTGCCCCCAGTTTGGACCAGTTCTATAGAACCAGTAGTAAAACCGGCAGGAGGCTCCACCCACTGACCCTGATGTCATCACAAATGATCTGCGCATGCACTCGCTTCACTCGCACACACACGCGATCCCGTTGCGAACCAGTAATAAAGGTAAGTAGAACCCACCCCTGAGTACACCCCTAAGTGATAATGTCCAAATGGGTCCCAAAGTATCAATATTTTGTGTGACCACCACTATTTTCCAGCACTGCCTTAACCCTCTTGGGCATAGAGTTCACCAGAGGTTCACAGGTTGCCACTGGAGTCCTCTTTCACTCCTCCATGACGATGTCATGGAGCTGGTGGATGTTAGAAACCTTGCGCACCTCCATCTTCCAATTCAGGATGCCCCACAGATGCTCAATAGGGTTTAGGTCTGGAGACATGCTTGGCCAGTCCCTTTACCCTCAGCTTCTTTACCAAGGTAGTGGTCATTTTGGAAGTGTGTTTGGGGTCGTTATACTGTATATACCTTCACCATATCATTATCATCATTACCTTTACAAGAGTAAATTTATTATCCTGAAATTTAAAATATTTCTGGTGTTGCCCATAGGTTCTTTACCTAGCGACCCAGAGAGGATGTCAGGAGGTATATCTTTTTTTGTTTTTAAAAAGTCTAGTTGTTCATGAGGAATTAATTGAACATCATGTAATAGGAAAAGTTAAGATATATTGCTCTTCTTTAAAGAGATATATATGCAACGTGCCTACAAAGGATGAGGCTTTAATCACATGGATATGTCTGCTCCTTAAGCTAGTTTTGTCCATAAATTGCATTAATCTTTCCTTATCAATCTTGCACATTATCATGAAGGGCTAGGTGTTAAGGTTTGCCTTTCTGAATTTCTTTCCATTGGTCGAAAAATACCTAAGGCTGTTATGAAAACACAATGTTTCATTTCGCGTGAAAAATAATTTTTGAAAGTAATCACACTCTTTTATAGGGCACATCGGAAAAGAAATCTGGTTGTTTCCAAAAAATATATCATAAATACCCTTCTTCCTAAAGTTGAGAAAAAATGCCCAGCCGAAGGTCACTGAGCTGGCTTTGCATTTAAGTCAGGGCTCAAACTCATGGTCTCTGAGTTTCTAACCTGCTTCCATCAACTACTACACCAGATTGGTCCCTGTGGTAGTTAAGAATCCCAAATTCTTAATAATCCATCCTAGAATTTTCATCTAGGTAGCAATTATCTTAGATAACACAGGGAATAAAATAGAGCATTGAGAAATATGGGTAGCCTCAAAATCATTCTTTCAAGACAGTGTAGAACAGTGGTGGGTTTCAAATATTTTTACTACCAGTTCTGTGGGCATGACTTGGTGGGCATGGCATGGCTTGGTGGCCATGGCAGGGGAAGGATACTGTAAAATATCCATTCCCACCCCACTCCAGGGGAAGGATACTGTAAAATCTCCATTCCCTCCCCAATCCAGGGGAAGGTTACTGCAAAATCCCCATTTCCTCCCAATCAGCTGGGACTTGGGAGGCAGAGAATAGATGGGGGCGGGGCCAGTCAGAATTTTTACTACCGGTTCTCAGAACTACTCAAAATTTCTGCTACCGGTTCTCCAGAACTGGTCAGGACTTGCTGAAACCCATCTCTGGTGTAGAACCATTATAAATCAATGCTTCTACAGATAGATTCAATCCAGAGACAGAGGTAGAAAATCTATGTCTGAGACGCAATAGCTCTCATTAGTTGTAATTCATCAGCATCTACAGAGCCAGAATCCCTGTTCTAGACATTATGAGTTAGGCTCCCTAAAAAAACCATGTAAACTAATCTTCCTTTTGATTTGCCTTTTCCCCCTATCTTTCTCACTATGACTGGTCTCTATGTTTCCATCTTCCTAACATGCTGCTTCATATTCTTCTTGATCAGTAGAATATTTGTTGAAAGAATCCAGTAACCTGTTACTTGCTGTGTTGACTTTTTCTGCTTCTCTCCCTGACCCATTAATTTTGTTATTTATTTTTCTCCTCTTTCTATTCCTACCAGATCCTCTAATCTAGGATCTTATCTTTGATCTTCGTCAAGTATCTTGATCTGAGCAAAGTCATTCTTTTATTACAGAGACCAACTGAGAATTTTGTTCAAGGAATAATAATAGATCAGACAACTCTGATTTGGGTCTTGTAATTCTGGTCACAAAAGTATACACTTCACAATAAACCTGTTTTTATGCATTAAAGTATCTTCATTTATGCTGAAGAAGGGATAACTGATGAATGTTTATCTCAGGGTGCCTGGAGGATTTAAATTGTTTAGTGCTACTTACTCCATATTTTACATTGATTTGTATTTTGCTCATCTAAGAATGCAGGAAGATGGAACAGGTGAAGGTGGTTTCCTCATCTTTTCATTCATTTACATCAACACATCTGCATATAAATGGCAAATCAGACCTTTGTACAGTTCCTGCCATTGCTTTATTATAGATTACTTTGTAATCTAATCTTGTGGTTGACTGTTACAGGCACAATCCTAGAAAGTGATTGACGAATGTAGCATCTCCATTGTGATCCTGTGAAGATGCTACATTTGTCAATCACTTTTTTGTGATGCAGTGGGTTCCCAGGGTTTAGCTACCCCTTTCATTTATCATTATTATTAATAATTCCGTTGACAGAACACAGGAACACACAGGCAAGCAAGTAAGGAATGGCGATATCTTTTCAAAATATTAATTATTAGAACAAGGAACGTAGTTGCTGCTTGTTTGCCTGGACAAATTGAGGACAACATTGTTGATTGCCTGTGGTTTTGTTTACTGCACAGTGCACACCAATATGATTAATAAGGTATAGAAAGCCAGCATCATTAAGGCAATGTTTTGCACTCATGATAAAGATTAGCACCTGTGTGTCATACTTCACTGTCAGTGACTCATTTCAGGCCCGTCACATAATGAAGAAATTAAGAGGGGGAAAATCCCATTTATTCCATCCAGCTGGAGACTTATCACAGCACTACAGAGCATGCTGCTTTATTTTATTTTTTCCTTTTCAAGAAATAAATGAAACATATTTACAAGTTTCTAGCAATGTGAATGGCAAATAAGCATTTGACTAATAACCCACTGCTTATTTCTGCCTCCTAAAGACCAAGATAAAATTAAAGCTTCTGTTTACCTAGTACACAGAATTATTTTGCTTATATAGGGTATTAAACCCCACTGTGGGCGTAATAAAGTAATGTGCATTTTGTAGAGCCCAAGATGTACCTCAAACCACCTACCCTTCTCATTTAAAAGACAGCCTTTTAAGCATTCTGTTTCAGGAATCATTTAAAGTCCATTGGTGATTTGTTATCTTTACTGCTTTTACTTCAGGTCCTATTTAAGAAATATTTTTAATTGCCTTTCTGTGTCTAATGGAGGATGGATAGCTATAAAAATCCTTCCTTTACTCTGTTTACATTGTTTCTTTTCAACGTTCTCTTATTTTACTTCCAGTGTCCAAAAGCCTTTCTATTTCTTAAGACATTGTCTTTTATACAAACCACTTCCACTCTGTAAGGGAGATGGGCAGTTTAGAAATAGCAAACATAAATAAAAGTAAATAAAGAAATTTGTTGGAGAATTAAGGCAGGAGGTTTGGACAAGCTTTTTTAGCACAACATCCCGTTTTACTACAGTTATGCTATTGTTTTCCCCCTTTTCTTGGTCACTCTTCTTTACCATCTTCTCAGGGGTTTTATTCACTTTGTCTTTTCCAACAACCTTATTTTAAAAGGCTGAGCTATGGAAAACCTGCCTTCCCCCACAAGAGGTCTTCTGCTAGCTTTAGGAAATATGCTACTTTCCTTGCAAGAAATAGTTTTCAACCAGTTCTACTACTACTCTTTATCCTGAATCAGGTTAGTTTTATTGAACCCCAAACATACTGCCTGTTTAAGGACTATTTATTCCATCCTGCCAAGGTGCATTCAAGCATCAAGCTGCAGCCTTAGTACATAAGGCCAAAGCCTACTCTATTCTAGTCTGAATCTTTGCTGAAATGACAAGTACTTCTTAATCTGAAGTTGAATTATATTAGTTGGAAATCAGATCAGATGCATTCAGCATTTGTAATGAAGATTGTTGATTGCCTCAGTTTCCTTCCTTGTCAGATTACTATCCAAAATGGCTATCTAATTATTGACTATGAGGGAAGAAATTGTGTTCCTGGGCCAAGTACAGTATTTTTCTGGGTTATCTGAGGCTTTGTTCTCGCCGTTGGCCTTTGTTGCCAAAAGGACTCTCTTAGAAGTGAAAGGGCTTCACTTGTAATCAGCACAATAAATATGGAATTGAATTCAGGTATCTAGATCAGGGGTCTCCAACCTCGCCAATTTTAAGACTTGTGGACTTCAACTCCCAGAATTCCTCAACCAGCTTTGCTGAGGAATTTTGGGAGTTAAACTGATAAGAACAGATACTACACTTGATCTTAGCCAAAAGGCCAAGAAGCGATCTATAAAATATTGTTGGGGGAAGAGGAGAGGGGAAATTTAGGAAAGATGGTATGGGAAACCGATTTGAAGATACAAATAGGGCAACAGAGTTGGGACAGAATTTGGCAACAAAGAGTGTTGAGAAATATGTCAGTAAGAATAAAAGAGAATTACTACTAAATGGTATGGAGGTGGTACTTAACTCCGGTTAGATTAAGCAATATGAATCAGCACTATTCAGATAACTGTTGAGAGGTTGTGGGGAAAAAGGAACGTATTTACTTATGTGGTGGGATTGTAAATTTGTGCAAAAATTGTGGAAGATGGTGTTTAAGGAGATAGAAGAAATTGTAGGAATAAAGGTAGAAGAGGCACCAAAGGAAGCATTACTCTCACTATTGGAAGATATAAAATGTAAAAAAGAGACTAAAGAATTGATAATAAATTTGTTGACCGCAGCAAGGTTATTGATTTCTAGGAACTGGAAGACACAGGGTGATTATCGTTTGGAAGAATGGTATAAGGAAGTATGGGATATTGCTATAAATGATAAATTGACTTGCAATATTAAAGTAAGGAGGGACATAATGAAAGTAAACAAATTCAATGGAATCTGGAAACAGTTCCTAATATATGTGTTTTCTGGAGGAAGAGGGATACCACCACCAGAAGAAGCCTTAAGATTCTGGAAGCAGGAATGATCCCGAGCGGTGGGGGAGCACTCGTTGATTGTTTGTATTGTGTATATTGTTATATATTACATATTATGATTCATGGATGTTATGTATGTTAATTTCTTTTTTTATATGTTAATAATAAAAAAATATATGAAAAAAAAGGAATTCTGGGAGTTGAAGTCCACAAGCCTTAAAGTTGACAAGATTGGAGATCCCTGATCTAGATCATATTCAGATCAATTAGAGAGAAATCAGATCTGTCAAAACAGTTTTTGACATTCCTTAATCTATATTATTTATCTTTCCCTTTTGATCCAATTGATCAAATAAGAGCCTTGATAGTACAGGGGTTTAGGTCACCCTGTTATTAACACAGCTGCCTGCAATTTCTGCTGGTTCGAATCTCTCCAAGGCTCAAGGTTGACTCAGCCTTCCATCCTTTCTAAGGTAGGTGAAATGAGGACCCAGTTTGTGGGGGCAATAAGCTGACTTTGTATAAAATATACAAAAGAATGAAGGCTATTGCTTAACGCATTGTAAGCCGCCCTGAGTCTCCGGAGAAGGGCGGCATATAAATCAAATTTTAAAAAAAATAAAAATAAGAACCGATTGCAAAATCTGGCACTTTGTCTGTCATTTTCTCTTACCACACTCTTCATACTAACTAATCATTTCTGCCATCTTGGGTGGGAAGGGGAAGCTTTATAATATATCCCAACACAACTTTGATAAGACAAAATGAATGGTGCTACTTTCTTGGGAATCAAAGAATCTGTTATGTGTTCTCCCACTAAAAATTTGAATAGTGTGTTGTGATCATCATGGGATGATAGGTGTGTCATTGGCAGTAGTCATATTGCATAAATTTAGTTGGTTGCTCGTATATTTTAAAAAATTACACAACTGAAAGGCTTTCCATATTCCAGTAATCAAGGTATGTTCTCATTGATATCTCCCAAAAGTCTAGAAAGGTTTCTTGAGAGTTGGTCTTTTCAGTTTCCTCTGTAGACTATGATGCTTGTGTATAGAATAACGGAAACCTCTTGGTGCAGTTTTTCAATTAAAAAAACTAGTAAACTCATTGTTCCAGAGATAATTGAGTCAGAGTCTCATTCTTCTCATGGATTAAAAACCATAAACTTCCAGCTGCAAGAGAGATGTTTATTTCTCTTTTCCCTGAGATTCAACCTTTAAATAATTAAATTTCTTCTTTCAGTTAGGTCAGGATTACTATTTGAATACAAAACTGTGCAGATATTTTGTTAATGAGTGTGGGCCTCTCTACATTAAAATATGGCCTCTATGAACTGATTTTTTTTCCTAATGGCCAATATTTTCATTAACTTTATTTAGTTTCTTCCATACAGAGTAAGATCAACCAATCAACCAATTCAGCCTTTATAGGAATCTACCATTTGTAACTTAATCAAAACTTCTATGAGTGCTTGGAAGGGCCACACTCAATGAGATAGTATCTACACTTGATCTTAGCCAAAAGGCTGAGAAACAGTTCAATGAGATGGTATCAAACTGGGTTGCTTCCATTTCTTTTTAAAATGGAAGCATATAAATTCAATAAGGGAGACCTAAACCTTCTTTCCCCCCCCCTCTAAAGTAACTTTTCCAAATCCATTACAGCAGAGATTCAAACTCAGGGCCCACTGGCTGGATCTGTCCCAGAGGGTGCTTAGATCTGGCCCGCTGGAAACAGCGAAGGACTGACTCGCAGTGCCTCTGCCAGAGAAAAAAGAGCTTGGGAGGGCCGTGTGTAGCCCTCCCAGGCTGTTTTCACCCGCAACAGCTTCCTGCAGCTCTCTGCCAGCTAAAACAGCGCTTGGGGAGCCCGGTTTTCACTGGCAGAGGGCTGCAGGAGGCCGTTGCAGCTGAAAACAGAGCCTTGTCAAATGACATTGAGCTGGTCATGCCCATCCCAGTCACTCCCACCCCCAGCCCCCCAAGGTCAAACACAATTCTGATGCGGCCCTCATTGAAATCGAGTTTGACATCCCTGCATTAGAGGTTCCATTATTAGCTGGTGCAAAGTAATTTCATGAACAAAGTACAAGTGGAAATATTTCATCTCTTCTGTGTCCATGTCATGCTTTACATTTATCCCCATCTCAGCTTTCACTTTATAGAGACTAACACCAGCATCCATATTACATTTTTCCATCATGAAAATGGAAACTGTAGAAATTCTAAAAGAAAAGCTTATTCCCCATTCTCTCAAACCATATTGGAGTCCACTGAATCATTTATAGTTATCTTTAAAAGTTTTACATGTGCTGTTTGATCTGTGGAAATCCAGGGGGAAGGTGGGTGACAAACTTTAAAATACAAAAGATCAAAACTGAAGAGTAAAACCAAAGGATAAATATTTTGCTTCAAATGCCTCGAATTTCACTCCAAGTGTAACTCATTTTTATACTTGAGATACTATCCTCTCCATTTTCAAACTGATTGGTAAAATAAAGCCAGAAGTTCATGTGATACAACTTTTTCAGCTCTGAACCAATGTAAATGGTTAGTTCATGTTTATTCTATTGTTCATCATATATTGATTTGTGAGCATTATGTACATGATGTATTTTTCTATTACAGGTCTAGTATTTTTCTTAAGACTGGCTATAAATACAGATGAGGACAACTATAGAGTATCATTCTCAATGGTGCATGTCTTCAGGGGTTGATCAAAGTACCTCTCATTTGGAGACCCTCAATTCCCAAGAGGCAGATCATTTCAGAGTGAGTGTCACAGCAAAAAGCCATTTTTCCATATCATTCCCAAAATGAACATGTTTATTAATAAGTCCTGATAAGTCATGAGAATCAGTTTGGTCTGGTGGTTAAAGCATCAGGAACTGGGAGACTGTGAGTTCTAGTTTTGCCTTGGGCTTGGAAACCCAGTTGTATCAGTCGTATTCTCTCAGCCCAATTCGCCTCACAGGGTTGTTGCGGTGGGGAAAATAGGAGGCGGAAGGAGTATTGTGTGTGTGTTTGCTGCCTTGTGTTATTTAGAAAAACCATACAAGGTGGAAATAAATACACTGTAATAAAGCCTGTTCTTAATTCATAAGACAAAGCTTGAATTTACCGTATTTTTCGGAGTATAAAACGCACCTTTCCCCCCCCCAAAAGAGAGTGAAAATCTGGGTGTGTCTTATACTCTGAATGTAGCCCCGCCCAGCTTCTCAAAGGGAGGTTTCAGAGGCTGAAAAAAGCATCAGAAAAGAAGCTTCAGGAAAAAAGCCCCCAAACAGAGTTTCAGAGGCTTTTTTTCTGAAGCTCTCTTTCAGAGGTTTTCAGAGGCAGAAAAAAAGGCCAAAAAAAAGCAAGGCACAGAGCTCACAACCAAGGAACCTGTTGCTAAAATTCACCTCTGGGAACAGCTGATTGGGGGTATTCTGGGAGGCCGATCCACCTGCCAATCAGCTTTTTTCTTATGTTCTTCCCCCAAAACTAAGGTGCATTTTATACTCGGGTGCGTCTTATATCCAGTCTCTAGATTCAGTATTAGATTGATTTCTTGTCCTCACTAACCATTCCCAAACCTTTCTCCATAGTATTTTCTCCAGAAGGAGACTCTTCAGTCTATACTAATGTTTATGCAGGTAGTCCTTGACTTATGACCACAATGGAGCCCAATCTTTATGTTGCTAAGTGAGAAATTTGTGAGTTTTGACCCATTTTACGACCTTTCTTGCCACATTTCTTAAGTGAATCATTGCAGTTGTTAAATTAGTAATTCCATTATTAAGTGAATTTGGCTTTCCCATTGACTTTGCTTGCCAGAAGGTCACAAAAGGCCCCCTAGAGACTAACCATCATAAAGATGAACCAGTTGTCAAGCATCTGAATGTAAATGATATGAACATGGGGATGCTACAACAATCGTAAGTGTGAAAAATGGTCATAAGTCACTGTTTTCAGTGCTGTTGTAACTTTGAATGGTCACTAAACAAACTGTTGTAACTCAAGGATTACCTGTATAGCTTGGTTGCGTTTCTGTGTTTTCCCTCCTTCCTCCTAATCTTTTCTTCTCCACCTGAGCTTCATTTTCCACAGCATTTTAGGCTGGAATATCAAAATCTTCTATTTTATTCTTCCACCCCCACATCGTCTAACACTAGCACTTTGAACCCAGCTCAGCAGTTAGCATGCAAAAAACAAAGTTCTTCATTATTCTCCTCTCATAAGATTAAAAATAATCAAGGCAAAAATGCACAGCAGCTAACAGAGTAGAATAAAGAAAATTAAAAGTTAAATAGTTCAGGAGATTCAATTTGCTCTTAAGTCTGGATGTTTCAGTATCATTAAGACTTGATGATAGGTAAATGCAACTATTATTTCAGCACAGAGATATATTTCAAAATATTCATATATACCATCCCATTTAAGGCTGAAAAGGGATCCTATGGAGTATGTTTTTCAATCAAACAACTGAATGAGCACTAGTAAATTGTATTTGACATTCTTTGCCTCCTTTAAGCCTATTTATTATTCTCAGGCTGCACTAGGTGTGATTGCCATCTGGAAGATGTAATTTTCCATTCAAAATTACTTCTCTCTTTCACAGTGTTTTCTAAGTGAGCTTCACTTCTAATGACTTTTTCTTTCTTTGGAGTTTGTTTTTAGTAGACTTTAAAAAGGCAAAGTGTATTGCATGCTGAATATTCTTCCCAAATAATATTCATTCATCAGTGTTTGCCAGACTACTTTTACAAGAACAACATGTTTGGAAAAAACATGCCTGGAAAAAAATATATATGCAAACCAATTCTCTGCGGGAGAAAGATTTGAAGTGAGTGTCAACTCTGCAAAACAAGGAATGAGAAATTAATTCCATTTTAAATTTAAAAAATAGGAACTTTCTTCAAAGTGTCACAGCAACATAGTCTAACAATTCACTAGCAAATGTTATTTACGCTGTTATTTTCATACAGGTTTTGAACAAAATTGTTTGCCTCAGTTAAATATTTTAATATTAAAAGCTCAATCATATTTTATTTCAATATAACATTCCTAGCACAAAATTATATCTGCTCTTCTAACAGTGAGGTTGGCATGAAAGAGATATATTGTCAATCATGCACACATACAGTATATCCCACTACTGTCGTTTTCTCTGAAAAGCAAGAATTTGTTTAGAAGAGATAATAAGGCAAAAGAAATAGGCTGTGGATAACTCTCTTGTATCATCTTCTTGCATTTGCAGTTCCAAGAACCAGTTAGTGGTGGATTTGTGAGAAATGATGGTAGACATCTGTTATGTTCAAACATGATTTGGAAAAATGTGGTTAGGTGCTTGGTTGACATCCTACTTCCAACCTTTTATCCCAACATTGCTTAAAAGAAAAAGCAATGAAACCTTAGTTTATCATAGCAACAAAAATAGTATATTGTAATTTGAACACTTTCTTGAAATTGGAAGTGGTGATCATGACTTTTGACCCATGATCAAAAGTGAAAAGCCTACCTACAGTGGAATCGTTACAAGTTCCTTTAGGAAGTTCTGACAGATCATGGCCAAGAGATGTATTCCCTTTCTAAATTATGAAATTTATCATCTAGAAATAAAGATTTGTTTTACTAATGCAATTAGGGCTCTTGTGATTATTCTCCAATACTCTATGTAAATCTTTGCTATTATTCCAATACCAATAAGCGTAACTTTACTAATTATTAACAATAACTATTATTAATTAATCTCTGCTGTTATCTCTTTCAGGTCCTCCTTCCGAACCAACCTGGCAGTGAGGTTTGTGGTCCAGGCTGGATTGTCTTCTCAGAAGTCTTTATGCATCCTTTTTACAGCTGTAATGTCTTCAAAGAGACTGGAATCACATTGTTTAGGGTAAAGCTGAAGACGGTTCCTTCGCTGATCAGCTTTATGACTTTTCTAGTCACTCTATAAGTCTTCGGTATCTTCTTAGTCCACCTTGTAACACTTCAGCATCTTCTGCAGCTGCACATTCATCTGACATCCCATCATATCCTGCATTACTATTTTTGATTGGTGAAATCATCAGCTGGACAAAAAAAAAAAAAACTCCACAGCAATGAAGAAAAGAAGGAAGGACTCGTGTGCACATGCCCCGGTGAGATTTTTATTCTACAGTGGAAATGACAAAAACAGGTAGCCCTCGACTTACAACAGTTCATTCAGTGACCATTCAAAGTTACAATGGCACTGAAAAAAGTGACTTATGGCCATTTTTCACACTTATGACAGTTGCAGCATCCCCATGGTGATGTGATCAAAATTCAGATGCTCGGCAGCTGATTCGTATTTATGATGGTGGCAGTGTCCCAAGGTAATGTGATCCTTCTGACAAGCAAAGTCAATGGGGAAGCCAGATTCACTTAACAACCATGTTACTAACTTATCAACTGCAATTATTCATTTAACAATTGTGACAAATCATAAAATGGGCAAAACTCACTTAATAAATGTCTCACTTAACAACAGAAACTTTGGTCTCACTGATGGTCGTAAATCAAGGATTGCCTATACAGGCTCATACAGGTAGGGATTAAAGAGTTAATTCCTCTCTTTCACTGCCAATCAATGCATATTGAATTTAAATTGAACTTCATCCATGGGAACAGCGTTGGGACAATATGATTCCTCAGACTCATGTCTTTGAATCCAGAAATGGGACTCTGCAGGTTTCATAATATCTTTTTGCTGGACATCAAACACCCTGCCTCCAACACTTAGACCTTTCTGGTAGCTTTGGCAGATGGCCTTTTTGGGAATCTCAACCTGAGAAAGTCAACAAAAGAGCCATACTGAGGTCAAGGCAAAGAGAAGTTGGAGAAAGCTCTAGTCAAAATCCATTAGGATTTTGCTATCTTTCCAAGTTAGGGAGATTTTCAGAAGCCTAACTAAAAGCCTCATTTTCTTTTCTTCACTATTAGACTAATAAGTGGAGGAAATGATAGTAATAATGGAAGTTAAAAAAAAAAAAACCACATGGACACATATTTTCAATCTTTGCTTCTGCCCTGTTAGATTTAATTGGACAAAACATTTTGACATGTTAGTGTACTCTATTGTTGGAAAAGTCCAGCCAAAGCATAGGATTGCCCAAATACCTTGCACTATGTTTTATTATCACCTCAGACAACTGTTAGTAAGGTGATTTGATAGTATTATTCAGAAGCTCTTCTATTAATAGAAAAAGCTCACATGAAAGCAAAATTCCTATTGCTTTTGTGTCTCTTTAATTATAGGAATACAAATGACTGTTCCAAATTTTAATAAAGAATCTATACCCCAGATAATTGCTATTGTTGCAGCATGGTAAGAGAATTTCAATACGTTGTTTTGACCAACTGAAGGGAAATGGATATTTCATCATCAAAGCCATTAACAAGGCTCTGGAAATAAGTATAATCTACTTCAAAGAAACAGAAGAACAATGCTGGCTTTGAACATCCTGGATTATCTTTGTTAGTACAGACTAGTAATAGGCTAATTTTAACTTATTCCTCCTCCCCATTTCCCTGCTTACATGGACGTTACAATAGATGATTGAAGCTCTAAGAAAATGCCCAACAGAAATGCTGCAACAGATGTTATCCTACTTGGAGATCTCCACATGAGAACTAATAGTATTTCTACCCTATTACATCCACCACAGATAGGGAGATAGCGAACAAGAAGGTAATGTGGGAAGCGCCCCCCCTTCCCGCCACTCCTAGAGAATGAAATATTTTGGGAGATATTAAAAGAGGTAGGATATTATATTTCCCTAAAAGAGAAATGGAGAAAAATCTTAACGAAGGCAAAAAGCAGCCCCAGTCTTTCTTATTAGCCTCAAGCAGAAGCCTCAAGTCTTTAGAGATGGATATTTTGTTAAATATAAAACTGGACCAATCTATTCATAAGTGAAACAGCCACAGCTCCCACAGCTGATGTGATTAAGAATTTACATTCCCCCACCTAAATTCTAAGGACATGACATGATCTTTAGGACATAATAGAATTAATTCACCACCATTGAAATAGTAAAAGACACAAGGCTCACTATGTTGCACAACCCCCTGGAGCAGGGGTCACCAACCTTTCAGACCTCAGGGACCACTAAATTCATAATTTTAAATCCCACAGACCACTAATATGATCTGCCTAATGAGCAGCTGGGTGGGTGTGGCTAGGTGCTCATGTGACTGGGTGGGCATGGCCAACTCAGTGTCACTCATGTCAAGGGGTGCCTCATCGACCTCTACTCGCCCCTCCCCTCCCAGTCACTCCTAGCCTCCCCGCCCATGCTCCTTACGGACCCAACAGGAAGCAGTTGTTGGAGCTAAGCAGCCACCACAAGAAAGAGTTGGCAAAACAGCTGGGTCAGTTCAAATTGGATCTGACCAAGAAGGAGGCTCAGCAGAAGCACCTCACTGAGGACTACGAGCATAGGCTTTCCAAACAAAGGGAAGATCTGCGGGAATGCAAGGCCAGGAACCGGCGCCTGGAGTATCAGCAGATTGAGATGGTCAGCCAGTTCCAGGCCATGATGCAGTCTCACTGGAACAAGGCCCTCTAGCTCTTCATCACCAGCAATGCTTCCCTCCAGTCTTTGCCCAAAACCCCATACCAGGAGGCTGAAGCAGATCCCAAGTTAGAATTTCTGCCTCTTTCTGACCTGCACAAAAAGACCCTGAAGGGGGAGTTGTCATGCACCAAGATGGGACCGCTGCAGCCCATCCTCCAGCAGCAGAACAAACTGCAAGGGAGCTCAAGGCTTGATTGCGAGAAGTCCCATGCTCCTAGGAAGACAGGGAAGAAGCTCTCCAGTTCACTGGCCTCCCAATCTGGCGTACCTTGGCAACTGGACTGTTTCTCTCCACTCCCCTTTCCAGTTTTGTCTGCTGGATCGATTCAGGGGGACGTCAACCTAGCTTGATGCTGGGCCGCTGTGAGCCCGGACCAGGCCCTTTCTTTCAGCCTCCTGCCCATCTCTGTTTCTGTGAGGTCTCTGGGCTGGAGGCCTGAGAGAAAGTGCCTAGTCCAGGCACACGGCCTTCCAGGAACCTCTTTTGTGTTCCTTTTCTCAAGGAGCTTTGTAGTCAATCTGAGTGAAGGAAAAAGAAGACAGGCATGGTGGCTTGCTGACATCAGTGGGAAAGTCAGTCCCATATTCCAGAGCTCTAGTAGTCACAGGTCTGGCCCTTTGGTCATCCTGAAGCTGCTCCTCCACCCGGGTACACCAGCCATGGACTAAATAGGCCCCCTGCAAACTCTGTCTCTTGAGGAGCCCGGCCTAAGTTTTGTGCGCTGCACACTGAAGCGATTTGACTCCCAGGGAGGGAGGGTGACCAAGCTAAGTACCTGACGGACTCCATCCCATCCCTGGAGCCAAAGCGCTTCAGTGTGTGGCATACAGCACATGACACTTAGGCCAGGCTTCTCAAGAGACGGAGTTTGCAGGGGCTGATCTAGCACCCAAGATGTCTACAAGATAAATGTTCATTCTCGGCCGTATTTGAGATTCCTAGCTGCAATGGATAGCAAAGCTAGGGACTCCAGCTTCTTCTCTCTGCTGTAGTGCTTCCCAGATGCAGCTTACAGCTCCGAGCCCCAAGCAGCAGGAGGCGAGGGCTGCCTTGGTGCCACCAGCTGGCGTAAATATATCACAACCAAGGTGGAATGCTGATGCCGCGGATATGCAAGTGGTGTTTCTCTCCCTCACACTAAGGCTCCAGGCATCGCCACAGCCACTTTGGCCCACCTGCACCGCCCCCCCTCCCACTGCAACAGCACCATTACCTCATTCCGGCCGGCAAGGGCTGAGCTACTTTTTGCACGTTGCACCACCTGCAAAGTTGCACATTGCATGTGCCACCTCCTACAGCAGAGATTTCCAGCCCCACCACGAGCTGCCCAGCCGATCCCATATTCCAGAGCTCTAGTAGTCACAGGAGTGGCCCTTTGGTCATTCCAAAGCAGCTCCTCCATTCGGGTTCACTGGCCTGCACTGGCCTTAAATTATATAATAATTTATCCAGTGGATTGTGACCTCTCTGACTTTACACCAATTAAAGCAAAGTACAGAGAGCTAGGAAAAGGCTGCATAATAATATAACTAAAACAACAATAGGAGAACCTCACAGTAGTGAAGGAAGCTTAAAACATCATGAAAATAAAGTGAAGGAGAGAACCAGTTTGATGTAGTAGTTAAGGCACCAACCTAGACTGTGAATTCTAGCACACTTAGGCAGGAAGCCTACTGAGTGACACTGAACCAGTTCTTCTCTTTCAGCTCTAGAAAGAAGACAGTGGAAATCTCCATCGGCCTCCAAAATCTTGCCAAGAAAAGTCCAGGAAGTTGCCACTGATTCAGAAGCACAAAAAAGGGTGAAAAAAGATTACATCTTCTCTCACGCAGAACAAAATGCTTTCAGAAAACTGGAGGAGAATTTTTAGTAGAATATGGTTCTCTCTGTCCCAAAGGTACTTTTTCAGAAGGAAACTAGACTTTCTTGTTTTTCTTTGAAGACTTCTCATCCAAGAAGCTTCTTCAGCTCTGACTGGATCCTTCCAATCCATCCATTCCACACCATCCAATCAGAGCTGAAGAAGCTTCTTGGATGAGAAGTGAAACATCTTCAAAGAAAAATAAGAAAGTTCAGTTGCCTGCTGAAAAACCACCTTTGGGACAACCATACCTGGATGACTGAGACCTGGTCCTCTTTGCATGATATGTAACTGGAGGAGGGGGTATATTTAGCCTAAAGAAACATAGTCTTGCTCAGATCTACATTTCTGTGGTCACACAACATCTTTGGTATCATGTGTGCTATTAGCTGAATTGAGCCTCCTCACTCTGAACACATTTTAATCTTCCAAATTTTAATCTCCCAATATTTGTTTTGGGGGTGGTAGGGGATACAAAGAGTTGAGGAAAAGGTCAGAATCTTTCTGCACTGGTACCTGTAGCATTTAATCATTGCACGTTTTCTTGTTTTCCAGATAGGGGAAGTAAAAACAGAAGCGTCACAATGTCCAGTCCATTTTGTGGAGGTGGGGAGGATTTATGAACTGGATCTTAGGTGATATATTCAGTTATCCTGCATCATATGCTGCCTGTACACTGACAAGAAGGGTCTCATTAATATAAAAGAGAACTTAGTTACTAAATACATAACAAAGATGACTATAATGTTTTTACAATCCCAAAAATGGGTCACACAGTGAATTCCACAGATCATGTGTTTGTTTGTTTGTTTGTTTGTTTGTTTGTTTGTTTGTTTGTTTGTTTGTTTAGAAAATTTATGTAACCACCCAACTCAATGAATGTGACTTTGGATAGTGTACAATTAGCAATTAAAGCAAATGCCACAACTGTTAAAATGCTTAAACCTGAAATGCACTACTAAAATGTAACCTAGCCTAACCTAAACAAACAAGCAAGCAAAAAAAACCAAACAAATAAATATATTAAAAAATGTAAGATTATGGGAGAAAATCCATATAAACACATTTCACATTTCTTGTGCTTATTCTGGACATGGAACTGAATGCTAACGTCGCTCTGCAAACTTATTTGCAGCCTGTGATTTCTTGCTTGCATTAAAAAGAGATAATGACATGGGTTGCCAGGGACTGCAATTAAAAGCAGCTACTTTATTTATTAAACTGAGCTGGGCCTGAAGATAGTAAATATTATTATCTATTGCAAGTTAGCATAAGTAATTAGAGGCCTGTTTTATGTGTTGGTATGAGAAATACTATATAATTCAAATAAACTCTCTATAAGTTGATTTATTGTCCCTTAAGGCCAAAGTTAATCTTTTCTAGAATTAACTAAATATATATTCCTGCCTAATAGCAATGACAAACAGTACATTGTCCAGATGATGACCGGCACATTTTTCTTACGTGGAATTACAGTGCCAGTCATAAATCTATTAGAGAAGTATAATTCTTGGACAAGCTAACTGAGATATTAGAGTACCCTTGAAGAGCTTGTTCCTTTTCTGGAACATCCATTTTAAACTAGATTTTTATAGCCCAAAAGCACATTTTTAGTCCATATTTTTCTAAAAGAAATTTGTGTCTTGTTTACACTGAAAGAAGAAAAGGATAGGACTTCAGTAAAGGTGGAGGCAAACTGCGTAAGACTGAACCTGTCCCATGTTAAAATAGTATTCTAATTTTTTGCATACCCTTAGTGCTTTTTTGACCGGACAGTCAAAAAATCAAGATGGTAGCCTCAGCCATTCAGTTGAAGTTTTTTTTTTTACATCTGTCACTTAGCATATAAAAAGAGGGCAAGGCTTTGATCACATGACCACTTTGACTTTTGATTCTTGACCACTTGATTCCCTATTTTAAATTTTAGTAGTTCTATTCATGATAGCATCTGACAGAATTATAAAGATCATAAATTTAATCCAGATGAGCCTGCCTTAAGCAGTCTGAGACTACTTGTTAGGTCTGGGACTCAGCTGAGATCATAACCAAAGACCTAGGACATCATTGTGGGAACTGGCGGGAAATCTCCTTGACCCAATGGTTCTATAGAGTAGATAGTAATAGGTCATGACTTGTATGTCCAGAGCAAAAGCCAGGTTTAAATCTGCCCTCAGCTGCAGAAATGTCCAGGGTTGCTGGAGAGAAGGGAGTAATTTCTTGTGCTTCTGAATGAAATTCTGGTTTAAAATCTGTAAATAAACAGATTTGTTAACAAGGGGACTGTTGTACATGTTGAATTTTCCATCACAGCTCTTAGATGTGTAAAGTAAAAAGGAGAATCTTAACAGCAGCTTCTGAAAGTAGATGTGCAAGCTGGGAACAAAAAATCTGACTGCATTAATGATCCAGAGAGAGATGATCTATTCCTCTCCCATGGATCATGAAGAACTTCTTTCAAAAGATCTGCATTTAGCCCTAGTATCTTCCCTTAATGAGATTTATGGAAAAATGGCCCAAAGCACTGATAATCATCTAATTTCCACCTCTTTCTTCTGGTCTCACTGCCACTTTGTAACAAGAAAGAGACACGGTTACTAGGTCCACATTAAAAAAATATGATACCATTATGCTTAATTTCAACCTTTGGTTCCTGGTAAAAGGTTAATGTAGTTCTTACTACACTCATAATCTCCCAACAGAAAGATGAGTGAATGGCAATCTAAACCAGGCAATACCATCAGTTCAACTACAACAGGATAGTGAAGGATGTTAAGAACTCATTTATCTTCATTAATTCTTCTGCAATATGTATCCTTAGGGTCATTCATTCACTATCTTTGTGACCCATAATTGCAATAGTGAGATTATGAAAATGTTCTCCAGTGAAAAAGTCTCGTTGAAATAAATAGGGCACAGGAGTAGGTGTGTTTGAAAATGAAATTGTAGTCCATTATGAATGAAGAAAACTCGACTTGGGGATTGTTCGTCAAGCAAGAAGTTTTCTTCATTTTGCTTTCATTTAACAATTTGGCAAGTGACCAAACAAGGACTGCATTTGGTGTGATTCTCTTGTCTTTATTTAAGGGCTTTTTTCCTAATTCAATTTCCATACATAAATATAAAGGAGCAATATTGGCTGCCAAACAATCACCACTTTTCTCCATCAAACAAGTTTCATTTACAGGATACATGCTAAGCTTAAACTCTTCAGGGAAGTTGAAATAGAGAGAATCAGAGAAGAAGGCAAAAGCTATTTTCTTCTCCGAGAAATACATGCTGTGTGAATTATTTTTAGGTTTCTAGCTTGAGCTCAGTATTTATCTTTGAGAATCCTACAATTCTATAAAGTTTGATTTTTAGTGTTCTCCAGTTGTTCCCATAAATCCTCTTCATGTTGGCTGCCAAGTTTTTTTTGTCCAGTGTTGTTATAGCTATAGTTTTGGCCACAATTTCCTGTGTTATTCAGCTTTGTCTTTGTAATAGCATCCTTCAAAGATTGCAGGAGAAGAAAACATCATTTATTTAAGTTTTTGCTAATTTCATTCCAATTGCTCTGCTTCAGGCAGTTAGAGCTTCTGTATAGTAGGAACAATCAGGTGAGCAAAACTCAAAATCCACTACTATGGACTCCCCTACTTTAAGGATCATGTAACAAAGTTCACTAATTGGAAAGTATTAGGATGTGTGCTGAAAGTAGTTTATTTTCTGATTATTTGTTTTGTGATAAATTGTGTAAGGAATCCAGTTCAAATGTCATTTTAAGACATTTGGTATAACTGTTAGATTTTGCACTAGGACTGCAAAAGATTTTGCATTGATTAGAAGAAATGACCAGTCAGAAAATTTAATCTGCAGGGTGCTTGTCCTACTTGCTTGATTTACAAAGAAAATGTACAGTATATGCAGTACATTTTTAATGTTATATGCAAGCATATGGGAAAAGATCTTACTGCGAAAAACTCAGTAGAGGGATATCTATCAATACTAGGATTCTTTTTATTTCCTTTTATATCCACCATCCAAACTCCCACATGCCAGCTATAATAAGTGTTTTCTATGATTGTTTATTAATGGAGTGTTCTGGATCTATAAACAGAGTTTCTATAACTCTCCCCCTCTCAGCTGCTTTTAAATAACATTTAAACTCAAATTAAAGTGCAGAAAAGGATGTCCAAATTATAAGAATATGGCAACAAGAATACTTGGCTTTCTAGCTTAAACAAGGCATGAAGGAAGGACTTGACCAGAATTATTAAAATAAGGCAGAGAAAATAATTAGGGAGGAATACTTCTCCTTTACAACAGTAGATCCCAAGGAGTTTTACATACAATTAAGAAATAGAGAATTTCCTACACAAAACGTAGAGATAGCTATGAACTTGGATATACTTTGATTATGGATTAGGCACATTTTTAGCAATCAGCAATGTATAAACGTAAGGAAGACTGTTTATAGGCCTTGTTGGGAACTATTATACAGTAAGTTCCTTCTATGGATTTGTGGATTAAAAGGGCTATAGAGGCAGAGGAAAAAAATAAGATGACTACTATTCAATAAAAAGAAGAGCAGAAGTCATAATTTTGTATTTTTTCCCTTTCTTTTCCTTTTATTTCCTTATATTATTCTTAATTTTTTAAATATATATATATATATATATATATATATATATATATATATATATATATATATATATATGTAGGTCTTTGGTTATTCGGGTCTTCTCCCACGTAAAATTGGAAGTGTCTTGGCGACGTTTCGACGAAGTCTCATTCGTCATCTTCAGGCTGGTGTTCTCGGCTTCGTGCTTCCAGGAGCAATTTGCTCCTGGAAGCACGAAGCCGAGAACACCAGCCTGAAGATGACGAATGAGACTTCGTCGAAACGTCGCCAAGACACTTCCAATTTTACGTGGGAGAAGACCCGAATAACCAAAGACCTACATACAAACACCCGCGAAAACTTGAGAAAACATATATATATATATATATATATATATATATATATATATATATATATATATATATATATATATATATATATACACATACACACACACATATATATTATTCAAAAATTCAGAGGTAAAAAGGAAAACTGTATGCATACGGGCTTTACTTTTATATATTTTACCAAATATAACTGTAGAATAAATGCACAGGCCATCAAAATGAAAAAAATAAATAAATACCAAGATTGATTTTCTTTCATTAAAATGGACCTAAAATGCCCAATAATAGAATGTATCCCAAAACTCTTTCCCAAAAATAGGACCTTAGCAGCTATCCCTTACAAATTACAGGAGAAAATGAATCTTTCTCTTGCCCTTATCAAACAAAAAGTAAAATATTTCCCATATCTGATTGTTATGAAATAATGTTACGCGTTATTTTAGTGTCTTCAGAATACCCTTAAATTTCTTGCTATAAACATGTATACAGCTGAACCAGACTGTGTTATTTCTCTGTGTCATATATGTGGATATATACATAATTTTGTTTGTATGTATGTATGTATGTATGTATGTATGTATGTATGTATTTATCTTGTCATGTTTAAGTGTAATATTGGAGGTGGTGACCCTTTAAGAGCTGTATGCAATGAAATTTCATTTTAATGTATGCCAATTAGTGTACATTCAAAGTGACAATAACATTATCCTATCCTATCCTATTATTTTGCTGGTTGTTTTGGTAAATAAGGTGTTTGAGAGTTAGTCCACCTTCCATGGAAAACATACTTGCCTAAACCTTGAAATAGTGGAAAGTCATCTTCAGTGCCCGATCTCTACGTGCACCATTTACATTTTCAATGAAATATTGTTTTTTTAAGTTGGGGGGGATGTAATTCCATTAAAAATCGAGGCCAATCAGATGCAAGAACTACTTGACATTCCAATAAATGAGGCTACAGGGCTGAATTCTCTAAGAATGAAGATTACTCACTACCTGACCAGTTTGTGCACATACACCACCAACAAAATATTTTATGTTTAGAAAACTTTTGTATGCAGTTTTCTATTAATTAAACCTTATTCTATGTCTAAATGAAACTCTAGGGCTACTTTTTTATGTCATTTGTATGTAAGTGCATAGTATCTGAAAAAAAAAATAGTTTAAAATAATCTTCCTTAATACCTTAATATTCCAGAGCAACTAAATAGATCGTTTCTTTTTTAAAAATTGATGTATGTACTATAAGAAAAATAAAAAATAAACGGCATGTTCTGAAAACAAAAATGAAGGCAGGTTTATCATCTAGATATTTAATTATCACCATCCGGTGTTTATAGATTAAAACCGGATGAGGAAAAAAAATCATATCTGAAATCTCTTCCTTGAGTCATTTAGAGAACTACAGCAATTCAATTTGAAGTGTTACTCATCCCAGAAAATAGAAACTCTGCACCCTGGTACTACAAATTGGAGAACTGAAGTGAACTGACTCAGTTTAGTAGTTACTTCAATTCGTGTACAGAAGTCTCTTAGCATCCCAGTTGAAGTGTGATGGACGTTCTTATTTGGCACTTCAAAAGGAAGTGTTGCTTTGACTCAGTGTTTCGTATCGCTTCTTTGAAGCTTTGTTGAATCCAAGAGCTTTCAAGCTTCATACAGTCCTAATATTGAAATGCTACATTAGAATGGCAGGAATACGATCACTGACCTCCAGTTAGTTTTGCAAGTACACTGCAGAATCACATTTCTTTTATATCTCGGGATTTGTCCCAAGCCCTATACATCGGAAAACTAATTAATTTGCTGGGCTGTTTTTAACTCTGAAAAGGCACAACTCCTAATTTTCAAGCAGTCCAAATAAATGAATACTTATTGAAGAGTCTTTGTTCTTTCTTGTATTGAAGGTTATGTGCATAATGTGCTTATTTTTAGTTTCCAGAAAATATGGAGGGGCTATTTTGAAGGGTCATTTTTATCATCCTTGGTTGACTTGCAAAACAGCTAGAAAATTTGAAGCTCAAATATACATAGTGATACAAAGAATTTTTAAGACTGATATTCAACTGAAACCAGAATTTTTCTTGCTGGGATTAATGGACAACTAGAAAAGGCTAACGGATCATTCTTTCTATACATATGGTAGTAACGGGAATGAGATTATTATAAACACGAAGTTGGAAAGATTCAGCAAACCCAGTGATGGGTTCCTCCCGGTTCCAGCCGGTTCCGCCGAACCGGTAGCGATGACGATATGACATCACCGAACCGGTTCTGCCACCCCCGCCACCCCCACCCACCCCCACCCACCTCCCGCGTTATTCTTACCTTTTATTTGGCCCCACCTCCAATCTATTGCTACCTCCTGAGTCCCAGCTGATGGCTAGAGGGGGGGAAAACTGTTTAAACTCTTGCCGCGGGGCTTCAAAGGGCCACCCTACAGCTGATCAGTGTTAAAAGAAAACAAATGAGTAGACTGGTGCCTGCAAAAATAAATGGGTAGATCGGTACAGCTATGCAAGCAGTTAAAAGCCTGGTAGACCGGTACCTCTGCTAAATCCTAAATAATTGTCATATGACCATCAAGCCACGCCCACAAAATAAACCACGCCCACAGAACTGGTAGTAAAAAAATTTAGAACCCACCCCTGAGCAAAACCTACAATGGAGAAATGGTTGATGTGACTTATGACCTCTTTTCACACTTACAACCTTTGCAGCCTCACCATGGTTGCGTGATCAAAATTCAGATGTTCGGCAACTGGTTCATGTTTATGAGAGTTGCAGTGTCCTAGGATGATGTGATCACCTTTTGCGACCTTCTGACGAGCAAAGTCAGTGGGGGAGCCAGATTCACTTAACAAAGTGTTACTAACTTAACAGCTGAAGTGATTCACTTAACATTTAACTGTGGCAAGAAAGGTCATAAAATGGGGAAAATTCACTTAACAGCAGTTTCATTTAGCAACATAAATTCTGGACCCAATTGTAGTTGTAAGTCAAACTCTACCTGTCTGTATTTGTTAGTGACTGGAAACTGTTTAGGGTTTTTTTTGTTAAAAACAGGAGGGGGAAATGACCATATACTTAATGGGTTTGATGATTAGAAAGACTGCAATAAGGAAAGAAGGGATATAACTTTAGAGAGCGAGGATAAAATATAAACACATTTATAACTGCTGCAAAGAAGACCAGAAGTCAAATCTTTTTCCTTTTTGTCTTTTTTTTCATTTCTTTTCTTTTCACTTACCACTTTCCTTTTACTTTTTTTAACTAGTTGTTTTTCCTTTACATTTGTATTACTATTATTTTGCAAGAAATTATTTAATAAAAATTAATTACAAAAAAGAACCTTATCTCTCGGTCTCATCGTAAGAAGATTGTAAGAAGGAAAACTGTTCTTCCAAACGCAAATAATGTGTTGTTTTGGGCTCTTTTTCATTTGTTCTTTGTTTTACCTCTCATCTTTTTTTCTTTCATTGAATTAACATACAAAAATGAACAGGAAAAAGAAACATACATTTAATAAAAGAACAAAAAGAAAAGGTAAGAAAATTACAAAGGCATATAATTATTCTGACAGCGGGCACCTTAATTTCTCAGTACAAGCGTTAAATCATATAGTGAAAAATTAAGGTTTTTACTTTCTTAATAAAATCTCACTTCAAAAGTAGAGAATGAACACATATAATCAATCACTTATTGTAAATCAGTGGTGGCACCATTTTTTCATCATTGAAAATTATCTGTTTTGAAATACCCATGCTCGATACATACACATTTACTGATCTATAGTTAAATTCCAAACTTTTGGTGTCTAAGACACAAAACAACCAGGTACACAGATGTAGGTTCAAAATTACTGATTTATTGATCAAGCCTCTGCACAGGAATCATCTCTGGCCAATGGTTAGCACATGGATAGAATTAGATAACAGTCAACAACATTCAAGGGGGTTGGCTGGATTTTGTCCTCTTGTGACTACATAGAGATCCTAAACTGATGCCCCACTTGACTCCTCCCTCTGGCTCTGCCAATTTCTTTTCTACAATAAATCTAAATCACATTCACATCTTTAAAAAGTATTTTTCTGAAATTATGTTATAAGATATGTGAATATTAAATGAAACATTAATAGGACAAGCCTATATTTCATATTTAAGTGTCCCACCCCCACTCTTTTTCGTACTGAGGAATAATAGAGTTGATACCAATCCTTTTAAAACATTTAAAAGCTAGAGATCAAATGACAAAATATGCATCACAATGTTGTATCATTCAATGTTGTATGATGCAGTCTATGTATTATTTTATCATAATACACCATATAAGAGCATAGTATACAAATGAAGCAATTTCTTCCAAAAGAAATTTCAGCAGAGAATCCCCACTCTCCATGAGGATTGGGAACTGTTAGCATAAGTTGTCTACTGGAGCACTTTGGAATAGGTAGGCAGGGATATCTCTGACATCCAGGTCACAACCTTATAGAAAATCATATATTATTAATACCACATTGAGTAGAACTGGTTATGTTTAGCTTTGAGGGGAAAACCAGAAGGAAATATGATAGCACGGTTATGCATGGTTCAGATTAAGCATGTCAGAATTTACACAAACCCAGCTATTTATTAAAGCAGCCTCTAATTTTTCAGGTATCTCCATGAAGTTACTTAGAGTAGTTAAGCTACTCTTAAAGTAGCTGTACATCTTTGGTCTCTTCAATATCATCTGGATAAACAATCTGGTGTAAAACCAAAAGAAACTACTGTTGGTGGAGCAAGATGGACTTTTGAAAAGCTGCATTAAACCTGTGTGCAATTTCACTGAAATTGTTGATGAATGATGAATCTAAGAAGTGCTTCAAGCACATTTTTGAGCAGAAAGTTGGATATAAATTAGATAAACAACAATGTTTTGCTAATAATTTTTTTTGCTGACTAGCAACATTGGGGCAGTGAAGACAAGGGGAGAAACAAGTCATTTAGTATCAATTAGCACAATATTTAAAGCTGTGAACACTTGAACAGGGTGCTTAGCATTTAAATTGAGACTGCAATTTGCATTTAAGGGGCTTCATTAAAACGAGTAAAGATTTTATTACCCTTAAGATTGTGCGAGCCCATCTTTGATACTATACAAAGCATTAAAGTTGATATATGTAAGTGTATATGTACACTCACACAAATACACACGCATTCAAACATGGAGTCAATGTAGTGTAGCACTTAAGATGCTTAAGAAGGAGAAGGAGATTCTTCAGTTAGGCATAGAAGCTGCTGAGTGCCTTTGAGTGCTAGAATGAAAAGTTGAAAAATATTCTATCTATGACATTACTCTGGTCTAGTGCAATGTATGGGGAAATGACGTACCATCATAACTACCTATCAGAGATTTCATGTGTTGTGGCCCACCAGCGGCCAGTGGAGCTGGCAGCAGAATCAGACAGTGAGGATGTTGGGGAGGAACTTGGGCCAGTCCTGGGGGCTGGGGAAAGCTCAGACCAGGGCTCTGCATTGGAGGCAGAGAGGGAGTTAGACAGCAACAAGGCAAAGGAACAGCTGGAGCCCATTCCCAGTGTGAGCATGCACAGAGCTGCCAGAAGACAAGAACAACTCAAAAAGGGTTGATTCGGGAGTAAAGCCACACCTTGGAGGTGATTGGCCCCTCCCATAGGAAATAAAAGAGGAGCGAACAGCGAGCGGGCTTTTGCAGGAAACAATTTGTTCGTTCCATGACTCTGAGAGACTCTGTGCCGGGTTTTGCTTTGTACATCAGTTGGAAACAAGTTACATGGCAGCTTGCCAAACGAGATAAGGTGTTTTGAGAAATATTCCTTTGCAAAATTGTTTGGACAAACCTTGCTGACTGTGAATGAATGTAATTCACAGTCGTGTAAATAAAACAGGTTTTGCCGGGACCAATTCCTGCCTCCTGTTTGTTAAGGGAGCCTAGGTCAGAACATCATGGTTGACAAAAAAGCCACCTTGAGTAACTTATAAAATAATAAAAGCAGGATAAAAATCTAATAAATAAAGTTTTGGGATACAAGGCCCAATAATCAATTCCATTTCATTCAGGAAAGGGCTTCATCGTTCATCATCATTCTTTTCCTTTGCATAAAACTCATGTTGTCTTAAGATCATCATAGTAATTCCTTACTGTAGACAATGAAAATACCAATGTTCCAAAGTTACAGGGCTTAAAAAATAGATTTTAAACCATTTTATT
Source organism: Pituophis catenifer annectens (assembly GCF_029215685.1). Classification (NCBI taxonomy): domain Eukaryota; kingdom Metazoa; phylum Chordata; class Lepidosauria; order Squamata; family Colubridae; genus Pituophis; species Pituophis catenifer. The sequence goes on from NW_027256886.1 coordinate 62,539,942, forward strand.
CCAAAACCATAATTCTACTTTTATGCAATTTGGCAAGTTTCATAATTGCTTAGTCGTTCTCAATGTTTATTGCATTCTAGTGAAAAAATAAAGTGACAGAAAGTTTAAAAAGAGATCTTAGGAAATAGAGTTGAAAATATTTGCTGATTTTATGCATTCTGTAAAATTAAAAAGAAATAGAGAGCCATATGAATTTTCTCCATTCTAGACTGTGGAGGTTCTAAGAGAGAGTTTTTAAAGGGAGGAATATTCAAATCAGATTAAACTGCAATCTGAATCATTTACAGAGCTATGCACCTGGACCTCAAATTAATCTTTCAGTCAACCAGGAAATACATGAAAGCTTAATTTTGAAACATTTTCCCCCCCGAGGAAAATTCTTACAAGTGTCCTGATAATTCAGAAATAATGTCCTTTTTTCCACCATCATAGCTATCATTTTGCATTTGTTTTAGTAATCTGGCACTTGAAGTAACTTTGGCTTCAACTACAAGACTCACAATGTTTCATGTCATCTAAGGATGCTCCAAAGAATGAACAATTGACACCATTTAATGAAAGATGCCCAATAAAGCAGTAAATGCCATCCAACTCTGCACAACATGGCAATAAATTCTGTCAGTGTTGCAGTTCCAAATCATACATTTATGTGTTGTGCCTGAGCAGCTCAAAATCTAGACCAGAGAGAAATTGATAAATTGATATGACATTTTATGGGGCTCCAAATAAAACATAATCACTGATAACTTTTTCATCGGGACTGTTTCGGGGGTAACTCAATGTCAAAAATAGCGAGCCTCCTTTCAGCTGCAAGCAAAGAGGAAAACACACATATTAAACCAATCATGCTCATCACAGCTACCAACTGGATATAAGCTGCTTAGAGAAGTGTTGCGGGAACTAAATAATCATTTGGAAAATTGCTTTTTGTTTATTACATTTGAATCCTGTCTCCAACAAACTTGCTGATATGCCTCATTGCTCTCCATTTTGTCCTCACAGAATAGATAACTGCTGTATGCAACTGAACAACTCCATTACAAAGATGGCTTCTGGATGGAGAAAATGACAGAACATCTCCGAGAAGCAGGAACGAGCTGAGCTGGCAATTGATGAGCAGATATAGAGCGTAGTCTGGAGCAAGAAATGATGCATCTCTGCTTCAGAAGGCAGATCCTCACAAGGAAATCCTACCTTGAAGGCAGAATGGAGGAAAGATTTGTAGATCTGGAAGAAAAGGTGAATAAAAAATTTGAAGAATTTGTAAACACAAGTGAGTGGAGAGGTGAAGGAAAAGTGAAAATTTTGTAAAATAAGTGCAAAAAAATGATAAACTGAGAGATGAAAAAAGATTTAGCCTTCAGATGTTGTGGGTGCTCCATCACTGGAGGTGTAATAATAACAGTAACGGAGTTGGAAGGGACCTTGGAGGTCATCTAGTCCAACCCCCTGCTCACACAGGAGACCTATACTAGGGATTTGAACCCCCAAACTGCTGATCTTTCTGATTGACAAGCTCAGCATCTTAGCCACTGAGCCACCTAGCCAGTGCAGAACAGACTGGACAACCACTTGTCTGGAACGGTATAGGGACTCCTGTTTGAGCGGGGTTGGACGGAGACCTCCAAGACCCCTCCCAACTCTGTTATTCTGACAGACAATATTGCAGCAAGTCTATTGTATACATGAAGATGGAAAAATACTGAAATACCCACAATGCTGGTGTGGATTGCAAAGAAAGCAGAAATGGCAAATTTAACATGTTTAATCTGGGATAAAACAGCATGGTCCTTTATAAAAGACTTGGAACACTTTATAAACTTTATGCTGAACCTGGGGGCTGGGGGGAATGAGTCGGTGATCTTGGGATTTGCTGTTTAAAAAAGGTTGAAGATCTGATTTTGCCACTTACAGATAAATATTAATTTTCAAAGGTTTTCGGGCTATGGTAAATGATCATTTAAAGTGACCTTTTTGCCACATTAAAACTGCAACTGTCTCACATCAGAAGCAAAAAAATCAGTATGTATTTTAGTGAAAATTTGAAAAGCGTTCTTTCAGAGAGAGGGGGCAATGGGGGAGAGAGAGAGAGAGACAGAGAGAGAGAGACTTTAACAAGATGGATAACATTTCTGTGTGCATTTTAGATCCTAAACTCACTTTCTGCCCTACAAATACAGACAAACTGAGATGGTTCTGCTTGAGTTGCATAGCTTCTGGGTTTAAATTATATATATCCAAGTCTTATGAGAACCATATAACTACTTAATACACATCTCAACGTAAATGTGCAACCTGTTTTACAGTTGAAAAAACTAGTTGGCAAAGTATTAAAAATATTTTTTTTAAAAAAAAAAAACTTTTCAAGCACTTATGAGAATGTCTTATTCCTGGAAAAGTTAGCTATCACTTTTTTTGTATATGATTCCCCTAAGAAATATCGCTTTTAGCTAAAAACATGTAAAACGATAACCCCAGCTCCATAAAAAAATAAATCAATAAACAAGGCAATTCTAGTTCTTCATGTTATCCATATTTGTATTTTTAAGTCTAGTTTCTAAATTGTGATATTCATATTTTGGAAGAAATTGCTTCATTTGTACACTATGCTCTTATATTGTGTATGATGATAAAATGATACCATAGACTGCTTCAGGGCAAAACTATATGTATGTCATGGGTAAACTATTTTGGCACCTTTCCACATTTTTCCTATGAGGAAATTTGATCAGCTGCTAGGAACCTAACCAGGGGTGGGTTCTACTTACCTTTACTACTGGTTCGCAACGGGGCCGCGCGTGCACTCTTTTGCACATGCGCAGAAGCATTTTCATGATGTCAGTGTCAGTGGGTGGGGCCTCCCGCTGGTTTTACTACCGGTTCTATAGAACCGGTGCAAATCGGGGGCAACCCACCACGGAACCTAACAAATTTTGATGTGTTTTGTATTTTTTAAAAAAATAATTATTTCTATTGTAGTATTTACAGAAATTACTCTCATAATCTCATAGGTTGTAAAACATATTATCAACAGATATTTTTCAGTTGTGGGGAAAGTTGGACTGCACTTTTCTGTTTATCATTCTCCATGAGTTGAGTCAAAATGGAGATTTTTCACTCAGCAAACTTCAATCTTATTCTCTCAGTTCAATATCAGCAGCAATAATGTACCGATACATATATATATATATACTGACACATACATACATACTGACACCTTCTTTGGGTTCACTTATTCCTTAGTCACTTCCTGTTTGGATTACTGCAATGCACTCTATAGGGACTGCCTTTGAAGACTATTTAGAAGTTGCAACTGGTCCTAAGGGGTATTTTTGTTTTGAACTATATTTTTACAGATTGTTGTGAGCTGCCTCAAATCATCATATGAGATAGGCAGCCATATAAGTCCTATAAGTAAATGAGAAATAAATATGAAAGCAGTGTTGGGCATCTTTTAGGATGAGGACAATCTTTTTGTCATACCATAGGGAAAGTTGTTGGATTCAGCATGGCAACCCAGGATTGGGTAAATTCAGATTATTCAAATTTTTTATTTGGCACGATGTTTTGTGGATCTTCTAAAGCCCACTTGCTTCTCCAATCTGGCCAACTGCAGAGGTTCCAGCACAGATTCTAGGATTCTGATAATATTGAGTAAGCGAATTGGTCTATAATTTGCAAGATCATCCCTATTCTCTTTTTTGAAGACAGTGAGCACAATGGCCAATCTCAGTCATCTGACATGTCAGCAAAAGTCAGTAGTGATACCTTCATGACAGACCACCAATCAGTATTATCTTTGATTAACATCGTAAGCACAGAATCATTCCCAGGAGTTTTTCCTCTGATCCAGAAGGCCAGGAAGCATGGAAATGGTCTGAAGTAGGATTGTACTGGTACAAAAGACACTGTGTAGTTTAGAAAAATGCAGCTCACGGTTATGCCACAGAACAGCCAGGAGAAACCTGTGTTTTGATGGCCTGTTTTTATTCTCCAAAGAGTTGAATAATTTTTTGTTTTCATAACTTCAATTAGCTTCTGCCATATAGCTACCATCATATTTCTTATTTTCTTATTCAGTAGGATTTTATGTCTCCGTTTTGTTTCTCTCATAATGGAGTTTGTGTTAGCTCTAGGGTTGCTTTTATAGCATTTAAATGACTCGGTTAAGGTTTTTTTGGCAATTATGGTCAGACCATTTCTTAGATACCAGATTATGCTAGGCCAATTTGAAGTTTTCCCCTACTACAAATTCTCAAAAGGTTCTGAATAAGTCTTTCATATAATTCCATTACACAAGAAACCTTGGGGCACAGATTGAGCATCCCTCTGAAAATGCCATGCATAGAAATTTACTTTGTGAGAAATTCATCTAATTGGCCAGTGTCTCACTCAGCTTACCATTTCATTTACATTTCCCTCAAGAACAAGATGTTGAAACAGGTTAAGGATTCAATAAATGACGGGACTGAACTTTTGGAGCCCAAGCCATTGATATTCCATGACATCAGTATCAATTTGCTATCTTACAATGTCATTGTCAATGCCGGGCTGGCCTAACATTTTTTAAAATGTTTTTAATTGTTGTTATTGTTTTTAATCATGGGGCCAAATTTATATATATATTTTAATCGTATTTTAATGTTTGTAGTTTATGTTTTTACTTGGCTGTTCACCGCCCTGAGTCCTCAGGGAGAAGGGTGGTATACAAATTTATAAATAAATAAATAAATAAATAAATAAATAAATAAATAAATAAATAAATAAATAAATAAATAAATAAATAAATAAATAAATAAATTTTGTCCCTGGTTCTCCCGTTGATGGAGATTTGAGTACTTGTGTGTAGGGTTGAAATAAGGTTATACCTCAGAAGGTTCCATCTGCTGTTTCTCAAATGAAAAAGGAATATATTCTTGGTAGTTAATTGTAATTAATTGTAAGGGGCTGGGAGGAATATACTCATAAAATAGATTTTTGAGCATAAAAATCTTATATTTCTTGTCCTAGAGCAAGGGTGTCAAACTCAAGGCCTAGAGACTGGAGCAGCCCATGGTGTGCTTAGATCTGGCCCACAGGGAAGCCCTGGAAACAGCAAAGGAGTGGCCCATGGTGCCTCTGCCAGTGAAAATGGAGCTCGGGAGGGCCGCATGTATCTCTCCCAAGCTCCGTTTTCGCTGGCAGAGAGTTGCAGGAGGCCGTTGCAGCTGAAAATGGAGCTCGGTAGCCCGTTTTTGCTGGCAGAGTGCTTGGACCACCACAGGTGCCCCCGACACGAGTGACGTTGAGCTGGCCACACCCATCCTGGCCACAGCCACACCAGCCCCCAGAGGTCAAATGCAACCCTGAATGAAATCAAGCTTGACACCCCTGTGATAAAGCTTTGCACTGGTTGAGGTTCTCAATTTTGAAACCAATAGATATGTTACCTGTGATTTGTAAGTCTGCTTCATAATCTTAATTGGCAAAGGTCAGTTCAATTATTAAAGTTCAGTATAATTCTCATGTCTCATGAATCTGAAATCCTCAGATATCACAATTTTTTGAACCTTCCCATCAGGCATTGATTATGGCTCTGAGGCATAATTGGGCACTGGGTTCAATGATTTGGTGGGTGATTGTCAGATGAAGATTTTCTGAGAGATTTTCATCTAGGCCTTCAATATTATTAGATCGAAACTTGGCAAGGATCTTAGAGGACACAGACTTGTTTCTAAGCAGATGCTTTCCAAAGAGTCTCCATGATCGTTCACTCTTGAGTTTTCCAATGTGCAAATCCCTTTTTCTATACTTTTTGTCTTCTTTCCATCCACACCATTCATGTCATCTAACTACCATGGTTTTTATTCTGGATTTAAATCATTCAGAACTTTGCACATTTTTTTCCCCAACATGTATTCGCAATTCATCTATTAATTCATCAGAGCCTAACATGCAATTGTTCTATTTTCAGACATATATCAACATTGATTATGCCCATTCATACTTTCTTCTGTACATTTTAGCCCTTCCATTCATACATGATTCTACACTTTCTTTTCTCAACTTGGCAAAATCAAGCCACCTTTATACTGATCTATTAATTTTTTCCCCTTTTCTCTTAGGTTCATAAGCATAAAACATATCTATTGTTTATTTCTTTTGTTTAATTTGTAAATCAATACTATTTAGTAATTACTTTTGTTACATTCAATCTTCCATATGCCAAATGGTCACATAGATTCTATAGATACTGACATTTATCACTCATTGTAGCATTGGTCAATCAAGGCATTCATGTAATGCTTTTTATAGGACACAGAATATATTGATTTGGTTACCATTGCTGGAAATTGTAAAGAAATTATGCTGTTGATTTGTAATGAGTTACTGTTGTATCTTAGCTGGGTGAGCATAAACCCAAAATCAACATTCAAAGCCAGATGTATTTTATGGATTACAAAGTGCATTTACTGGGCAGTATCCTTTATCAGTTCTGCTAAAAATTTGAAGCTTTACTTCATGGCCTGACTGCAGTTGGTCCATATTAAAGAAAGCAGTGGTGAAATCCATTTTTTTTTACTACCGGTTCTCTGGGCGTGGCTTGGTGGGCGTGGCAGGGGAAGGATACTGCAAAATCTCCATTCCCACCCCACTCCAGGAGGAAGGATATTGCAAAAATCTCCATTCCCATCCCACTCTGGGACCAGCCAGAGGTGGTATTTGTCGGTTCTCCGAACTACTCAAAGTTTTCACTACCGGTTTTCCAAACTGCTCAAAACTTCTGCTACTGGTTCTCCAGAACCTGTCAGAACCTGCTGGATTTCACCCCTGAAAGAAAGGCAGATCAAACTACTTCCAAATGCTGATGTTGTTACCTATGTTCATAGGAAGAATACCCATAATTAACTCCTGATAATATTGTTCTTTTTAGTTGGTTGTTTTTGTCTTTTTATATTGTTTCCATACTGTTGTACTAAGGATTTTTACCAGGAAAAAAAACTGTACACACACATATACACAAGCATACATACAAACATAAACATATATGTATATTCAATTGCAGCACATTATTCCAATATGAAAAAAGAACCTCAGCATCTCCAGAAAGGAGCAATACATTTTTCCGCTCATTCAACCATAGCATCCAGTTTCCTCTGCAATGTTTTTCTTCTAGAAGGTAAGAAACAATTGCATCTTTTTTTAAAAAGACCCAGAAAAGCAGAAAAAAGGAGAAACTGATCTTCTAATCTTGAAAAGATGCACATATACAAAATTTCTGCATGTTATACCTAGCCAACAGGCCTCCAATTTTAAGAGTAATCCCTGCTTACAACAATGATTAATAATAAGCCCTCTTTGAAATCCAATACTGGACATCACCAACAATAGGCAAAGAATATTATTCGTCATCTCTCTTGATTCTGTCATTGAGTCAACACTGACCTTCTGATTGGCGTAGTCACTGACCTGAAGAATCATATGTTAATTCTGTGAGAGCATCAGAGAAAACATACATGTAGTCCTCAAGTTACAACAGTTCATTTAGTGATGGTTCAAAGTGACAACGGCACTGAAAAAAGTGATTTATGACCGTTTTTCACAGTTACGACCTTTGCAGCATCCCCATGATCATGTGATCAAAATTGAGATTCTTGCCAACTGGTTCATACTTACTGTATGACCGTTGCAGGATCCCAGAATCATGTGCTCTCCTTTTGCAACCTTCTGACAAGCAAAGTCAATGGGGAAACCAGATTCACTTAACAACCACGTCACTAATTTATCAACGGCAATGATTCACTTAACAATTTGGGCACGAAATGTCATAAAATGGGGGGAAAGTCACTTAACAAATGTCTCACTTAAGAACAGAAATGTTGGGCTCAATTGTGGTCGTATGTCGAGGACTACCTGTAATGGCAAATGGTGCTCACATGGGGGGGGTGAGGGTGGGTGAGGGGCTTAGTTCAAAGTCTTCTGAAAAATTCTTTCCTTTCTTAATGCAGTAAGTAAATATATTCCCAGCATAGATTTGTTAAAACCCAGTAGCAATAACGTTTATAAACAAAAGGGTAAATGCTATCTTGAGAGAGAGGAAGAAATCCATCTGTCAACATAAATTCATTCAAAGGTCATATCTGGTTCTTCGAATATAATTAAAATGAATGAAAATGAACCTGTCCTAAGAGAGGCAAAGCCAGAAAATTCATTTCTGCTCATCAAAAAGGATTAATTTGAAGTTAATAATTTGATGTTTTTTGTGCGTGTTAAACCTTGTTGACTATTAATCTCTTTGGTACTTGCTAACTTGCAGAAGGATTATTAAAGACTTTCTAAATAAACAAGGAGAATGAAATTTACACGTAGTATATAAATTCGATACTGTAATGCAGAGGACAGACAGATAGAGGAATTCCTAATGGGAAATTTATATTCGGAGAGCTGCACTGACACTGATTTACTTTTAATTTCAAATTGTTACAATTGTATTTGTAATTATGAATGGATGCATTATACAACTTGAACATGTCAGTCAGCAAGGAAAAAGACTTGGTTATCTATGTCTGAAACTACTTCAAAATCAAATAAGTCTGCTGTTAACAATTAACATAGAAACATCCGTGGAGGAATAGAAGCTAAAAGAATAGAATTATGATGTATTAAAGTCAGAAATGTCTTCAGCGTCTTAATTTAATCAGGGGGAGAAAAAATCTATCTTCTTATCCACATTTTTTATCGTTTAGATGTTAAATAAAATTGCCCAACCATTACAATAATGAAAGTTCACCTAACTTTAATACAATATTTAGTTACTTAATACATTTATAGGTTGCCTATCTCATATACATGATTTTGGGAAGCTAAGTACTGAAATAGAATTAAAAATAAAAATAAAGCCATTACAATTAAAAACTACCAAGTAATATGAAAATAACAGCTGAGAAAACTCATAAACGCTCAAACTAACCATGAAACCATGCTATCAGGACTCCAGCTTTGCGAGCAGAGCCAGATTTTTAATGCTTTGAAAAAAGACCAGCAAGGTTAGGGCAGGTCTAATTCAGGGTGGGAGGGGGAATGATCTTGCCTTTTTTTTTCTGAATTCTTGAAAAAGATATTATTTCTTAGAAATGGAGAATTTCTGTCATATGATTTGAGTAAGTGAGATCAACAGAACAGAAGAGAAAAAGAAGAACAGGCATATCCATGAAAGGACAATAGGGAAGTATATGATAAAATAGGCATCAAGAATAGAATAGAATAGAATAGAATAGAATAGAATAGAATAGAATAGAATAGAATAGAATAGAATAGAATAGAATAGAATAGAACAAAACAGAACAGAACAGAACAGAACAGAACAGAATAGAATAGAATAGACTTAATTGTCACTTTGAATGTACACTAATCGGCATACATTAAAATGAAATTTCTTTCATACAGCTCTCAAAGGGTTACCACCTCCCATATACACTACATAATCATGACAAAACAAACAAACAAATAAACCAACAAACCATCAAGCAAACAAATAAATAAACAAATAATGCATATACCCACATATATTATATGACACAGAGAAACAACAGTCTAGTTCAGATGTATCCATGTACATGGTGAGAAAAACTAATCTTACGAGTTTACCAGCTGGATGGCATAGGGAACAAAGCTGTTACAGAATCTGGTAGTCCCGCTAGAAATACTTGCTAAAAATGACACTCATCCAAATTTTGTATTTTTGTACATGTATGATGGTGTCATGTATCATGTGCAAGTACAGACATTTTCTCATTTGGCTTGCTATGGAAATGAAATCCCTTAATTTAGTTATTATATTTGCTTGGGATGCCTTTTCCAATTTCCCTTTTATTAATACTATAGAAATGATTTAATTTGACAGACCTTTGGTGGTTTAGGCTCTTACTCTTATGTTTCTGTCATCACTGTAAAACAATGATTCTACAAAGAACTAATAACTTCACTTATTACAAATCCATCTATGATATAAAAATTCTTTGTTTAGCTCTTCATCCAATAACATATTCTGCATTGTTAGCGCTAAGCTTCTTTTATTACTTACTTATATAGTCAGAGGATTTTTTTTTTAATCTACTAATTAAAGGCACAATAGGCACAAAAGTCTTCATCAGCTGGACATGTTTCCATATTAGTTTGAAGTATTTACATATAATCCAATCAAACCACTAAATGTTTAGGTCAAATATATAAAACTTGTTGACCTGAAGTTGTTTCTTAATGACAGTTCTTTACAGCTCATCCATTGTGACTAGTAGTTTCTTTCAGTCAATATTCTGTGGTCGCGTTGTCTTTGCTAATTGCTGTCTGGTAAAAACACAAGCATTTTTCAAGGTTTTTTGCAATATGTTGGTTTTCCTGCTTTTATGAAGCAGTAGCTTTTCTCTTCTGTGAGATACTCTTCGTTTCTCACTCTGATTAGCCTAAGGCCCTTGTAAACTTTTATTATCCTGAATATATTCAAACAATTTTCAAGCCACAGGGGAATTTTAAATAATCTTCCTTGATCTGCGTCATAAAACATGTCATAGAAATCACACACAATATGGAAGATTTGATTCATCCTAACGTCTTCTAAGCAACAATATTTAGAAAACTGTCATTTGTACTTCAGTAACTGTCTGGTTTGGTACAGCAACCAAATAGGATAGGTACCAACTTCAACAGATAGTTAGGACTGTAGAAAAAACAATTGCAACCAGCTTGCATTTCTTCGAGGACCTGCATGCTGCACAGGTCAGAAAGAGGGCTGAGACCCCTCACATCCTGGATATAAACTGCTTCAACTCCTCCCGTCAGGATGTTGCTATAGGACATTGCATACCAATGTCACTAAATACAAGCTAAGTGGACATGACCTTGTAGATGACCCTCTCTATATCAAGGAGCCTTGGTAGCACAGTGGACTAATGCACTGTTATTAACATCTGCTGCTTGCAATTACTGCAAGTTCAAATCCCACCAGGCTCAAGGTTGATTCAGCCTTCCATCTTTTCAAAAGTAGGTAAAATGAGGACCCAGATTGTGGGGGCAATAAGCTGACTTTGTATAAATATACAAAAGTATGAAGGCTATCGCTTAACGCATTGTAAGCCACCCTGAGTCTCCAGAGAAGGGCGGCATATAAATTAAAGCCAAAAAAAAAAAAAAGGACCTTGGAGTACTCATATCAAATGATCTAAGTGCCCGAGCCCACTGTAACAACATCGTCAAAAAGGCATTAAGGGTTGTAAACTTAATCTTGCCTAGCTTCTTCTCCAGTAATATTACACTACTAACCAGAGCATACAAAACATTTGCTAGACCAATTCTTGAATACAACTCATCTGTCTGGAACCCGCACTGCATATCGGACATTAATACCATTGAGCGCGTCCAGAAATATTTCACAAGAAGAATCCTCCACTCCTCTGCTCGTAACAAAATACCCTATGTCACAGACTTGAAATTCTGGGTTTAGAAAATTTAGAACTACACCACCTTTGATAGGACCTAAGCATAGCTCATAAAATCATCTGCTACAATGTCCTACCTGTCAATGACTACTTCAGCTTCAACCACAACAATACACGAGCACACAATATATCAAACTTAAAGTGAACCGCTCCAGATTCGATTGCAGAAAATATGACTTCAGTAACAGAGTTGTTAATGCCTGGAATGCACTACCAGACTCTCTGGTCTCATCCCCAAATCCCCAAAACTTTAATCTAAAACTGTCTACTGTTGACCTCACCCCATTCCTAAGAGGTCTGTAAGGGGCATGCATAAGAGCATCAGTGTGCCAACCGTCCCTGTCCTAATGTTCCCTTTAATTGTATTCATTTTATGTATTCAATTCATACTTATAAAAAACAACAAGACACAAAAGCAGTTCTCCCCCCCACTTGGGCCATCACTCTGCTGTAAACCTAATTATCACAGTACTGTCTTACGTCTAAGGATATTTACTCATGTTGTATGGCTATATTACTATTATCCTTCTCATCTTTTCTACTACCTTCTCCTATTGGTATCATATTATTATATTACTTTGTTCTTGTACTTTGCTCCAATGCACTGAGAGCTTGTGCACCAGAGACAAATACTTTGTGTATCCAATCACACTTAGTCAATTAAGCTATCCTATCCTATCCTATCCTATCCTATCCTATCCTATCCTATCCTATCCTATCCTATCCTATCCTATCCCGGTATGACTATTAATGCTCATTCTCACATCTAATCTACTTCATTTCTGTATGCATTCACTAGCATATCCATGCTAGTCCAACAAAATTATTCCAAAAATATCCAGAAAGCCCATATTCAACTTTCTCTAATATAGGCATACATGTTTATACTTTCCATAAGATACCCCGTGAAGTAAGGATCTTTTCCTTCAGTGCATTTTCCCCCCCTGCAACTCTGTTCACTGTGTAGATTTCTAATACAATTAGTGAACCGAGAACTACTTCAATAAACTCCCACAATAAAATCTGCATTGCAATCTGGAAAATGAAAATTAAATCAGGTCATTCAAAACAAGGACTAAGCATTTCTGATATCCCTACATTAGGCACTATCATACTTCAGGTTTTCCTATCTCAGACACTATTTGTTGGCTCCTACTTGGAAGGAAGAGTTATATAATACCATGTCATTAATCAAACATCAACAGGAAATGTAAATCAAGCACTGCTACTCTCACAGCAAAATTACAGCTGTAGCTATAGTTAGGCCTTAGTTAAGCTTCCTTTGAGTTGGACAAAAGAGCAGACATACCTGATAGTGGACAAAGAGGGCTGAGAAAATAGCTGCAATATATTAGTATAATCCAAAACACTGTAATTAACTTACACCTTCTCAGGGAAGTGCCAACTTTCACACTATTTCATCTGGAAACACATTGCTAACAAGACAGAATATGTGATGAAGTGTGAAGTGCATAATTTATTTATTTATTGGAAGAGAAAGGCATAGCTGGAAGCTACAAATGGAAGGGGTTTTTTGTGGATTTTGGTCTATCTGTATTTAATTGTCTAGCTACTCCGTTGGTGAACAGCAATCTTTATATTAAAATAATGAGATGGCAAGTTGCTGCTAAGCATTAGAGCACTATGCATTATTGTCAAAATCTAAGTGAACAGCGAAGAAACCAACCTCCCAGAGAAATTACATCTGCCAGTAGCTAAACTTAATAATATCACATTATGCAAGTTTATATCTTATTACTTTCTCTTGAAATATGTGAAGCTTAAAGTTCCTTGCTGCTTTGAAACATAACTCAACAGGTGTGCTCCATGCTACCATAATAATGAACAGACTTGTATGAGTACCTGCACAAAAGAAAAATGGTTGCTCCAGATGTTAGAATACTACTCAGAGGATTCTTAGTCATTTTCAACTCAGGAAATGTGAATGGTGGCTTCCAAATAGTGCTAATAAGAACAGATAAGCACACAATGAAAACATATAAAATGGATCACATTTTATCTTTGTTTCACATTCCTCAAGAGAACAAACTAGTGCAAATTTATTTTTGAAAAGGAAGGAAGCCAATAATCAGAAATCTGGGGAATGTGCTTTTTATGTATTTTTTAATTCTTCCCTGAAGCTTTGCGGCAAATAATAAAATTAAAAGACCACCATACAATGGAATAAAATGAAAGAAAATTCCCAGTACAATAGCATAAAATGAAAGAAAATTCAAGCAGACTGGAGCCCTTTATTATCTTAATCATGACCCAAAGACCAATTCAACCTGCTAGGTCTAACTAAAGTCTCCAATGCTCAGGTATGGAAATGAAACTTATTGGGATCATATGCATGCATGTTTGGGATTCTTATAAATAAGGCAGAACTTATATCTGAACAAACATGCCTAGGAATAGCAATGAGCACAGTAAACAGATGGAGCCATTATTGGCAGAGTAAACTTGTAGTGGATACAGTAATACATATGGTCCTTTTTCTTCTCTTTGGAAAAAAAATGTCCAAAGGTTCTCCTGAACTATAGCAGGACAGATGGTATGATTGCCTGTTCAAACTGGTGCAAGACCTGTTGTCTTATGTCAAGTACTCAAAACATAATTGACCTTCCCCTGCCTTCCCGAGAGAGAAGTCAATGTCAGGGTTCCAAGTAACACCCCCAATGAAAGAAGACTCTGAGGCTAGAAGTTCCTCAAAGTTCCATTTTATTAGAGATGTCATTTCGGCACATCTGGAAAAACCCAAATCTGAAAGCTTCCAGGTTTTTCACACCCAAAAGAAAGTCCAAATCCCTTCCCTGGCACCCACATGTCCATCACATGGTCCAATGAATGCATCGTCCCAACTGGAGATGCTGTTCTGACCTAGGCTTCCTTAGAAAGTATAAAGTACAATCTTAGTCCTGCAAAACCTCTTTTATTTATACAACTGTAAATTACTTTCATTTACAGTCCGCAAGGCTTGATAAACAGTCTTTCAGAGGAAGGTTATCAACACCCACATATCTCACATGGAACAATGCCAGAGAGCTAATTTCAAGACGCAGGGCAAGGCCAAACTTGGCACAGAGTCACAACCAAACTTTCAAATCTTGAATCGGCCAGATGAACTAATTGCTTCCTGCAAAAGCTCACGTCCCGTTTGTTCTTCTTTTATGTCTTATGGGAGGGGCCAATCATCTCCAAGCCTTACTCCCAAGTCGACCCTGTTTTCTTAATTGTTCTTGTCATCTGGCAGCTCTGCACACGCGCACACTGGGAACAGGCTCCTGGTGTTCTTTTGCCTCGCTGCTGTCAGACTCCAGAGGCTGCACATAACTATCAGATGGCCTTGGCCCACTCTCTGTCTCCAATGCAGAGCCCTCATCCGAGCTTTCCCCAGCTCCCAGGACTGGACCAAGTTCCTCCCCAACGTCCTCATGTCCGACTCTGCTGCCAGGTCTGCTGGCCACCGGCGGGCCACAACAGATGCCTCCCAGTCATGCCACTCTAGGTGCAGGCCCAAATGTCCTTGACTCTCAGAGAAAGGAATTTTGTTATAGCTAAATATCTCCACCACTCTATGCAATCCCCTCTCCTGGTTTCCCACAGCACTAAGTGGGCAGCCCTGAAGATCCAAAGAAAAAGATGGCCTCCAGGGCAGACAGTCAATTAATTGCTTGGGGATTTATTTCCTTTCTCATTTTATGGGGAAGGGAATGAAAGGTTTTGTGAAGGGAACTGTAGTAGGTTGAGGCTTGGCAGCAACTTTCAAGTATTTCTGAGACTGACAATTATAAGTCATTTTCAAGTGAAGGACTACAAAACAGAAATAGTAGTAAAACAATAAGATTTTATATACTCAGAAGACCATAACTGTTAAGGCCAATATATTTCATCCTTCACTGAATCACAGTCCAAGCACAATTTCAGTTACTTAAAATCCAAAATAATTGTGTGACCAAAATGTTGTAAAGAATATTGAATTCTGAATCCAATATTCAGATAGATTGACAGTGAAGGCTCTGCTCTGAATTCTGTAGGATGGCCACAAAGTCTACTACATCTCTGTTGCGAAGATTAGGAACTCCCTATTTAAAGATATCCAACTGGTTTCCATAATATGAACACTGTAGCATGTTATTAAAATCTTTAGATTGAAATCCCCTTCGCCTCTTGTTCTGTGACTTTATTTGGCTGTAGGTTGTTTACTTTAATTGGATTTAAATTTTACATGCTGTTTAATTGCTGTTGTATATGCTATTTAATTGCTGTTTTATATTCTGTTTAATTGCTGCTTTGTATACTGATAAGCCAAGGCTTCACAAAGACCAAAAGATGCAATATAAATGTTTTAAGAAATAGATGCAGATATTTTATCCATCACAGCAAACTGCATGAATATGTTCATAAATCCATTAAAACTTTGCATCCACTTCCATCATGGGAACTGGGACAGCAGCAGTCTAAAGAAAGTACACATTTATTTTACCAGTAGAATAAGTCTTTTCTTATGCACAAACTTTCACACACACACCATCAACAAAGCATACAAATACGTGTTAATCTAAAATTGCTTGGTTAGGTTTCAAAAATAAATAGAATAGAATGAAAATAGAAGGTAAATGAACCTGTTGGTAAGCAATTCTGGGCTTGTATCATATGCTATGATTCTTGAGTGTTGTGATGCTTGAGTTGCAGTTTAATGACCCAATATATGATGTGGGTTTAGTACAAACTTTTTTTAAAAAAAAATGTACCTTTTTTCAGAGATCAGTGCAAGCATGAAATGTTTTGTATGATTTTTGCTCTGATTTTAAAGCTACATTTAGAAAGAAAAAGCCCTGAGATGAGGCCACATCTGTTTTAAGATAATGATTAGATTTTCAATATTGAAACAGATCATAAGTACCTAGGGAATAATTATTTAGCTTCCATCTATGATCCAGAGTACTGTAGCTCTTTAAGATGTAATGCAATCTTACATGATGCCAATAGTACAGTTCACTGATTATTCCCTTTAAGATTAGAAGAAGGATTAAGTAATTATTTGGTACATTTGTACAAAATTTGTATTTGCATTTGCAACGGTTACATTTTACACGATATTAATAATGCTTATTACATTAGATTTAACTATCTACTGCAGGTATTAGAAGAAAAGTGAGAGTGGTGAAAGTGACACAGGGAAATTCTTAATGTACTTAATTCCAAGAAATATAGAAACTTGCAAAATTGTTATTATCTTATGATTTATGGAAACTGGCAACCTAGTTTAAATTATCTGTGTGATAATAGCAATTCTTAGAGAGTATTATCAAGTACGATGCACCAGTTATTATTTCATCTTCTCTCTACCTTTCAGAATCTAATGCAAATTTTATTTCAGGCCAAGCTAAATTGCACTGGACTTCAATAATGGATTATTCTTTTGAGTCTTTGAAAGCAACCTTTTGGAGCTTTTATGAAGCTTATACATAATAATTTATTTGTACAGATCAGCCATTTTTATAAGTATGTTTTTAATTGAGGGAATAAACTAAAAGCTGGGTGGGGGGGGGGTGTTGCAATAGGTCTGCTGAGCCACTTTGGAGTACAAGATTAAAAGATAGTTCAGCATCCCAGAAAGTTGATCCACAGTTTCTCCTTAATGCTAGCAGTGCCAGCTTACGTTTACTTTGTTAAAATGAAAACAGACAAGTCCTAAGAAAAACAGGACTTCAAATACAGGTAGTCTTTGACTTATGGCCACAATTGAGACCAACATTTATGTTGTTAAGTGAGTAATTTGTTAAGTGAGTTTTGCCCCATTTTACGACCTTTCTTGCCACAGTTGTTAAATGAATCACTGCCGTTGATAAGTTAGTAACAAGGTTGTTAAGTGAATCTGTCTTCCCCATTTATTTTGCTTCTCAGAAGATCGCAAAAGGTGTTCACATGACCTGCAAAGGTCCTAAATATGAACCAGTTTCCAAGCATCTGAATGTAAATCACATGACCATGGGAATGCTGCACAATTTGTAAGTGTGAAAAAGGTCGTAAGTGTGAAAAATAGTCATAAGTCACATTTTTCAGTAATTTTGAACTGTCACTAAATGAACTGTTATAAATCAAGGACTAGCTGCATTGGCATATACTCACCAGTCATGTTTTGCACTAGATTTATCCTGGACCTAAAATCAAGACTGCAGAGAAAAACAAAGCTTTTCCCTTCATTTAAAGGAGACAACTTTTCTCAGACCAGAGTTTCGGGTAAACCTAGCTCAGATTCAAAAATAAAGAACAATCTGAGTACCTTAAAAATATTTCTCCATGATATACATTTTGTTTAATGAATGAATTTATGCAAATAATATAGTGGATAGTTTGAAGAAGAAACATGAGGATACAGTGAGAAATTTGATACCTACTCCTAAAAGCGCCCTGAAATAATTTATGTGATTCCTAAATTGCGTGCCTGAGACATAAAGTTTTGTTATGTTCAGACAACATACGTGCATAATTTACTTAATTAATGAGATTTCACTGTAATATCAGATTGTACTTGACTGTTTTAACTTTTATAGTCTCCTCTTGGACTCTAATAAAATGATCATTTTATTTGACACTCTACTGCAATGTTTCTCAATTTCAGCAAGTTTCTGAGGTGCGAACTTCAAGAAATTCCCCAGCCCGCTTTTCTTAAAACACTACTCTAGATTAACAAAATGGCAGAAGTTAAAAAAAAAACCCATGAGAGAGTCAAATAAAACAAGAATTACTTGAAAATCCTGATAAACAAACTTTCAACACATATATCATATTTCTTGAAAGGCAAGGATCAGTGATAGGTTGCCCCCGATTCGGACCAGTTCTATAGAACTGGTAGTAAAACCGGCAGGAGGCTCCACCCACTGACCCGGATGTCATCAGTACTTCTGCACACGCACAATGAGAACTGGTAATAAAGGTAAGTAGAACCCACCCCTAGCAAGGATGAAATGATCCACCAACAGGCCATTTCTCATTTTTAAAAAAACCCTGAATTTGCTTAACTGTGTGATTCTGCAGAGATTCGCTTAACAAATATGACAAAAACAGTCATGACATGGGATATAACTCACTTAAGAACTGCCTGAGTTTAGCAGTGGAAATGTTGGGCTCAATTGTGGTCATAAGTCAAGGACTACCTGTGTATTGCAGGTTTGTATGATTGTACTCTCATCCACATGTCCCCTTTTATCTTTTACTTTGCTATCAAATGATTGGCCTTCCACAGTAAAGAGCTGACTTTCTCAGAACCTAATAACATACTTTTAGGATCTATTGCATTTCAATTGTCTTTTCATTACAAATAGTGTGTTTTTAGCTCTTCTAGAGTATACATAAACTTGCACAAACAGCTATCAAGAGTTCAGTGAGGCAACTTGCCTCTAGCACATGGAATGAACACAATAGCAAGAGCTCTTCGTTTCAATCTGCTTCTAGTCTATTTCCATGAATTCATCTGAACTCACATCCTGTTCCTGCTTTCAGGCTGGGGAAGAGATGAGATGAATGAGATTTTACCATTTTTAGGACTAGGACAGGCAAATGTGTACTTGTGCTGTCAGCCTTCCTCTAGCTAGCTCAGATAACAAAAGCAAAATGACATTGTTGGCAGCCTATTCCTGAATTTAGGAATAAACAATGCTATTGCAAACCAAACTTCCTACTTGCAGATGGCAGTGGGGTTGGGATGCATAGTGGGACACAAATACATTAAAAAATGCAACTCAAACTTCTCTGCAGCAGAGGAAACTAAAATCCTGACCTTTGAGCAATTTTAAAGGTCCTTCTTGCAACTCTTAACTGAAATAACAAGCATTTCTCAAATAATGTTTTTTTTTTTTAAGGATGATAGCATTCAGGTTGCTGAAGGTATTATCTGGCTTTCTGCAGTTGCTCATCTGCAAGGAATGTGGTTATGTTGCGGACACCTGGAGATTAAAAAAAATTGGTTTCCTACCTTGCTCATCTCTTTCTCTTTTATTTTCTTTCATTCAAAGCATCTGTGTGATATGGAAGATAGAGCGAAGACACCCAGAGAGGTTGTTTGATCAATAGACACTCAGGATAAAATGGACTGCAACATTTTTGTCTAGAAGTAACATAGATGTGTTGATTTGGTAATTGAACACCTGCCTTCAGGATGATTTGTTTCTCCTTGGCTAGCATGTTGCATTAAAAGTGCCTCAAGTGTATGGCATTTGGTATTGTGACTTGATATGGTGGTCATTTCTAATACATGGGTATGAGTCTAAGGCAGGCATCAAACAGGCGGCCCATTGGCTGGATGCGTCACGCACAAGCCACACCCACCCCAGATCCGTGAAGGGGAAAAACATCGTGATACATCACGTGATGGCAATGTGATGCCGTGAGTTTGACAACCATGGTCTAAGACATCATTGTCTGACACACCATGCCTCGCCTTGTTACCAAATGTCAATGCCCCATCTTGATGAACGGGGATTCTCACTCACTGCTCAACCAACTCTTATTAGGCCAGAATGTAAGTCGTTCATACAAGAAGGCACACATTGGGTAAATGGATAGGTGAAGATTCTTCTAACTCTTGTCAGCTGTTTGCATTAACTAGTGGATGACCTACTGGTACCCCATCATTGTAGGCAGGAGGAGCAGAAAACCAGAAAACTATGGAAAAAGGGGAACAATCCAACTGAAGTATCTCTTTCCTTGCATCTTTTACAAGTAATAGGTTTTTTTAAAAAAAAGAGAGGTGCCAATGGGAAATGTTTTCTTTTTTTCTTTGATTACAGCCCCAGAACAATGAGATGTTTTATTATTATTCATAGCTTCATCAAAGGTCTGAGTAATAAATTAATAATAATTTAAGGAAGCTTTAAAAAATTGCAATGTGGTGCCTAGTAGACTAATATGCAGTTTTCTTTGCATTCCAAATCTGGATCTCCATGAAATTCTTTTCTATGTTATTTGCTGAAAGAACAAGATCAGTGCTTGTCCCACAGCACTCTTCATTCAAGCACTTGAAGGTAACTGGATACTGGCTCACATTTCTGAAAGCTACATGCAAAAGCATCAAATGTTCTTGACTGTACATATTATACATACATATAGAGTACATACATATAAAACACTGCACACCAGAACAACTAGACACAAGAACAGTTTTTTCCTGAACACCATCACTCTGCTAAACAAATAATTCCCTCAACACTGTCAAACTATTTACTAAATCTGCACTACTATTAATCTTCTCATTGTTTCCATCACCCATCTCCTTCCACTTATGACTGTATGACTGTAACTTTGTTGCTGGTATCCTTACGATTTATATTGATATTGTTTCCTGATTACTTATTTGTACCCTATGACTATCATTAAGTGTTGTACCTTATGATTCTTTATGAACGTATCTTTTCTTTTATGTACACTGAGACCATATGCACCAAGACATATTCCTTGTGTGTCCAATCACACTTGGCCAATAAAAAAATATGTTCTGTTCTGTTCTGTTCTGTTCTATTAAATATATATTTCTTGCATAGATGGCACTTTAAAAACATGCTTCAGGACTCTTCAGAGGGCTTTATACATTATTCTAGATAGTATGTTATTGAATATTTCAACCCATTACTGCACATCCATTCATTCAAGACTGTTTACTTACTACAGAGCCAGCAAATTACCTGCTAATAGCCATTAGACTAATATATTTTCTTCATCCAATTAACTTGCCATTCCGAACCCTGTAATAATTGTTCTTCTCTCCCTTTTATATACTTTTCCTTTCCCCATTCTAATACTGCTTCCAAAGTAGTGAGAAATATCTTCAGTCATTAGCAAGATAATTTTACCAGTGAGGCACATCCTATTCCTATATATGTACTTCTGATATTTTTTATACAGAAGATTACAAGAGAACGTGGTTGTTGAAACAATAAGCATCATGATTTAGACATGGAGTAATCATCTTAGAGGTCAGAATAAGAAGAGAAAAAAACAGACCAATGAATGAAGGACTGAGAAGAAAATTCTCCTTGTTTCTCTGACCAACAATAAGAATAAGAAGCAATCTAAATTTTTATTTAAGTAGTGAAAGCTTTGGGAATCATAAAGTTGAAAGAGATCTTTGAGGTCTTCTGGTCCAACCTCAGGAGTCCTCATACCATCCCAGAAAAATGGCTGTCCATTCTTTTCTTGAAATTCTCCACTAATAGAGGACCCATGACTTCAAGAGGCAGACTATTTCACTGCTTAACAATTTTTACAATCAGGAAATTTCTCTTATCTCAAATTTTGATCTCCCTCTTCTACCTATTGATTCTTGTCTTACATTGGGATGTCATGGAGAATAAATCTAATTCTTGTGCTCTGTAACATCCCTTCAAGTATTGGAAGATGGATATCATGGGAAATGGGTTCAAGATCCAGGCTGGGTTGGTCACCAAGATCAGAGGTTTAGTCTTCAGAGCTTTCAGATTCATGCTGGAGCCCATCCTCAGGGAACTTCTCTACAGTAGAATGCGTGCTTTGGACTATTATGTATGTGGTATTTCTATGGTGATTGGTTGTGTTCACCTTTTTTATTACTATTGTGTAATTAAAAATAATAATAACACATCTTTTTTTTTTTTTAGCATTTAACATCAAATAATGTTACGAATGAAGGCAAATAGATGTGTCCTAGGACAATGTTGCAGGATCCAATCTGGTTTGGTCACCGGGATCAGAGCAGGGGTGAAATCCAGCAGGTTCTATCCGGTTCGGGTGAACCGGTAGCAGCGGCTGAAGGAGGCTCCACACACCCACGCGGACGTCATGACATCACTTTTTTTGCGACATTTTAAGCCTTCTGCGCATGAGAGATGAAGGCACGCACACATTGGCGAACCAGTAGGGAAGGTAAGTAAATTTCACCCCTGGATCAGAGGTTTAGTCTCCCGAGCTTTTGGACTCGTGCTGGAGCCCATCTTCAGAGAACTTTTCTCTATCAGAATGTGTGCTTTGGGCTATTCTATGCATTGCATTCATGTGGTTTTCAAATGAATTCAAAGTATCCAGTGGTGCCTTCAGAGCAATATTTTGATCCAGAGCAAATATAGTATAGGAAAGGAAGAATATCTATCATATTATTTAAGTAAAGCATTTAAAATTAAGTTCACAAAATTAAGTGAACTACTAAATGCAGGTTCTTATCCATTCCTCTTTTTCAAACTAAAGTTTCTTCTACATTGTGAACTGACAGAGAGGATTGATATCTCCACATAATTGTGCTAGGTGTCATATCCACCGAGGTTTATAAAATACCTTTTTGACGTCAGTAGGAATTGCTGACTCTACTGGATCACCTTAAAAGTATTGCAAGCACCACTACCTGTCCTAATCACTGGTTGTGATTATATCTCCTTGCATAAGTTCTTCTGACAAAATGATGCTTTGTGAGCTACGTCTGTATTGGGAGAGATTTGTGCTCTTTTTTTTCCCCCAAGAAACTGAAAAATGAGATTTGAAAGGAAAACCCACAAGACCCCTTTAAAGACCAAAGAACTTTCTGAGCCAAATATCATAACCAGTACAATCAAGGAAACATAAATATAACAAACCTCATTCAGGATTAAGTAGCTATCTTCTAAATTTAAGCTTTACCTTTCCATATTAATATTCATATTATTATTACATCTGCACATTTATTTTTATTTCCTTCCTCCACCACAAAATTCCTCCTCAAGAAACTTTTCTTCATCTTATTTCTCTAGACTTCTCAGTTTCCTTTGGTAACTTTGTTCTTCCAGACACGTTTCTACTTCTCTTAATCAATCAATCAATCAATTAATCAATTTGACACCAGTTATAATAAATGAGATAAAATCTGCATAAAAGTAACCAAACATTAAAAAAATACATTAAAATATACAAAATTAATAACCTCCCTTTATCCTCTTCCTTCTATCACTCTATCTTTTGTATTATTCTCTTATTACTGATGCTAACTTTACCACTTTCCTGTCAATCAAATTAAATCCTTTTGTTTCTGGAAGTCACTTTCTCCTCATCCATTCATTTTAATTTGGAAAGATGATTTGTGTTTGCCCTTTAAAATATGGAAATGGGGGGAGAAGCTGAAATTCTTTACGAATCGTACTCCTTGTCTCAGACAATCAATCAATCATTACAATTGATCAATCAATGCAGTTAATCAATACAATCAGATGGGGTGTATCCATTGTTTTGCTGTTTCTGTGTTTGCTTTAGCTACTCTGTGTACCCAAGAATATGCTTTGGGTAGTATAGGTATGGGTAGATAAGGTTACAAGTTATATGAATATACATATATGCAGCTTCCTACATGATTGTAGTTATATGCAACAAAAGCTGGTGTTTTACTGCACCAGGGATTTATCTGAAGCCTATATTTACATTTTCTCTTTGATACTTGTGACTGAAATATGTTTAAATCTAAGTCTTTTATATTCTTATTGCTTTAATTCGCCCAATACTATATGCAACATTGATTGATAGGGATTGTAACATTGTTATTGCCATATCTGCTATAACTGTAAAAAGGTTGAACTCGCTGGAGAAATTGGGTGTTTAGTATTTAGGTAGTTATACTTATGGTTAACCATTTATTACATTCAAATTTAATTGCTCATTTAAATTGCACAAAATACCTACTTTGTTCCAGAGAGAAATGTGTTATGTTAAAAGTTGCTGCTGGCTTGTTTATATTTTTTTGACTTTCTAGGACTGGTCGTAAGGTAAAAATCCTCCAATATTCTGCCTCTGGAACTCATCTAAATGATGACTTAGAGACTGGAAAGTATCAAGATGGTAACGGAAAAGCGCTTAAGAACAGAGAAGCATAGATGTTTCAGA
Source organism: Pituophis catenifer annectens (assembly GCF_029215685.1). NCBI lineage: Eukaryota > Metazoa > Chordata > Lepidosauria > Squamata > Colubridae > Pituophis > Pituophis catenifer. Next base: position 62,564,292 of record NW_027256886.1, read on the forward strand.
GCTCAAGGTCTTCTGCCAGTCATAATGGCCCTCCGAGTTAAAAACTTGCCCTAAAACAGTGTTATTTAAAGTGAGATCTGATGCAACCCAGGGTTCCTCAAGACTCTTTCAGAGGTCCACAGAATCAAATTTTTTTGCCATCTGATGTTGAAAAATAATACAGTTCTATCAAACGATTGTGAGAAAGGGTTGTAGCAGGATATTGTTGGAAGAAATATCCTTCTGGGTTCAGCTCCAAGTGGGGAAAAAGACACTGGAAACATGGAGACTGCTTGGAAAGATGGTTTATGGTGGACAGGATCACATGGCTTGAGTTCCTGAACAGAAAAAGAGGCGAGATACAGTGAGTCCCCGGGTTTTATGCTTTCTCTGGCTTTGAACTTCCTGGGGTCCTGAAAGAGTATCCTGATTGGTTGTCAGACTCCCAGGGGTCTTAGCTAGCCTTGCTAGTTGATGTAATCTTCCCAGGTGCCAGGTGGTGAGTTTCTGTTGCTATTGTGTTGCAGATGGATCTTATTGTCAAAGATTGAGTTTCTGTCTCTGGCCCATTAACAAAGGGGAGGAGGCAGGAAGGTGGGAGTTGCTCTGTCTTTAAAACATGTTTCTTCATTTCTCAACCAGGGAAACATAATATTCTGCCTTTTTAATATTTCCTAAAATATTTCATTCTTCTAGGAAAGGGGTGGGTGCTAACTTACTACAATATGCATCAACTTTAATTTTTATTATCACCAATCTCAATATAACCCATACAAACAAAAGTGGTTTGGGGGTTGTCCATAATTTTAAAAGTTGCGAAGGGATCCTGAGAGAAAAAAGATTTAAGAAATACTGCTCTGAAAGAACCATTCACAAATGTGGTGGATTCTTCTGCAGAGCACAGGAGGGAGGGGATCTTTCCCAAGGAATTCAGAGGCAAACAAGCCTGGAATCCTTGGTACGCAGAAAGAGGCCCAGAAGGTATCTACCATAACCTTTTAAAACAGGGGTCTCCAACCATGGCAGCTTTAAGACTTGTGGACTTCAACTCCCAGAATTCTGCTGGCTTGGGAATTCTGGGAGCTGAAGTCAAGTCTTAAAGTTGCCAAGGTTGAAGAGCCTTGTTTTACAAGAGCCTTGTTAACAGCCTAGTTATGCAGATTGTGTTTTAGCCTGGCAAAATATCTGGCTATAGGGGAACAACAATAAAGAAACTATCTGAGTAAATCATGTTCTTCCTTGGACCTGACCCAAATCCTAAAAATACAAAAGAACCTATCTGAAGTACCAAAGATCTATTAGTAGAAAAGAGACTAGAAACGGAATTGTTTCAACTTCTACCCTCAAAATGACGCTATAGGGCATTGCACACCAGAAAAACTAGACACAATGACAGTTTTTTCCCCAATGCCACCATTCTACTAAACAACTAATTCCCACAGCACTGTCATACTATTTAGTAAGACTGTATTAATCTTCTTTTTCTCGTCTTTCCTATTACCTGTCTCCTTTTCTACTTATGACTATAACTTTGTTGCTTGTATCTTTATGATTTATATTGTTTTATTTAGTTTCCTAGTATGATTTATGTTGCTTGCTTATTTAGTATCCTATGACTATCACTAAGTGTTGTATTTTATGTATTTTTGAATGAATGTATTTTTATGATGACTATGATCATGATTTATCACTTATAGCTTTTATGTACACTGAGAGCTTATGCACTGAAGACAAATTCCTTGTATTTCCAATCACACTTGGCCAATAAAGAATTCTATTCTAGAATCAAAAGCTGACTATCTTTGAAGCAACAGAGACTTTGAGACATAAAAAGTTCAAGTTTATTAGAAGCAGAGCCAGCTTTAAGCTCTAAAGCCAAGTAGACAATGGCCTAGGACGTAAAATTTAAGAGGTGTTAACATGATCCAAATCATTCTAAAAATGCAATCTTTGCATTGGCAGAAGGTGGCACCATCATTGTGACCTAGGGCCCCCTATATATTTTTGAGCCAGTACTAGACAGAAGGACTTATAATCTTCTATACTTTCCTAATATGTGTCTGCCTTCTCACTGGAGTTAAGGTTTTTTTCCACTCTCTAGTCTGCATCTAACCCAACTTCTTTAATCTTCTAGCTAAGGCTGCAAGTTACTGAATGAAAATTCTGAATTGCAATTCAACTGTTGCATTTACATCTTAGGTAAAGGCTACAATTAATATTTGGGGAAAACCAGAAACAAGGACCATCATGCACATCCATTAGTTTGTGGAAAGAGTTGTGGATTCTTGTCTTTAATTGATATACCCATCATAATATTATATCATGATGTTCATATGTTTCCTACCTCAGGTTAGCATAAATCAAAACTGTTATGTTTCAGCAATTCACATTTCCTAGGCTACCTAATGGGAATTTATTGCTCTAGGACCAAAACTGTTCATCTTTGCAGTTAATCAAACCTGGGTTTATATTATTGCTAGTGCACTTTGATGTACACCTAAAATATCTTGAAAATAAATTGTGCCACACAGATTTCCGGCTTTTTATTTTGTTTCAGATTACAGCATATTGGCAATAAGTATTAAATTGTTGCATCTATGCAAACCATTTTCAATGGGTATTGGATATAAAGTGGATAAATGAGGAAGTAAACTAATTTTATTAGGACATATCAGTAAGAATACATAGAATCAGATCATATAAAAATAATCCTGACACCTGAAAAAACTAAACTGCATTATTTTAAAGAGAGTTGGGTTTGATTTAGTTTTGTTTTTAAAATGTCAGTATTTTTCCATATAGTTGATATCTGTACCCAAACATTATTTCACACACATTTCTTATTCAATTTGTCCAATAAATCAACTGAACAACTAGATGCAGTGCCTAACCTATTTAACCAGGAAATGTAACTTGCCCCTTTGTAATGTGATTTTTATATCACACTTAGAAACAGCACAGCAAGCAAGTGCTTGACCTGCTGAACTATTATTACTCATAAATGACATTCCACAAAACTCTTTTAGAATCAAAGAGGAGTGATAAAACTATTGCAGTAAATATGGGTGCTGTTACCTATTTCCTAAATAGACCATGGCTTTTTCAGAATATGTGGATCAATGTTGACCTTAAAGCTAGTACATTGAAGGATTACTAAAGTGTAGAAATCCAAGAGAAAAAGTCATAACTGACTACATTGGCCTTAAACCAGACAAGACACAGGACAGATAAATAAGTTGAGAAATAAGCAGAGAGAAGATTGCAAATTTTTAAAAAGATATTAGTCTGTACCATGGAATTACTGTACATTTCTTAATCCAATGTGATTGAGGATTTCTATGGCAAGAAGAATTCCTATTGGCCTCTATATCGTTTGGCATGTGTTTGAGAGAGAACATGGAATAACTAAGGGAAAAATCCTTCCTCCTGCTTTCATTTCCATGATAGAGTAGATACGAAATATGGCAGTGATGGCTAACCTTTTTGTCGTCACATGCCAAAAGTGTGTGTGCATGCATGCAACAGTGCGTGTGTATGCCTGCACCTATAATGCAATGCACGCGCACTTTGCCCCCCATGCATGCACACGCGACACCCTCATGCTCCCCCGTGCATGTGCTCATGACCTCCCTTGCTCCCCCCACGTGCATGCATGACCCACCCGTCCCATTTTGGGCCTAGTAGGCCTCCCTACAGCCTCCTGGGACCAGAAACCGGCCATGGAGAGGTGCGGCGACCCCCCGTGGGCCATTTTTGGTCCCAGGAGGCCTGCTAGGCCCAAAACAGGCCACAGGGGATGTGCCGCACCCCCATGTCTCCCCCACCCCCATGTCTCCCCCACCCCCATGCATGAATGCATGACCCTCCCCACCCCTGTGCATGCATGCATGACCCTACCTGCCGCCCATGCATGTGCGGCAGAGACCTGAAAATCAGCTGGCCAGTGGGAGGTGCATGCACAAGTGGGGTGGAGCTGAACTGGGTGACGGCTCGCATGCCATAGGTTCGCCATCACGGATATATGGGTTCCCAATCTTTCTGGCTTTGTGGTTCAGTGGGAGTGGGGGAAAGGCATGGTTCTGCATAAGTGGCAGATAAATGTGCAAATGCACAGCTCCATTCGTGCAAGCTCCATTCGTGCAGCTCATACAAATGGAGTGTGTATGCAGACACTCGCCTGCAGTTCATGCAAGTGGGGATGCTCACATGCATATTCGGCTACCGTTTCGGGCAGCCCGGTTGTGAACAGTTCATGGTCCAGTAGTGAGCTGTGGCCCAGGGGTTGGGGGGACACCTGATATATGATATTTGTTCTTTTAACTCTGGTCTTCTAAAGGCTCAGAATGCATTTCCATCCCAGCAACAAACCAACTTTGAAACTCAGGAATCATTCCAAAGTTGTTTCACAATGGTAACGTCCTTCAAGAGTTTCTGAAATCGTGACCAATTGAAAGGAGTCTTTCAGGCCACTTCTTCTGCTTTGAGAAGAATAAAGAATTTCTCACATAGAAGCATATTATGAGAAGAGAGAAAAATAATGGTATCTTCTGGCATTACTGACAGTCCATAAATTGGGATTCCTCAACAAAGTAATTCAATATTAATACAGTGAAAAAGCCTCAGATTCAACTGCCCTAGTTCTCCTCTGATCAAATGAAGAGTATTGCATTCACTCTAATAACCCAACATCTGTGAGATGCTTTATCACAAGAATAGAATATGAATAACAGTTCCCATATTTTAATTTGCCTCAGATTTAGAAAAGTAGAAAAATATTTACTCATGAAGCCTGGCAATTTTGATTGAGATAAAGAATTCACCTGTTTCTTGTCCTTGAACATGTGTGCAAAAACCTTAAAAGACTGAAGAACACAATAACCAGGCCGGTCACACCAAGTGTGCTATTTCTCACATGTAGAAATGCTTGAAGAATACAAAAATAGCTATTGTACTTAACAGACACCCTCTCTCAAGATACTCTTTTTAATGATCACAACACATTCAGTGTATATAACAATAGATAAAAGTGACCCAGTTCAATTGTTTTTCTTGAAAAAGAATACTTTCATATCCAACATTAAAAATCATACTAGATGTTAATGACAAGGCTAGGGCCCTATATTGTACAGATCTTTTGTCTGCACAAAGTAATGTGTAAGGTGGAATGTGCAAGTACAAATACATTTTCTGAAAATTCCCTGTTTTCTGTTTTCTTCAATTCTTGTGATTTAGATGTGAAAAAGATGTATAAATTGTGCTGGCATTCAGAGTTATTATGTATCTCTACTTGATACAGACAGCTATACCTTTTTAAAAGTGTCAGCAGGTGTTCATCATCTAGGAAGAGAAGACTGTAGAATACTGCTGAGATCAGCAACGTGTTCTTCAACATTTGGCCTTAAAATTGTGGTACAGTAACTTTCACAATGGAGAACTGCCTAAATCTGGTTTTAGCAAGACTTCAGTTCTCCTTGAACTTGTTTTTAATTTCTCCTCAAATCAGCAAAGTAGGTTGATAAGCCATTCTGGTCTAGAAGTAAAATATGTTTTTCATACCTCCAAGAACATGAGGATTATTTCATGTTTATCATAGGAAATACATTTCCCTGATGCCCAGAATCTATTATAAAATAATGCATGCTCAAAGCTTTACGTCTGGGGCCTAAAATCATCAAGCTGGGTATTTGCAGGGCTGCAGAGTGAAATAGATCATTCATAAACTCTAAGCCGAAATCATTTCAAACATATGAGCCATGAAATCTGATATTCTTAAACTCATCTCCACAGACAATTTCAGAGCTGTGGTGGTGCTGTGGTTACAATGCAGTATTGCAGGCTAATTCTGCCAACTGCCAGTAGTTCGATCCTCACCAGCTCAAGGTTGTCTCAGCCTTCCATCCTTCCATGGTTGGTAAAATAAGGACCCAGATTGTTGTGGGTAATATTCTGACTCTGTAAACCTCTTAGAAAGGCCTGTAAAGCACTATGAAGTGGGATATAAATCTAAGGGCTATTGCTATTCCGAATTATCCCATCTCTGTTAATAGCAATATCCACAGATCAAAAAATGAAGCTACTTGAGAGTAATTTATATTGAGTTCCGTAGAACTTTTCCCCCAAATATACATGAATAGAATTGGCCTACATAGAACATTTTAATAACCATGACTGTGTATTTAACTCACAAATTTCTCATGTTCTGCCCTAGTTTTCTCAGAGCATTATCAACGCAGCAATAGCTGAAATCCAGAATGATCCATTTCACTGCAAACAGTCTATGTAATATTTTAAAATGAATCTCTGTTCTTCCTGGGGCCAATCCCTTGGCTGAATATCAATGCTGGACATTATAGTCAAGGCATTCTCACGAACAGGCGAAGTGGAAAGAGAGTCCAATAGATTGTAAATCTGCACAGCAAGAGAAGAGGAATCTGTGATTTGAACAGGCAAGTGTGGGAACGAAATGAAACCCACCCAGCCATTAGTTTCTGCCCTCCATTCCCCATCATTCAATCTCACATCCATTTCCAGGACAAAAGGTTAGAAATTAATTTGAAACAAAAGGTAACAGACATAACACAGAGGGTAAAGTTACAGGTGCAGGTCCATTCAGAATTGCAAAGATTCCCTCATTAATAAAGAAAAGATATTTTCTCCAAAAGACCGCCACCTCCTTCCGTAATGCTAATTGAGAAGGAAACTGCGGCTGCAATGCTAAATAAGCAGAAAACTACAACTCAGCAGGGTGCCTAATCCAGAGTGCTCTTTTTGTGTAGAATGGATCCAATTTCACTTTTTAAGAATTCCTAGTGGGAAGGTGCTTTTTGTGTACTTTCAAGGAATAAAGGCAGAATACACAAGGAACTGCAAAAGGAAACCAGACTGATAGCCACCTCCAAACAGTTGACCTAATACTTTACTTGCACTATGCTCTCAGAAATAAACTCCTCTCCTTCAAGTGATTGCCTATGTTCTGTATTCTTTAATCCTGGCTTGGAAGCAGACCTGATTTTCTTTCTAAGGAACTCAAGAAAGCAAAATAATAGGAGTAAGAATCATAAATATTTTTATAAGTAACTGATTTAATAAAGTGATAAATCTTATTGGCCAGCTACTAACGTCAACATGAGAGAATCTACACACACTTCTAGCATGTTCCATATAGAATTAAAGTTGGAACATTATTATCTGTTAGAATCCCTCAAGCAGCAGAAAATCCACCAATATACACTGGGGGAGGGACACCACACATATGTGTGTAAGGCAGGAGTGGGTTCTAAAAATTTTTACTACCTGTTCTGTGGGCATGGCTTATTTTGTGCATGGTTTGATGGTCATGTGACAAGCAATTCTTTAGGATTTAGCAGAGGTACTAGTCTACCAGGCTTTTAACTGCTTGCAGAGCCTACCAGTCTACCCATTTATTTTTGGAGCATACCGATTTACCCATTTGTTTTTGGAGCGTTCCAGTCTACCTATTTGTTTTTGGACCGCACTGGTCTACCACCACACTGCCTTTTACCACTGATCAGCTGTAGGGCGGCCTTTTGAGGTGCCGCGGCAAGAGTTTAAACAGTTTTTTACCACTCTGCCACCACCGAGAGCATCAGAAACTGCTTTCAGGCAGCTTGGCCTCAACTGCCAATCTACCACCACTGAGTGGTTTACAAGGAGCGGATCAGTTCTAGCCAATCAGTTGGGAAGCTTCTTGGCTTCTCAATTTAAAGCTACAGTGTCTTGTTTTTTTTTCTCTCTCTCTCTTCTTTGTCAAATGAGCCCTGATTTTTTTCCTTCTAGCCGATCAGCTGGGACTCGGGAGGCAGTGAATAGATTGGGGGCGGGGCCAGGCAGAGGTAGTATTTAACGGTTCTCCGATCTACTCAAAATTTCCACTACCAGTTCGCAAGAACCAGGAAGAACTGGTAGCAATCCACCACTGGTGTAAGGAGAGGAGCTTGCATCACAATGTCACAATACTCATCTTGTCATTCTGATGAAACCATTGGGTTCTCTGGAGACCTCTGAATGAATCCAAACCAGTTTGGAAAGCTTCAGTCCACTTGAAAGTCAGAAGATTCAATTTAATGCTTTGAAACAAATCCTGCTTTTATTTGCAAATATGTTTCAGTGGAATGATCTGATTGAATTTGTTGAGCTGAATTCCCCATCTGAAGCTTTGTGTAGGCCAGATATCCTCATCCAGCTTTTTTCTATTATTCTTGGTAATCTGTTTGCTCTGTATCATGAATAACTTGTGCAATTTAAAACGATGAGAGATTATAGAAAATATGGGACATTGGCCAAAAGCCCTGTGCATAATCAGGGCATCAGAGAAATCAGAATTCTAATAAACTCAAGATTCCCTCCACATAAATCCTAAATTCACGAAGGCAATGAATAGAACACTATTCTATTGTGTTCTATTGTGGAGGGAGATCTCTATATAGATCCTGGACACAGTTTTCTGTTCTTATGTAAGGCAACGCCAAGACATTCTTTCAACTGGATGAAAAAAAATTAACTTTCAAATGTCTTTCAAAAGATTGGAAATGGTTGGTAAGGTCTTCATCAATAGATTGCAATTATCTTAAGTTCATTAATTATGAAGTGGTGGACGCATGTGAATGCCATCCCTTTTATTGTATGTTATCTATCTAGAAGTCTACTGACATCCCTGACTGCCCAATTCTTGTGTAAAATTAAGAATGTACTCCTAATGGGCTTTTCCAGCAAGGTGCTACTGGCATCTTTTAAAGGGAAATCTTGCTTCTGAGAAATGGTTGCAGTATTTCTGTTTCCCCATGAGAAATTCCTAGGAATCATCTATCTAGCTTCTCAATCCAGAAATTATTGAAAAGCTGCTTTCACCTAGTAATAATCTAACCAGCATTTTTTTTCCTCACTAGTTGGTCTTTATTTCCAAATCCTTGCAAGGTAATAAAGAAAGGATGCTTAATCTTGCCACTTTTTTTCAGGAATATCTGTTCTGCTTTGAACCTTTTTCACAACTTGAACTAAAACTGTGATAAAGCTGAAAGTTTGTCTGGAGACACAATTTCTCCTCACTATTTTTTCACAATCTCAGATTTCATGTATTTCCTTCCCACAGTAAAAAGAGAATCCTTTGCATTGGTCATCAGGAGACTAATTTTGTCACAGCTGATAACTATCTATTTGATTCTATCTATTTCTTTTTTAAAAAAAGACATACCTTCTCTGGTGGCTGCTTCTTCCTCATGCTCCCTCCTTGAAAAAGAAAACATTTCAAAACTTTCCAAGGAGTAGCCTGTAGGCTTACATTCATGTACTACATAGGATCTCACCATCAAGGCCAAATTATTTGTAAATAAAGGTTTTGGATATAGCACCTAAGGCAAAAATCAGTTAAAACTGCCACTTCCTTGACAGCAAATAATCTATCCACTCTAACATTCTTTTGCTGCTAGTATTTTAGTCCTTGGAAATGTGACTCCGCTTCCTTTGGCTTCAGGCATAGACATTATGTGCATTTTTAAGTTGGGGTCTGTGTTCCAACATGTAATTCACTTTAAAACACAATATATTATTTTGGCAGGCAATCTTTTTATTTAAAAAGTAAGGGCAGAAGGATGATATCAAGTAAAAAAAAAAAATCAACCAAATGTAACTGGTAAGTGATTGCCATGATACAAAATTATTTTATCTGAAATTATCTCAGGTCATTATAATTATAAGGTGTGGCATATTAATGGAGGTGTTAGACTCAGGTTTAAGTCTGCCTTCAGCCATGGAAAGTCTCTGAATGACTTAGAAACAGTCAGTCTCTCTCAGTCTAATTTCCCTCACAGAATTGTTGTAACAGTAAAATGAGGGAAGATACCCCAATTAGCGGTCTTGAGCTCTTAAAAGAATATATATATATATATATATATATATATATATATATATATATATATATATATATATATATATATAAAACAAATAAATACAAATACAAATAATAGATTAGTGTGAAGATAATATGAAAATCATAACCTCCTTTTTAAAATACTTATGAATTTAAATACCATTACACTGAGCCATGATTTTCAGTAATCATGGTTCATTATATAAGCTAGAGTGGGTTATCCATAAGCATCCAGAGTCATTTTGGGCAGTGAGATGGGTGGCACATAAATTTAATAAAGAAATATTGCTGAGCATAAACCATAATTTACAAATTACAAAATGACCAGTTCATATATTACACTAAATCAGAATAATAATAATAATTAGAATTCTTTTTTGGCCAAGTGTGATTGGACACAGAAGGAATTTGTCTTTGGTACATATGTTCTCAGTGTACATAAAAAGAAAAGATACATTCATCAAGAATCATAAGTACAACACCTAATGATAGTCATATGGTACAAATAAGCAATCAAACCATACTAGGAAACAATCAATATAAATGGTAAGAATACAAGCAACAAAGTTACAGTCATATAGTCATAAGTGGGAAGATATGGGTGACAGGAATGATGAGAAGATTAATAATAATGCAGACTTAGTGAATAGTTTGACAGTGTTGAGGAAATTTTTTGTTCAGCAGGGTGATGGCGTTCAGGAAAAAACTGTTCTTGTGACTAGTTGTTCTGGTGTGCCAAACAACGCACATTTTGTTTCATGATGATTGAGTTGACCCTAGCAACTCTTTCAGCATCCCCAAAGAAAGCAATCTCTAGAGTACAATTCTTTATGTCAAAATCATGAAACTGGGGTATTAAAAAATCAAACTTAAATCCAAATCCACACCAAATCATATCCATTCAAACATCAATCCCTATGAAATTCAATCCACAATCCAAGAGTATAGAAAACCAAACATCAATCCATATGTCTCTAGGGATTACATAAGGTTTTGAGAAGGAGTCAACCACCATTATAGAACAGCTATTTGCCTATGCCTTCCCCTGAATAGAACTGACTACATTCTGGTCTTCATTCAGTTCAGGGAATATAGTTCTTACTATAGTACATTATATAGTAATATATACAGAGGAAGCAAATCTTGATTTTTGCTTTGCAGCATTAAACTGACCCACTCACAGCTTTGCAGTTCCAGTCCCACATCTCTCTCTTACCTCATCTTCCCACCCACTCCAAGTTAGTTATCCAGACTTTCCTCTAGACCAGGGGTGGGAAACCATGGCCCTTTTATGACTTGTTGACTTCAACTCCCAGGATTCCTGAACCAGTATGGAAAAACAGCCCGGCTGGCTCAGGAATTCTGGGAGTTGAAGTCCACAAGTCAGAAATGGGCCATGGTTCCCTACCCTTGCTCTAGGCTTTTAGTTTCTCTGAGGTAAAATAACATCAACAACAATTGGGGAAGGTTAGCAACTTGTATCAGCCTGAGGCCCACCAGTGGCCTTTGATTGGCACTTGAGGGGGGCATTTCCAAAAAGATGAGTGAAGACTGAACAATTAAACATCATTTAAATTAAAGCAAAATACAGTTAACATGATCACAGCTGGCCTATATTTAATTTACTCCCCCTTTTCACTGAAATAAAAATGTCACTTTGGTGTTGTAACTTTTGAATAGACCATTGGGCCTAAAGAATTAGACGTATCTAGCTGCATATTTGTAAACAGGCAAGACTTTTTGGCTGTCGGTTGAATTCTATTGCTATTCCGCAGACATATTTAAGTTTCCCAAAAGACTGTGTTGTCAAGCTTGGAGGCCCATAATTTCTTCTCCATTCTTTCTCCATGCTTCAAGAAGGTTTCTTCCTTTGTATTTGTTCCTTGTAACATTTGAAAGATTGTTAAGTTAAAGAGGCCTTTCACTTAAATCATAGCTCCAGGTTAATAGAGATCCTGGTCATTGATTCCCATCAATGTATCCCTTTCTTCCATGGTACTCAATGGTGGATTATCTTTAGGGGTAATTGCTGGGTTCCACAGAAAATAACAGAAAACAACCACAAATACTAAGATAAAATGTATATATACTCAGGAGTGTGTGTGTGTGTGTGTGTGTGTGTGTGTGTGTGTGTGTGTGTGTAAGAGAGAGGGAGCGTGCACATATGTATACTTTATGTATGGATATGGGTATATATTTACTCTGCTGAACACTTAATTCCCACAGCACTGTCTCATTTCTCATCTTTTTTCATCTTCTCATCTTTCCTATCTTCTCCTATTGCTTTCTTATGATTTATCAGTTGTTCTTTGTAAATTCTGATTAATGATTGTAACTATGATTGTGACCTATTGTATTGCTGTTTATATGTAAACAGTAAGCTTATGCACCAGTGACAAATTCCTTATGTGTCAGATCACATTTGGCTAATAAACAATTCCTGTTCTCTTCCGTTCCGTTCTATTCATAGTTATTTTGAGAGCAGGCATCAGAATTCCATTTTTTAATGTGTGCCCGTGTGTTCACAGAAAAAAGTGGCAATAAAGGTAATCTTATCTTAATGTCCCGAACAATGCAATAGTTTAATTCAATTACTCTGGATAGAGCATCACTCTGGGGCTTTGTGGAAAGCAGATCTATCTTTATTATAAAAAGGACTCCAAGTCATGTTGCTGCATTTGCTGATGATTTTATTTATTTATTTGATTTTAGGCTGTATTCGTTATTTTTATAAATACCTCAAGGAAGCAAATATATCTAATACACTTTCCTCCTCCTGTTTTTCCCACGACAACAACCATGTGAGGCAGGTTGGACTCAGAGAAAGAGGGGCTGGCTTTCATGAATAAGACAGTAGTAAAACTCACAGCCTTCTGGTTTCTAGGCCAGCACCTTAACCATTAGACCAAACTCTTCCCTCTGTGCCTTCTGCTGCCATCTGATTAATTTCCAGCAAGATATTTGAGGGTATTTTTAACCTGACAATCCTAAAATTAAATTGTGATGGCAGGAAAAATGAAAAGTTATGGGCAGAATGAAAACCCAAAGGTTGTCTTTCAAAGCTTTATAACAAAGATATACATTTTCTATTAATTCGGAGAGAAAGGAATAGGCTGCAACAGAATATGAAAACATAGAGTGATATCTTCTCCCCAAACTAGTAACCTTTATGTTCAACGAAATTAGATTGATTTAAAATGAGTTTGCTTTCAGCATTATTTTCACCTATAGACAGAAATCTTGCCAAATTAAAGCAACTGGCTACATCAATAAAGATATACTCTGAGAACATGTAGGGAGAAGCTATTTTCTAACCAAACTATCCAAACTTTGCTGTCTGTTGGTCCTCTGGAATGCAGCCACTCCTGCCTGGGAATCCATACTACATTCCACCACAGCCTTGATGAATTGGGAGGATGAGGGAGCCCAGTTGTATAATCCAACATGTCCTTATGTCAGACATGCACTAGTATCTATCTCAATAAATACTTATAAATGCTTATTGCCCATATTATGAATCCATCCCATAACAAATAGAACCTTTCTTGATACTATTGCCAATCTGAACATCACTTCTCCTTCAGAGAAGTATGAGCTTTGCACATGTAATATTACAAATGGTAAACATAATCAGAGTTCATGTGAATGAAGTTCCTGGTTTATGCATTACTTTTCTTGCAACTTCCATCGAGCAAATATAAGTAACCTATTTTCAAAACAGGCTATGTCAAGAAACTGGATCAGCAGCAGATTCAAAGGTTTTGTTTATTCTAGTAACAGGGTGTAGTAACAGATTCTGGAAAGCTTATCTCAGTTTTTCTCTATTTCATTTTGTATTCCTATGATTTCTTCTTATTCTCCTCTTTCTTTCATTCATGTGTTCCTTTGTTAGTTCCTTCCTTCCCCATTCTTGGGGCCAGGTTTGCATTATATCACACTGCAGAAAATGGCTAGTGCTGCTTGATGATTCCAATTTCACATCTGAACTTTCCAATTTGCCAAGAATGATACCAGCAAACAGTTCAGGCACTGAAATGGGAAGAGCACCTAGATGCCAGAGAAATAATCTATAAAGTCACCCAACTGTACTGAACATAAAACATGGAAACTATTCGTTGCAACTGCTAGTCATTATTCATAGCAAGGGACAGGTTGGGATGAATAAAACAAAAATGGTTATAGGCAACTTTCTTCTTTAAGAAAGTTCAGAATTTAAAACAGCTTATTCCTGAGATACGATGACCTCCATAGTATTTACTCTTCCTACAAACTTTATCCCATTCTGTGGGATTTCATTGGTAATAGGTGGACATCTAGAATGCCATGCTTGAATGATGGCAAAACAACATAATCTAAATGTTCCATTGCCATTGATTTTATTTTTCATATTCAGATACAGCGCATGAGAAAAAGCAAACACGATAACGTAAGTGGTAATAAAACTGATAGATTAAGAGAAAGCAATACAGTGGAGGAGAAACCTAACTAAAAGCTTCTCACTGTAGAGGATGGAACTCTGCCAACTTAGTGAATCAACTATAAGGACAATATGGCAATCTTTTATCTCATACCACATAGAAAAAGTAATAAAGAGGAAAGTGTCAGGTGAACCAAGTAGAGACAAATCATATTTTTTCTATAACAAATCTCAGAAAGTTAGTTGAAGTGACCTAGAAAATAGATGGCGTAGTTTTGTAATTTCACAACTTTGCAGATGAGCTTCCTGCAAAAGAGCAAATGGAAACAATAGTTTCCAGATGGCCAAAGATACAATTTCACAAATATAAAGCCAACAGGTATAATATACTGCCAAGCCTGAAAAAAGCCAAGGTACTGAAACAGCTAGAATGGCTCTCTCATATAAAATCACTAATTATACAATTGTGCTTTCTCTTTTAGAAAACCTGTCCTGATGTTGTTCTTGCAATGATAAAAAGATTTCTCAACTATGCCTGAAACAATTGACGCTTACATTTTCCATATATGACAAATATAGTCAAATTAAGTGAACTTCTCATGAGGTTATATTCATGGAAGCACATCCTCAGATTATTTATACAGGTAGTCCTTGATTTACAACAGTTCCCTTAGTGACAGTTCAAAGTTACAATGGCACTGAACAAAGTGACTTATGACCATTTATCACACTTATGATCATTGCAGCATCTCCATAGTCACATGATTTACATTCGGATGCTTGACAACTGGACAACATTTATGACTGTTGCGGTGTCTCAGGTTCCCGTGATCATCTTTTGCAACCTTCTGACAAACAAAGTCAATGGGGAAACCAGATTCACTTAACAAGCATGTTATGACCATATTTTTCGGAGTATAAGACGCACCAGAGCATAAGACGCACCTTAATTTTGGGGGAGGAAAACAAGAAAAAAAGAACTCTGACTCTGCCTAACAGCATCAAGATCAGCCGCGTCCTCACTTCCACTCAATTTTGATAATGAGCAGCACAGATCTTTTTATCCATTTAAAACAAACCCTATCACTCTATGCACATTTAACTGGAATCCATGGGGTGGGGGATGATTTTCATGGGGGCAGAAGAAGGACTTGGCATTGAAGGCTCCACTCCTGAGACGCCCCCGTCTTCCTACCTACAGCCATAGGTGTTGAAAGCCTGGCTTTCTTCCTTCTTTGGCCTGGATTACGGTACCTTTCTATTTTGTAGGAAGCACAGCTTTCTTTCCAAGTTACTCAGAGGCTTTGGTTGAAGATGGCATTGCTTTACACTGCCCTCCTCCTTTTCCTGCAAGCGAGAGATACCTCAGAGACTCAGCTGGGGAAAAAGGACACAGCTCAACTTGCCTGGGGCAGATCTTTGTGAATTTGCACAATTACATTTTAAGACACAACACATCAAACAATCCTTATTATCCTTTTCTCTCATTCTTTTAACACAATAAGCACATTGCATCTTGCACTAGACTAATTTATTGCTAATTATAGAATAGCATCAATAAAATAAATCAATCACTCCATAGAATTCCATGATTTGCAACCCTATAGTGATATCAATAAAGGAGGATATTTGTAGCTCAGGATTGAATTGAGGTGTCCTCGGTGCTCTCTGAGGTGGGTTGTTTTCTTGCAAATGTTTCATTACTTTAAAAAAAATTGCTTAATTTATTTATCTATTACTATTATAAGATACAAAAATGTGAAAGGAAATAGTAGGAAAGTTAGGGGAGGGGAAGGGGAAGGGAAAAGAATGGGAACAAAGGGGAAAAGAAAGAAAAGACATTGACTTCGACTCCCTTTGGTACAGTAAATAAAATAGCAACATGAAACCTCGACCTTTCACTTTTATAGTATAAACTAGTCATTTCAATAACAACAAACCTATCTAATCGGTAAAACCCAAAATCAAAGTTTCATTTTTTTCCCCACCTCAAGCACAAAGTCCAGAAGCGGCTTCCAAGTAGAAACAAAAGTAGTTGTATTTTTGTCTTTAATCAAAGCAGTCAGTTTGGCCATCTCTGCTAACTCCATCAACCTCTGCAGCCATTCATCCATTGTGGGAATCAAAGTGCCTTTCCATCTGCAGATGTTTCATTACTGATGATGTTACCTAGTTTGGGTAATGAGACATCTGTAAGAAAACAAGCAAGCTCAGAGAGCACCAAGGACCCCTCACATTGTAGTGAGTCAAGAAGTTTTGTACTTCTTCATGCTAGAACTTTTTTCACTTTTCATAAAGAATAAAGGATAAAATCATTTAGGGAGGCAATTAAAAGTTACTGTTTCCTCATTTATTCCTTTCTGAGTTCGGGAGTCTTCTATATTCCATCTGCCAACAGATCATTGTTGGGGTACTCCAGTTTCACTACCCAACCATAACATCACTATCTTTACTATACCAAAGGAAGACTTCGCTAAAGAAGACTTCCTTTATATTTCAACAGTTGCCATAGTTCAGGAAACTGTTTGTTTTTTTATGCAGAGGAAGAAACACAGTCAAAATGCCCTTTGGAAGGCATTTGCCCTTTCCGAAGATGGTATTCTTGTGCAGCAAAAGATTGGATTATTTTTATAATTCATTCTGGAATGTAGTAACTTTAGGCAAATCTTGTTAGCCTCCATTTGTCCACAATTAACAAATAGTTTCTGGAACCACACTGCCTGTTTAGCACACCATGGGGACCTGTTGAATAGAAGGCTACTCACATTTCCAATTCACTTGGCCTATTTATCAAAAACGTCTCTAAAGTGCAAGTATTGTTGGTTATCTTACTGTGTGAAGTAGGCAAAATTGCTAAATTATATTTAGGAAAGAATTGTTTTATTACTGTGGCACTTTGATAAAGCCAAGAATACTCTGCGTGCTGGGATATTTCTCTTCTTCTTAAAACTTGTGACAGAGACAACTTGATTCCCTCATGTAAGTGCCTGTTCAGAATTTCAAAAGAAAAAAAGCCAAATATTTTCATGGACACTTGCATGTTGCAATCTTAGAAACTATTCCAAGAAAATTTTGAAAATTGATTATATTTAACCAGCCTCAAATTGTGCAACTATGTATAATAGACATAATAAATTGCTATTTGAATTATTAAAAATAATTGTATTCTCACTAAAAAAAAATGCCCTTTGGGTCTGGAGACCGACTTGTAAAAACCCTCAACCACCTTTCTTTTTGAGCATATCGTAGTGAATGGTGACAAAGAGATACCAGATGTATACAGAAGAGGAACATACGTCCATGTGTCATTCAAACAATTAAGAATGTTATTTACTTTCTGTGCTGCACGGTAAGAATACTATACCAGAAAAGGAGCACCAGTTATCTTCCAGTCCTCTCCTCTTCCAATTACAGAAGAGAAGGGGCATATTCTAATACCACTAATACAATTAACTGATTTCCTATTTCTAAATAACCAATCTGTTCAACTGTGTAAGGCATGATTTTATTCATATTGGTTAGGAATATATGATGACACAACATGATCCTAAAATAGGATTTTCAAAAAGAAAAAAATGGGAAGGAGGCAAGGTTCAGCAGAAATTCAGCTGGTTCTATCCAGCTTGTGTGAACCAGTAGCGGCAGTGGTGGGAGGCTCTGCCCACACATACAGACATCATAATGTCCCTTTTTGGGGATGATTTTCAGCCTCTGCGCATGCACAGAAGGCTTTGTGCATTCTCACGCATATTCATTAATATTGCTGTATAAACTGGTCTTTGTAGATAAACATCTGGAAGAAATTAAGAGAAAACAAAAGTACATTTTGTGTTGAGTACAAACACAGATAATGCTTGTCCAGGCATATCATTGGGCAGTTCTTCCCTGAGCAATTGTTTCAGGATAGCAATAATGAAACATTAGCAGTGGAATTAACTGAGTATTTATTTCCAATCATATCTTTTGAAAATGGAGCCATGTATCATGTAGTCGTAGGGTTCTTCCAGACAAATGGTTTCTAGCGTTACCACAAACACCGTTGTTGTTCTTTCTTTTCTTTCTTAACATGTTTCCTCTGTGAAGAAAAATGATGGGGATAGTGCAGAGAAAACACAAGAGGGTGACAAATAGAAAGAGCCTCTGCCTTAGGAGTAATGTGTACTTCGGCCTTCTGATCTTTGATTGGAAAAGCTGACTGTGTCACAGCTTTTCCTTCCCAGCCCAAGGACTGCAACCAGCCACAAGTGAAAATGTCATATCTAATCAAGCTAATCCTCCCTTGAGGGATGATTGAATAAGAACATCATTTTTTAAAGTAGGCATGGGGGAGAGACTCATACTTTGGAAAACAAGGAGGCAGCAGGCAGAAAAGGAAAGGACAAGACTATCACTTCCTTCCAGATAGAAAGTTCAAATGAATTCCTCATTGCCTGTAAAACACAGTTATAACATGTTGTGTAGTATGGGGTTTGCACTGCAGATTCATAATTCCTAAGTATATCCTGTAGATCCCTTACATAGAGTAGATACAAGTGGGATTCATTGTGCTGTTTGCAATAGTGTTTAATGGCTAATAGGACACAAATAAAATGAGATAGGCTAGTGAGATAAAGTTTGCTTTCAGTAAATGGAGTTTGTGATTGGTCTATAACAAACTCTTAGAATTCAAAGTATGACTATCATGAACAGTTGATAATGGAACATGCCATCATTATTTCACCTGCATTAGTATAACGGATAAGGGGCTTTTTTTTATTAGAAGTAGGAAGACACAGGTTCTATCTAGACCATTCTCAGCCAAAGAAAGTCATTCTGGGACTCTGGGCTGGTAAAACTCTCTGTCCCTCTTTTCAAGACCAGTTTATCTCACAGGATTACTTTGTGAGGAATGATTGGGGGAATGAGTGCTATGAATACTACTTTGAGCTCCTGAAAGAAAATGTGAGTTATAAATACATACATACATACATTTTCTGTCTGGGAAGTTCTCATTAACCTTCCATAGTCTTCTCTATGCACACACACACACACACACACACACACACACACACACACACATTTTTCACCTTTCAGAGAAAAACAGAAATTGCAAGAAAAAGAAAACAGGTAAGAATATGAGAATACAGGTATGAAAATGCTTGAGATAGCTAATAATTGCTTCAGATTCTCGTATTATAATTCAAGTAGAAAAGTTCATTCTTGTATGCTGCTAATGCAGACCCTTTTATAATCAAGTTAGGTCCCCCCCCCCCCCGTCAACTAGCAACCCTAAAATAATTGAATTATTATCCACTATTGACTTAAATATACAAATTGGCATCTGTAATACATAATAATGTATTAATAATAAAATAAATATCTTACACCAAAATGTCAGTCTGTAACTAGAAAAGAGCACAAATGTTTCCGATATTTGCTATTCAGATCAAAGGATACAAATGCATACTTGCTTCAGGATATTTCAAGGATAACTACAAATAGGTACAAATTCAAAGATATTCACCCAGTGTTATAATCAATCAGCAATACATTGAGAAGTAAAATAAATAAAAAATAAGATACTTGCTATGTGGATTCACTAATTTCTCACATCTTAGACTAGTCTTTTTTTCCTTGTCTTTTCCTGTACACTGAGAGCATATGCACCAAAGACAAATTCCATGTGTGTCAAATCACACTTGGCCAATAAAGAATTCTATTCTGTTCTGTTCTGTTCTGTTCTGTTCTGTTCTGTTCTGTTTAGTCTAGTCTAGTCTAGTCTAGTCTAGTCTAGTCTAGTCTAGTCTAGTCTAGTCTAGTCTAGTCTAGTCTTTTATTCTACTCTTACTCCTACTCCTCCTTCTATTCTATTCTATTCTATTCTATTCTATTCTATTCTATTCTATTCTATTCTATTCTCCTATTCTATTCTTACTCCTACTCCTACTCCTACTCCTACTCCTGTTCTGTTCTGTTCTGTTCTGTTCTGTTCTGTTCTGTTCTGTTCTAGTCTAGTCTAGTCTAGTCTCCTATTCTACTCCTACTCCTATTCTATTCTATTCTATTCTATTCTATTCTATTCTATTCTATTCTATTCTATTCTATTCTATTCTATTCTATAGATTCTCATTTTAAACAAGGGAAAGATTCATTTGGAAAAAATGACAAGAACTTGCTTTAAAGAAATTTTAAACATCAATAGAAAAAAAATCATATGAAATATAGATATCACATGTTGAGCAGCCAATACCCATAGATATAAGAGATGACCAGGCTCAGCCCAAGGGAGAGGTCAAACATGTAACCAGTCTTGAGTCCCTTCATGCCCACAAGAGATCTAACTCCAGCCAACCCTGAATTCCATTGACTCTTATCTACCGCCAATTTGCTTGGACAGCTGGTAGTTCAGATTCTTGTAGAGTTTAAGTTTGCAATAAATCTTTATAATATTTGAACTGACTGGATCTTTTGATGTCCCTGTCACTTGACAATAATTTTATAAAATAATACATGTGTTAAACCTCATATCTGTTTTTCTAAATGATTAATCTAATTATGTTATAACTGTAACTCCCAAATTCCTTGATGATAAGGGAAAACCAATTGGAGAAGGCTGCCTTTCCTAAAAGCCTTTTTAGATAGTTGTCTAAATTTTCAACTTTCTTAGCAAGTCTTCAATTTCAGGAAAGAGAAATATTTCAATCCTAGGGCCACATGTAATATCTCTGCTATGGAAAATTACACACTACAAATGACTGGAAAAATTGTTAATGTTTTAGTCTAATGCACAAATATACTTTCATGAGTTATGTGGGCATAATCATCCAGTGTGTCAGTATAATATATAGTAGAGGCCTTCTCTCTTTCATATTGACATTAATTTTAATGACTAATTTGAATAAACATTTGTTAACTAGCAAAAAATGGCCTGTTATGATATCCAATTTTTCACCAAGTTATACAGAGATTAATTAACAAACTGGTTTTTTTCTATGTCAAATTTATTTAATGCTGATCCAGATCTGCAATTAATACAGCAACGATGTGTCTGTACCCATACATGTGTTTGTATTTATACACACCCAAAAGCCAGACAAGTTTTACATTGTTGTTAATGCAATAATCTTTCTTGCCATCAGAGTAAATCTAAACAGTTTTCCTATTAACGATAAGAATTTGCTAGGTTTTAGTAGAAGCCACTCTGCAAAATTTCCAACATATGACTTGGGCATACTTGAATATATCTAGCCAAATGGAACCCTTAGTGCTAGTCAGATTGTAAACTTAACAGCAAATACCATCACTAGCCACTGCCAAAATGGATGCCCATTGCTCCAAGAAATGCTTGTTTCTAATAGTATGTAGATATACACACATACTGTTAGCCTTGTGGGTTAGCCAAAAGCACATTCAGAAGTTTTGGTTATAACTTTATGATAAGATTACACTAAAAGAATCTTGCAAGAAAGTGTATTTCTCCCACAAGATACAACCCAAGATTCTAAAGAAGGTCCCTTCTGAGATGTTTGCCACAGTGATAAGATGCCACTTGTCTGACTGTTGCCTTGGCTATGGTGCTTTCTCCATCTCCCAAAGTCATTCCCTCATACCATTATATATACATCTGTCTTTATCAGTTATGGAATTAACCCCTTCCTTTTCTTGCCCCCATGAGTATTATATGGTGTGATGACCCATAAGATATTCTAGTAAACCACAGAAAGGTACCTAAAAGGCAAGAACACTCAAGCCAGCACAAATTTGAAACAAAATTCTTGTCAGGCCTCCTAAACAATATTCTTCAGGCAAGTTGGTTACATTTTTTTTAACTGCTCACAACAAAGAATAAAGTAGCTAGGAAGAGTTCATATCTAGACCACTTGGACTAGTAAACCTCCAAGGTCCCTTCCAAATGTATTATTCTGTAGACATTTTTTCCACACATGAATCTTGGAATGTTGGGAGTAAATATGAGCTCTTCAAGTAGGCAAGGTCAAGGAAGAGTCACAGCAAGGATTTTAGGCAGGGGTGAAATACTACCGTTTAGTTCCGGTTCGGGCAGACTGGTAGTGATAAAAACTACCGGTTCAGGTGAACCGGTAATTTAAAAAAGCTACAATCCAACGATCAGCTGTGCCGCACGGTTTAGCTTTGCTAGAAAACAGGATTTCCTGCTTTCTAGCAAAACTAAACTGCGTGGCACAGCTGAGTTCTCCCCCCTTATTGTTCTATTTAAGAACAGTTCTACTTCCCAAGCGTCCTTTTGGCATGCAGCGCACATGTGCAGCCAGCAAATTGGTAGTGAACTGGTTCAGATTTTTCCACTGATTTTAGATATATATCCTATGTCCCTAGGTATATATCCTATGTCAGATTATGTCATATTAACATAATCTTGTAAGCATGCTTGAAATCTTCACTGTCTCTTTTTAAGGGCAACAATATTAAGGTGGAGCTGTTCCAGGCTGCTTTCTCACACTACCTACTTTCCCAGAGTTGCACCAGTGGTGGGTTTCTAAGGTTCAGCCCAGTTCGGGCAAGCTGGTAGTTGGAGATGGTGAGCTGAGAGCAAACTGGTCAGTGGTGGGTTCCTCCCGGTTCGGTCCAGTTCCCCCGAGCTGGTAGCAGTAACGATATGACATCACTGAACCGGTTCTGCCCCCCTGCCCCCTGCACCCACCCCCTGCATTATTCTTACCTTTTATTTGGCCCCACCCCCAATCTATTGCTGCCTCCTGAGTCCCAGCTGATGGCTAGAGGGGAAAAAAAACTGTTTAAACTCTTGCTGGGGGGCTTCAAAGGGCCGTCCTACAGCCGATCAGTGTTAAAAGAAAACAAATGAGTAGATCGGTGCCTGCAAAAATAAATGGGTAGATCAGTGCCTGCAAAAATAAATGGGTAGATCAGTTCAGCTCTGCAAGCAGTTAAAAGCCTGGTAGACCAGTACCTCTGCTAAATCCTAAATAATTGTCACATGACCATCAAGCCACGCCCACAAAATAAGCCACGCCCACAGAACCGGTAGTAAAAAAATTTAGAACCCACCCCTGGAACTGCTTCTCTAGTTTGGCCCTCCCACCTGCCCCTGTGTTACACATACTTTATATTCAGTCATTTTTAGCCCAGCTAAAAGGCGCAGCAGAGCGGATTGCTGCATCTCAGCTGTTCCAAAATATACTGCGCTTGCGCGAAGCGCACACAAAGCGCATACATGAAGTGGGCTGAGCTGCACAAACATTCACCTTTCCCTCTTTCTTCTCAAGGCCAGAACTTAATTTCTCTACAATAAAGGTGACCCAAATGTGGAAGAAATAACATGTTTTTAAAATACAAAATCCTACAGAACAACATCTCTGTCATCATTTTAATTTTCAACCCCTCCCCCTCCCCCCAAAAAAATATCCCATATATCTCATAATGCAAAGTTATACCCACTGCTTTAAACTAAACCCCAACTGAAAGCAACATCACTTCCTTCTAAGTGAAAATATATAGGATTGCACTGTTACCAATATTTTGGGTGTACAATACGACCTTCTTCTAAATAAAATAGAACTTCAGCCTTCATCACCTACAACAGAAGTATGGTAGCATTAAGTCTGTTGTTTTGCACATCTATTTTGCAGAATATACTTTATTATAAAACATTCTGCTAGTACGGGTAATAGTGAACCTCCTGCATCAGGGTTTCTTGGATTGTAACCTTAATCACAAGTAAGAACACTGCAGCATTTCTTAGAAGCATTGGTATCCATTACAATGCTTTTGAATGACTTAAATGTTCTCTTTGTTATGACAAATACCTTGCTCTGGAAACAGAAATGAAGGCTGCTGTGCTAATATAAATTATTAAGTCTGAATCCTGCTTATATATTGAACTTGTTTATCCTTGTCCAGTTTTGTCAAATCTAATGTGATATAGCCCCCCACTGGATGTACAGAGGTTTGGAAACCTACTTTTAAAAAGCCCCTAGCAAAACCAAGATGGCATGAAGTGAACATCATATGTCACATATTTATTGGTAGCAGAACTTCCTCTCAGCAATACAAACAGGAGATTGCTGAACCTTTAAAATGGAGCTAGCCAGTATTAAATTGCTTACATTATGGAAACAGGCCAGCAAACTCAGAGACAGATCCACAGTTCTGATACGATAGGATTTTGCATTACTATTCTAAGCATAGGACCAAATACAATTGCTGAACCAATCAGACAAGTACATTTTCCTTGTATCTCCCCCAGCCTGATACTGAACACCAGGCAAATATATTTCTCAATGCTGCTGGGTATCACATAATTCTTGTTATCACAATTCCATCAGTGACATAGCTGTCCAAACTTTGATATAGTCCTAGATTAAACACAGGGCATTTATTTAGTAAAAATCCATGCTAAGCTCTGTGGATTTAAATCTAAGCCACCATGTGAAAATGCCATTATTCAGCATCTGTGTCTTTTTGTCCTTAGTCGTAATATCCCACCCTGCAGAATGTTTGACAAAAAACAGCTGCTGGAATGAAAGAAAGAGATATTGAAGAAGTAGAAATCATGCTTTTCTTGATTTATGAAGCTCAGCATAAATACATTAATCAAAACTCTATATAGTTGAAAGATAGAAAAACAAACTGGAGCTGAATGAATTATGAAAGTTATTCAATACAAGAAACATTACTCACAGATTTATGAGGATATGTGGATAATAATACAAGAAGCCTCTCACTTTTTTTTTTTTTTTTAGAAAAGGATAGTAAGAAAAAGGAATGAAGTATCAGAAATTAATCTGGTGAGTTACTCTAATAGTTATGAAGCCTTCATTAATTGGAAATATTTTGGATTTAAGTGCTACACAGACCTTTGCTCAATATTGCCAATTGCTTTTTCTATTCGGGAAAATAAGCAACAGATCCAGTCATACAAACAAGTGTATTTTTATTTCCATCTATAGTCATTACATCAGCATTCTTCAAGATATGTTTTCATTTTTTGTTTAAACTTTATCCCCTATGTGCTTGCCACAAGACATCAAATTAAATTAATGGTAATCAACTGGAACATGTATAAATTAAAAGTTCATTTTGAAAACTCAGTCTAGAGAGGATAATCAGTAAAATTAACTTTTGAAGAATAATAGTATCTGAATACTTAAAACTTTTAAAAGTACATGAACATTCTGATATTACATTTATTTATCTAAAAGTACTATATTCTTTATTTAATATTATTTCATTGCTTAGTATTTAAAATACTTTATACTGATGTAAATCAGCTGTAAATCATTGTTCATACATTAAAGTAATCATGACAATGACTTCTAACACATAATTAGCAATGTATAATCCTTAATCTTCTAATGTTATGCAACTAAAACTTAGTTTCTACAGTGTTAATATTTTAAGAACTCATTCTAAAAGTCTTTTTTTTCCAACTGAGAAATGTTTGTCCTTGACAAAGCAGAATCCATGGGTGAATCAAGAGAGTACGCATCCAGCAACTGGGAAAAAACATTATGCAAGAAACCAATTAATGGATTATTGTATGATCATTGCCAATTGCCTTAATATAGAATCTAACATCTGTCTTTCTTTTATGACTTCATGATAGACATGATATTCTGCATATGACCCTTTGAAAGCCTTGTGTGAACTAATTTTGGATACTATCCAACTTATTCAGCAGTAACTGGTACCGATAGAAGAATATTTGTAGCTCAGGGTTGAAATGAGGAGTCCTTGGTGCTCTCTGAGCCTGGTTGTTTTCTTGCAGATGCTTCATTATTGAAACTAGGTAATATTATCAGTGCTAGCTGATGATTTCTAGCATTAATGATGTTACCTAGTTTGGGTAATAAAACGTCTGCAAGAAAAAAATGAAACTCAGAGACTACCAAAGATCCCTCAACAGTATATGAAATTATTTTCCTTCTAAACCATCTTTATACCCAACTACAAAACAAACAAAAAATGAAAACAAAAACAAAATAGAATATTACTCATAAAAATCATGTAATCTTGTGCAAATCTTACTAATTTCAAAGATAGCCACAAAGAGACCTGTGATTGGATTAATATACTTTGGGTTTCATTGAATTAATCCAATTAATATTATGGCAATGTGAGGCAGCTATGTTTATCTGGATTTAGCTTCATGCAGGGTTTAGCTGGATTTAGCTTCATGCAGTAATCCCTATCTACCTTTATTTGAAAATATTGTGGAAATGAAAATGTTGACTAGTACATAGAATGATTTGTTTTCCTAATAGAGAGGGAGGGAGGGAGGAGGGAGGGAGGGAGGGAGGGAGGGAGGAAGGAAGGAAGGAAGGAAGGAAGGAAGGAAGGAAGGAAGGAAGGAAGGAAGGAATCTAGGAAGGAAGGAAGTATCCAAATAAAAAAAACAAGACTAAACTAGAAAGAGTAAATCACACTAATGGGTATTGTTTATTAATTATATTAATAAATTCAGTTATTATCCCCAATCAGTTTACAGAGAACAAACAGACAGGGCTGCCCTATTCTTAGATTATTACCACAGTGGCCACATGTATCTACTGAGACAGGCACTTCCAAAAAACATTGAGTGTTCCGTCAATAAGTCATGATAAAACCATGAAGTAATACAAATTTAAAAATGAAGGGTTTTTTTTTCAAAGTTTCTTAACTGTAAAAACAAAACAATGAAAGAATAATTTTTAATGACAGATTTCCTAATGAAATAGCAAATGATAATAAAATTAAAATGATAGATAGATAGATAGATGATAGATAGATAGATAGATAGATAGATAGATAGATAGATAGATAGATAGATAATCTGATAAAACCAAAACAATCTTAATTAATCAGTCTATTTAATACAAAGAAGCAATAATTCAAACACCCTGAATATATTAGTGGAATCAAGACAAAGTATGCTGACTTGCATAGAATAACATGAATATCTTTGGGTAAAGCTGAGCTTTACCTTGGGAATACTGGCTATAACAAAACCAAACTAACACGGACTATCCTTAGTGTTAGCAAAGAATGCTTCATGCAATGGCAGCAATATGGTAAGAAAATATGTGACTTTTTTTTTTCTAACAGAGATTTTTAAAGAAGCTATTGAAGAAATGATTTATTTCAACTCTGAGAAACACCACTTTTGCTATTGCTTAACTTAGATGGCTCATCAAATCTTTTCTTTTATTCTTCTGAATACTTTTTCCTGTTGTTTAAATGGGTAGCAAAATCCTTCCTTCCTGATCCCCAATGGGAGATCTTTGCTATCCCTTCTCTCTCCCACTTATAAATTATTCTAGTATTGCTCTGGAGATATCATTATGAATTCAATTCACTCTACAGTCCTGCGTTGAAAGGATGCCCAGAAGAATTATGCTGCCTCAAAGGTTTGGAAATCCTTGTTTTCTTTCTGCTCTAAGTTTCACAAATTATTAAAAGAGATTGTTAAAAATTAAAAAGCAGAGCTTGTAGCTGAAAACCACCTTCTTTGGAGATGCTGCAAGAATTCTAATAATGTAGCTGATGCGTTCAAAACTATGTTCTATTTTTTTTTTCTTTTGGCAAAAGAAATTGTTTCTATGACATGTGTGCATGCGAGTGTGAGTAACATGAATGTTCTAAAATCAAAAAATACTCTTGTAATACAGTGAATGGTATGCCTTTTAAAATAATATCAGCAATGAATATTATTCATTTTGAGGAATTTCAGTCTATATCTGAATTACCTAGAAATATCTTGAAAAATTCTAAGTAGCAAAATAAGTGATGGAATATGGTTTGCATGCCAAAACCAAGTTGCTATAGATTTTTCTTTGCAATTTCAGAATCTAAAAATTAAGCTTGCATTATAATATGGAGATAAATATAGTAAATTATTCTTGCCTGTTTTCTATTTGTCATGCTTTTTCATATACCTGATTATTAATGCTTATATATGTTGTAACTGATGTCTTTAATATTTCAGTCTTTAAATTACATTTCATTCATTTTTTTAAATAAGACCACATATTATATAACCTTATCTCAAAAGTCCATGCTAGTTCAGGCATTATATTAATAAAAACTTCACTCATAATTCTAAATCATTGTTGGAAATGTAACATTTGAACCAATGGCATTCAAGCCTTATATACTCAACTAAGAATGTTCTGCAATGAACTCATGTGCATGCCTATAAGTGAGACTGTGATTATACTCTGATATTGCACATAATTAGTGGAGACATAGGCTCCACTAATTATGATTTGGACAATCAACATTTCATCTTAAGAAACCAAGATATGCATGTATTCATTGAGACACCAGTATGCCATTATTCCATTATTTTCTCTATGTGAATAATGAAACAACTAATAGTTGTTAATTTCAGCCAGGAACTATGGTTAATGGCCTCCAAACAAGGTAGAATATGTGCCTCTTTTTAAAATTGACATCTGGTATTTTACTAAGGTTATAATTAATTGTGGCTTCTGGCATCCTCTCTTAAATAACAAAAGAAACCTGAAGACTGATGACATAGGCAGTGATTCTCTTCTCTTTGCCTTTCTTATCAATTGAAATTATCACTCCAATCCCAGAATCATCATAAAATTCTGCCACCCAACATTTGCTGTACCAAGAGCCCTTACTATAAACCTAGAAAGGGTCTGTGTGCACTATTATCTCTATAGCTTTAATGCACAATATTCTAACGACCATAAGTAGTAGTTCCCTCATCTGAAATTCCAGCACTGCCTAATATCTACTTACTACATGCTAAATCTCTTCTAACTGCATAAGCAACACCCTGGTTACTCTTGGCATTGGTTCATCCCACTGCCATTATACTCTTGATCATTTTTTCCCTTGAAACTGTGAGTCAACCTGTCAACTGACTTCCTGACCATCAGGTGGCAAAAAAAAACAAACCAGGGATTTTAAATCTCTTAGCTGACATCTAGTAGTCATCTCAATATGTGCAGCTACTAGATAAGTGCTGTTGAACATCTGGAGTTTGAAAAAAAGGGGTTCGGTGCAGAAGTTGAAGACTTTCTATGAGATCTATATTACAGCATCTGATGTTTAGATCAGCATTCCTTTTGATTCCCCCTAACGTGTTTATTTTGGTAAGTTTCCCCTGAAGTTGTTTGGTCCCTTGAAACTTTCCAAAGTTTACTATTATACCTGCTTTCAACTGTTCAAATTTTTTACACTTCTACTGATGCAGTGAGAGCACGGAATCTGTGCACTGGTATTATAGATGTTATTTACTATGGTATTCAATATTGTAACTTACATTGTATAATTGGTTACTGTTTAATATAAATGTTAGTTCCGTTGCACCAAGATAACAGATTTTTTGTATTTTAATTTCATGGGTTAATAGGTTTTATAGGTTTAGTTATTTCGATTAGTTTTGTAGACTCTATAATGTTCTGTTTTGTTCATGTTGGTATCATTGCTTTATTCTATTTATCTAGCAATGTGTTGGTCATTAACCACAATAAAGTCTTCCCCCCATCTCTTTCTCTCCCTCCCTCTTCCTCTCCCTCTCCCTTCCTCCCTCCTCCCTCCCCTCCCTCCATCCCTCCATCTCCCCCCCCTCTGAATTTCTCTCTTTCTCTTTCCCAGCTTGGAAGCAATATCACACTGCTACTTCAAAGTCATCTTGTGATCAACTATAATTCCAAAATCCTTCTCACATAATAGTCCCAATTCATGTCTCTTCCATCTGAAACTTCTGTTATTTTTTTTTTCAACAAAGTAATTTTGTATTTATTTATTTATTTATTTATAAATGTTCGTTAAGGAACCTTCAGTTCGCTCCTCTAACACAAAATCATTTTTAATCTTTTTCTGCTTCCTAGAATTTTATATCACCTTCAGATTGAATAACATGCCTCTTCAGCAAACCAAGATTATGCAAAACAAATGACGAGGCAAATACTACCCTTACATACTTACTATATGTTTATGTTACAATGTTTTTCCACAGTTTTTGTATCAACGCAAAAGCTGCAAAAACTGTTCTAGATAAAAGCTATTCTAGATAAAAGAGTAAAGAAGGACTAGAGGTGACATGATAGTATCCAATATTCCAGTATTTGAGGGGCTGCCACAAAGAAGAGGGGTCAACTTATGTTCGAAAGCACCAGAAGGCAAGACAAGAAACAATGGATGAAAACTAATCCAGGAGAGAAAAAAAACTGGAATCAAGGAGAAACTTCCTGACAGTGAGGACAATTGACCAGTGGAACAGCTTCCCTTCAGAAATTATAGGTGTTTCATCACTGGGGGTTTTTAAGAAAAGACTGGACAGCTACCTGTCTAAAACAGTATACGGTCTCCTGCTTGAGCAGGAGGGTTGGACTAGAGGCATCCAAGGTCCTTTTCAGCTGTATTCTGATTGATCTTATTCAACTTCTCTTAGTTAATGGCAGTGGTGGGATTCAAGCAATTTAACAACCGGTTCTCTGCCCTAATGATTTCTTCCAACAACCAGTTTGCCAAACTGCTCAGAAAGTTAACAACCGGTTCTCCCAAAGTGGTGCGAACTGGTTGAATCCCACCACTGGTTAATGGGCTTAACTTCTGGTAGCTGTTGATAAACCATTTCTTTCCAGCTCAACCATAAACAAATTATATAGCAATGGCTACTAGGGTAATTCCATAGTTATGCCATACTTTGTTTATATTGCCATAGTTGAAAATTGTGACATTTGCACAGAAAGAATCACGTTAAGAATAATAAGAGGCACAATGGTAAGATCAAATATGATATGAAGGAATAAGTTAACAAAGACATAATACCACTGAGTTTATTTATTTATTTATTTATTTATTTATTTATTTATTTATTTATTTATTTATTTGATTTCTATACCGCCCTACTCCCGAAGGACTCAGGGCAGTGCACAGCCAAACAATAATACACATACATACAAAATTTAAAAGTAGAATAAAATCAAATTAAATAATTTTGGCCCCGACAAATTTAAAACCCCAAACTTTTAAAACCAATTTAAAATTGAATGTATAAAATACTAAAAGATATTTAAAAATTAAAAATCTTTTATAAAAGAGGGAGAAAATTAGGCCAGGCCCGCCTGGTGAAATAGTAAGGTCTTTAAAGCGCGGCGGAAGGTGCGCAGATCCGGGATCCTCTGTATCTCTGGGGGGAGCTCGTTCCAGATAGTAGGTGCCCCCACAGAGAAGGCTCTCCCTCTGGGGGCTGCCAGTTGGCATTGTTTGGCTGACGGCACCCGGAGGAGCCCCTCTCTATGGGAGCGTACCGGCCGGTGGGAGGCTATTGGTGGTAGTAGGCGGTCCCGCAAGTACCCAGGTCCTAAGCCATGGAGCGCTTTAAAGGTGGTAACCAAAACCTTGAAACACACCCGGAAGACCACCGGGAGCCAGTGCAGCTCGCGCAGCAGGGGTGTTACATGGGAACGCCATGTCGCTCCCATTACCACCCGCGCGGCTGCACTCTGCGCCAGTTGGAGCCTCCGGGTGCTCCTCAAGGGGAGCCCCATGTAGAGAGCATTGCAATAGTCCAGGCGGGAGGTGACAAGGGCATGAATGACCATGCGTAACGAGTCCCGATCCAGAAAGGGATGCAACTGGCGAATCAGGCGAACCTGATGAAAAATCCTCCTGGTCACGGCTGTCAAGTGGTCTTCTAAAGACAGCCATGAATCCAGGAGGACGCCCAAGCTGTGAGCCCTCTCTGTGGGGGCCAATGATTCACCCCAATAGTCAGTGATGGAGTCAACTGACTATATCGGGACGTCGGAAACCACAGCCACTCGGTCTTGGATGGGTTGAGCCTGAGCCTGTTCCTCCCCATCCAGATCCGTACGGCCTCCAGGCACCAGGACATCACTTCAAGGGCATCGTGGTCCAAAGCTTAATTCTTATGTTTCTATCAAGCTCAAGTAAAATTCTGTTGTTCTTGGTTGTTGTTGTTGTTGTTGTTGTTGTTGTTGTTGTTGTTGTTGTTGAATTAGTTCTTCAGAATTGCTCAGTGGAATGGAAATTTTAAAGAAGAATTTTTGGAGAAGCTAAACCCCAAATATTTTATTTGTTATTCTTTCAGCACTGGTATAGTGATTCTTTTCTTTTCTTTTCTTTTGAATATACCAGAGAAACTTTTTAAATTTGATTGGCTTGGTTTTTCCTAGCACTCTTCACTAAAGTTTTCATACAAATTACAAATGATGTCAATATCATTTCAAGAAATGTTTTTACATAGTACTGTAATCTGTTCTTCTATCTTCTGTAAGCATCCTTTTTTATTTTCAGATATTTTTTGTACAACCACATTACATTATTCTGCTTTCCCTTTTATTTTCTCAATGGAATTTCTTACAATTCTGCTTTCAGTTTTTTCTTTACTTGAAATTCACAGGCATTCTGGGGTCAATCTCTTATTAGATTTCCCCCCATGGAATCTGATTTATAATTGCTCGGGTTTATCAGTGTCAGCTTTAGTTTCCCTTAACATAAAACATTCAAATATTATGTGTCATTTATTCTCTCCAATCCAATACTCACTATCTCCAAATTGTCTTCTATCTTCCCCATAGATTGGGTCAAGTAAAACATCTTGTGAAAGATAAATTTGTTAGTAAGACAGGACTGAAACTTCCTGAAATGACCAGATTTGGCAGGCATGGACTTACAAAAAATGTCAGGGTAATTATATCCCCCATGACAACTAATTTATGCCCCTTTAAAATATCTGTAGTTTGTTTGGATAACACCATCTACATCTTCTATTTGAGTGGTCAGTGATTCAAGTTATTGTGGTGGTTGGTCACAATAATTTTAACCCAATAGGACCATCAAGTTCCTTCCTTTTCGATGTCTGCACTTTGAGGAAATTTTAACATACACTACAATCCCTCCTTTCTATTATGTTTTCTACTTTTCTATCAAAATACTTCAAATGCTGTTTCATTGCAATCATCCTTCTAGGTCTCAATTAGTGACATTTACTCACCATGATTATGCCAAATGATGACCTAGAAATGTCATCTTAAAAATACTTTCCTTACATACTTATGTCCCATGTCTGATGGAAGTACATGAATGGGACCATGTGTGTGATGACATCATTGTTCTATATTGTCATTTACCCTCTCTTCACCTCATTTGCAGACAAACAATCTGGGTCAGTCACTGGGACCAGAGGTTTCATTTTCTGAGCTTTCGGACTCCTATCAACAGGAGTCCTGATTTATCACCAACCTATCAAGTATTTAGACGGTGAGCTGGGCAGCACAAACAAATGACAGCTAATGACTTAAAAGCCAGCCATCAACACACCCCAATCAAAATCTAAAAAGCCGCTTACAACAGGGACTATAAATAACACACACATAAGAGCACAGACTCTTCTACAGAGAAGTTCCCTGAGGATGGGCTCCAGCAGAAATCTGAAAGCTCAGAAGACAAAACTTCTGATCCCGGTAACCGACCCAGATTGGATCCTGCAACATTATCCTGGGACACATATATTTGCCTTCATTCATAAGTTTTCTATTATTGTATATTAACTCTTTGCTTTCTTGTAAGAGGAGCTTTAGCTCATCTTATTAATAGTTTATTGTCCAACTTCTCTCTGGGCCCAATTTGAAAAATATTGCAAGTATTGTGATCCTTGTTCAGGGATAAGTTTCAATACCTTAGCTTAATTATTTGAAACATATATGAAAAAAATATCGGCTTAAATACAGTTTTGATACTTTTACCCATGAAAAGCTCATATTACAAGTAAGTTCATTAGGTGCCATTGAGTCAAGCTCAGTTCAACATTTGGTACCTGCAAGGACATGAATCACTATGTAGTAACAACTTGTAGCTCTTCCTCTATGTAGTAACAACTTGTAGCTCTGCCTTTATGTATCCAAGGCAGAATGTCTTGGATACCGTCCATCTACAATATCCATTGTGTTACCCTTCTATTTCCTTCAGTCTTGCCAAACAGAGATTATTTTTTCAATCATTCATTCACATCACATTCCCAAAGTAGATGAGTTTCTGTTTAGTGAACATTGCCTGGTGTTTGGCAGATAAATATGCAGGTAATAATACTGACTTTTTTTTTTCTCCACTGAGAACAGACTGATCTTTTTTGCAATCATCTAGCAATAGCAACTAGCCACAGAGTTATCATAATGAATTTACATGACAGCCCAATTCTAGTCCCTTCACCATTTTGTTTTTCTTTAACTGTGTGGCAGGAAAAAAATGACCCAACCATAAAACATCAGTCAGGAGATATATATATATATATATATGAGACAAATCACTAGAGGAAAATGCAAGAGATGGACTAAATTCATAATTAAAAGACAATTTCATTTCACAGAATACAAAATGACAGTGTACTGCTGACACTAATAAGATCTGAAGAGCATGAAGCGGTTATTAATAAGACAGCAGTAGAGCAGAAGCTGCTATCTTTAAGTATCCAGTTACAGGACTGTAGCATAAAAGTCCATTTAATAATGATATTTTGTGCTTTATTGCATTTGAAAAAATTTTGGAGCGAACTATCACACAGTTCAAACTCAGATCCTTATAATTTATGGCTATTTCTATAGTATCATAGCTCTAGCTAAAACTACAAGGTTCAATGAACTGCTATATAGCATTGATCTGGGGAGAAAACAGATTTTTTTTCCTCATTTGCAACAGATATGACAAGGAAAATATCCCTATCAACCTCATGGGTGACCTTCAATCATACATAACTGTGCCACTATATAAAACACTTCAATGCAACCAAGCTCAATCTATATAGAACAATTCTGAACTTTTAAAAGGAAGCAATGCACTCTTGAAAAAATACTAAGCTTCTTGTTCTTGGTAAACTAGGTTGTAAGAAATGATGTTTATTAAGATATGTTCAGATAAAGTTTCTGCCTACAATGAGTGGCTCTGTTCCAGGAAATATAACAAATATTCTAACTAACAAATATATTTGGTCATAAACCTTTGTGAATTACATTCGACTTCAAATGAAAGTACTAGTTTATAGTCAGTAAACACACACAGAAAGAGATACAAATACAAATTGATACACATACAAATAGTTGTTTTGAGGAAGGATTGGGTGAGAAGAGAAGGCAGGAAGCTGCCATAAGACCATTTGCTTCATAAAATGCAGCAGGGACAGCATGCAAAGCACAGCTCCTGGAAGTTTTTCAAACCCTTTATCAACAGTAGATGTAGGAAGGGATTGTATTTTTTTGTGCTTGTGAACTAACGTTACTTGTGTGTGCACGCATCTTTATCCCCTTATGTTAGGTTTATGTGTGAATAGCACATGGAAGACTTCTATTCTTTGTTCTGTGCCATGTGACCAGAAGGATAGAAAAGATACTTCGAATTCTCAATATTTTGAACATCTCCCCAACTGACTCTCCTAGAGGAAAAAAATGGGATAATTCCTTTTTGTTCATAGTCCCTGGTCCATCTTTCTTTTCTTAACTTCTCCTCTCATATCAAATTTTGTCCCAGTGTTAGAGAATTACTAACAGATTCAGTTCCAATCCCCTTTATATATTTTATTTTCAACATTTTCTTGGGTAAATATCTGCAGAGATTATCAGTCATCCAAGTCATAGTTGTCTCAAAGGTGCTTTTGTTAAAGAGGCACCTGGACTGTTTTTTTTCCTTGAGGAAAAAGAAGAAAACATTTTGTTTCCCATCCAAGAAGCTTCATCAGTTCTGGTGGTGGGGAGATGGAAGATAGGTATAGGTTCTAATGTGTGTGTGTGTGTGTGTGTGTGTGTGTGTGTGTGTGTGTGTGTGTGTATGGATGTGTGTGTGTGTGTAGATGGGTGAGTGGGTGAAATGGAAGGATTGTATTTATTTGCAGTCATCTGATCATTAGCACTCTCTGAGAGTTGTTGAGGCCACTTGGGGGTTTATCTGTGCCCCCAGGGTCACCTGAATCAGGGTGCAATTGGTTGTGGAATCTTCTTGGAACTGCAGCAAGGGTTGCATTGAAATTGAAGAAAGGTGATGTCTTATTCCTCACCCTCTGTTGAGGGAAGGGTGCTGAATTCTAACATAGATGGATTAATTTACCCCTCTTTCAAACCAATAGTCCTTTCTATCCAAAATTCCCTTGGGTTGGAAATTAAAAACCAAATCTGCTTCCTGACTCCATTTTCAGCATCGTGTACACTCATTCGGGCTATTGAGTTCCAATGTAAAATCAAGAGAAGCACAAAAGGGTCAAAAGAAGAATCAGTAAACATAGTCCCATTCCTGCACCAGATTAATAAATTATACTTATTCAAATATCTGTTGCAAATATCTGTTGCACTGAAGCCAGTATTGGCAGCTCAGTGAGGTAGGTTAAATCAGCGGTGAAATCTCTCCCCCCCCCCAACCCCTGTTCTATCTAGCTCACTGAACCGGTAGCGCTGGCGGTGGGAGGCTCTGCCTATCCGCAGGGACGTCATTATATCCCCCTTTTTTTTTTACCATCTGTGCATGTGCAGAAGAGGTGCGCACACAGCGCACACGCTCCCCGCACTCCCATTTCCAAATCGGTAGCGAAGATAAGTGGATTTCACCACTTAGTTAGATGGTTACTGAGAGAACAGCCAGTAATATGTCAGCAACACCTCATGATCAATTGATCTGCTTACTGCAACTGTCGTTCTTGGTTCTTGTTGGAACCAAGCTGTAGGACATATTTTTAATAAAATAAATCCTAACTCATCAACAATATAGAAGTATGTAGACAATGGAAGCAGTCCTTAGATCAACTTAGAGCTGGAATTAAAACGGCTCCAAAAATCATTCATATTCTAATCGATTGTGGTATTGAATGTGCACGATGCTGAATAAGAAGCTACATTGATTCTAAGGCAGTTCTATTAAAAATCAGATTTTTGAACACCAAATGAGGGATCTCTTTTTCTATTTGAATTCCTAGAAAATTTTATGAGTAGGCTATATTAGTTCCGCTTCTGCTAAAGATTTTCCTCCCACAATTTATTCAGGTCCTCCTATCAAAATTGGCAGCTTGTATTCCAATTATGCCTATGTATTTATTTCTTATGAGAGACATAACTTATTAGATAGTTAGTAACAAAACTACCACAAGCTTTTTTAAATCTTCCCAGACTAATGAGTTCTATACATTTCACCAATTATCTGCATGATGTATTATAGTATCTTGATATCAGTACATGTCATCTAGTACATTATTGAAGTTAAACCAAGTAAATGGGAGCTTGAGGTAGCCCTCATCCTTCTATTTCATTAGGTAATTTTTCCTCAGTCAGTGTGTGGTCATTGGGCAAATTCAGACTTTGGATTGAAGCCCAGAATTTTCACTTCCAATCCTTTAAAGAAAAGGCTGCTAAAATAGTTTGTAATGCTATTTATTTGGCAAGACTTTTAAGTAATTAGTTTGAGCAGTCTCATTATTCAACACAACTCTTCTCCCTCTTAGTTATTATCCTAACTAGCAATTTCTCTGTTTATTTTCTCATTCATAATAATTGGGCCAGCACATAATATGACTATTCAAACTGAACTGATACTTACCGCAATCTGTTAATGTCTCTTCTCAGAGAGTCCCTGGTAGAAAATGAGAAATGTGAATCTGAAAATAAGTCTATTAAGAAGTACTAAAATAATCCTCACTTATTAATGGCTTCCTTTTAACATCCCAATTAGCTTGCATATGGGCAATTGTTTTTTATAGGTCTCGTAGAGTTGTCAGCTAGACTGGGAAATCAAAACATACCCTGAAAAAAAAAGCAAATGATGAAGAGCTTCATCTACTTGCCAAAAGAAACCACATTCATGTTTATGAAGTCACCTGAGAGTCTTCACCTTTTGATTCATTCAAAAAGATGGGCTTCTGGAATAAAAACCCAAAGCTAAGATGTTCCCTAATAAATCCCCATTATGTTGGAAGTGTAAAACCAATTATGGAACATATTATCACCTCTGGTGAACGTGTCCAGGGTCAAAAAATTTTGAGCCAAAATCAAAAGGTGGCTAGAGAAAATAATACAACAACCGATAAATGGAAAACCTGAGATGTTCCTACTAGGGATATTTACAGAAAAATTTACGAAGGAAGTAAAATATTTAATATTACATATTTTAACTGCCACTTGTATAGTCTCTGCCCAGAATTGGAAGAAAGAAAATGTACCATCTGAAGACGAGTTAATAAAAAAAAACTTGGAATGTGCCGAGATGGACAAACTGAACTTAAAGAAAAAGAGGATACAGAATATTATAGGACTTGGCACAAGTGGTATAAGTGGTTGGAGAGAAGGAAAAATGAAGAAGAAAATTAGGAGGAAAGATAGAAATGTTAAAAAAGACAGAAAGGATATGTTAAAGTATAAAAAATAGGAAATAGATATGAATGAGAGAAATATATTGTATATATAGTAATTAAAATATTGGGGACAAGTAGTAAATTGGAATAATATAAAGAGAAAGAAGGGGAAATTGTGAATAACAAAGAAGATCACCATGCAATAGCTGTAAAGAGAGTGCGTTTATAAATGTTGTATGTCTTGTATTGTTATATTGTGTTATAAAAAAAAACTTTAAAAAAAACCCCAAAGCCGATTCCGTGAAGCCATCATAATCAGTTACAACTACTTATGGAGTTAATATAACCATTAACATTTTAACTCTGTAAAATCATATAAGTAAACTAGCTGCAAATCTGGGGGGAAAAACCTTTAAAACCAATTATCAGGAAGTAAATTCAATTAACTTACTTCTAACTTACATATAAAAGATTATACCTCAAAGATTGTTTTTTAAAAGCAACTATATTTGCTTTGTGACTGGAAAAGGATGTTTTCATTGTTTACAAAATTTTGATCTATTGTGGAATAAACATTCTGTTTGGCATAGATATAATTGTAGCCAAATACATTCATGTTGCAGTTTCTTTCCTTCTGTTCCTCGACTTACAACTATATTTAGTGATCTAAGTTACAACAGCACTGAAAAAAGTGATTATGACCTTTTTCCACACTTATGTCTGTTGCAGCATTTCTGTGGTCATGTGATCAAAATTTGGATGCTTGGCAATTGCCATGCATTTATATCAGTTGCAGTATCCCAGAGTCATGTGGTCACTTTTACAACCTTCTTACAAGCAAAGTCATTGGGTAAACCAGATTCACTTAACAACTGTTACTGTTGTGGCCCATACACAACCTGTGCAGTAGTAGCTGATTCAGACAGCGAGGAGGCTGGTGTGGTGCTGCACCAGCAGCCTGTGCAGCTGGCACTCAAGTCAAACAATGAGGAGGCTGGAGAAGATGTGGTGCCAGAGGCAGGGATTCAGCCAGGGCCTTCAGAACCTCCAGAAGCTCCCTTAAGTGAAGAGGACGAAGAGGAGGAGCCTCTTCTCGATGCACAGACGCGCAGAGCTGCCAAAAGGCAGGAGTGGCTCCTCAGGAGGAGGCCTCCTCAAGAGTAATTGGGGCTAATTGGCCACTCCCTTAGCCTATTTAAGGAGGAACGCCGACTGAAGCAATTTGCAGGGAACAACTTAGTTCACATACCTTCGTGTCTTGTCTTGCTTATTGCTTACTGCAAATTGCTTCTGGGCATTCTGCCAACCATAGTAAGCTTTCAGTTATTATTCTCTGAATTCTTCGTGGCTGTTAATGCAATTAATTAACAGACATTGTTGTAAAAGACTGGTTTATTTAGTAAACTAAGGTTTGAAAGGACTTTGTGTGTGCTGCATTTTTTGGGCTCCATAGCTGCCACAGAACAGTTACTAACTTAATAATTGCAGTGATTCACTCAACAACTGTGGCAAGAAAGGTTGTAAAATGGCACAAAACTCATTTAACAACTATATCGCTTAGCAATGAAAGTTTTAGGTTTAGTTGTAGTCATAAGTTGATGACTCTGTAGTATATTCACCATATTTTAGAACAGTTTTCATAATAGTTCATCATATTCTAAATTAAAAGAAATCTTTCATTTAAAAAAAGATTTGCTGTATACATTTTGTCATTTGAATTTTTAAAAAATTACCAGTCACTTTAAGTTAAGTATACTTTGTACTGGAATTTGATATAATATGTAGAATCTTTCCAGTTTGAAAACATGTAAACTATAGTTTTACAAAGGGTGTTTTATTTTACATATCATGTTATAAAATTATCTTGCAAAAAGGTAACAAAACTATTGTGTCAAAATGTGCCTTTTGATTTCCTAAAGTTTTCTTTCTCCATTGAAGAGGCTTTGGCTTCCTACTTCATTCTTTGGAAGTTTTATAGCTTCTTTAGAATATTTCTGGGTGGCATTTTGGAAATTTATTGTTGGGAAGCAGGACTAAACTAGACTAGACTAGAATTCTTTATTGGCCAAGTGTGATTGGATGCACATACAATGTATTCTACAACTTGAGATAATCATAATCATAAAATACAATCATCATAAATCATAGATACAACACTCAGTGATAGTCATAAGATACTAAAGCAATCAACATAAATCATAATAGGATACTAAATAAAAGCAATCAACATAAATCCTGAGATACAACAAGTTACAGTCATAAGAATCTAAGTAAATAGGTAATAGATGAGGAAGATAATAAGTAACACAGCCCTACTAGGTGGTTTGACATCTAAGGGCATAGACAGTGTGGTTGGAATTAGTTGTTTAATAGAGTGATAGTGGTGGTGGGGGGCTGCCTATGTCTCTGGTTGTTTTGGCATGCAATGCCCTATACCCGTGTTGGCGAACCTATGGCACGCATGCCACAGGTGGCACGCAGAGCCATATTGGTGGGCACACTACTGTTGCCCTAGCTCAGCTCCAGCACACATGCACGCGCCAGCCAGCTGATTTTTGGGCCTTCTGAGCCTACTGGAAGTCAGGAAACAGGCTGTTTCTGGCCTCCGAAGGACCTCCAGGAGGGTGGGGAAAGCCATTTTTGCCCTCCCCAGGCTCCAAGAAAGCCTCTAGAGCCTGAGAAGAGTGAAAACAGGCCTACCGGGCCCACCATGCCAAAAGTGTGGGGAAGATGGGGTGGGTCATGCGTGCATGCACGGGGGGTGGGGTGCATTGAATTATGGGTGTGGGCACACACGCGCACGACCCCCCTGCATTCCCCCCACTTTTGGCACACGACAGCAAAAAGGTTAGCCATCATTGCCCTATAGCGTTATCTTCAGGGAAGAAGTTGAAACAGTTTATGTTCAGGATGTGAAGATGAGCTATTGTTGATATTTTCCATTGTGCAACAATTAACTTATTTATTGAGATGTGCTGTGCTTTGGATCAAAAGCCTGAAAGGTGCTTTGGAGAAAATGCAAATGCTATACTTGTCAGCACTCCTTAGAGAAGCTGCATCTTTTCCTGAGTCTCATACCAGCATACCAGCTGCACAATCCCAAGAAAATAATGGAATGGAATAGAATAACAGAGTTGGAAGGGATCTTGGAGATCTTCTAGTCCAACCCCCTGCTTAGGCAGGAAACCAGGTTATCCAATCTCTTCTTAAAAACTTCCAGTAATGGAGCATTAACAACTTCTGGAGGCAAGTTGTTCCACTGATTAATTGTTCTAACTGTCAGGAAATGTCTCCTTAGTTCTAAGTTGCTTCTCTCCTTGATTAGTTTCTACCCATTGCTTCTTGTCCTACCCTCAGGTGCTTTGGAGAATAGCTTGACTCCCTCTTCCTTCTGGCAGCCCCTGAAATATTGGAACACTGCTATCATGTCACCCCTAGTCCTTTTTTTCATCAAACTGGACATACTCAATTCCAGCAACCGTTCTTTATATGTTTTAGCCTCCCGTCCCCTAAATAACAAATAATAATTAACTTAAATGCACCTATTGTAAATCTATTCCGAAGAACCTTTCTGACTTCAGATCTGAAGTGAGAATACCCCTGCTTGCTCAACATATAATGTGCATCTAAACACAAAGTGGTGTCTCGCTTCTGCATTGCTCTCTCTCATACAAAGTCACAAAAAAGGAGGAAAAAACCCAACTCCACACATACCGTATTTTTCGGAGTATAAGACGCACCTTTTTCCCCCCTAAAAGAGGGTGAAAATTTAGGTGCATCTTATACACCAAATGTAGTCCCGCCCACCCACTGGCCCCACCCTTTGCTGCCTCGCAGCAGTTACCTCTTTGCAAACAAACAGCAAGAAAAAACAGCTACTTTTAGCTTCAACACAACCTAATTAGCACAAGTTGATTGGATCGGCCTCCTGACTCTCAGCTGATTTGCTCTCAGCTGTTTTGTGCAGGGCTCTGCTTCTTGCTGCAAAGAGGTAAATTGCTGGAGCAGATTTTTTTTTTCCTTGTGCTAATCAAGCTATGCTGAAAACGAAAATGAAAGTAAAGCAGGCTGTTTGCTATTTGCTGCAACGAGGCAAAATTGCTCAGAGGCAGATGCAAAGGGAGATTTCTTTTTCTTCTTTTCTTCACCAAAAAAAGTACTGTGTCTTATACTCCGGTGCATCTTATACTCCGAAAAATACGGTATTAAGGTGTTCACAAAGCTTTAAAAGGATACCCGCAGTTTATGAACATTTGATCAAATAACCCCACTGAAAATTCCTCAATCAATGTAGGAAATCAAATTAGTTATGACATGGCATTTTGTAGACTGAGTGACGGAAAGGTTGTAGTTCTGTTATTCAAAGCACTTTATCAATTTTGAAATTTTGCTTCCATACGTGGAGAGCATATCTACAGGCTGGTTAAATGATATGATGGTTGTCTCTCATTGACATGTCTTATTTTGATCTGTCAAAGCTCTTTCTGTTCTTTTGCTTCAAGACCAAGCTTTGCTAATGCCTTAGCCTGGCACTCCATCAAAAGCAATACAATAATGAGAGCCTTGTTCCTGGGGGAGCAAAACGCTGCCAAGCATTTGTGCCAGCCCACCTAGAACTCAAAAAAACCTAGTGATCTCATATGTCAAATTGCATCTTTTCTTAAGGGTAAAGCAGGAGACATTGCCTGGAAACAAAAATTTGAAACAGTTCATTTTTACACATTTTTTTTTTAAAGAATAATGTATTGTTAAATTGAAATTTTTATACCATCTGCATCAGTTCACCATAACAGAGACTCCTTGCTGGGCAATTTTCAATGCTCTCCTTCTGCATCACTATACCTGCTTTAAAAAGGAAGCAGGAAAATATTTTTTTAAAAATGCACTGTGCTAAAATCAATAAAGTATATCATAAATTATGGTATATAAAGTATTCCATCTATTTCCCTATCATTCTGTCCCCCCCAAAAAAATCCTGAAGCAGCTACAACAAACAATCTTTCTCAAACCTCAAAATGTTTGGTATTCACTTGCCTTCAGATCTCAAAACCAGACATTTGAATCAAATTTTGCCCTCTTCACATCTCAGATTGGAATCAAATCGGATCTGAGTTTCGTAGGATTAATATTAAGCTCACATCAAAACCCTCCTTTCAACTTCCCACTCTAGGGGCATTTTTTTTTCTACTTTTGTCCCTTATTTTCAAAGTACTCTCAAATTTCTTTACAATATCTTTTGATGGTATTTTGAAGCCTTT
Source organism: Pituophis catenifer annectens (assembly GCF_029215685.1). Classification (NCBI taxonomy): domain Eukaryota; kingdom Metazoa; phylum Chordata; class Lepidosauria; order Squamata; family Colubridae; genus Pituophis; species Pituophis catenifer. Next base: position 62,608,112 of record NW_027256886.1, read on the forward strand.
TTTTTTTAGTCTGATAAAATGTTGGATGGTGCTGATATTGTTTTTACATTACCCAATTTTACACTGACCTGGTCTGTTTACGCTTCCTAATCTGAGAAATCCCCATGAGAAAATGTCTCTCAACGTGTTATTCTTTTGGAGGTAATTGAGGGATGGGAAGGCAGCAGGGCTGCAGATTAGAGTTATTGTAAAATGAAAGGGAAGACAATTACAAACAACTCTCAGCCCTCTGGTTACAAAGATAAATTTAAAGCATTCCAACTCCATTTTTCTTCTTGAATAAACATACAAAAGACCATCACTCACAATTAAATTAAGTTCATATCCTTATTTAAGTATTGATTTCATGTAACTAAGAACTATATGAAGACTGCACTTCCTCCAGTACCCATCCTACGGTCTAATATCCATGCCCTTTAGAAATCTCTGCAAAATCATTTGTTCTGTCTCCCCTCATGAAATGAAACCCAAATCACAAGTGCAGGGTCTCATATGTTGGAAATCCCCAGATCTTTAAAGAGCTTCTGAACTTCATCAAATATTTAAGGGAAGTACCTCTTCAAAAACATTGCTGCAGAACAACATCTCCCTTCTAAACAACAGAGCTAGCTAAATATTCTAAATAGCTTCTAAATATTCACAGAATAGCAATAGCACTTAAGACTTATATACCACTTCACAGTGCTTCACAGCCGTCTCTAAGTGGTTTACAGAGTCAGCAGATTGCCCACAACAATCTGGGTCCTCATTGTACCGACCCTGGGAGGATGGAAGGCTGAATCAACCTTGAGCCTGTCAGGATCAAACTCTTGGCAGTGAGCTGAATTAGCCTGCAATATTGCATTCTAACCACTGCACCTCCACGGCTTAGAATAGATTGAAGGAATTGAACCTCTGCCAGTGTAAGCAGAGTTAGCCTGCAATACAGGGATAAAATGCTCCCGGTTTGGACCGGATCACCTGATCCGGTAGCGATGGCGGCAGGTGGTTCGGAGAAGCAAAAATCCCTGCGACCACCCCCCCATGCCCAGCTGAGCCGCACAATCATCAGAGGCTTTTTTTTAACTTTTAAGAGCATTTTTTCTACTACCTCTTCCAATGAAAAATGCTTTTAAAAGTAAAAAAAAGCCTCTGATGATCGTGCGGCTCAGCTGGGATCATCAGAGGCTTTTCAAAGCATTTTTTTCCTGCAACCTCTTGGCCAAAGAGGTAAAAATAACGTTTTGAAAAGTCTCTGACGATCCCAGCTGAGTTGCCTAATCGGCAGTGGCTTTTCAAAGCATTAGAAAAAATGCTTTGAAAAGTTTAAAAAAAAAAAGTTGGTCACGTCCACCTAGTCACATTACCCACCACCACCAAGCCACATCCATAGAACCGGTAGTAACAAATTTTACATTTCACCCCTGCTGCAATACAGCATTCTAACCACTATGCCACCACAGCTCTTAGCAGCTACTGTTAGCAGGGCAAATGGACCGAGCAAGGCAGTTCACAGAAGATCTCTGTGATGTAGGAAGACAGCCTTCGCTCTCATTGTCTCTGCTCTATGGAATATTCTCCACACTCTTTCCCGGACTTCCAAAAAGGGTTTAAAACATGGTTCTGCACACATTTGTGGGGTTGGTTCGTGCCATGGCAGCCCCCCCCCCCACCTTTGCCTTTCTCAACTAATTTTTAACAGGGTTTCATTATTCTTGCCATCTAAAAGTTTTTTTTAAAAAAAAATAATTCTAAAATTTAAGTGCAATATTTTTATCTACTGCTTTTATACTTTGATGTTTTATTGCACACCACCCCGAGTCCCTCTTTGAGGGAGGTGGGCAGTTCAGAAATGTGAAAAATAAAAATAATAAATAAAGCCCATCGATACCGCCTCAAATATGGAGTCTCCCTATGGAGGTACTGTTGAAATGATACCAGTACAGAAGTACTGCTTTATTCACTGAGAATATTTGGAAATCATATGAAAGTCAATTTGGTATAGTGATTAAGGCATCGGATGAGAAATCAGGAGACCATGAGATCTAATTCCACTTTCTCAGCCCTGGGAAATGGCAAATTTTTCTGAAATTTGACTGCCAGTCAAGAGTAACATGAAGGTATAAACACACACACACACACACACTGGAAATTAGAGGAATCATTGTGTTATGAAATTACTGAAGCTTACAGTAAGGCTCCACCAATATAAGAAAGTTAATATTTTACTGAACATTTGTGATAGGCTAGATTATCATATGCATAAAACACATTATACTCTACCAATGAACCAAATCACAGTGATCTCTAAAAAGACATCATCATCATCATAACATAGAGATTGAAATTTCCCTGTATTTTTTTTTCTTTGGATAAAGCATTACCTGTAAAATACTTTCATATAGAGTACATTCATCTTCATCTGTTCTATCAGGCTCAATTAGTATATTCCTTCCAAGATGAATGCTGCACAGACTTCAGATAAGTCTACCTTATTACTGCAAAGGGCACATACGCTTATTCCACAAAGCTAATTAAGGATTATTTCAAGGGTGGAAAAATATCTGTACAGTTTTTTAAAAATGGAAAAGTTAGGAGTGAGAAAGCTGTGTTTAGCTCTGCCATTCCTATGTGGACAGCTGCCGACAGCTGTTTTTTTCATTTGTAATATGAATTATCCCCAGTATGTAATACCAATGTTTATTGCACTTAAAATACATGAATAAAGCTACTACTTTAAGAATAATGTTGAATTTCGTTGTATGGGTATACTGTGTATACACGTACAATGACAATAAAGTTATTATTAATAAACATTTGGCTGATTTTCAAAAGCCAATATTTTGGACATTTCTATTAGCACAATTGTTATAATACCCAACATATAGAAACTCAGCACTCATCTTTAGACTCAAATAAGTTTTGATCCTTAAATCAAGAGATTTAAATAAACTACTAGGTTACAAGAAAATGGGTATTTTGTAACTATGAATACCCTGAATCTTTAATATTTTGTCTGATGAACATTTACAACCAAGTTTCAAGAAGCAATCATTATTTCCTAGAAAGAGGAGGTAAATTACAAGCAAAAATTTTTTTATTCTTATATCTCCAAGAGTTGTTCTTTACAGTCTTGAGGTTCTTTCTGTCTTCAAAATATGGAAAAGAACTTCACGTAACTGAAATTATTTGAACAGTTGGAATTATTCATAACTATTATGCACGTTGTTATACATATGCATGCAATTATAAATTGGGAAAGTTTCATTGCTCTAAAATGGAGTGTTGAGAAACAATATCTCGTTTCATTATGAGATGGGCAGCAAATAAATTCAATAAATAAATAAATCTTCATTCTTTCCCTGTGGTCCATATTTCAACTTGGGGTGATGCCAGTTCTTGGCAAAAATGGAGAGATGGTTGATGGTGGGGAATGATTCTTGGGGAACGTTTTGTTCTGTTCTGGTTTTTGTATTAATGTAGCTTATAGCCCTGGGTTCAGTGGTGGGTTTCCAAAAATTTTTACTACCGATTCTGTGGGTGTGGCTTGGTGGGCGTGGCATGGCTTGATGGGCGTGGCTTGGTGGGCGTGGCATGGCTTGATGGGCGTGGCTTGGTGGGCATGGCAGGGAAAGGATACTGTAAAATCTCCATTCCCACCTCACTCCAGGGAAAGGTTACTGCAAAATCCCCATTTCCTCTCAATCAGCTGGGACTCGGGAAGCAGAGAATAGATGTGGGCGGGGCCGGTCAGAATTTTTACTACCGCTTCTTTGAACTACTCAAAATTTCCGCTACCGGTTCTCTATAACTGGTCAGAACCTGCTGAAACCCACCTCTGCCTGGGCTCCTATGCAGGTACTTCCCAGACGTGATCCTGCTTCTTTTCTTTTCTTTTCTTTTCTTTTCTTTTCTTTTCTTTTCTTTTCTTTTCTTTTCTTTTCTTTTCTTTTCTTTTCTTTTCTTTTCTTTTCTTTTCTTCTCTTCTCTTCTCTTCTCTTCTCTTCCTTTCCTTTCCTTTCCTTCCTTCCTTCCTTCCTTCCTTCCTTCCTTCCTTCCTTCCTTCCTTCCTTCCTTTCTTTCTTTAGAGACCATCAGCCCTCCATCAACTGCCATGTGCTACTGTCTGGGATCAAATGACAACTCACAGGCTTTAATACTGAAAAGTGAAAACACCAGTACCCATAGGAATGAATATGAGGCACATTAAATGTTGTCAGAGGCATAATAAAAATGTAAGGAAGGAAGTAAATAGTTTATTGAATAAGTCTCCAGTCCGATTCAAATCATAATTAAAATTAATAGAAAGGCTCTCTTGAGTATTACTTGTTATTTGTTTATATAATTCAAAGATGGGAAAGATTCTTTCAAGCAACAGGCTGTAAAACACAGATAAATATGTCTTGTTGGATTTCTGAAAATGCCTCTTCTATAAGACCTTTGTAACTAGGCTAATGGCTTCCTGGAATTAGACCAAGAGTTACATATATTGGCCAGATTTCTTCTAAGTAGTAATGATTCTACGTAATAACAATAACCATTTAATGCTCTGCAGCTTTGCTTTTGAAGGGAAAACTAGTGCTATGGCTTGCTTCCAGAAGTTGTGGATGCTCCATCACTGGAGGTTTTTAAGAAGAGATTGGACAGACATTTGTCTGAAATGGTGTAGGGTTTCCTGTTTGAGCAGGGGGTTGGACTAGAAGACCTCCAAGGTCCCTTCCAACTCTGTTTTTCTGTTATGATTTGCAGCTCAGAATTTGTACAAGTACCACCTGCTAGAAATATCTTAAAGAAACTGAATATTTTCCTTAGCTTCCATCATGCCCTCCATTGCTGTTGCATAATCTTAACAAAAATATATTCGTATTTGGTGTTTCAGGCAGATACTATATACATAATTCCAAATCACATTTCTTCCTTTGAATTTCAACCAGTGTGCAACTCTAAGAACAACAACAATAATTCAATTATATTGCTGCCAACATTACTCTAACTCATGGCACTTTCAAATAATGAAACACAGAAACTCTTTAAAACACAATTAAACCTTAGTTAAAGTTACATAAAGCAATAACAACATCCATAATTAGTGCCATGCAAAATCTGAATTAAGAATTACATTTGATAACTTTGTGAGAGTGACAGAATAGACATTATGTATATAAACAAATGCCATTATGAATATCTCAAAGATTACTTGGAGAATATCTATGACAGAATGAATGCTAACTAGAGACAAATTTAGCTAGCATCCTCTTCTGTGATGGAGCCACAGGAGCAGGTATTGGGAGATCTATTTTTCCAGTGTTTTCTGGTCTGCATATGTGATGCAGCAATATTATATGGAAACAACATTTCTCCAGGAACTGCTGGAGAAGGTGAAGTCATCTCTGCCAAGAACCCAATGGTATTTTAAATGTGCCTGTTTTTAAAGGTTAATGTATGTTTGAAGAAACACCTATCCCAATGATGGCTAACCTTTTCCAGACCAATGCGCATGTGCGCGGCCGATCCCCCAAAATGCAATGCGTGTGCATCCCCCTTGAATGTGCCCCACCCCCCGTGCATGAGTGCACATCCCCCACATGCACCCTGCCCCCCGCACATGCATGGCAGAGACCCGAAGACCAGCTGGCCAGTGGGAGGCACGCACGCATGCGCAGAGCAGCTGAGCTGGGGCGACAGCTCACATGCCCACAAAGAGGGTGCTGCATGCCACCTTTGGCACACGTGTCATAGGTTCATGGCCCTATCCGCTATAGATATATAAATATATGACCCATTTCATTTTTAATGTATCATTTTTAACAATTCATAGAAATGAGACAGCAAAAACAGATTAATAAAATTAAGGGAATTTATAAGAATGAACTCAATCAACATTTCAGGAACAGTGTATTCCACAATTTGAGAATAACACAGGCAAAGTTTCTTTCCATGTATGTATGTACTGCATGTACGTATAAAACCTCTACCCCACCACAATCATACAATACATAGAATATAAGACCAGTTAAAACATCTACGTAATCAGCAGAGGACCCATGTAGCGACTGTCAAAAATAACATAAACAAAAGATAAAATTTTTCTAAAATTATTGTATAAATTGAAATAAATAAAAAATATAGAAAGTAAGGAAATAAAAAATAATAAAAGATGGTGTCATAATGAACTGAAGAGATTCCCTCAAAAACAGTTCACACTTTGACATTTTCCAAATGTACAATGAATATGAATATCCAGGGGTGTTAGAACTGACATTCATTCCAATCCTTTGAGCAATCATTCTTGAAGTGAACCAGTTACATCTTGAGATTTAAATCATAGTTTTTTTAATTGTAATGAAATAGGAGGACCTACTTTAAATTTAATGCATAATATAAATCTTCCAAGGCTTCAGTTCAGCTGTTGTATTAATTTTGCTACTCCCTGGGTTAAACCTGCAATTTCTGCATAACAAAGCTGTTAAGATATCTGATTATTCCAATGTAATGATGCTTGATCCTAATCAGTTGCTCCATGCTTAACTTATGGGGGTTTTTTTCCCTTAGGGTCAAATTCCACTGAATAATATTAATTATTCGCAATACACACTAAGAGTAATTTTACAAGTTGCTTCTTATGTGCAAATAAAATCTTTTTTCCCTATATATTTAGACTAAATTATTTCCAATTGACCTTGTAACTAGATAATATAGCCACAATTTTGCATGAACTGAATCTGCTGATAAAAAATGTGAACCTGGAAATCACAAAAGCACCTATTGCAGAAAAACTCATTTTGTCTCTGCCTAAAAGGTATTTTTCCTTCTGTGCAAAATACCTTTAGGAGACAACATTTTGCAATGGAGAACAGATGAGAATGGAATAAATGTTTAACCCTTTCCTATCTTAAATAAAATAAGGCTATCTTGTGAATGATTTTCTTTTATATTGTTGTATTTTGGGATTGTTTGTTTCTGACTCATGGTTTGGGGGAGTAGATTTATTTTATCCTGGCTTTATTATTTTATATCAAATATATCAAATACACCAAGCTCCTCCTATTTTCCCCAGAACAGTAACCTTATGAAGTGGATTGGGCTGAGAATAAGTAACAAAGTCACACAGCCACCTTTCATGTCTAAGGCAGGACTAGAATTCACAGTCTCCTGGATTCTAGGCCAGCACCTTAACCCCTACATCACACTACACCAAAATGTACCATGGACATTTAATCTTTTACTATGGATGCTTTTGTATACTGCCCAGAGTCTTACAATTACAGCAGGATAAATATTTAGTAAAGAAAAACAATTAAAAGCCTATGAGTATTATTTAACCACCTACTTTCCCAAAAGTGTATAACACTAAATAATGATGGAATGTGATGGAACATGGTCAAGAGGAGGAGTCCCAGGAGGGAGAGGGTGTATTCCAGAATAGTAAGAGACAATTCAGTCCAGATATTAAGTTTGAGAGAAAGAGGGTAAGGACAGTCCCTCCCTAATAGTTCACAGCTATATTATAGATGCAGATAGCAAAGTGCTCAGTATGACAAGATTTTGTCTATAGATGTGAACAGTAGCGAACTCAGCTTGGAAGAATCACCATGTGTCTATCTTGGTTTTAGGGCTGATATGGAGCTTCTGATTTTCAGCAGCAGAGAACAAAATCATAGTAGTGCTTTCAGCCAACATTAACATACCTATACAACATTTAAATAATTGTTTTGTCTCAAGAGGTGCTTTGGTCACCCTAAACCAGAGGTGGGTTTCAGCAGGTTCTGACCAGTTCTGGAGAACCGGTAGCAGAAATTTTGAGTAGTTCAGAGAACCGGTAGTAAAAATTCTGACTGGCCCTGCCCCCATCTATTATTTGCCTCCCAAGTCCCAGCTGATTGGAAGGAAATGGGGATTTTACAGTATCCTTCCCCTGGAGTGGAGTGGGAATGAAGATTTTATAGTATCCTTCGCCTGCCACACCCAAGCCACGCCCACCCAGCCATGACATGCCCATCAAGCCACACCTACAGAACTGGTAGTAAAAAAATTTGAAACCCACCACTGCCCTAAACATTTCCAAATACTAGGGGCACAGTAATACATTTTATGTTTATTACTTTTTAAGGAATGTTAACCCCACACTCACATATAAGGTGGCCAAACATATTCACCAAGTATAATGATGTTTTAATTATATATAATTATATGTGTCATTTTATTGCTTTATTATTTTTTTCCCTTTCCTAATTATGTTGAACTATTTCTCTTTTTTACTGTAAAGGCTAGTCAAAAACCATAATAAATATATTTGAGTGGAACTGAATTTTTAAAAGAGGAGGAAAATTGAATAAAAGTTCCATCCCTTCCAGTAGTGTCATAAAACTAACAATTCACACACTAAGGAAAGAAGGAGCACAACTACAAGGCTTGTCTGTCTGGTGAAGTTGTTTCACCATGATATCCTTTTCCAGAGTGAAAAAGAGTCCATCACACATAAACTGAGTTAATTTGCCAGATTGCTGTTTTTGCTATCCTGCTTAGCAATGGAGAATCTTTTATTGGTCCAATGCTAGAAATGGAATCGGGCATGACTATTAAGAGCAATCAGTATGAAACTAACAAAGTTAATGTGAATTGGTTGAGAATGATCAAGGGTCTAAGTCAGGGGTGCCAAACTCGTGGCATCACGTTGTCGTCACGTGATATATCATGACTTTTTTTTCCCCTTCGCTAAAATGGGGGTGGGTATGGCCAGTGCATGACACATCCAGCTTGTGGGCTGTGAGTTTAACACCCCTGGTCTAAGTAGTTGATTCTAGAAATAGCATCATGCAGCATGATTTTTTAAAAGTTAAATAATTAAGCCTTTTTTAAAAAAGGTATATGTTATTGGAAGAAAAAGTACAGTGAACAGCGGCTGGCACCACAGTCCAAACCTGGCAGGGATATACCACTATAGACTGTGTCTCAGATCATGCTTTCAAACAATCTGTATATCTTTTAGGCAGAAACAAATACAGGCTATTCTTGCTGTTTCTGTTTCACATGGAACCATGTTAAAGATAAGGGTTGTAGTAGTGTTTCTACTGCCTCTGTCCCAAGTTCTCTTTGGAAAGTTTCAGTGGGGCGTTTGGCCTTGATGAAGCTTCATGTTTAGCTAAGCAATGTGTGCCCCATATCTGCCCACTCCTAAAAGGAACGAGAAGCAGCTGCATTGCTTCACTTTCTGAAGAATTGCAATGAGACAAAATACTTGCAATGAGACAAAATACTTCAGGGAAGCAAACTAAGTTGCCTTTATGTTTCAATAAGTGAATCGCAATGCCTCCATGGCATATTATAATTCATTTGGGCAGCATGTGGCTGCTTTATACATCTCGAGCAATTAGGCTTGTAATAAACCACTGCTGGCAGCCATAATGGGTTTTCAAGTCTTGTTTCAGCACCAGACAAGAAAATACTTACCCTGCTTAATTCCTGGTTAGAGATGCCTGCTGAGAAAGTCAGGGCATGAAGTCTAGGTTCAAAGTTGGAATACATCCCATGAAGTGCATCTGAAGCTAACTTATGTTTAACTTGGTGTTTAACCTCTATTTCATTAATGTTGGTAATTCTATGTGTCACATCCATATTAAATTTCTATAAGGATCAGCTAGAGTCTGACTGTTTAATTAGAGGTAAATATTCAAGCAAGGATTAATGTAGGTGTTCTAATTAATCTGATTGTAGAGGGACGCAGTGGCTCAGTGGCTAGGACTAAGGCTGAGCTTGTTGATTGAAAGGTCGGCAGCTCAGCAGTTCAAATCCCTAGTGCCGTGTAACTGGCACTTGTCCAGCTTTAATCTGAGTGGAATACATTATATCAATTATATCAATACTGGCATGTGTTTTTGACTAAATAATGGTAAGAGCAAGGTGGCAACAGTATATTATTAAATCTTCCCAGGTGGCCCAGACAGAAAACATAACCAGATGAACTAATTCTACTAAATTGAAAGGCTACATTATCAGAATCTTGCAAGTCTGAATCTATAAATCTTCCGCCATCTCCTTTACATTCTGAGAAGTTAAGGAGGGTCCCTTCTGAGCCTCTTTCTCTGCCCATTATGCAGCTGTGGGCTATGCCCTCATCTTATCTGGCAGCATTTCTTTATCTCTCAAGATCATGCTCACATACCATAACAAATATTGATTGCTACAAGAAACACTGGAACCAGGTTCACAAAGAAATGCCAGTACTCTTTCTTTTAAAGTTATTTACCTTCTGGAAATCTGTGTCCCATGTAAATGCGGGAAATGAACAGAAGCTGATTATACTCTATTTTGTTAATATTCATGAAATCACCTGGACTTTATGTTAAATGTGTTTTTGGGGAATGTGACTCCCTAGATCAAAAACCATTCTCACCAAAAATCTCTCACCAAAAAAGCTAAATGAGATTGGAGGAGAAGGGGTAAGATTGTTTAAATAATAGGACAACTGCAATTCCCTAAAGGTTTATTATTATTGAAAAGCTAATTTAATAATTATGCAGTTATAGGATTATAGTTTAAATGCTGATTTATTTAAATGTTTGAGGTACCTTAAAAAAATACAGACTGAACCAATCTTTATTCCAGATCCTCAGTTTGTGTTTAACTTCAACTCAACTGAAGAACTGTAGAGTGTAGTGGTGAAGGCATTAGGCTTCACCATTACACCAAGGGGCCTTAGACATGAAAGCTGGCTTAGTGACTGTGGGCCACTCATTCTCTATCAGCCCAACCCACCTCACTGGGCTTTGTTGTAGGGAAGATGTGAGGAGGAAGAAGTTTTATGTACGTTCACCACCTTGAATTATTTGTAAAAATTATAAAAGTGGGATGAAAATAAATGAAACTATATAAAGCTATAGTCATAAAAAGATTAGACTAAGAAAGACCTATTTTAAAAAAAACTGGTAGGCAATGGAACCATTTTCTACATTTAATTTGACCTATTTTTCTATTGGTAAATGTAGCATCTAGTCTCCCTACGTACAAACTCAAGCAGAAATCAGAAGGAGTATCAATCAGTAGCTATTTAGCTAGTTAAAATACCACAGTTAATGAATAATAATTCGGAGACATTTAAATGCGATAGCAACTTTCTTAAATAAAAACCATGCAAAATAATATAATTTGGAAAAAAATATTTCAAATGTTTGCCTCACTCTAGAGATGATCATAAGAACAAAAGAATTCCTTTTCACCATGCAACATGTTTAAATACAAATTATTTTAAAACACAATTTTAATTATGTACCTAATGAATTAAGATATCAATTAATGCTTCATCCCAAGAAATATAATTTAATTTAAATGTAATAAAAATGGAAATGGAAATGGAAAACCAACAATATTTGTAAGGGGGCGTTTCTGGAGTGATTAGATAACATAAAATAACAACAGCAGAAGCAAGCCAATTTAGCAGTATTATTATATCCCTGAGACTAAATTCTAACTATAATAAAGAAAACTGAGGATTTTTAATTGCACAATACCAGTTTTGTCCACAGCGGGTTTCCAAATTGGCAAGATAGCAGATGGATAGTAGATATTGTGCTGCAAATCCCCATACCTTTTGGACAATGCTGTTCAAAACAGTTGGTACCATCACAATGCTCCAGCCAATATTTTGCCTAATTTGAACCTCCTCCCCAGATGCCATTGAGCCAGATGTTTGGAGGAGAACAATAAATGCTATTATTACACTTTTAAAAATCTATTTGCTATTCCACAATATTTCTGGGTAAACTCATATAAAGTGTTCAGAATTCATTTGTATTTATGAGGAGCCACATTTACAATGTCTGGACAATTTTCTCTGTCCATTGACAAGAAGCTGTTACAGAAAATAGAAAGTCATGAAGGATGCCAGCAAAAGGAATATTCTTCTGTTAATGGCTGGGAAATGTTTGTCTTGGGACTATTTTACTAAGATAGTTTTCAGTTCTATAAAGCATTAACGTATTTAAACCAAGTTTCAATTATTAAGATTCTCATATTTCTAGCAGATATTCTGTGATATTCAGTTCATGTTTTTGTTTTTCACTCTTAAGGTCATTTTGTTCCCTTTCTCCATTTATTTACCTTATTTTTTAAAAAACAAAAACAAAACCAAAATATATGCATTTTGTTGATTTTCCAGATTTTTTTTCTATTACTTATACTTTCATGGATATATAGTCTCTAATATATGTGTATGTCTCTAATATATACATAGATTTCTTGACTGAAAAATGGTATTGCAAATTGCATAAATGTGTAAATATTAGAGCAAATCTATGTTTTGTTTTCAGTTGGTTTGGGAAATGTGAATTCAATAAGTTTGCTTTAAAAGGCAACATGAAAAAAATTCTCCACCATCTCCCCAGGGTTTTTATAACATAATCATGCCTTGATAAAGAGATTTGTGGGGAACTAAATATATATATTCATAGCATATTATATTGGATGCCAAGAAAAGGAATGGCCCGCTGTCTTAATGCCTTTTTTTCCAACTCGTTAATGGTGGGTCCAATTTCTCTTTTCATTTTTGTATAAAGCTGCCCTGTTCAAACTATTGGTTATAATAATTGGATATAATACATATATATTATATCAATAATATATAAGAGAGTTGAATGAAAACTACCACTCCTATCTCCATAACTTTCACTTACATATGGCTATTTTCATTTTTTTAAAAAAAACATTAAATCCAGGAAATAAGCTCTTATGTTACTTGTATTTATTTATCTGCCATTAGCTATACATTTCTGCCAACAATGGACAAGTTTCTTAAAGCTGTTTAAAAAATTACTTCACACTTTATCTCTTTAATCTGGTCTCAATAGCCTTTTAGGACTCTTCATTTGAGTCAAATGGATGCCCACCAAGATATCCTTTCAAGTTTAGAAAAGATGGAAGTTTCATGGTGCCAAGTCTGGGCTAATGGAGGACGGAGTGAGACTGGAAGATCCAACCTTTTAATTGCTTCTTGGGCAGCTCCTGAATTATGAGGCCTAATGTTGTCATGATGTAGTAAAAATGCCTTCTTGTGCTTAAATTCTGCTTAATCATTGTTTCAAGTTGTTGAGTGTTCTAAAGTAAACTTGGCAACTTTAAAATTTTTTCTTCAACCCCCAAAACTCCTCAGCCAACCATACTGACTGGGGAATTCTAGGAGATGAAGTCCACAAGTCTTAAAGTTGCCAAATTTGGAAATCCCTGTTCTAAAGTAGAGCTGAGGTGACAGTAGTTCCAAGTTCAAGGAAATCCTTGACATGTACCATGAGTGCCCAAAAAACTCTAACCATAAATTTTCCTGTCAAAGCCTGGCTTTAGATTTATTTTCCTACAGGTAGAATTTTATGATGATATTCCATAGACTGATATCAATAGACTGGTCACTATAATAATGAGCCCTTGTTTCAACCGTTGTGATGAGGCTGTGAAGAAATTCCTCACTTTCATTTTCACAATATGACAATTACTGGCCAATCTCATTTCTAGAAGTTTTCATATCTATCATTAGCATGGGAAGAACCCACCTTCCAATACTGAAGTACATTAGTAATGTGACCGAAATATTCCTGCAGAATGCCAGACTTGATAGCAATTTCCCTCTGAGTAATTTGTCCTTAATCACAGGTCATCCACTTCATTCTTGATCATGCAAATCAGCTCTTTCCAGTTCACTGTCATTTTTTTTCCCTTATTATTGTTATTTTTGGCCTACAACAAACTGCGCTGATGTCAACGCAGTAAACAAACCTGTATTTGGCAGGATCCTTTTGGCAAAAATTCAGTCATGGCGTTTTGCTTAAAGTGCACTGACAAGTAATCACTGCAGGCTTCCATTTCATGAACTGTAACAGCACAACCTTTTCTCATAGCAATTTCCCACCAACTGAAGTGAAAGAGCAGATGCTAAAAGATGCGTCAGAGCTTCAAGCGCATTAGTACTGCCATCTATTGGCAATAACATTGGAAGTAATGTTTTTTATTCATTCATTCATTCATTCGATGTGTTTGTGCGTCTGTGTCTCTCTGTGTGCGTGTCTGTACCTACATCTATAAATGGATACAGCTGTTCATCTCAGGATTGTGACTCTGGTCAATGAATATAAAACTATGATTTTTGTCATTTTAACAAAAGCCATAAATCCTGTGGATGCTCCAGTATTGCATTCATATACATATCCTTACATTTTGTGTTGAATTGTAAGAGACAACAGTGCAGAAGTGAGGTATCTCACTTCCTTTGTTTCTGCTTATAATATACAGTAACCACCTTGCCTAGAAATATAACAGCTGACAAATCACTCCACTGAACGTGCAAATATGGAGACTTAAATTGATATTTCCAGATTTCTACAAGATTAAATAAAATGTATATGTGCACTAAACTTTTAATTTTGAGAAAGGGGGTTCATTTTAAGCTGCATACCTGGCCAAAGTTTACCTTGGTGCCATAATTTCAGATTAAGCTAATCTGACTCAAACTCTCCCCTTTTGTTCATGGATGGCATCAACAAGTTGGACAATCGGATGGGTAGCATCTAAATTTAATAAATAAATAAGAGGATGTGGAGCTTGCGATGCCGCTTTTATCATTTGACTTCTCTCTGCAGATTCTGTACAGGTGCTGTCTTCCAATTTCCCTAAAGTTTTCTTCCCTCACAAAAGAACTTTTCTTTTCTATCCCCTATTATTCCAGAACTTTCCTGGGATCTTCCACTTCCTGTTCTGATAGACACATAAGGGTTATAAATCCAAAATGCAAATCTCTACAGTGACTGCAAATGTTCTACTTGCAAACCTGAGAATCATTTTAGCTATCTCACACTGCACTCTGTTGCACTCTAGCAGCACTGCAGGCTGTTCGTCATATCAGATCTGAGACTGTTTTCTTATCAATAGCTGTCATTTAAGTACAGATTGTAAGTGAACGCCGGTGACATTGAGAACCCCCCCACCACCACCAATAATTTGCAACACTGAATACAGCTGATCACTAGCTCTTTACAAATACACTCGATGCAGCATGAGATAGCAAAAACCCCACCTTTCTATAGCTAAACTTTTCTTCAAATAGGTAATTTTATTTAAGATCTATAGAGACAGAAATTGGGCCTCTGTAATTAATTGGATAAGATGCTTCTTTTGTAGAGAGCATCCATCTCAAGAGGAGTTTGAAGTAGTTACATCAAGCCTTCAAGTGATGGTGGCTGCCTCACAACTCAAGGAATGGATCAAAAGATGTGCTTGCAAGAGATGTGCGCTAATTGAACTACATCAATAAGGAATTATCTACTTATCCAAGGTTTAAACAATCAGTAATTTAATTGCTAATACAAAGTATTCATTTTACATTTTCTGCAATCGTTCATCTTTACTTAGATGTCACTTCCATTTTAAAAACTATAATTTACATCTGTGATACAGTGGTGCTGGTTCTAGATTTAATTTTCCAGCATGTTTGCTACTTTTAAGTAATTATTTTTAAAGTCATTGATGAATCCAGAGAATAGAGTTTTTTTTTTTTAATACATGTTATATAAATATGTTTTTATTTATATATGTTTGAATGGGTCAATGGGTCAATGTAGTTATTAGTATTGCATTATTTTATTTATTTCACTGGTTAAAACCCGTGATTTGCAAATATCCTGGTACTGTGCTCTTCCCTTTAAAAAAAGTGATGTATGGGAATTAGCCATATCTATTGCTTTGCTTCATTTCCAATCTTGGTATGGAAACAAGCAGTATATAAAACAAATATACTCAGATAATTTCATTTTGGTCCAGGTCATATATAAAAACCCAAGTAAATAGATGCAATAAACAAACATAACCAACAATAAATCATATAAGCTTATTTCAGAAAACAACATTTATCACTCTGCTGATGACTATCTGATGATCCAATATGCATTCAAGGAAAACTTGGTAACTGTCAAAGTAATTTTATCATATTAATCAGACAGAAGGATATTCAGGCAGTGGAGACAGAAATAGAGGTAGAAGTAAAGAAACACACATACACAAAATCATTTTTCAAATTTAAATTCAAGTTTAAGATATGTGAACTTTTACTCAAGAATTTCCCAGCTGTGAAATTCTATCTATCTATCTATCTATCTATCTATCTATCTATCTATCTATCTATCTATCTCAAACAAAATCCTAGTTACAACAAATTATTATACAGGTTGTAGTTTCTACCCCTGAGCAATTAGACACAGCACCTATGAATATGATTTTATACGTATGAGTATGTGTATATAAAAAAATATATACTATATAAATATTCACACACACACACACACACACACACACACACACACGAAAATTGTTGAATTTAGAAAATTAAGGCATACTGATGATATCATACCGCAATATACTTTACTTACCCATTGATGTAAATCTGTGCAGACTGCAGTCCTTTTAATTGTTAGATTGAAAGAGGAGCCATACTGGATCCATTTTTGTCTTAAAATATTTCTAGAATGATGAAAAAGAATTTCTAAAGTGAAGGTACTTTAACTTGGAAAGTAGTAATGTAATTGCAACCAACATGAAACATTCTTACATGTTGACTGGATCTGATAATGGTTTGGAAATTGGACCTCTATGAGTACATTTGAGACTCAGTTAGGGGCCTGAAAAAGAGATTTAAAATTTTAGATGGATTGACTCCAAATAGGTAATTTTTTTAAGTTGGCTCCACTTGTATTCCATATAACAGCTGGATATGAGATTAGGTTACCCTTTTCTCTTTTATTAGCAATAGGTAAAAAGCTGGTCTTTTCATATTGGGAAAAAAATTGAATGGCAGCTGCAATCCTTTCAGTATTATACATAATGTAAATTAAATGTGCACTGCAAGATATTGATGAATGGAGAATGACACCAACATTTGGCATACTTCAGCATTTGATCATCTAAGATCTCATATTTTAGCAAGTCCAATACTGCTAGATAATTACTTAATTTTAAAAATAAACTATCAAACTTCAAGTGAAAATATTTCTCAGCGCTGCTTGGTATTCAAATCAGTGTACTATAGTGAATTGGATTGGGTAGAAAATGATGGCCAGAACAGTAATATTTGCTTAGGGCAACACTCCATTCATTGCCAGGGGTCCTGTAATGCTCAAGGATTCCTATCAGCCATTTTACACCCAGAAGTCAAATTCACTCTTCCTTTAGCACTTCAGAATAACACTATTCCCAACAAGAAATCTTCTTGTTGATTCACTAGTGCCACATGTAAGTCCACAATAGATTTAGTGACACGTGTAACATATTCTAAAGTTATTATAGCTATGACCGAAAAAAGAGGATTGATAGAGGTGAAAAAAGGGAGGGATTATCTTTATTAATTCTAAATTACAATTTACTAATACTTTTTGTCTGTTCTTTTATGGCAATCAAGCAGAAGTCTTACCATCCTACAACCATTTTGTAATAGCTTTTTGTGTCTTTCTAAACCCCTGTGACCACAAGTTCTTTATTTAAAAAAACTTCTTTCTTCAGAAACCTGTCTTTAGATTTAACAATTAAAATAATTAATCACAATTAACCACTTTCAAATTTGCCCTTTTCAAATTTGTCCTTTGTTTTTTCCAAGAAAATATAGTCACCGTTATCTAACCAGACATCATCAGATTTCAGCTCTAGGAAGAATTTTGATTCTGAGTCTCAGCCCTTGGGATAGGAACATTTTTTATTAATCTTGTGTGCAAATTATTTCTTCTTTCCAACCTTCAGAGTGAAAAAATATCTTTTTTTGCTGAATATTTTTTGTTTAGTTATGTTAGGTTGTATTTTGCTCCTCTTTATGTGTATGATCTCAGTAATGTATTTATGAACTTTATTTTATTTTATTATGAACTCAGTAATGTATTTATGAACTTTATTTTATTTTATTATGAACTTTATTTTATCAGCACTGTACATTCTTCATTGACTAAGCCTATATTCTATAATTCTTAATAATTATTACTGAGGAAAGAATATCATATGTTCCCTAGTGACAAAAGGAAAGATAATTCTACTGCAGTGTAATACAACTTCAGGTAGCAGGGTGTTAAATAAAGCTGAGTTATGGGATGATCAATCTTAAACATTTGAGAGATTCAGAAGCAAAGAAAAAAGGAGATATGGGATAGGTCAAGTAAAGTCATTCCACTAGCATAAGTGGGGTTGATTGTGTGAGAGATAAGTTTCAAATGAACATATTAGATTTTTAAGTGAGCTTAGAAAAAGAAATGACATTGAATTAATATCCCCATGTGTCCTTAGATTTTGTTGGATTTTAATTTATTTATGTTTTAATGTATATGTATAGACATATTTTAATGACTGTAAGCCACCCAGTTACCCTATGGGTAGCCAATAAAATAGATAAATAGATAGATGATAGATGATAGATGATAGATGATAGATGATAGATGATAGATGATAGAAGATAGATGATAGATAGATAGATAGATAGATAGATAGATAGATAGATAGATAGATAGATAATGTAATGCCTAATGTTAGCTGCAAAACAATGAATGATTCTATGAAATAGAGGGGTAACTTGAAAAACAAGGAATTAAACTTTTTTCTTCTCTTAAATCACACCTATTTCTCTAGTTTGCACTAATAATTTGTTGGGAAGCCACTAAACTTTTTTTTAAAATATTCAATTAATTCCCAGAAGAGGAAATACCACAGAGCTGACTAAACATAAAAGCAAACAAGTTTCTAAATTATTTCCAAATATTATTTCTTTTTTTAGCCCAGCTTCAAACAGCTATCTGAAAGGTACCTTTAAGAATAGGGGGAAATTTTTACTGTAAGTATCAATTTTAAGAATATCTACATGGAACTAAGTCTTCCTGATTCCAGTGAGACTTGCTCTTAATTAAGTGGGTAGAGACTTGCATCCCAATTTCAAAAATGTCAAGAAACACTTTATAGCCTGTTCAGCCATATTCTTTGGTTCCAGCAACACCTACTCTCTAGCAAGATCAGTGGATAAATAGTATTTCAGCCTGCTCTCCAAGACGGTCTCAAAAGAAAAAGGAAGCCATATGCCAAATACCATAGTAACAAGTATAAATTGCTAGTGGATGACAACATGTCATCTAAAGGGTATTGAATTGAATAGAAGACAGAATAGTGAATATTTGCCAAGCAAAAATTGCTTCCAAAGTGCTGCTGACTCAGATTCCACAGAGGATGGTGGATTTGCCAAGTATTTAATTTCTGTTGATTTTTCTATCTCTAAATTGTGCACTTCCACCCAAAGGAATAAAATGGGAACTATATACATCATCTCCAGCTACTATGGTTGAGACCTTCAATACAGATCCTTAGGAAGGAAAAAGGAAAAAGAGTCTAAAATAATCTCCTCTCCTGTTCAATTTGTGGTGATGGATCTTCTAAATGACAATTTTCTAATATGTCTCAGAAAATGGTGTCTCCACACCATTTTAACTCCTGCTAGATGTCTTGAAGATCTTGGATTGCTTTCCTAGCCCATTGCTATTATTCTTCTCATTTCCTATATTATTTATATGGAAGAAATTCACATTTCTTATCCCAAATATTTTTGGTGAAATACAAAGAAAGATTGAAATTCTATAGTCCCTTACACACTTTGCTCCATGTACTTTATTCATCTTTAGGAACCTGATGGGAAATTTTAACATCTACAGTCATTTAGAAGATCCATTTTATAAAGACAGTACATTTGAGCAATTATTAAGTGCAATCAAGGCTACATCTGCATAAAAATATCCATAATTACTACTTGTGATTTGACTCTATTTTTAGACTTCGTTGTTTATTTAGATTTTTAAAATGCAAATATTTATACGCCTGTAAATGTTATGACCTTTCCTGAAACAAGAAAGAGCCAAATCACACCAAAAATGGATGATCAATTCTATTTTGGATTTAGAGAAAGCTTTCAGGAGAGGGACTAATATATTCTTGAAGAGCTTGATGCTGTTGCTGGGCTTTAGTCATTATATTGTTTCCAGTTCTTCTGGCCCAGTGGACTTCATATCATCAGGATTGATTCCTAGTAAGTGCCTCTGAATTTTGAAATCCCATGTTAGTATTTTATTAGATTTAGAGGGCACTGCCCATGACTCTAAGCAGCTTACATCTCTAAGAGGAGAAAACAGTAAAATGTATGTATGTATGTATGTATGTATGTATGTATGTATGTATGTATGTCCAGAACAAATAATCCACTATAACAGGGGTGTCAAACTCATGGCCCGCTGGCTGGATGTGTCACGCACTGTCAACACCCTCCCCTGGTTTAGCAAAGGGGGGAAAAGTCGTGATACATAACGTGATAACAACATGATGCTGTGAGTTTGACACCCTGCACTACAACAGCAAAAACTAACAGAGATTCAGCAACTACATTAACCTCAGATGTAAAAGGAGAGTCAGGTTTACAGAGATTTATGGAATAGCTGCAAGATAGGAGCAATAGAGATCTCCAGAGAGCTGCTATTCCAGAGGGAAAGCACCACCACCAATGAGACGATTTAGTCACCTTGACTTCTGTTGGTCTCTTTGGTGTTTGCTTCAATTTTTCTAAGCAACCAGAGCTTTTCCATTGACTCTTGCTTTCCCTTTATATGTCCAACATATTTAAGCTTTAGCTCCATGATTAGTATTTCTAGGGAGAAGTCTAGTTTTATTTCTTCTAATATCATTTTTTTCAAGTATTCCCAACAATTTTCTCCAGTACCCAATCAAAAAGCATTGATTTTTTTTTCCTTCGGCATTTATGATGGCTCAGCTTTTTCCACCTTCTGCTACAATTTCAAAAATTATAGCTTTGACAAGATATACCTTTGTTGTTAATCTGATGTCTAGATTTGTCACAGTCATTCTTCCAAGTAGCAGCTGTCTCTACTTCATGGCTGGTGTCATCATTACTTTAAGCTTAGAAAGATAGGGTACTTCAGCTTCTCCCTCTGCTTATCTGCATTGGATTGCTATTGCTGGCTGACATAATGCTTCTTTTTCAATATTAAGCAACAGATTGGTTTTTGCACTCTCTTCTTCCACCGTTGATAAGAAATTCCTTAAGTCAAGTTAACAGTAACAGAGTTGGAAGGGACCTTGGATTTCATCTATATGAGCCGAGGTGGTGCAGTGGTTAGAGTGCAGTACTGCAGCTACTTCAGCTGACTGCTAGTTCAGCAGATCAGTGGATCAAATCTCACCGGCTCAAGGTTGACTCAGCCTTCCATCCTTCCAAGGTGGGTAAAATAAGGACCCAAATTATTGGGAGCAATATGCTATTTAGTATACTGTCTTTGGTGTAAGCCGCCCAGAGTCCTCGGAGAGTGGGCGGCATAGAAATATGACTAATAAAATAAATAAATAAATAAATAAATAAATAAATAAATAAATAAATAAATATCTAGTCCAACCCCCTGCTCATGCAGTAGACTGGTATTAGGAATTCGAACCGCCGAACTACTGACCTTTCTGATCAACAAGTTCAGTGTCTTAGCCACTGACCGACCTAGTCACCCAAGCAAGTCTTCCTTGCTTCCAGCTATCATCTGCATATCTGATATTGTTCCTCCCAGCAATTTTAATTCCATCTACTATTTCTTGTAGTCCAACATTTCTCATGAAACAGCGGTATAGAACCACGGCACACTCTTTCCCCAATTTCCCACTAATTTGCTTCTCACTCCATTCAAATTTTTGCTTCCTGCGTATCTGGTAAATAACTAGAAGACAACTGTTATATGTTTTAAGGATTGTCTTCAATTTACTACAGGTTGTACAAGCATTTGTATAATCAGTAAAGCAAAAACAGACATCTTTTTTGGAACTCTTATTACTTTTTCCATTTTTCAATACATGTTAGCAATGTGCTCTCCCTTTTCTGAATGCAGATTCAATACTGGGCAGTTTCTATTCCAGATACTGTTGAAGGCTGGATTATAAAACAAAACCTTTAACATTGTCTTACTACTCCTACACCTTTAAATAAAGAACAATATTGATGTAACTTTTTTCCTATTTTTTTTTTCAAATTGCACCTATTTATTATCTCAGTAACTGTTAAAAGAACTGTTAAAAGAAATTTGAAATCCCATAGCTCCATATTTCTTTCTTCTCTCTTAATGAGGCAAAATGCAATACGGCATGTGATCTGACTACATACACATTGGATTAACTTACCATGTAAAGGACTTTATTTTTTAAATGTAAACTACAGAAGGCAAGAATACAGGGGTGGGCTGCTGGGGGTTCACAGGGCTTCAGGAGACCCTCTAGCTAAGATTCTGTGCAGTTTGGAGAACCCCCAAATCCCACTCCTGGCTGGCCCCGCCCACCCTGCCCCTCCCAGGAGTCCCCATGCAGCCTGTTTTGCCTAGAGAGAGGCCTTCTATTACTAGTGAGAAGATAATTCTGGCAACAATTCTGGCGAGATATGTATTCTATATTGCCTCTTTAGTGGTCAGGATATACATATGTTGTAATATATGGACTTTATAATGTTACATTATCCAGCTAGGAAAATTATAGATCAAGATCTAAATTAAATTTTTATTTGTCTTCCCATTCTGTTCACATGGATGCGTAAAGAAAATGTTTCTAGAAACATAGAAAATTAATGTCAGAAAAAGACCTAGTGGTACATCATGTCTGCGCTTTATTTGTTTATTTCTTGTCGTTCTTGTTGTTGTTTGTTTTCTTTTTAATTTATTTATTTATTATTTTTAATTATTATGTTTATATTTTTTATTTAATTTTTGTTGGATGATGGGCATGTGTTTATTCCAATCATGCTTAAACTCAGTTACTGATGACTGACCCACTACCTCCGTTAGAAGTTGGTTCCAAGCTTCCACTGCTCTTTCTGTAGCAATAATAATAATAATAATAATAATAATAATAATAATAATAATAATAATAATAATTTTATTTCTATACCGCCCTTCTCCCGAAAGGTGTATTACTGTAGCAGTAATACTTTTTAAGCAGTAATACTTTTGAATTTCCCTTCAGCCTAGACATAAGAATAACCTAGGTCCGAAGATACGTTTCTGGAATATACATATAGATATACATATATAATTCATATTTCGCTGATAAAGAAATAAAGGGAGACTAGTATTGATCTATTTCAAGCTATTTAGCTCTCATCAGGTAGCCATATCCTTACTTGGATTCGAACTTGGGCTGCCTGAATGTTAGGCAGTTGTATTAACCTCTGAGCCATGAGTTCTCCTCCCTTCATCTGCTTGAGCCAGGAGAGAGATTAAGTGTTTTTCTATCGAGACAACTGGTCTACCCCAGCATGTGATGTGGATTGGATTGGAGCTGAAAGGCGAAAGGGATGCAGTATGCTCCCTCCCACATCACATGCTGGGGTAGACCAGGTGTCTCGATAGAAAAACACATAATACACACACACACACACACACACACACACACATACACTCATACATATACACACACACATGAAAATTGAGGAAATATTGTTCAAGAAAGCATAGGAGAAATATTCACAGTTTTAAGAACTAAATTTTGGTGGCTAGTAGAGTAATATTGATTATTCTGTACTGGAGCTCTTTTCACTCTTACAGAAATTATTTGAGCTGAAAATCTGAGCATTAAGCAGATCTTGCTTTTTCTGCTATAAAAAACAGAAATTCAGAAGTGGGATACTTTTCCTATTAGTAGCAGATTTCCTTTGATTAAATCAGCTACTCTTAAAAGCCTTCAAAAAAGAAAGGTCATTCTTCTGATGCTTTACTTCACTGCACAAACATACTTACATTATTCTTCATAAGAAATTGGCTCCGTTTCTGGCCGAAGCCTTATCTCTTTCCATTTTTTTTTTCATATGGCTTCCTTGTTATTTTCAGTATCACTTCAGGCCAGATTTTATTATTTTATCTTCTTCACTTCATCACGATATTTATTGTTGTGTCTTTACTTCACTTATCTACTATTTATTAACCTAACAGATGCCAACCCTGTTTTCAATACGATGTTTTCAATAAATAGTTCAATTTATTGTTGCAACTGTCTTACTATTTTTGCAGCTCTCTCCTATTTTTCCAAATTTCCTGATATTCAACAAAGGAAATTAAAAAAAAAAACTCATGTATCTCAGTTTTGAAAGACATTTATGCATACTATGAAATGCATCAACCCTGACTTTGCACAAAAAAAAATGGGAAGGGAAGGGAATCCCCATTTTTAATCTATACCCAAATGTATGGAACAAGGTTCATTAATCATGTATTTGAATATTGTTGAGCTTTTTTAAACAATTAAAGGAAATAGGAAACTGAATTACAACCATAATGGGATAACCTTGATTCAGAGATATTAAACTTATTAATGTGGCAGTAAGTGATGTCATTTATCTTATTGCAACCAAATTCTTCCACAATTTCTGGGCTTTATTTATGTATTCATCAAATTTAGATGCACCCATCTCTGTAATGACTGGCATTACAACATTAACAACAGAAGGAACAAGAGAATAAAAAAAGAACAATATGTGTCCAGAACAGAATATAAAACATACAATTCTTTAAAACGTCTTGTCACCTACACAAGCAAAGGTCTGAAGAAAAAGCCAGGTTTTTCAAATACTTTTTAAACCTAATATCTATAGATGATAACTGTTCAGGAAAGCAGGGTTGTGACAGCAACCTGCTTCCTAGATCTCATCAAATAAGACTGTTTGGTCAATGAGATCTGGAACATGCCCACCCTACTTGATCATGGGCAGAAATTATCAGGCAGCCTCTCAGATAACCAGATTCTCTGCCATGTAGGACTATAGGTTGTAACTAGCACCAACTGGCAAGAATTGCATCTCCTGGAGCAACATTGATACAAGAGATATTGTGTTATGCTGTTTAATGTGTATACCACTGCATTTCTGGAAAAACTGCAGCATCTGAGTGCTGTTCAAGACCATCTCCGTGTTGTACACATTGCAATAACCAACATACTGGCTAAGGAATTCTGGGAGTTGAAGCTCACTCATCTTAAAGTTCTTAAATTTGAGAGACACTGATTTACAAGCCTTCTCTCCACTCACCTTTGTGTGAGGGCAGGCGGGTGGGAGAGAAGTAAGCCCAATTCATTTTCAGAGATATTAAACTTATTAAATGGAATGGTAAACAGAATCACAGAGATTGCTTCAGATGTTATTGGGGTTAGGAAATACTAAGAGGAAAAGTCATAATTTTGGCTTGGGTAAATAGAAATTATGAAATACATAAAGAAATACCAAGAGATAAAATCTCTTCTTTTTTTCTCACCATTCATTCTAATCTCCTGCTGGCATTATGCATAAAGGCTGCAGCCACACATATTATATCCCAAAGTCCCTCTGAAATCGATAAAGATCAAGCTCATGTAGTATTATTTCAATAAAGCCTCTGAATTGTGCCCAATAGTTCATATTTAGCAAAGTAATTACTGTTACCATTTTTGGGTTGTTGTTTTTTTCTGAATTATCTTTAGGGTCTGAAAAAAAAGAATAAGCCAAATGACAAACACTAAAAGTGATGATAGATGTGATAAATTGATTTATAATTAGAAAGCTATGGAAGTCTATAAGGAAAGAACAAATATATCGTTTTTGGCTCATAGTCGAAAATGCATCATTTTCTACTGTGCAGCATAGAAGTTGGTCTTTTTAACAACTTTTCTTAAAGCAGATGTTTCAGCAGTTAATAGATTGAGGTTTAAATCACATTAGAAGTATCTATTAAAAACCAACATTGATGTTTTTCATTCAGAATGTTTCAGTTCAAATTTTTCTCAAGAGAACATAGATTGTGTTCACACCTTTTGCAATAATATTGCTTAAAAGTTACAAAAATTGAGAGCTGCATTTTTTAAAAAAAGCAACAGAACAAAGATGTTGCAGTTGTTTAATCCAATGCCTGCCGAGGAGGGGAGCAAAATATTTGTGGTATGGAGATGTTTTATGTTGAAATGTGTGCTACCGTATCTTCATATCATTTAAGCCTTGGTCACATTGGATTAATACTGTTCAACAGTCAATGATATGCATATAGCATAGAATCTTGCATTCATTGCACATCCTGACTATTGACAAAAGTCACTGATAATTTTTTATAACAGAAAAGACTGGATGAAATTTAAAATTGATTGTTTAGAGAGTAAAACCTGGACCAGAGACTAATTTCCCAATCCTTACCCCCCAATTATTGGTTTTATTTAAATTCAGGTTGCAAAGCTGTTAGAAAAGAAGAAAAATCCTAGCTCAAAATTTAAGCTGAAAAGTATTCTATGAGAGTCTTTTAGGCAGACCCCAGCTTTGTTTAAGATTTAAGACAGTTCTTTCATATGATTGGTGTATATTTATTTATTTATTTATTTATTTATTTATTTATTTATTTATTTATTTATTTATTTAATTTGTATACCGCCCTTCTCCCAGAAGGGACTCAGGGCGGTGAACAGCCAAAATTAAAAAACATACAAATGCAAAAGTTAAGATAATTAAAAGAATTAAATCATTGGCTACCCAAATTTAAAACCCCAAATCCATAAAATTTAAAATCCCAATTAAAAAACCATTTAGGCTAGGCCGGCTTGATGAAATAAAAACGTCTTCAGGGCTTTACGGAAGGTCCGGAGGTCCGGGATCAATCGTATTCCAGTTAATATAAATTAACTTAATGGGGTTAGTGCATCACATGGTTTTACTGAGACCAAGATCATAAACTAGGATGTGCTGGCTTTGGAATCATACAAAATGCAAGTTTCCTGGTTAGTTTCATGGATGAACCTCTCATCAGGTTTACTATTGACAGGATAAAATTATGTAAGAGTTGTTAATACTTTTTAAACTTCAGCATTAAAACCCTTGTATGTTCAGGGGAAGAAAATTAAAATACTGTAATGGTAGTTAAGGAAGAAAGTAAAATTTCAGTGGGGGAAAAAATAATCATTTATTTTTTATTTAATGAGAAGATATCCATCTTAATCTAGAGGAGAAGGAGAAATTCAAGTCAGATTGTACAGAAGATGAATTTGCACATTCAGTATTAAATTCCTGGAATATTTCATCTGAGTGTAATTGTTTTCTTTTAGATAGAACTTTTTTTTTACATGTGCATAGTGTGATAATATTAGCTTCACCCACCCCATTTGACCTGGAAGTAATACAATTATTGATTTGGAATAGAACTGTCTTATTCCAGCACAATATGAAATGAATTGCAATATGAAATAATACTTCCCGTTCATACTCCACTTGTACATTCACAAATTGCATTCTTAAAACATTTACTTAGCAATAAATCCATTGAACAAACTGGAACCTAAATGGGTAGGATGTTTTGAAAATATAAATTTAATCTCTGCAAACGTAGCAAGGCAATATTAGTAAAAAAAAATAAAATAGAAGTCCCCGTTTGTTGTCATATGTAATTTTTGTCATCTATGACCCAGTGGTGTGTTTCAAATTTTTTTACTACTGGTTCTGTGGGGGTGGCTTGGTGGGGGTGGCATGGCTTGGTGGGCATGGCTTGGTGGTTGTGGCAGGGGAAGGATACTGCAAAATCCCCATTTCTTCCCGATCAGCTGGAACTTGGGAGGCAGAAAATAGATGGGGAAGGTAGAATTTTTACTACCGGTTCTCCGAACTACTCAAAATTTCCGCTACCGGTTCTCCAGAACTGGTCAGAACCTGCTGAAACCCACCTCTGCTATGACCCTATATAACTTTCTCAGATGCACAGTTTTTATAGCAAATAACTAAATATGCCTTTCATAGTACAAAAGCAATAGAACAGTTTTATGTTTAAAAAAACAACATTTAAGAAGTTTAATGCATGGATAAAGAGCCTTTGGAATATTCTTATTTTTCTATGTGTGATTGAGAGAGAAAGGAAAGGACATTCTGGACTTGCTTTATGGAAATAATTTTATTTTTCCCTACTTGCAGTAAGAACATTCTAAAGCTAAAGCTGAGTGGAGAACTAACCATTATCAAACTGCAATTCTAGATTGTAATTTGTGACAGCATACAAATTACAGATATGAAAAGAACCAAGAATCACTTACTTATAAGCACATTGTTTGATTCTAAACTTCACTTTCCCAGAGATACTAAAAAAAAAAACCTTTGTAAGATGTAGTTTTAAGGAGTAAGTGATGCATTTTCTTCCTTTGACTTATATATTAGTGCAAACCAGCCAGTATATTTATACTGGCAAAGAAAAGCATTTGGGCAAGACCTTTAAACAATAGTTGTAAAAGCCTGATATATAGAAGACTATATTTTGGCCTTGAATAGCCTCAAAGAAGATGTGCCTCCCTAGAAGTGAACAATTTACAACTGCTTATTTTAGACGTCATTTCTTCCATGCCTATGTTTAATACAAATAAGTGGTTTCTTTTTATTTTCAGGATAATATTAAAATACACCAACCATCTCTCTTTACTAGGCTATGAACATAAGCACAATTGGTACAGAATTGTGAGGTTAAACTTCCCCACTCCAAAAAAAAGGACATAAAAAACATATCACATATGAAATATCTTTTTCCAGCCTTGGGAGGAAGTACACTGGTTTAATCCACCCTCGGGATAACACAGAGCTGCTTTGAAGAAATGTTGGCATCAATGTTTTCTCTGTTCTGAATGCTTTGCTTTTGTCACATGGATTATTGTGTCGTGTGTTGTGTTTCTTTCCAAATTATTTTCAGCATAGCCCATACAGGGGCAGGGACCAGTTCCATTTCTGCTGCTTTTGGCTGAGAATAGATGTGACTCAGATGCTGGGTGGAAATAGCACATAATGAAAAGTCCCTTTCTTTATTCTCTGCTCAGGAGAGTACCAGGATGTGCCAATTGCAATGGGACTATTGTTACTGGATTGCAGCCTTCATCTCTTTTACTAAGCCAGCTTCATGTTTTCCGTTTATTAATAGCAATGCACTTCTGTTTTAGATATAAAGCAAAGTAGGAAGTGGTAGGAAGAAAGGAGAACTCTCCACCCACTCTTTTTCAGATTTTCAGTTCAGCTGCAATACCTGATCAGCCTGGGTTTAAAAAAAAAAAAAAAACTTTATTCCCTCCAGCTCTCCTGGTATGGAATGCTTATTTATTTGGGAATTAATTATTCAGTTTGCTTATTAGATTAATAGCAAAACTGCCAGCTATGCCACACAAATGGATATTAAATAGACATATTTAATTTTAAATCAAGGCTAGAATTGTCTAAGGTGCAAAAGTAAAAGTAACATCAGATGGGTTGTGAATGAGGGTTAGGTCTGGAGAAGAATTGTTCCTCTAGCACAGTGCTTTTCAAATTTAGCAACTTTAACATGTGTGGACTTCAAATCCCAGAATTCTCCAGATAGCTCTGGTCCAAGTAGAACAGGGCTGTCAAACCTGCAGCCCATGGGCCAGATGCGTCATGCACTGGTCATGCCCATGCCCAGTTTAGCGAAGGGGGGAAAAGTCAAGATAAATCATGTGACGATGCCGTGACGACACAAATTTGACACCCCTGAAGTAGAAGAAGTACAGATGGTGACTACTAGAATAAATACCCATTTTTCTTTGTTGGCAGCCTTGAGACTGTGACTCAGGAGGAAAAGGACTGGAAGACACATGACCAAGATTGTCTGGTCAGGAGCTAGCTTGGTTACCAATAGTTTTATATGCCCGTACTATAAGAGTGCTGGATACCTTTATTTGACTACATGGGGAAGGTGAACAGTACCAGGTTTAGGGGTGGGTTCTACTTATCTTTACTACCAGTTCGCAACAGAGCCGCGCACATGCGCAGAAGCATTCTGATGACTTTGGGGTCGGTGGGCGGAGCCTCCCACCGGTTTTACTACCAGTTCTATAGAACCGGTGCGAACTGGGGGCAACCCACCACTGACCAGGTTGGTTTGGCTTTCTCAGATATCAGTCACACTTTGTTTGCATTATTCTAGGGCAGTTGGCTTTCCATAAATCCAAACATCAACCTTTAAAAAATTATTTTCCCCTTTGTAAATACTGAGGTTATCAGTCCTGTACTTCCTTATCTCAATAGATTCCCCTTTAAAAAGATGTACAAGCTTGCAATATTTATTATTCTTAAATAAAAGTTGCAATACACAAAGTTGCAATAAGGTAAATACTTACATAAATACTTATGTATTGCATAGGTAATTTCACACCATTCACAACAGCAAACTCCTAAGGTTTTATGTTTTAAACATGATAGACAAACTTTAAACACCATTTTATTATCAAAAGTTCCAAAATCTGAATTAAACTTTGCAGGAATCATTAAGACGGGGTGTCAAACT
Organism: Pituophis catenifer annectens; assembly: GCF_029215685.1. Taxonomy (NCBI): domain Eukaryota; kingdom Metazoa; phylum Chordata; class Lepidosauria; order Squamata; family Colubridae; genus Pituophis; species Pituophis catenifer. The sequence goes on from NW_027256886.1 coordinate 62,638,444, forward strand.
CACGTTGTCATGGCAGTGTCACGTGACATATTGGGACCCTTTTTCCCCTTCACTAAGCCGGGCATCGGCATGGCCAGGGCATGACACATCTGGCCCATAGGCTGCAAGTTTGACAGCTCTGCATTAAGCCATCAAATAATGTTGCAGTTAATATATAACAATGAAAATTTTAACCCTGTAGTATATATTTCCATTTAAACTCACATGTAATGCAAAGAAAGTTGTAGAAAGCATAATATTTATTGATTCCAAAAATAATACAATAATACTATTGTTCAAAAAAAGAAATTTGCCAAAATATTTAGAGCCAGAATGGATTTTAAAAATTAGAGGAAGCTGCAACATTCCTCCTGTTTATACGTTTTGGCATGCCATTTGATTTAGTTTCATCTATGTATTCTCTTGAAATAGAATTTAAACAGTCCAGGATAGACTGGGATTTTGAATGCTCTTTTGGATCAATACCCTTTGTGTCATATTTCTTTAGTGATATCTAATCTGAAGCACACCACAATCCAGCAGAAAATAAAGTTTTTTTGTAAAATGACAGTTCGATTTAATTATAACAAATTTTTATTTGGATCCAATCCTTAAAACCAATTTTTGTTTAAAATGATGCCATTTTCTTTCAAGCTGCTGTTTTGGTGGCTGCATATTAAGAAAGGTAATTACAATCAATATACAGAGAAATGAATAGAATATTTAGAGGTGGGTAGAATCCTCTTCATTTTCAAGGCTAACCTTGGCAATCTATATCTTTTCTTCTCAATTTCTAATGTTTAAAGTGGGAAAAATAATTTATAGTGAATGAAAAGATATCTTGTGAGTGAAATCAATACGGCAAACAGAATAAAGATGGATCATGAATGATATATAAGATAAGCATAGAATTTAAGAGTTGGAAGAGACCTTAATCATTTTGTCCAATGTTTCTCAACCTTGCCAACTTTAGGATGAATGGACTTCAATTCCCAGAATTTTCCAGCCAGCAGGGAATTCTGGAAGTTGAAGTCTACACTTCTTAAAGTGTGCCAAGGTTAAGAAGCACTTATTTAGTCCCTTTCCTGTAGAATAACAGAATAACAGAGTTGGAAGGGACCTTGGAGGTCTTCTAGTCCAACCCCCTGCTCAGGCAGGAAACTCTACAATTTCAGAGAAATGGTTGTACAATCTCTTCTTAAAAACTTCCAGTGTTGAAACATTCACAATTTCTGGAGGCAAGTTGTTCCACTGGAACAACTTAATTAATTGTAATTATTCTAACTGTCAGGAAATAACTCCCTTAGTTCTAGACTGCTTCTCTCCTTGATGAATTTGCATCCATTGCTTCTTGTCCTGCCTTCAAGTACTTTGGAGAATAACTTGACTCCCTCTTTTTTGTGGCAATCCCTGAGATATTGGAATACTGCTATCATGTCACCCCTAGTCCTTCTTTTCATTAAACTAGACATACCGAATTCCAGCAACCGTTCTTTTAAATTTCAATCCCCTAATCATCTTTGTTGCTCTTCTCTGCACTCTTTCTAGAGTCTCAACATCTTTTTTACAACGTGGTGACCAAAACTGGATGCAGTATTCCAAGTGTGGCCTTACCAAGGCATTATAAAGTGATATTAACATTTCACATGATCTTGATTCTATCCCTCAATTAATGCTGCTTAGAACTGTGTTGGCTTTTTTGGCAGCTGCAGCACACTGCTGTCTTTAAGAGATTGTCTATTAAGATTCCAAGATCCTTCTCTCAGTTACTACTATTGAGCCAGGTACCACCTAAACTATATCAATGTTGATATAGTTGACCATTGCTCAGGATTTGGGAGGCAGTAAATTCCAAGTACAGTACGTTTGTTTAGCAAGTCATAGTATTTAACCCTTCTACAGTAAATAATAGATAATCTGCAATGCTTTTATAACTGCTAGATATCTTGTAACAGACTTTCTGTTGGCCCTTTAAGATAGAAGCACAACTATGGTTAGTAAGTCTGTCTTTATTGTAAGATCTTGCAAGAATCAAAGTATTTTTCCCCTTTTCCTTTTACTGTCCGGAAAGAACAATGCACTTTGCACTGACACAATGGTTCAAAAGTAGCATCATCTCTGACTTGCTTTCCTACAATTATGAAGTCAAAATCATTTGATCTTAGAGTTGTAAGGAGAAAAACATATTCAGTAGATGATTAAGAAATACAAGCTTAGCAGTAAATAGAAAATATTGATTACTTTACACTCTGACTGAAAATGTTCCGTAAAATATATCTTCCTTATTCTCTCATAATAATGTAACATGGCACTTTCAGAAATACAGAAATATAGAGGGAAGAAAGTAACCTTGAACAGTGTAAAGATCTAAAGATTAAAGCTGATGAGGCCAAACTAGAGGGAACCATTATGGCAGAGTGGACAAGGTTCTTTCCCAAGCCACCAATAGAAAGGCCATGTCTTCATTGACTCAGAAAATTAGGAGGAAAAAGCTTAGAATTTAAACCCTGAAATATTAGACCTATAGTATATAAACATTTTGACTTCTGGGTCAAAAGCAAGAAAACCATCTGTGATACGTATGGCTTTATTCTTGTTTATATTAAAGAGACTAACCTAGTACAATTACATCTAAAAATCTTGATAGTGAATATAGGTTGTTTTTATATGCAATGGTATTATGATGAGATTTGATAATTATGCAAGGTCACTACAAAGCATGTTACAATTATATAGCAAAATGTATTGGTAATATTATTGGAATAAGCCTAATTTTTTTGGGAATCAGACTGCATACACATTTTATAATGAATATAAAGAAATGAAATATACTTTAATGCAGCGGTCCCCAATCTTTGTAGCTTGACAGCCTGGCTTGGGGGTGGAGAGGGGAATTGGGCTGCCCGAGTGGTGGGCTGGTACACATGCATGCAGCTCAACTTGCTCAAGTGACCAGCCAGCAAATACAGTACGTATGTGAGTGCCCGCCAGCCCACTGCTTGCACAAGTTGATTTGCACATGCACACAAACGCATTCCAGCCAGCCTTTTGCATGGCCCAATTCTAAACAGGCCATGGCTCAGTAGTGGGCTGCCCAGGGGTTGGGGATCCCTAATTTAATGTACATGATGGCAAACATTATGGCAACGGCTAGTTTCTATCCTATAAAGCTTACTCTAAAGAGGTCCCAGAATTATAGAAACAATTTGGAGCATTATTTAACTGATAGAAACAGATAACCTTAGACAGGATTTTTTTTAAAAAATCACCTAAATTTAAGACATCAGCAATAGGAATCATAGAAAATCTTAAGCCAAACCGGCATTTGGACTGCACTTTAAAACTTTAGATGCCAATTCTCCTCAAACTCTAATTCCTAAGATTGAGAACTTTAATAAACAACAGCCCTATCACTTGGGTTGCCAGTTGTGAAGAGTAATAGAGAGATTGGGCTCCAGAGTTAGCTAAAAAAAAATCTTCAAGCAGATTCTGCATAAAAAACAAAATAAACTCGAAGAATTGAAAGATGGCACTCCTCTGGGCCAGTTAGAAGAACAACCTGGTTCTTTGAGACTCATTTGAATGGTGTTCTCCAATAGTGATTCCTAGACTTGGTGATTTACAAGATTACAATTTCTTCAAAAGCTTCCAACAAACTTTGCCTCTTCATTTTTTTTCCTCATTATGAGCCAAGAGACACACATAGGCCCGAAGCTTCTATTGCAATTAACAGTATGTGAGTGTGTTTGTGGATTGAGAAACAAATTAAAAAGATTTGCATCTCATCTGCCAATAATTTTCTGTTTTTTGGTCTGTGACATATGTTGTGTTTCTTTAATAAGTAAAACTGGCAGAAGTTTTATGTGCCGCCAGGGTCCAAAACCATATTTATAACTTCAGCTAAGCTACGATATCTTCAGGCACATATTAAATTATTAACACACACAAATGCAACAGGAAAGGCAATTTGCCACATATATATGGCAAATTGTCTTTACTATTACATTAGTACACAGAGAGACTTCTGAATTTTATTATTTAAGTATTTTATCACAGATTAAACCAGTTAATAAACATCTTTTTTAAGATGTGTGAAGAAAAAAAGAACATTTTGGGTTTTTTTAATTTTTAATAAGTCAGAAACAAGTGACTTAAAGAGACTTTAAACTTGGCAACTTTAAAACCTGTGGACTTCCCCCCTTTTATAAAGGACTGAATAATTCATTTCTGAAATAAGCATTTAATGCTTCCTAACCTAAAAAGTGATGGTGTTTCACCAAATTTTGTTTTTCTTCACTTAAAAATAAAATCCTTAATACTTATAACAATTATTGTATCTTTTGAATTCTACGTGCATTTAGTTAGAACGTATTACACATCAGCTTAATGCGGGGATGTTTGTCTTGCATATAGTATCCATTTTTGTCTGTTACTGCACTTTTACATTACAAATAGATATGGCAACCATATGAGATTTGATAATGGTATTTAAAATATCAACCGAATCTTTATTATGATCAAAGACCAATATAAGATGGGTTGGTTAAGATATTTGCCTATATTTTATGCAGCAAGATCCTTATTTAGTTTTCTGAAGGATTAAATGGAAAACTGATAGCATAAGACCAAGTATAGATCAAAGAGCCTTGGTGGCACAGTGGTAAGAATGCAGTATTACAGACTAACTCTGCCCACAGTATGGAGTTCGATCTGATGGGGCTCAAGGTTGACTCAGCCATCCATTCTTCCAAAATTGGTAAAATGAGGAACCAGATTGTTGGGGGCAATATGCTGATTCTGTAAACCACTTAGAGAGGGCTGTAAAATACTATGAATATAAGTACTATTGCTTCATATAAGACTAAATAGCTTCCTATGCAATTTTAATACAACAAAGTATAATTTCTGAGTTGATATTGGGACGTTGATTTAATTGTCTAGCAATAGTGAAATTCAGTATCCCATAAGTCATGGGAGACTTTATACAGCCATTTGAAATTTTAGGTTTTAATTTTCAAGCTTTAATTTATGGTTATGTACAGTATTCAAGTATATTGCTTTTTACTGAAAGTTGTCAAACCTGCAGCAAATACATTTAGAAATCAAAATTTTTGGCTTCCATGTATTCTTTTGCCATGATGTACAAGAAAAAATCTATTCAATATGTTTAATTGGAAAAAGAAATCTAATTTGGAACAGTGGAAAGATAGAGTGGTATGTCTTTCTTAAACCCTCCTATACAACAATTTTACATAGCCTATCAACTTTTTATTTTTCAATTGATTTCTTATTCAGTTGTTTCATATCTCATTATCTTTAAATATTTTTCTGATAAATTTCCCATGAACTTTCAACTTCAAATGATTTCACTGCCATGTGTACTATTAGACTCAAATACAATGTAAGAAATTGTAATTGTTGATTATTAATTTTAGAATCATTTATATATTCCAAAATACATAAAACTGTTTAATAATCTTTAATGTTGAGATCCTGACTGGCGCATGGGAGGCCCAAGTTTGGAACAAATAATATTCTTCTAATATATTTTCCTATAGGACCTATACTTTCTCTTCCTGAAGTTTTCCTTTTTTATTCTTTCCACTTTTTTTCCTTGTGTCTCTATTTCCAAGAGTCACTCTTTATACTATCAAATAATGATATGTCATGCATTCAAAATCTTTGACCACCTTTTTATCCTTGACTAATTCCCTCAGTCTTTCATCATAGATGAGTAAATCAATCATGCTTTTACATTCATTAGTCTGTCAAATGAATGTGCATAGTTAGAGATGCTTAAATGATGTGTTTGAAACAGACTTTTTTTTCCTAAGCAAATGCTTTCAAACCATCAGCTCTGGTATTTACTCTTGAGTCTCCAATTGCCCTATCACTTTTTATATATGCACTTACCTTACTCCCACCCATCTATTCTTCCCACTTATAGAGTAATTATTAGAACAATTGATAGAATTGCATTCATTCAGAATATTACACAATTTTCCCCACGTCAATACCTGATCCTCTCATTATAATTATTCAATGGAAAACACAAGTTATGTTCCTGCACTTACAATTAATCTAGATCAGAGGTCCCCAACCCCTGGTCCATGGACCAGCACCGATCCATGGCATGCGAGCAACTGGGCCACGAAAACAAGCAAAGCCCCATTCGCGGGATGCAGGCAGCATGTAAAATAATGCCCCTCCAGTCCATGGAAGAACCATTCTCCATGGAACTGGTCACTGGTGTCCAAAAGGTTGGGGTCACTGATCTAGATAGCAATAAAGCATACATGTGACCACCATTTTAATCCTTTTATTTATAACTAATCCTGTTCATTTCATTGAAATAAAACTTTTTTTCTTTTATTTCTTTCATTTAATTAATTCTGGCTGCTATATTGTCTTCCCATATCACGGTAATCAAGAAATGGGACCATCAATATTGACCTCCACCATCATACTCAGTTGAGATTTTCACATGTGTTTTGCCATTGTTGTGTCTTTTTTTATGTGCTGTTTTGTGGAGTTTTCTGCTTTTTATATGTTTTAACAATTATAAACTACACAGAGTCATTGGGAGTTAGGCATCATATAAATTTAATATATTACTATGGATGGTTACACAGTCAACCAGGTGTTTAGACTGGATTTGGTACTTTTATACATCTACTCAGTCCTTCCCAAGAACTTGGGAGAGGCAGATATTATTATTTGATAGTATTAAAAGTATTGTCACAGAATGTAAGCTGTTCCAAGTAAAGCTTCCTGTTACAATTCAGTGATAGTGGTTTTGTTTTTATTTTGTGATTTTCTTCAGCTTTTTCTTTTCTATTTTGCTGCCTCCAAATATTGCAGGGTCCCCTATCAGATTTTTCTGTTTTTCTTATCAACAGTTGTTAATTCTGGGGTGTTGTGTGGCGGATGTTTGTCTGTTGGCATTCCAAAGTCCCAGAAATACTTTGGCTTCTTCATATTCCCCCCTCCTCCATCTCTGAAAAAATGGTCCCTCAGATAAGCTGAGCCCAAGATGTCCCAAAGGTGCTTATTCTGGAGACAACTGGACTGAGCATCTCCACAGACTTTTAACTATACAATTTGGAATGAATGGTGTGGGAGTAGGAATGGTTTTCCAGAGAAAAAATTGCAGACTACAGGAACCAGAAGCACCACTCAGGTGACCCTGAGGACACAGATAAACCTCCAAGTGCTTCAAGGACCCTCTAAAAGGATGCAAATCAGAGGTGGTATTCAGCAGGTTCTGACCAGTTCTGGAGAACCGGTAGCGGAAATTTTGAGTAGTTCGGAGAACCGGTAAATACCACCTCTGACTGGCCCCGCACTCATCTATTCTCTGCCTCTCGAGTCCCAGCTGAATGGGAGGAAATGGAGATTTTGCAGTAACCTTCTGCTGGAGTGGGGAGGGAATGGGGATTTTATAGTATCCTTCCCCTGCCACACCCACTAAGCCACACCCACCAAGCCATGCCACAACCATCAAGCCACACCCACAGAACTGGTAGTAAAAAAAATTTGAATCCCACCACTGATGCAAATGACGAGCTGTCTGCAAAGAATATAAATCCTTCCATTCCACTATCCTGTTAGAGCTGAAGAAGTTTTTTGGATGAGAAGCAAAGCGCCTTTGAAAGAAAAAACAAGAAAGTCCAGTTGTCTCCTGAAAAAGCATCTTTGGGACAACCATGACCTGGATGACTGAGAATCTCTACAGACACTGAGCCCAAGATCTTTCTAAGCGCTACCAGCACCTTGAAATGTACTTGGTTGAAGACTTTTGAAGATTTAATGTTACCTCCAGGTAGGACATATCATACTGCAAATACCACTTTCAAGGGAATGATGAGAGGAGAGGATTTTGTCCTTTTCAACCTGTGCACCAGCAGCCAAAACCATCTGACTGATCACTCTGACAACAGCACATTTAAGATGAATTGTAGCCTGATCCACCAGAACTATCCTTATGTTCTTACATTCTAAGAGTTTAAACCAGAGCTTGAAGTTTTCACATGATTTTAGTTTGTTCTAAACCAGCAATCCAGCATGGCGGCCTGGCCCGGTGGTTGGGGGGTGGCGGCGTGGGAGTGGCAGGCACATGTGCGCCTGCACAGTTCCATTTGTGCAAGTGATGTGCACACTTGCCCATTTCTTCCATGGCCTGGTTTCGAACAGGCCATGGCCCGGTAGTGGGCCATGATCCGGGGGCCGGAGACCCCTGTTCTAAACTCTTTAACCATATTTTCTGACTAAATGAGAAAATGTGGTTAGCTGAAGCTTTTTGAATTTAAGTGGAGCATAATGAACCTGCAAGAAGGGGAAAGTTGCATATTTCGAAGTAAGGATACTTCATTTTATTAAATCAAGATTAAGCCAGCATTTTATTGGCTTGTTTATATATTTATCGCATTTATAATCCAGCCATGCTCTTAGGCTGTATTGCAGGGACTCAGTTGATTTTGTTGTTTGTCTCCGAATCTTTCTTCATCTTTTTGTTTGTTTGTTTGTTTGTTTTATTAGCTTCTTTCAATCACCTTGCAACTATAATTCATCTGGAGAAACAAGATAAATTGATGGTTGGTAACAAAATTACAGGTTTCTTGAAACTGGCAGTTCATGTTTGTGCTATCTGAAAAGCCAGTAAGTATAAACCTGTACAGAATTCTCTACAGGAAACAAATTCAAGCGATAAGAGGTTTATATTAATTCAGAGGTATTCCTAAAGAATGTACTGTATAGACAAAACTGTGAAAAAAATTTCATCAGCTGTAATCCAGGATAGTAGAGTATTTCCAATACTAGAAATACTTCTAAAGTATTTCTAAAGTATTTCTTGCTCCATCTTTTTAATGTCTTATATAAATACATAGATGAATAAATGAATATTATTCCCAGAAAACCAATTATCATAAGTTATTTCCATATCTGCACCCACAATACATGATTTAGAACAAGTTGTCTGGCCTCAGAATAATTGCCATAAATAAATCTTTAACAAATATTTAAAGCCCATCTAAATTTTGTATACCATTCTCCATAAGGAACCAAGAGTTTTGAAAGTTTGAAAATGTAATCATACACAGACTCAATCGCAAATAATTTGAACTTCCAAACTAGCTCATAAGCATGATTTATTTCAGGATAATCTATTATTTCAGATCATGGCAATTTTTCTTTCGGTTTACAGGCATCAGAATAAAAAACTAATTTAAACGTCCTTATTGGGTGGGGGGGATGTTTTATTAGGAAAAAAAATAGGATTATTCTCTCTAGATTATTATAGGTACTTTATTAAAAATCTTTGCAACAAATATTTAATTTTTTTCTTGGTAACTTTTCCTCTGAGATGTGAAGTTGAGCAAGCTAAAATCTCTTGTTCATTTTTTTTTTAAATAAGAGTATGTGAATATTTGAAAATACAACCTCATTATTGAAATGGCCTGGAGAATATCCATGATCCTGAATAATGTGAAATCCAATAAAATGGAGCTGAATATATAATATTACTAGTATGGGTCCAAATGGAAACACACATGACTGAACATAAGTAATGAATCCAGGGAAAAAATTACTATTGTAAACTTTGTTTAACAGTAAATAGGGTTGTCAATTTGCAAAGCTTTCAAGTTGCCATGAGCAGGAGGGAGGGAGAACTGATAGAGCTGATTGATTTTCCTAACTGAAGTGCATTCCATACATTCTTCCTGACCACAATCAGAAAGAAGGTGTTGGATTTCACAGCCAGCCAAAGTGGTTAATTGGAGAATGTGATTTATGACATGGTCAGAGAGGAGGGGAGAGACGGGGTCATAGGGGAACGTAAATCTACATGGGATTAGTTCTAACTGCATCCAAATATTGCCGAAATGGTGCTCCTAATAAATGATTGTATTTCTTTTGAAGTTTGGCTCATGGCTCATGAATTAATTAGGGCATCTTTCAGAAACTTCACAGACAGTTAGAACTAATCCCACGTATTTAACAATGTATTTAACATTGTATGCAAATTCCCCTGCCTCCTCCCCCCTGCAAAAAAAATCCTAAAATATTGTAAAGAAAGTTGAGTTGGATGCAGGTACGTGCAGGGCGGCATGGAGGCTCGGGAAGGGTGAAAAATGGGCCTACCTGAAGTTCGGGAAGAGGACCTCTGGAGCCTAGGGAGGCCGTTTTTGCCCACCCAGAGGCTCGAGGAAAGCCTCTGGAGCTCGGGGAGGGCAAAAACGTACCCCCACCATGGTGCAGGATGCTGACTAGGCCACACCCATCATGGCCACGCCCACCAGCAACCAGGCAGAGAACCCCTTGCTAAAATTTTTGAAGCCCACCCCTGGTCTTCTCCATATTCCTGATATAAGGACTATATGGTTTGCTCTTTATCATTGCATTTATGTTACATTTAATATCTTTCCTACAAGAAACTAAGTATTCTGTATCTTCGAAGTGGGTTAGGAATAAGAAATAATGACTGACCCAGGTCATCAAAAGATCTACTCAGTTGAGCTGCAATTTGAACTTTGGCCTTGACTGCCCTTTTCCTATTCTGCTTGGTTTTCTGGGAATTGAAGTCCAAATTTGAGGAAGAGCTAATACTATAATACCTGTGGACTGTAGATTAGAAAACTGTGTTTGATAATGTTTGCGAGTAAGAAATAGCAGCATTTGTGCACAATTTATTAGATTTCCTATGAAAATTACTGCCAATGCTGCATAGTGTAATTCAATAGGGAACATTACCATCTTGCTTAAATTTTTTAGAAAAGCATCCCAATTCTTAGAAGGTCATCTTTCTCTAGCAGCTATTTAAAAAAACCCTATAATGTCAATGTCCAATGGAAAATACATTTTTTAATAATCAGCTTTATAGGAAGTATACAAGTTATATATAATCCACATTGGGGGGAAAAAAAGTTGTGAACCCTAAATAAGAGCACAAGCTATACTGTGTATCTTATAATGCAAAAAGGAAATTTATATCTTCAAGGTTTGCTAACAAGCAGTAACATAGCCCCAACATTGCCCAAACACTTTTAAAAAATGAATTCTATACCATGATCACTCTTTATTTCAACATTGCATTTAGTCTTGTTTCATTTAGAAATTTAATTTTTCTAATTTTCATTTAGAAAATTAGAATATTAAATATTTAGAAAGCTGTAATCATTCCTGTTATAGTGTTAGACTTTTTCCCTTTATCCATTTTACAAGAATCTCTCTTCCACAGAAAAAAATTATGGGAATATATATCTTCTCACATAAGAACATTGTCCTACTTTACTACAGAAAAGACAGTGCAAAAAAATAATGAACAATAGAAGTCTGAGCACATATATTTTGGAGATCATGATTAATTACTAAACTTTCTAATATATTGATCAAAGCATACAGTCTAAATAGGAGTAATGGAAAGTATTGAACATTAGTAGTCAGATGTTCAAATGCCACATCAAACTCAAGCACTGGAATCATTTGCTATCAGATAGCAACACAAATAAAACTTCCAGATCTCATTTGGCTCTTAATAAAGGGTATTAGCAAAACTTTTACTTTTAAGAAATTTCTTTTGGAGTTTAGGAAGTTATTAACTCTTTGAACCACCAAGTCTACAAGGGGTTAGAATTATTTCTGGCTGCCTCCTCTTCCTCTTCCTCCTCTTCATCCTCCTCCTCCTTTGAATGCAACCCTCAACAAACTATGGACCTCAAATCAGTAAAAGTTACACACTTCTGAAGGAACAGGCACTCCTATTGAATACTCAATTTCCTACATGGAAATTCAAGTAGTAAGTTTCAATGCTATAGTGTGACTAGCACCAATGAACACAAACATAATGTGTTTTATTTAGTGATCTAAAGTCAATGAATTAGAGCAGAAACACCAAATGTCAAATGAGAGGATGGCTTGTTGAACTATATCACATATAAGCACATTTTGTTTCAGCACAAAAGTTCCGAGTTAAAAAAAAAAACATTTACCTTCCTTGGAATAGTTTTCATTTCAATTATTGCACCACTTTCATTTCAATTGTTGCTTCTTTCTGAATTATTTGCACATGATACCAGAATGGGAGCACCATTAAAAAATTACATAGCCAAATATGATTTAGCCATGTGATGATATGATCCATGGGAACAATTCAGACATAATCAGTAAATGTTCTCAAAGAGTGACCAAAAGAAAAAATGGGGGGGGAGCTCAAAAGTGCATCATTTTGAAAAAATAATCCTGTTATTGTATAAAATATAATTTCATGTCATTAAGAATACAATAGAAAATGACACATACTAATTTTTTTGGGAAAAAATAATATGAATATAGTAGCCTTGTGAAATCCTCATGGAGAAAACAGAAGGCAAGATATTTGAGCATAATGTGGTATGCACCTGCTGTACTATTCAACTACTTAGTATCCAGAAGGTATAATAACAAAGATACAATTCAGCTTGGAATCCTGAGATGAAAAGGTCTTAATTGTAGCATGGCAAGAACCAGGAAACAGTGTGAGGCATGACAATGAAAGAGATGGCAGGATTGATTTTTTTAAAAAAAGAAAAGCAGAGGATGAGGCAATGCTCTTGGGAGACAGCAATGATTTTTCGCAAAGCCTTGACACTATTTAAAAAATGAAAACAACCTTGTAAAAACAGGTTGTGGAAAGATAATGTGGCTTGGATTTAAGCTTTTTTTATTGTTAACTCCCGTCTCCCAAATAATCTATTATTGCAATAACGATTCCTGAAGTTTCACAGCAAACCTTCCCTCTGGCTGGACTGCATCTGCAGGATATGATGACTGAGACATAAGGGAGCTGGCAAGTATAGAAACCAGTAGTGACAACACAGAGTATTTCCTGGTCTTAACACTGTTAGCAAACAGTCTAATTAAAGTAGAACTGCCATGTTTCATTATTGATATCCTCCTGGCTCAGAGGAGAAAGGCTTCACTGGGGAGTTGCAAGTGACATCCATTTAAGTCTTAAATAGAAAGAATGAATAGGAATACCCAGCATGTCTAACAATGAAACTCATCCTTCTTTCTTTTGACTCTCGTCTGCTACTCCTAACTTTCCCAAGGCTATTCACTGTCATATTAATGAATGTTCAATATTAGCATTCACAAGTGGGTGTTTATTAATGCAGAGATTGATGCTACTGATAAATAGATCGAGCCAGATGATTTCCTAAATTAAAGCAAGTTTCTGCAAGCCCACAAGAATGTTGAAATTGGGATTAGGGACTCTGAACTACTCTGGCAGAGGGATGTTTATTGCACTGTAGCGCCACTACCACCTGTGACCAAATTAGGTACTGCAGTTCTTCTTAGCTTTGATATTCAAATGCAAAAGAGCTCAAATCAGACTAATGGTTTTATTTGTTGCTTTTAACATTTATTTTTGAATTGGTGATATGTAGACATTGACCCACAGCCTGAATCAATGGTTATGATAATCAAACAATGAAATGTGTGACGATATATGTCACAGAATATATTAAAGAGATGACGTGTGCTTTTGCGTATGTGTGTGTTCCATGAAAGCAGTACTATAATGCTGTAGCTTAAGAATTACAGTTCTAGAGTTATTGTTCCATATTCTAGGGAGCAAGCTTCGGCTTTTCAGAGGATGAGTTATTTTCATTTACTAGATAGTTAATCATATCAATCTCATATAGTCCACATAATTTAGAAATTCTAGAATAATAGCAAAAATAGTGAATGATAATAACTTTAGTAACAAAAATGGACAAAATGTAAAGGAGGGAAGATATTGGGGAGTATATAATTTTTAAAAATTGACCATGACATAGAATATCTATTTGCCAAAAGCTACTTAGGACTTTAATCATGTTCTATTAATTGCCTCAGTTTTGTACTTATTAAAGTATTACATTTCTAAGGTTCCATATCAACTCTTTATATTTTTTTTGCACCTCTTATAGAAGCTAACCCAAAGGTCAGCTTGGGAAACACCCCCTTTGTCCTTTGTTCTAGTTATTCTAATCATTAGAAATGATGGTTCTTCACTACCTGTTTTAGAATAGAGAATGGAGAAATATATGTCTTTAATTCACTTGGGTGTTTGTTCCTCTCGTTTATTTTCTTTCACTTATGGTACTTCATTTGCCAAAAAAGCCATGAATCATGACAGTCAATCACTATACATTGATTTGTACACCTAGCCATACTATTGGTAAAGAAAGATTTAAATCAACCTGAAGAATTTCTGCATCTAAAGAGAAGCAGACATATTTAAACCTTTGCATTAAAACAGGAACCTGGTATAAAATATTCTTAATTAACAGCCTGGTTATTTAAGAACAAGTTTAAGTACTCTAGATTAATGTTCTACTCCTTGTATGTAGTTTCCAGGATTGTTAGAACAGGAAAAACGGTTGAACAGCTGAAAACACAAGTGCGGTCATTCAAAATACCTCCGTCCATCTGTCCCCCCTAAACACACAATTACTGTATATTCCTAGAAATTTACAGCAGGATCTATTTTAATATCCCCTAATAAAACTGTTATGAAATGGACCTTAAAGGATAACTTCACATATCACATAACTGAACCAGGGTGGTTTCTAATTTTTTTTTACTATCGGTTCTGTGGGCGTGGCTTATTTTGTCGGTGTGGCTTGGAGGTCATGTGACTAGGTGGCTGTGGCTAGCTGGTCAGAGTCATTTCTGGAAGGTCCTCGCACTTTCGACCAGTCCTTGCACTTACGACCCAACTCATTTGTTTGCTTTTAACACTGATCAGCTGTAGGACAGCCCTTTGAAGCCCCGCGCAAGAGTTTAAACAGTTTTTTCCCTCTAGTCATCAGCTGGGACTCAGGAGGCAGCAATAGATTGGGGGTGGGACCAAATAAAAGGTAAGAATAACGTGGGGAGGTGGGAGGGTGGGAGGGTGGGAGGCGGGGGGGGAGAACCGGTTCGGTGATGTCATATCGTCACCGCTACCGGCTCGGCCGAACCGGACCATACCAGGAGGAACCCACCACTGAACTGAACCTAGATCACGATGGAATCAGCCTGTGCTTTAAAAGAGAATTGAATGAACTGTGGCTACCAGCCCTCCTGTTTCTGACTCTTGGACCCTCTGAACATAACAAAACTGAAAAATGACAGCAAGGTTTCATGCCATTTACATACGGGGAACCCATGATCATGTAAAACAATCATACAATTGTGCTTTTTTATTATTCTGAACCTAAGGAAATAATCCCTAATTCCTCTTAGAATCTCAACTGTCTACAAATGTTATCTGGTCTCATCCATTTAACAGCTATACACCTCTTTTAAAAAAAAGGTTCATGGTTTTCATCTATTTTAGAATATACACACCAGTAGTGGGTTCCACTTACCTTCGCTACTGGTTCGCAAATGTGACCGTGTACACGCAGTGTTTCTGCGCCTGCGCAGAACATTCTACACATGCGCAGATGGTCTGTGTTGACATCTGGGCAGATGGGCAGAGCCTCCCGCTGCCACCGCTACCAGTTTCGCATGAACCGGGGCGAACCAGTAGGAACCCACCACTGATACACACAATTGTAAAGCAGAGATGTGGCAGATTTTAGAAGTGTTCCTTATGTCATCTAATACTTTTTTTTTTCAAAGTAGACATTGATTCACAGAAAAATGCAATTTGAGCAAATGGTGAGAGGAACCATTGCATGCATGTCTACTATTCTAAGTTTGGTCCTACTATTATCAAGCTTTACTTCTCTAGAAATCAAAGCTTTTTCCACTTCCATTTAGTAATTGTCTCACCAGTCTTCCCATAACACAAGGAATAAAAGGGAGACAGATGCCTCACTGACAAATAGTTTCTAATTTCAGAAGGCCCTTTCCCACCAAAGCATTGTTCCCAGCTCTTTGATTCTGCAAATTTGTCATGGTTTCACATATTTCCATTTTTATAGAGGAGAAAGAGAGAGGGAGGGAGGAAGGCTTGCTTAACCTGTTTTTTTTAAACTTTTTTTTAACATTAATTGTTGACCTAATTGTTAGATGGAGAAGACACACACACAATTTATGTGAATTCAGCAATAAAAGTGAAGTGAGGAAACAATTTTGGGGGAGCTCAAAGTACACAACAAACTGGAATTGTGTTCAGGTATACAGGTAGTCCTTGACTTATGACCACAATTGAGGCCAAAAATTCTGTTGCTAAGTGAAACATTTGTTAAGTGAATTTTACTCCATTTTACAACCTTTCTTGCCACAGTCCTTAAGTGAATGACTGCAATTGTTAAGTTACTAACACGGTTGTTAAGTGAATCTGGCTCCCCCACTGACTTTGCTTGTCAGATGGTCAGGATGATCTCGTGACCCCAAGACACTGCAACCATCATAAATATGAGTCAATTGCCAAGCATCCAAATTTTGATCACATGACCATGGGGATGCTGTAATGGTCATAACTGTGAAAAATGGTCATAAGTCACTTTTTTCAATGCAGTTGTAACATTAAATGGTCACTAAATGAAATAAGTTGAAATAAGTTGAGGACTCCCTGTATTCAACACACACACACACACACACACACACACACACACACACACACACACACATAAACATTCACACACACACATATAGTATATACAGTACAGGGGTGGGTTCTACTTACCTTTACAACCGGTTCACAAAAGGGCCACACGCTCGAGTGTGCTTTGCTTACATATCGCTTGCGCAGAAGCTTCTGCACATGCGCAGAAGCGTTCTGATGATGTCGGGTCGGTGGGCGGAGCCTCCCTCCGGTTTTACTACCAGTTCTATAGAACCGGTCCGAACCAGGGGCAACCCACCACTGATACAGTATATCTATAACTATTTATCTGTATAGATTAATACATACATACATACATACATACATACATACATACATACATACATACTCTGTGTGTGTGTGTGTGTGTATTTTGAATACAGGGAGTCCTCAACTTACTATACACACACACACACACACACACACTTCTGACTGGAAGCAAGGTAATTTTCTTTCTATTTCTAAATGTGGGAAATCAACTAGCTAGCAAGAAATTACATGAAAATACATACAGTATTTTTAAGCCAAGCGTCACATGTGCTTTCCTCGCTGTGAACAATTCTCCAAAGCACCTGAGGGTAGGACAAGAAGGAATGGGTGGAAACTAATCAAGGAGAGAAGCAATTTAGAACTAAGGAGAAATTTCTTGACAATTAGAACAATTAATCAGTGGAACAACTTGCCTCCAGAAGTCGTGAATGCTCCAACACTGGAAGTTTTTAAGAAGATGTTGGATAACCATTTGTCTAAAGTGATGTAGGGTTTCCTGCCTAAGCAGGAGGTTGGACTAGAAGACCTCCAAGGTCCCTTCCAACTCTGTTATTCTATTCTATTAATTCACATCTATTTTAGAATCAGTATTTATTTTTATACATGGAGATAATCACTATGCAAAGGCATAGGTGGGTATAACCCATGTACAGAAATTATGCTTAGGAGATCCTGTCGCATTCTTGCAAATGGAAATACTTGTTTCTGGCAGCAGTTCCTCCACAGTCATTCAGGCCTTTTGACTTTCCTGTCTTCACCAGCTTTTGGGAGATTAAAAGTTCCATGTACTTTGATTAATTCGTATAATGTGGTTAAAAATATTCACCACTATTTTACCCTCTCCTTTCAGTGCTGACAATAACTCACTGTGAATGGATTGGGTTTACAATGGCCATTAAAGGGTTGTTATGAATTTTGATTAGAGTAAGGGCTACTTTAAGTGATAAAGATTTTCCCAGAAGCATTCTGTGAATGATGTTCGCTATTCCTTTGCTGGTGTTAGCTGCCCACAGCTGTTTTGTACTGATATCGCCAAGCTGGCTCCTTGTCTCGGCTGGGCAGGATGGTGCATAATATCTGAGATGCAAAATAACTGGCTCCAAAAACAGTGCCTTCCCCTTTGAAAACATGCAAATATCAGCGTTACACTTGCAAGATCGTGGGGTGGGAGTGCAGTACGAAGGGTGATCTTGCTTAAAGAAGGGGGGATTAGAAAAACACAGCTGTCTCTAATAAAAGGAGTTTCTCTGGACTTTCAAAGCTACAAAAAACAATATAGGTTTATTGATTATGAAGAAACACATAAGGCAAGCAGTATCTGTAATGGGGCTATTGGATTTGAACTGCAGAATTCTGGACAACCACTACATACAGTAGCAGACAAGTGATACAGAACGCTTGAGGTCTTAATGATCCTCCAGAATTTTGTAACCCAAGTCAAACAATCTTGCTTTTTAAGGTACAAGCTTATGTTAGTTTATCACATCATAATATTGAAGACTAATAGGGTGGTGTGATGGCCTAGAGGTGGAGCTCTCACCTCACAATCAGGAGGCTGGGAGTTCGATCCTAGGTACAGCCAGATATTTTTCTCTCTCTGGGCACGATGAGAATTTATCTGCTGAACAAAACTCTACATTGGTGACAGGAAGGGCATCTAGCTACTAAACACTCACTTTATTCAGTTGCCCAGACTCCACCCAGCAAGGGATTATGGGGTTGTTAAAAGAAAATGATGATAATATTGTAGACTAATAATTTAACTGAAAAGATTAACTTGCTCTCCATTCAAATGGGATTTACTCCCATGCAATTTTTTTTCTTTTTTTGCAATTCTGGTAATAATCATTATGGAAGATGTAGGCTTAAGATGTGTGCAATAAAATCCAACAGCCATTCCTGCCAACATATATATCTGATAAAGTCAATTTCAGTGGATGAAAATACTGTCATAAGAAATCCTTCCTGATTTTCATGCTTACTGATGAAGCAGGTGTCAGAATCCATTTCTTTTGGGCCAGAGCTATTGTTTTGGAACTGAAAAATGAACAGCAAAAATGCCAATTTTTAGAAGAAGTAAATTATGGGTGAAAAAATGCCCTTCACACACACTTCGTTCTTAGAATATATGAGTTTACTCACAGGGGACAACCTTCTGCAGCTACCTCTTGGCCAGTGAAGGTCAGGTCACGCATTGCCATAGACATATTTTATGTTATAATACTTGGCAGTTATGCTGCCCTATGAAAAGTTCAAAGTAGTTCCCATATATCATCCAGCAGCCAGCCCTGTAGTCAGATTACTCTGAGAAAAGAGGGTTGCTGCAACTACATCATTGGGACAGCTGATATGGTCAATGCTCAGATCCGAAGGCAATAGAAAAACGCATGGCCTCTTTGGCATTTCACTTCTCCACAGCTGGCATTAGTCAAGCCAGGTTTTGCATTTTTACAAGGGGAAAAAAACCCAAGGGAAAGGCATTAATTCATTATGTGCCATCAAATCATTAGTAACCCCATAGATTTTCTCAATACTGATCTGTCCCTAGTCGGGTCCTTCAGATCTTCCTAAACCCAATTACCTTGCTACAGGTCACCCTCTTCTTCTTTTCTACTTTTCCCAGCCTTCTCAGCCTTCTCCAGAGAACTTGGTCTTTGCATAATGTGTCAAAAGAAGGATAATTTAAACCTGGTCATTTGAAGGAAAAGTAATATTACTATTACTCTGTTGGATACAGAGATTGGATTGGATTGGAGATTGAGAGTCTGTAGTGCAGTCTCTGGCAACTTTACAAATAGGAACCTCTTTCAAAGGAAAGGGCAAGAGGTTGTAAACAGATATCATTCCTTAGCTGCAGAGACAACTACAGACATCTTTCTACAGAGATGATGTTAAATTATAAGACCATGTGGTAAATGTCACAGAGGAAATGTCTACTTAATGTGAGGGTAAAAACACTGAGTAAATCCACTTGTTCTTTAGAAAAGTGGTCTGACAAAATTTGTTCAGAATAAAAATACACAATTCTTAGTCTCTGTTTCCTAAGAGATGACAATTATGTGTCCTTCTACTCTAACCTTCTGCTTCTATCAGTTTCCTCCCAAAGATTGAGAAAGACTGGTGATATTGAGGTGAACTTTAGACAACTTTAAGAGAGATGGAATTCTTATAGTTTATAGAGCTGTCTTAGTAATCTTTCTGTTTTTATTTTACAGAGAAACCCATTTTTTAAAAAAGATCCAAACATTATACAGATAGTCCTCGATTTACGACCACAATTGAGCCCAACATTTATGTTGCTAAGTGAGACATTGATTAAGTGAGTTTTGCCCCGTTTTACAACCTTTCTTGCCAGTAAGGTTGAAGACAATAAGCATTTATTGACATTTAGTTTTATCTGAGAAGAGAAGAGAAGAGAAGAGAAGAGAAGAGAAGAGAAGAGAAGAGAAGAGAAGAGAAGAGAAGAGAAGAGAAGAGAAGAGAAATCATAGAACTGGAGGTCCTTGGAGGTCTTCTAGTCCAAGCTCCTGACCATGGCAGGAGACCTTATATCATCCTAGACATATGATTGTCCAATCTTTTCCTGAAAACGTCCAGTAATAAGAGTACCCATAACTCCAGGGGGCAAGCTGTTCCATTGATTAATTGTTCTGTCAGGCAATTTTTCCTTAATTCAAGATTGGATCTTTCTTTAACAAGCTTCCACCCGTTGCTTCTTGTCCTATCTTTAAGAGCTTGGAGAATAAGTTGACACACACACCCTCTCTGTGATAACACCTGGTGTACTGGAAGATAGCTATCATGTCACCCTTAATTCTTCTCTTCATTAGGCTAGACATACCTAGTTCCCTTAACCATTCCTCATAAAATTTATTCTCCTTATCCCTAGTTGTTCTCCTCTGTACACTTTCTAGGGACTCCGCATCATTTTTGTATTGTGATGACCACAACTGGACACAGTATTCCAAGTGTGATCCATGATGTAGGCAACAGTGTGTTGACTTGAATGTAGTCCATACGTTATAGATGCCACTTTGCATAAATAGCATGATACCCTTGGGGTCAAACTTGCATTGTATATCATGAACATATGATAAAACTGGGTGCTAGCTACACTATGGATACTGACCAAAATGTAACCCAAATAGCCAGTATTGTAACCTTATTCTAAGCAAAGAATGCTGCACATGATGTGGGTATAGCCAAGATTATGAGTCTACCTTTTCTATCTTAGTAAAAGATTTATGTGAAACATCAAATCACCAAAGGCACAGTGAACAGGATTACCATAGCAAATTGAAGATTTTATATTTGAAAGTGAAATGACTAATAAGGAAGGGAAGGAAAAGGAAGGGAAGGGAAGGGAAGGGAAGGGAAGGGAAGGGAAGGGAAGGGAAGGGAAGGGAAGGGAAGGAAAGGAAAGGAAAGGAAAGGAAAGGAAAGGAAAGGAAAGGAAAGGAAAGGAAAGGAAAGGAAAGGAAAGGAAAGGAAAGGAAAGGAAAGGAAAGGAAAGGAAAGGAAAGGAAAGGAAAGGAAAGGAAAGGAAAGGGAATCTATGAAGCTATGAAGCTATGAAGCTATGAAGCTAAGAGAAAGGATGGGGTATAATAGCTCTAAATGGAGATAATTTGATTTTGTGGGATAAAATTGAAATCATGCATGTAAGTGAAAGATTAAAATGTATTTCAAAAAGTAGGATGGAAGTTTTCTTCAGTGTGTATGTTATCCACAGGCTGGTGATAGTGACATCTTAGCCTCTTGGGAATGGTGAAAATGGAAGAATCAAATGCGCTTGGGGGAAAATTGTGCGACATCCTAACTGAATGCAATCTAGGAAAAATTATTCTCTTAGGTGATCTGAATAGCGAGTTGAGAATGAGATGAGATGAGACAATATACTGTAGATAATAATATTGGGCTATTAAGACAGCCATGAACAAATGAGAATGAGAATTCTTTAGTGAACATCTGTTCCAAATACCTAATTCAAGAATAAGTGCATTCATGCACATAGTAAGGGAGTGAATATAAATTATTTCAGTGTTTATGATTGGTTTGGACTGACCACCAGAAAGTACTACGTGATTAGTTTCGTCTTTTATTGGGACTCTTCAGAGACAGATAGTCGAAGTTATTCAGTGGGGATCAAACCCTCTATTGGGAATTGAATTAGCAGACCTGCACACTTTTGATTCCTACCTACAATGGTTTAGCTTAGAAACGATCCAGATCCTGACATGAAAAGGGCATGAAAAATACCACACAGGATTTTCGCTATATACAAAATAGAGTCATTCCTAACCCCCTCCAAAAGGAAGGGATTGAACTTGTGCAAAACAGGGTAGATGATAGCATGACATCATATATCTGAATCTCTCTGCTCTGAGAGCTTAATGGAAAGTGAACTATACAGATAGTCCTTGTTCAGTGACAATCCATTCAGCGACTATTCAGAGTTACAACAGCGCTGAACAGACTTACAACTGTTCCTTGTAGTTGTGGAGGTGTATGTACATGGAGGTGAGGAACACTTGTCCAGACAAAGCACCTGGCTACAGATATTCAGTGTTCTTATTTTCCAAGAATACCAAAATCTATGTAAGACCTAGATGAATGACTAAAAAGATTTCATTAAAGCTGACTCTTCAATTTACACCATATCTATTTACTTTATGATTTAAATTAAAACATTTTTAGAAACTGGAATTAAGTATACTATAAAGTTTTATGAGAGTTGTAGGCATAGTGATGCCCATCAGTACAAGACTAGGGACTCAGGCCATGAATGTTTAAGTGGAAAGAAGCTTTGTTATGATAAGTACTGTAGATGTTCCAGCAGGACATAAGGCAATCCAGCAATGAAATTCTGTGCATCCCTACAATGTATTAAATGGGGCTTGCTTTCAAATAAATTATTACATAGCATTATTTACATTTAGATTATCTTCCTTCCCAGTGAATTTAACATCAAACTTTTAATTTCACAAAGATCTTGGGTTTTTTTTTCTTTTTTCTTTTTTTGAGGGTGGGTACAGAACTCTCCTTCAACCCTCTACATATCATGTTTCCCCAAAAATAAGACTGGGACTTATATTAATTTTTGCTTCAAAAGATGCATTAGGGCTTATTTTCCAGTTAGGTCTTACGTTTGGGGGAATACGGTACTAAATATGTCTGTCTGGCTGACGATCTTAACTGGGGCTTATTTTGGGGTTGAGTCTTATTTTAGGGGAAACAGGGTACATGCCCACACATATGAGAATTTTGGCTTGGAATTAAATGTTTGAAATTAAAACATTTGCCTTCTCTGTGTAGAAGAAGGATAACAATATGCATATTCAGTCAGACTAACTACTTTGAGATACGTTGAAATTAATAGGAGAGAGATTAGTGTGCATTAAAAAGTGTATCTTAAATAAATGGGATTAAAATGTGCTTAATCTTGACTGAGTTTACTTGGTAATAAAGCCATTTCATTGCCCTCCCACAGCTATGTTGTACACAACATCACAACAGCATTTAACAGCTGGTGAAGGAATATAAGCATCCATGGGCAATAGTTTAAATAAGTCTCACGCTTACCTATACACCTTACACCTGGTGTTCCTGCTTGATTGCTGTACAGGAAATGCATAAGTTTGCAGTCAATAACATAATAGGTGGTACAGCATATCCAATTGGGTTGGTTGCAAGCCCAGCCACAATGTACATGATCAGGAAAAGTTATGAGTACTTGATGGATGTTTTATGGACATAAACTGCTCCTTCCTCTTACCTCTTCAAACACTCCAATCAGAAAAGAAACAATATGGGGAAGATTATGAATTACCTACTAAAATAAAGCACTCCTGTTATCTAATAATGAACAAAAGGGACTTGTGGGGGGAAAAATAAGACAGAATCTAAACATGTTAAAAGCAAAACAAAGAATAATTGGACTTCCAAAACACCATTTCCACTAAAGGAGCTCCTTATTGTAAGAGATCATCATGTTTTCATTGTGTAAAGAATTAGTAGGAGATTGACTGGATCTGATTTCCTTGGGTATATATTGATCATTTTAGAATAGATGTTCCATAATAATATCTTTGTGAAATATTGTGTTTTACTAAAAAGTCATCTGTTGGTTGTATGTGTATCCAAAGATAGAACGTATTTGGAACAATCAAGTGGCTGGGATTTTGAATGATAATTCCATTATGTGACTTGCTCATGGTTTACCTATGGTTTTAAATATCTGCATGTTAACCTTTTCAAATGAGCAAATTGCAAACCTGTAATTGCTCTTGGATGCTGCAATACAGTTTGTTTATATTGCGCTATACTAAAGTAGTAAGACCAAAACATTAGAATACCAATTTTGAGAAGCTATTTTTAATTTTAAAAAATCACTAAGCTTTAATAAAATTGTTACTAAATAAAAAAGAAAATCACTAAACTGAAGGTAGCATTGGCAAATATTTGTTATTTCAATCTCTTTATGGTGCCTTCTTTCTTTTGTAAACCACCTACATTATATTTTGAATTTTATGATGCTTACCGTAACAGAGTTGGAAGAGACCTTGGAGGTCATGTAGTCCAACCCCTTGCTCACGCAGGAGACCTGTACTAGGGATTTGAACCGCCAAACTACCAACCTTTCTGATCGACAAGTTCAGTGTCTTAG
Source organism: Pituophis catenifer annectens (assembly GCF_029215685.1). Classification (NCBI taxonomy): domain Eukaryota; kingdom Metazoa; phylum Chordata; class Lepidosauria; order Squamata; family Colubridae; genus Pituophis; species Pituophis catenifer. The sequence continues at coordinate 62,662,923 of NW_027256886.1, forward strand.
CCACTGAGCCACCTAGTCAGGCATGATTTGTATGATTCTTCTCCTATGCCTAAAAGAATAAAAAAAGAAAGAGAAAGTGTGTGTGTGTGTGTGTGTGTGTGTGAGAGAGAGAGAGAGAGAGAGAGAGAGAGAGAGAGAGAGAGAGAGAGAGAGAGAGAGAGAGAGAGAGAGACAGAGACAGAGACAGAGAGAGATAGAGAAAAAAAATTATTGTGTCGGCAGTTTTATCACATGAGAAACTTTTTCAAGTTGTTCTAACAAGAATTCGGTCTGATTGCTTTGTAACCAGTCTCTTCACACATGGCCAGAAAACATGTTAATGAAAGCTCTGAGATTTGAAAGAATAATTCTGAGATCGTCAAGAATTATTAATGTACCAGGGTCTAGGAATGGGGATTAATGAGAAAACACTACAATCTCTTACAATTTGCATTTAGTAATCAGATCACAAGAAATTTCTATAAATCTTTCTTAGCAATAGCAACAGAATGTACTGAAAATATCTGTGGGAAGATGTGGAAAAACTATGTTCAAATCTCTATTCAGTTTGTGCATTTAATGTATACTTTAAAACTGCTTTTTTTCCTAGCACTTGTGTTTTGATAATATTTGGAGAAGGATGACCTAATAAATTCTGCTGAATTTGGCTTAGTGCAAAATGCACATAGCTTTGTAGACAGAATTGTCAGTTTAGAGCATGGGTGTCAAATTCACTGCGTCACATTGCCGTCACACAACATTTCATGACGTTTTCCCCATTTGAGCAGCTGGGGTGGGCGTGGCCCACAAGTCATGCATCCGGCCTGCGGGCTGCCAGTTTGACACCCCGGGTTTAGAGAAAAAATTTAAATTTCCTAGGTAATATCTCAATAGGAACAACAGGATTTATTAAATATTTCATATCATTGTTCAGTATTTTCTGACCTTCTCATTAGCATATTTTGACCCTAATTAAATAATGCCTTTTAAGACTTTGATTAGATCCTTCCTTCTGAACATCATAAATGCAAATTGAGATAGTTTTTAAAATGGATCTTAAAGTAGCCTTTATTTTAGAATCTAGCCTAATTTCATAGCCATAGTACATATTCTTCATTCCCAAAGCATTTTTTTCACCAAGAAACTAAATTACCTATAATAAATCACGTTCCTCACCTTGACTTTCCCAACATATTAAAAGTTAGTAATTCACTGGAAGACCAAACTTTAAGCATACAAAGTCAGAATTGATAAGACAGCAACAGACAGCAAATGCCACCTCTGCAAAGAAGCTAGAGAAACAAGTGGACCAACAAGTTAGTTCCTATAAAAAGATCACACAGATTGACTACAAATAGTGATATGACAAAAGTAGCAGCAATGATACACTGGAATATTAGCAAAAAACAAAAAAACAAAAAAAACCCACCACCCTCTGTTTGCAAGCAAGATCTATGGGAACCCCAAAGTGGGCAAAGTAAAAGGAAACGAAGAAGCTAAAGTGCTCTGGGACTTTAGAATTCATACAGAGAGGCACCTGCCACATAACAGACTTATAACAATTATTGATTAGACAATATATATATATCTGGATAGAGGATGTTGCAGAATAAAAGAGAAAACAAATGGAGAAAATCACAAAATATAAAGACATGCAAATAGAAGTCGAATGACTATGGCAAAAGAAATACCAATTATATTAGGCGATTTGGGTGCAATCAAGTGGTGGGTTACTCCCAGTTTGCACCGGTTCGCAAGAACCGGTAGTAAAAATTTGTAGTAAATCGGAGAACCGGTAATAGCATTGACTGGCCACACCTCCAAACCGGTCCCCGGCCTGGTCGCCGCTCACTTACCCCGCCCACCTCATCAGAGGTTTTTTTTTTTTTACTTTTAAAAGCATTTTTTCTACAATCTCTTTGGCCGAAGAAGTTGTAGAAAAAAAAATGCCTTTAAAAGCCTCTGACAATCCCTGCTGAGTTGCCTGATCGTCAGAGGCTTTTAAAAACATTTTTTTCTGCAATCTCTTAAGGTTGTAGAAAAAAAATGCTTTTAAAAGTAAAAAAAAAAAATTGGCCACGCCCACCCAGTCACATTACACCCCCATCAAGCCACACCCACAAAATAAGCCACGTCCACAGAACCGGTAGTAAAAAAATTTAGAACCCACCCCTGGTGCAATCCAAAAACAACAGGCGCACCATTTGAACACATCCGTGTTAATAATGTCGTATCAGTCAATTGCAAAAGATAGCTTCACTTGGAGAAGCTTACATCCTGCAACAATACCTTTAATACCATCAAACAACATGTGCCTATCCCAGCTCCTTGGGAAGGACTTGATAGATGGATAAAAATGCTAAAGCCCATCTAAATATCTGTCAGAATATTCATGACTGGGAAGACATGGTAACAAGGTCAGCCAATAAATAGGCTTAGCAACTAAGTCAGCCAATTGGGAGCTGAGACAGATTGGAGCCAGGACATGTCTTAGTCTGCAGGTTCTGAGTCTTTATCAGAGAAACGAAACTGAAATCAGTGTGTCTGATCTGAGCTGAAATGAAACTGAATCTGCTGTTGGTATTATAAATTTACTTCACGTATTATTGTGAATATAAAGAAATTAATCTACTGCATCAGTTTATCTGTGTGTGCTTCTGGATTTGATTTTTGCAACAAACTCTGACAACATCTGGCTGACTATATGACCAACTATAAAAACAACAAGAAGTCACCCAACTTCCAAGGACTCTAATGATCTTTTTCTAATATTTCCTCCTCTCTCTCTCTTAGGAATGAAATTGATTAGAAATTATACTTGGCTGTAATGGATGATAGTCAACAAAACTATTATAGATAATAACAGAATAGTGACCTTTTCTGATCATTATTACTGTGATGCATTTCGAGTAATAGTTTGTGATATAAAATGTCAGTTCAGAAACAGCAAAGAAAAGGATATACTAGGAAGAGATTTTAAAAAGCGCATTTAAGCAGAAACAAGAATCAAATATAACTGATTGCCACAATACAATAATGTGACAAGTCCTGTTTGTATTATTAGTATGTGTTGCCTCTTATAATTAGACTGAAACTTAATTTAATTTTATAAAGGCATCATACAAACACCATTTGATCCTTTGCCGCTTAGTAACCCAGGAAACCAGCATTTGATGATATTAGTCTTTTTTTTAAAAAAAAAAAAAAAAGGCAGGATTTGTAATTGTTTTCAGCTAGCATTCTTTGTTCATAAAGAACAGCTCCAAACTATAAGTCTGAAGACAGGATATGAATATATTCCTGCATATGTAAGCACAGAATAGAAAATCAACTTGCTGTGCACAGGTACCTTAAGGCAACTGGATTTTATTCAGCATTTCAGGAGAAAAGGCCATGTCTTTCAAAAGCATCTCATAAATTGCACTGTAAAGTTCCATATTTAATTCTTCACATATACTTCACTGACAATGTGCCCTGAAAAGAGATTCTTAAATATTGGAGTATGAAATTATGGGGATGAAAACATTAGGCCTACCTGTAAGTTTTACTAAGAAAATCCCTCAGCAGCCTTTTATCCATTACACGTTACATCTCATGTCTTAAATCTGACATTGCTTTGAATTAACCCCAATTTTCCTCAGAAGTTACAGAGCTAATCAAAATATAAATGAAATAGCCAAACAAGATTCTTCATACATTTGGCACATTTATGAAGTTATATGAAATGACAGGTTATATTTACGTGTGTATAACATGTATGTGTGTTTGGTTCTAACAGTAACCATCCGTGTAGAGAAGAAAACTGCATTGCCTATTTCTCCCAGATATTATGAGGTGAATAAGAAGTGGATCATCTTTGCAAGCAAAAGGAAATTCCTCATTATTCCACCCACTGGAGTATTCTAAACATCCTCTTAAATCAGGCCTGGATTTATTCCGTATGACCTAGGATTCTCATCAAAGGTGGGAGGGATATTAACTGTCTAACATCTCCACCCCAGACCACCCCAACGATGCCCTTGATGTGATGTCTCGCTGCCTGGAGGCCGTGCGGGTCTGGATGGGGAAGAACTTGCTCAGACTCAACCCCTCCAAGACCGAGTGGCTATGGCTTCCGGCGCCCCGATATAGTCAGCAGGTGCCATCGCTGACTATTGGGGGTGAATCTCTGCCCCCCACAGAGAGGGCTCGCAATTTAGGTGTCCTTCTGGATGCACGGCTGTCTTTAGAAGAGCATATGACGGCCGTGGCCAGGGGGGCCTTTTATCAGGTTCGCCTGATTCACCAGTTGCAGCCCTTTCTGGATCGGGACGCCCTACGCACGGTCACTCATGCCCTTGTTACTTCCCGGTTGGACTATTGTAATGCTCTCTACATGGGGCTCCCCTTGAAGAGCACTCGGAGGCTCCAACTGGTCCAGAATGCTGCCGCGCGGGTGGTTATGGGCACAACTCGTTGTGCCCATGTGACACCCCTCCTGCGCGAGCTGCACTGGCTCCCAGTGGTCTTCCAGGTGCGATTCAAGGTGTTAGTTACCACCTTTAAAGCACTCCATGGCATAGGACCCGGGTACCTCCGAGACCGTCTCCTGCCACCAATAGCCTCCCACCGACCAGTCCGTTCCCACAGGGAGGGTCTCCTCAGGGTGCCGTCAACCAAGTTATGTCGACTGGCGGCGCCCAGGGGGAGGGCCTTCTCTGTGGGAGCCCCATCCCTGTGGAACGAACTGCCCCCGGAAATTCGTAAGATCTCCGACCTCCGGGCGTTTCGCTGCTCACTGAAGACCCTATTATTCCGCCAGGCCGGACTAACAACACAATAGCTTTTAAATTGGGATATTTAAATTTATTGGGGTTTTAAATCTGAGCCACTTTATTTAATTATTTTAAATTTTATATTGTTGTTTTGTTTGTGTTTTTAAACAGGCTGTACACCGCCCTGAGTCCTTCGGGAGAAGGGCGGTATAGAAATAAAATTATTATTATTATTATTATTCCTCCCACTTACTGCTTCCCCAGGGTATTTCTACTTATTTTTTTTATCTCCTTGCTCAGAATCCCACTATTTTCACTTCTTTTAGAACATCTGGGTAGCTGAACCCCCCCACCCTTAGACCATCCCATCTCTTATTTTTCTTTCTTTTGCTCTTAACCATTCCTCCTGACAGTTTTTCTTTTTTTTAAGTCCACCCTCAATACAAGAATTTTAATAAAGATGTACGTATGGGTAAATATGTCAGCATTTCAGTGATACAGCTTTGGATGCAGTAATATGAAATTCAGCAGCACTGAACATAAGCCCAGAGACAAAGTACCAATTAGGTTTACTGTATGCCACAACAAAGGACAAATGTTATACAATTGAATAAGCAACATTTTTAAAAGAAATGTCCATTTCTGGATCATGTACAATTGTAAGGAATAGGTAAAGATAGGCAGCCCTTACAACAAGGTTTCTTGCAAATCAGTGACCTACGTTCAATATAGATGAAATGTTTGGTGCAGTGGTTAAGGTGCTAGAAACAAAGTGATGTTGACTCTCTACTTCAGGCATGAAGGCCAGCTGAGGGACTTTGGACCAGTCACTCTCTCTCTCGGCCCAACCCATCTCACAGGTTGTTGTTGCGGGGAAAATAGGAGGAGGAAGGAGTATTAGGAGTTACTTTTAAAGTAAGAAAGGTGGGATAAAAATCTAATAGAGATAGTCCTCTATCTATCTATCTATCTATCTATCTATCTATTTAGTCGAGTACAGTGAGTACAAGTGAATCATGGCAGTTGTTAAATTAGTAACATGGTCGTTAAATGAATCTGGGTTCTCCATTGACTTTGCTTGTCGGAAGGTCACAAAATAACTCCTGAACACTGCAACCGTCATAAATATGAGTCAGTTGTTAAGCATCAGAATGTAAATCACGTGACCCTGAGGATGCAATGGTCATACGTATGAAAAACGGTCATGTCAGTATGTTCAGTGCCAATGTAACTTTCAGCGGTCACTAAATGAACTGTTGTAAGTCGAGGACTTTCTGTAAATGAATGAATAAATAGCAGTCTTGTGCTACAGCAGTTGTAAAGTAAGAAAACATCCATTTGTTTTCCTTTCCTCCAGCTCTCCAGAATGTCTCTAGCTTTTTTTTTTTCCTTTCTTTCTTTCTTTCTTTCTTTCTTTCTTTCTTTCTTTCTTTCTTTCTTTCTTTCTTTCTTTCTTTCTTTTTTCTTTTTCTTTCTTCCTCCCTTCCTTCCTTCTTTATGTATTTATTTATTTTTATTTTTTTAATTTTTATTTATTTTTATATGCCGTCCTTTTCCGGAGACTCAGGGCAGCTTACAATGCATTAAGCAATAGCCTTCATACTTTTGTATATTTTATACAAAGTCAGCTTATTGCCCCCACAAACCGGGTTCTCATTTTACCCACCTTAGAAAGGATGGAATGCTGAGTCGACCTTGAGCCTGGTGAGAATTGAACTTGCAGTAATTGCAGGCAGCTGGATGTTAAATACTGCCTTAGTAGGAGGTATTAGCCTCCTACGCCACTCAGGCTCCTATTTATAGATTTATTTATTTATCTATTTTATTTATAAAGTGTATTGGCCCCCCATTTTACCATAGGGTAACTTTGGGTGGTTTACAGTTACAACTATGTTAAAACATAAAACGTTAACATCAAACCTGACAGCCAAAAACACATGGGGAGGGTGGGGGCGGAGTGGGGGAAGGAGGCGGGACCCGTTATTACTCGATCAACCACTACCATTGCGCTGTTCCCCCACTGGGAACCCAAGTAGACTGGCAAAGCCACATCTTTAGGCCCTTATGCAAAGTTTGGGGGGGGGGGGTTGGGCCAACCTCACATGGTGGGGGGGACAAGATGTTCCAGAGGCAGGAGCAACAGCAGAGAAGGAGAAGGTTTCACTTGCATGCATGCCACTTTTATAAAAATGCAGGTTCTTATGCATATGTGCATGTTTACCACCATTTCTGCAGCCCAGTTCTGAATGGACTGTGGTCCAACTCAAGGCCATGGCCCAGGGGTTGGAGACCCCCAATCTACACTACTATGACACAGCCCCGGTTCTGTTCTACCAGACAGGCAATAACAGCAATTTCTCAAGCCTCTGGCAGAGGGCAAGCACTCTAAGAGGTCCCAAGATTTGAAGCCTGAATTCTATGCATTAGGTCTGAGACTGGTTCCAAGAGAAATTCTGCAGTTAAATGCTGGCTCAGGTTTAGCTCTGCCAATTGACAATCCTCTAGCTGAGCTGCCCTTGACTTGATATCGAAAAAAGAAATGCTAATCAAAGGCGTTCTTCAAAATCCATTTTGCACCAAGTTGCTTATCTGTATTCTTTATCACTGACCTCTTGGGCTTGTAGTTACTAATCCATCACTGAGTTTTCCAAATTAGCAGGTAGCAATTAAGCATGTCTTCTCACTGAGAGTAAAAATGAATCCTTAACCTTTTAACAGGTCAGCAAAGTCTTTCCATTCAAAGCAGAGGTGTGCAGCATTAGTATTCAGCTCACTGGCCAGAACCTGTGACTACGTGAAAATAGATGCAGTGATGTTTCCTTGTGTTTTACAGACCTTGTACTCCTCTCTCCCCTCCACCCTTTTAAAAGAAACGGTAGGGAAGAAGAAGAAGAAGAAAAAACCCAGTGAAAAGAATCTAGACTGGAATGATGAATCTCCCCAATATTTTAAGCATTTAAGTTATTTCATGTCTGGGTGTTGATTCATCGTCTGACACTGATTCTCTAAAAGACCTCAAAGTTCAAATAGTTCTTATACATTTCTAATGCCAAAGAATTCTCCCTTTAGGAGAATGCAAGGAAGGAACAAGAGCACCACCCAGTGGTTGTTTATGGTAAAAAAAAAATTAACAGCTAGTATAAAACTTGGGCAATTTTAAAAATGAAGTTTTTAAATTCAGATCTGTTCAATAATTCCTTTTTCTTACTAACCATTTATCTCATTGGTGGAATAAAATCTGATTTTTTAAATGGATTTCAGCATTTCTTTTTAGGACAATATTTTTGCATTCCTATTTTGAAGAGAGGCGTATCGTAGAAGACGCCTATCGTAGAAGAGGCCTATCGTAGAATTCTATCGTAGAAGTGAATATGCTTGTGTGTTATGCAGATGCTTAAGGTAAAAATGAACCTCTTACTTGTACTGAATATTAACACACTATAAACTAAACCGGTATGCAAACCACAAATGAAATGAGCAGGCAAGCTTTCTCTTTGTTGCCACAGGTGAATGGAAAAACTGCATTTTTTTTTGTGCTGGATGAGAGTTAGTTTGGTGTAAAGCTCTATGATAGAAACCAGGAGACTGTGAGTTCTAGTCCTGCTTTAGGCACAAAGCCAGCCAGGTGACTTTGAGCCAGTCCCTCTCTCTCAGCCCTCTAAAAAAAGGCACTGCTGAATAATGTTGCCAAGAAAATTGCATGGACTTCTCCTGGATAAGACAGAAAGTAAGGACAACAATTTATGCATTCATAAATTGACTCAGTATAAAATTATTTACCTAATTTACAGAAGACATGACAATTACCCCTATACAAGTTTTGTGAATCTTGTGAAGTAATACCCTCGTGAATGAATGTTCTTCAATTGTGTTCCTTTGCCCACCACCCAGCAAGATTGGGTCACAGGCAGAGGTGGGATTCAGCCAGTTCGGACTGATTCAGGCGGACCAGTTATTAAGATTTTGTGCAGTTTGGAGAACCAGCTGATTGCACACCTGGCTGGCCCTGCCCGGCCCGGCCCACCCAACCTCTCCTTATCTCCTTATCTCTCCTTATCTCACCTCACCCGCCTTGGCTGGTGCCTAGAGTCTAGTTGTTCGCTGGCTCCTTCGCTTGGTCGCTTGCCCAGACCATGCAGCTCAGCTGATCTCCATGCCTTGCCCACTTGCCTGCCTTTGCTGCAGCCTACCACACTGGCCACATGGCCTAGCTGATCTCCATGCCTCGCCTGCTCTGCTCACTGCGGCTGCCCGAAAGGTAAGGTGCTCAGCCAAAGGGCTTCCTCAGGCTTCTTCGGGGTGGACACGGCAAGGCTCAGCTGCCTTTCAGGCCTGGCTCTCACCATCCTTCCGCCTGCATGCAGCCTGTCCCTTTACTTGGATGCTGCTCGCTGTCCGGCCCTGTGCAAAGGCAGCCAAGCAGGGCCGGGCTCAATTCTCCCAGTCCTCCACAAGCTGAAGCTGGGTGGTGGGGGAGCGGGGACCTTAAAGGGACAGGCCGCAGCGGCTGCCTTCCAAGCAGCTTCGGTTGTGAAGGGAGGCGAGAAAAGTTCAGCTAAGTCATCACCTCCTTCTTGGCCTTAAACATACACACAGAGCAAACACGCATGGCCCCAGAGGGACTTGCCCATGCACCTCTCTTGATTCTTGGGCATCCCAAAGGGGTGAGCAAAGTAGACTCCTTATCTTACATTCTCATTAGGGATAGTTCTCAACTTATGGCCACAACTGAGCCAAAATTTCCATTGCTAAGCAAGATTTAAGTGAGTTTTGCTCTGTTTTATTATTTTCATTGCCAACATTAAGTGATGTTAAGTAGTAGTAAATAAATATTGTATCTTGTTGAGGTCTTTGAGGCAAGCAGCTGGGAGGTGGGATCGGGCGAGGTGAGTGACGTCAAATTGGCCACACCCACCCAGTCACATGAGCACCCAGCCACACCTACCCAGCCCGTCATTAGGGCAAAGAACCAGTTGTTAAATTATTTGAATCCCACCACTGGTCACAGGTACTTCTGGATTTGGAAGCAATGACCCCCTCCCCAGTATATGAGTACTGTATTTAAGACTTTATTCCAAGACAGTAAAAGAAACTAACAAAATAGCAAAACAAAAACGCAGTTGCAATGCAGCCCATTTTGAGAGACATATTTCGGAAGGGACCTTGGAGGTCGGTCGGTCGGTCAATCGGTCGGTCAGTCGGTCTGGTCTGTCTCTGTCTGTCTGTCTGTCTGTCTGTCTGTCTGTCTAACTATCTATTATTCTATCTGTCTATCTATCTATCTATCTATCTAGACCTCCAAGGTCCCTTCCACTCTATTCTGATTGATTGATTGATTGATTGATAGTATTGTGGAAACCGGCCATCCTTAGGATATTTGGTATCATCTTGCTTGGTATGTTTGCTTGTTATGTTTTGCTTTTCAATCTGTTTGCTACAAATAACAACAATAACAACAATTTACATGGGAATGGCTTAAGATGGGAACCATCAAGAAAGAAATGGAAGGTTTAATACTCACTGCTCAGGAACAAGCACTACAAACTAATACATGAAAGCAAAGATACAAAAATTTTATTTATTTATTTTATTTCATCAAGTATGTATTTTATGACAGATACAAGTGTAAACATAATTATAAATACCTGAAAAGGATACAAATAAAAGAAAACATTAGGACAGGGATGGTAGGCACACTGGTGCACGCCCCTTACAGACAATCCAAACTGCCAACTTTGTAACAACAAAGTCGAAACTGTTTCACATTTAATATGTGAATGCAGCAAAATCGCACAAACTGATTACAAAGCTAGACACGACCGAGTTGCTAAATTAATCCACTGGTCATTATGTAAAAAATACGACTTACCTGTTTCCAAAAAGTCATGGGAACATAAAGTGGAAAAAGTTATAGAAAATGGGAAGGTGAAGATCTTGTGGGACTTTCGAATAAAGACGGATCATCATTTGGAACACAACACGCCAGATATCACAGTTGTTGAAAACTGAAACGTACAATTTATTGACATTGCAGTACCAGGAGATGCCAGAGTCGAAGAAAAAGAACTGGAAAAAAATCACAAAATATCATGACCTGGCTACTGAAACTACGCAATTATAGATGAAACATGTATCAGTGATACCCATTGTCATTGGGGCACTTGGTACCATGTCCAAGAATTTTATAAGATACATCAAGAAATTGCAGCTTCCTGCAATAACACCAGTGGGACTGCAAAAAAACTGCGCTACTTGGAACATCATATATTTAGGCTCCTGAGTCAGTCAGAGGCTCCTGAAGAGATGAGATAGCAAATGGCTTTTCTTTCTTTTTTGACTAACGTGAGTAGGCTCCAAACCACCATTACTTCCAGCCCTTTTTGAAGGTCTCATTACATTGGAGTTTGCCAAGGACAAGCTAATCTTATCATGTGCTTGGAATACTCTATCCAGTTCTACCAAAAGAGCGAGAGAGGGAGAGAGAGCGGGAGAAATATTAAAAGTTAAGAAAGCTTTTTTTGGTCAGATGGCAATGAAACCATTTCAAGGTTAAGAAGGGTCTGTTTCCCAAGGTTTTGGAACTGATAATAATAAAGATCATCCTACCCTACGCAGATGTCCCATCAAGGACAGAGAAAAAAAAAGTGTAATCCAGGAATAACCCTTTAGTGTCTTAAATAAATGCTTGCTTAATTCTGTATTACATACTCAACCACTGCATGAGAATATAAAGCTCTATATCTCATGCATCAAAAGAAAACAAATACATACCACCATCTAATTTCTTCTCATTAGACTTCCAGTAGTACTACAGATAGTCCTTGACACACAACAGTTCGTTTAGCGACCATTCAAAGTTACAGTGGCACTGAAAAAAGTAACTTATGACCATTTTTCACACTTATGACCATTGCAGCATCCCCATGATCACATGATCAAAATTCAGAGGCTTGGCAACTGGTTCATATTTATGACGGGTGCAGTGCCCCAGGGTCATGTGATCCGCTTTTGCAACCTTCCAACAAGCGAAGTCCATGGGGAAGCCAGATTCTCTTAACAACCGTGTTACTTGCTTAACAATTGCAGTGGTTCCCTTAACAGCTGGGGCAAGAAAGGTCATAAAATGGGGCAAAACTCATTAAGCAGGTGTCTTGCTTAGCAACATAAACTTTGGGCTCAATTGTGGTCGTAAGTCAAGGACTACCTGTACAGGTGTTATAAAGAGGGATAAAGGTAAAGGTAAAAGTTTCCCTTGCACATATGTGCTAATCGTTCCCATGCTCATCTCCGTTTCAAAGCCGAAGAGCCAGCGCTGTCCGAAGACGTCTCTGTGGTCATCTGGCCGGCATAACTAAATGCCAAAGGTTCAGGGAACGCTGTTACCTTCCCACAAAAGGTGGTCCCTATTTTTCTACTTGCATTTTTTATGTGCTTTTGAACTGCTAGGTTGGCAGAAGCTGGGACAAGTAACAGGAGCTCACCCCGTTACACAACACTAGGGATTCGAACCACTGAACTGCTAACCTTTCAATCGACAAGCTCAGTGTCTTAGCCACTGAGCCACCATGTCCCTATAAAGAAGGATACATACTATCAAATACCTAAACAACTACTCCTAAGTAAACAAGATGAAGATTGCAGCCTTTTCATTAAAAAAAATACCTAGAATATGTACATAGTGCAACAGGTTTTAATAAAAAGGGATTTTTTTTTATTTTCACACACACACACACAATCATATCTGTAGGAGCAACAAAATTCAAGATGGTGAGTACAACTGACATTAAAGTCAGTCTACTGTGGGCTGTTATTGTTGTTTTGTCACACGCACATACAACCATGAATACTCCTGCCACGGCTCTTTTATTTTAGGATAGATACCAAACCTCTTTTCAAAGCCAAACAAATTTGTCTGAACCATTATTTTCATAGTACAGTCCTATGCTATTCTATTTAGAAGGGCCCCTGAGGTTAACCTGAATTATTCCTAGGTAAGTGCAGTAATAGTAGAATTTCAATTTTCTCGTAATTTCTTAATACTGTAAGATAAAAATTGCTTTTCTTCAAAAAGGAAAATAACAGCCCCTGCTCACTCCACAAACAACTGTGGCTTCTAAATCAAAGGAAAAACCTACGTAGAGCAATGCATTTCATCTATAGTAGATAATCTTCTTATGAATCACAGAATCTCAGTTTCTGTCAAAGTGTTTACAGCGCGACTACTATTTTGAGACAATCCAGGAGCAAAATATAGGACACAGAGCAGTGGTGGGTTGCCCCCGGTTCGGACTGGTTCGCAAGAACCGGTAGTAAAACTAGCAGGAGGCCCCACCCACTGCCCGCTGTTGTCGTCAGCGATCTGCACAGATGCAAGGCATGCGAGCGAGCGGAGCGAGCGTGATCCCATTGTGAATCAGTAGTAAAGGTAAGTAGAACCCACCCCAGACACAGGTTTGTCTTACAAACAGTGGTTTATATACAAGACTTCTATATACAAGCGTACACGTGGTAGGCGCATACCAGACAAGCAATCAGTCTTCTTCAACTCTACACGGAGAACTACAGTGCAGATAGAACATGGCGAGGAGAATGATACATGAGGAGAGAGAGAGAGAGAGAGAGGAAGATGCCCTCTCATGGCCTCCCTTATATAGACAGCTGCAATAACCCTGCTGACTCATCCTCATCCTTAAAAGGGCAACAACCCTGCTGACTCATCCTCAGTTCATCATCCTGGCCCACAGCCTTACAGCGGCTGGTCAGCTTTAAATCTGCATTACCCTGACAGTTTCCTTCTCCCTTCTCATCATCTCTCTTCAACAAATGGTTTGGGCTCTTCTGGATAAGAGAAATACAATGTATACTGGGAATATTGACCTTTTAGATTCCCCATACACATGGGAGTCTATAAATTCTATCTGGAATGTTAAGAATAAATAGCAGATATGGCTGCTTTTGGTTGTTTGTTCATCAAATGCCTAGTCCTCACTTTACTGCTTTATGCTCTCTGTCTTTACCAGTTTGGAGATTGAATATGTCCTGCAGGTGTTCTTCTATGGCAGTGATGGCTAACCTTTTTGCCATCACGTGCCAAAAGCAGGAGGAGTTCAGGGGGGGTCGGGCACGCATGTGCCCACACCCATAATTCTATGCGCCCCACCCTCCCATGCATGCGTGCACGACCCCCCCCCCGCTCCCACCGCTTTTGGCATGCGATGGCACGGTGGGCCCGTTTTTTGCCCTCCCCAGATTCCAGAGCCTTTCTAGGAGTCTGGGGAGGGTGAAAACGGCCTTCCCCACTGCCCGGAGGCCCTCCGGAGGCCGGAAGCAGCCCATTTGCCGACTTCTGGTGGTACCAGAAGGCCTGTTTTGTGCTCTCCCCAAGCTCCAGAGCCTTTCTAGGAGCCTGGGGAGGGCGAAAACGGCCTTCCCCACCCCCTGAGGTCCTCTGGAAGCTAGAAACAGCTTGTTTCCCTACTTCTGGTGGGCCCAGAAGGCCTGAAAATGGAGCTGAGCTCACGTGCCCATCAATATGGCTCCACATGCCACCTGTGCCATAGGTTAGCCATCACAGTTCTATGGCATTCAGATGGTTTTCTATGACTACATCTGATGCCATCTAAAAGTGCCACAACTGTCCTCCCAGGACACAGGGAGCTGTGTTGGTTATTGATATTATAAGTAACAATATGAGCTTCTTCTGTACATACATAGGTATATAAGTAATATGTATGTTGAGGAAATGATAATAATGGCAGACTGGGTGACCAACTATAATAATAACAGTCATTGTTTTGGGTGCAATTCCAAAACACCTGGAGCCCCACTTGAACACCATCAGCAGTGGCAAAAATCACCATCAGTCAATTGCAAAAGGCAGCTTTCCTTGGACAGTTTACATCCTGAAACGATCCTTTTAACACCATCACAGAATATCTGCCTATCCCAGGTTGTTGGGAGGATTCAACAGGTGGAGAAAAAAGTCTAATCTATTGTCAACATCTGAGTGTGCGACCAACCATAATAATTATAATAATAAATTGGAGGTTGTGAAATACAGAACAAGAATATATTAGTATCTGTTTCCTTTGCATTTTATCTTAAAAAATTCTCCTTAGAGGTAGTATTCTTTGCCTTAAACGTTAGTTCATCCATGATCCAGGTAGAAAATTTGATTAATAGGAGACATCAGATGTCTATGGAAAAAGTGAAAAAGCAAAGTAGAAAGAAAAACTTGACCTCTGAAATGCTTGCAACATTAAGATAAGGAGTAAGATAAAATAAAAGTAACTGAAAAAAGAACCCTACCTCTGTTGTATTTTAAAGCAGAGGTCCCCAATCCCCGGGCCATGGACTGGCACCGGTCCCATGGCATGCCAGAAACTGGGCCACGCAAACAAGCAAAGCTCCATCTGTGGGATGCAGGCAGCACACGAAATCATGCCCACTCCAGTCCATGGAAAAATCTCTCTGGTGCCCAAAGACGGGGGGCACTGTTTTAAAAGATGTGGAATCACTATATATGAATAAATATGTTATGGTAAATAGTGGTAATTTTGCAGGTAGGAAAGGATCTAAACATTCTACCCTACTTCTAGTACAGATGCAGGACATCTGATGCTTATTGATTTGTTCCCATGTCCTCTTAGGGTAGTTGTTTTGCAGGCACCTGCAATTTAGTCATATTAGCTTTGTTTTACAGCATTCTATATTTCTGTTTAGTTTTTCTGAATAGAACCCAAAAATGTTAGGGTTTTTCTGGGTTCTATTAAGAAAAACTAAACAAAAATATAGAATGCTGTAAAACAAAGCTAATATTAACTGCCTTCAGGCACAAATGCCATTAGCCAACACATCTTCTGGGGGAGGGGCAAATTACAAAGATGTCATGGTAATGCAAACTGTGCCTCTTTTGTTTGTGCAGCATGATTCCATACACATGTATGAAGGAACTGATGCTCATTATGACTAAATTGCAGGAGCCTGGAAAACAAGAATGCCATCGTATTGCAAACTCTACCCCTTTTAAATATTGTATCGTCACATACATAAACAAAACGAGCAGAGCTTGCACCACAATGGTGGAACAACCATGTTGTCATTTCGATGAATTACCACATTCAGTGACTGCACTCATGGGAAATAGAAATGGCATGTGGTTTCAACCCAATGCTTTGTAAGTATTTCCAAGCACCTACTAAAAAAGGACAAGCTGTCTTCTTCTGTTGGGAGAGAACAATCTGTTGGAAATGAAGTGCTATTGTGAGCATTTTTATCAATTTCCTTTCGAATCAATAACTGTTTGAGGACTGATCTCAGATACACAATTAGCCAGAAAGTATTAACCTGTCTGCCCTACTCTTATACACTCAGTTACCATATTCTCAGTGTTGTGTAAACATAGCTTCCCATTTATAACCACGATAACACCAAAATGATGAAATGGGCTATAACAGAGATGGCTAACCTTTTCCGGACCGAGTGCCCAAAGTGCACACCTGAACCCCCTAAATTCAATGCATGCACGAGCCCCACCCCCCGCATGTGCCCAACCCGTGCATGCATTGCAGAGACCCAAAGGCCAGCTGGCAGGCAGGAGATGCACGCGCTTGCGCAATGGAGCTGAGCTGGGGCAACGGCTCGCATGCCCACAGAGAAAGTGCTGTGTGCCACCTCTGGCATGCGTGCCATAGGTTCACCATCATGGGGTTATAAAATGTCATAACACAAGCTAACACCTTGGTGTATCCATCATATTTGGACTGAATGGAGTACTGCAACGTTTTTCCATTTGCTCCTTCCTATTGTCTCCCCAACCACCCCTCCACCATGGATGCATTTGTGCCTGATTTCATGCTTTTTAGTGATGGGTTAGGGACTGGAGTGTGAGAGAGATGGATGTAGAAGGAATTCTATTTTTTTTTAATGATTTGCTGAAAAGAATCCCTGGAGTGGAATAATTTATAGACCTATATGACAGCCTCAGTAGTAGAAAACTCACCTGATAAACACCAACCTCTAGAGAGGAATCAAGCATTGTTTATTCCTACTGATATCAGATTATAGTGAGTCATTGGTCTTTTGCACAGAGATAAGGCAAGAATTACTGGGATACATAATATAGAAAGTTGATGACAAATGTAGAGCATGGTATATTTTGGCAAAGGATTTAGCAAAGAAGGAATTTCTTTACAACTGATAAGAAAGCAAGTTAACCACACAGGAAAAGCAAAGGAACCCTTCATGGTGTGAAAACATTACAGACATATTCCTAGAACGGCAACACACTGTAGTAGCTTTGATATAAAGCTTGTGCCAAGCCTCTAATTGATATTCTAACAAGTAGTCCGTGAACTTCACTGCAAAGAGAGATAAGGAAGCATAGCAGTAGGTATATTGCATCTTCTCAAGGCATGAACTCTGTAATCAATTAGTCACTAACAAAACTGGCACAGCAAGAAATTGCATTTGCCAAAGTGTTACATGAGAGATATACAAGTCTCATACGAATGCAATATTTGTATAAGCACCTGATTGCATAATTACTTCACCTGAGTTCAAATTCCAACTCTCCCCAATGATCCAAAGTGCATTTACGCTGATGTACACATTCTCCAAAAGTCCTGAAGTAGCCTATGTCCCCTTTAGTCATTCACAATCTTGATCATTTTTTTTTTAATTTGATTTATATGCCGCCCTTCTCCGGAGACTCAGGGCGGCTTACAATGCATTAAGCAATAGCCTTCATACTTTCATATATTTATACAAAGTCAGCATATTGCCCCCACAAACTGGGTCCTCAATTTACCTACCTTAGAAAGGATGGAAGGCTGAGTCAACCTTGAGCCTGGTGAGATTCGAACTTACAGTAATTGCAGACAGCTGGTGTTAATCACAATGCTATCAGTCTGCTGAGCCACCAGGCCCTTAGTCACTTCCAATTCTTTTTCTATGCAAGAAGCCTCAGAGACACCATATCCCTGAAGATATGGACCAGTGGTGAAATCCAATTTTTTTTACTACCGGTTCAGTGGGCGTGGCTTGGTGGGTGTGGTGTGGCTTGGTGGGCGTGTCTTGGTGGGCATGACAGGGGAAGGATACTGCAAAATCTCCATTGCCACCCCACTCCAGGGGAAGGATATTGCAAAATCTCCATTCCCACCCCACTCTGGTGGTATTTGCTGGTTCTCCGAACTGCTCAAAATTTCCACTACCAGTTCTCCAGAACCTGCCAGAACCTGCTGGATTTCACCCCTGATATGGACTGCCGGTGAGTTATGGCTGCCTTGGGTTCACATAAGCATATATTTGTCTTTTTTGACATGCCTATCTTTGCTTAAAACTTTCCTTTGTTTTCTGAAATCGTTTTAAACAAATAGCTTGATAGTCGCTTTGCACTATTAATTTAGATATAACTCCTTGTCCCCTTAAGCTCTTCTATGGAGCTCATGTTTTTATAGGTAGTCCTCAATTTACAACAGTTCATTTAGTGACTGTTCAAAGTTACAACAGCACTGAAAAAAGTGATTTATGACTATTTTTCACACTTATGACCATTGCAGCATCCCTGTGGTCATATGATCAAAATTCAGACTTGCTTGGCAACTGACTCATATTTATGACAATTGCAGTGTCCTGGGGGGGTCACATGATTATCTTTTGAGAACTTCTGACAGGCAAAGTCAATGGGGTAGCCAGATTCACTTAACAACCATGTTACTAACTTAACCACTGCTGTGATTCACTTAACAACTGTAGCAAGAAAGGTTGTAAAATGGGGCAAAACTCATTTAACGTCTTGCTTAGCAACATAAATTTGGGACTCAATTGTGGTCATAAGTTAAGGACTACCTGTATTTAACTTAAATCTTGGATCGGGCTTTGATTTTTTTTTTCCAAAATAGGGTTGCTAGCAATCAAGGCAATCAAAATTAAAAGAAACAGCAGAGAGTGTTTCCAAGTGCCTTTTCTTATACAGTTATGTAACTGTAGCTATGTAAGTTCACCCTCCTCCCTTCTAGATATTAACCTGACAAGGAAGCATTAGGTCCAGTTATCCTTAATTATAAGATATCATGGAACATGCTGGGATGCCGACTGTTGTAATATTATTACTCTGTTAAGGTGAATGGAAGTATAAAGTATTCCATATCATATCTATAATAAGAGGTGTCATCTGACAAGGGAGCATACAAATTGCTTTGTGGTCTCAGAAAAATATTAGCATTCATAGATTAAGCTGACATCTAAAAGCTTCTAGCGTACACATCGGTAGACAGAAGATGGCACTATTATACATTTTAAATAAATGCTGTCTCTACAACTGCCTCAATGTATGCAGTTGATTTTCAGCATTTCAGAACGTAGGCAAGAAAGGGCTGGTCAAGGTCCTTTTAGTTCAAGAATGTCCCTCAGGAAATTTCAAGGCACCTGAGATGATCTCACTGCAATCCACACCAGAGGCAGCTAGATGGGTAGCTTCCTTAGATAACAGAATTATAGCTTCTATCCCACTGCAATTCTATGACTCCATATTATGGTGTTTTTATCTTAATATAGTATATTATCTACTATATTGTATCATCCACATATGCATGTGCGCCTGTGTCTTTGAGTATGTTTTATTTAAACTAAATTTGTATATCAGTGATTGCATGACCTCTGTAGATGCCGTATGCTAAATAAATAAATAAATAAATAAATAAATCCTTACACCTTTTCATCATCCACTCCTCCCATGTTTGCAACATCAGAACCAGCGGTGAAATCCAGCAGGTTCTGACAGGTTCTGGAGAACCGGTAGCGGAAATTTTGAGTAGTTCGGAGAACCAGCAAATACCACCTCTGGCTGGCCTCAGAGTGGGGTGGAAATGGAGATTTTGCAATATCCTTCCCCCAGGAGTGGGGTGGGAATGGGGATTTTGCAGAATCCTTCCCCTGGAGTGGGGTGGGAATGAAGATTTTGCAGTATCCTTCCCCTGCCATGCCCACCAAGCCACGCCCACAGAACCGGTAGTAAAAAAAAATTGGATTTCACCGCTGATCAGAACCCACTAAATCTGTGCAGGTGCCTTTAACACAAAAAGTGGAACCACCAATCCCTTATTTAAAGCCCAACTGCACTGGCTTCCTTCCTTCTGCTCCCTTAACAATGTCATTCAGCACACCTGGAAAAGGGGTCCTTGGTGCTCTCTGAGCTTGGTTGTTTTCTTGCAGACTGACATTCCATTACCCAAAGCACCAAGGATCCTTCATTTCAAAGATTCTCCTTTATTGACACCTGGAGAAGTGCGTAAACTTCCCCAGTTCTCATGCTTATTCTCTCAATTATCAACTCCTTAAGGCAAGACTTTATCCCAACCGCCCACCACTTTAGAATCCTAGTCTTTCCTAACTCGAGTCTCAATTTATACACACATGAAAATTTCTTCCATAACTTTTAGACTGTATTACAGAGCTCCAATCTCCACACACCCACTCCCACCCACACCCTTGTATTTTGGGGGCTTTTGGGGGAACTAAAATACAGAAACCTGTATTTATATTCCCAAGAGATGCTGCTCCAAACACTCTCCTCCTTTGCTCTGAGGTTAGCGTGAAGCTGATTTAATCAGGCAGGAAAGCAAGGTTTGAAAACACTTCTATCCATATACCATCTGTACTTTTGAAATATGAAAGCTGAAAAGAATGCCAAAATCACAGGACAGGTAATGCAAGAGTCTGGTCCAATTGCCAATAGTAATATAATTTAGGTTATACACCGTCCCATAGGGCACAGCACTCTCTGGGTGGTTTATAAATGTCAGCATATTGCCCTCAACGATCTGGGTCCTCATTTTATCTACCTTGGAAGGATGGAAGGAGGATAAATCAACCTTGAGCTGGTCAAAATCGAACTCCTGGCAGCGAGCAGTGAGTTATACTGCATTCTAACCACCTCGCCACCAGGCAGTGCAATTTGTTCAGTGTGCACCAGTGACTGTTCTGACTTCTTCATTCCAATGTGTTGGTAGGGTGATGTCATTCAGCGCAGATGCAATGTGGCAGAGAGAAAAAAAAACCTCTATGGGCTGCCTCTTCTGATATAGAATAATTCAACCAAGTCTCACTCTATGGACATAGATTGACTCTATGGACATAGACATAAATTGGCCTGGGAGTTTTTCTTATATGGGTTCCAGCTGACATCTCTGCTTCAGAATTCTGAGTTCTCTTGTAAATCAAGGGACAATTTGATTTTATTAGAACAAAAAGGGATCTTGGGCACAGTAGTACTGATCACTTGGCTTGACTCAACATTCCACACATCACACAGACCACTCTAATTTCAGAACATTAGGGAGCCTTTTTTGCCAGCAAATGTTGGTAATAGCATTTCAGGAGCATTTTTGTGGGTTAAGTATGGAGCTAGAAGAAACTTGTCTTTTAGAGACCTCCTATTTCCATTCCCACCATTAGTTGGGGGGGGAAAGAAACTTATAAATTAAATGAAAGGAAAAACTAGCTATTTTGCTGCCAAGTAGAACACCCCTTAAAACTCAGTCATTTCCAAAGCTGTCCTCCCCAAAATGAAGCCAATAGATTGTGTTTCCAAATTCCTTTCCTAGTTTTTTTTTCAGCTTTTATAGGCTATCCATTTTGGTCTTCAGAGATAAGAGGATTTTTTTCTCTCTACTATATGCTTATACATACACCTATGAATTCTAATAACAACCAGATGATGCTAGAAGTGAGTCATTATGTAAAATCTTCAAATGCCTTCCATTTCCCTTCCAGCTGATATTCATACTTTGTACAGTAAGTCCTTCCCACACCTTTTCTCATTATTCTCTCCAGATCTTTTCTTCCTGTAACTTAATTTTCTTAGTAACCTTTCCCAAGATATGTGTTTTCTGTTGGGAGAAAACATCATCATTATTGGATTGCCTCTTCAAAATCCTAAACATCTCTAGCTTGAATCTGCTAATACCCAACCTATCCCCGGAACCTAAAATACAAAAGGAGATGCTAAGTCAGAACTAAAATACTCTTTGTCTGAGCTTGCTTGTTTTCTTGCAAGTATTTCATTAGTCAAATTAAATGCAATAAAGGTAACAGGAAATATTTTTCCCATAACAACCACCCTATGAATTAAATTATGTTGAGGGGGGGAGAGGGGAAGGGAGGAGAGGGAGGAAGGGAGAGAGGTCCATAGTCAAAGTAATATGCAGGAAACTAGGAATTTTGAAAATGATTCACTTTAATAAAGCATAAATAGTATTAGACAAAACACAACTAAAAGCAAAGGAGTCTTACTACACCCAAGGCCAGAGATAAGAGATGCAATATAGAAGCTTCTTGGTACAGCAGAGGTGAAAATTGTAGCATTTATTCAGATAGATATATGCTAAATGCTTTTTTGGAGGGGGGGGTAAGCACCCTTTTATTTGGAAGTGAGAACAAAATAGAACATTAAGTTCTTCGGGAGAAACCAAGATTTTTAGACTGAAGATGGAGAAGAAGAAACATACCCTTTTCCACTCTGGGCTGCTTGCTGGCTTGGTATGACAAAAGATGTTTTCATTTTGATAAAAAGAAGAATTACTCCTTCTCTTCTTCTTCATTTCAGGATCTGAGCAGTCAAATTAGGCCTGCTTTTCCTTCTCTTTCTCAAGCAAAGGAAGGAATGTGTAAGATTTTTTTTTTTAGCATAATAATCAGAGATAGTCAAGCTGCTGTCAATCACCTTGACAAAAGGCCCTGCTGAAGAGATTGACAGCAGCAGGATAGAACTTGAAAACTAGAATTACCAGTTATTCAATACTTCAGATTTAGGGCTCTTTTGGATAGGGTTGTTTTTTTCCTCACATTAAATACAGGATATTCTATACTCCAGAGCCTTTTCAGGGCTATAAAATTTCTGGCCAGAAATCATAAGGCAAAAAAATTGGAGGAAATGAGCAACAACAAAAACAGATTTCTCTTATACATGCTAAAAATACATGCTAAATCAAATCGTTTACTTGATGAAATCACTGAAGATAGTATATAGGAAGTCTTCGACTTATGACCAGTTTTTTAATGACCATTCGGTATTATGATAGTTTTGGAAAGGATGCTTTTCAGCCCATAAGGCACTTTCAGACATTGTAAAATGTCACACCACTCCCTCCTGTGGTCACATGACTGCATTTCGGGCGCTTAGCAACCAGTCACATTTATCACTGGCTGCAGCATCCCGGGGAGTCACATAACTGTGATTTGCAACTTTTTTACTGGTTTCTGGTATTTTTTTTTACCCATTTCCAGAAAAACATGCCCATCTAGGAAATTAGAGTTGGACTTACAAATATATGATTTGCTTAACAATTGTGTGATTCTGATTTACAATACAAGCTTTACTTAATGACTGCTGTAAAATAGGTCTAGTAATGTGATTTACCTCGATTTCTGACTGTCATGAGTTACAACTAAAATTGTGGTGCCAACTGTGGTTCTAAGAGGACAACTGTATCTGGGAAGCTTTGAAAGCTATGCCCCTTTAATTCCATGCTTTTCTTAATATCAAGTCAGGACGGCTCCTCTTAGCAAATTTAATAATAATAGGAGATATATTTCTTCAGATGTTAAAATGTACAATACCAATCTTAAATCTGAAGAAGTCAAAAAGGAATCTCCGGCAGTGTTCCAAAAAAGTCAAGCAAAGAATCTGAACTTTCAGTACCGTATCAACCAGCCAATCAATTATTTTCAAAAGCCTATATAGGCTGACTCTCCTTATTTTATTTCATTCTGATCATCCTTCACATCTGTTTGAATTTTAAATTAAGCTATTTTTAATCTTGGCACTTGAGAGCCTGCAGTTTTATCTTCAGGTCCTCCAGCTTCTGTTGAAACTTGGCATTTTAGATAATTTTTATGAAGAGATTTCATGTTTCTATCCAGAGTAGTTATACGAATATGTTTATGAATGTGCAACTGCTTTCTTACAAAAAGTAACCAAACCAGTAGACCTTTTGCCACAATGTGATAACATTGCACATATATTGTAATTTCACTATTGCTTAGAGAAGAAGCTCTTCTTAGTAACAGCTGCTTCAGTAGTACGGACATGCTTGTAAAAGTTCATGCATGTGTTGTGAATTGCCCTAGCTAAATTTTAATAATAGAAAGACTTCTCTGGTGCTTTGGCCATGAAAGACACTATGACAGAAACTTCCTCATTCAGCAAGTACAATGTAATTAGTATAAAGTATTAGTCAATGAATATCCTACATTAGCTTAATAAGAATTGGTAATGTGATCAATACTGAATTGAAATTTCAGCTGTAATTTCCCCAAAGTTTACTTCTTTATGGGAAAAAAAAATCAAATTACTATTTCATATATCTTTTCTTTTGTAATTGCTCTGCAAAGAGATCTGTGGTTTTTCTACCTCATTTTCAAGTTCTTTGCATTTTCTTTAGACTGTTGAAGTTATTTTTGCTGTAGAATGATAAAACGTTGCAGTTTTTTAGTTTTCTATTATTCCTCTATTGTTTTGTGGCATCTTCAGTGTCCCCTGCTTCCATATCTTAAAAAACAAATCCAATTATTTTCATTCTGAAATCTCCCCACAGAAGCTCTAGATCACTGCATAAATACAGAAATATTTTTTCCAGTAAAACTTCCACGCGTGAGACAGAAAGACTCTAATTATTAGTGATGACTGATTTTTAATTAAATCATCCTTGAGCTCGGCAAATGTACACTAATGCACTGACTCAGAACTTGGGAAATTTCATACCAATAGAATGTGCAATAATAAATGAAAAACAAAATGCAATAGTAAGCTTAGAAAGCATTATGCAGATTCAGAATAATGAGTGACCATAGGTTGGCCCACTCCAGCTGTGAACTAAGAGTACACAGGTATTATTACCATTTCCTCGAAAATAAGACATCCCCTGATAATAAGCCCAAACGGGCTTTTGAGCGCATGCACTAAAATAAGCCTCCCCCCAAAAATAAGCCCTCCCCAGAAATATTTAAATGCAGAGCTGGAAATCAGGTAAGATGGCAAGGGGAGCCCCATCTTGCTCCACGCACCCCAAAATAGTAAGACCTTCCCAAAAATAAGGCCAAGCGCTTATTTTGGGGTTCAAAAAAATATGCGACATAGTAGACAAACATCATTATGAAGCAACTGTAACCAACTGTGGAAATGCATTTATCTGAAATACAACTTAACTGCGGCTAGCATACTGGAATTAGGTCATCAGCTAGAAAACAAGACAAATACTTTGTAAATCTCAGAGAAGGTGTAATCCTCTAAATAAACAACTCATGAGGTCAATAACCTTGCCAAAAGCTTGTTCACCTCAACTTTGCCAAAAGGTTATTAAACCTTTCCAAGTATCATGTACTTTAGATATCATAGATCAAAATCACTCATAGAAAATTTTCAAGTTCTAAATTTATCAGCCAGCTTTTTGTTCTGCCTATGTCACCCTACTAGTACTGTGGTGAAAACTACTATAATTACAAAGTCCTGATTTCTTATTAGATCACCTCTCTGTTATTTGAGTTTTTCCATACTACTGAGTGCTATCCACCCATCTTTGAGTCAGCACTGAATAATGCCAGCCAAAAATTTGCCAATCCCTATCCTATCCCTACTGCCTAGATTTTGAATCCCTGCCAAATTGCATTATCGCAAATCTGGATTTGCAAATGTGCTAATCGTTATAGGTAAAGTGACTGGTTTCTCCACTGGCTATGCTGCTATCTCTCTTCAGTGCACCAGTAGCTTGTAAAGAAAACATCCACCCCTGGGTGCGTTGAATCGTCAATGGGCGGGTTGAGTTCAGGACTCGGTGTCTGGCTTTTCTTGTCTGAACCTTCCTCATATACATTTCAGCATCCCTATAAACCTACGAATTTTACATAGAGTGTTCAATACTGACAAGTAGTGAACAACTATGTCTCTTACTTGGGGTGGTGGTGGGGATTTAAATTTCCCAAAACAGGGAAGGTGGCAAAGAAACATCTGGTTCACCATCCCTTATCATTTTATGGACATTATAATGAAGAAAAGCAGGGTTGGTGCATTTGAAGGTGGAAAGAAATGTGGCAGTGCTGGGCTTGAAAAACAGGTTGCACCAGCATGAATACAGGACCCTGATCACTTCTCACAGGCATAAAGACATGGTGTAACTCTCTATCTGGTTCCAACTCACAGGAAAGGTTAACTTTTGCCCACTGCTTCTTGCTACATATCAAAAGTAGTGTCTTCTGACTGGCACAAGCAATTGTGTCCAGTTGGCCCGGTGTGCTTCATTTCATTGCAAAAAAAAAAAAAAAAAAACCATCTCTAGGCCAATTGGTTACTCCACACTGTGGTTATGCTGTCCTCACAGCCACTTTCGTTTCTCTGATTTTCACAGTTCACCAGTAGGGTTGCATATAATTTAAGAAACATAGCATGCAAATAAACAAATAACTGATACTTATTGTTCTCATGAACATCAGTTATACCTGACAGTTTAAGTAGTAGCGTATTTTTGACAATAGGGAGCTCCTAAGATCTTTTCACATAAAATAAGTGAGATTTTACGAATAACCTGAGATTCAAGATACAACAGCTGTAACATTTTGAGAAAGCCCTTCTTATATCAAGTAACTGAATCATAAGCAATATTTAAACAGCAGCACAAAAGACTTACAACATACGTGATAATTTTAATGCCAGCCATCGCCCTAGAAAAAAGAACTTGGTTTGGTTGGAAAATTCTTTTAAAATTGTTATGCTTCTACCACCATCTCATAACCTTTGAAGAATTCCTGGTAACAATCAGTAATGATGTGCTTAGCCTTTATCTACTGTAGTGAAACAACTATATCAAATCTTGTGATTTATCTTATAGCAAAGTTTATGTTTTCTTGATATATTAGTGGTGGGGTTGATATAAGAGCTTTGGCATAACAATAAATATGTGTTATACAGCCACCATTTTATAAGCCTTACCACTAGGGAAAGGAAGGGAAAGCCTGGGGCAGTTTCACACAAGCTATTTATAATGCCAGCGTGACAGCAAGCAGGGAAAATTGGGGTTTGATTTTATGCTTGCACCTATCTATTAGTGTACAGGAGACAATTTTCCTCCATGATAATACATTATATTTTAAACATGAGCTCATTCTATCACATTCATGTACATTTTATTACCCCTGAGACACTATTAAAAATGTCCTGATCCAAGCAGATCTATGATATACTAATGAATATCATTTCCACCAAACGTCAAGGGTTATCCTTTATTACATTAAAAGAAATGGTCTTGGTATATAAGAATACATCGTAAATATATCTCCACTCGGTTCTTTCTACCACAAGGCACTTCACTAAGACTAGAGGTACTAACTATTATGCGATTTTAAAGATAAAAGGGCAACACTTTTATGGAAAAGTGCTATGGTTTAAATCCATTTGAGAGCTATAACATCTGATCCACCTGATAAGCCCTAATACTTCTGAACAGGCATAGATTCTTTGTACATGCTCTAGAGCTTTATTCTTACTCTTACTAATACCTCCCTAAAGCACATAATTTAAAATAATATGACCTGGGTTAAATCTCATTGTTTTCAAATATGGTTGATTTGCTTAAGTTACAGTAAGAGTGGGAAATTTGTAGCCCTGTCACACCCAAGGTCATGCAGATTATGGTTGATGAGAATGAAAATGCAATAACAACTGGAAGCCAACACATATCTATCCCTAGGCTACAATCTCAGCCTAATCAGCCTCATATAGTTCTTAGGGCATTGAAAATATATTTTCATGACATACTGAAGCACAATAAAGGAAAACATGTTTTAGTCTAGTACCATTGTGCAAATTCAGTCCGTAAAGTTCATTCATGGTTCAACATGTTGTGCAAAACCAGAAAATTAGGTTGCTTAAACTATGGGTGTGGTATAAAAACATGTTTCTAATGTACCTCTGAATCCCATTTCATCTGGCATAGTTTTTTTTTTTTAAATGAGGGATGATGCCAGTGTTTGTCCCTTTGCTTCTTTATCCAGGATGTCATTTCACACCTATGATTAATTTATTAAAAAATACCATTTCATCTTCATTCCAAACTGCAGATCTAATTGGCATAACATGTGGTCTACTTTTCTTTTCAGTGACGATAGAACTTAGTTGACCTTGAAAAAGCTAAGGTATAATCATCATCTTTACATCATCATGTTGTTTATTAAATACCTTGCAACAGTTCAAATGTTGAAATAAGGAGGCAGGCATACAGAAGGTGATGGAGGCTGGGGTCTGGACATCCATACTTAGCTTCAGATTATCTCTTTACCAGTATAATTAGCCCTACTAATTGCTAGTGGACATTACCAACATGAAAGAAAACTTCAAAGGAAAAAAAAAACTCTAAATGGATTATCTCTTGCCTATTGACTTTAGGATAATAGGGTATAGGATATAGTCAGATTAAAACTGCCATAAAGGAATGCAAAATGAACAGAGATTGATCAGAGGCCCAAACTGTTTTAAGAATGAGAGTTGTAGGTTTATAATAGTATCTGCTTTCTAGCTAATTTTTTTTTTTTTTTTTGGTTTGGAGTGGTGGGGAGGTGAGTCAGTCTTGACTCCAGATACAATTGTCCATACAGTTTTCTTAGCAGCATTTTTCACAAGCAGTTAACCCTTGCCTTCTTTCTAGGGCTGAGAAACAGTGGCAGGCTGAAAGTCAACCATCTGGTTTTGGTTAAGGCAGGATTAGAATTATTGTTTCCTATAAACACTACACTAAAACAAAAGGGCAAAAGGGCCTGAGTGTCAACACATTTTAATGCCAACTTCCAAACAAGGACTTTCCATTACCCACAATGCAACTAAGTTCTCTGAAGCAGCACATCAAATACAGAGGAACCTGATAGCCAGGAACAATTACCGTATTTTTTAGACTATAACACGCTCCGGACTATAAGACACACCCAGCTTTTGGGGAGGAAAACAAGGGGAAAAAATCTGCCTTTGCCTCCCAGCAATTTGCCTCCTTGCAGCAAACAGCAAACAGCCTGGTCAGCTTCAGCACAGCCTGATTTAGTACAAGCAGCTGATTGGCGGTTGGATTGGCTTCCCGGAATACCGCCTATCAGAGGTTTCAGGCTGCGGGGATCACCACCCATCACCGCTGCCATCCATCGTCACCTCTGTGCACCCCATTTTTGGCATCATCACGTCCTGTTTTCGGCCTCCATGTGTCCTGTTTTCGGCCTTCATGTGTCCTGTTTTTGGCCTGTTCCAGGTGTTGGCAGCAATACCCACAGAAAATGGGGCGTGTAGAGGTTGAAAATGGGAAGCACGGAGGCCGAAAAGGGGGCACGCAGAGGCCGAAAATGGGATGTGCAGAGGCTGAAATTGGGGTGCGAAGGCAGTGGCAATGGGCAGCGATGGCAGCAATGGGCAGCGGCGATCCCCACAGCCTGGAACATCTGATAGGCGGTATTCCGGGAGGCTGATCCAACCGCCAATCAGCTGCTCGTGCTAAATCAGGCTGTGCTGCAACTGACCAGGCTGTTTGCTGTTTGCTGCAAGGAGGCAAATTGCTGGGAGGTAGGGAGGATGGGCGGGGCTTCAGCAACATTCTCTGTATAAGACACACAGACATTTCCACCCACTTTTGAGGGGGTGGGAAGTGCATCTTATACACTGAAAAATACAGTAATTGAATCAGAAATAGTCAGTACGGGTAGTTTTCAACTTACAACCACAATTGACCCCAAAATTTACATTGTTAAGTGAGACATTTGTTAAGTTTTGCCCCTTTTTGCAACCTTTTACGACAGTTGTTAAATGAAACATTGTTAATAACATAGTAGTTAAGTGAATCTGGCTTCCCCATTGACTTTGCTTGTTGGAAGGTCGCAAAAGGTCATCACTTGACCCCAGGACACTGCGACTGTCATAAATATGAACCAGTCGCTAAACATCCGAATTTTGATCATGTGATCATGAGCAATGGTCGTACATGTGAAAAGTGGTCATAAGTCACTTTTTTCACTGTCGTAACTTTGAACAGTCACTAAAATAACTGTTGTAACTTGAGAACTACCTGTATTTCCATTTTGATCTTAGTTCTTGGATATTTGCATTTATAGTTTAAAATCTAAGAAAGACATAGTTATTACTTTAACTTGTTTAAATATTACTTTAGGGCTTTGATTAGACTAATAAATGTTATGATCCCAGAGCAAATGGTTGGCACGTGTTATCACTTGCCAGGTACTCTATATCAGGGGGGTCAAACTGACAGCCCGCGGGCCAGATGCGTCATGAGCAGGCCATGCCCACCCTAGCTCCACAAATGGGGAAAATGTCACAAAACGTCACGTGATGGCAACATGATGCGATGAGTTTGACATCCGTATTCTATAGTACACTGGAATCTGGGAAGAAAGATTGAGCACACAAGCGCTACAAAGATGCAATGAAAGAGACCCTAAGCCACTGGCCCTGTGCTATCTTCAGTGGCTTTGAAGACAGGCACTACCAAAACTGATAGAAACCCAGAGTGGAATAACAGCATAACACCCACAGTTACTACAACAATGGACTTCCAGTGTCCCCATCATGCTAGATTCTGCCTCTCCAGACTGGGCCTGCAGAGGCACCTCATTGTCCACAGATAAACTGCACGACATGTGTCTTTCAAACCCGAAGAATTAACGTATAGAATTATAGACCTATTTATACAGGTAGTTGACTTACAACAGTTCACTTAAAACAGCACTGAAAAAATGACTTACGACCATTTTTCACACTTACAATCACTGCCACTTCCCCATGATCACATGATCAAAACTGAGCACTTGTTCATATTTATGATGATTGCAGTGTCCCAGGGTCATGTGATCATCTTTTGAGAAGCAAAATCAAGGGGAAGCCAGCCTCACTTAACAACCGTGTTACTAACTTATCTACTGCACTGATTCCCTTAACTGTGGCAAGAAAGATCATACATGGGGCAAAAGTCGCTTAAGAAATGTCTCACTTAGCAAAAGAAATTTTGGGCTCAATTGTGGTCATTCGTCGAGGACTACCTGTATATAGTTAGTTTTATAGAGCTATAGACCTACTTATCTGTAACTCTTAGTTTTATCAACTTTAAGCATGTGGCTATTTTATAATATAAACTTAGTAAGTCTATGAACATTAAATACTAATTTTTAGTTTACAGATCTTAATGTCAGATATTTTCTGATAAAGACATTGTGTATACCTCGTACTTACTTCACAAATCTTAACCTCAGATGTTTTGTAGAAATGCATAGCTCAGTTATTAAGAATACCATTTTATAATACAGAAATATAACTTTGTGATTAATTTTCCATTTTCAGCTTATGCTGCTCAAATGCTAAAGCAAGATTGATTGAAATGTCTAAGCACTTGGATCCTAGAAGAATGGCAAAGCACTTCTGAACAGTGTTGCCAAGAAACCACATGGACTTGCCCGCAAGACTCATGGACTAATTTGAAGACACACACACAGACAAAAGAAAAAATGTATAAGTAATAAAAAATAATGCTGCAAAACCCTTTCATATTGTTGCCCAGAAAACCACACAGATGCAGCCATGTAATCCCCAAGCGCGGCAGCATTTGGATTTAAAGGAGCATCTTTGAAGATCTTGTATTTTGCTTGTCCCAAAGGTGCTATTTTCAATAGGCAACCGGACTTCCTTGTTTTTTCTTTGAAGACGTTTTGCTTCTCACCTAAGAAGCTTCTTCAGCTCTGATTGGATGGTGAGGAATAGAAAGATTTATACTCCTTGCAGACTGCTGGTCATTTGCATTCTTTTAGAGCAGTGGCTCTCAACCTTCCTAATGCTGCGACCTTTAATACAGTTCCTCATGTTGTGGTGACCCCCAACAATAAAATTATTCCTAAAACAATTGAAAATATGTGTTTTCCTATGGTCTTAGGCGACCCCTGTGAAAGGGTCATTCGACCCCCAAAGGCGTCCCGACCCACAGGTTGAGAACCACTGTTTTAGAGAGTCATTGGAGGTTTATCTATGTCATCAGGATCACCTGAGTAGATCAAATGGGCATGGAGCCTTCTTAGAACTGTTGAAAGGATTGTGTTGTACACTGGAAATAGATGATGCCATATCCGTCCTCTGGATAGGGAGATTCTATTAGCAACAAGAAAAATAGAAATGACTATGGAGAGTCTCAGTCATCCGGGTCATGGTCTGTGGTCTGTCCCCACCTTCGGGACAACCATGACCCGGATGACTGAGACTCTCCATAGACATTTGTATTTTGCTTGTTGCTTAAAAAAAAAAAAAAAAAAAGGCAGCCTCAGCAGATGGCAGCACCTGGCAAATTTTATAGTCTCAGAAATGGAGCAAAATCAGAGATGCTGGAAGAGATCCAGAGAATCACAAGGTTTAAGTTGGGCTGGGAAATTGGGGAAGGAAGCAATCCCAAAGGTGCTTTTTTTTCTTTTTCCTCCAAGAAGCAATTGGACTTCCTTGGTTGTTGTTTTTTTCCCTTGAAGACGTTTAG
Source organism: Pituophis catenifer annectens (assembly GCF_029215685.1). Taxonomy (NCBI): domain Eukaryota; kingdom Metazoa; phylum Chordata; class Lepidosauria; order Squamata; family Colubridae; genus Pituophis; species Pituophis catenifer. Next base: position 62,695,207 of record NW_027256886.1, read on the forward strand.
CTTCTCATCCAAGAAGCTTCTTCAGCTCTGACTGGATGGTGGGGAACGGAACGGTTTATGCTCCTTGCAGACAGCTTGTCATTTTTATTCTTTCAGCCAGTCATTAAAGCCACCTGCAGGTTTATCGGTGTCGTCAGGATCACCTGAGTGGTGCAAATGGGCGTGGAGCCTCCTTGGAACCGTTGAAAGGACTGTGTTGTAGACTGGATGATGTCGTATCCTTCCCCCTCTGTTGAGAGAGGGATGTTCAATTTTGACATAGATAACCTCTTTAACCCCCTTTCAAACCAGCCGTTCTCTCTGTCCAAAATATGGACTCACGAAGGCAAGGATGGCAAAAAAGCGTTGCCAGGAAGAGAAGAGATTCATGAAGTTACCCGGAATCGACTAATAAAGGCCATTCTGAACGTTGGGTGAGGGGATTTGTTCCCTTCCGGCAGCCCCGCAGCTTCAAAAGCTGAAGCCCCGCCATAAGAAATGGGGCATGGGGGGGGGGGGTAAACGCGGCCAATCCATAACAGACAATCCTCCACACTGCCAACCGTCCCTCCACCTCACGCCCCACCGCCTCCTACGGCAACGAGACCTGTTTGAGCTGTAAGGGGGCGGGTCCAAAAGGCAGCCCCGCCCCTTGGCCGATCCCAAGTCCCGTGGACTCCGGGCGGGCGAGATTTGCCGGGCGTGAAGTCGGCGTCCTCAAGGTTCGCGAAAAGGCGCCTGAGCTTCCTTCCGTGGCTCCGCGGGGGAAGCCGCCTCAGCCCGCGCGGGACGGCAAGGCTGGCAGCCTCAGCCTCCAAGCCCTGAACCTCTCTCTCTCTCTCTCTCTCTCTCTCCCACCTTCCGGCCATCGAGGCCGGCGTGAGACTTCCCGAGAGCTTCATCCCGGGGCTCGTCCTTTCCCGGCCGGCGGAGGCTGGCAGGAGGATGACGTCACCGGATCAGGCTGACCGGCAATGGGCGCCATTTTGAAACCCCCGAACCTCCGGCGGCGTCGGCGCTGGCTGTGGCGGCAGCCGCAGCACCAGCAGCTCCACCAGCAGCAGCAGCAGAAGCGGCGGCGAAAGAGGCGCTTGTAGCGGCTTCCCCATCCGTCCCCGTTGATACTTCCGTTCCGCGGGCTTTTGCAGCCGGCGGGTCTCCGCCAGCCCACACGCCGCGCAACATGGCAGGTAAGGGGCACGCGTGGTGGCGGCGGCGGCGGCGGCGGCGCTGCTGCTGCTGGTCACGGAGGCAGCGGCGGCCGCCCTTGTCTTGGCGGGCGGAGGCAGGCCCGGGTCCCGCAGGGTGGCCTTTGGAGAGGGTCAAGCGGAGGCCGTAGCGGTTCCGAGGACAGCTCGCAAGGCCGGGCCGGCATCCGGCCCTCCTGGGCGGGCGGAGAAGCTGAGGTTTGGCCGGCACGGTCAGTGCTCACGGCGCTTTTCATCTCCAGCAGGGGTGGCCGGCGGCGGCGGAGGCGTCGCCGGCGGCGGCAACGATTTCCAGTGGTGCTTCTCGCAGGTGAAGGGGGCGATCGACGAGGACGTGGCGGAAGGTAAAATGCGGCGTCGCGAATGACCCCTGGTGCTTGCGAGGCCATCCCGGGCCTTTGCTTTCCTTCTCTTCTCCCTCCGTCCCATGCTGGCTCTCCACCTCCCGCGGGTGGTGGCATCTTTGGAGCGGCCCCTTGAGTTTTCGGGGAGGTGGCTGGCTGAAATAGCTTTTTAATTTATTTATTTTTAACTCTCCTCCCCCCCCCCAATGCCTTTTCCTTCCTCCCACCTTCGGGATGGGCTTAAATCCCAGACCACATGATGGGGCTCAGCGAATGGTTCCTTATTTTTTCAGCAAGTAAGAAAGACGGTGCTGTTTAACTAGCACTGATATTACCTAGTTGGGGTAATGAAACGTCTGCAAGAAAATAAGCCAGCTCGAAGACCCTCATGTCAACCCCCGAGCTACAAATATTATCCCATATTAAATAAGGTGCTGTTTGTCAATGGCCGGGGTCAGGTGCGAAGATGCAGAAAGTCTTGGCTTTGAAGACTGGGTGCCTTTAGGATGAATGCAGCATGGTTTATACAATCCAAGCTGCACAATAAATTATACCCAAGACATTTGCAGGGTATTGAGACCCCAGTTTTTCTCGATTACCAAGCTGGCATGGATGATGGGAGATGCTGTCCAGTAGCTTCATGACCCAAGTTGGAGGTCATTAAGTTTTCAAAAGCTTAAAGACCACTTCATGATGGATGCAACATAATTTATGCAATCCTAGCTGAAATTTAAAAAAGAAAAACTATTCCCATTTGCAGAGTATTGAGATACCCATTTTTCTCGAATACTAAGCTGACAGGGATAATGGGAGATGCTGTCCAGAATCTTCGTGATCCAAGTTGGAGGCCATGAAGTTTTCAAAAGCTTAAAGGCCACTTTAAGCCTTTGAAAACTTTATCAATCTGTCAGTACAGGGATGCCTGCTTTTTTTTTTTTTTTTTTTTGTATAATTCTTTCCCCCATATCTCTGGTCCTTGAGAGAAGATTGGGGGATGCAGTCTGACTAAGCTGCTGCCATCTCTCTTCAAAAAAAAGCTTGCTTAATGTTCTGGAGAAATGACACTAGAATTGGATAATGGAAAGAAAGGAATGCAGGAGTGATTAGAATAGCTGTCACTATTCCTGGTTCTAACGGATAATGGAGCTCTTTGGTTTTAATTTAAACAATTAAAACACGAGACTGTCTTTTTGGCAATGCAAAATTTTTTACTCTTAATATGTTGATTAAGCTGATCAGTTTAGAGCAACAATAACCTTTACCTGTATTAATAGTTTACCCTCTAACATAATTGAGAGACATCATTAACTAAATTCATTGGGATTTATTACCTGGCAAATTTACTTAGAATAGCAGGCAAACTATTGCTTTAGGTTCTCAATTGCTGATTAGCTTTCTTTGCATCACTTCTTGAAACTGCAATTGTTCAGGTTATGTTTATGATATATTCAAATGTATTTTTGAAAATAGTATCTTTAAAATTATAGTCTGAAAGATGTTAATTTTACTTTTACTTTACTGGAGTTTAGACCTATTACAGGAAAAGAGAGGAGAGAATAATGCAGGGTGTGGTCTGGATGAAGTACTGAAACAACTTTAAATACTAACAATGAAAATAGTGTCCTTTTCAAATACTATATTTGATTTTTTTTTTCAAATAGAATTGAATTCTTTAGTATTTTATAAACAAGTCTGCAGGGGTTTTCATACTTCGTTGAACACTTACGTTTTGCAAAAGTGACAAGTAGTCCAAGAAAGTTTATTTGAACAATGCTTGATTTTTTTCTTACTGTTTAGGCATAATTTAAAAACTTGTTTCTATGAATCATTAGGGTGTGCATACTTCAATTTGTAACATGGTAAGTGTAGAAGAACAGTTTCCATTATCTATCTCTTGAGAGGAGAGAGCTTCATAGGAAAGTAATACAGCATTCCTATACATGTACTTGTATTGTTTTTAGACACTACAATGACGTTTGATAGCCTTCACACAGTTCTGTAATTGAATAGCAGGTAGCCATGTAATACTAGTAACAAGCTGTCTACATGCTTTCCTATTGAGCATAGCTAATATTTATGTGGAGAGTAGTATTTGGAGTTCTATTTATAGAGGAAAAAATAGCCCCACCCATATTTGTTCAATTTCAGCTATGTTGCATAAGAGATCAGAATTATATGTATAATCACCTAGTCGTCTTATTGTAGTAGGAATCCATACTATTAAGAATGTTAAATGCTGTTGTGTTTTCTGTAATAGTGTGGCCACAAAATTTGCTCTCTTCCCCAGTTGTTCCTTGCATTTAAAGGAAGAGTCTAGCCTACAGAAACACACTGGGTTTTGAGGGTGGGTTGGAGAGAAGATTGTGAGCATTTTGTAGCTTCTCCCCCTCTCCGCTCCCCCCCCCAAGATTTACTGATATTTCTGATTTATGGGCACTAGGTATGCGTTAAATGATAATACGATGTAATGTAGGCTGTCTTTATGATATTCATAAATGCACCTTTGGAAAGAAGTAACTTCTTACGCTTTGCCTTGGGTGATGATTATGTAATTTTGAGGGAATATATTAAAAGCAGTTGGTGCTTCTGTATACTATATTAGACTTAGGTTCATGTGTGATACCTCTTGCGTATACATCTGGGGAGCAATAGACCTGCTTTCAGAATATACAGAAGTACAGTTAAAGAGGCAAGCTGCAATTTGCAGTAAGACGTGCCATTTGAACAAAAATGGCCTGTTGTGCATTTAATTGATTGAAGTTTTGATCCCAAATTGTTCATATTTGAAAATATACAGTACAGGTAATCTTCACCTCGACTTACAATAGTTCATTTAGTGACCATTCAAAGTTACAATGGCATTGAAAAAAAGTGCCTTATGACCATTTTTCACAGTTCCTTTGTAACATCCCCATGGTCATGTGATCAAAATTCAGATACTGGTTCATACTTAAGACCATTGCTGTGTCCCAAGGTCATGTGATCACCTTTTGCAATCTGACAGTGTCAATGGGGAAGCCAGATTCATTTAACAACTGGATTACTAATTTATCAATTGCAGTGATTCATTTAACAACTGTGGCAAGAAAGGTTCTAAAATGGAACAAAACTCAATATCTAACGTAACAACATAAATGTTGGGCTCAATTGTCATAAGTCGAGGACTACCTGTATAGGATTTTTTGTTAAAAATTGAAATGTTTATTCATGCGGCTTCATAAGGAAGTTATTTTGGTTCCATAATATATTCATAAACTCTTACAGTTTTGTCTTGGTTTTTCTTACTTAAGCCAATATAAGAAATCCTGCAAGAATTATATTATTTTCAGCATGAGCAAAAGTCACCCTAGGCATCAAAAATGAAATTACAATGCAAGTATTCTGTTTAAGAACCAGAGTGTTTAAGATCAAGTTCATCACATAAATAGTGAGTTTATTCAGGGTTAAATTATATATGGATATTTATGAAATTACTCTCATGTTTATTTCTGATTTGTGGATCACATCCTAAGCTTCCTTAGTCAAACTAAAGTACTGTGCATCTTAAAGGAACTTACACTGAAGTAATAGTGTTAAACTGCAGTTAATATTGGGCTGTAGGAATGTAAGGACATTATGCATGTCCAGTCTGCAATAAATCCAAATGAGTTCTAAATGAAATTACAATAAGAATATAGAATAGTGTCCTAATAAAATATAAAGTGTTTTAAAGCAAGTCTTTACAAAATAGTTTATGTAAACTTTATTAACTGTTTTCATGAAATATAACTTTTGCTAAACAGTCTACTGTGCTATCTCTGTGCCATAAATGCATGGTGTATTGAAAATTGCCCGCTTGCTAAGTCTTGCTCCAGTCATACAAAGTATTATGTGCATTTAATTGGTTTCAGTTATTTAGGTGTATGTAGTTTCCCAATAATGCAACCAATTTATCTTTCAAAAAATGTTAGGGTTTTTCTTGAAATTTGTAATCTTCCATCTGTATTAAGTTTTGAATTTTTAAATTTGTCTTTCCCATAAAGTAAATTTGCAGTGGAATCTGTATGTATCTGATTCAAACTCTGTGCAGGTGTTCTAGTGTGGGAAAGAGCCAGGATAGTGACCACAAAGGCAAGTTTCAGGATGTCAACCAGGATTATTTTGCTTCTGCCAAACTAAGACAGACTCCCTTGACTTCTGATTGCTGTTCTATTATTTGAAGACATGCAACATTTGTTAGTGCAGAAAAGTCCTGTTATATTTTATAGCAGAAATTCTCAGACTGCTTCCCTAACAGGTCAAAAGCAATTTAGAAAGATGTCAGAATGTTCATTACCTGTTCAGACTTGTGCAGGTAAAGTTCAAGCACTGCTAAAACTCCCTATGGGCTTTGCCTTTGCAATCCAGCTGCATGTTTGCCCAACCAGAACAGGAGCAAGTTTTGACAATGCTCCTCCTTTGCCAGGGCAAGCAAAGCAAGAGCATTGTCAAAAGTCACTTTGATCTTTGGCTGTCATTTTGTTTGTGCAAGCCTGCAAAGGACAGTTGTATTTCAGAGTATGATAATCCTATGATATATAGACTAAAAATTTTAAAAAATATTTTTGCCCAATCCCAACATCAGTATGACCAATGATTTCATTTATTGAGGTAGTCATAAAAACTCAATTTCCATTTTAGGGAATTGCAGAGCTGTAAAGTTTAATAACCACTGCCCTATATACGCTAATGATGCTATATTGTGATTTGCATGTGGAATGAGAATGGTGGCTGTGCCAGGTTGTGTTAGAAAATATTGGCCACATGTTCATGTTGGTATCTTATGTATTGTGTAATTATTATTTAACATAAATTATAAACCTTCCTGTCAAGTATGGAACTAACATTATGATCAATATACAGGATAACATAGTTAGACATTAGGCTGTCCAGTTATATGCCCATTCCTGCTGTCACTTTACATTCTATAAATGTAAAGCTTGCTTGTTTTTATGTATCTACCAATAGAAAGATGCAACTTATTCTAAGCAAACAGCAGGTCTAATAATTATATAAGTATATCATCTCTTATATAAAAACGTCCCAGTATGAAATATTTTGAGATCAAGAAATCTCATTCCATTGATAACAAAAGATTCTCCAAGTTCTGTACCTCAGTTTATAGTTAATAAGAATTATTCATCTTTCATTCCGTTTATAAAGAACTTTCCCAACCGCTTGGCAATCCATTATCTAGTTCACAGTCCAGCAAATTTTTAATGCTGAAGGCTATACTTGCTCCCTCCACATACACATAGAGAAGGGTTGCTGCATCCATTCCAATATCATAATGTGGGGGTGGGGGTGGTTAGGTGCTTTGGGGAACATATATGTATGGCTTGCCTACCCATGTTCTGAACAGAAATGACATACTAGTAAGACATTGTTTATTCTAAGCATTGCATCTTCCTTTGTATTTTGACAAACGGGCATCTAGGAGAAAGCTGCTTTTGTTTCTCAAGCTGCTGAATAATTGAGTGCTTTGGGAAGGGAATTTTTATTTGCCACATATCTTGCTCATCTAGAGCCTTCTTATCTAATGGGTTAATTGATTTCAACATATGCATTCAAAATAGATTTTATTGTATGTCTCTGTAAGTACAAATAGCTGAATGCTTATTTTCTTAAGTACATATTGTACTGACTCACACACTTAACTTTATTTGAAATTAAAAATTCTAATAATTAAATTAGAATCCTCCAAAGTGTCATCTCAAGAATGCCCATGGGTCCTACATAACCCCCAAGCAGATTAATAAAAAATAAAATGAAGTGTGCTTATTTGCCAGGAAATACATAGATAAAACTGTTTGAAAGAATCCTGTGAGTTTAGGAAAAGATGTTAGTTAATTTACATAGTGTGCTTAGTTAAAACCATCATGCAGCCATTTTGTGAATATGTCATTCCTATAATAACCCTGATGTATCAGTGTTCTCAACATTTCCTCAATATTTCAAGTGTGCCCAAGCAACTTATCTGCCTGCAATTTAGGACAGCAATTAAAACTGATGACTAGGCAGCCTGCACATTACTTTATACAAATAAATAAAAGGTTACTAATTGGGATATAAATCTTTGTCAGGCTCGCAGAATAACAATACAAAAGTATATAACATCAGTAAAAGCCATCAATAGTAATAAGACATCCTTTGCAAAGCTAAACAGCCACAATAATCCTGTTAAAACTTTTGGAAGTAATAAAAAATAAGGCTAGTACTGATGGCCTAAGCCTGTGATGGAGAACCTGTGGCACGCATGCCCAAAGTGGCACACAGAGCCATTTCGCCTGGCACGTGCGGCGTTGCCTGTTCCTCTTCCGGGTTTCTTCCGGGCATGCACATGCAATGATCAGCTGGCCTTTGTGTGTGCAGCAGTGCCAGAAACCGGAAGAGCTGGTCTTCCGTTTTCCGGTGTGAGCATGCGTGCCAGCCAGCTTATCAGCGTGTGCGCATGCACAGCAGTAACCAGAAGACTTGGTTGCCGGCACGCATGCTCACGTCGGAAAACAGAAGTACCTTATCCAGCGCACTCATGCCCCCTGGGCAGCTCTTCCTGGTTGTGGCCCTGATGAGCACTCGCACACACGCAAAGCGCCCACGCCCACGTGAAGTGCTGTCTTTTCAGCAGTTGGTGCTGTGTGCATACGTTCTCTCTCCCTTTTCGGGACTGAGTGCCAAAAAGGTTCGCCATCACTGGCCTAAACTGTTTACTATTCAGCATAGTGGTATGTGTTCCATTTAAATGAAAGGGAGGGAGGGAGGGTTGGATTAAAAAATAGCATTGAGGCACTGATCATAGCAGCACAAGAACAGGCACTAAGTACCAGATCCATAGAAGCAGAATTCTACCGCATTAGTCAGATCCAAGGTAAAGACTGCAGGCCTCAGAGACAATCCAATACATAGTGGTAGGAGATAGAGGCAGGAGCCGCATGTACTAAAAGACACAACCAAGTAGCTGGCATTGTTCATAGGAACATCGGCACAGAACATGTGCTAGATACTCCTAAATCAGATAGGTCCCACAGAAGGTTGTGGAGAATAAGAAAGCTAAGATTCTGTGGACCTTCCCGGTACAGGCAGACAAGCAGGTACTAGCCAATCTACCAGACATCATAGTAGTTGATGACCAAAATACAGTGTGGGTGATAGATGTAGCAGTGCCAAATGACAGCAACATCAAGAAGACGGGGTAAGAGAAATTGGAGCCTGAAGGAGGAACTGGGAAGGATGTGGAAAGTAAAAGACCAAAGTGATCCCCTGTGGCAACAGGAGCACTTGGGTCTGTGACTTTGTTGTGGCCCGCCAGCGGCCTGCGCGGATCATGGCTGATCCCGACGACGAGGAGGCAGAGACTCAGCCAGGGCCTTCAGAACCTCCAGAGGTTCCTTCAAGTGGAGAGAGCGAAGTGGAGGAGCCTCTCCTCAATGCTCGAGCACGCAGGGCTGCCAAAAGGCAGGAGTGGCTACTCAGAAGAAGGAGGTCTCCTTGAGAGTAAGGTTTGAGGATAATTGGCCACTCCCTTAGCCTATTTAAGTCGCACGCAGTTAGTAATTTCTTGCTGGAAACTGTGTAATTATTACAGAGCATTTCGGAGAGTGAGTGTCTTATCGTATCTTGTTTTCTGGGCTGGTTGCCAACCTTTGCCGACTTTGTTTATTCTTGGTACGTTATAACTTTGATAAGGACCGTTGGTGTGTGTCACAATCCTTGGGAATCCAGAACTGGGGCAGAACAGACTCCTAAACTGGGAGAGTGGCTCCAACAGATCCCAGGAACTAAATCAGAGCTCTGTCCAAAAGAGTGCAACATCAGGAAGAGGGGGTTAAGTTAATCCCAGGCCTCTGGTAGAGCACCCAAGATTGAGGAACAAATGTATTTTAAAAACTTCACTTAAGGACTTTACACAGATGACAATAATGCAATAAGAGAAGATGTATGCTATCTTCTATTCTCTTCAAATTTCTGCAGAAATCCATATTATGTGATCTTCATGAGCATCCCCATCAACCCCTTTGATAACTGCCTTCTTCCCAAAACCACTTTAATGTTATTACCTGCCTCTGTGCTTCTGTTGCTAGCCACCCCAACCTATAGTACCCCTCATCCAAATGAAAGAGCTTCATTCGCACCCTGAACTTCCCACCATTCTAACAGGTTGGTTGTCTTTTGGCCCTTCCACCTATCAGTCAGCGACCAAACTTAACTAATAGCCACTTCATCCATCTATCAAAAGCCACTGTCCTACCAGGTCTCCCCATGGTGGACAAAGATAAAATCAAGTAATTTTCAGGAAACTAGAGGAAACTTCATTCTCCCTTTTACTGAAGGCAGAGGAGAAAACACTACCGCAGAAAATCCCAGACCAACAACACTGTCTACCAAAGTCCAAACTGAGCATAAATCATAAGTCCACCATTTTCCATCTCCATACTTATAATTAATTTCCAAATTTTATTTTAACTCCATCTGGACCTTTAATCCATTTATAACTTTCCAAACACAATATTCTAATCACCCTGTTTAAGCCAGAAAAAGAAATTGATGTCCTTAAACTTGCATTTACAACTTCTTTTTTGCCAAGGATTGACAAAAGGTCACCCAGTTTTTCCAGACTTGTCAATCCAAAGATCGTTAATAGCTGAAATCAATTAAGTAATCAAAAGTGATCAGTGAAGGAAATAGGCAAATCTAGTGTCCTTTTTAAAGGTGCTGACTACAATTTCAGCAAGATGGTTTTCCCCAATCTTTAAAAATTCTAAGCTTGCCAAGGTCCCTTGGCGGTCTCTTCATGAGGACCAACTGTCTGGAGCACGTGTGGGCGATCACAAGCCCTCTCCTTGTCTGGAGAGGAATTATGAAGAGCCATTCTACTCTGGCTTTCATTCTACAACAATTAGCTCTGCTTTTAGCAGAGCCATTTTCAGTTTACCATTTCTTCCCTGGAAGTTCGATATCTCAGATTATTCATAGAATAAATCTTAAATATAAGCAAACTACTAAGTAAACATAACAAATTGAAAAGATTGTGCATTACCTAGTTTGGTAATGAAACGTCTGCGAAAAAACAACCAAGCCCAGAGAGCACCAAGGACTCACAAATTGAAAAGAACTGTATTTGAAGAGCATACAGATAGTCCTCAAACTAAAATGATAATTGGAACTAGAATTTTCTATTGGTAAGTGATGTAGTCATAAAGCATGGCATTACATCATCACTTAGCAACTGCAACCTTAGTAGTGCCCATTCTTATTGTTAACCGAATTCTGCCAGTTATTATACTTCTGAAGCTTCTGAATCCCACTACTAATAGGCATTTCTTAGGCTTTGCAAAGCATTGTGAGAAGGGTATACACAGTTTGGAGAATGGTGGGAGTGGCCTTCTTGCAAAGTTTCCGAAGGCCTCTGAAACTTTATGAAATATCGCGAAAACGAAGCACGGTATTTGGAGAACAATGCGAGGAGCATCGAGAAGAAAGGCTGACATGGTCAGCAGTTGGCTCACATAGGGCCAGGCTGAGCGCACCTTTTCAGTGGGATGAAGAAGACAGTGAAGGTCAGCTGGGCATAGTGGGGCCTGTGGAGTTTGATACTGTGGTATTGGGATGGATGGATGAATGGCCACAGAGCTGATGGTGATACTGTGTGGTGGCACTGAGGCAGAAGTAGAGATCTGGGAGCCATGGCAACCAGCTGAGACTGCTGAAGACCCTAGGCCTCTGGTTCAGCACCACTGCTGCTGAGGAGTGCCAGAATGCATGGCACCAAAAGGGGGAGATGGGTGGGTGTAGCCAGTTGAAGCATCCCTGCAGTTGTAAGTGCATGCAGGCTGCCAAGTGCCCAAATTTTAAGCATGTGACCATGGGGGCACTGCAACAGCTGTAACTCTGAGGGCCAGATGTTAGTGCCATTTGTTAAGGACCATAACTTCAAATGGTTATTAAGTGAATGATTGTTAAGCCAGGACTAGTTAGTTTGCCATTGGGGCACAACCTATTTTCCTTAACTGATCTAAATAAGTTTGGTGCCTCACTGAATTTAGTCCATAAGTACAGGTAATCCTCGACTTAAAACTGTCTATTTGATAACTATTCAAAGTTACAACCACACTAAAAAAAAAGTGACTTAGGACCATTTTTCACACTTATGAAGCATCCCCATGGTCATGATCAAAATTCAGATGCTTGGCAGCTGGCTCATATTTATGACGGTTACAGTGTTCCCGGGGTTATATGATCCTCTTTTTAATTTAATTTAATTTAATTTAATTTCCAATTTATATACCGCCCTTCTCCCTGAGGACTCAGGGCGGTGTACAGCCAAGATAAAAAACATAGAATACAAATATTAAAACATTTAAAAATATATATAAATTTTGGCCCGAAAGTTAAGAATCACAGACTAATTAAAAGAATTTAAAAATTTTAAAAATTTCTTCTTAAGCCAACCCGGCTTGCTGAAAAAGATAGGTTTTCAGGGAACGACGGAAGGCATTGAGGTCCTGGATTCTTCTTATCTCCGGGGGCAACTGATTCCAGAGGGTGGGAGCCCCCACAGAGAAGGCCCTCCCCCTGGGGGCCACCAGCCTACATTGTTTGGCTGATGGCACCCTGAGGAGGCCCTCTCTGTGGGAGCGCACGGGTCGATGGGAGGTCATCGGTAGCAGCAGGCGGTCTCGGAGATAGCTAGGCCCTATGCCATGGAGCGCTTTAAAGGTGATAACCAACACCTTGAAGCGCACCCGGAAGACCACCGGGAGCCAGTGCAGCTCGCGCAGGAGCGGTGTTACATGGGAGCGCCATGTTGCTCCCATCACTACCCGCGCTGCTGCATTCTGGACCAGCTGGAGCCTCCGGGTGCTCTTCAAGGGGAGCCCCATGTAGAGAGCGTTACAGTAGTCAAGGCGAGAGGTGACGAGGGCGTGAGTGACTGTGCACAAGGAATCCCGATCAAGAAAGGGCCGCAACTGGCGAATCAGGCGAACCTGATAAAAGGTCCCCCTGGTAACAGCCGTCAGATGTTCCTCCAAAGACAGCTGCCTATCCAGGAGGACTCCCAGATTGCGAGCCCTTTCAGTGGGGGCCAAAGACTCGCCCCCAATAGTCAGTGATGGAGTCAACTGACTATATCGGGATGCCGGGAGCCACAGCCACTCAGTCTTGGAAGGGTTGAGCCTGAGCCTGTTCCTCCCCATCCAGATCCGCACAGCCTCCAGGCACTGGGACATCACTTCAAGGGCATCGTTGGGGTGGCCTGGGGTGGAGATGTACAGCTGGGTGTCATCAGCGTACTGGTGGTATCTCACCCCAAAGCCACGGATGATCTCGCCCAGCGGCTTCACATAAATGTTGAACAGAAGGGGCGAGAGGACCGATCCCTGCGGCACTCCACAAATGAGAGGCCTCGAGGTCGACCTCTGCCCCCCTGCCAACACAAACTGCGACCGGTCGGAGAGAAAGGAGGAGAACCACCGCAACACGGTGCCTCCCACCCCCAACTCTTCCAGCCGGTGCAGCATGATACCATGGTCGATGGTATCAAAAGCCGCTGAGAGATCTAATAGGACCAGAACAGAGGAATAACCCCTGTCCCGAGCCCTCCAGAGATCATCAACCAACGCGACCAATGCCGTTTCCGTGCTGTGCCCAGACCTGAAACCCGACTGGAACGGATCTAGATAGGATGTTTCCTCCAGGAATTGTGGAAACTGTTGCGCGACCACACTCTCAACAACCTTCGCAATGAAGCGAAGGTTGGAGACAGGACGATAGTTAGCCAATATTGCTGGATCCAGGGACGGCTTCTTGAGGAGAGGCCTCACCACCGCCTCTTTCAGGGCAGCGGGGAAGTGACCCTCACTCAACGAAGCATTAATGACGCCCTGGAGCCAGCCTCGTGTAACCTCCCGGGAAGCCAGTACCAACCAGGAGGGACACGGGTCCAGTAAACATGTGGCCGCACTAAGTCTCCCCAAAATCCTGTCCACATCATCGGGAGTCACAGCATCAAACTCCTCCCAGATAACATTCTCAAGACTGTTCCTCGTCACCCTGCCCTGATCTACCCAGTCAGAGTCCAAATCCCCCCGGATCTGAGCGATTTTGTCATACAGGTATTGTCCGAAATCCTCCGCCCTGCCTTCTAAGGGATCCAGATTTTGCTTGCCAGATTTTGCAATCTGGCAAGCAAAGTCAATGGGAAAACCAGATTTATTTAACAACCATGACACTAACTTAACTGCAGTGAACACCTGTAGCAAGAAAGGTCGTAAAAGGGGGCAAAATTCACTTAGCAAATGTTTTACTTGGCAACAGAAATGTTGGGCTCATTTGTGGTCGTAATTTGAGGACTGCCTGCAGCTGAAGAATGTACTTAAAGATGCAATTTAAAAATATATTTCCTAAAGCATGTTTCATAATTATATCTTACTTTTGGTCTAATTTATAAACAATTTGAAGATATTTAGTAATCAAAGTAACGTAAACAATGCTCTCTTTAGTATTACATCTAATGATGATTTTAGTTATTACTTATAGATAAAGTTATTAATAGAATCTCTGAAGTATAGCAAGTACACTGTTAGTCTACTTTCAAGTACAGTTCAACCATGTTAAGACATCTCGGAGGCAAATCTTATCTGCTTGCCCATCACCTGCAGCAATTATTTTCACAGTTTCTTGGCACATTCTATATTTTCTTACGAATATCCTAGAAGCAAATTCATTCATTCACAGAATTAGTTTTAAAATAAAATATCAAGCAATATTCATAAATCTTTAAGGCTTGATATAGGAATTTTGGTGACAAGCATCATTCATCATCACTACACTTAAAAGTACATGTTTAACATACCAGTTAAAAAGATATGAGCCCCCTCCCCCCTGCACTTTGGGAACAACAGTATTACAGCTTTAAAGGTCATAGCTAAAATTAGATCTAGAATTTCACCTGGAAATGAATTGTAAAGCAGACCACCAGGCATTGAAATGACATGTTTTCTGGATTTTTAGAAACAGACTTGACTGGTAGCTGTCAAATTTTAGAATTAGTAATGTTGGTGGAGGAAAATGCAAGCATTCTGGTTTTTTTAATTTTTAATAATGGACAAAATGTGTACCACATAACATACACAAAAATATACTTTAAAAAAATGTTGCATTTTTGGTAACATAGTTCTTAATATAGCAGTAGCATAAATTACATTGCTCTTAAATATCAACATACAGTGAAACAGATATTAATCCTTTAAGTCTGCCTTGTATGAGGTAATTCTGCCAATCAAAATTTTTGTCAAATCATATTTACTGATTGCATTTATATTCTACCTTTTTCTGAGACTTAAAAAGCCACAGGCCCATATAATTTTAGTCTCCTCGCCATAACTCTTGTTGAGAGAAGATTGTTAACCCTTTGAAACTATCTGTGATCCTGCTACAATTTACAATATGACCAGAGTTTCATTTAAGTGTTATTAATAGATATTGAAATTCTGATTAAATGGACAATACTCACAAGATATGAGTCATTTACACATTGATTCAACACTTACCACCTTTGTTGGAAAAAAATGTAAGGCCTCTAGAGTAATCAGCTCTCTTGTAGAGAGGCTGGGTCTCATGTTTCAAGCAATGAGATAGATGATGGCTGGTGTGAGTTTAGAACAGCCCTCCATCATCATCATCATCATCATCATCATCATCATTATTATTATTATTATTATTATTATTATTATTATTATTATTATTATAAAAGTACACATTACAGGTAATCCTCGACTTACGACCACAATTGAGCCCAAAAATTATGTTGCTTAGAGAGAAATTTGTTAAGTGAGGTTTGTCCCATTTTGCTACATTTGTTAAGTGAATCACTGCAGCTGAATTAATAACCACGGATGTTGGGTGAATCTGGCCTCCGCATTGACTTTGCTTGTCAGAAGGTTGCAAAAGGTGGTCACATGACCCTGGGACATGGCATCTGTCATAAATATGAACCAGTTTTCAAGCATCCGATGTGGGGATGGTGCAACAGTTAAAGTGCGAAAAATGGTCGTAAGTCACTTTTTTTGGTGCCATTGTAACTTCAAACAGTCACTAAATGAACTGTTGTATGTCAAAGATTACCTGTACTCTGACAATTTCGTCTAGAGAAAAAAAATCAAAAGTCTGTTTTGAAAAACTGGAAACCTTACATGAATTTTTGTTGATACAAGAATAGATCAAATTGGATGTTTTGTAAGTTAAAGAATGAAGAGAACGAGAAAAGATAAAGTTTGTACCATAGTTACTTGATAGAAAGAAGGGTGAAAGGTAAATTGTATTTTTTCCCCCACTTTTTCTTTACGTTCTAATTTTTTGTTTGTTTTGTATAATTTTACTGTACCCTGAGGAATAATTAGTGTGATCTTATTCAAGGTGTCCTATTCAAGTCCTTTTCAATCTTCAGATGCCTAAGACTTTAATGTGTAATGTATTCATTTTATCTTTTAAGTTTGTTATATACAGGAGTTTGAAAATTGTCTTAATGACAGTTGATTTAAGCTTTAGCTCTTTCCACCAGTGTTATTCTGTTCTTGACAATTTTTCCAATTCCTTACATTTAAGAATCATTTATTCTATTGGGAGAATGATCTATCAATACTTTTTTACCTAGGACACATACTTTCACTTCCCGAAGTCTTTGTAACATGCAGACCACAAATATGGAGCAAGGAGGCAGAAGTCTTAACCTGTCTTTATCCTATGAGGATACAAAAAAGAAAATAAAGTATAATAAAGAAAAACATTATAGAGATAGTTGCAGATATTTAGATGATTCACCACAAAAAAACCCATACACCAGGGGTGTCACTTGATTTCATTGAGGGCCACATCAGGGTTGTGTTTGACCTGTGGGGGCGTGGCCAGGGGGGCATGGCCAGCTCGACGTCACTCGTGTCGGGGGCACCTGTGTTGACCCAAGTGCTAAGGCAGGACTTCCCTCCCTCTTATTATAATCTTCTTTCCTTCCTTTTCTTCTTCTTCCTTCTCCTCTTTCCTTATTTTTTCTTCCTTGCTATCTTCCCATCTTTTTCTTTCTTTTCTCTTTCCATTTCTCCTTTCCTGTCCCTTCTTGCATGCTCAAATGCAAAAGGGGAAACATTTCTCCTTTTGTTTTTAGTTTGTTTAGATAGCCCTCTGCCAGCAAAAACTATGCCGGGGGGGGGGGCTGTTTTCGCTGGCAGAGGCACCGTGGGCAGGACCTTTGCTGTTTCCAGGGGAGGCCCGCAGACCAGATCTAAGCACCCCGTGGGCCAGATATGGCCCGCAGGCCTTGAGTTTGACACCCCTGTCATACACCTTTAATGCTAAAAAAAAGGTTAGAAGAAAATGGAGGTAATTTTGATATATCAACATATCTACTGATTAGGTTGGATACTTACAGAAATATGTCCGCAGAAGTTAAAACTAAAGGAGAGCTCTCTCTCTCCCTCACCCTCTTTCTAAACAAATAAGTTATAATTTGGTTGGCTTGTTTACATATTATATGAATAAAGTCATTGAATAAACTTTGGTTTCTGTTAAGGTCATAAGCCACAATATAAAAACATGATTGTTTGTTAAATTACTGATTGAAAGTATGACTTAGCAAATGGGAAGTGGGTTTTTTGTTTCTGATGTATTGTGGTTAGTGTTTCTGCTCTATCCAAACCTTAATCAGAATTTCTCATTTTGGCCGGGAAATTCTGGGAGGAGTTAAAAGTCCACAAATCTTAAATTGACAAAGTTAGGAAACACTGGTCTAAACATCCCCAGAAAAATATGCCTCTTGATTTCTTTCCATAATTTGGTTGGGTTTTTTAAGGCATAGGACATACTTGATTCTATTTTGGTTTGCTGTTTGTTTGTGATCCAGAGTCATATGGTCTAGGTAATTTTTAAATACTGTTAACTAAACATCTGGATAAGATGAGTAAGAAAAGAGAAATAGTGTCTAAATAAGCTGTCAAATGGTAAGAGGTAGTCATTAACTGAAACTAGTGAAGCAGGAAATATGGGGATTGTTCAAACATGATAGCATAATCTGAATCAAATCTGAGAGCCTGTTAAGCGAAACACGGAACCAGTGGAGATACGGTATGTTTTTCATATGTTTACCATTTGCTGGGTGAACTCGGGTAACAGTTCTGTAATAATGATACCCCCTCAGTGGCATCATTTTTCCCTTAATGAAAAGGCTACTTTATCTGGGCTGCCAAAATTCAGATGTTGGATGGTCGCATGTTTTGCTACCCAGATATTGCATTGGTTGTATTGATTGCTATTTAAAAGAAAACCAGATATCTAAAGATAGAAACCCTGAGGGGAAGGGAAGGTTTTCTTTTTTCTTTGCAATCCATTATCTTTATATATTCAATATAAGCCTTCTAGTGTATCTAAGAAGTAGCTGTCTAGATCCTTGCTATAGATACAACACGATGATTTGGCAAACTATTCTTTTTTTTTTTTTAATTTGATTTATATGCCGCCCTTCTCCGGAGACTCAGGGCGGCTTACAATGCTTTAAGCAATATTACTATTGCTTTTACTATTACTATATCTGCAGTTAATATTGCTGTCTTTCTGAAACAATCAAGCATTTATTTCACAAATCTAGGATGTCTGTGTAGAATTTCAGTATTTTTGAATACTGAAGTCTTCCTTGGATTGAATTATCATTGGAAAATGCTTTTTGTTGCTGTGCTTTTCTTTGTGATAATTAACATAGCATTTTCTGTGAAGTAGAAGATTTTGCATTTTGACTGTTCTAGTTTTGACCTTACTTTATCTGAGATAATAAAGCATAGATTAAGGAGTTGCTATGTTAAGGTTTAGAGCCGGAAATTGACTATGGAGAAGGAAAAAATTCAAGGCCAATCAGGAAGCAAAATCATAACTATAAAATCCTTGAACATTATCTAATCTCTGTGTATAATCCCTTCCTCTATCTCTCACACTATTTCTTTATTATATTCTGTTAGATAAGTAGAATCACTATTATATTGACAGTTCTAATATTATTAGCCTTTTGGCTAAAAATATCCAAGAATAATGGGTTAATAATAATCAACAAACCTTAAATGCTAGGGCAGCAGCAGAATGATTAGAAAATGAGAATAGTTTTTTTTTTATTAAAAGTTTTCGTACATGAAGATTTTAGAGGATTTAAACAAAGCACCAGTCAAACAAGGAAGAAATTTGTGCTTTTAATTTTTTTCCCTTATAGTGGTAAAATAATGTTACATTATCATTTCTTTTAGTTCCCTTAATCTGATTATATGTGCTCTCTACCTAAATTATAAAAATAATTTAAGCATCTTTGTGATGCTGCCATCTGTGTATTTATGTAGGGTTCTCCCCCCCCCCCTTTCATTTTGTTCACTCTATAACACTCAAAGCATTAAGTTCATCAGGGTATTTTCTGCTACAATTCTTTCTCAATGAACATTAAAAGAATTTTTTTTTCTAAGCACTCAGTGTTGTAACAACATTACAATTCTAGTGAAACTGTTAATCCTTAAATCCATTCTTCTATAGCAGTGGTTCTCAACCTTCCTAATGCCGCGACCCTTTAATACAGTTCCTCATGTTGTGGTGACCCCCAACCAGGAGTGGTTCTAAATTTTTTTACTACCAGTTCTGTGGGCGTGGCTTATTTTGTGGGCATGGCTTGGAGGTCATGTGACTGGGTGGGCGTGGCTAGCTGGTCATGTGACTGAGTGGCCATGGCTATGTGTATAGGGACTACTCAGAGGGCTGAAAAAAGTCATTTCTGACAGGTCCTCGCACTTTTGACTGGTCCTCACACTTATGACCATCCTCACATTTATGCCCATGCAGCATTCTTAACAACCATGTCACTCATTTCACAACTGCTTCTCTTCACCATGGTGACAAGATAGGGAAAAAACGTAAAATGTGAGGACAGTCGTAAGTTCGAGGACTGGTCAAAAGTGCGAGGACCAGTCAAAAATAACTTTTTCAGACCTCTGAGTAGTCCATATACACAAAAGGACTACCCAGAGGGCTGAAAAAAGTGATTTCTGACAGGTCCTCGCACTTTTGACCGGTCTTTGCACTTATGACTCGTCATCATTTATGCCCATTGTAGCATTCTTAACAATGTGTTACTCATTTCACAACTGCTTCTCTTCACCATGGTGACAAGATAGGGCAAAAACATAAAATGTGAGGACAGTCGTAAGTTCGAAGACTGGTCAAAAGTGCGAGGACCAGTCAGAAATAACTTTTTCAGCCCTCTGAGTAGTCCATATGCATAAAAGGATACAGCAATAGAGAGGGATGAAGGAAGGGAAGGGAAATTAGAATAGGAGTGAAGGTAAGAAAGGGAGGAAGAGAGGAGGAGAAGGAGAAAGGAAGAGGAAGTAGGCAGGAGAAGAAGAGGGGGAGGAAGAGAAAGTAAGAAGGAAAGAAATGAGAGAGGTGGTAGGTTTGAGGAGAAAGATTGCTGTACAATAAAAAAGATGAAAGGGAAGAAAGCCAACCCCAAACAAATAAAGATATTAAGATAGAGAATGAATTGTTAAACTTTAAAGAATAAAAGAGAACAAATATGAATAAATAGCAATAATTAGAAACACACATACAAACATACAATGTATTTTCTTTGAACAGAGTATTTGGCCGGTTCATAAATTTAAACAGTGTTTAGTCATTTCAATTAAATTTACAATTTCTTTATTTCCTTTTTGCCATATTTATTCCTCATCTATTTTTGTAAAAAACCAATATTACCCTTCATCCTCATTTCTAATCTTAATAAAATTCAATTTTTCCCTTCTATTCTATATTATACCCCTTCCCATTGTCATCTATTTTTATATCCATCCTCACATTGGTTAATTATGTAATATTACAGTTGTTTAATATAAATTCAACATTTTAATATAAATCAATTAGTTATATAACTACCTTTTTTGTATATTAATCAATATGAACATGAATATTCCAATTATTTCCATGCAATCCAATTTCTTACAACTCAATTAATTATATTTGCCAATAATAATAAACCAAATAATTTCCCCCATATATTCCTCCAAACCACAACTTAACCATTTCTGCTTTCAACACAATATACAATTAATAGTATGTCAATTATTACAATTCCCTAGTTAAATAGAGCTTTTTTTCTTTTGTGTTTTAAAATCTCCTCTTTTTCCCTAAATTTCCCATTGTTTGCACCTACCTTTTTTGGTGAGGAAAAAGAAAAGAAATCTGCCTGCCTAATTTTCCAACGTGCAAAGCCAACAGCCTGCTTTACTTTCTGTTTCGTTTTTCAGAATAGCTAGGGGGAAAAAAAATCAGCACTCTTTGCAAGCAAGGAGCAGAGCCATGAGCAAAACAGCTGAGAGCAAATCAGCTGAGACTCGGGAGCCGATCTAAGCAAGGGCTAATTAGCCTATGCTGAAGCTCCGTGGGCCAATAAAATTACAAAAAAACACCGAACCATTTGTTAAATTGCTGGCTCCCCCGCCCCTCACCCACCACTATTTATTGGCAATAAATAATGGTGCGGAGGGGCGGGGCAAGGGTTCGGCTGCACCACTGGCTATAGGGCGGCCCTTTGAAGCCCCGCGGCAAGAATTTAAACAGTTTTTTTTCCTCTAGCCATCAGAGGCAGCAATAGATTGGGAGTGGGCGGGGTAAACAAACGGCCAACAGTGATCCAACAGAGCAGAGAGTGAGGGTGAGTGAAGGCGTGGGGGGGGCGAGAGAGGGCTTTGGCGACCCCTGTGAAATGGCCGTTCGACCCCCAAAGGGGTCGCGACCCCCAGGTTGAGAACCGCTGTTCTATAGCATTAAGTAGATTTATTTTAACCCCCTCATGACATAGATTTTGCAAAATAGAAAGCACATACTGAAAATATAGTTAGCATTTCAACTTTACAAAATCTACAAGTGAATACCTTTTCAGGTTAAAAGTTCTTGAATACTTTAATTTTTTTAATGAAAAAGTACTTTATTATATGCTATTACTCTCAAATAAGAATAAGACCTGAATAAGTGATCAACTCAAGGTGATTCTAGGCAACTTACAGAAAGGTCAACAAAACCTAACAAAAAGAATGCAAACTACAATTTATAAATAGACAAATAGGAATAAAATAGGAATCCAGACAGAAATGCAACCATCATTCAGTAAGGCCACGACATACAACAACATGTTTCCAACATTTTTCAGGGGAAAAGCCAGATCCTCACAGTGTTTATGGAGATTCTCAGTCATCCAAGTCATGGTTGTCCCAAAGGTGCTTGTTCAAGAGGCAACTGGAAGTTCTTGTTTTTCTTTGAACACATTTTGGATCTCATCCAAGAATTTTCTTTAGCTCTGATCCTTACATCCTTTCTAATAGCTGGCAGAATTGGGACCAATCTTACATTGAAATAAAGATTGTTCCATAAGATAGATTCCACTATGTAGAAGGCAAGCCATATGCATCCAAAGATGGCATTGTTTGAGTGAAGGAACCCAGAGAACACCTTTCCTGTCAAAGCATGTGAGAACCATATAACCTGAAAAGAAGGTGGTCCCTCAAGTAGGGCTTTAAGTAGGTGATAAATAGCATCTCGATTTATACCCAAAAACAGGATGGATAAACATTGATGGTTATTTTTTTAAAAAAAATTAAAAATCAGATTTTTTTTATTTAAATCAGATTTTTTTTTTATTTTTATCAAATTTATTTTAATAAAATACTTTTGGAGTAAAAATCTATCTAAAGATAGTTTTCTATTTAAGATACATTAATAATTTAGTTTATTCAGCATGAAATAGAGCTTAGTTATGTAGCATGAGGCTGTATATTCTGCAATATTGGGACTGTCAGTCAACAGCAGGTCAGAGGAGGAGCTGCTGCAGGACAGAGATGACAGTTGCTCTTTAAAGATTATTATTTAAATCGAGTTGATTTAAATCAAGCCTTTTTACTAGTAATTTTAATCATTTAAATCAACTTAATTTAAATCAAATCCACTATGCTAGCCAATACAGCGTGTTGAGTAGTAGTATGTGAGCATAGCAAAAAGTACTATAACTACCTGCATTGCGGTATTCTGGACCAGCTATAGCTGGTGTTCAAGGCAGCCCCATGTAGATTCACTGCAGTGATCCAATGGAGAGATTTAGTTAGTTAGTTAGTTAGTTAGTTAGTTAGTTAGTTAGTTAGTTAGTTAGTGTATGGCATCTGCAGAAGTCATGCAATCACTGGTATACATATTATATAAATATATAAAGGTATGTGAACAATACAATCTAGGAGATAAAATCTTAAATTAAGATAAAATCATAATAAAATCACCATAATAAGAGGCCACAGAATTGCAATGGGATGAATGTTATAATTTGATATCTAAGGAAGTTAAGTTATTCCCTAGTATGATTTGATTGCTTATTTGTACCCTATGACTATCATTAAGTATTGCACCTTACGATTCTTAATGAATGTATCTTTTCTTTTTATGTACACTGAGAGCATATGCACCAAAGACAAATTCCTTGTGTGTCCAATCACACTTAGCCAATAAAGAATTGTATTGTATTGTATTAACCATCTAACTGGTTCTGGTGTGGCTCCAATTAGATCATCCCAGATGCCTTGACATTTCCTGAGGAGACATTCTTGAACTATATCTGTTATGGTTTGTTCTGGAGCACCAGTGTCACATTGCAGGATCTCTGTCATTCTCCATTTAAAGAGCTTTGCCTTAGTTCTGGCACGGCCTGTATAATTCATTCAGGTGACTCCATATTTTTCAGGGCAACTAAAAATGAAGAAAGAGGTTTTGTTGGAACTACTTTCTGAAAACCACAAACTCAAAGTGGTTTTGTTGGATCTGTGTGATCTGTTTGGTTGTGGTTATTAAAAGTTGTCCATATTAACAGAGCATCTGAAAGCCGATACGCATGGCAACCACAAACTGGATATTGCATCCCTCACTGTCAAAAACTACATAGGCAGCTATTAGGCTACAGCAGAAAAACTCATTGACAAAAGATATTTAACCCCAATTGGGAGTGACTAAAGATGAATGTAGTGAACCATGGAAACTCCAGAGTCACCAAAAAGTCTGTCCATGACAAGGGTCTGGTAATAAGATCAGAGTTTGAAAAAAGTTAAGAAAATCATTGATTTTCTTTCATAACAATGTAGAATGGTTATAACATATTAATTTGTCCTAGATTATAAATTATAAATGATCTATATTTTATTTTTACAGCTGACATTATCTCAACGGTTGAATTTAATTACTCTGGAGATCTTCTGGCAACAGGAGACAAAGGTGGCAGAGTGGTTATATTTCAAAGGGAACCAGAGGTGAGTAAAAAAGTGGTGTTTCAAACTGTTTTATAAAGTAATGTTGTAACATCATAATCAAATGTCATTGTTTATGCTGACACATATCTTTAAGAATTTTAAAGGTATTTTTTATTTAAAATTTAAGTTAATGAACTAGGCAAACCAGTAACATTTTTTTCTATGAACATCTTTTATACATAATTATTTTTCAGATCATTATTTTTAAATAGGTATTGCATACATAGAATTTGTGTTTATTTGCAAATAGAAGACTGGGAATAATAGAGTAATTAAAATATATTAAAGAAAAAGCATGCATATAGACTTCCTATAATGTCAT
Organism: Pituophis catenifer annectens; assembly: GCF_029215685.1. NCBI lineage: Eukaryota > Metazoa > Chordata > Lepidosauria > Squamata > Colubridae > Pituophis > Pituophis catenifer. Next base: position 62,719,436 of record NW_027256886.1, read on the forward strand.
ATGTTGCAAGAAATGTTATAAAGAATAAGCATGCACAAGGATCTTCTATAATGTCAGTTTTACTATGCGTGCATTTGCCTTTGCCTCTGTGTCATACAAGAAAACTTTCCTTTGCATCTCACTAGAGCCAGAGATGTGCAATAAAATTCAAGATACATCTTTATTACAGAATTAAAAAAATATGTGGTCATCCAGATGTTGCTGAAATATTGTTTTGACAGTATTTGCAATTACTACAAACTGTGGTAATATTGTAGTTCAGTGATAACTAGAAAAGTTTTCAGTTCCCCATCCCCAATTTATCTGTTTATAACATTGAAATTAAGAATTAGAGGTTTTGCTCCATCTGATTCATTATAACGTTTAATTTATTAGAATGTATACTATTTGTTTTCTGTTCACACATTTGTTTCCTTGCAGAATAAAAGCCGTCCTCATTCAAGGGGAGAATATAATGTTTACAGTACCTTTCAGAGTCATGAACCTGAGTTTGACTACTTGAAAAGTCTAGAAATTGAGGAAAAAATTAATAAAATTAGGTGGTTACCACAACAGAATGCTGCTCACTTCTTATTATCTACAAATGGTAAATATATTTTATTTACATAATAGTGTTGTACATACTTTAATTGCATGTGATAACTTCCATATTAGTACTTCCTCATTTTTGAATTTCTAATGTAATTGTAATTAACATGTATTTGTATCTGCTCATAAGCATTCAATAGAGCATGTTTCCCAATAAATGACTGTAAGCCTAAATAGAATGTTGGGTTAATGTTTGATGGACTTATCAGTTTGAATTCTAGATTTTCCTACCATCCTTAAACATTCAGAATAATATTATATTGAAAATAACCATATTCCTTCTGGGCTGTTCTTGATTGTAGGCTTTTATTTTTTTCCTTAATGGTTCATGAAGTATCTTGCTCCCAGTCAAATTTCCACATGTGCTTAAATTATTCTGATTGCTACATGTTTTGGTTTTGTGCACTTCCCAAGTTGTGGAATTTGAAAGAAAGTAACTACAAAATTTATTTCAAGCTAATCTATTTTATTCTTTTTCTCAGAAGCCCATTGTCCCTTGTAACAATTTCATTTCCATACCAAATATGAGGACCCAGTTTGTGGGGGCAATAAGCTGACTTTGTATAAATATACAAAAGTATGAAGGCTATTGCTTGACGCATTGTAAGCCGCCCTGAATCTCCGGAGAAGGGTGGTATATAAATCAATTTTTAAAAAAAAAAAAAATAACACCCCCTCAGCAAAAGCAGAAGTGAATATCTAAATTTGAAATTTCAAATCAGATATTTGCTAGTAGAAAAGCACAATAAAATGTCTATTTTACAGAAAAGAAATTAATGACAAAGTATATACCCTGTAATAAAATTTCTCTTTAAAGTTCCCTTTATTCACAAATCCACATCTAAGGAGGAAACCCATTAATATGTTTCACAGAAAAAAATTCATGTTGTATAAAATCATTAAGGAAATCTAGAAACATATACCCCACATTTACAAGTGTATCTTTAAAAAGCTTTTTCCCTTAAACAAAGTACCACAGCATTAATGGAATACATACTCCTACAAATAACACAAACCAAAGAATTCTTTGTAGCTGCTAGTATATTTTGAACGTCATTTGAGTACTGCAGGAGAAAGAATGAGTTTAACCAAACCTTTATTATTCATGTTTTTTGTAATCTAATACCCCTCCATCCATAACTTTTAGGTGCAAAGAAAAAGTCTTTGTGAGGACATGGGTTACCATGGCCTCACCTCTGGTTCCCTAATGTTGTATGGTGCTAGAGAGTGTTCAGTTTGTGCCACCTGCGGCCTTACCTATGGTCAGGGGAGGTAAACAGAGAGTTGGTGTGGTTGGGTCACTCAATCCCTTGACCATGACTTGCCTCCTCTGTTCACCCCATGTAAACACCTTTGACTGATGCTGATATTGCTTCTCATACTGCTGTTACTGGAGCAGCCCTGTATGAGGTGGGTATGTCATGTACTCCACTTGTAACTTGCTCTAATGCTCCTATGGCTTCTCTGATGCTTCTGGGTTCCAATCCTCTTTTGAAGGATCATTCCATTTCATGTTCACAGCTACTGCTATTTTGTGCTTCTCTGCTGCATCAAAATTCTTCATCTTATACTATTGCAGAATTTTTATCGTTTAGTTGGCGTGGTACTGAGATGGAGATGATGGCTATTCTAGCTGCATATCACCTACAACTTACTTTGGAACCCCTGACCTCTTTCTGGTGTTTGTGGTTGCCAATTCATCAATTTAATTTCCATTCATAGTGTGGCCAGGAGCCCACCTGGCTTTGCTTAAAGCTTCTAACTAACAGTTACACTGTCACTTGCTCTGTTACCCTAGCACTGACCTTATGGTTTAATTGCACATTGTTTCTTTTACTCTGCTAGAGGCATTCCTCCTTCTTGTCCTCTTTAGCCACAAAATGGAGTCCAAAAAATTGAAAATGGTATATACCATTCATGTCTGCGTAAAACTCTCTTGTCTATAACCTTCAATTGAATGAAATAATACATCACAGGTCAGCAAATGGTCAAAAGTCAAGGATTACCTGAAGCCCGTTTCCTTTGTTGTTCTTTGGCAGCTGTCCTTTAAGTTACATTGTTTGTGCAGAGATTAGTGCCTATTGATAGCCCTGTTTTCCAGGAATTGTCTGTCCTCTGCTGCATTTGAAATTGTATGCATGTTGCTAATTCCTACCTAATTTATCAAACTAAACCATTTAGTTATTTTATTTAGCCAATATTGTATGCCATAATCCTGGACAAAAGCAGAGTTACAGATTTCACTTATTGAATAAATAACTTACAGAGCTATAAACATTGCAAATGTATGGTTAATCACTGTTGAAATACAGTTATGCACAGATTATAAGCAAAGCTTCAATGTCCTCTATTTTTATAAAATCTAAAATAAATGTTGGACTGGAATCCAAACATTCTGTCAAGTTTGAATAGAAAGCCCTGCCCAACCCACCAAGTTCTCAAAGAGTGCAAAGTATATGTGGCAGTCCTGCAGAAAAGGAAACATCTCACCCCTAAATTTGGGAAAGAGGCAAGAGGCACTTGCTCCAGATTGCAAAATACTGTGTTATTTGTAAAAAGAGGTGAATAATAGGTGATATGTTCAGGTATTTTTAGTAATGTAATGCTTGAAATCTTTCTCCTTTCAGATAAAACTATTAAATTATGGAAAATCAGTGAAAGGGATAAAAGAGCTGAAGGTTATAACTTGAAAGATGAAGATGGACGACTTCGGGATCCATTTAGAATCACAGCGCTACGGGTATTTCTTTAACATTAGTAATAAAATCTGAATAATGTCTGAACCTGTTACGTTGCATTTAAGCCATAAAATATTCATTTCTGAGCTAGAATGCAAAAATATATTTTATTTATTTATTATCCTGGGTAGCACCTCAATTACCGAAGGTTTGTTGTTGTTTTTTAATGTATTGTAAAGGGTCACAGAATCAACACCCACAAACATAAATGTAAGAAAAGATCTCTGAGCTACATTTGGCCCTTAAATCCTATCATATGGCCTTTCCAACCACAAGTAGAAATTGGCAACAGCTCTGTTCTCTTGTGTGGAAAACAAATGGAAACATAAATCCTAAATTAGATTTAATAATTCAAAAAGAAAATTTCACCATCCCCTCTCCCAATCTAGGAGAAGAAAAAAACCTAGCTTCTCATTGCCTTATCTTTCCCCCAATACCTATATTATACATATTCCCTTTGGTCACTAATAGGTTGCCACTGCCTAGTATAAACAATCCTAATCTGGATGGTCTGATTTTGTTTTTCTATATTCCTTTAATGTAGGACTTCTGAAATTCACTGTTCTGCTGCATAAAAAGACTAAAAAAAATAATATTTGAAATAACTGATCTTCTATGTTGAATAACATCAATTGCTTGATGCAGAACATTTTAATGCTATATGAAAGTTAGGTTTCATTTTAGTTTAAGTAATGTATGTCAATTAATTTAATTATTTTGGAAGATTTTTACTGTGTTAGCTAATTCTTCAATCATAAAGAAGTAAGCTATCTCTGTACTTTATGCAAGATAGTTCCTCCCTCCCTTAACATTTTATGAAGCCCATCTCCCCTTTAAGGCAATTCTAGGCGCCTTTCATTGGCAGGATATATTTTCTCTCCTCAATAGGCAATATTCTTATATTGTCTCTATCTGAAAAGAAGACAACTCTGCTACCCCTACCCCACCCCACCCCAATAATTTACCTGTAAAGTGATAGGAATATCTTGGATTCCCTGACAAGGTAAAGCAGGGGTGTCAAGGTCACGGTGTCATATTGTCACATGACGTATTGTGACTTCCCCCCGTTGCTAAATCGGGTGGGCGTGGCCATCACGTGACACATTCTGCCCGCGGGCTGCGAGTTTAACACCCCGGAGGTAAAGGAAGGAAGGAAAAGACAGGTTTCTTCTTCAGTTTGCAACAAGGAGGTAGTGAGGTAGATCATCTTAAATTCAGGATTGTCTTCTATTTATTATATCCAGCAATGTTTCTGATATAATGATGCTTGTAATATTACACCAAGTTGGATGCTAGATGTTGAGCATGTGAAAAGCCCAGATGATGCAGTTTTACAAAGTATATTAATGTAATTATACACTGTTATCTTTATAATTTTTAGAAACAAATGGATACACTTTTTTAACAGAGTGTTAGCATGCTTGCTTCTTTCTAAATGCTGTTGATACTTCAGACACTTCTTGTTACTAATATTAATAAGATGTGATTACGAGGTATTTTATTCTGAAACTTCTATGGAATGATAGAATTTGCTACTAGAACTCAGTGCTATACTAGGTAACCAGTATTTGCAAAAAATAATAATAATAATTACAATATGAATGAGGCAACAGTAGTTTGTGGCAGTATCACCTTTGTAATCATAACCCAGGTTAAAATTGTATACTCACTTCCCTGGAAGTAATTCCATTGAATATATTTCCATGGGGACATAGATTGTACAGTTTGAGCAAGCCACCTTCTAATTAAAACTTTTTAAATGGTTTTTGAAAAGCATTTAGCTTTAAATGCTATCAAACTAATTTGAAGTTTCAAATTAATATCTCTTTCTCAATTTTTAGGTGCCAATATTGAAACCCATGGATCTCATGGTAGAAGCAAGTCCCCGAAGGATATTTGCAAATGCACACACATATCACATAAACTCTATTTCAGTAAATAGTGATCATGAAACATACCTTTCTGCAGATGACCTAAGAATCAACCTGTGGCATTTAGAAATCACAGATAGAAGTTTTAGTATCCTTTTTACGTAAGGAAAAAAATGTATAAATATAATAGAATGAAATAGTTACTGTTTAATACTTGATTAAGTCTCAGCAGGTGGCAGCACCTGACTGATCTTGTCTGGTCACAGAATCTAAGCAAAACTGCTTAGTATTTAAATTAAGTTAGACGACCAAAGAATCGGGATCTGTAGACTAGAGCAGAAAATCAAAGTACATCCTAAAAGGCAGTGGCATACCTTTTTCATGACCCTGCCAAGAAAAGTGACAATTCTTACTGACTTCACTGGGTATATTGCTTTTCTTTACAGCTGGTGCACAGTGGATCACAGAGAAAGCCAAAGAATACCAATGAGAAGTCAGTATCTGCCACATTGATTACAGAAAGCCTTCAGTTGTGTCACTCATGTCAAGCTGTGGGATGTGCTTAGAAGAATGGAAATCTTGGGAGATCTTGTCCTCATGAAAAAACTATGAACAGAGCATGTTGAAACAGCTTGAGGTTTGGCAAAGGAGTGAAGCAAGGCTGTATACTTTCCCCTTATCTTTTCAGCCTATAGGCTGACTATCCATTAAAGAAAATTGAATTAAAAGATTAAAAGAACAAGGGGGTTTTAAAATGGGAGGAAGAAACATCAGCAGCCTGCATTGTGCTTATACCCTACTCTGATAGTCAAAAATGCAAAGGATCTACAAGTTCTGTAATAAATGTCCAGAAAATAATGAAAAAGATGGGACTAAAATTAAAGACCAAACTTGATAGTGGGTACAAAAACCAACCTTAGAGTTGACAATGAAGATATCAAAATGTTAAAAATCTTCTGCCTTTTAGGATCCTTTGAAAGGAAAAAGTGAAGGATTGGGCCACTGACTGGAATTTGGTAGAGCAATCATGAAGGCCTTGGAAAAGTTATTCAAATGGTGTGATGTTTTATACTTACAAAGATCAGAATTGTGCAGGTTTTCCTGTGACACTATGGAAACTAAAGTTAGATTTTGAAGACAAAGGTTATTGACAGTTATGATATTTGGTTTTGGAGAAGACTCGTTTGGATACCACAGAGAGCCAAGAAAACAAATGGATCCTCAAACTAATAATCTAGAGTTCTCACTTGAGCGTGACACACATAACCAGAATTGAATCATCATTCAACCATATTATACAAAGACCTAGCTTTCTGAGAAGATTCTAATGTTGGAAGGAAAAAGAAGAGGATGGCAACAGAAAGATGGATGGACTTGGCTACAGTAGCAACAAGTGAAAAACAGGAAGACCTGAAGGACCAGTTTAGAGACACATCATTGTGAATTAACCTTCCTTTGTGATTGCTAATGGAGTCAACACTGACTGGACAACACATAATCATAACTCTTTAAATGGTGTTACTGAAAATTCAATGGCTTGACTACACTCAAAGATAGTATGAATTCTTCTGACCCCTTGAACATAAAGTGCCTGTTGGCTTGTTCATAAATTACAAGCTTAATATAAAATATTAACTTCATTTAACGTAATTGCACAGTGAAAGTGAAATTACAGAATAGCTTAGTTTTGTTACCATGTCCTTGAATCCTACATATCTGAAATGCTAAACAGTTAAAATTATGTCAATAAATAGTAAACATGTTCATAAAGCTGTTCTGAAATTTAAGTGACTGTTTTAGAAACTACATTAAATGCCACAGATAAAGGTTCTGAATGTTGCAACAGAATTTTATTTAAAGATTTCATAATGTTTCTCCTGTGTAAAGTTGGATTTTTGGGATAACCAAATCAATATTAACCTTTACAAGCAACTTTCAGATATTGTAGACATAAAGCCTGCTAATATGGAGGAATTAACAGAAGTGATAACTGCAGCAGAGTTTCATCCTCATCATTGTAATGTGTTTGTCTACAGCAGTAGCAAAGGAACTATTCGGCTCTGTGATATGCGTTCTTCAGCCCTTTGTGATAGGCATTCAAAATGTAAGTAGTTAGGCTTTATAAAGCATATTCGGAACTGAAATGGGTATGTTCATTTTTGTGAATAAGTACTATATAATTGACAGTAAAGAACTTTTCAATATCATTCCTATGGTGAAAGAATTTTAAAGAATAGAAAACCTATTATTTTAGCTCAGGGGTATCAAACTGGCGGCCCACAGGCCGGATGCATCACACGCAGGCCACGCCCACCCCAGGTCAGCAAATGGGAAAAACATTGCAAAATGTAACATGACGGTAATGTGACGTGGTGAGTTTGACACCCGTGCTTTAGATAGTTCTTAAGCAAGGCTGAAGTGTGAGACATGACTAATATAATTTAGTTTGCTCATTTATAAAATATAGCTGCTCGATTTTTGGCAATCCTATCTTAACTAGGTATTTTTTATAAAAAAAAAAAAAACTTAAGTTTCAGTATATTTTTGCTACATCAGTTGGGTTGATAAAACATAACCTTTTAATAATGATCATAGCTAATTTAAGTTGACAGAACAAAATCATCTATTACAAATCTGTTTTCTAATGTGTTGGATTTGAAATAGTGTGTAAACATTTCTAAACTCAAAATTAAACATCCCATATCCTGAAGGAATGTCTCACGGTCATGGTCTTGTTTTGAGTCTGCTAATTTTTTTATATATATATATTTAATTGGAAACACTCCCTAATATATTTTTAAAAAGAATTCAGTTGTTAAGGCTGCAATTGTAATTAAGTTTGAAAAATACTAATACTCTTGCAATTTGTAGTTAGATATTGAGAGAAAAAATAATTGTGATATTAGTTTGGGGTTAGACTCTTTTTTTTTTTCATCTTTATGCTTATGCATAGTAAGTATTGTTCCTCCTAATCTGGTGCCATTTCAAAAAAAAATGGAAATAGGCTCCTGAGAAGCTTGTACAAATATAGAACTATGAAGTACCTTAATATGCATTCATCTCGCCCCCAGAAACAGTACCCAAAAGTGGCTAGGAATAAAATGCAAATTAAATAACAAAGCTGTTAACAATTATGATGTAAAATTATTTGACACATGAACAGCATGAGAAATTAGAGAAGGTTATCTATCTTTGGGATGATTTAGGCCAAATTCAGTGGTTTCATGAATGGGTAAAGGCAGATTTTGCACTAACCTTCAATGGAAAATTGTCCTGTCATGAATGGTATGTCATGACTGCTTCTGCAATAAGGTTCTTGGGAGAGTGTTAGGGCTGGACTGGGGAAGGCTTTGGATCCAATTGTGATCCAAATTCCCTCCATTTTCCAGGCATACTTCTGGAGTGAATGGGAAACTATATCGGCCCCTGGAGCTGATGTAATTACTTGCTTTCCCTTGGGGAATGTAATGGGAAGAGGGTTTAAAAAAAAAAAAAGACCAATTGGCGAGATAATATTTTTACAAAGGTAAAAGCTGCAACCCTCTCTTCTGCCCTAGCTGGCATGAGCACAGCAGAACTCAGGAAGTGGAGGATCCTCCGGGAAAGATTCTCTTTCCCCCACCTTATTGGATTGGTTTGCCAGGTAGTATCTTGAAGCATTTTAAACTGTTTTCTTGTTATTAGATAACTCTGCTTATGAAAGCCTGAAATGACTGCTTTCATAATTAAATGTAAATAAATAAAAAGCTAGACTTCTCAACCTTTGGTTCAATGTAGTTTCCAGAAACAAAATATGTCATGATTATACATTGATCATTTTTAATAGCTATTTAATATTTAAAGGTTTAGGAGCTCACATTTTGAAAATAATTTGCTTTCTGATTACAACTGTTTTAGAATAAATCATGTGAGCAAACAAGAGGAACTCTTAGGGTTTTATGCAGTTTCCCTGATTGTACTAGTTGATTTTCAGGCCCAAGATGCTTACATTGTATAAAGACTTTTGTACAATGATTGCTAGAAGTTTTCTTCCCATAAACTATATTCTGAGGTACTCTTAGCAGAGGAATTCTTGCAGATCCCATCTTGTATATGTTTAATATCAAGAACTGTTAATTTTCTTTATCACGGGGATTTATGAAATGAAACAACATTTTAAATTAAATGTAGCCCTTTTCTAGTTTAGAAGGGGACATAAAATTTATAATTTTATCCAAGATATTTAGATATGTCCTTATGTTTACTTATTTTTATTTGTTTCTATTTATATGGCTACCACCTCAATCTCGTGATTCAGGGTGGCAAACAACAATTTAAAAGATAAAATAATATCACTGTTTTGTACTTATATTTGGTGAAATATATTTTACTGTTGGTTAGTTTAACATTGTTCAAGAGCCTGAAGCCATTGATTGGGAAGAATATTGTTTGTTGAATATTTAAATATAAACTTTATAAATTGGAGATCAAAGATTAGCAAAAGCAACATTATTTCTGTATAACTAAGGAAATGCCAGTAAAACTCAGAAATTAAGCCGCATTAGGATTAGCAAGGAGAAAATTAAAACTTCAATTTCTTTACTGTTTTTTGAGCACAAATAGTTGTTCATAAACACCTGCTATGGTACCTGTAGAGCTTCTGTAGTGCCCCATCCAATTTGGTTTGTTTGGTTGTTTTAGATTAATAAAATCAATAAATGAGAAACTGGAATATTGCAGATAATCAGATATTTTATCTTTGAAGTATTTTCTGGTCTTAATATACATTATTAGAAAATACAAATATGGAAGAGTGCCATCCTACTCAGAAGTTATGCCAGTCAACTTGTTATGATAGAGCAAGAGTCCCCAACCCCTGGGCTGTGGCCTGTTCTAAGCTGGGCCGTGCAAGTGGCAGGTGAGAGCGCATGTGCACAGCATCACTTGCGTGTGCAGTGGGCACTCATTAAGCTCCATTTGCACATGCGTGTGTGTCTGCTGCACAACAGAACCATCTCTTCCACCACCACCACCCGCCCCTCTGGTCAGCCAAGCCAGAAAGGTTGGGTACCGCCACTGTAGAACTGAGATGCTTAAAATCTTTTTATCTTGGGACCCTTTGCCACTTTAAAAAATTATGGTGGATACAAAAGAGGTTCTGTTTCTACAGGTTACATTTACCTATATTTATTATATTAAAAATTAAAATTGACACCATTGCTGCTGCCACTTCTCACAATTATTTGATGGGAATTCAATATTGTATTATTTTTCAACTTGTTAGTAATTAATATTCATTTCATGAAACCCTGACAGAGTCTTGAGGGACCCTCAGGATCTTAGGAGCACACTTTAACAAATATTAATGTAGAGCAACACATAAGTGTATATGTGTATCCAGAGTCACTTTGGTACCCATTCTAATAGGCAGAGAATGGACATGTCTTTAATTTATTAAATGTATATGCCACCTATCTCATTGTGAAGTTACCCTGGGCTTACAAGCTTTATTTCAGTAACTCTCAAGGCATACTGTCTGGAAATACAGGTAGTCCTCGACTTATAACCACAATTGAACCCAAAATTTATGTTGTTAAGTGAGACATTTGTTAAGTGAGGTTTGCCTCGTTTTACGAAATTTCTTGCCATGGTTGTTAAATGAATCACTGCAGTTGTTAAATTAGTAACCCGGTTGTTAATCTGGCTTCCCCATTGACTTTGCTTGTCAGAAGGTCAGAAAAGGGGATTACATGACCTTGAGACACTACAAGAGTCATAAATATGAACCAGTTGCCAAACACCTGAATTTTGATAACATGACCATGGGGAAGCTGCAAAGGTCATAACTGTGAAAAACTCATAAGTCACTTTTCAGTGCCGTTGTAACTTTGAACAGTCACTAAATGAACTGTTGTAAGTCAAGGACTATCTGTAGCTGCTTTAGCTAAGCCTACATTTATTGAAAAGGTAACAATGTTCATCTACATAATTATTAATCATTTTCATCCCTATCTTGTAATTTTCAGTCTTTGAGGAGCCTGAAGATCCCAGCAGCAGATCATTCTTTTCAGAAATAATATCTTCAATATCAGATGTAAAATTCAGTCACAGTGGTCGATACATGATGACCCGAGATTATCTTTCAGTTAAAGTATGGGATTTAAATATGGAAAACAGGCCAGTAGAGACCTATCAGGTATAGTGCTCATGCTTTAAAAAAAGAAAAATAGATACTCTGCAATGGAAAACCTTCTCATACTGTTCTGCACTTGTATATTTTAAGGTTCATGAATATCTTCGAAGCAAACTCTGTTCACTGTATGAGAATGATTGCATCTTTGATAAATTTGAATGCTGCTGGAATGGTTCTGATAGGTAAGTCTGGTTTATATACGTCAAAAAATTTCCTGAATATTGAAAACGGTTATATTGTCTAACCGTAGCAAAAATAAGAGAGAGACGGTTCACTTTAACATATTTGCAGTATAATAGTGTATTATCCAGAATTTGCTAGTCCATTGAAAAGGCCAACATTTGCAAACCCTGCTCTGCCTCTAAATGATGACATGTGATAGCATGTATAATAGATTAATAAAGGTGCCTCCAGATGTGTATTCATAACCCTGATCCACTTTACAGATCATTTGATTGGATCTGATTCACCCTTTGAATTTGGAGGCATAAAAATATCTAAAGTTTTTTTTTTTAATGAGATGAACATTGAAGTATGGTAGACGTTCTGAAGGAGGAGTTAGCAGACTTCTTATGAGAAGGGAACAGAGACCATGTCACTACTTGTCACCATTCCCAAGGGATGTGACTCCCCAGCTATACCCTGAGAGTCAGTGAAACTATTGCCAAAATAAACTAAGGAGCTGCAGGCACCTCTCCCTCTCTTGCTTCCTCTATTTCTTTTGGGGACGTGAGCAAGATGATTTTATGTGGTGAACCACATCCGATCCATGGGTTGCAGGTTGCCAAACCCTCTTCTAGCAATTACTAAGTTTGCAAACAACTTTAAGGGATTCCACACAATAATTTTTTGAAATACTTCTATTGTATCTCTTTTAAGTCAAAGATTAAGGACACCATAGCTGTCTCTAAATTATCAAGAAAAAAAGCCTACTTTTAACCCCATTATTTGCAATATCTTTAAAATGAATAGTTGTGGCCAAGGCCTATTAAAGAACATTGCAACAGCAACTGTATTTAAAGCGTGTCCCAAACCAATGTTAGTCCTGCTTCTCATTTTCCAGCTTTTCTTCTTAAAAGCAGTAAACATCTGTAGCCAACTTAACAGCAGTTAGCATTTAGGAACAAGGACTGTTTTTTAGGCTAACCTCCTTTTATTCAGTGTTGAGTGTGAAATTAACTTCAAGCAATTCAATTCAATTCAATTCGTTGTTGACAAGAATACAGCATGTGTACAAAGAGATTGGCTGAGCCTCCCTTTGTGCACGCACACACTCTGCAACACAATACAACTCACAGTGAAAGACAAAAAGAAAATCCCTAGCCCAGTGAATCCTACTAACAAACACTCAGTCCTATTGCACCTGCAATTATTGCAGGTTGCACCGGCCCCGCAAGTCAATCGTACTATGTTGTTGTAGAGTTATTTTTCATTCAGGAATGTGACAGTCCACAGATAAAAACTGTTCTTCAGCCTGTTTGTGCGGCTGCCTATGCTTCTATATCTTCTATAAGCAAATACAATTAAAAGAAATGTTGCCCAAACATGGAAACCATTCCCGCTGATGATAAGGGCAAGAATTTGTCAATCGCTCCTAAAAGGCAATTGATAAATACCTATAACTTAGTGCTTCTGCCATTCATAATACTGGCTGAAAAGCTGCTGGGAGAATTTCTTCCAGGCAAAATCAGAGCTACTTCAACCTGCCTCTTCCTCTTCCACTTACCATTGTTCTTAAACTGAACAGACACCCCTCACCAGTTCACTCTTTTGCTGTTGCAAGGAGAGGGGTTGCTTAACTCACATGAAGGATTTTACAGACTAAGTAGTTGCATAGACCCTCTCTGTAACTATAGCTACCTTCTGATAAACCCTGTTGGCTATGCATTCCAATTTGCAGAACTGCAAATTTTCCAGTTCTGGAACCAATGAAGTTGTGGCTAAAGAAACTTCAGAAGGAAGCTGTTCAGTTTTAGAATGTAGTGGCAGGATTTCTGGGCTTAGTAACGTCAAGAGAAAGGAGTTGAGGACCAGCCTGATTTATCTTTGCCATTGCCATTCCTATTCCTCTGGCCGAATCTCACCAGAAATGAGTATTGGAGCTAGTAAAAGAGGAGAGCTGCTTTGCTTTGCTTTTATTGCTATGTGTCTATGGATGTGCCATAGGAGGAAGGTGCAGTTGTCACATGGATTCCTGTTTCATGCTGCAGACTGAATAGAAAGGGCAATGCTGCTGATCATGATGAAGAGGAAAGAGGTCAAAGGATATTGAATGATGCTGTACCATTGTCTTGTAAAAAGCATCTCTTCCTTTCTCTGTGCTGAGGAACAGCTATATTTGCAGCTGTTGGCGCAGGTTAAACTATCATGCTTCTTCCTTTAGGTTTTTCCTCTGCTTATAGATGGAAGAGGAATTGCTTCCCTCGTGCCACAATAATATTTCCCACACGTTTGGAAACTAGAGGGATGCCTTTACTGTGTCCAAAATCCACTTGTCTGTTATCTTCCATGTTGCACTGCAACCAGTGCCCCACTTCATGTTGTTATTCAAATTTATGTTTATTTAAAGCACAAATTACGAGCTTCTTGGTGCTTCTGCATTATGTTTATGAGTTTATTTTTACAGTTGCATATTTGATACATTGTAATATAAGGAAATAATATCTTAAAAGTTAGCTTTTAAGATATAGCATATAAAGTAGAAACTGCCTCAAATCCAATTGTGCTAGGCTTAAAACAAAAATAAACACATATAAAACAGGGTTTGTCCTCCTGGGAAGAATGAAAAGAGAGACTGCACATGCTGATATGATAAATGCTCTACTGCAAATGTCAGAAAATTTAAATAAGATTTGGCTGAATTCAAAGAAATAAAAGACATTTTTTAAAAAAATTATTCTCTCTCCTCCATCCCCATAAACCTGTTCAGATTCTAGCAGCAAAACAAGATACAAACAGTAGAGCAGAAACAAAGAGCAGGATTATTTTCCCACCCTAAGAATTCCAATAGTTAGAATTTTCAAAATTCATAAAATTAATTGGCCAGCTTTTGGGTATGAGAGAACCTATTGCACCACTAAACCCCTCCTTTGTGCTGTAAACATAGGAGAACAGAGTTGCAACATTGTTTCAGATCCTCCTAGAGTGAGAAGCATGGAGGGATTTCATTGAATGACTGGCCTTTTTCAGACAGTTCAGCTCACTTCTATCTGGTTCAGTGATTCTGATAAGTGATCTACTTATGTAGAGTGATTTTAATGAATTTTCCATAAATCAAATTGCCTTGTTAAAAATCTATGCAGCTTTTAAGTGTTTTTAATGTTCTACTGCAAGGCATCTCAAGGTATCTCAATAATGGGCCTAAAGGGCCTTGTCAGGTATGTTTCCTTCAAAATCCAGGAAAAAATGACCCAAACTCCATTTTAATAGAGATTAGTACTTTACTGAAAATGAAGCGATCGCAACCCAGGTAAAGCTGGAACTAAGCAAAACGCGCGAAATTGCATCTAGAAAGCATCTTCCCCCCCCCCCTTGTCCATCGTCCATCATCCAATCCAAAGGTCAGGTGGAATCACGTCTGGCAACGTCATCCATCAGGAATGAAATGACGGTTGGTCTGACGGCTCCTTTGGAGAATTGGTTTCGTTTCTTGAAAAGACTCCTCCTGCATCCTTCCCCCCCTTCGCCCCTCTAACTGTCCCCCCCTCCCCCCCCGTTTCTTATGGCAGCTGAAGCAGTCAAAGCGGAGGCTGACAGGCCTAATATAATTCAAACAAATAACGTTGCCATAAGCAGAATTATTGTTATGTGATGAGACATGTTCTTCACGTGGCATGAAATAAATGCCAGGGTCAGTTCCTGTTAGCGGACCAAATAATATTATATATATTAATGGAATGGAATTTTTGAGGCATACTCAAATACTAATACTTAAATACTAGGTAGACATATGGCAAATAATAGTCGCTGCGTATAAAATTTCTGCATCAACCTACTGTTTGAAAAATACTGGGCCAGAAATAATAATAAAAGCCTTTATTGTCATTGTACATCATGTATACAACAAAATTGGTTTAGCCTCTACTGGTGCAATCCATAACAGAATAATCTCTCCCTGTTAACCCAGAGAACTGCTGGCAGCCAGAATGGATAGTATTGTCCCAGATAAGCCAGAAAGAGGTTTTTAGGAATCTATATTTGAAAGCAATGTATGCAGCAGACCACTTATTTAACCATTTATTTAATGCATTCCATTTTAAACACACGATTCTAGATACATTTAATGCCTCAACACCCAAACTGGCACTATAGAAATGCCACAACAGACCATTAAATAACAGTGGCACAATTTCTCAGATCTATTTTATAAAGAAAAATAGTGATAAGCCTTAAAGGGATTCTGGACATTATTTTAGTTTTTAAGACTTCCCGCCATCCATTCAAAATGGAGAATAGATGACTAATGTTGAGCCCAGACTCTTCTGCCTACATTATCAAAAAATGCTGTTGTATAAAATGGCCTATAAATTGAGGACAACATGAAATATGGCAGTGATATATTAAGGATTGATAGCATCTAGGTAACAGCATAATTGCATAAAATTCAATTTAAACTGAAGAAAACACAGTCACAAAATTGAACATCCTTTAAAAACAAGAGGGAATGTTTAAAGATTACAGCAGTATGACAAAACAGCTGAGTTTGAGAGAGAGAGAGACCTGATCCAACAGCTATAGTAGTGCTGAACTGCAGTATATCATTATAAAGCTTATAAAAGCCTGGGAGAATAAAAAGTGGTCTTCACCAGGAACTGTATAAAACATTTAACTAGTGTTCAGTTTACATTAAATCTTCCTGGAATTGGCATTCTACAGTTATGGCCAGAGGGGAGGGGGGAGGGGAGGTGCTGCTAGCCAAAACTGCATTTTGAGAGGCAGGGGAAAGGATGCCTTCAACTTATTCTATCTCAAGACACAGGTAAATGTTGGTAATCTTTCTAATCCTGATGTCTGTACCCATAAAATGCTCTTAAGTTGTAACATTAGCTATGTTGATAGTATATTTAAAGTGAAGACATCAGCTGTACATTAGGTGACACAAGTGATGAGTGAATAACACCAATCTACAAATCTGATCTCTGAATCACCAATCCACTTCTAGCACAGGTGGAATAATGCATAGCTGATTATTACAATAATCCATTACAATAATCAGGCACATTTTCATTGTTAATCCTGGATTTTGTGATATTCTATAATAATACTTGCATGTACCACTATTATTATAGTGTATTCATTAGCAAATTATTATTTTCTCTTAGTTTGTATTATTTGTGATTCTCTTGTAATTGCTTTAACAATTTATTTAAAGACTTCTATTATGTATGTGTGTGTATATAAGTTCTTGTTTAAAAATAAGTGTCAATCCTGTGGCTCTTATCTGATTTAGTGAACAGCAAAGAGAGGGAAATTGGGTGATTATTTAGGAGGACCTTTATAGCAATTATTGTCATCCAGCTGAAATAAATGAGTAAAACATTGTTCTTTCTTTCCTACAGTGCCATTATGACTGGCTCCTATAACAACTTCTTTAGGATGTTTGATCGGAACACACGGCGAGATATTACATTAGAGGCCTCAAGAGAAAGTAGCAAACCTCGAGCCATCTTAAAACCCCGGAAAGTGTGTACAGGTGGCAAAAGAAAGAAAGATGAAATAAGTGTTGACAGTCTGGACTTCAATAAGAAGATCCTTCATACAGCATGGCACCCTGCGGAGAACATCATTGCTGTAGCTGCAACCAATAACTTGTATATATTCCAAGACAAAATTAATTAAAGACGGCTTATTTGAGGACAGAGTTGTCGTCTTGAATAGTTAAGCTCTGTTGTTTATCTGTCAGAGATGGCCTTGTTGTCCTTCCAGTAAAGAACATTGATGCACTTATTTCCCTTTATAGGCAAAGGAGAGAAACTGGCCTGGACTTGAGTTCGTGGTGTATTTCTGCCTTCAGTGAGGGGGGAACATGGAATTGATTTTTGTAAACAAGGAAAGCCCACTGGAAGCAGAATTGATGGACAATACTTAATAAAAGTCAATATTAAAAAAAAATTGTATTTATTTAAGTCTGAGCCTCCCTTTCCAGTTGATAGACCAAAAATCTAACACCCAAGAAACAAATTGTCATAAAAATGTAATTTTTATCTCACATGCTCTTTATCTGCTGTAATATTTGGGCCTTTCAGAACATATATTTGTGCTTTATACCTGTAAACATTCTTTCTCTGGCCTTCATCTAAGCTTTAGGTGTTTCTACCTTTGAGCATATAGGTAAGTCTAGAGTTGGGTGTGTAGACAGGTTTTTCATGTATATTTACTCACCAACTGTATAACCACACCTTCTGGTGTAAACCACTTAATAAAAATAACAAACTATAAAAAAAGTGTTTTTAAATCTGAAAGTATGTATTCAGTCTTTTTTATTGCATGTATTGAGATTGTGCAAGATACCTGATGGAAAGATTTGAAGTTTGTCCCCAAAAAAATATTTATTATACAAAATGAGCAGTTTTGGGTGATGTCCTACTGCTTCAAACTCTAAATTGAAAATTGTATCCAGCTGTCGTCTTTACCCTAGTTTGTATTGCTTTTCTATGTTTAAAAGAAGATATCATATGGTATGCACAAAAGAGGTGATGTGAAAAACAGCCCGTTTACTTACATGTAGCCTTAAACAATGGGCCATGTACATTAGAACCTTCAATAATCATTGTTTTGGTTAATAGTAAATATGCTTTACAATTAATGGTAATGTGCATACATGAATGTGCATTACATTTTTTACCCTTAGTTCTATGTTTTCAAGAAGATGGGTTTTTTTAATACTAAACTAGGCATAAGCAGATGCAAGCATATTGCCCCTGAAGCTCAACCTTGTATGTTATTATAATTAATTATGCCAAACAGGAGCACATTTAGATATATTTCAACTCTTAATCTGGGCCTGTGACACCAGGAGACCTACACTTGGTTGTCTTAAGGCTGATGTGGAAATGCATTAATGCTAAGTTTCCACTAGGAATGGGGGCAAAGAAAAATACATCTCTTTTATGATTTTTTTTCATAGAAGTAGGAATAGCTCCCAGTATTTCACTGTAAACATCTCTGGGAGTAAACCTAAAAAATAGCAATGGGCACAATTTTAATAAATTACATATCTTCCACTTTCTGTAAAGTTAACTGCTGAATGTGCCTATGAAATCCCCCTTAAAATTCAGGCCCTTTGAGCTTCCTGAAGATAAGATAGGGTGATTTGTTAATGCTTTAAATTAAATGAAGGTTTAATATGATTATTAAAAGTATGAGTATGCAAGAAGAATGTGTCTCTGATCCTATCCTGTCAATGTTCATGGAGTGCCACTCGTCCTCAAAATCTAACACCAATTTGGTGGATCGAAAAATAAAAATCATATACTGTATACCAGTTGTGACACTATTTGCAAATCTTGAAATGTGGAACCAATAGGTCATTTAACCAATAGATTGACTTTGTTCCCTCCCTGACTTCCTGCAAAACAAATACAATGGGTTTGTATATAATTGTTCTATTATTTTGATCAAAAAGTTTAATAAATTTTAAATGTTTACCTGAATTTGTACTGTGTACTTTAAAACTCAATGTTTTTCCCCCTAAATTTGCATTAAATGCCTTTGAAATATATATATTTAATATTCATTGTCCAGTGCTGTGCTAGTTGATAGCAGGTAGTGGTCAAGAATAAGTTAATTTGATTCTTTCTAGACCTGGTTCTCATTTGTATTTTGCATGGAAATGCAGAGATTCTACTTTTTCCTTTTGTATTCTTGATTTTAAATCCTATTTTTAACATTTTTACGTAATTATGCATATGAAACGTATTCCATCCTACCAAAGATCATACGTTTACAAGGTTGATACTGTTTATATCCTATTGTTAATTATAAATTAGCAAATCAAAACTTCAGACATGTTAATGTTTTCAGTCTGAATGACTCCATCAATTTCTTCTATAGACAGCAATATTTAAAGGAGTTCAATGGATTAAAATTAAGCATTTACTATAGTATTGCAACCATCCTTTTCTTAAAGAAAGGCCTTTTTTCACATTGTGTAAAACAGAGCAGGTATTGCTGACTTCTGCATGTCTGATTGGATTAATTTTAACTATCTGGAGCCTCATTATTTATGATACATTTTCTGCTTATGAGTATTCATAGCCTATAGAGAGTTCGCGCTGCTTCGCCTGATTCTAAGTTTCAATTTATGTTCCCAAAAATTAAATAAGGAATTGGATACTCTATAAAGCAA
Source organism: Pituophis catenifer annectens (assembly GCF_029215685.1). Lineage (NCBI taxonomy): Eukaryota > Metazoa > Chordata > Lepidosauria > Squamata > Colubridae > Pituophis > Pituophis catenifer. The sequence continues at coordinate 62,739,152 of NW_027256886.1, forward strand.
AATATCATATTTTTACCATCAACCACACCATCACTTTATCAGTGAGATAGGTGGCATATATATTTAATCAATACAAATAAAACTATAGGGCTAAAGATGTTTTTAAGAGTGAAAAATCGGGACTTTCAATGTGTATTCCGCTTACTAGGGAAAAAAAATTGGTAAAAGTATCTGGTGAGAGATGCAACAAACATCTTTTGTTTGTTAGAGGGTTTTATTACTGGCTGCTGCTAACTATTTTGACACAGGGCTGTCTCTTGTCAGGCAATCATAAGTACATTTAAAAACTCTAAAAATTCAAAATGGATATATTTGTTTGCTTATGCTTCAGCCCTTTATTTTCTAAGGTGGGCACATCTGACTTCAATTTCCAAAGAGGACATTTGAAAATAACCCCAGAATAACATTTAGTTTCATCGTACATTAATGCACTAGAGAATTCAAAAGCAACATACAGGTTTACTCATTCCCTTTATTGTTTTAGCACAATAGCAACAAAAACATGGACATTTGATGCACTATTTCACAGCTTACAGCTTATAGCTTTTTTCATAAAAAGCTGGAAAATAACCATTTTACATACTCACCATTTATCTGACGATAGTCAGTAGTGACATTGTCATACAACCATTGTACACGCTTTGATTCATTAAAAAAAAAGTAAAATCAGCAGTATAAATGTGATCACACGGTAGCTAATTGAAGAACAAATAATTTTTGAATAATATTGGCTAGTTTACTAGATCAAGGCAAAGCCCCATTTCTATGATGGCTTCCAGTAAATGAAGATTAAAAAGAACCAAGTTTTTCTCTTCAGATGATGGGTATTTATTTAATTTGCAATCACCAAGTCTACTAAACTATGGTCTTAAAAATAACCAACTGGTCTCTGAACCCGTTAAGTCAACCCATCTACACAGCTCCTATTTATTTGAGTCTATGTGTCTTTTTTTCCAATCAAAGTGAATAAAGAATCTGTTCAAGACAAACCTTATAAAACCTGTGGTGCTTCCATCTAGATAAATATATAGCAGCTATATTAACGGTAAAATGAAGCCAAGTTATTCAGCTGATCAAATAGCATTTACTGCAAATGATGCAAGCTTGTGAAAGCTGGGTGGACTTCATTTCCCAGAATTCCCCAGCCAGCCATGCATTCTGGAAATTGAAGTACACACATTTAAAATTGCCAAAGTTGAGAACCATTGCAATAGGATGATGATCTGAGGGGCACTGTATCAGTTATTCATTCCAGTTCTAACTCAAGCATAAAATAAATCACATGCCAAATAAGATCAAAATTGGTGTAAGAAAAAAAATTATACCGATATTACAGAAACACAAAATAGGTAGATCCTAATCATACCCGTTCCAGGCATCCTGCATCCCTCCCCCCCCCCCCCAAAAAGAGTAAAACAAACTTTAATTAGGGAGTCTATAATGATAGAATATTCAACGAATCAAAAAAAAAAAAATACAGCAGCTGCCATTGCATGACTGAAATCCCACTTCCTTAACCCACAGCAGATAAAAAGGGGGTGGGACTTCGTTTTCATGGGTAGCAAAGCAGCTGCCATCTTGGCTTTTTAACTGATATTCTACCCCCTCCCGCACTTTGCTACAGGAAGGTTTAGAGACTAGCTATGAACGTACTTAATCAAGCCAGCCTTTTTCCAATGCTATGCATGCTGTAACCCAGAGGCTGCCTTCACACATAAAGCTAAGGCAATTTTTTTTTAAATGCTTTATTGAACAAGTTGTACTGTCTGGTTTATACATCATGTTAAATCCTAAGCAAATTCTCATCCTTTATTGTAACCTATGAACAATAAGACCTTTAACTAAAAGTAACAGAGGCTACAATGCATTGTTTTCGTTTATGTACGAGTAAATCTCAAGATCTGGAACGAGCTCCCCCCGGAGATACGGAGGATTCCGGATCTGCGTACCTTCCGTCGCGCGCTTAAGACGTTCTTATTTCATCAAGCTGGCCTGACCTAAATTTTTCCTCTTTTTAAATGGAAATTTTAAATTTGGTTTTAATTTATTGGGGTTTTAGAATTGGTTCAGCCAAATTTATTTAATTAGTTTTATCTCTATTTTAAATTTTGTTATCTATATGTTTTATTTTATGGCTGTTCACCGCCCTGAGTACTTCGGGAGTAGGGCGGTATACAAATTTAATAAAATGAAATGAAATGAAATGAAATGAAATGAAATGAAATGAAATGAAATGAAAAGACTTACTAGGCTAGAAGCCAGGCAATTAAAATGTATAATGAGAGGCCTTAAACTATGCCAGCTCAATGCTGAGCTTGCAGGTTTAACTGTGGCCTTTGCTCATAGCTTTCAGCATAAGGATATTCTCCCGTAAAATATCATTTTCTTTTAGGGATTATTGAAACAATGTCCAGAACCTAGCATAGGCCCTGTTCATTTAGTCCTCAATTTTTGTAGCCCACAAGGAATGGGGAAGCCTGGCTGGCCCACACCACCGCTCATATTTTGCAAACCCTCCTTATGAATAGAACATGGAAATCATAGAAGACATTTTTCAGACTAGAAATATATCTTTCTTTTCTGCCAGATAACTATGATTCAATGTTGAACATGTGGAAAGAATGCGTGGATAACGTCAGACATCTAGGCCTTGTCATTTTGCTCGTTGTGTTTCCATTCTACATAACAGGGATCTGGCCTGCTGCACACTTGGAATAAAAACACAGCAATGTGCAGGAGAGGAAAAAAGCCATGCTCTCTCTCTGTTCCCAGTTCCTTGCACATCTACATCAGAAAGAAAGAAGGAAAAACCAACATGGAAAAGGTAAGATGGCAAAGCAGCACCTGACAAATGGCTATTTCTTCGGTAACTGCCATCATTCACCCTGAGTAAATTCCTATGTATTCACACAGACCAGACCAATGGCTAACAGCTACAGCATTTGTGATTAAAAAGGCAGACCCAGCTACTCCATATGACTCTTTGGTGATGACTTAGGACAGTGATGGCTAACTTTTTTGCCATTGTGTGCCAAAAGGGGGGGGGAGCACAGGGGGTCGCGTGTGTGCCCACACCCATAATTCAATGCCCCCCGCCCCCCTGCACATGGATGCACGACCCCCCCATGCTCCTCCTGCTTTTGGCACGTGATGGCCCGGTGGGCCCGGTAGATCCATTTTTCACCCTCCCAAGGCTCCAGAGGCTTTCTTGGAGCCTGGGGAGGGCAAAAAACAGCCTTCCCCACCCACCCAGAGGCCTTCCGAAGGCCAGAAACGGCCCGTTTCCCAACTTCCAGTGGGCCCAGAAGGCCCATTTTTTGCTCTCTCCAGGCTCCAGAGGCTTTCTAGGAGCCTGGGGAGGGCGAAAACAGCCTCCCCCCCCCGGAGGCCCTCCAGAGTGGGCCCGGAAGGCCCAAAAATCAGCTGGCCGGCACGCGCATGCACGCTGGAGCTGAGCTAGGGCAACGCTCGTGTGCCCATAGATATGGCTTCACGTGCCACCTGTGGCACGCATGCCATAAGTTCTCCATCACGGATTTAGGACATTAAGCAATGCCTTGCAAGTCAGAGATGAGAGATTTCTGTTCATCAGCCAAGAGGGGAAAATGAAATGGCTAATGCTATTTTCCCACAAGGAACTTCTTGGAAGAAATTCCTCAGCCTTTTTTTCTTACAAGTTTTCTAACCACACAATTTTGGGCTGACTTTGAGAAAAATCAGATTATGTATTACTAAACCATTGTCCCAACAGCTGCATACAAACTTTCACTGGAAACAGAAAGAAAAGGTTCCATATTAAGACATACACATATCAAAACACTCTGCACTGATTCGTGTTTATATTTCAAAGCGTCTCAGTAATTCATTTCATCTCAAGAAGCAAAAATGTACTCTTAAGAAATGTAAGGCCATTCTACTTTTGTTGACCATAACTTTCTTTTTTAAAAAAAATTACAGTGGTGTCTTTTTCACAACTAATCATTACGAGTCTTTTCACAACTCGACAAAAACAAATCGTACATCCTTCCCAGATGTTCACAGTTCACAGAATATTTTTGTTTTGTTTGATTTTTTTGCTACACTGTTCATTCTTGCAATAATAGCAACAAAGAAAAATCTTCAAGCAGGGATAATGAAATGTGGGCCACTGCACATGCTGAACAATATGTCCCAATATCCTTTGCTACTGGCCCAAAGTTGGCGCCTCCTGGAAGTTCTGGTTCCCCACTCCTGATCTAAGCTACACTATATTAAATCGTGCAAACAGGAATTTATATATAAGAGCAGTTGGGTAGTTGGGTAGTCTTCTTTTCCTTTTGCAAGAGCCCTTTACGCAATAAAACATATATCGCCATATTATAATTATACATTTGAAAGTTTCTTCTGTTCGGTTCACCACTTTATAATGCCTGGATGAAGTTTGTCATGATTTGCAAAAGAGATGAATTCATTTCTTTTTACAAGGAGTTGCTGGAAGCTGTGATTGTCAACCGTTTTCCAATATAAATCCTGAAACACAAAAACAACCAGTAAGAGTTCTGCTGAATTTGAACTGCAGTTGCATTTTCAACCTCACTTCTTTTCTTGTGAATGTAAAGTCAGTTATAGACACAAATCACTCAAAAATAGAATACATCAGTGTTTTTTTCAATGTTGGTAGCTTTAAGATGTGTGGACTTCAACTATCAGAACTGCCCAGCCGGCATTCCCAGATTCTAGATGTTATTTTCAAACGTAATTGTTCAAAAATTTCCTTGACTTACATTAGAAGCATAATATAAAAATCCGTATCAGTCCAGGTGATACTAAAGGTAGTCCTTGATTTATGACTGATCACTTAGTGATCATTCAAAGGTATGGTAGATTCCCCCAAAAGGTACATATGACTCGGTTTGGAAGTTCTGATGGCTGCAGTCACATGATCCTATTTTGGATGCTTGGTCTGCATTTACAGCCTTTTGCAGTGCCTAGTGGTCACATCCCTGCAATGTATGGTTTTTTGCAGAAACCAGCATTTCTTTCGGTTTCCAGAAAAAAATGTCCCTTCGGTACAATGGGTTTGCTTAATGACCGCCACAACCATTGCATTTGTTAGCGATTGTGATGTCCATTTAACAACCACAGCAAAAAAGATCATAAAATAAGGCATCGTCACATGGTGACTCGCTCAGCGACCAGCATGACTTCCAACTATAGTTCCAGGTGCAATTATATTTGTTAAGTCGAGGATTACCTGTATTGAAACATGTTTTCCACTGATTTCACATCCATTTCTATAATCTATCTATCACAGGCTCATTCCATAAACTTGTAGTTTAATTATGAACAAATTAGATTGTTTCATAAACCTGCGAATTTATGAGTAACCACTTTTGACCTGTTTGCAAAACTGCAACAGTGTACAACATAATGGGAAAAAAAAACCCCAATGATTGGTCTTATAAACAATAGCAGGCATACTTGTGAAGTTGTACAATGCAGAAAATGATGTGATTGATATCTGAGAGGAGTCACTAGGAAGACTTTGAGTCAGTGGTGAAATGTAAAATTTGTTACTACCGGTTCTGTGGGCATGGCTTGGTGGGGTAGGGGGGTTAATATGACTGAGTGGGCGTGGCCAGCTTTTTTTTTTGTTGTTGTTGTAAAAAAAATGCTTTTAAAGCCTCTGATAATCCCAGCTGACTTGCCTGATCAGCAGAGGCTTTCTTTTTTTTTTTTTAAAGCCTCTGACGATCCCAGCTGACTTGCCTGATTGGCAGAGGCTTTTTTTTCCTTTTAAAAACATTTTTTCTAGAACCTCTTCGGCAGAAGAAGTTGTAGAAAAAATGCTTTTAAAAGCCTCTGATGATCCCAGCTGAGCCGCACCATCATCAGAGGCTTTTTTTTTTACTTTTAAAAGCATTTTTTCAGCCAAAGAGGTTTTAGAAAAAAAATGCTTTTAAAAATAAAAAAAAAGCCTCCTCAGAGGCTTGCGTGGCTCAGCTGGGCAATGTGGGGGGGAGGGATTTTTGCTACCGGTTCTCCGAACCACCTGCCTCCATCGCTACCGGATTGTGCAATCTGGTCCGAACCAGGAGCATTTCACCCCTGCTCTGAGTGGATTCTCACCACACTTGAAGCTATAATGTAGTTAGGTTTTTAGGATTTAAGATTATTTGTACATATGGACTACGTATGCAAAGCAGGGTATGGATTAGCTGCCACCTAAATATTTTCTACACATTAACATTTATAAAAGCAGGGTGTTTTTATAAAATACTTTTTAAAAAAGCAGAAGGCAATATGCTGCACAATTATAAGACCAATATGTGGTCTTCTCAGAAGCAGGCACCTGATGCCATTCAGATGTTGAGTACAATTCCCAGCGTCCTTCATCATTACCTCAGCTTCCTATGAATGCTTGAAGTTGCATTTCAGCAACATCTGGATTACCATCAATGGCCTAAACTGGATTCCCCTCTTTTGGTAAATTTCTGTAAATTTACCAAAATTCTCATTCTGTAAATTACGAAATTTTAGTGACTGAGCTCCCAAATGACATCTTGGAATTTGTGAACCCACCTCAAGCTTTCCAGGATTGTGAGCAGCAGCTTTTTCAATCCTACCTGGAATGGTCAGGGAGTGAATACCACACCTTTTGTATCTAAGGAACGTGTTATGCTAGTGAACAGTGGTCTCTCCCTCTCTCTGATAGTCCTCTGAGGAGTCCAGAAGATCTTATTGATGCAGCCCACTAGATTTCTGGCTGTCAGAATATATGATCTAAATGAATCCTTACCCTAATCCAATGGCGAGCAGATGGGAGAGCAACAGAGATGGCAAGAAAATCTTCAAGAATTCTGCAGAAAATATGCCTCCCTTCTTCATGACACTTGTGTTTCTCATGCTGAGTGTACCTGCGCGCTTAGGGTGTTTAAAGAGAAATTCCCTGGTTTATGAGAAGACAAAAACATTTTTAATCCATAATTGTTTGTGATCCCATTTATATATTTATAATAATGGAAATAAACAAGTCTGCATTGTTCATTATCAAGATCACTCACTTGGGGGGAATATTCTCAGGCCTACTCGACCAGTCCCACATCCAATCTGAATTTTTCTTCAGAAGCCGTTCAACTTCTTTCCTTCTTTCCAGAAAATCTTCTTCAGACTAAAAGGAAGATAGGAACAATAAAGTGACCTGGGTCCATTTTCAGAATAGAGGTAAGGAAGTGGATCCACGATAGGCAACCTCACTGTACCATTTGGCTGCTCCTTAAAGGCATTGTGGCTTTTCCTGAAGTTTCATAGTAGTAATACAAGTCCAAGTTCATAGGTTGAGTGAAGGCGATATTAAAGAGGTACAAAGTCTCAGAAGAGATGCAGCTTGAGAAGCTGCAAATAGATAATAATGAGAGTGCCACATGGATTCATCCATCCATCCATCCATCATCTATCTATATTCTATCATCTATCTACTATCATCTATCTATTATTTATCATCTATCATCTATCTTTCTATCATCTATCTATCTTTCAATCATCTATCTTTATCTGATCTCTTTATCTCTCTATTTTTCTTAACTGCCCATTTCACTCAGAGACGGGCTCTGGGCAGTACAGAGACCCTCTCTGTACTGCCACTCATCCATACAATGAGCTCACATTTTCTGTTAAATCATCAGGAATTTGGAAGCCAGCTTTCACAATCTGACAGTACTCTACTGCTTTATAATATCCAAATCAAGCCAAGCTAACTCAACCAAGTCTGAGGTTGGATGAGGCCGGATCTTGACAAGAGAGATTCTTGTAAACTATTCTCACAACTGAGAAATAGCAAAATCCTTACAAAGCCACCTCACAAGTGGAAAAGTTTTTCCAGCGTGAAAGATTCCTTGTTAAAGAGGATCAATTGACTTCCTACATGCTATCTAACTGGATCTCTGATAGCAACAGAAATACTGCAGAGAAGCTCAAAACAAATTATCAAAAGCAAATTTTACTTAGCTGGAGTTACATGCTTGGAACAAATAAAGCTCCAGCAGCTGCATTTTCCTTCAAGTAGCATTAGTGTGTAGATAGTTTCCAATATGACTGTGTCATTCATGCAGTGATTTTCCAAACCATGTGCCAAAACTGAAATGGGTCTGCTAAAAAACTACAAAGCACATTTCCCAGCTATAAATGAGACTCTGCAGAAAATACAATCTCCAGGAAGAAGGGATTTTCTTCTCTTAAAGAAAAACACTATACACACACAAAAAATCAATTTTTATTTGAGTGTCTTTGTGAGCAGATAGACTTTACCTGAGAACTATTCTTTTCTCCGCTGGCACGACTCTCCACTTCTGAAGTTCTGTGAACATCCTGAGGTGTCTGGGAACGTGGTGGGCTTTGGGGGTGGGGGTGGGGGGGGAAGAAAAGTGAGAATAACCAACCAAGAACAAGATTTACTGATTCATGTTTTATCAGGACCATGGAAAGATAACTTCAAATCTCAATAAAGTTTACAAGGTACTTAAGATCTTGCAGTCTAGCCTGCCTTTTTATTGTGATAAGAACAGAAACAGGAATAAGTATGTTAAGCATTCTGGAGCACCTTGGTAAAAGGGACAGATTTTTTTTTTTTTTTTTAAAGGGACATCTTCCCAAGGTAAAGATGGAACCAGCAATTCTGGCTTTGTGAAAAAGCAGTAGCTTCTTCCCAAAATTTTTAGTGGGTTCAATTTATGTAAAGAGAGTCTGAGTGAGCAAATGCCACAAGTGGATTAGTACTTGCTTATTTCTTTCATAAACAAAGTCATCCAAAATGCAAATAATAATAATAATAATTAGTATTTACTTTTCCTGGAATCCCTCATAGTGTCAATTGAGAGTAGGTAGCTCCTAATGTCATCAGCACTAATAAATACATAAAAAAGGCTTAAACTTTCCCTTCACAGTTATCAGCCCTGTTACAAAATAATCCTGTTTTGACTTTAAATGCATCTTACCGGTAATTTACATGTAACTTTCATATATAAAAAGGTACTTCTGTTAAATTTAGTCTGGTCCAGTTCTCTAATCCTGAATATATCAACCTTTTCATGGCTGTGTTTGCAAAACACACTGACTGAACCACAAACTAGCTAATCACCTTTAAGCCTAATACACTGTGGAAATTCAATCCCTGTGGTTATTTATGGTTCCAGGTGTTGAGCAATCCCACTGCACTCAATTAACTTACACCATAGTTCAATTAACCATGGATAAGTATCTTGCCCAATGGCAGATAAGTGGTCAGGTACATCACCACTACTGTTTATAGTGGTTGTGTGATTAAAACTATGCTTTTACTCACAAGCTTTGGAATGCAAAGAGCCGTTTATCTGGGCGTCCTCTTTTTGTTAATTTATTTAAAGTATTTTTATGTGGCCATAAAGGCATCCAAAGCAACTCATGATTGACAGGCTCTGTCTCCAGGAATACACTTTAAAAGATACTCCAGAGAAAGAAAGAAGAAGAAATGCAATCTAAGTTTAAGGAATGCAGCACCAGTATTCTTACCACAATCAACTGGGATTTTAAAAACTATATATAATAGCTTGGAGCAGTGTTTCTAAACCTCAACAACTTTAAGATGTGTGGACTTCAACTTCCAGAATTTCTCAGTCACCATGTTTGAAGTTTACATATCTTAAAACTGCTGAGGTTGCAAACCATTGGCCTAGGGAAATGTAGCTGGCTAGGTGTCAGTTAGGATAAAGTCAATGGGTAAACATTTCAAAGACTACTTCACCTTTACCCAATGGATAATGCTATTTCTCAGCTTCCACCTTATTAAGTATTGAGGACCCTTCCACAACTGCAATCTCTCTAACCTTTCAATCATTCACCAAGCAACATGCAATGGCTTGCAATCATCTTTACTTCTACTGAATCTTAAAACACAGAAAATATCATAAGCCAATCAGACTCCATCTCCTCCCATCCGGTGGACCGGTGAAAGAATATAAAGAATATAATCCATCAATATCCATTCTCCCAGCTACGGTCCCATTATTCCCATTCCTGATGATGGGAGCACAAGTAGTCCTCATTTAGCAACCAAAGTTGGTACCAGAAATTCAGTCATTAAGTGAAGCAGTCGCCAACATGACTGTGCTTATGATCTTACTTCAATTTTATTTTGTTTTGCAGACCTACAAAGGTCATAAATGTGAGGATTGGCCACCAAGGTTCATCATCGTCATATCTGAATGGTGGCTGTACAAGATAGTCGCTAAATGAGAACAACCTGTAACAAAAAAAGTCCCCATTGCAGTCTCCATACAAAATGAAAATAAAATTGCAAGGACACCCATCCTGTCAGCATTTCTAACTACAAGCATTTCTATGTGTATGCCAAATAAATTTGCAGAAAAATATCAGAAAAGTTGCTATGATGGAGGTATAAAGGAGGTATAAAGGAGGTATAAAAAAATATGGGAAACCTCCAAAGGCTTCTTAAACCATTGTACCACCTTTCCTCTGTTAAGGTTAACATTCCCTAGCAGTTGTGAAGTCAAAATGAAAGCATAGGGAGAAGTTTTGCAACTTGGTATTTTTCTGGATAAGCATGGCCATAGTGCAGAAGTCTTCAAACTTGGCAGTTTTAAGACTTGTGGACTTCAACTCCCATAGCTGGCTGGAGAATTCTGGGAGTTGAAGTCCACAAGTCTTAAAGCTGCCAAGTTGGAAGACCTCTGCCATAGTGTATGGGCTGGATTGTGGTGGAGGCAGATTAGTTCTAATCAATTTGTGCAGGAAGACAGAACTTCTAGCAACATGAGGCTAACCCTCTTTGATGGGACTAGAGATGAGAGTAAAAACTGGTTGGAGCTCAGGAAATGGAGCAAGACTCAAATTCCTATGAACGCTCACAAAGGCCACCAAAGGTACAAAAATTCAAAGCACAGATTTTCCCAAAATAAGCTTTCTCCAGAATTTTTGCTCAAAAACCAACAACATCTCCAAGTTAATAAGGTCTGGTCCCAAAGTGGCATACAGCCCTAATCTAACAATTTGCTTAGTTTCACAATGAAAGATCACTTAGTTCTCCCAAGCCATGCCTCCTGTTAGCTAGCTTTGGAATGTCTCACTTAATAGACGATCCCAGTTTTGTTTAAATAAAAAGCTGAACTTGAAAAAAAAAAAAAAAGAATGGATCACACCATGAGAGCAAGATGACCTTGCTTCCAATCAGGAGAAAGGCCATCAGCTGCAAAGCCAGGAACAATTGCATCATCCTTATCCTTATCAGACTTGTAATATAACTATTTAGAACACTTTCACCCAGACAAATCAAAACAAAACAAAACATATGTTAGCTTTGCTTAAATTAGGTCCCACTGCTTTCAAGAATCTAAAGAGGCCAAGCTCTAATATCAGACCATACATTCACTTCCCCAACCCCAGTACCTTTCCATTTTTTTTTAGACTACAACTCCCATTATCCTTGATAACATTCATGGAGAAGCGTTGCCTATGGCTGGTAAAAACAGAGTTGAAATATCTGAAAGTCAGCCAGAAGGTGAAGGTAGTCCTCAACTTACAACAGTCCATTTAGTGACCGTTTAAAGTTACAATGGCACTGAAAAAAGTGACTTATGACTGTTTTTCACACATGACCATTGCAGCATCCCTGACCAAAATTCAGACACTTGGCAACTGACTCGTATTGATGATGTCTGCAGTGTCCTGGGGTCATGTGATCACCTTTTGCGGCCTTCTGGCAAGCAAAGTCAATGGGGAAGCCAGATTCACTTAACAACCGTGTTACTAACTTAACAGCTGCACTGATTCACTTAACAGTGGCAAGAAAGGTTGTAAAATGGGTCAAAACTCATTTAACAAGTTTCTCCCTTAGCGGCCAAAATTTTAGGCTCAATTGTGGGCGTAAATCAAGGACTACCTGTACCCTTCAGCTGAAATAAGAGGAAATGCATTGTGAGCAGCCTGTGCTGCCTCGGAGTGTGTCAGAGTACCTGTCGCAGTGAGAGCTCTCTCGCGAGCTACTTCTTCCAGACTCATGCTGGGCATCTAGAAGGATTTTCTCCATGTCACCATTATAAATAGAAACTGAAGCAGGAACTTGTTCCTGGCTGGCCGGCTGGCCACTGTTACCGTTCCCATTGCTGCTAAAGTGCAGTTCTACCCAGGAACCTGCTTGGTAAACATTGAGAAAGAACAAAAACCACAAGGATTTATTAGGAAACCAAGCACTTTCGTTTGTTGACATTCTACTTCAAGTCCGACTTCACGGTCTCCTTTGCTTGCATTTTTAGGAGGTACAAAGAATACCCAGATTAGTGCCTGTTAATAATAAAACTCTTGTCGCAATGGCAATGATGTATGGGGTCCCCTTCCCCACCTCCCAGCAGCGCATAAGTATTTTATATCTATCTCGTGCATGCTGTATTGCCCAGAACAAAAGCTGTGCTTCTATATTTATTATACAAGCACTCTAATGGCTATATGGTATAAAAGGTTTTTTTTTTAAAAGATTTTTTAACCTGCCTTTATTACTTTTATAAATAACTCAAAGGGGGGGGGGGGGTGAACATATCTAAAGCTCTTTCCCTCTATTTTCCCCACAACAAAAACCCAGTGAGGTGAAAGGGACTGACTGGCCCAAGGTCACTCATGTGGGGTTAGAACTCACAACTCTCCTGGTTTCTAGCCTGGTGCCTCAATAAGTAGACCAAACTATAACTCTGCAAAATAAACAGGTGCTCATTTTAATGTATAGCAAGCTGATTTTCCAAGATGCAACCATTCTCATTTTTAATCTTTTCAAGTTTACTTAAAATGCTTATGCGTTTTTAAAAAGTGTGATGCAGTCCACAAATAAAAACTTGTAACCATAACAGACTGATCTTAATTATCATCGGGAGCAGTAATTGGCTATACCACTAGTAGAAAAATCTGTAAGGAACAAATCAGTCTTTAGTTGCTAGAAACATAACAAACTGGAATCCACATGATTTAAATGACAATAAGCTAATTTTAAGATAAGTGGAAAATGGGCTTTGTGGAACTATAATGAAATGATGTAAGAGAACCGAACTATCAGAAAACATTCTTACATCCAAACATCTGTCTTCCTTATTTTTTGATGGACAGCTTTCTGCCCCATTTTACAGTTCTGTTCATTGGCCTATTTCTATGGATTGCAATTCTCAGGATGCTCAGGAACAGAAGGTGAAAACAGGAAGTCAAATGGCAGAAAGGAGAGAGAATCTGCTGACAGGAAATAGACACTATGGAGCATCTTTGTTATCAGATCTTAAGATATAGATTGCATTCACACAACATATCCCATTTAAGTTTCTGCAAAACATTACCCAAAGAAATTCCTCCCCTAGGCCAACCTGAAAAATAAACAGTCTAAGCCTTGTGAAACATTCCCTCACAAAACTAAACTGACATTATAAAAAGCTACAGTAGCTCTTGCTCAGAAGGCCTAGGCAAATAAAAGCTCTCCAGTACTTTGATCTGAATGTGGCAGGCTGCGAATTAACAGACAATGCTTTTCACTGGCATAATTTCATTTTGAGAAAAGCCACAGCCGCTGAATTTCTCTTCCAGCCTATTTTTGGAGTCTTAGGAGGAATTAGCTAACAAAACTGCAAGAGAGAAGAATGGAAGTCAAGTATATCTATCCAGTTAACTTGGAATAAGGAAATTGGAAAAGAGGATAATATATCCTCTTGGTATAAGAGCATTCGTTAAAAAAGAAATCATCCTTAAAAGCCAGATTTGTGTCTTATCTACTCTGTACACCAAAAAAACAAGGCTAAGAAACTGCATACTTCACAAAATATAAAGTGGTAAAAAGTACTAGATTTTACATCTTATATAAACTCTGCATGTATAATTAATTTAAATTTCTCTGGAGAATATACATTTGCTTCTATAGTCCTAACTGTCCAGTAGCAAAGATTCTATTTACGTTTCTTTTAGTGGGAAGGGAGGGTGACATTGTGTGGTTGTATTATATCTAGTGTGCATGTATACTAAGGGATGAAGTGTCCTTCCTGTGGAATACACATCAACCTATCAACACATTGTACCTGCCTATTCGAAAGTTCCAACCAAAATCAATTAGAATGATTCCCAAGGAAGTTTTTGTATCAAGTAACAGTAAGCAACACCAAATATTTGGAAAGCTCAAGGAAACATTTACTGAACTTCTCTTAAATTGGACAAAATACTGATACTTTCCTTCACGAACAATGGCAATGAAACATGAAAACAATAATTCTGTGCTCACTTTTCCTTTGGGCACATTATGTGACCAAACCAGGAAAAGATAAGCAATAACATTTGATTATTTGATTACAAACATAATCTAAAAATGGAGAAAAGTTCCTTTTATGTTGCAATCTACTTCCAAGTTTTTCTACATGGGGCTATAAATCCCATGATGTCAGCTCTGAACCAGCACCATGTGTCAATAATTTCCAAGGCCAATTATTTACAACGATAAAAGCTATTAGTAAAGGGCTGAGTCACATAGGCAAGGATACTATAGCACACAGCCACAGCTACTAAATTACAACCACAGATCTGCCTTTTCTCCCCTTCCAATAAACACGGGCTATTTTAAAACCATCCTCCCTTGTTGGTTCTGAGCCGGCCAAGGTAAAAGCCAACTCAATGGCAAGAAAAAGTCAGAAGTAGACAAAAATCTAGAGTTTGATAGCCCTAAAAAACACAGGAAACCCTGAATGGCCGTTCAGTATTTCCTCATCCTTTGTTTCTTCTGCCCTCCAGAAATAATTCTAGGGAAATTTTAATTACAGGTAGTCCTCGACTTACGACCACAACTGAGCCCAAAATTTCTGCTGCCAAGTGAAACATTTGTTAAGTGAGTTTTGCCCCATTTTACGACTTTTCTTGCCGTTTGTTAACTAATCGCTGCAATTGGTCTATTAGTGCCATGGTCCGTTCAGTGAATCTAGTTTCCCCCATTGACTTTGCTCGCCAAAAGGTTGCCAAAGAAGGAAAGCGCATGATCCCGGGACATAGCCACCGTCCTAAATACGAGTCAGTTGTCAAAGCATCCAAATCTAAATCACATGAACCATGGGGAGGCTGCAACGGTCGTAAGTGTGAAAATGGTCACAAGTCCCTTTTTTTTCAGTGCCGTCGCTAACTTTGAACGGTCACTAAACGAGAGGTTGTAAATCGAGGATCACCTGTCCTAGAGGGAATTTTAATATTAATCCCAAACGGGGAAGGGGGGGTGGGGGGTGTTTAAAAACAAGGAGATCTAGGAAGCCTTTTTTCTAATCAGCCTAGGAAAGTATAACTTAAGAGGCCCCTTCTATGAAAGGCCCAGTATTTAAAGGAGTCCAAGTTTTTTCTTCTCTTATATTTTCACCATCTGCTGTGTGTTTTAAAGGAAGGGAAAGTCTCTTACCCTGCAGATTCTCTTCTTGCACCCCCGAGGGCTCACCCGAGGCCATCGCTGGGGGGACAGAGGAGTTTCTATTTCGGGGTCTCTCCTGAGTTGCTACCTGGGTTGTTCCTCTCCGGCTCCGAACAGCAGCGAGCGCTACCGCCAGACACGCCACGGGCTGTTTTGACGGCTGGCTCCGCTCAAGGCGGCCGCTCGGTTCCGGGGATCGATCCCCGCCTGCTATTGTTATTGTTGTCGCCGCTGCAGGTTATAGGGATTGTGACGTCAAAAAGGAACGGGACGACCCGATTGGCTGCCGAAACCAATGTTCGGCACGCCCCCCTACTCTTCTCCCCTCCCCTCCCCACTTCGCTGAAAGCCAACTCGTGGTGGTGGGGGGGGACTCAGCTAAAGAAACAAAGATGCGCCCGCCCGCCCTGTTGTTAAGCGTCTTCTCGCTTTCTGCCGGATTGGCAGAAGTGGGTTGGCAAAGGGGCGGGATTGGTCGATTGGGGGAGGGGGCGGTAGGTTAGCCGTTCTCGATTGGACGAAGGCTGAAGGATCCCGCCTCGGCTTCTGGTTAAAACTTTTAAGGTGCGCTGAGGATTTGGTGTTCCACATCTTACTCCCCGCGATCTGTTCTTCTCGGGCGGGCCCCCAGCCTGAGTTGTTTACCCGTTTTGGCTCTCGGGGAACATTAACTCTTCGTGAGCGGAGGTTTCGCTTCCCCCTCGCGCTGGGGGGGGGGGGGAGGGCGGTGATTGACAGGCCAAGCAGAGTTTGGCCTGATCCAAGATCTTTTCGCCGCGCGATTGAGCATCTAAATTTGGATAATTGGAAGATTTATGTTCATATTGATTAATATACAAAAAAAAGGATAGTTATATAATTAACTGATTTATAATAAAATGTTGGATTTCTATTAAACAACTGTAACGTTACATAACTAACTAATGTAAGGATAGATATAAAAATAGATGACAATGGGAAGGGGTATAAATATAGATAGAAGGGAAAAATTAAATTTGATTATGATTAAGATTAGAGATGAGAATGAAGGGTAAAATTGGTTCTTTAAAAAAATAGATAAGGAATACATATGGCAAAAAGGAAATGACTAAACATTGTTTAAATTTGTGAACCGGCTAAATACTCTGTTCAAAGAAAATACATTGTATGTTTGTATGTGTGTTTGTCTAAAAAATTTTAAAAAACATATGTATGTGTGTGTGTTTAAAATTTATGCTCCTTTATATATATATCTACGAAAATCTACGAAAACATGTATGTATGTATGTATGTATGTATGTATGTATGTATTTCTCTTTAGCCAGGTTCTTCCTACGTAAACCAAGATTTTTATGCAGCCCTAGTTCAGTGAAATCCCAATCCACTAGTTTCTAGGCTTTATTTATTTATTTATTTATTTATTTTATTTTATTTTATTTATTTTTATTTCTAAAGAGAAATACACATAAAGGCCTATGAAAAGAAAAGAAAACAAATACTGTACCTTTACAGGGAGGATACATAGGATGAAGGAGTGGCTAACTGATGAGGGCTTATATATATATATATGGAGCATCTAAATTTGGGGTCTGCTCTAGTATTTGTGGATAGGGTGTACCGGTCATTTCTCCGATTGCCTTAGGTGAGGGGTCTCCAACCTTGGCAACTTTAAAACTCGTGGACTTCAACTCCCAGAGTTTCTCAGCCAGCAAAGTTGGAGACCCCTGCCTTACGTAGAGATAGATGCTGCATTTCGGTCGCAGGAACCAGACCTGGCTAGTCTAGTGAAGAGAAGGACCAGGGGAGACATGAGAGCAGTGTTCCAAAATTTGAGGGGCTGCCACAGAGAGATGTGGGGGGGACAATCTATTTTCCCCCAAGCACAGGCAAGCCAGACAAGGAATAATGGATGAAAATCTAGAAATAAGGAGAATTTTTTTTCTGGCAAGTAAGAGCAATCCATCAATGGAGCAGAAGTTGCCTTCAGAAGTTGTGGGATGGAGTCTTTCAAGAAGAGACTGGAATGATGTCAGAAATGATGTAGGTCTCCTGCTTAGGTGGGGGGGGTTGGACTAGATGACCTACAAGGTCCCTTCCAACTCTGTTATTCTGTTATGAATGGATCGTATTTATAATTCTCCACTAAACCGAGAAAATGGATAAGGGCGTTCTTGCTAGCCCCAATTTCTTTTTCAGTTACCTTTTTTTCCCGTTCGATCATGCATCTTTTTTTAGCATTGCTGCCTCTTTTAATTTCTACTTGGTAGGCAAGAGAAGTTGCATCTGCCAGAGGTCTGAACGGATTGTTTGCATAGCGTTTAGAAATCAGACCAAGGTTGCACGTTGCTCACCATCAGACTAAAAATAGGTATACTAGAAATCGGTTGCGAGCAGTGGTGGAATTCAAATTTTTTTACTACCAGTTCTGTGGTCATGGCTTGGTGGTCATGGCAGGGGAAGGTTACCGCAAAATCGCCATTCCCACCCCACTCCAGGGGAAGGATACTGCAAAATCTCCATTCCCATCCCACCCCAGGGGAAGGATACTGCAAATTCCCCTTTCCCTCCTCACTCCTGGGGGAAGGATATTGCAAAATCTCCATTCCCACCCCATCTAGGGCCAGACAGAAGTGGTATTTTCCGATTCTCCGAATTACTCAAGATTTCCACTACCGGTTCTCCAGAACCTGCCGAATTTCACCCCTGGCTGCAAGTAACTACTAACAGTTACTTAAGGTCCCGTATTGACTTGCAACGCGATCTACATGGGGCTGCCCTTGAAGAGCATCCAGAAGCTCCAATTAGTGTAAAATGCAGTGGCCTGCATGGTTTTGTGCAGACCCTGGTGTGCACATGTATCACCTCTCCTGTGGGAGCTGCATTGGCTGCCGATTTGCTTCCGGGTGCAATTCAAGATGCTGGTTGTCGCCTTTAAAGCCCTTCATGGCTTGGGACCAGGTTATCTGAGGGACCGTCTTTTGCCGGTCACATCTACCCGACCCTTCATAGCAGGGAGGCAGGGAATATTGTGGGTCCCATCTCTGAGGGAGATACACCTGGTGGGATCCAGAAGAAAGGCCTTCTCCGTGGTGGCTCCCTCTTTCTGGAACATTATTCCCCCAGAGATTAGCATGGCCCCCACTCTAACACTCTTCCAGAAGGCTCTGAAGACCTGGTTCTGCCAGCGGGCCTGGAGAACCCAGAGCGGGATGGAGCCCATTAAATGGCTCTTGGGATCTGCTGTCGCCAGGGCGGGGGATGGGGGGTGATTTTATTATATTATACTATATTAATTTATTAGTTTCTTTTTATTAGTTTTATTGTTTTAAATGTGGTTTTATATTCTGTAAGTCGCCTTGGGCGAATAGGCAGCAATATAAATTCATTCAATAAAGAATAAATAAATAAACAGCTCTGTGAAGAGATACAAAACAACTCAGATCTCAGTAATTGGCAAAATCAAAGGTCTAAAAGACATTCTGAGGATTTCCATTTCCTGGCAGTTACAATTCTGCAAAGTTGCTAAAGCCCCTAGGCTTTCCAGGCCTTTGAAGACTAAGATAAGAGAATATACTTGCTCCATTTGTGATTAATCTCTTGGAAAAGACACTCTGGATGAGATTGTGTAGCCGTGACTTCCGTTCTCTCCGGAACATAACAAAGTTCAGACTATCCCAATACCTCTTCATAATTATACAGATAGTGCTCAGTTTATGACGATAATAGACCCAGAATTACTGTTTGTTAAGCAGATCACCATGAGACTGAACCCGATTTGACGAACATTTTTTGTCATTAAGAGAATATATTTTATCCAATGAGCATTTTTTTGCCTGAAATTAAAACTAAACGCTGGAAATAGGCAAAAAGTACTGAACATTACATTGTGTAACCACAGAATGTTGCAATGGCCATAAAGGTGGGCTGGTTTCCAAGCACCCAAAATGTGACCAGATGATTGTTAGGTGTGGGTACACAGCTGTCATAACTTTGAAATCGGATCATGAATAGCTTTTGGGAAGTCTGACATAACTTTGAACAGTTGCTAAGTGATCGGTAGTAAGTGGAAGAGGACCTGTGGTTCCTCCTTCTGTTTCTTCTCCTGTTTGGGAAGAGGATGCAAAGCTGTAAGGAAAGGTCAACAGATGCCCCAAAATGCAGTTTATCACTTAAGACTTTGTTTTTCTGCAAATTTGCCATCATATAAGATAATGTCCCATGATGTGACCAAAAGAGGAGCAGAAGGGAAGATTAAAAAGTTAAAGATTATCCACATTAAATCTTGTGATGCCCATCCTATCAGTTTGAATTCTTACATGCAGGTATTTTAATACAGATAATCCTCTTCTTACAACAGTTTCTTTAGTGACGTTCGAAGTTATGTCACTAAAAAATGTGACTTATGACCATTTGTCACACTTAACAACCATTGCAGCATTCCCATGCTCACGTGATCAAAGTTTGGACGCTTGGCAACTGGTTTGTATTTATGACGGTTGAAGTGTCCTGGGCAGGGGTGAGTTCTAAAATTTTTTACTACCGATTCTGTGGGCGTGGCTTATTTTGTGGGCGTGGTTTGATGGTCATGTGACAATTCTTTAGGATTTAGCAGAGGTATTGGTCTACCAGGCTTTTAACTGCTTGCAGACCTGTACCGGTCTACTCATTTGTTTTTGGAGGCACCGGTCTACCACCACACTGCCTTTTAACTCTGATCAGCTATAGAGCGGCCCTTTGAAGCCCCACGGCAAGAGTTTAAACAGTTTTTTTCCTTCTAGCCGATCAGCTGGGACTCAGGAGGCAGCAATCAATTGGGGGTGGGGCCAAATAAAAGGTAAGAGTAACGTGGAGGGGGGCGGGGGGCAGAACCGGTTTGGTGACATCATATCGTCACCGCTACCGGCTCGGTTGAACCGGGCCAAACCGGGAGGAACCCACCACTGGTCCTGGGGTCATGTGATCCCCTTTTGTGACCTTCTGACAAGCAAAGTCAATGGGGAAGCCAGATTCACTTAACAACCGTGTTACTAACTTAACTGTGATGATTCACTTAACAACGGTGGCAAGAAATGTCGTACAATGGGGCAAGACTCACTTAACAAATGTCTCACTTAGCAGCAGAAATTTTGGGCTCGATTCTGATCATAAATCAAGGACTAACTGTATGCTAAATGTCTATAGTGCAGATCGGCACTATGTATGTTTCAGAAGAAAGTCCTGAGAGCCTTGGAACTTAATTTTATTTTTATTTATTTATTTATTATTAAATTTATATTGCTGCCTATTCACCCATGGCGACTCAAGGCAGAACACAGAATATAAAAACCACATTTAAAAACAATAATGAGTTGAATAATGAGGATTTTCCTATGTGTGTGTGTGTGCTTTGCAGAAACCTGTATAGCACTACCAATAGCACTTAGACTTATATACCGCTTCACATTGCTTTACAGCCCTCTTTAAGCGGTTTACAGAGACAGCATATTGCCTCCAACATTCTGGGTCCTTATTTTACCAACCTCGGAACGATGGAAGGTTGAGTCAACCTTGAGCCTGGTGAGATTCGAACTGCCACACTTCTGGCAGCCGGGAGTCAGCAGAAGTAGCCTGCAGTACTGCATTCTAACCACTGCGCCACCGCAGCGGGATTTTGAGAAATAATTCAAAACATCTGAAATTCATACAAGAATAGATGTGTGTCAGATTTGTCACCCACCAGCACAGCATAAATATTAGTGTGTTTTCATGGGAGAAATACAGGGTTAGCTTAAAAACTACAAAACTTAACTATCCCCAATGGTAACTGCCATGACAAATACAGGTAGTCCTCACAACAGTTCATTTAGTGACCAAAGGTACAACAGGAATTGAAAAATATGACTTATGACAGTTTTTCACCCTTATGACCATTGCAGCATCGCTATAATCGTGATGAAAATTCAGACGCTTGGCAACAGACTCATATTTATGATGGTTGCAGTGTCGTGGGGGTCATGGGATCACCTTCTGTGAACTTCTGACAAGCAAAGTCAACGGGGAAGCTAGTTTCACTTAACAGCCATGTTACAAACTTTAACAACTTCAGCGAGTCCCTTAACAACTATGGCAAGAAAAGTCGTAAAATGGGGCAAAACTCACTTAACACAGCAAAAATGTTGGGCTCAATTGTGGTCGTATATTGAGGCCTACCTGTACTGCCTAGCACAGTGATGGCTAACCTTTGTGCCATCACATGCCAAAAGGGGGCAGCATGGGGGGGGTCACGCGCATCTGTGCCCACACCTATAATTTAATGTGCCCCGCACCCACGCATGCACACACGACCCCCCACGCGACCCACTTTTGGCACGTGATGGCATGGTGGGCTCGGTAGGCCTGTTTTTCACCCTCCCCAGGCTCCAGAAGCTTTCTTGGAGCCTGGGGAGGGCTAAAACAGCCTTCCCCACCCCTCCAGAGGCCAGAAACAGCCTATTTCCTGACTGCCAGCTGGCTCGGAAGGCCCAAAAATCAGCTGGCCGATGTGCACATGCACACTGGAGCTGAGCTAGGGCAACGCTCGCATGCCCACAGATATGGCCCACAGACATGCCATAGGTTCGCCATCACAGGCCTAGCATGTTGGGTTTTTATATTTTTTTTTACATATATATACGCTTTTGCTGAATTTTATGAAAGTTCTTCCCATGCGAAAACAAGAAATGCCACTCATCAGTGGACCACATATAAACAATCAGCTGCAGGGACAAAGTTTTCTGTCAGTCATTAGCACCGAAGAGTGAGTCACAGACCCAACTCTGTAGCCTTGAAGATTTCCCAATGACCTGCTAGAACCAGCTGCACAAACAACCAAGAAGGAAATTTGGCAATCTTTTCAGAACTGGTGAGGATAGCTGGAGGCTAAAATAGCCTCTTGTTTATTGCGGGGGAGATCTGCACATCGCTTACGAAGTAGGGCAATGCTATTTTGATGTTAGCAGTCAGGATGTCACGGAAGAGTAAACCAGGCTGACAATAGCAGGAATGATAAAAGCTATTCCGCAACATGCAAGATTGGATGTAATGGCTGAGCCTGTATAAGATGGCTTGAACAAACATAAATAAAGAGCTCTGGCTGTTATTCTTTGTTGGAGTTCAATAATGTTGGGGGCGGGGAGTGCTTTGAGTCTTCTCTTCACAGAGATAAAAAGATGAAGGGATCGGCTTTGACAAAGGAGCTTTGTCTTTTGCAAACTCAGCCAGAATATTTTAAATATTCACAATATACATGCTCAGAAGCCTGTTACAGGAGAGGAAGAGAGAAGTGCGATGTGCAAAGCCTGAAGCTGCTTCAAGGGACTGTTTAACTCCAGATTTGATCAAAGCCACACGGCTCAGTGTTAGCTAAAATCACTGTAACATGTGGATTCTAAAGATGACAAATCAGAATAGAGCTGGAAGGGACCTTGGAGGTCTTCTAGTCCAACCCCCTGCTCAAGCAGGAGACCCTATACCATGTCAGACAAGTGACTGTCCAGTCTTTTCTTAAAAACCTCCAGTGATGAAGCACCCACAACCTCTGAAGGCAAGTTGTTCCACTGGTTACTAGTCCTCACTGTTATGAAGTTTCTCCTTAATTCCAGGTTGTTTCTCTCCTTGATTAGTTTCCATCCATTGCTTCTTGTCCTGCCTTCTGATGTTTTGGAAAATAAATTGACCGCCTCCTCTTTGTGGCAACCTCTCATATACTGGAATACTGCTATCCTGTCCTCCCTAGTCCTTATTTTCTCTAGACCAGCTGTACTCTGTTCCCACAATCGTTCTTCATATGTTCCTAAAGCACAGAATGAATTTATGTCCATCCAAAAGGATTAATAGGCTTCTAGGGTGATTTAATGAAAAAAGACAAATAAAAATTTTGCTTTTTGATACGGGCGTTTTGTTTGTATGCATAGACAATAAGTGCATGATCTTGTTGTGGCCCGCCAGCAGCCTGCACGGATCGTGGCTGATCCCGACGACAAGGAGGCTGGTGTGGTGTTGCACCAGCAGCCTGTGCAGCCGACGCTCGCGTCAGACAGCGAGGAGGCCGAAGAGGATGTGATGCCAGAGGCAGAGACTCAGCCAGGGCCTTCAGAACCTCCAGAGGCTCTTTCCAGTGGAGAGAGCGAAGTGGAGGAGCCTCTCCTCAATGCTCGGGCACGCAGGAGTGGCTAATCAGGAGGAGAAGATCTACTCGAGAGTAGGGCTTGAGGATAATTGGCCACTCCCTTAGCCTATTTAAGTCGCACGCAGCTAGTGCTTTCTTGCTAAAAACAATGTCTCATTACTACAGAGCATCTTGGAGAGCGAGCGACTTCTCATATCTGGTTTTCTGGGCTGATTGCCAACCTTTGTCGGACTTTGTTCTTAATAACTTTGATAAGGACCCTTTGCACGGGAAGCCTGCATTCTTGAAAGGGGTTTGTTTGGAATTAAACAGTGTTTGTGAAGCTTGGTGTGTGTCACATTCTCTGGGAATCCGAAGCTGGGGCAGAACAGATCTCAACCAAGAATTTAATCCAATATGAATGCTGCATTCCAATTGTATTTCTGGTCATGGGGTGAGAATCTATGGTTATAACCTGGATGGATGGGTGGATACATGGGTGGATGGATCCTAGAGATAGATAGATTTAATCAGGGCAACCCTGACAGAGAGAGAGCCAGGCAGACAGACAGACAGACGGTAGATAGATCTTCAGAAGAGTCAGTGTTTCTTCTGTATATCATCTTGCAGTTACACAGTAATCCTGAAAGGTAGGCTATTATCTTGCTGATGGGATAGGAGCCAAATACTATGATTTGCAAGAGACCATCTAATGAAAGAGACCTTGAACCATAAAGGTGAAAATCTGATGCAGTCTGTGAAATCAGCAGAAG
This sequence comes from Pituophis catenifer annectens, assembly GCF_029215685.1. NCBI lineage: Eukaryota > Metazoa > Chordata > Lepidosauria > Squamata > Colubridae > Pituophis > Pituophis catenifer. The sequence continues at coordinate 62,763,462 of NW_027256886.1, forward strand.
CAGTACCCTCCAGAAACATTGGGAGGATAGCCTTTAAATTTAATTAATGTCAGAAGATTGCATGAAAGGGAAAAACTTTTCCCCCCCCCCCTTTGGAAGGGAAGAAATATAGCCCTGTCTATTGGAAATCAAGCTACAGTGAAGTGCTGACTCTGCTACTGGAGTTCTTTTTTAGTACACTTCATCATTTGACTGTCAGTTGAGGAGGAAGTGAGATTTTGAGATAAGGAAATGAGCAGGAATAGAGGGTTGTGTATTTCTGCAGTAACTAATACTAATACCAGGCTCTACAAATAAACTATATCAAAGTTCCTTAATTTAGGGTCTCCTAGAGAAGTTTGAATTCCCCCAATGGGAATGTTGGGAATTTAATTCTAAACCTCTGGATAACCAAAGTAGAGGAAAACAGTTTATTCTCTGTTATTTGTTTTTTACAGTGAAGTAATATCCAATTAGTAACTCAGTTGAAGATATATTAACCTTTCAGTCTCCGGTTATCCAAGTAGCTTAAATAGCACGTTTTAATAACTAGAAGATTTCTGTAACATCATCTATGGTTATTTAAAAAGAAGAAACTTGCATTCTGCAACAACACTGGTGAATGCATTTCTGTAGAATAGAATAGAATAGAATAGAATAGAATAGAATAGAATAGAATAGAATAGAATAGAATAGAATAGAATAGAATAGAATAGAATAACAGAGTTGGAAGGAACCTTGGAGGTCTTCTAGTCCAACCCCCTACTCAGGCAGGAAACTCTACACCACTTCAGACAAAGAGTTGTCCAATCTCTTCTTAAAAACTTCCTGTTATGTCCTCACCTACGGCTGGTGGATTACCTACGGCTGGTGGACCTACGAGGTAATCCACCAGCCGCGGGGCAGACTGGCCACTCCAGCCGGAGGCGCTAGGCGAGGCCCCACACACTCAACTGGGGCTGTCCACCGGGGGGACGAGAGCCAGCAGGAGCCAGACCCGTCGGAAGCAGCACCAGACAATGAACTGAACCGCGCAGGCCAGATAGAACCATTGTTCATCCCGCCTACCTGCGCGACAATGTGACTCATGTACGCCACGGGATGATTGACTGAGGACTAAGAGGGGAGGGGTGTTATGTCCTTATAATGACATCTGCCGGGGGATTGGTTACTTCCACCGGCGGGAAGTTTGAACCGCTGTCATTGGCCGGCTGGCTGGCCCGAGCAGAATATAAGGAGGCTCGGGAGCCACTGCCGGCAGTCTGTTTTTACCATTCTAATAAAGTGCTGAATGGACCAGAGCTGAGTCGTGTTTCTTTCCAGCGCTGATCTAACACTTCCAGTGTTGGAGAATTCAGAACTTCTGGAGGCAAGTTGTTCCACTGGTTAATTGTTCTGAAGCATCTGCTTTTATGTGCTTGCATACTGACCACTTGTTCAGTGACCGAATTGTGTTGTTGGGTGAGTGGTACTGACAACCCTTCCTTGACATTCCAGTGGTTTGCAGCATCCCACGATCACCTGATCACCATTTGTGACCTTCCCTGTCAGTTTCCCACAAACAAAGTCAATGGAAAAGCCAGCAGGGAAAGTTGTAAGTCGCTCTGGTAAATCTCTCCAATCCTCCTGTATTTGAATCTGCAGCACCATCCATCATCCAGCCCAGCCTTCTGTGCTGTGATCCTCCAAGTCCTCCCCCAGCTTTCCCCAGTTTGTGCAGCCTGGGGACACTTACCAGAGAGATTTAACAACCTTCCTTGCATGGCTTCCCCATTTGCTTTGTTTGTGGGAAACTGGCAAGGAAGATCTTGAAACCTGTGGATCAGAGTGAGATGAGTAATGATTCCCATTTGCCAGGTAGGCAGTTATGTCTCTTAACACGTAGGCCGGCCACTTTTTCTGGCCCCAGGCATCATTGCACATAACAGCTTGCATTTTTCCCCATCACGTCCATGCATTTTCTTGGGCAAGACCGTATGACTCCTGTATTTTTACATGCAATCTTGCGAAATGTTGTCATTAAGAGAGGTCTTGCAAAATTGTGGCAATTGAAGGGGGAGGATTTCTTGAGTCTCTTGTGCCCAGGGCACTGCAACCCCTCTTCTGGAGTCTCACAAGTTAGCCTAATCATCTGAGTTACGCAACAACCACTTCACTCACCAAAAGATGTACAGCAAAATGTTACAACATGGATTCCGTTGCTCAGGATTGCAGGCCACCAGCAGTGATTTCTTTCAGGATATTAGTTTGATTTCCCTTCCTTTTTGCCACTGGGGGTAATTTTCTAAATGGTGGTCGCACTTCTTAAAAGTGTGAATTTTTACCCAGATTTTTGCTGATGTCTTTCTCTTTAGCTGGGTGTACCTTGTTTGAAGATGAAGCAATACCTCTTTCCTAACCAACAAAGGCATTGAGTAGGGGACGAGTAGAAGCACGAGAATCCCTCTTTTTTTTTTCATTTGTTCTCTTTGCTCTTGTCTCCTGAAATGACCCTTAGCAATGGTCTTCTTCTGAGTCAGAGCCTTGTTATTAAGACCCAACGTGCTCCTTGGTTTCAAACTGACTTCTAGTTAGAGATGGTTGAAATTGATGACGAGACTTTTACATGCAAAGCAGGTAGTCTACTACTGAACTCTGAACCATCCCTGTTGCATTCCTAGTGCCTCAACAAGGCACATTTTATTTCTCTTTTAATAGGAGGCAGTCTGCCTGGGATCTATTTCCTAAGACATTTTATCATTTCTGGATGTGTGCATCAGTAATTCTATATTTTGAATTACGAAATTGCTAAGCAGGCAAATATTTTAAGTGAAATTGTTAAATTTCTGATTCTTGGGACTTGGAAAAGTTAGCAGAATTTTCTATAGCTCTCTATCGCCCTCTGCTGCCCCAAAACGAAAGTGACTGCCAATGAAAGAGAATATTTGTAGCTCAGGGTTGAAATGAAGGGCTCCTCGGTGCTCTCTGAGCTTGCTTGTTTTCTTGCAAACGTTTCATTACCCCAGCTAGGTAACATCATTAGCACTGATGATGTGACCTAGTTAGGGTAATGAAATGCTTGCAAGAAAACAAGCAAGCTCAGAGAGCCCCAGGTATCCCTCAAATATGATTGCTTAAATGGGAAGGTGCAATCAACTCTGAGAATCATTATGCTGGATTAAAAGGCTCTGACAATCAGGCAACTCAGCTGGGATCGTCAGAGGCTTTTAAAAGCATTTTTTTTACAACCTCTTCGGCTGAGCGTGATCATCAGAGGCTTTTTTTTTAACTTTTAAAAGCATTTTTTCAGCCGAAGAAAAAATGCTTTTAAAAGTTTTTTTTAAAAAGCCTCTGATGATCACGCTCAGCCGAAGAGGTTGTAAAAAAAATGCTTTTAAAAGCCTCTGACGATCCCAGCTGAGTTGCCTGATTGTCAGAGCCTTTTAATGCGCGGCTTAGCTGGGCATGAGGGGGTGGGCAGGGATTTTTGCTACTGGTTCTCCGAACCACCCGCTGTCATCACTACTGGATTGAGTGATCCGTTCCGAACTGGGAGAATTTCACCCATGGTGTATTGGAAGAGGAGATTGTTTAAGAAATTTTGTATTTTAAGAGGAAGTGATAAGTTACTCAAATGATTTATACTTGTGATGAAGGTGGGAGGTCGCTTCTGCACATATATCTTTTCTTTTTCTGTATTCTGTTCTTTCTTTTCTATTTTTCTTTATATGTTTTTCTTCTTTCTTTTCTGCACCTTCTATTTTTTTTTATTCTATATTTCTTTTAGTTTTTACTATTGGAATTATAATTTTTAACCAAATAATTATCAAAAGACAATGGCAGAGCTACTTCTTTTTCACGTTTGACAAATGCTGAGTCTAAAGTTGCAGTAGCAGCTTCATTCATCTTTGTCCTCTCTCATCTTTTGGGATAGGAAAAATCTGATGAAAAGAAGATGGCTGAACTGCTCATTCTTCAAAAAAGAAGGGAGGGAGGGACAACAAAATGCACAAACTTTTTTTTTCCAGGGGTGCTTCACAGTTAATTCTGTAATGTGACATTTTCTAACCTAGAAACTGGCACACTCCGTTTATAATTCACATGTTAGAAGGCAGGTTCCTCAACAGGGATCTTTGTAGTCAAATGAACCCTGCTAAGTGGAAGAATATCTCTTTCTCTCTCTCTCTCTCACTTTCTCTCTCTCTCTCTCTCTCTCTCTCTCTCTCCCTCCCTCCCTCCCTCTCTCCCCATGTCCCCCTCTTTCCCTCCCTCCCCCCACTCTCTCATGCTGTTTCACAAAATGGAAGTTGAAATTGCCTTCAGGAAATATAGCATGAAACATACAGTGTCGCCCGATTGGGAATGTACATATTGCATACTTCAGAGTACAAAAATAGCAATATTAAGGCTGAAAGTTTCTTGGGGAAATAATCCAGACTCTTTTTACAATATTTATTCAACAATGTCTCTTGTCTTCTCAAACTGCAAACATGTGGAGACACTAGCATACATTAGTCAAAGCTATCCTGGATGAAGGGACAGAAAAGCTTTTGTGTTCCTACCAATACTAATGAATCTACCTCAGAGAATCCTATGCCTCTCAGGATCTCTCTGCCTCATGAGCAGCTGATGAGGAGGTGCATTCCCAGGAGGAAGGAATAACAGTAACAGAGTTGGAAGGGACCTTGGGGGTCACTTAGTCCAACCCCTGCTCTCACAGGAGACCTATACTATTTCTGACAAATGGCTGTCCAGTCTCTTCTTAAAAGCGTTCAGTGATGGGGCACCTACAGCTTCCAAAGGCTATTTTTTTCCAATTGGTTAATTGTTCTCACTGTTAGGAATTTTTTTTTCCTTAGTTCTAGGTTGCTTCTCACCTTGGTTAGTTTCCATCTATTGTTTCTTGCCTGCCTACAGGTGCTTTGGTAAATAAGTTGGCTCCTTCTTCCTTATGACAAGTATTCAAGTATTGGAAGATTGCCATCATGTCACCCTTTTCACTAGACTAGATATATCCAGTTGCTACAAATGTTCTTCGTAACAATTAAAGAGTAAGAGGCAACAATTAAGGAGTAAGAGGCAACTTATTATGTGTGAGAGAAAGAAAGTGAAGATGTTCCATTCTTAATAGTTTACATAATATATTACAGGTGTTGATAGTAGAGTCTTCAGCCTGACAGGATTTTGTCTATAAATGTGAAAAAATGAAGAACTCTATTTGGAAGAATTACTGTAAATTTGATTGGCAAGACCTCTGTCACAAATCTGTGCAACCAATTGGTTCTGTCACTCATTTCCTGATTGGATAAGGCTGAAATAGAAGCAACTCTAACACCTGTTTGATTTGTGCAAGATATAAGTCTATTTGTTCGACCACCCACCTTTCTACTCACTTCAATCCTCAATTAAATCTGCAATTAAATACAGAACACAACATAAAAATAGGAAGCATAAATTAAAAGTATTGTGCAAATTAATTCCCTTCTGCATAGGATCAAATGCTGACTGAATAAAAATTTGCTGACCTGATCTCACAGTAACACAATTATACTTTAACTCAATTATATTTTAACTCAATTGTCTGTTCACGTAAAAAGCCCTGTAAAACCCAAAGAACATTATACTGCATGAGCTGTGCAGTTAGTTTCTCGTGTTCATTTATTTTAATTCACAAGTTATTACATTTACATTTGATAATGCAATATTAGTATGGCATTTTGGCTCTATTGGAATAAATTGTTTCATTTTGGTCATTAATTGAAAAAGGAAAAAAAACTGAACGAGTCATGATGTTGCATTGATTTATTATATATTCAAACTTCTGCTGAATTTTAAACCCTCTGTAGAAGTCTTTGGGCGAGCAAATACACAAATAAAATATCCCTAAAATGGGTAATACAAAATAATCCAGTAGAAATAGCAACAGTAGAAGTGCAAAAAAAAAAAAAAAAAAGAACAGTGCTAATTGCTAGTAGTTCAGAGAAGATAAATGAGCTTAGCTTCATTTGGCCTGAGTTCAGTGATAATAGTGATAATGCCAGTTGAATCTACATAGGCTCAGCATAGATTTAAAATCAGAATGCTTCAACATTCTGAAATAGAATGTCTCCATTTCAAATATTCTATTTCAGAATTTTACAGTAAGCTTTGTTCCCTTCTCAATTCTTTTCGGTTTGAACCACTCCAGGGGCTCTGGGGCCAGAAGAATCTTTTACTATTACATATTCTTGCCACAGTTAGTAGAACAAAAGTGGTCACAAATGTCCAATAGAACTAGCAATTACCAATAATTTTTGTTGCTCAATCGATTCAGATAATTCTACAGAAAGTCCCAGGTTAGGTTCAATCCCAAGATTGAACCACTTTTGACACTTTCAAGTCTTATCACTATTCAACTTGCTAAAGAACTGGGGGGGGGAGGAAGGGTGAGAAAGAATGCAGATGCCCCAAGAATAGACCATGAGTGTCAAAATCCCACTGAGGTCACTGTTGCAACTATCCAACAAAGAAGTGAGATGTTCTCAAAACAAAAGGATGATTCAGAATTGGACAATGTGAACATCCATGGGTGGGGAGAAGGCAGAGTTATTGTTTAACCATGCAAGCATTGCACAGGAAAAACCAGAACTGGTTTTGATTCTTCAGTACCGAAATGGTGTGTCCAATAAAGTTTTGCTTTTGGGATTACAAAGTTCCTGAGAGTGCCTACTTTTGGGGGGTTTGCTAGTTGGACAATTGACATTAGGACTCTCACTATAACTGAAGAAAATTGTTTAGAGTTTGATTGGAGAAAGCCAACCCATTGAAATGTGCCTTGAATTGATTAAGGAGCCACCACTTAGTCTTCCATTATGGTAATTAAAACTGGCCTTTTAACAAACTTATTCTGAATCAGTTGAAACTTCCAAACAGCTTTCACAGGCAGTGCTACATGTATTGCACTGTAGACAGGTGGAATATCTCTTCTAAGAAGGAGACACAGCTAAAGTTATCTCAACTAAAGTTAACAAAAGATATCTCTTCCTATGGCATCTCCATAAACACAACTAAATCTCAAAACTTCCTGAAGAATCATTCTAATTTTTTTAACCTTATGCAATTAAACTTTCTATTCAATGTCTTGTAAGATCTTATAAGGTCTTAAATATATTTATTTATTATCACACCTTATATTTATTGTCACACCTGAACAATATCTCCAAACTAAGTTGTATATTGTTGTGATATTATTTCTGTCATCATCATTATTATTAAATTGATATGACTGTCCATTATAGATTTTGGGAAGTTTCATTAACATGAAATAAAACATAGTATTAAAATGCAAGATAACTTAAGAAGACATTTAAAATGCAGTTTCCTTCAGGTGAACTTCCTTACAGTCAATTAGCTGCTAAGATTTTTTTTTTTTAATTACACACTGAAAACTCAGGTTTAATTGTTAGATTGAGGTAAACTTGTCTCAGGAGATGTTGTGGTCCAGTAGTTATAGTATTGGACTACAATTGGGGACCAATAAAGGAGAATATTTGTAGCTCAGGGTTGTAATGAGAGGACCTTGGTGCTCTCTGAGCTTGGTTGTTTTCTTACAATCATTTCATTATCTGAGAACAAACCCCAGTTGTGGGTTCCTCCCGGTTTGGCCCGGTTCTACCGAGCCGGTAGCGATGATGATATGACATCACCAAACCGGTTCTGTCCTCCCCCTCCCCCCCCCCCCCGGTTTGGCCAGTCACTCTTAGATCAACCATTTTTCATAGGATTACTAAAGAGGGATATCTGTGGAAGTGATCTTTGCTATTGGAGGAGATGCTGGATATGAAATCCATTGAATAAAATAATTGTTGAAAAAACATTAGCTAATAAAAATAGATTGGTCTCCTTCTGAAAAATTATAAACTCTGTGATAATTGATCCTCTCTGGAGAAGTTGTTTTACAATTAATGGCTAGCTAGGAACACATACAACCGCACCTCTGGAAATAATTTAAAGATTAGGTCAATAGTAATGGGAAAAGGTGATTTTTCAAGCACTTTAATTCCCAAACTTTTAAGAGTTTTCATGAGTAAAACCAATACTTTTAACTAAGGGCCCAAAATAGAACAATCCCATGCACAAATAAATCATTGTCATCGTATGAATGTATGAATATATTATTGGATAATATGAATGAGTCAGCCAATCCAAGCAAATTATTTTGACCAGTTGCTATTTCTAGTTCCCTAAATGCAGATCTATATATAACATATTGCAACAGTCAAAATGAGAATGTACCAAAACATAATTAAAACAATTTAAAGTTTGCAAGCTTGGTTCTTCAATAGGCCCGTGACCTAGGGAAACTAAATTGGACATTGACTGAACAGGAAATTCACTACTGACAATGTTATTTCCATCTAGCTTAAAATGTTTTATTTATTCATTCTCATTTGGTCCATTGGTTGCACAATGGTTAGAATGCAATACTCCAGGCTACTTCTGTTGACTGCCAGCTGCCAGAAGTTCGATTCTCACCAGCTCAAGGTTGACTCAGCCTTCCATCTTTCTGAGGTCAGTAAAATGAGGACCCAGATTATTGGGGGCAATATTCTGTCTCTATAAACCACTTACAGAGGGCTGTAAAATGTTCAGAAATGGTAAATAAGTCTAAGTGCTATTGCTATTGCAACATCTGACAACAGCTCCAGAAAGTTTCAGTTTTACCTCCATAACGATACACGCCAACTATATATTAGTGTTATCAAAGACCAAATCTCCAGATATGTTATTTTAGTGGATTCATGTGGACAGTAAACAACATTGAAGGTGGGGAACTGGGGAATACAGCAGGTATTGAAAGAGTCATACGCATCTGTGTTTATGCATAATAATTATTTGTATTATATTATTACTACATGTATATTCCCTTTTTAAAGAGACACATTGTTAGTTTGCTGGACTAGGAAATGGACCAGTGGTGAAATCTAAAATTTGTTACTACCAGTTCTGTGGGCGTGGCTTGGTGGGGGGGTTAATGTGACTGGGTAGGCGTGGCCAAAAATTTTTTTACATTTAAAACCATTTTTACATGTAAAACCATGTAAAAAAATGCTTTCAAAAGGCTCTGACGATCCCAGCTGAGTTGCCTGATCATCAGAGGGTTTTAAAAAAACCCTCTGCCGATTAGGCAACTCAGCTGGGATCGTCAGAACCATTTAAAAGAAAAATTTGCAGGTTCTCCGAACTGCTCAAAATTTCCGCTACCAGTTCTCCAGATCCTGTCAGAACCTGCTGGATTTCACCCCTGCTTTGACCCCTTCACAGTCTACTGCTGCTGATCAGTTCCAGATTGGTGCCTTTTTTTCTTTTAAATGGCTCTGACGATCTCAGCTGAGTTGCCTGATCGGCAGGCAACTCAGCTGGGATCTTCAGAGCTTGGATCGTCAGAGGTTGGATCATCAGAGGCATTTAAAAGAAAAAAAGCCTCTGATGATCGCGCGGCTCAGCTGGGCATGGGGGGCGGGGACAGGGATTTTTGCTACTGGTTCTCTGAACTGCCCGCCGCCATCACTACCTACTAACCCGAGCCAGTCCGAACCGGGAACATTTCACCCCTGAAATGGACTGACTATGGCAGTGTAAATGTACTAAGTGACATCCAGTCAATTAATATTTTCAAACCCAACCCAATGTCACAGGGTCATCGTCGTGAGGATAAACTTAAAGATGAGAGTATCATACCATTATTCTCTTTTGGCATTTTCAGTAGCTCCCCGGAAGCAGTGGAAAAAAAATTTGTCAGTTGTGGGCCACTAATCCTGAAAGAATGCCAATGCCAATGTTAAAAGTGTAGCAAACTGAGTGTGTCATAGTGCAGACTGCAGGTCAGGATTCTGCGGGAAGAATGAGGTGTGTACTGAATTCAAAATTCTATATTCTAACATGATCTTTTTCCAGAAATAGATCTTCTAGAAGAAATTATTTCCAAGGTTCGTGAAGTCTGGATCAATACATTCTAGAAGAAAAATGGAACATTCAGAAAGAAAATCACATATTCTATTAATGTTTTACACATTTATAGACCCAACAGGCACCAATCTGGAACTGATCAGCAGCAGTAGACTGTGAAGGGGTCAAAGCAGGGGTGAAATCCAGCAGGTTCTGACAGGATCTGGAGAACTGGTAGCGGAAATTTTGAGCAGTTCGGAGAACCTGCAAATACCACCCCTGGCTGGCCCCAGAGTAGGGTGGGAATGGAGATTTTGCAATATCCTTCCCCTGGAGTGGGGTGGGAATGGAGATTTTGAAGTATCCTTCCCCTGACATGCCCACCAAGCCACACCACACCACACCACGCCCACCAAGCCACGCCCACAGAACTGGTAGTGAAAAAAATTTGGATTTCACCACTAGGTCAAAGCCATCTAAGGAATAAGTAAATACACAATCTGCTTTCTTTAGCAAGCAGGCCATTCTTATAAATCCTGATATTTCTTGAATCATCTGGATTTGAGTGCTTGACTGCCTGATGGTTGTATTTTTACTTGATGCCTTCAGATTGGTGGAAGAACCAGTAGTTACAAGATTTATTCTGCTTGCTTACTCTTCTTTGGTGGTCTGATTTTCATGTTGCCTATTGGAACTGTTTGACCATGCTTTCCTGAGCCAATAGAATACGTAATTACCTTAGCCTATGTGTTACTAAAGATAAACTTCATGTTTTGCCAAGTCTTTATATAATCCAAACAACACAACCACTGACAGCAGAAAGAAGGGAAATCATACGTTTTTCAGCAGTACAATTTTGGGGAGAGAAGATGTGATATTCTGATAATTAAATATATCTAGAGATGTGGGGGGAGAGGTTGTGAGGGAGGGAAAGAGAAGCAGAATAGAATATCTTAGAATCTAATGTTACATTCTACCCTACATTTTGCTCATGTCCTGTTTCTCTCACAGTTGATTTACACTAGGGATAATAATGATTTCTCAGGCAAAATAGGGAATTCCTGCATGCGGGGTAGGGCAGACCATTGGTATTTTACTTTATTTCACACATTTAAACTTTGCAAAAACAGCTGCTAATTTGTTCTTTATTTTTTATTTATTATTTATTTTCTTTACTTTTTCTTTATTTTCCCTTTGGGCAGTCCAATTGTTGAATTTTCTTTTTTTAATTTTTAAAAATTCCACCTTTATTATTTTCATAAATAACTCTAGGTGTCGAACATACCTAATACTCCTTCCTCCTCCTATTTTCCTCACAACAACCCTGTAAAGTGGGTTGGGCTGAAAGAAAGGGCCCACAGTCATCCAGCCAGCTTTTATGCCTAAGGCAGGACTAGAACTCACAGTTTCCTGGTTTCTAGCCTGGTGCCTGAACCGCAAGACTCAACTGGCTGTTTTCCCTTTTTTTTTTTTTTTGGCAAGCAAATTTCCCTTTGTGAGCAAAGTCAAGCAATACTTAGCAATGACTTTTCTTTTGCTTTTATTGAATAAGCTCAGTCTTTTAATAACCCGCTCCCAGGTGGGCTCAGCATGAGGATTTCTCCCCAACGTGCGTGTCATCACTCCTGGGTTGAGGCAACCTGCAAAGGGGCTGTGGAGCATCTCCGTATCAGCATCCCTCCAACCTGCGTAAGTGCTTGGCAGCAGGGAAGAGGGAGGGGGGGGAAGAGAGATCTTGGTAGCCTTGGCAACGCCCAGAGTGAAAGCAAGAATTCACACCCTGCCCAGGATGCTTGAGAAGAATAATGCTGCCTTTTTTCTAAGCAAACCATCCAGCAAACAACTGCGTGGTTGCCGAGAGCTTGTTGCTCAGTGCGCAATGCCCTCCTTCAAAGTGGTGTTTTGCTCCCAAAAGGGAGGGCCGACTTTTTCGAAGTGAGCTCCTCCGATGACGTGCCTAGAGGCTGATGCCTAGCTGCAGTGTCACTGCAATGGCTGAGGGGCTGGGGCTTGGATGCTTACAATGAGCTCATTTTCCCAGGAGAAAGAAAAGCAAGGATCGGAGGCATCACCGGGCTACTGCAACCTTCTTGTGAAAATTCCCTTCTAGCTCCTTCCTTATTTCACCTGGCCTGGTTCCTCCTTGTAAGACTGTGTTTGCAGGGTGAGCAGATTTTTCTTTAAAAAAAAAAAAACAACCAAACAGGAAAAAAAGAAAAGAAAAGAAAACCCTGCACAGTTGATTCTCAGCCCTTTCTCATCTTTCCTCCTTTTCTTCTCTCCTCCTCTCAATGCTTTCTCAGACTGGCTTGCCGAATCACCCTCTCAACTATTTGGAGGATAAAAAATATAGCATCTGGAGCAGTCAGGGATGGAGTGGACCTTTTGAATTGATTTTTCAAAATGACAAAATGAGGTAAATGGCAAAACGTCCCAACCAAAAACCCAAAAACCCAACAACTCCAAATTGCAATCTGTCTGCTACAAACAGCCGACAGGTTCTAGGATGAAGCATACCGCAAATGCATGGACTGATACTATCACCAGGTAAAGCAAACAAGGAAAGCTGGAGCATGCCTGTAAGGTTAGTTTCCATACTGATTTGTGTCTCTCTTTCTTTCGATCTGAGTGGAATTGGTATCTCGGCACAGTGTTATATAAAACCTTTTTTTGTGCGTTTTTTTTTCCCCCAGGCAAATGGTTGCCAGATCCTGGTTTGCATGTACTGCTGGCAAAATATGTCTATGTAACAAGTAAAGTAACCTAAAGAGTCCCTATTAAATACAGAAAGCTTCTCCTCTTGCCATTGAAGATAATCAGGATGGTGGGACTGGAGAAAAGCAGGCCTTTACAATTCCGTGTTATATTTTATTGCATAAGGCAGCTTTATTCCAATGCTTCCGACTTAAGGAGTGGGTTGAGTATAACTGCCTATGCAAGATGTTGCAGATACTTTTTTCAGATTAGCATGGATGTCATTATCAGCCTCTGGCAGATTCCAGAGAGCTCCTTTTCCTGGGAACATGACACAGGTAATTCCCTGACACAGCTGACATTCCATTTGTGGCCAATGAAATTCCACTGGGATTAAATCCTAGATCAAAGTGGAATTTCTTATTTCACTGCCTCTTCGTCTCTTCTCAATGAAACCCGCTGGGATCAAATCCTAGATTAACGTGGAAATTCTTGTTTTATGGCCAGCTTTTCCCTTGTTGATTATAAATAGCACTTTGACCTGTTAAGTGTCATATCTTTCAAGCGATGGAGCTAAAAATGCTGCGCTTGGTTTATAGACAGTCACAGGGTTAAAAACCATGCCTTTTATCTGTGCTACTGTTTTTCTTTAATCTCTGAGCATCCAGATGTATGAATTATTCTCTCGGAAGACCTGAACTCTGCTGAGCCTAGTTGATGTGTGGAAAGCCATGTGTTTCTGAACCAGGTTCTGCTACGCCTTAAAGAAATATTTGCAGGAACTTTTGTGTGCATGTGAAATAATGCAAGGGGCTAGAGATAAGAGGCAGCACTTACTTCAAAGTTTAATAACCTTCTCGTGCTTGTGTTAAAACAAGGAGGATAATACTAATGAGAAAGGGAAAGGATGGTCCACCTGGAAAAATTAGAAGAGCAATTTCGGAAAGATGCTGATGGTAAAATTCTGGGTATCTATACCTGGTAGCCTTCATTGAAATCAATAGGATTTACTTATTTCTACATGATAAGGTATTTTGGAAAGAAGGAATAGCTTTGCAGATCAAACATATAATTATCAAAAGAAAAAATGTTAGATTTCTTTTTCCACTTAGCTGCAATCTAAGCTTATCTACCTCGAGGGGGAAGCACAATATTGGATTGCACAATATTATCGGAAAGATGTTACTTTTGATTATTTAATTTTCCTTCAATTCTATGAATTTTTGTTACGTATATTGGTGTTGTACTTCAGTAGATTTACCATTTACTCAACTCATTAAGTTTTGTTGCTTCAAAGGAAATTTTTGGAAGCTTTCAAAACCTTATCTTGGTATTTATGAATAACATTTCCTTAGGGAAATCGAGACATTTATCTTTCAGAAAGACCTAGCAAGAAGCAAATGGGTTTTTAACAGTAACAGCACTCACTGAGCCATACTCTAAGTCCCTGCAGTATATAGAGTCCAAAAGCATATTAGCGTGCCATTTTTTAATCTATTCTGGTCATTGTTTCTTCCTGCAACATGCATGATCAGCCCCTAATAACAGTGAAATAAATATATATGGATGGTCAGTTACATTTGTCCTGTTAGTGCAACACAGATGGTATGCCATATTGTGTTGTTCAAAAACCATAATGCATAATACAATGATTTATATAGTACGTTCTTTTAAAAAGCTATTAGAAAATATTGCTTAGAGAATTCACAGTAAAATTATAATGTGCAGCGTAGACTTCCACATGATAGATCAATATTATCTAAATGTTGGTGTTCATTGCTTCAGGGGATTACAAATATCAGTGTTTGTTCACTGCATAATATGACATTTAAGATTATTTCTGCATTCATACTCATTTGTAAATGCATTCTTCTTTTTGTGTTATGTCCGCTTTTCAGAAAGTTTTGTTGGATGTTATTGAAAATGTACAAAATCTGGCATGCTTTGCTGAAATTCTTCACCTAAATCGCTAATATTTCTCCTCTCACAAGCGTTACTTTTATTGTTGCAGATATCTATATTTATAACATAGAGATACAGAGATGAAATACAGAGATAAAATTTATTCACTCCATATGACTAGTGTGTTGGGCTGCTACTAGGCAGCTGCAACTGCCTCATGTTAGTGCAGAGATGTGGAAAATATTTCTCATCTCTCATTTCTCTTCAGATATCTCTGAACTACTATTTCTCAAAATGTTTTTGAATGACTATTCCCTGAATCCTTATCTTTTATGGCCATGCTAATTGTGTCTGATATGAGTTATATTTCAGCAAAATCTGAAAGATTCATTTTGGTTTAGTTACAGAAGCAGTCGATAAATGCATCTAATTTGACCTATGACATCTCCAAATGGACTTGTCCTGCTCCTCGTGGTCATTATGTTTTATATGTTTAATATAACAGAGACTTTTACTGCTTTATGTTTTATTTCATGTTAGATGGCCTAAAATGCATTTGAATTAACTTGACCTCTGTCATAACTAAAAGAGAACATAGAAATATATTAAAGGAATAATGATGAAAGGGTTTTTGTTCATTTCCTTGGCCTCTCCACTTCTTTAAGAGTTATAATTTACTCTTATACTGTATATTGGACAAACTATATTTATTTATATGACTTTGCATAGATATAAACTCCTTTTAAGGATTTGTAATGTCAGAAATGTTCTTGAATGATGCCGTTCTTTTCTTTCCATTTTCCATTTTCATTTCCTTGCTTATATTGACTTTCTGGAAGATAAGGGCAGATAATGGGAAAAAAATTAAACCCATTTGCCATGCTTTCATAAATTTCCTTCCTTTTATACTTAAACCTCAGATCCTAACCATGCATCCTTGACTTCAACAAACTTTCTTTTCATTAAATAGGATTAGGATTGTGCTATTACAATACAATACAATTCTTATTGATTTGGACATAAACATTCTTGACTTCCAGAGCTTCAAGAAACATGTCATGATGAATGGTTAAGCTTTTGTTGCTGATTATTATAATATATGAATGAATGAGTTCTGGGATGTTGTAGTGCAGGGGTGACAAACTCAATTTCATTGAGGGCCACATCAAAGCTGTGGTTGACCTCGGGGGGGGGCGTGCGTATGTGGCTGACTGGGTGGGTGTGGCCAACTGGGTGGGTGTGGCCAGCTTGATGCTACTCCCCAAACTGCTAGCATGTTTCCTCTTCACACTGGGTAGACTGGGCCGAAGCCACGCAGGCCAGCCCCTTACATTTTCTTGGACAACCCTGCAGGCCAGATACAACCACATTGCGGGTCAGATTTGGCCCACAGGCCTTGAGTTTGACAGCCCTGTTATAGTACATTGTCATAGTATATATGTGGATCCAAGCCATGTGGCCTTTTGTACTGACATATGGAAATTTTGACAATGTGCAGATTTTCTAAGTGCCGTCCAACACATTTTGTCCAATAACTACTGGGACCATCATGTCCAGTTTATCTCAAAACTCTTTCAACTTTGATTTTCAGATCTTGATACTTTGTGATCTTCTCAATTCTTTGATTTCTATTCCATCCCCTGGTGTTGCCACATCAATTAACCACACTTTCTTCTTTCAAAGTTAAATTTTGTGTGTTATGCACCAAGACTTTATCTATTGGTGGCTCCCTGGGTAACTAAGATGCTGAGCTTGTTGATCAGAAAGGTTGGCGGTTCAAATCCCTAGTATAGGTCTCCTGCGTGAGCAGGAGGTTGGGCTAGATGACCTCCAAGGCCCCTTCCAACTCTGTTACTATTACTGTTATTGTTTGAATTTGGAAATCCGACAATATTTAAACCTGCTCATTTTCAACTACTTCAACACTAAGTTCCCATCAATTTTTCATTACTGGCACATGATAATTTTTAAGATGTCCCATTTAATCATTTTGTGACTGGGTTTTATCATTGTTTATAGTCAATTTGTGCAATCTTCCTGCCTGAGATGACTATATGATCTTACTTTTTCTTCGGCTTCTTTGCACAATCTGTACTTTGAATCATGTGATTCAATTTTGGCCTTTGTTGCATTAGTTCAAATAGCTTGCTCTTGAGCAGCCAAAAATATCTCTTAATGCTCCAGTTGTAACCCATTGCTAGATTTTATCTTTATCCACTTTCCCTTCAATCTTTTATAGAAATTGATCACACAATGCTTTTACTTTCCAGCATTCTGTTCATGATTTTAATTATATTATTTTGATGTTCATGTATTGTTTCCTGTACATTCAGTAAGTTCTCATTTTTAATTTGCATTAATGCTTGTTCTTGATTGGCTTTTACCATAATCAGGCAATGCATGCTTTTCTTCTTCAACAGTTTGACTTGAAGTACATCTCTGCCTCCATTTCTTCAGGTCAGATATAAATCTATCAATTTCAACTTTTGGGGTGTAATACTGAATGGTCATTTTTTTCTTTCAGTCCAAATTGTCTAGTTCAGCTTGGGTCCAGTTAATAATTCAAGCAATGTATCATGTCACTGGTATCGCCCAGACGTTTATGGTTTTCATGGTGTTTCAACCATTCAATTTTGTCTTTAACAGTTTTTTTCATTCTTTGGATGTACTCTTTATATTTTTAATTTTTTCATGGCTAATTTTATCCAACTGTATAATGCTCAGATAATTGTAGTCTTCATCCTTTTGGCTCCTGGTGGTTTGACCATTCAGTATTTCAATTTCCATACTGTTCATGATTCTGCCCAGATTTATTATTACCATAGCATATTTCTCTAGGTCAAATTCCATTGCTACATCTGTGCTAAAAATACTTACAGTGTTTGTCAATTATTGGATTTCACTGAAAGTGGATCATAGCGATGACAAATAATAAGGATGATAATGGGTTGCCCTGGAAGATGCCTCTTCTAATGTTGACAAGCCCATATTTTTCATTTCCAACCACTGCTTCATTATTTTTTCCATAAACATTCTAATATTTTTACTGACACCAGTTGTTTCCAAACATTTAATGATCCAATTTTGTGGTAATGAATCAAACAACTTTTTATAATCAATCCAGACATATTATTATGATGTATTTATTTTTATATTTTGGCTATTATATTTCACCATAAAAAACAAAATCCTGCGTTCTTAAAACATACCATTTGGGAGTTGGATCAAATTCCTTACTTCCAATGTGTATGTTCCCAGTGAGTGAACATGTTCTAATATTGAGATAAAGTAAATAATGAATTCTTTGGTTCTTCAGATGATCTCAGTTGTAACATGTGCATTTGAAAGCATTTGAGATCTCACAATTTATAGGTTGGGTCCAGTGGTCGGTTGCTACCAGTTTGCCCTGGATCAGGTGAACTGGTAGCAGCGGTGGCGGGAGGCTCCACCCATCCGCCTAGATGTCTCTGCGCATGCGAACCATGAGCAAACCGGTAGCGACGGGATTTGAAACCCACTACTGGTTGGGTCCCTCATTCCCAGCCCCGAAATTTCTTCTTTTCTATTCCTAAGCCTAAGCATCCTTCACTTATTATTTAAGTGCTTCTTCTCCCACACTGATTATGTGCCAGACATTTGATGACAAAATTGATGTTCAGATCAAAGGCAAAGCCTTTAGGGTAAAGCATCTGTTATATCTAGGTGGTTTAGACAGCTCTTTTCTGTATAAAGTTCTGAGGGCAAAAAGCATCCAAGGATACAAAGCAATATTATGGTTCTTACTCCAGTGTTGGATGGTATCCTTCAACATTGGATGGTGAAAACTAGATTCTGATTCTTTCCCACATTTCTCATTCCCATAGATTTTTCAGGTCAAGAAATCTGAATTTGGTGTCAAAGGGGGATTTAATAGGATGCATTTTGTGCCTATATCCTATTCCTATATCCTAAATTCCTCTAGCTTTCTACTACTAGTCCATGTTAGATTTTTTAAAAAAACAGCTCCAGATTTATTTCCTTTCACTACTTACAATAGAAGAATTGTTGTGTTACTGTTTTACTAGAAACAAAACCCAAATTTAGGAAGAACAATAAACACTATTCAAAACGAATTCCATCTTGCTGGTCTGTTAGTGGTGGAATACTTAGAAATAAGTTTGCTTGATGAATACTCAATTCAATACAATTCATCTGCTGAAAGCTGGTTAGCATATTGATCATTTATTCATTTTTTAAAATATTTCATAAAATGAAACTTTTTAAAAAAATATGATTCATTAAATATGATATCACAACAACTTTAGTTTAATTCTGCTTTATTATGAAGCAAAAAGTTTGTGAAAGCATGAAAACTCATAAATTTATTTATTTATTTATTTATTTATTTAGACTTATATGCCGCCCTTTCTCCGAGAGGATTCAGGGCGGCTCACAACAATAAAACAGAAAAATAAAACAAAAACTCCGGGTTAAAAGTTACACATAAAATCCCTAAATAGTATTAATGCAACAGTTGCTGCTGCTGCTGCTGCTACTACTACTACTACTACTACTACTACTACTACTACTACTACTAATCAGTGGGGATTTGAATTCAGCAAGAGTCTTTGTCAAAGGATGTGCTCCAGTTCATACACAAAGTATTGAAAAAATATTGAAAATTAGGAGTCTGGTTGCACCTTTCTAGACTAACAAAGAATATTTAAAGCATCTCCTAATTTTTGGCTTCCATAGACTATGACATTTCACTTCCTGCATAAAAGAAAAGGACACCAACAAAACCCCAACAAAATTAAAAATTGTCCAATTTTATACACAAAGTACAGAAACAAGATTGAGGAGCGTGTTCTTCATCTTGAAATTCTGATTTTAATTGAATATAATGTTGGTTCTTTGTCTTCTCTGTCCTAAGTTGGTTTATATTATATTATAGCCGCTCACAGTCATTTGGTTGAATTGGGTGGCTATAGAAATTGAATAACTGACTGACTGAATGAATGAATAAGTGAATAAATGAATGAATATCAGTGACTGATTTTTTTAAAAAAATACAATGAATAAGACCTTGAGTAATGTATGCCTATATATTGCCAAAAGGGGCACAATGATTTCCCTGAAATGTTATATTTTGGATTGCAAGTGTTGACCCAAATTTATAACTTGATATAATTGAAATAGAAAATGCATTATTACACGTGACTAACTAATTAACCAACCAGCCATCCAGGGGCTAATTCTGGATGGGCAGCATCAGAGCTCCTCTCCTTTCTTAACAGCTTTCAAAATTACCTGTGTTTCCCCAAAAATAAGACTACATTACAGACATGCTGATTGAGAAATTTTGGGAGTTGGCACCCTGGGGAATTCTGGGAGTTGAAATCCATATATCTTAAACCTGCAAAGGTTGAAAAACATTGATGTAACTGATAACTGGATCTAGCAGAGCCCTGTTTAGAAGCTGGCCAACATTTGGCCATATACAAATGCAGTGGAATTGGGATAAACTCTAGGAAATAATTGCTTCTATGCTTCTCAACACATCCAATGAAATTTGGATAATATGGGCATTTCACTTACTGTGTTGTTACAGCACAGATCCCAATTTTTTTTTAAAAAAAACAACAACTGTCTGATTAGATTCCTATTAAGTCACCAAAGCAATTTTTTAATAAACCCTTCCAAAGTGCATGATATTAGTTAACTCATAATTGGTTTGTTGTAAATGATCCTTGCTAGAAAACAGATAATCCCCCATGGCTCTTCTTATCAAAGTAAGTGTGGTGATAAAATGAATATGTCATCTACATATAAAAGTACAGCTATTGATATATTTGCCAATATATGCCAATAAAGAAGAGGGTGATTCTCTTCTTTAATATCCCACTATTGCATTAAGGTAATAATTAAATAAAAATTATTTAATAAAGCCAGAATACACCATTACTTACCTTCCTTGTTGGTTACATCTAAAAGATGACTCGTAATATTTCATCTTCCCCTTGGTTTGGTGTTGCAATGAAATGCATATAAAAGGGTAAGAAGCTACCTATTGGAGAAGATTCAAACGTTATGTCAAATATTTCCCCTGGCAATTGATCAATTGACCATGGTGGTGCAGTGGTCAGAATGAAGTAGTGCAGGCTAACTCACTGCTCACTCCAGGAGTTCGATTCTGAGTGGCTCAAGGTTGACTCAGCCTTCTATCCTTCCAAGGTTGATAAAATGAGAACAATATGCTGACTCTGTAAACCGCTTAGAGAGGGCTGTAAAATGCTGTCAAGCTGTATATAAGTCTAACTGCTATTGCTACTTGAGACTTCCAACAAGAATGAGTAGAACTGATTTAGGAGCCTGAGCAAAATGATATCAAACCCTGATCTAGTAGAAAGTAACCCACTCTGAACCATTCCTGTTCCTTACCTATCAGTTTTTCATCTTCTAGCCATTCCAGAAGTTTCTAATAAATATGTCTAATATAGACCTTACTAATTATATTAAAAGGCACACTTTACATGAATACAGCAGACATGAGACAACTTTACTACTTTCTTCATGATATCAGCCACATCTTTTTTGCCTGTATACTTTTTCCGTTACCAAAGGACCTTGAGAGTTAAAATAGCTTGTACTGTATGAAATCAGCACTTTAATGAAGAGCAGAGAGATATTGTCCATACTTAAAGTCCAAAATATTTCTTCCAACTTCTTTTCAGACCGTGGACAGCCCTACTCTTATATCTGTAGAATGTTCACACAAATGATTATATCTTACATAGCAATATTGCTTAGTGTGTTTCATTAATGGACCTTAACCCAGTATAGATTTAAAAGTAAAAAAGCTCAAAATAGGATAGGATTTCAAATAGGATAAATATGCACATTTGTTTTACATCATTTGAATCCAATTAAATTATGGAAAGCTGGATAATTTCATGTGAAAGTTTATAAAATAAAATGCAGTTTCAAATCCAGCACACACAATTGCTTTGAACAGGGGGGGAAAAATCTATCCACCTTAATTGTTTTCTTTATTAATTATTCTAATAGTTTGGAGATAACTATTGCAAATTGATATTTCTTTCAAGTAGACCCATCAGTGGAAACTGTAAATTCATTTGTCTTGACCAGTTGGGTACAGATAACTCCCAGGGAATCTGATGCTGCACAGTTTGGGGTTTTTGTTTTTGTTGTTGTTGTTGTTATTATATACCCATTTACATACTTTATATTGATTAATGCCTTATATTTCACAGTTTTGGTATAATGCTGAATCATAGTAGGTTTTCTCTGATCTGTATCTTTGCTCTGATCTGTATCTTTGCTAAATTGATACAGTTACAGTTGATATGTAATCTAATGAAAGATTGTCTCTTGGAAGTCAAACTATATAAATATCCAAATTGACAGTTGTTCTGTTAGTTGGTTTTCTGGGGATAAGTGATTGGCATTGTGGTATTAGAAATGAACATTTGATTTCACACAGAAAAGTTCTTCTTATATACTTAGCATTTTTATTATGGGCTCCTCAAGCAGTGGTGCTAATAGTAGTAACACCAGGAAAATAATGATAATAGGATGCTTTCTGACATTATTATTACCAGCAACCCAAATGAAATGGGTACTTTTAAATGCAAAAGATGCTCAGTTACACACAATTTGGTAATTTGTTAGGATATCTATTTTTTTTTTAATTTGATTTATATGCCGCCCTTCTCCGGAGACTCAGGGCGGCTTACAATGCGTTAAGCAATAGCCTTCATTCTTTTGTATATTTTATACAAAGTCAGCTTATTGCCCCCACAACTGGGTCCTCATTTCACCTACCTTAGAAAGGATGGAAGGCTGAGTCAACCTTGAGCCTTGGAGAGATTCGAACCAGCAGAAATTGCAGGCAGCTGTGTTAATAACAGGGTGCACTAAACCCCTGTACTATCAAGGCTCTTGATTTCAATTTTATATAAGTAGACCATATCACTAACCCTCGCTAATCTTCTACTCTTCATACTAGCCAATATGTGTTGGTACTAATTCAGATTTTTGGCTACAACCAGGGGTGAAATGCTACCGGTTCACTCCGGTTTGGGAAAACCGGTAGCGGCAGCAGCGTGAGGCTCCTCCCACCCACCTGGATGTCATTACTTCCTGGTTTTAACCAGGAGGTAACCTGTTTTTGACCCTCTGCACAAGGCTTTGTTCCTTATGGGAAAAACTTGTTTGGTACTCATTGTTTTTCACGCCTTCCAGGACCAATTAACGATGAGTACTGAAGTCCCACTATATCTACTTGGGCGTACAAACCATGATAGGCACAACTACCTCTAAATGTCCTCCCCATGTCAGGTTTCTGCTTGGATCTCTGTGGCTCTGTATGCAATAAAATAGGCATGGATATAGTTAGAATGCACCAAGTATGCATTTCATATAGTATATTACGTACAATACAATAAATCTGGATGGTCTTTGCATAACTTTGCATTCTAACTATATCCAGGAACTTTGAGAGCTTTAACTGCTTCCACATTTTTATTCAAATATTCTGAGGATGATACTTCTAACTCCTGCAGGAATGATCAATAGAAGCCTTAAAATCAATACAATTCAATTTAGTGTATTAAACAGTTATGGCTCATGTACCATATATCTAGGATAACTCTATGCATTACCTAAAAAAGGAGACAAAAGACTATAGAGATCTGCACATCTCTATATGCTAAACTCTACAAATTTTCAAATTTAGCAATAAATCGCTGCAACAACTGCACTCCATATCGTATCAGAAAGACCAAGCAAATGAGATGTGTGCTGTCCAATTGCCAACTTCCAAAGTTTTTTGGGAACTGTGGATAACATGAATGGATATGGATATGTCAAGACTCAGCCTTTCATTCTAAAGGCTAAAATGGGTAAAATGATGAGCCAGATTGTTGGGGGCAATATGCTGACTCTGTAAACCGCTTAGAGAGGGCTGTAAAGCCTTGTGAAGCAGTATATCAGTCTAAATACTGATACTAAGTGCTGTTGCTATTATATCTGCCCACTTGGTATTTTCAGGCAGGTCTCTTCAATTAAATGCTGCCATCTTATAGGACTAAGGAAGGATACCTTCTGTGTTGCAGTCCCTGCCCTGTGGAACAGCATCTTCTACAGAAATATTGAAAACATCTATAAGGGTATCTCTCAGAATCTCCTTAAGACATGGTTCTGTTCAGAGGCTCGGCTTAACATGACATAATTTACTAGTGGGCCCTGTTGTATTTTTGTTTTTGTTGTTGCTGTTTTAGCAACAACAGCACATACTAAAGCTGTGTGCGCAGCTGTGTGTGCAGCTTCCATGCTTTTCTATAGCTACAGAATGAGAGGAGCTGTGGAAGAATCATCTTCGTATACTGAACTTGTGGGAAGAACAGCAGCCGTAGGCCAAGTCAATTTATAAAATGGAATAAACACACACACACACACACACACACACACACACACACACACACACACACATATGCCATGGTGGTTTCATTGAATTTGAGACTGGGAACATAAGTGAAGCTCTCTGGACCCTAAGGCAAACCTCTCAGATGTCTCTCCGCTGCCTTCACCTCCAACATTCGTCATTAGAGCTAATGGCTATATTTGAGGAGACCTGTTCTGGTGCCTGGGGCTTGCATATGTAAACCACTCTCAGGAAAGAGACAAGTACTGTGGTTCAGAGTGCTCTTGTGGGGGTGAAGTGAAAGCAGCAGGCTTGTTTCAATACAGCAGAAATCTGGACAACTGCTAGCATTTCTGAATGTTTTTCCTAGTTGGTTGTGGTGAACTGTAACCTATTTCTTTCTGCCATTTCATCCATCATACAGTCCTAAACAAATACCAGGTTTGTCTGAGTTTGTGTGGGGCGGGGGGGGTATCAGCCCTGCAGTAGATCTAGGTCAGGTATTATTTTCCTTAAAAGTTGCAAGCCTGGTCAGGACCTCCTGAATTATAACCCGACTCCTGTCTTAATCAGTTCTACATTTCTGAAGCTGTATTCTCCTTAAGACTTGGTTCACAAAAACACTATGATGAGAGATGCATTGAACTAGAGTGCTTCGTTCCAAGCCTGGAACTCCAAAGTTATGAATCCATTCAATTTTGGAGCCTAATATTTCAGATCTCATCTCTGTTTTGCTGGGAATTTAGCTAGCATCTGCTGAATACATTTGGAGTCATCACTTCTTTACAATGTTATAGTCTCAGGTTGTAATGAAGGTTTTTTTTTTTTTTTTGATGGATTTAGGAATATCACAAAGAATCATGGTGGAACAAAGTAAAGGGCCAGATAGGCAAACATTCTGTTTCTTGCACAGGCTAACGTTTGTGGGAAGTCGACAGCAGGATTCATCTTATCTTATTTGGCTTCTTCCTGATATTCCAAGGAGTGCTGCCTCTGAAATTTCATTATATATCTCTATCTATCTCTATCTCCATCTCCATCTCTATCATCTGTCATTATCTCTCTCCATCTCCATCTGTAATCTCTATCATTATCTCTATCTCCATCTTCAACTCCATCTCTATCATCTCTATCATTATCACTATCTCTAGTTCTCTATATCTATCTATCTATCTATCTATCTATCATCTATCATCTATCTATCTAATCTACATAAAATTGTTAGCCTGAGAGTTACCCTGAGAGAGGGAGGGAGGGAGGGAGGAAAGGAGAGAGAGAGAGAGAGAGAGAGAGAGAGAGAGAGAGAGAGAGAGAGAGAGAGAGAGAGAGCAGTATCTCACATACACACACACACACACACACACACACACACACACACACACAACTGACAGGGAAATCTTCACCTTCTTTTACATAACAGATATAAATTAATACAAAACACTTTGTATTAATTTACTATTTATTAATTAACAAAACATTGTCTGCAAAGATATCACAGTGAACAGAGCACCAAACTGGGATCTGGTTTGCAAGCAACAGGAAGTATCTGTGACTCATCTTCTCTCTACTGAAGTAAGTTTAATAGAAAGCCAGAAGGGGGTGTGGGAAACAGTTAAGGGTCCTCCTAACAACAACCCCCAAATGCCCAGGTCCTCCTGGCTGTGACTTGCTTTTTGCTTTCTTTCACACTGTTGTTTAGCCTGAAGGGAATGAGACAGAAAACATGGTTGAAATTACCTAGCTCCTAAATTCACTTCCTCCCTTTTTTCTAGAGGATCAAAGCCAGATTCACTTAATAATCCTGTTACTAACTTAACTGCAGTGATTCATTTAATAACTGTGGCAAGAGTGGTTGTAAAATGGGGCAAAATTCACTTAACAACGGTCACTTAACAGAAATTTTGGGCTCAATTGTGATCATAAGTTAAGGACTACATGTATTATATTACTTTGTATTCACCATACATACTGCTTTACCCATTGAAATCTTCCTCCTTTATCCAGTTTCACAGTGTTAAGCTGACATATGTGATTATCATATGTAGTACTAAATTGTTGATCTACAGCCCAGTCCTTCCATCAAATATGTGCAAAGATCTTCTCATTGGAAAACAAAATACAGTACAAGAAGGGGATATTTCCGCACATGTGGTCCATGTTTCCTAGCAACTGCAACCATTCAGATGTGGAAGGTTTTAAATATTCAGGAACGTAATTTTTTTCTCTCATTGTGTTGACAAAATGATCTTTCTCTGTTTCCTCTGCAGTTTCTTTCTTACCTTTTCTTTAAAAAGAAAGGTGGGGAAAGGGAAAAGGAAAAGGAAAGGGGGAGGGAAGGGAAGGGAAGGGAAGGGAAAGAAAGGAAAGGAAAGGAAAGAAAGGAAAAGAAAGGAAAAAGGAAAGGAAAGGAAAGAAGGAAAGAAGGAAAGGAAAATAATTTTTGGAGGGTGGGAATAGGAATAAACTGGCTGCACTCTTTCAAATATTGAGGCTCTTTGGTCTAAGAAATAAGAATATAAGCATCCCAAATATTTTAAATGTGTAATAGAAACCCTGCAAATAATATCACGGGAATTACCCTATACTTTAAAAAAAAATAGTCCAAATTTATAGTACTACGCCTATAAACATACATGAAAGTAGAAGCTCTGCCATTAAATAAACTCATTAATTTTCAAAATAATTAAGGCTGTAATTGTATGAACACTTAGTTGAGGCTGTCCAGCACTGAAATAATTGGGATTCTATTTTAAATCAACACACACCACATTTATTTATTGGACTATGACATTTTAACATTTAAACCTGGACTACGGTGTTGCCAAAGCACTGTGTGTTGAATAATCAAACATGCTATTAATATATTTAATCCAAAGTGACGCATATATCAATTTCAAAAATGCATTTTATACTTCAGAGCTGTCATAGCTAAACTAAAGAAATTGCATTGCATTTTAAGAGAATAGCCATAAATTTTCTTGCTTTGGGGAAACAATATTGAAACAGTATTTCAACTTGTCTGTGGCCTGATTGTTTTATGATAATCATCTGAACAGAATATTTCAAGAGTTATGATACTGGTTAGAAATTTGTTTTGCTTATTTTATCGACTCCTATTATTCATTCCTAACATTTCTGTTAAACATTCCTTCTTTTTTTCTCCAAGTCAGTATGATTCTAACATAATCCAAACCAGTGGTGAAATCTAAAATTTGTTACTACTGGTTCTGTGGGCGTGGCTTGGTGGGCGTGGTGTGGCTTAGTGGGCGTGGCTTGGTGGGCATAGCAGGGGAAGGATACTGCAAAATCTCCATTCCCACCCCACTCCAGGGGGAAGGATATTGCAAAATCTCCATTCCTACCCCACTCTGGAGCCAGACAGAGGTGGTATTTGCTGGTTCTCCAAACTACTCAAAATTTCCGCGACTGGTTCTCCAGAACCTGTCAGAACCTGCTGGATTTCACCTCTGATCCAAACCTAATTCTCTGTGGTACTTCCTTGTTCTTTCTATGTAAAGGCTTAGTCATTGTTGGTCTGTCTCCCTATTTATGCATTTGCTTATTCGCTTATCTTTTAACCTTTTAAACTTGTTCATCCATGAATTCATAATGTTATGAATGAATTTAGATTTAAGTTAAGAGATTTCGGCTTTGATCTCTACATATTTCTCTAGTCTGTAATTACTCTAATGGAGCAAAGTCAATGGAGAAGCCAGATTCACTTAACAACCATGTTAGTAACTTAACAAATGCAATGATTCACTTAACAACTGTGACAAGAAAGGTTGCAAAATGGGGCAAAATTCCCTTAACAAATGGTTCACTTAGCAACAGAAATTATGGGCTCAATTGTTGCAAGTTGGGGGCTACCATATGGATAGATAAGCAAGGAGTTCACCCATCACCAAACTAAGTGCATTTTTAAAATTCCTAGGTGATATTTTTGCATGGAGAAGGATGAGCAGTAATGCTCCTTTGTGGGCTGATGATGCTGTGAGCATTTTCCAGGGATTGCTCACATTAATAACACAACAGAATGACACAGTTCATTTCTGCATTGGGGGGGAATCAGTTGGTTCCTAGGAAATTTTGAAGGAAGTATTTTCACAGTTGTAGCTGTAGGAAGTTAGCACCCACCCCTTTCCTAGAAGAATGAAATATTTTAGGAAATATTTAAAAGGCAGAATATTATATTTCCCTGGTTGAGAAATTGAGAAACATGTTTTAAAGACAAAGCATAAAACGGTTTATCTGGATCCATTCCAGTCGGGTTTCAGGCCTGGGTACAGCACGGAAACGGCATTGGTCACGTTGGTTGATGATCTCTGGAGGGCTCGGGAAAGGGGTTGCTCCTCTGTCCTGGTCCTATTAGATCTCTCAGGGGCTTTTGATACCATCGACCATGGTATCATGCTGCACCAGTTGGAAGAGTTGGGGGTGGGGGTGCACTGTGTTGCGGTGGTTCTCCTCCTTTCTCTCCAACTGGTCGCAGTCTGTGTTGACGGGGGGCAGAGGTCGACCCCGAGGCGCCTTATATGTGGGGTGCCACAGGGGTCGGTCCTCTCGCCCCTTCTGTTCAACATTTATGTAAAGCCACTGGGTGAGATCATCCATGGTTTCAGGGTGAAGTACCATCAGTACGCTGATGACACTCAGCTGTACATCTCCACCCCGGACCACCCCAATGATGCCCTTGAAGTGATGTCCTGGTGCCTGGAGGCCGTGCGGATCTGGATGGGGAGAAACAGACTCAGGCTCAACCTATCCAAGACCGAGTGGCTGTGGTTTCCGGCGTCCCGATGTAGTCAGTTGGTGCCATCACTGTCTATTGGGGGCGAGTCGTTGGCCCCCACGGAGAGGGCTCACAACTTGGGTGTCCTCCTGGATGCACGGCTGTCTTTAGAAGAGCACTTGACGGCTGTGACCGGGAGGACTTTTCATCAGGTTTGCCTGATCCGCCAGTTGCGTCCCTTTCTAGATCGGGACTCCTTACGCACGGTCACTCATGCCCTCATCACTTCCCGCCTGGACTACTGTAATGCTCTCTACATGGGGCTCCCCTTGAGGAGCACCCGGAGGGTCCAACTGGTGCAGAGTGTGGCCGCGCAGGTGGTTATGGGAGCGACATGCCGCTCCCATGTAACACCTCTCCTGCGCGAGCTGCACTGGCTCCCGGTGGTCTTCCGGGTGTGCTTCAAGGTCTTGGTTACCACCTTTAAAGTGCTCCATGGCTTAGGACCTGGATATTTATGGGACCGCCTGCTGCCACCAGTAGCCTCTCACCAGCCAGTACGCTCTCATAGAGAGGGGCTCCTCCGGGTGCCGTCGGCCAAACAGTGTCAACTGGCAGCCCCCAGGGAGAGAGCCTTCTCTGTGGGGACACCTACTATTTGGAATGAGCTCTCCCCGGAGATACGTAGGATCCCGGATCT
The DNA here is from genome assembly GCF_029215685.1 of Pituophis catenifer annectens. NCBI lineage: Eukaryota > Metazoa > Chordata > Lepidosauria > Squamata > Colubridae > Pituophis > Pituophis catenifer. Next base: position 62,792,799 of record NW_027256886.1, read on the forward strand.
ACGCACCTTCCATCGCGCCCTCAAGACTTTCTTATTTCAACAGGCTGGCCTGGCCTAACTCCTCCCTTTTAACTTTTTAAATTGTAAATTTTAAATCTGTCTTAAGTATTGGGGGTGTTTTAATTTGTTCTGGGCCAAATTTATTTAATGTGGTTTTATATTGTTCTTTTAAATTTTGTAATCTATGTGTTTTATTTTTTGGCTGTTCACCGCTCTGAGTCCTTCGGGAGTAGGGTGGTATATAAATTTAATAAAATAAATGAATAAAAATAAAAATAAAAGCAGCTCCCACCTTCCTGCCCCCCCACACCCTTTGTCAATGGACCATCATCTGCAACACAATAGGACCCATCTAGCAACAGAAACTCACCACATGGCAGCTGGGAAGATTACATCAGCCAGCAAGGCTAGCTAAGACCCCCACCCCCTGGGAGTCTGACAACCAATCAGGATACTCTTTCGGGGCCCCAGGAAGTTCAAAGCCAGAGAGGGCATAAAACCCGGGGACTCGCTGCATCTCGGCCCTTTTCTGTTCAGAAACTCAAACCATGTGATCCTATCCACGATTAAACCATCTTTCCAAGCAGTCTCCATGTTTCCAGTGTCTTTTTCCCCACTTGGAGCTGAACCCAGAAGGATATTTCTTTTAACATAGCAATGCAAACAAAGAAGTGTGGGGGAGAAACCAAGCCACAATAAAAACAAGAATGAATTTAGGCAGGGCCATTAGCAATGCGAAGACTGGGCTTCTGATTCCTATCTTTCAAAGAGGCTTCTGGATAATTGCTGCTCCATCTCTAAGTGGCTCAATATCCCCCCCACACACACAATCAAAGGACTTTTTCAGTGCCCTGGGCCTATTTTCAAAGTCCTGCAGCTCTGGCTTCTCATCTCTGCCACTCAATCCTGATATGGGTCATCGAGAAGAAGGGCTGACTTTGAAAAATGCTAATGCTTTGCAGTGGGAGAGACAGGTAGCCTCCAGACAAGTGGGGACTTGAAGCAACATTTGAACATTTCATTTATGTTCTCTTTCATGTGCAGAGGAGACATGTTGTCTCCTCCTCCACCTCCTCCTTCTCTCTCCTTCATCTTTTTCTTCTTTTTTTCTCCATAAAGGCTTGAAATTTATATTCTTGGTACTGCTTATGCTGTATTACTGACTAGACTGAAAAAGACAAGGACTTCTAAAAATCCATTTGCCTGCTACAGGTAGTCCTTGATTTATGACCAAAATTGAGCCCAAAACTTCTGTTGCTAAGCGAGACAGCTGTTAAGTGAGTTTTGCCCCATTCTACCACCTTTCTTGCCACTGTCGTTAAGTGAATCACTGCAGTTGTTAAGTTAGTAACACTGACTAACTTTCTGGTTTTCCCATTGACTTCTACTTGTTGGAAGGTCGCAAAAGGTGATCACATGACCCCAGGACACTGCAACAGTCATAAATGTGAGTAAGTTGCCAAGAATCTGAATTTTGATCATGGGGCTGCTGTGATGGTCATTAAGTGTGAAACATGGTCATAAGTCACTTTTTTTCAGTGCTGTTATAACTAAATGAACTGCTGTAAGTTGAGGACTACCTGTATAGTTAAAAAACCCAAAGAGTCTTAAATAACCTAAGCAATTGCTTTTTTAGGATTCATATCCAAAGCATTTGAAAGAACAATGATAAGTCTTACCAAAAATTGAACATGACGCCTTGGACTGCTATTTCATTGCTCTGGACTATAGTGCCCATCTCCTGTAATCTTCCACCTAAACTTCCTAAGCATAAGAGCAGTTCAGCATTCAGAAGTGGGGTCACAGACATAATACCATCCTCTAAAGATAGGCTGTCAAAAAAGGCAAGATGTTATTTGCACAATGCAGCCTAAGACTTGCCTCTTTGGATGTGTTTTCAACATCAATGCACATTCAAAAGTGGCAGAGTTTACATTGTGCTGCCACAACATCATATTGACCTTTTGAACCCTTCCTTGCTTAAACCAATTGTGTACAGTTGTGCTAAGGGTGAAATCTACTTACCTTCCCTACCAGTTCAGAAGTGTGCGTGCCGCAACATCATCATGTCCGATTTTTGACCCTCTGCGCATGTGCAAAGCCTTCTGCGCATGCGCAGAGGGTCAAAAATGGGTTTTAACCAGGAAGTAATGACATCCAGGTGGGTGGGTGGAGCCTCGCGCTGCCACCACTACCGGTTCACCAAACCATGCACCACTGGTGCTACCGGCTCAGGCGAGCCAGACAGAACCGGCAGGATTTTAGCACTGGGTTGCACCCGTTTCTAGGTCAGGGGCTCTGCTCACAGTCTTCATGCCCTAGTCATCTCTTGATCGGACTACTATAAGGCATTCTTCATGGGGCTGCTACTGAAGAGTGTCTGGAAGCTTCACCTGGTGCAATTATGAGCTAGAACTGTGCCTGTGTTACATCTCTGCTCTGAGAACTGCAATGGCTACCAGTTTGCTTCTGGGTCTAATTCAAGATTCTGGTTTAAAGCCCTTTAAAGCCCTTCATAGCATGTGACTGAGTTATCTGAGGGACCATCTCTCCTCAGTTACATCAGCCTATCCCATCAGGTCTGATAGAGAAAACATGCTGTGAATCTGGGTCCTATCCAGTGGTGGGATTCAAAATTTTTTACTACCAGCTCAGTGGGCGTGGCTTGGTGGGCATGGCATGGCATGGCTTAGTGGGCATGGCTTGGTGGGCGTGGCAGGGGAAGGATACTGTAAAATCTCCATTCCCACCCCACTCCAGGGAAGGATACTGTAAAATCTCCATTCACTCCCCACTCCAGGAAAAGGTTACTGCAAAATCCCCATTTCCTCCCGATCAGCTGGGACTTGGGAGGCAGAGAATAGATGGGGGCAGGGCCAGTTAGAGGTGGTATTTACCGGTTCTCTGAACTACTCAAAATTTCCGCTACCGGTTCTCCAGGTGCCGAATACCACCTCTGGTCCTATCTACTAGGGATCTCCTCTCCTCTTGGGTGGCTTCCAAAAAGTGGGCCTTCTCTGCCATGGCACCCATTTTATGGAACATTCTTCCCCATCTCAAAGATAGGTTGGCTCTATCCCTGCTAATGTTCAGAAAGTCCTTCAAGATCTGACTTTGTCATTCCAGGGAACTGATGAAATCTTAAGATGGTTCCATCACTGTGGTTGACTGTGGTTCAGTCTCATCTGCGGCTTTATTTGTTTTAGTAATGACTATTTAATATTTTTTTAATAATAATACTTTGATATATTTGTTGTTTTAATTCATTGTTGTACACTGCCAAGAGTTACTTTTTGTGAGTGGGAAGTCATATACATTTCATAAATAAATTTATCAAATTTATATGACTGCCCATCACACAAAAGTGATTTTAATTTGAATTCCTATATAAGCAGCAATCTAAATGCCCCTTCCAACTCAGCAACACAATAGATCCATGATGGTGAACCTATGGCATGCAGAGCCCTCTCTGTGGGCACCCGAGCCGTTGCCCAGCTCAGCTCCACCCCACATGCGCTCACCCCTCACCCCGTTTTGGCCTTGGCCGGCCTCCCTGCAGCCACCTGGGACCAAAAACAGGCCATGGCCTGTTTTTGGTCCCAGAAGGCTGCAGGGAGGCCTGCTAGGCCCAAACCGGGGTGGGGGGGGTCGCATACGCATGCATGGGGGGGCAGCACAGGGGGCACTTTTGACATGCAACATCAAAAAGGTTAGCCATCACTGCAATAGATGGATCTATTTTGGGCTTGGCAAATTGCTTTTCACTCAGAATAAAAAAAATGTATACTTTGTGCCAAACTTATTTTGTGCATAATAAAAGTTGCTTTTGTTTCTGAGACAAATGTTCTTTCTGCCCTTGTCAAGATGCAGCAAAGTAATTGTAATCATTTCAAAGTAGATAAGGATTGAAGGACATGTTAAACCTGAGTCTGTATGAACCCACAGGGAAAACTATTCTGTCATTTCTCTTTTCATTTCTGAACATTCACGGTGAACATTCAAGGATTGTGTGAGTGACAAAGTCTTTATCAAAAGGTTTGAACATTGTCTGACAATCAGAAAGTACTGTTCCATGGCTTACCTTTGAGAAATTCCCCATCAATACCTCAGATTGATTATATTAGAATATCCCAACCTGGTTCCTTTCAATTTTCTTGGGTAACAATTCACATTACCCTCAGGCAATAATTTCCCCAACTCATATATATGAGTCCATACCATTTCCATTATCACTTCTATAGAATATAAAATGTGTATATTAGACAGGTGGATCAAATATATTGTATTTAAAAAGAGAATGGGGAGATTAAAAGATTCAGGGAAATTTAACAGCATTCCAGTTAAAATACCAGTATAATAGTTGAAAAACAATTTTTAATTCATTATTAAACCCTTTTCCTTAGTTTTTCTTATTATTATTACTGGAGATCTACCAAAATGATTTTGCTTATCATTAAATACAGTGTCAGACCTGGAAGCCATCTTTTACCTATGAATATTCAGGCCTGCCACAAATTCTACTGTGGGAAAATGGGAGGGGGGATTGTATGGAGTGAAGACGATATGTAGTCAAAATAACATTCTTTCCAGAAAGTCAAGGCCGAGTTGCCCTGCAGTTGTGCTGAGAAGACTGGGAAGGTATCTTCTCTTCCAGAGGGTACCTGACTGGTGCGTGTGATGGACATGTGGGTGATGGGCAAGGACTTGAATTTTCTTTTGGGTGAGGAAAACCCGGAAGCACTCAGATTCGGGTTTTCCCAGATATGCCAATATGACATCTCTAATAAAAATTAGCTTTGAGGAAATTCAAGCCTCAGAGTTTGATTTCATGGGGGGTGTTACTTGGAACCCTGACATTAATCCAAATCCCCTTTTTAACTAAAGCAACTCCCCTGAATTTTGGGGTGCTGTCCAGGGTCCTGAGCCCCAAGCGTCAACCCGACCTCGGGCAGCACAAAGACTCAGGGAAGATGACATACATTCATTATTCAAGATATGTGATATTCAAATGGTCTACACACTAACTGGCTAGCCAAATACTTGATCCTTGCATTTTTTTATAATTTCACAATTAACAAATAAACATATGTGGTTGTTGTCTATGGAGATTCTCATTCTTCCAGATCATGGTTGACCCAAAGGTGGTTTTTCAAGAGGCAATTGGACTTTCTTTATTGTTTCTTGAATATTTTTTGCTTCTCATAGAAGAAGCTTCTTCAGTTCTTCTGTCAGCAAACTTTGGGTCATATATAGTCGTTATATTATTTTTTAATGTTTTTTCTCACCAAATATGTGAGAATGATATGTTCACATAACACATTGATACAAAACCAAAATAAGCCACCCTATGACTGAACATAATGCGCAAACACAGCCATGTCATCTAAGCTTTTCCAACCACTGATTCCTCCAAATATCTAGAGTTCCACAATTTTCAATGCAGGACATGCTGGATGGCAAATTCTGGGAGTTATACAACTCCATAGCTCATCTCAAGATCAAAAATCTGGACCAAATTTGACTCATAATATCAAACTATGATTTAATGCTGTGAGATGAAGCCAAGATAAGCCTTTGACTCTCAAACATTCCTTAGTTTAACAACCTCAATCATAGCCAGGAAAAGATCGTCAGCATCCACAATTTCAATTTCTCCTTTAATCACAATGAACCTCAACACTGCTGAGTTTGTTGAAACAGACTTTAAACTAGGGCTCCTTTTAACTAGCTGTGATTTAAAATAAGGGCATTTGCTGAATTCTTCCAAAAGCTTTTTGAAAAGTGAGGGCCACAATAAGGATGCCCATGGCATTTGTATGGAAAGATTCCAGATCAATAGTGCATTTCACTTACCTTTGCTACCGGTTCGGAACTGTGAGAGTGCGTGCAAGCTCAGAGTGTCCATGATGATGTCCGGGCAGGTGGGCGGAGCCTTCCGCCCCCGCCACTACCGGTTCATCTGAACTGGGGTGAACTGGTATAAACCCACCACTGGTCCAGATGTTTTCCTTTGGGGAGAAAGAATTTGGAGAGGATTTTTTAAGATTCTTCTCTATATTAAGTCTAATTTAGAAAGCTACTTTGGTGTAGCACTTAAGGCATCAGGCTAGAAACCAGAAGATTGTGAGTTCTAGTTCTGCTTTAGACACAAAGCTAGCTAGGTGACCTTAGCAAACTGTATGTATCAGGTCAGTTTGTCATGTTTAAATGATAAAGCAAAAGTTGAGTAAAAATTAAAACCCCTTCTAGGTTTGATACCCTGTTTTAACCAGTTTTCTATTTTTGGAATACCCTCAAAGGGGAATAGATGGCTACTTTCAGCTAGTTTACAAATACCCCACTTCCAGATTTTTTGAGCCTTACTTTCCTCTGCCCACCCAATTTCTTCTTTGTTTCTTTCCTTTTCCAGATCCACAGCATGTTATGTGGGGGAAAAAATGGTAATTTCTAAATGACATTCTGTGTGAATTGTTTTTCCCTGCTCGTTGCTGGATGAAAACCAACGTTCCCTGTTTTCATAGCATAGGAAGAGATGGGGGAGAAGCATCCGGCATTGCTTCAGAGATATCGTTCAGCTCTGGATGGTGACAGCCGAACCTCCCCTTAATGCCTTATCGTGTTGGTAAGTTCCATCTGAAAAATAAAATCAGATCTCTTTGCTGAGTCATAGACGCTTCTGAGCTGCATTTTAGAAAGCCAGGAAATGGTTACTGTGAGGTGAGGAGAGTGTCTTCTGGATGTGTTGTGGTGGTTGTTGTGTTCACAGAGTTGTGCAGGCTTTAAAATTGCAATCCCTGCTTTAAATATTAATTCAGTCGGCTCTCTCCTTTCTATTAGTGCTTTATAGAAATTGCAATGCATGCTGTTTCTTTCCTTTTTTTTAGGTACAGTCTTTAAGAAATGCTGCTTTCTAAGTCTAACCCCACCCACCCCTACCTCCGTGGGGGAAAAGCAAAGGATGCCCCTGCAACATGACATTTTAGGCACGAGAGGCTTGCACATTTACTTGGATGCAGCCTCCACTGTGCAAAGGATTTCAGCCATATTTAATGGCCATTGGAAGCTCTTCTCATCTCACAGTGAACCTGCCTGGCTTGTAGAATGCATGCTTAAAGAATAAGTTCCACCCGAGAGCAGTAGGGCTTATGTTTGAGTCCAGGAATGTACACTTGGTGCATTTACCATCCAGATGACTTGTGTGTACAAAGTAGCTGGGATGCCTGTGAACAGATAAATCTGCTTAGCAGGGAAGGGCAGATGATAAGTAATTAGGAGAAATGGGTAGAATATGTTCTATTAATCTGCCTTCAAATCTTGGAAAATGGGGCAAAAGCCTCTAATCTCAAAAAATAAACATTAATTGCTTTTGCAGAATTAAGCATTGCTATATGAATGTGCATTTTTTAAAAAATCTCCTCTTCAAGGACTGAAATTATGAACATTCTCAAGGGGAGAGGAGAGATTTATACCCTTTCCATGGTTGTGTTGTCAACTTGTTTGCCTGCCTTTCTAAAAATGGCTTCATTTAGTTCATGTTTTGGGCCCAAAGGAGATGTGGTACCATATGAATCATGTGCATTAAAACAAAAAAAAAAACCTGAGTCACCTTTGGGGAATGTAGCTGATAAACCAACTTTGAGAAGGACAATTGTCCAAGAGAGAAATGAATTAAATGCTCACGCCATGCTTGTACTCAAACTTCTTGGTTACTCTACTTGCCTCGTGCATCCCAACTAGCGTGGTGTTAAGGGTAGGACAAGGATGGAGGAGATTTTATCTTCATAGAAGTTCACTGGATGATTTGGGACCAATTACTGTCTCTGCGTCTAATGTGTTTTCTTGTTGGAGAAAATTGGAATAAGGAATATTAGGAATGAAATACTTTATGATTGTATATTGTTTTATTGTTCGGTTGATTTTTTGAGGCCACTCAATTAAAAAAAGGGTTCTTGGCAATATTTCAAATATATAGTTGAAAAAAAATATGACTGCCTGAACAAAATAAAATCAATAATTTTCAGGAATGATCTGACCCACAAATACACTAATCCAAAATTTTGGAACAATGCCAGGTTTTCAGGGATTTCCAGAACATTTAGAGAATGGAAGTCATATATATCTTCCATGGGATGCTGTTCTACAGGGGAGGGGCAGTCTCAATCCTACAAGATGACAACATTTAATTGAAAGGTCCTGGAGTGGACCCATTCTGCCTAAAGTGTACCAGATGGGCAGGAACAACTGGAGATAGGTACTTCCTGAGATGACCAGATTTTATGCTCTGAAGGACATTGCAGATGAAAACCAGCACCCAGAAGCTGAATGGTTACCAGTGCAGCTCTCACAGCAACAATATCGCATGGACATAATAAGGAATGCCCACTACTGCCTGCACTGTTTGCATTTTGGACTTGTTGTAGCTTCCAAATCATCTTCAAAGGCAACCACATCTAGAGTGCACTGCAGTAATCCAACTGTGAGATTGTAGAGCACTGTAACCATCTATAGGGCCTCATAAATGAGAAAAGGCCCTCCTGGCCATAGCTGCCACCTGTCCTTCATACAATAACTGTGAGTCCAAGCTATACACTAATCTTACCTGGGGAAATGCAGCCCCATTTAAGCCCAAAGAGCCACAGCTAGTCTTCTCAAGATTGAGCCAATCTGTTCTCCTCATCTAGACCCAACTAGCCTCCAGATACTGGGTATGTTTAGTAAATTAATAGCTTTACCTGCTCAATCCTGGTTGTGATATATCAATGTATTGGTACCAAATCCCAAACTGAATGATAGCAATAGCACTTAGACTTATATACTGCTTCATAGTGCTTTTACAGCCCTCTCTAAGCGGTTTACAGATTCAGCATATTGTCCCCAACAATCTGGGTCCTCATTTTACCCACCTTGGAAGGATAGAAGGCTGAGTCAACTTTGAGCCGGTGAAATTTGAACTGCCAAAGTGCAGCTAGCAGTCAGCTGAAGTAGCCTGTAGTACTGCACTCTAACCACTGTGCCACATTGGCTCCATGATGACCTCACCCAGTAGTTTCATATACTGTAGATATTAAAAAGGGCATAACAGCATTGAACACTGAAGTACTCCACAAGTGTGAATGTAATCTTTATCCTGCTGGGGAAACAACCTCTGGAATCAACCACTGAGGAAGAAGGTGAACCACTGCAGCACAGTGCCCCCCCTCCCAAGCCTTGAAGCCAGTCCACTCCTCAATGGTCAATGGTATAGAAAGCTGCTAAGAGGTCAAGAAGCACAAGGATGAATGCTCCCATCCCAGGTCCACCACAGATTATCCAGCCAACTTCTCAAGCAACCTTCCACACAAGGGGACAGCTTTCTAGATAGAGGAACCTAGTGATAGCTCCTTAAGAAGAAAGCACACCACTGCTAGGAGTGAATGCAGACTCCACTGCAACCTTTATCTAGTCTCTCCAATTCTTGTGTAGAAAATTATCACTAGAGGGATAAATAATTAAAAGGTGGGGGAAAAGTAAATATTTCCTGGAAATTATTATATTAATAGATGAATAGCATTTATGTTCTGCATCTATAGTTTAAATGTCTCTAACATGGCTTGAGTCAATTTTCCACTTACTTTAACTTAAATTGTTCTCAGGCTTTTAAAAGCATTCATATTAAAATCAGACCCATACAGCTAACTGAGAAGTTAGTTATCCTCCATTGCTCATACCTTGACGGCAAGGCATTGATTAAACCTGCATGTGAAAATACAACTCCACTCCTAGTTCCAGTAAACTGGAAGGAAGACTCATTGAATTCAGTGGAATTACTATCTATCTATCTATCTATCTATCTATCTATCTATCTATCTATCTATCATCTATCTATCTATCATCTATCTATCTATTTATCTGCTATGCTGCCTATCCCAGTAATACAGCGACCACAGAAAAAGTTCATCTTTATAGTTAACGACATACTATCTAAATATGCCTTTATCAGATAAGTCGAGGTGCGAGGTAGCTATTGCCTTCCAGAATATCTTCTAAACAAGATGATGATAAAGAATTCTTAAATGCTCCTCTGAAGAAAATTTTAGTATCTTATGACATTCATCACTTTGCCATGCATAGTGAGACTAAAACAGCTATTACATAGCGCTTCCACCTATCCTAAAAAATAAACTCTGGAGATAGTTTATAGCTAGAAATGCCCATTGGTATATAGACATTTTGCCTGATATTATACTCCTCTTCAGGGATACAGTGGATCTTCCCATTGTAGCATTCAGGCTGCCTTAATACCATAAATTTATCTAACAAAAGGGAGCTATGAATAAGAGGGTACAGGAAAGTTTTAAAAAGCAGGAGACAGGAAAAATACCTTAAGGTGGGTGATCACATTAGGATATCTAGACTGGAGTGCAAGTTTGAAAAAGGCTATCAACAAACATACAGGTGAAATATTTCATCTATTTATTTATTAAACAAACTTATATGGCCACCCAACTCTCACACAGGTGACTCCAGGCGGCTTACAACATTAAAAACCCATAATGAAAAAACCCATAACCTCCCCCATCCTGTGGCAGCAGCAACATAATCAAATCAAATTTGATCAGCTTTCTGATATCCATTTCTGGTGTCCAGGACTGCTGGCAAAACCACATGTTCAGAGCCTTTCAGAAAAACAGCAGGGGGGGGCACAATTGTATCTCAGTGTTTCATAGAAAAGGGGCCACCACTGAGAACTGGTGCTCTGGGGACAAAAAGTGGTGTATAGATTAAAAGATTACCCCAACAAGCCTGTAAAGAGGTCTCTCCTCCTCCAAGAGTTACAAAAAGTTTCTATTGAGCAACATTAAGACTACAGAATTGAAAAAGTGATCAGAAAAAGAGGAAAATGCTGAGAAATTCTAACCAAATTAATTGGCTGGCCTGAAGAGTTCAACACTTGGCTTAATGAGACTGGAATACATGACCTTTAATATGACGGGATTTTATATCACTCTTCCCTTATAACACATTTTTTCTTTTTCTTTTTTTCTATTGTCCTCCGAGTACAACTTTAAAATATTTTTTATAATCCAAATGACTGATTCAGTAGGGGAAAATACAGTGCTGTTCATAGGTTACTGTCTAGGAGTGTTACAGTTAAAGTTGATGAAATGTGTGTACATATACAGAATTAGTCTATCTACACATGTGTATACACATGTCCAGGTATGTCACAACTCTGACATGTTTGGACATGTGCAGGTTCTACCCAGACATGTCTGAAAACCTCCCTCCCCCTTTTAAAGTCACGCGACTGATTTGTGTATGTGCCTAGAATCATGGTTCTGACATGTATAGACATATCGATAATAAATATCATTGTTGGATACCCACTGCTTTGTTGGTTGCTGTGTGTATTTATGTGAGTATTTTCTTCCCAGTTAAAATTTTCCTGGCTTTGCTGGAGGAAGGTGGAATAAAGCTTTTAAAAGGCCATGCTTCAAAATGTTTATATGCGTTTGTGTATTTGTGTAATTAGCTAAATTTGCAAACGTATGCGTGTGGGTGTAGTGCGGTGGATGTATAACAATGGGTATATTTTCAAGCAGATTTGAAAATGATGTTTCTTTAACTTTTACGAAGGGTAAAGCTGACTATGATTTTCACTTCACTTAGGCCTTATTTGAATCCAAATAGGATTAGAATTGGGATTAGGATTAAATTAATCACTCTGAGGCTGCTGGTTTAATTCCCCCCCCCCTGCTTTTGAGAAAATGATTTTATAACTACATAGAAATAAAAGCTTTTAGAAAAAGGAGGCAAATCCAGATTCTGGCTGCAATTTAGGGAATTCCTTTTCTTACATTTCAGGCATTGCTTTTGTAACTCCACAAAAATTAAAAGGATGATTAGGCTATTATTTGTTTCATAATGCACAAAGTAGGGTTTGCTTCCCAATACAGTGATGCTTAGGGTTCTGTTAATTATTCACGTAGTTTTGGTTTGAATCCACATAGGAGTAAGGGCTAGATTTGGGGTTAACCTAGTTGTGTATTCTAGGGTTGTCACATTTTGGTTAACGGGATGAGGTTCAAGATGTTATGTGCAGTAAGACGTTGACCCTGTGACTCAACATCATGTGGGAAGTGGCTATTCATATCATATATAATTAGGGTCATGAGCTGCTGACTTATGCATCATGTTGGGTTTGTTTTCTTTGATGAGATCACTAAGCTATCATTAAAATTAGGACACGCTACTACTACAACTAAGAACTATTATCTTTATTAAATGCAGGTAGTCCTCAACTTATGACCACAGTTGAGCACCAAATTTCTGTTGTTGTGAGTTTTGTCCCATTTTATGATCTTTCTGGCCACAGCTGTAAAGTGAATCACTGCAGTTGTTAAGTTAGTAACACAGTTGTTAGTTGAATCTGGTTTCACCATTGACTTTGCTTGTCAGAAGGTCACAAAAAGTGATCACATGAGCCTGGGACTCTGCAACTGTCATAAATATGTGTCAGTCGCCAAGTGTTTGAATTCTGATCATGTGCCCATGGGGGTGCTGCAATGATCATAAGTGAAAAAAATTAATACCCCTAACCTGAAATAGTAAGATTAACCTTCTTCTTCAGCAGTAGCATTATCATGTGCTCCAGGGCCTTATTTTCTCTCACAAATGTAGCACTGCACACAGCAGTTTGTTAAACATCCACATGGTATATTAAACACACACCCACACATTAGCACAGCAATATCTCTCAAATGAAGGGCCCTCCAATATAGACTCTATGGTAGATAACTGCTAACTTCTTAAGAAACCATTCGTTGACGCTCCCCATGATACTTTGCCATCTCAAATGATATTTGCATTCTCTCCAATCGAGACCAAAAATATAATTTGAAAGCTACAGCGTATTTTTTTAGACAACCTGGTAAGAGATAATTTGCTATTGCTCACAACAGGGGTTCCACTGTGGTTAATCACTAATATCTTTCATGGTTCTATGTGCATTAGGAAGCTGTGCTTGAGTAATAGGATGGTTTGTGATTGGCTTCTATCAGCATGTTTTTGAAAACCACATCAGTTTTTCATTTGCTCTGAAGTAGTTTCCAAATACAATATTTCCTATTTGGTTAAAGACCGGATATAACCCGTCAACTCACGAATGGTTAATAATAGATAAAATGGAAGTAATGTTTTGATTTGGGGCAATAGCACATCCTGATCGATGAAACTAGCCTGGAGATCAGACATTACATTTTTTCCCCTCTTCTATTTTGAGTTTGTTGAATATACTTCTTTTTTTATCACAACAGTGTCATAAAATTGATGCTGCATCTGGATGGATTGAATGACTGGTTGTGTGCTTTCTTAAGGACTACAAAGTTAAACCTTCTCAAGGATAATTTGTTCCCAATTATACAAAGACTGAAAACAAAGACCACTTGAATACTACCGACATTGACAAAATCTCTCTCAGTCAATTGCAAAAGGCAGCTTTACTATGAACAGCTTACATCCTGCAGTAATGCCACCATCAATCAACATCTCCCTATCTCAGTTCTTCAGGAAGGACTCGATAGGTGGGTTAAATGACAAATTCAGTTTAAACATCTGGCTGACTGTGCAACCAATCAAACTAAAGATAAAATAATCATAAAATAAAAACACAGGTAGTCCTTGATTTATGACCACAATTGAGCCCCAAATTTCTGTTGCTAAGTGAGACATTTGTTAAGTGAGTTTTGCTTCATTTTCTTGCCACAGTTGTTAAATGAATCACTGCAGTTGTTAAATTAGTAACACAGTTGTTAAGTGAATCTGGCTTCCCCCACTGACTTTGCTTGTCAGAAGGTCACAAAAGGTGATCACATGACCCCAGGACACTGCAACCATCATCAATATGAGTCAGTTGCCAAGCATCTGAATTTTAATCATTCCCATCGTAGCCATGGGAATGCTGCCATGGTTGTAAGTGTGAAAAATGGTCCAAAGTCACTTTTTTCAGTGCCGTTGTAACTTCAAACAGTCACTAAACGAATGGTTGTAAGTCGAGGACTCCCTGTAAATCAGTTTGCTTTAGTGGTTAAAGTATCAGACTAGAAATCAGGAGACCGTGAGTTCTAGTCCTGCCTTAGACATGAAAGCTGACTGGGTGACTTTTAGGAGGAAGAAGGAGCATTAGGTAGGTTTGCCGCCTTCAGTGATTTATAAAAATAATAAAGGTGGGATAAAAATAAACAAAAATAAGTAAAAATAACAGACCTCCTGAACTATTACTCCACCAGAATGTAACATATATTGTCACTAGTGCAACCACCACAATTTTACAGTTCAAAAATACTTAATGTCTTCCAGTAGACAGAGAAAGTCTTTATGTCAAGGCAACACATAACATTGTTTATTTTGTTTGCAGATCTCCATGCGTACATCAATCGCTTCGAGCGTTGATTTTATGGATATGTCTTGACAGTTTCTAGCTACTTTTAGCGACCTCAGATTCACCTTTATGACGCTGTCATTCTTTGTCCCATTCTTTTGAAATAGCAAAACAATTCATAGCAAAATAATTCACATATTTTATTATATTTTTTTTATAACACAATCAATTTTATCTAATAATTTCTCTATTTTCTATTTTCACCATAAATGTGTATTAAGAAATTTGGGAAGGACAGTTTTTAACAATCAAGGCTCCTTTTTTATAGCAAAAGCAGTGGTGAAATCCAAATTTTTTTACTACTGGTTCTGTGGCATGGCTTGGTGGGCGTGGTGTGGCTTGGTGGGCGTGGCAGAGGAAGGATACTGCAAAATCTCCATTCCCACCCCACTCCAGGGGGAAGGATATTGCAAAATCTCCATTCCCACCCCACTCTGGGGCCAGCCAGAGGTGGTATTTGCCAGTTCTCTGAACTACTCAAAATTTCCGCTACAGGCTCTCTGAACTGTTCAAAATTTCTACTACCGGTTCTCCAGAACCTGTCTGAACCTGCTGGATTTCACCCCTGAGCAAAAGGATTTTTTGTGTATGGCTATTTTTATATATAACATGCCTATGTATTTATGTATATAGATAGATAACTTTACATCTAGAAAGTCTTCCGTTATTAAGACAGATCAGAATAATAAAAAGTTTATAAGGGATAGCTGGGAAAATAGAAGCTATCTTACACCTTGCTGATTGAAAATGATGAGAACTGTAGTTCTGAAGATTTATGATCTCAAGTTATAGAAGTCTAGACCAAATTGTTAGGCTATAAATATAATAATCAGCATGATAATCTCTCTTAATCAATGAATGCAATAATCAGCATGGGGATTTCTCTTTATCCATGACACTAATTGAATGACTATGGGTCATTCTCAGAATCTGTTAACGTCCTTGAACAGAATACTGAACCAATTTTTATTTTTATTAAAAGATCTGGATAACATGCATTTGGTTTAAAAATGTGTGAGAATTAAGGAATGACTGAGAGATAATTGATCTTAATATCATATACATTACTTATGTGATCTACAGTGCTGACTATTTAAATATATACTGGTAAATATCTAAAAATACCAGGAGGACTTTCTCTGTGTATCCATTCCACAGAATGTCTTTATTTCACTTTCCATTTTTGTCACATATAAAGTTACATTATGCATAGTAAAGGATATACAGTATATCAACGAAACATTCACTAGAGTATGGTTAGAACTATTATATTTAATATTAATTTATGGATCTCATGGTATCGGTTTTGTGTGACTGGTAGTTCCTTTTGGTTCATAAATTGTTTTTCTTATTTCTTGGAAATGAAATTAAAGGAAGAATTACCAAAGATGTATAAAGTCTACATGCTATAAAAGGCAAACCTGTCACTTGAATGTGAAACTGTAAATAGATATATAAATTAGTCTCCTTATGTTATAAGGGAAATGGGCAAGTTGTATTGTTCCTCATTTACTGGAGACAGTGTCAGTGTCTTTTTTTTAGATACAGGTGAAACTCGAAAAATTAGAATATCGTGCAAAAGTTCATTTATTTCAGTAATGCAACTTAAAAGGTGAAACTAATATATGAGATAGACTCATTACATGCAAAGCGAGATAGTTCAAGCCTTGATTTGTCATACTTTTGATGATTATGGCTTACAGCTCATGAAAACCCCAAATTCACAATCTCAGAAAATTAGAATATTGTGAAAAGGTTCCATATTCTAGGCTCAAAGTGTCCCACTGTAATCAGCTAATTAAGCCATAACACCTGCAAAGGGTTCCTGAGCCTTTAAATGGTCTCTCAGTCTGGTTCAGTAGGAATCACAATCATGGGAAAGACTGCTGACCTGACAGTTGTGCAGAAAACCATCATTGACACCCTCCATAAGGAGGGAAAGCCTCAAAAGGTCATTGCAAAAGAAGTTGGATGTTCTCAAAGTGCTGTATCAAAGCACATTAATAGAAAGTTATGTGGAAGGGAAAAGCGTGGAAGAAAAAGGTGCACAAGCAGCAGGGATGACCGCAGCCTGGAGAGGATTGTCAGGAAAAGGCCATTCAAAAGTGTTGGGGACTTTCACAAGGAGTGGACTAAGGCTGGAGTCAGTGCATCAAGAGCCACCACGCACAGACGGATCCTGGAAATGGGCTTCAAATGTCGTATTCCTCTTGTCAAGCTGCTCCTGAACAACAAACGTCAGAAGTGTCTTACCTGGGCTAAAGAAAAAAAAACTGGTCTGTTGCTCAGTGGTCCAAAGCCCTCTTTTCTGATGAGAGCAACTTTTGCATCTCATTTGGAAACCAAGGACCCAGAGTCTGGAGGAAGAATGGAGAGGCACACACTGCAAGATGCTTGAAGTCCAGTGTGAAGTTTCCACAGTCTGTGTTGATTTGGGGAGCCATGTCACCTGCTGGTGTTGGTCCACAGTGCTTCATTAAGTCCAGGGTCAACGCAGCCGTCTACCAGGAGATTTTGGAGAACTTCATGCTTCCTTCCGCAGTCGGGCTTTATGGGGATGCTGACTTCATTTTCCAGCAGGACTTGGCACCTGCCCACACTGCCAAAAGTACCAAAACCTGGTTCAATGACCATGGGATTACTGTGCTTGATTGGCCAGCAAACTCGCCTAACCTGAACCCCATAGAGAATCTATGGGGCATTGCCAAGAGAAAGATGAGAGACATGAGACCGAACAACGCAGAAGAGCTGAAGGCCGCTATTGAAGCATCCTGGTCTTCCATAACACCTCAGCAGTGCCACAGGCTGATAGCATCCATGCCACGCCGCATTGAGGCAGTAATTGATGCAAAAGGGCCCAAACCAAGTACTGAGTACATATGCATGCTTATACTTTTCAGAGGTCCGATATTGTTCTATGTACAATCCTTGTTTTATTGATTTCATGTAATATTCTAATTTTCTGAGATTGTGAATTTGGGGTTTTCATGAGCTGTAAGCCATAATCATCAAAATTATGACAAATCAAGGCTTGAACTATCTCGCTTTGCATGTAATGAGTCTATCTCATATATTAGTTTCACCTTTTAAGTTGCATTACTGAAATAAATGAACTTTTGCACAATATTCTAATTTTTCGAGTTTCACCTGTATATATCTTTCATCTTTCCCCCCCCCTATATTCTTTTGGGAAGCCTGATTAAACATATTGAGAGCATATATACTATCCTGTCCTGGCAAAGCTATGAGTTATCGAATCATAGTTCTTAATGCTTTAGATAATGACTGTTTTATGTTTCTACTGTCTGTTTGGATTGTTGTATAGTATGCCACCCAGAGTCACTTTTCATAAGGTGGGTAGCCATATTTATTTATTAAATATTTTCCCATTTTTCCCATAAAATTATTATTTTATAGGTAATTCAAGGCAGTGAACATACATAACATTCCTTCTTCTTCCTTTTTCCCCCACAACAACCCTGTGAGGTGTATTGACCTTAGAGAGAGTAACTGGCCCAAAGTACTCAGCTAGCTTTCATGCGTAAGGTAGGGCTGGAACTCAGAGTCTCCAAATTTCTAGCTTGATGCCTCAACCACCAGACCAACTGGCTCTCTTCTATTATTAATTTTCCTATATTACCCCTATAACTCCTACATTAATCATCCTAAAACTTCTGCATTAATTATATACATTTGATTGATAAATAAATGAGATCAGGCCTGAAGCAGAAGGAGCTGTGATACCTAGTTTAGTAGTGGATTGCTAAGGCAGGATTTGCTATAATTCCATCTCAGGAGCAATGGAAGCCAATCTAGTTAGGGTTTCTCTCTTGTATGCCCCATACTCACTATATCACTTTTTCAGTAAGCCAAGCTATATTTTATTAATTTATTTATAGGATTTATAGGTTCTGCCCAACCACTGAGTTCAAAATGATCTTCCATCTTTCACCCTTGTTCCTTGCGGTTCCTTAGAAGTGGCATGGTCTCTTGGGGAAAACACACAATTGCATGGTGCTATCACTGTTCTTTGCCTCAATTCCCCCTTCAAAACTGAGCATGATCTTCAATCCCTGGTACGAACCAGCCTTAAGAGGAAACATATTCTTCTCTATCTATTCCTGTTCCGTCATCTTCCCCTTCTTCTAATATCTTAAACCTGTCTTTGGCAGGTTTAAGGGGTTTTTATTCTGTAAAAACACTTTGTACATTGATTAATATATAAACAGTATTTTTAATGGGAAACATTCTGGCTTAGAGTCTGACATCTGAGCTGCCCACTGTTTTCTTTTCCTAGATTTACCATGGCCTTTGGCCAAAGTCTTGGCTAGAAAATTGGTTTCCTAATGTAAATACAGTAAATTTATTGAAATCTTGTATACGGTGCCTTAGCTCGATACTGACATGTGTTTTCTAAAATCCAGCTGTGTTTTACATTTCAACAGAAATCATTTATGGAACTAGGAAGTTAAGGGTAATTTTGGCTTACTCTTGATTTGGTAAAAATAAATTCATAAATATCTGTAGTGTCTACTGATGTTGTATTTGTTTATACTGATTAGAGTTAATTATACTGGCAAAGCTTTCCAATGGAACTGTTCTTAAGATAATTGGCTCTTGTCAGATGCTGTTAAAAGGCAAAATTGAGTTAAATTCAATGGCTATTTTCATAGATAATTATTATTTGCTTGTTGATCTTAAGCATGTTTATCCTGTTCTTCAGATAGAAAGGGTCTCAGAGCACATCACTTGCAAGAAAAATAACTGAGTTAACACAGGAAGAACACCAGGCTGTTAGAATAGAATAAAATATAATTCTTTATTGGCCAAGAAAGATTGAACACACAAGGAATTTGTCTTTGGTGCATATGCTCTCCGTGTACATAAAAAGATAAGATATACTCGTCAAGAATCATAAGGCACAACACCCAGTGACAATCATACGGTACAATAAGCAATCAAATCATATTAGGAAACAATCAATATCAATATAAATCGCAAGGATATAAGCAACAAGTTACAGTCATGCAATCACAAGTAGGAGGAGATGGGCAACAGGAATGATGGGAAAACCAATAGCAATAGTAATGCAGCCTTAGTGAATAGTTTGACAGTTTGAGGGAATTATTTGTTTAGCAGAGTGATGGCGTTCAGGAAAAAACTGTTCTTGTGTCTAGTTGTTCTGGTGTACAGGGCTCTATAGCGTCGTTTTGAGGGTAGGAGTTGAAACATTTTATGTCCAGGATGCGAGGGGTCTATAAATATTTTCACAGCCCTCTTTTTGACTCGTGCAGTATACAAGTCCTCAATGGAAGGCAGGTTGGTAGTAGGGGAAAATAGCATGGGAAGGGATAGTATGTTTGCCATCTTGAGTTCTATATGAAAAAAAAAAAGATTAAAAGTCTAAATAAAAAAGCAGTAAACAAAAAGACTTTTGCTCAAAAGTTTACAAATCTAAAAGAAATGAAATTTAAAAAAGTGAAGTGAAGTGAAGTTTATGTACCAAGTTTTAAATGATTCATGTTATTTAATGACAACTCTGAAAGAGGATGAGTATAGTGTATTACTAGTAATAATAGTAGTTGATGATGATGACAACAACAACGATGATGATGATGATATGAAGATAATACCAATAGTAGTAGGTGTCTTGGGTGCAATCCCAATACAACTGGAGCACCACTTGAACACCATCAGCATTGACAAAATCATGATCAGTCAATTGCAAAAGGCAGCTTTGCTTGGAACAGCTTACATCTTGCGATGATACTTTTAATATTATTGAACAAGAACATCTGCCTATCCCTGGTCCTTGGGAAGGGTTCAGTAGGTAAATAAAACTGCTGAGAGCTCAAAGTGACCTACATAATTGTGTCTCTTGCTTTACCCCAAAAGAGCAATCCTATGAGATAGGTTGCATTGGGAGAGTAACTGGCCCAAATTTGGCCCACATTCATCCAGAGAACTCTGGGATCAAGTCAGAACTTGCAACTGTTCCCCTATTCAAACCCTATGTTAACCACTATACTTATTATTTAGTTTTTTAATGGGTCCAATGGAATGTCTCTTCTTCTTAATTCAGTTCCTTCTTAAAACAATTAATCAGTGGAATGACTTGCCTCTAGAAGTTGTGGGTGCTCTGACAGTGGAGATTTTTAAGAAGAGATTGGACAACAATTTGTCTGAAATTGTATTAACTGAGCCACTTTCAGAGTATATTCAGAAGAACAGATAAGTGAAAGCAGTGTGCGAGACTACAGATTTTGAAGAGAATATAGAAGATAAGACCATCACTCTGAGCCATTGCCACATTCAATCCTGTTCATCACTGAAAATAGTAGGGTAGTGTTTCTCAACCTTGGACATGAGCACCACTCCTTATAGTCAGCAATGACTAGCAGAGTAAAATCCGCAGTGACTCCTTTACCTTTCCTTACCTACTCAGCTTCACTTTCACTTTCATAGAGTATCACAGGGAATGTACCACAGCCTGTATAATTCTGATTTTTGTAAGTATGGATACTTCACAGCAACTGAATATCTTTTCCAAGATTTTTGTGGCTACTCTATTAAGTGCTAGTCTGTGGCGTATTTCTTGACTGCTTGTTCCATGCTGTTGATGGCTGATCTTAAAAGGCAGAAGCTATCCACCACTGCAATATCTTCACTGTCAATTCTAAAAGATGAAAATAAATAGTAATAGTTTAAAAGTTTTCATTAACTAAAGCCTTCACGTTGTTTTTCATAATGTAAAGATGCTAATTTTTATTTTTTAGGGGAGACAGGGAGTAGCACGTTAAAGAAGTTGGTAAAAAATGGGGTGGGCCAGGAAACATTTGTGAATAAAAACAATTATTACAAAACAATGTGATAACTGTATATTATTAATTGTAATAATTAAAAACAACTATTCTTCATGCCCCAAAGCAAGATAGCTTATTACTGAATTCCAGCAGCAAATAGAAGATAGTTTGGCAAAATAATGGGAAAGAGACCTTGAATAGAAACTACTATTATGTTGATTTTCAAATCTTTTTTTTATTGTCACTGATCACAATAAAATCAGATGATGATGATGATGATGATTTAGATTTAATAGAGCCACCCACTCCAGAAAAAAGTGCAGTGGTGCTTATTTTTAGCTATGTATCTTAGGTACATAAAATGACAATGATTTCCTGGTTACTATACTAACTAGTATAATTTCATGGAAAGTTCATTATCAACGGTTCATTGTTCCATTATTGATCCACTTATTAAGATAGATGGTATAATGAGATCTGTTCACATACTCTACATACATTCATCCTTTTGTGTGTCTCCTCTACCAGTCCAGTGAACACTTCAAAAATTATCAGGAAAAAGTATTTTGGACTTCACAAATGCAATACCTCTCCGCTTTTCATTAAAGCAAGCCAATGTTTTTCAGTTTTCATATGAACCCATTACAGTCAATACAACTCTTAGAGCACTAGATCCCTTTCTACAGACAGTTGTAGAAGCCTGAAAAAAATGTTGATTGACAACAACAAAGAGGTGTTGTGTTTATGCAAAATATGAAGTACTTTCCTTGAATCATTTTCAAAGCATGCATAGCCTATTATCTATATAACTTACATTTTTATTATGCAGACAAAGGTTTCACCTGTTTCAGAAGTCATAACCAAGTATCTTATTTCTTTCATTTCTACTCTGCTCTCTTCCTCAGGCCATTAGTAGCATCATATATCCTCACTATTCCCATGTAACAGCCTTGCTGATGCACAACAACTTCCTGATGTCCAAGCCCATTAATCAAATGTGTATAGATTTTCTACTCAGCTGGAGCCAGAGAAATCTAATCTCCAATTCAAATGCCAACAAAGTTGCTAAGTAATTTTTAAGAGAGATGTTTGTGCTACAATAAGTACACAAAGGGATTTCATTCATGGCAGGAAGCTATTTCAAATGCAGGAAGATCTTATTTTCTTGAATTGATATTGAAGCTTCCTTAACTCTGTTTAAAATCACAGAAAAAAATCTAAAGTTGTTTTTTTTCTTTTTCTTAAGTAAATTTGAGAGGGAAAATGCACATATATGAAAGTCCCCAGAAGAGGGAGATTAACACTGTCAAAATGGCAGGTGCAGTTTCAAGCCTTACCCTTTTATGTGGGTGTGATGTTTTTGAAACTCATTATTCAAAAGAAATGGACTTCAACTTCCTACCGTTTTGATGCACCATTTTGATGCAATTTTTCATCTTATTTTGATTTTTCATCAGATCACAAACCTTTTACATGAATGTATTTCCTTGACAGGAAAATGGGTTTTGGGCCATTGCTTTGAATTTTCCAATTATGAGAATAAGATGTTTCAGGTAGGTAGGTAGGTAGGTGTGCTGAGAAACACAGTTCCAACAAACTATATTTAAATCTTGTCTAATTAGAAATCTTGCATAAAATGGAAGCAGGTTTGCTCTTTCCTTAGAACAGGGCTGTCAAACACATGGCCCACAGGCCGGATGCATCACGTGCTGGCCACGCCCATGCTCAGGGGAAAAAAGTCGTGATACATCACGTGACACCGGCCTGACCATGTGAGTTTGACACCCCTGCATTAGAATGATAACAGGGCAACTATACAAGGGTGCATTCAGGAATGCAATCAGATGTTAGTGAAGATAAATTGAGATCTCTAATGTTTAGATGCAATTAACTGAATTGTTGTCCAGCTTTTGCAACTAAACATAGCAGCCTAATCCCTAAGAGCCTTGGTGGCGCAGCAGACTAAAGCACTGTTAAGTGCTGTTAAGTAACACCAGCTGCCTGCAATTACTGTAAGTTCAAATCTCACCAGGCTCAAGGTTGACTCAGCCTTCCATCCTTTCGAGGTAGGTAAAATGAGGACCCGGTTTGTGGGGGCAATAAGCTGACTTTGTATAAAAAAGAACACCGCTTTGGGGGGGGGGGCGAAAGCCCTACTAAGCAGGTATATACAAAAGTATGAAGGCTATTGCTTAACGCATTGTAAGCCGCCCTGAGTCTCCGGAAAAGGGCGGCATATAAATCGAACCAATAAATAAATCGAACCAATAAATCCAGGCCAACAAAGATTAATTATTTTACCTATTATGCATATAGCATAAGGGCACTCTTAAAAGGTGTGCATAAACAGAAAGATATCAGCAATACCTGTCTTTAAAAGCAAATTCCATTGAGTTCAGTAAACGTTTGTAAATCTGTCATTAACTTAACATCAGAATTAATGCTTAAACAGAACTATTTACTTGAAAAAAATAAAAAAAAATGGTTTGAAAAGCAGGGATTTTTCTCTCATACTATTCACAATTTTTTTCTTTAATTCAGTATTATGTTAGCTCAGTGGCCAATCCTAGCTTTGCAGATATGTTAGGATTATAAACCCCAAGAGTCCTCCCTTACATGATTAACAGCACCTTCAACATATTGGAGGATTTCAAATCAAAGAAATCTAGTTTGCAGACTCAGATCTTTTTCATGTGACTTCAAATATCAAGTAATATGTCACTGGAAAAATAAAGAAACCTCAGTCAATCTCTGTGACATTTGCAGCCAGATGTTCTATCAGTTTCTACAGTTTGGCCATGGCCAATCTTGTTCATGTGATACCAGGGAGCAATACTCATTTCATGCTGGCAAAGTCCACCCGTGGCCAGATGGCCTTGATTAAACATCTCGGGTACAGACATACACAAACAATTCTCTTTCTTTGCACATAACAAAGGAGGCTTAAAGAAGAGATAAAATCTAGAACAGTGTACAATCCAGCACCAATTCAACAATGCTTCACCCTGTATAGAGACAGAAAAATGTGTCCTCTGTCAGAAAGTTGCTTTCAGAATAATTTCCATTTCGTTCCTTTATTATTAGTAGTATTATTTTGCACATTCCAAAGAGCTGTTAACGTTCCTCTATAAAATTGGATCACATGTTTTGGGGCAATGTTTCCTTGCGTCATCATTCCCAAATTATTTAATTTGAGGCTTTTCTTCTCTTCTAATTCTGAATTTATATATTGAGTTTGGCAGTTGGATAATTTTAATGAGCGCTAGTATTTAATCCTTCCTGTCCTCTAGAGCTTAGTTTGAATGATGAATGTGGATTAATAGTATAGTAGTATTAATTCCAACACACAGCAAACAAGATAATTTTCCAATTAATGTTGATATTTCTGGTTTTTTAATTTCCTGATATGAGTAAAGTAAAAGGTAACATCATAATACCCCAATAATAAGAATGTGAAAAGAGTAAGTATCTCTTCCACCTTTTTTCCATCTTCTTGTTAATCAACATTACAATCTTATAATCTTTGAAATGGTATCTCTGGAGGCCATGTAATCATATTCATTACACTTTGATTGGAGAAGGATACTGCAGGGGAAGGATACTGCAAAATCTCCATTCCCACCCCACTCCAGAGGAAGGATATTGAAAAATCTCCATTCCCTCCCCACTCCAGGGGAAGGATACTGCAAAATCCCCATTCACTCCCCACTCCTGGGAGAAGGATATTGCAAAATCTCCATTCCCACCCCACTCTGGGGCCAGCCAGAGATGGTATTTGCCGGTTCTCTGAACTAATCAAAAGTTCCGCTACCGGTTCTCCAGAACCTGTCAGAACCTGCTGGATTTCACCCCTGCTATGAGCTATTTCCTTCCCCAAGGTTTTAGAGTCAGGAAGCTGACTCTAGATTATGATACAGTATATAAGTAGTCCCTGATTTACAACAGTTCATTTAGTGACTGTTCAAAATTGCAATGGCACTGAGTAAAGTGACTTAAGACCATTGCAGCATCCCCATGGTCATGTGAACAAAATTCTTATGCTTGCAACTTGTTCATATTTATGATGGTTGTAGGGATCTCCTTTTGCAACCTTCTGACAAGCAAAGTCAATGGGGAAGCCAGATTCACTTAACAACCGTGTTCCTAACTTAACAACTGCCATGATTCACTTAACGAATGTGGCAAGAAAGGTTGTAAAATGGAGCAAAATTCACTTAACAGATGTCTCATTTGGCAATAGAAATTTTGGGCTCCATTGTGGTCATAAGTCGAGGACTACCTGTAATATGAGCAATTTGCAGACAGATTTGATCAGACCCGTCTCAATGTGAACTTTAGAGATTTGGTATGTCAAAGGAGCATAACCTCAGCAATCAATTAACATAGTTGTTTTTCAATTCCTTTCAGCTGATAGATCTTGATGATTGGGTATCTGAGGAAATGAGTATCACAACCTGTGTACTTGACCTCTTGATGCTGATTAAATCGAACACCTTTTTGACCCCATGGCTAAGGAGGATAAATAGTGCCTCTTTTTAGAATGGATGTTTTTCTCAAGGGAAATCCTAAAGGAGGTGATAATAGGATCTTTATTGAAGAAGACTTCCCTTGACCTGAGTGACCTTTAAATCCTGCCTGCCTCAGATGTTTCATTTTAGGGATCGAGGTGATTGAGTAAGTCGTAGCCTCATAGTTCTAGACGCATCAGAATGATAGTGATTTCCTGATTTCCTCTGGACTTTCAACCTGAAAATGGCTTTGAAACTGTTTTAGATGGATGATCTGTGCTGAAAACCAAGTGTGGGAGATATAGCCATTTTAATTCTCCTGGACCTCTTACTTCTGGATAACCTGGTGGAACTAAGTCTGTCACTATTTCAAAATGGCTTTGATATTTCTTGTCAGACAGTGTGAATAAGCTTCTGGGCTCCAATCTCCGAGATTCTGTCACCTACTTTCAGCTTTCCATTGTGAATGCTTCTCCTTAAATCATTATGAAGAAGCCATATTGCTATAACCTTTTCATCAGAGATGAAGAGATAACCTTTTCATCAGAGATGTGCAACATGTTGGGGGTTGATAACAGCATGTCAAGTTTTGGAAATAGTGGTTGTGGGAAAGGGGAATACTCTAGAGTGAGAAGCAAATATATCCAGAGAAAAACTATGCTCTTTAAAATCCTGTCTGTGATACAATTCCTCCCTGTTCCCATGCTTCCTCCTCCGTCATATTCAACCTTAAATTATTAACATTTAATTTTAACCTATCAAAATTCATTAGGACAAATGGCGGTAAACATTAAAATGTCAAATAAAAATATATCTTAATCCTTGGGATAGTGCAGCATTACAGATTTGCTTGGTTAAAACACCAGAAAGAAAATACATGAAGACTTTAATCAAATTCTTAATGTTTTGATGAATCACCCTAATCTTGCGGTTTTGTTTTGTTAATGGCAGTATTTTCTTCTTCTTTTCCTTTCTAAAAGCTTAATTCAAAAGTTTCCTATAGGTTTCTTTTCTGCCCTTTAGTCAGGCATATTATTTTATGACTGTTCAGAAAAACCAATTGACTTACTAGAAAATGTCATTATACAATTCAAATGTTTTCAGCTCAAAGATATCTCCTAAACAACTTCTTTTTCATGATGTACTGCCAGAAATGAAATCCATTTTACTCGCTTCTTTAAGAAATTAGTACTTTAACCAATTTCAATTTACATGTTTTCCAAGCCAACTATTTTTAATGGGGTCCTTGGCACTCTCTGAGCTTGCTTGTTTTCTTGGAGATGTTTCATTACTCTAACTAGGTAACATCATTAGCACTGATTAACAGCTAGCACTGATGATATAACCTAGTTAGGTTAATGAAACGTCTGCAAGAAAACAAGCAAGCTCAGAGAGCACCAAGGACCCCTCATTTCAACCCTGAGCTACAAATATTTTCATTTATTGGCAACTGTTTGTGGGAAGAAATATCCATCTGGTTCAGTTCCAAGCAAGGAGAAAGGCACTGGAGACAAAATGGAGGCTAGAGGCTGATTGGAAAGCGGGTTTAATGATGAACAGAATTACCAAGCACGTGTGATTTTGGATAGCTGACCACATGGAGTTGAGAGTGTGTATGGAGGGGGGGGTATTTATTCCTTCTCTTGGGCTTTGCACTTGAACTTCCTGTTCCTATGCAAGAACATGTATTCTATTCACTTTTGTCAGACTCTCATGAGACCATGAACAAATCCTAGGAGTTTGTCTGAACTGCGTTTGGTTGAATTTTCTGAGGGTGATGCAATGAAGAGGCATTGAGCAATTCCTATTGTGGCTGAGGGCTAATCCTACCTTAACTGGATCTTGGGTGAGGGTATTTGCTTATGAATAGAGCTATCTCTTTATCTCTTAAGTGCTGACATCTGCTGTGGGCTATTCAGGAAAGTGGGGGCTGCTTTTTCCCTCCAGGGAAATATAATATTCTGCCTTTTTAATGTTTCCTATTTTTTTTCATTCTTCTAGGAGAGGGGTGGGTGCTAACTTTCTACATGTTCTTAAACGTTTTAATATAGGAAACCACAGCATTGTTGTCATCGTAGAAAAAAAAGATATAGTGCTGTTGCAGGTTTCTTTCTTTTAAAAAAGAAAACAAAATCCAGATGGCTTGTGCAAGCTGTGAACAACTGTTCACTAGTGCATTCCTGAAAGTAGATTTTTAAAACAAAGATTGTGTGCTTACGGTGGTCCTCGACTTACAACAGTTTGTTTAGTGACCATTTGAAGTTTCAACGGCACTGAAAAAAGTGAATTATGCCTTTTTTCACACTTGTGATCGTTGCAGCGTTCTTCACAGTCATGTGATCAAAATTTTGATGCTTGGCAACAGGCATGTATTTATGCTGGTTGCAGCGTCCCAGAGTAACTGGATCACCTTTTGCAAACTTCTGACAGGCAAAGTCATTGCGGAAGCCAGGTTTACTTGCCAACCATGTTACTAACTTAACACCTGCATTGATTCACTTAACAACTGTGGCAAGAAAGGTCAAAAAATGGAGCAAAATTCATTTAACAACTGTCTTGCTTAGCAGCAGAAAAATTGGCCTCAATTGTGGTTGTAAGCCAAGGACTATGTCTATTCACTAGAGATGTGCAGAAATCAATGCATCTTATGTAGGTGCCTAACTTGGAGCTCCAGAAATGGCCTGATAGAAACCTGATTACAGGTAATCCTCAATTTATGACCACAACTGAGCCCAACATTTCTGTTGTTAAGTGAAACATTTTAAGTGAATTTTGCCTCATTTTACGACCTTGCTTGCCACAAGTGAATCACTGCAGTTGATAAGTTAGTAACCAGGTTGTTAACCTGGTTTCTCCATTGACTTTGCTTGTCAAAAGGTTGCAAAAGGTGAGCACCTTTTTGGGACCCAACAACGGTCATAAGTATGAACCAGTTGCCAAGCATCTGAATTTTGATCACATGAATATGGGGGATGATACAAGGGTCATAACTGTAAAAAATGGTCATGTCACTTTTTCCAGTGCTTTTGTAACTTTGAACGATCATTAAATTAAGTGTTGTAAGCCGAGGACTACCTGTGCTTCATATGTTGTACAGGCAAAAAAAAGAAAGAAAGAAACAATGAACCTACATTTTTTATATTCTAGTGTAGGAATTCTTTTTTTAAAAAAAAATCAGTTATATAACATTTGAGGGGAATCTACAGCTTTAAAAAGAGTGCCAAATTTCATAGAAATCAGTGTAGAGTTTTGGGATCAATGTTGCTTCATAATATAATTATATCTTATGAATGAAATCATTAAGCAGAACCACTAAGAAGGAAGGGAAAAAATACACACCCAGACACAGCCCAAATCCATCCATTGCAACTTCACTGAAGATCATGGAAGATAATCTGCCAAGGAAAAAGCAAATTTCATTATACAACTGTTAAATTGATATTAATATTGTGGTATATATTTTTTTCTATTTGTATTTTGATTCTTTCTTCATGCTTGCTTTTTCATGCATCGAAGTTAAAGGATCATCCAAACGAGTGGTGGGTTTCTACCGGTTCTTCCCGGTTCAGGTGAATCGGTAGTGGCGGTGGTGGGAGGCTCCGCCCACCTGCCCGGATGTCATCATGGACGCTCTATGTATGCGCAGAAGCACCGCACGCGTGCTCACAGTTCCGAACCGGTAGCGAAGTTAACTGGAGCCCACTACTGACCCAAACCTTGAAACCGACCTTAAAAACTCTGTTTATAGAAGATTAGGATGGATGCTGGGATTTCTATGTTTGGTCAATTGTTGAATAATAGCAATGAGTTTTTACTCATTTAAAGGATAAATATCATTTGTCTTTTGCCACCCACTGGCAATATTTATAACTACAACATTTATAATATTTTAATTTGGGACAGTGGGACATTCAGCTTCAGAAACACCTAAATCAGACATTAATATCAAACCTTATGAGACTAAAAATTCCAGACTTAATCTTTATGAGTACTTTTGTTTATAAATCAATTTGATGTACAAATTTTAAAGACTGAAATAAGGAATTAAAGATCCTTGTTTTGTCAAAAAATTCAACAAATCTTAGATTTTACCTTTTTAAACAACAATAAGTCTTTTGACCAGTACAGCAGGGGTGGGTTCTAAGTTTTTTTACTACCGGTTCTGTGGGCGTGGCTTATTTTGTGGGTGTGGCGTGGAGGTCATGTGACTAGGTAGGCATGGGTAGCTGGTCAGAGTCATTTCTGGAAGGTCCTCGCACTTACGACCTGACTCATTTGTTTGCTTTTAACACTGATCAGCTGTAGGACGGCCCTTTGAAGCCCCGCGGCAAGAGTTTAAACATTTTTTTTCCCTCTAGTCATCAGCTGGGACTCAGGAGGCAGCAATAGATTGGGGGTGGGACCAAATAAAAGGTAATAATAACATGGGGGGTGGGGGATGGGAGGGCGGGGGGGAGAACCGGTTCGGTGATGTCATATCGTCACCGCTACCGGCTCAGCCGAACCGGACCAAACCAGGAGGAACCCACCACTGCAGTACAGTACGTCCAAGTTCAGACATCAAGATAAGATGTGTATAATCTGAAATAGAAGAGAAAAATTCAGAGTTTTTTCAGCAGAGCCAGAGAACAAAGAGGGAGAAATGTATGAAAGTTTAAGATCTCTTTCTTCTCTTTCTCCTCCTCCTTCTCCTCCTCTGAATTTCTAACTATGTATATGAGAATACTTTTGTTGCATCCTGAGCTCAAATCACTATGAGACTCAGAATAAAATGGCTTTGTAGATTATAAAAACCATGTGGTGACAGATTTCAATATTATATTGGTTTTGTATTGGAACCTAATTCATTATAAATTAAGGATGGTGGTTCTTTGGATCTGAAGAGATAATGTGTGATAGCACCCACCAGCAATTCCTGAAATCTAACACATATTCTCTTAGTATCAGAGGACAGCCATGGGGCAGCTGAACTCTCCCAGAAAAAGAAAACTTTATAAGGAGTTTTTGGTGGGTGCTTCATAAACACTTATACTTGCTCTGAACCACTGTTTTCTCCCTTTGGATCTGAAGCTCTGAACAACCCTAATATAAATCATACAGAAGTTGAGTTTACTAAAAAATGACTGGCAATGAGGCAAACAAAGTCGCTGGGCTTTGGATGGCCCTCTTTAAAAACCCAGAGAAATCCCCCATTCCAAATTCCTGCAAATTCCCCCAATTATAGCCTTTAGCCATAGCTTTTTAATACTTGCAAAAACTTTGTTGGGAGGCCACCTGGCATTTCTGATAAATACCATAGTGAAGATGTTTGATCCAGAGGTGAAATTCAGCTGGTTCCTACCGGATCGCGTGATACAGTAGGGCCAACTGTGCAAAGCCCCGCCCACCCATGCAGACGTCATGATGTCCCTTTTTTGTGATGATATTCAGCCTCTGTGAATGTTTTGTGGAGGCTTTGTGCATGCGCGGATGATGGCGCATGCGAGCAAAGCAAGCAAACAAGAGGTGCGTGCACATTTGCGAACCAGTAGGGAAGGTAAGTGAATTTCACCCCTTGTTTGATCCCTCTCTGACTGTGGTCTTTTCCTCAATCCTTTTTGTCCCTTTAATCTCAGTATATGCTAGTAACAGTCTTTCTTGGATTCACCACAATGGTTATAAGAGCCGTGGTGGCGCAGTAGTTAGAGTGCAGTACTGCAGGATACTTCTGCTGACTGACTGCAATTTGGCAGATCAAATCTCACCAGGCTCAAGGTTGACTCAGCCTTCCATCCTTCTGAGGTCAGTAAAATGAGGACCCAGATTGTTGGGGGCAATATGCTGACTCTGTAAACCTCTTAGAGAGGGCTATAAAAGCACTGTGAAGCGTATATAAGTCTAAACGCTATTGCTAAGTGCTGTTGCTATTTCTCTTTATGCAGGGAACTGAAACCATGTCGTGGAAGAGAATCAAGGACTAGATGAGAACGGAAGGTTCTTTCTGCCTGGGCTTTTACCCCTCTCGCCAGACCGTCTCACGATGTCAAAGAAGGGTGCCAGCTTTCGAGCTAAAGGAGAAAAACCGGACGCTTTAGCTGCCTTGCAAGCTGCTAATGAAGAGCTCAGGGCAAAGCTCACAGATATTCAAATTGAACTTCAGCAAGAAAAGAGTAAGGTGTGCATCTTTCCCACTTAAAATTTTCCAGGAAAATTAAAGTTGTCCAGCCACTTACTTCTTGCTCTAATAAGTAAACTTTGCGTGATAACCTTTATCGTCACTTTTTTTTTTTGTGAACACACTGGTACACATTAAAAAATGAAATTTTGAAGCCCGCTCTCAAAAGAGACCTCATACCCATACATGAACATACACATACACATGCTATACACACACACACATGCATACACACACACACACACACACACACACATATCCCGTTTCCCCCAAAATAAGACCTATCCCAAAAATAAGCCCTAGCATGTTTTTACGCATGCACCTAATATAAGCTCTACCCACAAAATAAGCCCTACTTAAGTGCCTACACAACTGGCCAGCCAGTCATTCCATCTGGCTGCTTGCAGTGCCGCCAACACGAACTGAGGCAAGGGGGGTTGGAACTGCCCCGCACGCCCCCCACTGGCTTAGCTTAGGGCTCCCACAGCCAGGCCATCCACGCCCAACAACTGCTTTGTGGATGTGGCACTGCATTGCTTGGCCTCCTGTTCCTTTGCGGCTACGAACAAGCAGATGAAGTGGGCCAGTAGCTACGTGGAATTCTGCTGGATGAGGCTCCTGAGCCACCACCACGATATATATAAGCCTCCTCCCAGAAGGTAATGAAGAAAATCAGTCATGGAGAGGATGTGCAGCATTCATGACAATACTGCAGACTCTTGTTAAGCAGTGCTTAGATGCCATGTCCTAGATAGAAGGAAGTGAACTTCCAATAATTTTTTCTGCGGTCCTCACCACTCTCTGCACCATCTTCCTGTCCAAAACAGTAATACTGCCAAACCAAACAGTAATACAATACGAACAGGATGCTTTCAATCGTCCTTCTAGACAAAGTGGTAAGGACAGTTGAAGGAAGATGTGCTTTTCTCATACAATGCAGAAAATGAGGCGCTACTGTGCCTGCTTCACCACTGTTGAGTGACCAAGCTAAGCTGCTAGTCATCTGCACACCCAGAAACATGATACTAACCACCTCCACAGTTGGATTGTTAATACACAAAGGTGTATGGCTATGTTTGCTTTTCTGAAATCAACAATGGTCTCTCTTGTTTTTCCTACATTTAAGCCTACTTTTAAAACTGGTCTAAAACATATTATACCAGTTCATCAAACCCTCTATCTCCTCCCAGTAATCGCCCCCATTATCATCCTGAATAAAGCCCACCAAATAGATGTCGTTTTGTAATAGGATATAGCATAAGAATCCAATTGCAAAAAGATGTGGTGAACTTTAAACAAAGTCTTAGTCTTCAATATTACTCTGGAGGAATGAAGTCTGAAGATTGGTTTGGAGCCATTCTTTATAGAACGTGCATTTTGATCAATTATTCAGCACATTCTCTAATTGGTCCCCTTTGGAGGCAAAACCAGCTGCATTGTCAGCATGTACTGTACATCAAGGAGTAGAACTGCCAGGATGGTCTTTGGAAGAGGGAGGGGGCATTGAGGTAAATCCATTCGCAGAACACATCTGATTTGCTAA
The DNA here is from genome assembly GCF_029215685.1 of Pituophis catenifer annectens. NCBI lineage: Eukaryota > Metazoa > Chordata > Lepidosauria > Squamata > Colubridae > Pituophis > Pituophis catenifer. The sequence continues at coordinate 62,826,226 of NW_027256886.1, forward strand.
TTTGGCAGTTTCTATATGGGAAAAAAAACCCAAGCTATGGTTATGGTGCAGGGTGAAGCCTGAAGTATGCATTTGCTTTTAGAATAGCCAACCAAAGCTGAAGATGTATTTTGGCAAATATTTGTTTTCTGTGCAAACTGAGTGTTTTCATTGAAATTTCTGTATCGCTCTGTCCCCGCTCCATCTGGGTTGGGTCACAGCTTCGTCTAGATTTGGAAGTAATGGCCACACAGTATGACCCACTCCAAGCTTTATTCCAGGAGAGAATGAGAAAATAACACAATAACATGAAGCAGCAATGAAAGAATATTCAAGAATGCTGAAATATAACATAACCCAATACGGCATTCGAAGAATATTCAGGAATAATGAAGAGTACACTTTGTCAAAGAAAGAAAGACATTATGTCCTTGTTGCCAGTGAGAGAACAAACCCAAGAGAGTACAGCACACATGTATTGCCCTTTCAGTTAGGTCTGCATTGAAGTTCCATCTCGTGATAATTTGGACTAGTTTACATAGGCTCTGAACAACCATTACTCACACCCCTTTTTGATGGCTTCGTGTAACTAGAGTTTGTCAAGGACCAGATCATCTCATCTTGTGTTTGGAATACTTTGCCTGCTTAGATGAGGCCATCAAGATTAAGGAGCATTTGTTTATATCATGCAGCAGTGAAATCATCACATGGTTCAGTATTTGTTTATGTCAAGTGATAATGAGACCACCTCAAAGTTACAGAATATTTGTTTATGTATGGTGGTAATGAGAATTTCAGAGTTAAGAAACATCTGTTTCCCAAGGTTACTGGATTGGCAATACAAGACTTGTATAAAACCAGAACAGCACTATGGATAAGGACCCCACAGCAGTATTATTAATGTGGAAACGTATTCTCTTCTATTGATTAGAATAGGATTAATATCACTACCATCCATGGAAAATGGGCTCCATGGATTTGATCTTGAACTCTATCAAAAGTTCATAGTACCATTTTATTCCTTGCTCTTTTTTTCCCTTTAGCTCAAGTAACTGCCCATCTTTTTTAACCATACTTTCTGTTTGCATGACTTGCCAAATCAAATAATTTTGGTAGAGGTTCACAGTTTGCTAAACAGTTTTGTGGAAGTTATTCCAATTCATTGGTGTAGGATTTCACTTGTCCTCTACACATTGCCTCATTTTGAAGGGTACATAAAGCATACCAATGCCATGCTAGAACACCCATTCTTGGCAAGATATGCTTATTTTTTAACATCCTTCACAGCAGACTTTCCTTATATAAAACTATGGTACCATCCTTACTTCTTGCTGGATTCCAGTACCTATGTGTCCATTACAGTCCAGTTATATCTTCCTATTCTTTAATTGGAATAAAGGTAAAATGTTGGGCATGGAAAGTGAATGTCTCTTTCATTTCAATATCATTGCCCAAGCCACCCACTGTTCTTCAGAATTTAGTTTTCTGCCTCATTTCATACACTTTATTCATAATTCCTCACTACTCTTTGACCATCTTGCCTATTCAGCTCCCCAGCTGCTAGAATGGATGAATATAAAGTAAAACAAATTCTGATTCTTATAAATGTCTGTATATGTATGTGTGAGTTCATGCATACATATAGCACTGCACTGATTGGGTTAACAAGTGCCATTTAAATATGTAGGATGACATTTCCCAGAATTTTTTGAAATTGTAGTCCAATCCATCTAGACCAGGATTGTTAAACTCACATCGTCACAGCGGTGTCACGTGATGTATCGGGACTTTTTTCCCCTTTGCTAAACCGGGCGGGAACAGCACGTGACGCATCCGGCCTGCGGGCCACGAGTTTGACACCCCTGATCTAGAGGATATGTGATCAAGAAAAGCCACTATTAGTTACCATCTTTAAATTTACCTTAAAAAAGAATCCTAAATATTTTAGTGAAGAACATACTTGAGCATACTTGAACAACGCAATTCAGATTTAAGAATTAGATGCTAGATACTACTTTTTGAGGGGAAAAAACCCTGTAGGATTAAAAGCATCTAGGTGCTTTGCAATTCACATATATTATTCCACTATTTCCCACTATTCCTGTGCAACTTCATCTTAAAATTTAAAGCATTATACTGTCCAGTTGTAACAGATATATAGCTTAAATAAAAGCTATTTTAGATTACAGTATTGATTGTATTGGACATTGCTATAACTGATGATATAATCAGCTTGCATAGCAAACTAACTTGTCACTAATGAAAAATAAGCCATCTGTTAGGTTAGGCATATCTTACATGTTGTTAATACCAGCTGCAAACAAGCAATTATAGGCCAGTGTTCTGCAGTTATGCATCTCTTCCAATTAGGAGTTTTAATGTGACTCCAAATTCTTGTACAAATTATATTCTGAATAACTCGGCAGCATTGTAGTATTAAACTCCTGCTTGCAACAGTTTCATTCCTAACAGGACACTGCTAAAAATTCATGTGTATGTTATTTAAAAGTGTTGGAAGAAATCTCCTTCTGGACATTCAGTTCCAAATGGGGAAAAAGGCACTGGAAACATGGGGACTGCTTGGAAAGATGGTTTAATGGTGACAGAACCACATGCTTTTGAGGTCCTGGTCCTGCTTCAAGATGTTGGGTGAAGGAGAAAAGGGGGGGGAGGGCAGAAATGCCGAGAGTCCCTTCATTTTATATCCTCTCTTGGGACCCATCTTAGTGTTTCCTGTTCCTGTATAAGAAATGTATCCTGATTGGTTGTCAGACTCCCAGGGGGTGGGGGTCTTAGCTTTGCTGGCTGATGTAATCTTCCCAGGTGCAATGTAGTGAGTTTCTGCTGCTAGATAGGTCCCATTATGTCCTTAATGGCCCATTGACAAAGGTGAGGGGAATGAGTGAGCTGCAGGGAACTGCTTCAGTGGTTGGTTGCCCCTGGTTCGAACTGGTTCTATAGAACCGGTAGTAAAACCGAGCACAGCGAGCATGCACGTGCGATCCCATTCAGACTGGTAGTAAAGGTAAGTAGAACCACCCCTGAACTGCTTTGTCTTTAAAACGTTTTTCTCCATTTCTCATCCAATGAAATATAATGTTTTGCCTTTTTAATATTTCCTAAAATATTTCATTCTTCTAGGAGAAGGGTGGGTGCTAACTTCCTTCAAAAGTATGGTTCAGGCAAGTCATATTTTCATCTCTGGCACTGTTTATTAACTTTTGAGAAAGCTCAGAAATGAAATTTGTTTCTGATATTGGAAAATAGGAAAGTGCATGAATTTCTGATATTGGAGGAATCAGCTGGTTATGAGACCTTTCAGGAAGGGATAGAGTCCAGAAGATACACCCAGTCCTGTTATACATTGCTACATTGATTTGGATTTTTACCATATATAGAATTCACATAAAATTTATTTTCTCTGTCTAAATGGAGGAATTCCCTACAGAAAAAAAAATTAGGAAGCTTTGATGTCAGAAACGCTGAAAAAGGACTAAGGGTGGCCCACCTACACAAGTTTCCTTTGATCTTTTGTGAACTGAGGGATTATCACCCTGCCAATTGAATCATAAGAATTTTCAATAGTACATGGAATAATGCGTATAATTCTGTGGTAAGACGCTGTTTTAACACACTGAAGGTTCTTTCCTTGTCTTTTAGGCCAGCAAATTGGAGAGGGAGAAAAACCAAGAAGCTAGGCAGATTAAAGAACACGAACAGCATAAAAACACAGTCATTGTAACGGAACTCAAGGCTAAACTTCATGAAGAAAAAATGAAAGAGCTCCAGGGTGTTCGCGAAGGACTTTTAAGACAGCACGAGGCTGAGCTTCTTAGAGTTATCAAAATTAAAGATAATGAAATTCAAAGACTCCAAACCTTACTTAACGCTGTACGAGATGGGACACCTGACAAGGTTAAGACGGTACTCTACTCTGAAGCAAAAGAAGAGGCCAAGAAAGGATTTGAAGCGGAGAAAATTAAAATGCAGCAGGAAATTTTGGAACTGAAGGGGGCTAAGAAACAAGTGGAGGAAGCTTTATCGGTAGTCATTCAAGCTGATAAAATAAAAGCAGCAGAGATACGGAGCGTTTATCACTTACATCAAGAAGAAATCACCCGAATAAAGAGAGATTGTGATCGGGAAATTCGCAGGCTGGTATGCAGTTTTCCATCATTTTGATTATTTTAATAGAAAGAAGTAAATGCTCTTTCCCTGTTGTTTACACTGACAATAATTTAATATAGATGGCCATTTAATAAGGGGAAGTGAATGTTGTTTCCATGTTGTTTACACTAAAAATAATTTAATATAGATGGCCAAGCATCCTCCTTTTGGACAGCTAATCTAGATAGATCCTTCAGATCTTTTTTCCAACACTAATGAAAAGCTCATTAGATGTGGTTATCTCTGCAATGGATGCTCTGTGACCTTTTGTCACAAGCTGTCGCTGGCTGAAAGATTTGATTCTGGTTGTCGATTGCATTGTTGCCATGTCATCTGCTCCAAATTATAATTAATTCCATCTGGATTATGAGCTTCTCACAAAAATAAATTAGTATTCTGCAGAAGTTGGGGTTCCTTTCTAACTTTCTGAGCTTGAAAAACAGGTATGTGATATTAGCATAAGGATTTCTTTTGCACTTCTTGTATTGTGTATTGATTATGGAAATAATGACATTTCTTTTTCAGTCTCCTGGATGTGCAGATTTTAAATTTACCTGCATAAATTATTGGTTGCTTTACTGTTCTTATCATGGAATAATAGAAGTGAAGTGTCTGAATTATATAGTAGGGAAAGTGTTTCAACTCTGTCTTGGACACATTTGCTCTATTGTCAGAGGCTTCTAAAAGGAGCATTGCTGATAGTACGTAGATCTGGAAATAAAGTATTGTTTTATAAGGCATTAAAGACTTTTTAATCCCTGCTGAAATCTATTGTATCTATTTCTATCTTTGGAATTTTGTATTCTATTACCAAGTGAGTTGATTAAGTTGGTGAAACCACAGAGTGGTCTCTAGATCCAATATTTAAGTTAAGTATAATCACTTCAAGAATTTCAAAATCATTTCACAACCTAATGTAAAAGAAATAATTCTCTTGGAATTCAGTGAAACTTACTAAATATAGCATTGTTTGATGGTGGCCACTGAATTAAGCTAAGAGGTTTCGTATGTGATATTTTATAAAACTATAAAGTACTTACATAGAGTATGTAGCTAGGCATGTTTTTATGCAGCTAAATCCACACACAGAACATTTATTTCTGTTATCCTGCACATTTAAATTGTGCAATGCTTTCCATATAGAAAAATAAGTAATTTATAATTACTCTTCCTTTCTTTCAATTTCCAGACTAACATACTTGCATTATATAATTTTGCATAAATCATTCAAAAGTACTTTTGAAAGGTTTAAAATGATATCTTTGGATAATGTGTTTGTAATGTTTTGTGTTTATTTTTCTTTCCTCCCCAACAGGTGTTTAATTTTCAGATTTTGGGACTGTAATTGTTATCACAATTAAAGTTTATTGAAGTTGTTTAAAGTATTTAACCAAAAGATTTAAAGTGATGATATCCTCTATTTTAGTAAACAATTTTAATTTTAATGCACTAGCTAGGATAAAATAGTATAGGTTCTATAAAAGGAATTTATAAAGGAATAATATTGACCACTAGCAATCAAATCAAATCCAATTTGTAAAATGCAAAAGCAAAAGGGAAAACTGTTACTGGTGTAGTGTCTCTATCTTTCATAGTTATTTTCTTCATTAATGTATTCTTTAGCATGAATTTAGACAACCTGAAATGTAGAAAAAGCAATGTACAAGGAAGGAATAAGCTATGCTCAGTCCCATCACTGTTTTTTCACCTCTTCTCTTCATAATCATTATTGTCAGATTGAAGTGGGGAGGATGTCCAAGAAATTTCCACAATACATCATGATAACATCATATCCTGCAATCTACATTGTGAAGCGTGAAACTGTGACAATGAAAGTTTTCTACTTCAGAACTTTACATGCTATTAATATGTTAATTCTGTTTCATCTGATATTGCCTGCTTTAGAATGCTTGAAGAAGGCTATTTAAAACTGTAGCTGTATCTTTCAAGATAGCAGAAACATGTATTGATCAATATTGCTATGTAGTTTGATGGATTGTAGCTCCTGGGATGTAAAGTCAGTAGGAATGTCTCCTCAGCAATGATTAATGCTGTTCTCATCAGCACCAAAGGAGCAGAAATAGTTTCTGTGTCATCCAAATAATTTATCCAATTTCTATACTGCCCATCACATTTGCATGACATTAAGCAATTTACAAATAAAAATAATCCATAATTTGTACTTGAAATGCTTTATTTTGTTGATTTAGGTAAAATAAAAGCCTCAATTGTGTGAAGTTCAGCTCCCAATGAGTATAAGAGCACATGCTGTTTTCTTGGAAGTGGCACGGAAGTATTCTGCCCTTGTCTTTTTTCAAAAAAGATGTTTTTTTCAACTTTAGCATACATCTTTAGGAAGTGCTGGAAGTCTCCCATCAAAGTATTATGTCCAATAGCCTTGTTTGGCTTTTCAAGATTAGCCAGAGTTGGTTAAGTGTTGTAACCTGATATAGAGAAGAGTTAGCACTGTGACCAATATGATAACCTCCTAGTTTGGGTATGGGACACTGTGTCTCTAAATTATCTCTTTTTCCCCAAATATTTCATCTTTTCCTAATCAAACTCTTTTTTGTAACTTTAGATTTGTCATTGATTTAATAAAGTAATTGTATTTAAAAATGGCTCCATGTGCAAAGATTGTACAATTACACAACTAATTACTATATATGTTTCAGGACAAGTATGAGATTAGATAAATTTGGAAATTCTAAAGTGAGACTTTAGCTCTTATTATACAGTGTTATTGAATCTGTCCCATGTAACAGTCTTTTGCCTTGTAGTGGAATAAAACACATATATTTTTAATGGCTTACAATTGTTTAAGCCCCAAAATTCCATGTATCTCTATCAGAAAAAACATAATTCTTTAATCTCAGAGCTACCAGTTGTGTGATGGTCTCCTGACAAGGATTTTAGTAGATGGCAGTTCAGAAACTTTATATAGTTTAATGTTTTGTTGAAATCTCTCTTCTCCAAAGTTTTTTGTCCTAATTTAAAAAATTAGTTTTGTTTTCTTGTTCTCAACCTGCTTGAAAATTTCTTTAGAACTTCTCTTTAGGAGTAGCAGAAACAGAAAATGTGTTTTGTTTTGAACATGAAACAAGCATTTTGTGGTATGTGGGGATGACCTTGGGAGACACGAGTAAGAGCTGCAGCCTAACCGTGGTCATGCAAAAGTATCTCAGCCCAGAGAAACAGAAAACAGAGTAGAAAGTGTTTCAAAAACACCCTCCCTGATTTTCTGGAAAACAAGGGAGGGAACAAATACTTTCAAACTTGCAAGATTCGGTTTCTGTAACCTTTCAGTAAAGTTTTATGCTTCTTTTCTGGTCTACTTCAAAAGGTTGAGCGTGTCAGTTTGCTAAACCCTTCTGAGAGGCTGGCAGTTCAGTAGAACACAGTCTAAAACAGGGGTGTCAAACTCAAGGCCCACGGGCTGGATCTTGCCCATGGGGTGCTCGGGAGCCCATTTTCACTGGCAGAGTGCTTGGGCCACCACAGGTGCCCCCAACATAAGTGACATCAAGTTGGCCATTCCCATCCTCACCCTGGCCACACACACCCTTCCCCCCAAGGTCAAACACGACCCTGATGTGGCCCTCAATGAAATTGAGCTTGACAGCCCTGCCCTAGAATATTTTGGATATCTTGAGTTTTAGCAGAGTTTAAAAAATATATGAAGCCAAACTGAATACTGCTGCCTCCTCCTTCTCCTCTTCTTCCTCCTCCTCCTCCTGTCTGCCCATCAGTCTTCCAAGTGTCTCCCTTTCCCAAGTTTCCAACAGGGAAGATTAAGACTGATTGGTTATGCTATGTTTGAAGTTGAGGCAGCTAAGGGGAGGGGAGGAATGGGAAGAGGGGAAGTGAGTTGGTTGGATATGTACAGGAATGGTGCAGTGTGAAGCGGGTTGGACTAGATGACTTCTAAGGTCTTTTCAGCTCTATGATTCTATGATATTGGGCAATTAAAGGCAATTGCAAGAAAAAGCTCCTTGATATTTTTTCCCACCAAGACATCTCTGCCCAGAAGTACAAGTTTCATATGAATATTTTGTGTATGAAATATTTCTCTTACTTACTTACTCTTTTGTCAGAAATGGTGGAAGTTCTCCTGCTAACTTTGCTCCTTTCTTTAGAGAGACTTTCCTAATTCAGAAACTTCTCTGATGGTCCATCCTTCCCAATCTGAAAATAGCCCAATGGGAAGCATCCCTCAACACCAGGGGTGAAATGCTCCCGGTTCGGACCGGCTCGGGCGAGTAGGTAGCGATGGCGGCGGGCAGTTCGGAGAACCAGTAGCAAAAATCCCTGCCCCCGCCCCCCATGCCCAGCTGAGCCGGGCAAACATCAGAAGCTTTTTTTCTTTTAAATGGCTCTGACGAGCCAAGTTCTGAAGATCCCAGCTGAGTTGCCTGATCGGCAGAGGGTTTTTTAAAAACCCTCTGACGATCAGGCAATTCAGCTGGGATCATCAGAGCCTTTTGAAAGCATTTTTTTACATGGTTTTACATGTAAAAAATGGTTTTAAAAGTTTTTTTAAAATGGCCACGCCCACCCAGTCACATTACCCCCCCCCACTAAGCCACTCCCACAGAACCAGTAGTAACAAATTTTAGATTTCACCACTGCTCAACACCATCTGCTATGGTAGTTAACTGAAGCCCAGGAAGGCATAAAATCTGTTCACATCTTTTACCCTTGGCCACCTTATAACTAGACAAGTGTAAAACCTCTGCATTCAGGGGAATTTCACCAATATGTTCTTCTGAAAAAATAATAATTCAAAGATAATTCTCTTTAATCAAATTGCGCGAGAACTGATAGGGAAAATGATTCCGTCTCATCAGTTTTTTGTGGATTTAGATATCCCCATTGGACAAATTTAGGAAAATGGTAAAGGCCAACAGGTCACATGAGAAAAGTGTTACAGCTAACATTCCCCTGGAGAAATGCAACCTATTAAATAAAATATCAGTTTACTAATCAGGCCAGTGGGTGACATTTCATGTTTATATTAATGACCCAATTCAGTCATAAATCTTGGATTGCTTGGATCTATGAAAATTGTACAGAGAAGAAAGCTTGATTGCATGTTGATATATAATTTGGCATTTTAGATTAATGCCACAGAAAAAACGAGATGAGCAAATCATATGATGCAGTAATTATTTGTAATGTTTTCTCTTTCTCATGTCATCCAGAGACCACATATTAATCAGCTTGCTATTGAATTATTATAGATTTAATTCATTAACTCATAAAACATATGATTGAACAATATATTAAACAAATAGAGAATCACCAGGAATTTTCTATTTTTAAGTATAACTGATCAAAATCGTTTTTTCCCCCCTGCTGGGTTTATCTGAATTTAAAACAATTTCTTTACACTCTATTTTGTACTGAATATGTGCTTTTGCAATGAATATATACTTTTTGATCATACTTTAATGCAGTTGTCAAATATGTGCTAATCCTTTATCAAAGCTCTTGAGCTCATTCTAGTTTGCATATTCTGGATAAAAGTTCCTACTGTGCATAATACATTTGGGGAAAAAATACAAAAGAAATTATAACTTTGAAGATATTTCCTCTTCATTTAATACCATATACAGTCATATCACATGCATCATCTTATTTCTATTGCTTCTTTCACCCACACAACACCGAGACACAAATTAGGAATTGATCAAAGCAAAAAATAAAAAAATTAAAAAAATACACAAAAGAAAACACTTGTCCTTCACAAGAAATCCATTTATTTTCAGTTATTTACTGCAAATATCAAGTGAAGTATTAGATAAGTCTACACAATGAATTGTATTTCTGATTTTTTATTTATTATTTCATAGGCCACTGCTGAAGCCAACCCTACTGTCTCCTTAATTTCCTTTTTCCCTGATCAGAAGCAGCATTAGATTGATTTGCCATTATTCTAGGACATGAGGTCAAAAATTTAAAGAGCAAAATTCACCTATGTCCACATGGGAATCTGCCATGCAATGAAACCACCAGAGGGAATTTGTGAAATGACAGGTTTGATTGAACTGTGCAATTTGAGTCCCATATGATTAAACTTTATTGGGAGCATGCGAAGATTGTATAATAACATTTGGTGCTTCATATCAGGAGAAAAAAATTGATGTGTCAGGTAATCCCAAAACATTTAACACACGACTGTAATTTATTTCAAACATCTTAATGAGGAATGGGACTGTCACATCAGATTCTCATACCTATGAATGGTTATTATAATGTCCATACAATGCTAAGGTCAGGGTTTAGGGAACATTGGATACAATCCCTCAATGCTGCCACACACCTGGAATATTACCATCCATCCTCTTTCACACAGGCATACAGACTTGCATGGGAACTTGGGTCACAAAGAACCCACAAACTAAAATACTTTTCCAGATGTGCAGCTCTGTCTTTAAATTGTAATACAGCCCAATTTACCAAGGTGAATCTACACTGGTAGACTGAGATTTATTAGTTATAATATATAACATAGAAAAATAATCTAAAGGCAAAAACCCACAGAGAAACCATAACAACAGAAAATGTTTACGTGATTTCTTATGACTTTCATAGGCGTGTTTAGAAAATGGGGGGGAAAACCTGTAACTCAGTGTTGAAATAATAGAAAATACTTGTAACTCGGGTTTTAGATTTTGGCAGTGGTTTGCTCTCCGAGCTTGCCATTTAGCTCCCAAACCTCTCATTACCAGACTAGGTAACATTATCAGCAAATCTTCCATAAAAGTGTCTTGTCCTCTTTAGCTTATATATGTCTTGTGTGCCAGTGTGGTCAGTTGGTCACATCAGGTTTAACGTGTCAAAAGACCCCAGTTTCACCTTCATCAGCATTTGCAAAAATTTCAAGCCACTGCTACAAAATTAGAAGTATTTGAGGGCTCTTTCAATAAATAGATGGCTAGATAAATCAATTACTGTATTACATGAGTATCGTCTCATGTGGTAAGATGCCTTCTAAATGACATAATAATTTTCTGAATAGTTTTTATCCCAGAGCTATAATTGCACTCAACAATGAACTATAGGGCCACCATCAGTGAGCTGTTGGACAGTATTACTTGGTCTGTTGTGTGGATGTTTGGGTGGTTTAGGGGTGAAGAATTGTGGTGTGGGTGGGAGTGTGTTTGAGGATTGTTATGTGTGTTGGACCTGGTCTTTGGGTGTTAAGTGAATTTTGTTGTATGGGTATACTGTGTATACACGTACAAAATAAAGTTATTTATTTATTTTATAATGCCAGTTTTCCCAACCTGATCTCTTCCAAATAGATGGACTACAGCAGTGGTGGTGAACCTTTTACTCACTGAGTACCGAACAGGCACGCACTTTGTGTGCTTTGCGCACGTGCGTGTGCTATCTGCGCTAACGTGCAGCTCCTCCCCGTGTGCTGTGCGTGCAGCTGCACCATCTGCTCATGTGCACGGCTTTCATATGCACTCTGTGTGCACAATCGCACCATCTGTGCATGCATGCAGATTTCACACGGCTCCCCCGTGCACTGCATGTGCAATCATATCATCTGTGTGTGTGTGCGGTTTTTGCGTGCGCAATGCATGCGTGCAAACACCATCTACACATGTGCGTGCTGTGCGCAACTAGTCTTGCACGTGTGTGCAAATGCACACATGTGCACAGGAGAGCTCCAAAAACCAGCTGGGTCCCCTGAATTGAGCTCACGAACACTAGTTGGGGTGTGCACGCATGCACAACTGCAGGTGAGTTGGGTGACAGCTTGCGTGCCTGAAAAGATGGCTCTGAATGCCACCTCAGGTACGCATGGCATAGATTTGCCATCATAGAACTACAGCTTCTATGATCTCAAACGAGGGACACGCTGACATCTTGACTAACACGGTCATTTATTTTCTACTGTCTCAGAATTTTAGTTATTCTAAAATAATAAAAGGGGTGACATGATAGCAGTGTTCCAATATCTCAGGGGCTGCCACAAAGAAGAGGGAGTCAAGCTATTCTCCAAAGCACCTGAGGGCAGGACAAGAAGCAATGGGTATAAACTAATCAAGGAGAGCAGCAACTTAGAACTAAGGAGAAATTTCCTGACAGTTAGAACAATTAATCAGTGGAACAATTTGCCTCCAGAAGTTGTGAATGCTCCAACACTGGAAGTTTTTAAGAAGATGTTGGATAACCATTTGTCTGAAGTGGTGTAGGGTTTCCTGCCTAAGCAGGAGGTTAGATTAGAAGACCTCCAAGGTCCCTCCCAACTCTGTTATTCTGTTCTGTTCTTTATTAATAACCAACTAAAATATATGATAAGGTCTTTGAAAGACAAACTTCTGATGCTACATCCCTCATATACTCCATTAGAATTTTTCCTGCAGAAAATGAGGAAGCTATATATTAGTCAATGACCGGAGATGGATTTTCTAATAGTTGTGCCCAGGAAAGATTTGTTTTGTACAGAGATGTTTCACATTAAAAATATGGCCTTTTCTTTTCTGCAGCTTATGCTGGTATAAGCTATTAACAATGCTAATGAAGACCATCGTGTTATAAGCAACTGACATTACAAATTACGTGTGGATTTTAATGCAGACTGGTAAATAATAGCCACGGCTCTGAAAGCCAGCTGATTAAAAAAAAAACACACACACACACAGTAGTGAAGATGGCAGAGACTGGAGAGAGAAAGAGAGACAAGAGGGGGAAAAAAACCCATATTTCATAGCACAATGTTTCCATAATTGGCAGCAGTAGAGTTCTCAAGCTGTTTATTAATTAAAATGCAGTCTTGGTAGAGTCAACCTGCTAAATGCAAAGTGGAAGTAGCCATGCTGTTAAGCAAGGAATTTCCTTAAAGATGATTGGTTATTACTCTCATGTATATTCATTGAGTCTGTTTCACAAGTAGGCCTTTTTACTGAAAGTAGGTGGTAAAAATTCTAAACAAGGCGAGACATAGAAAGCAATGCTGTCCAGAGCGATGAATGAAAGGTGTGGGATAGTTTTGGGGGGAGACACACCTGAACGCTGATGCAGCCCTCCCAGTGAGTTGTGTGTGTGTGTGTGTGTTTTAATCATACGTCTTCTTTGTCTTGCGACTAGTATGGAGCAAATATGTTGCAAGAAAGTGTTTGCTTGAATGTGTTTTTTATATTGGTGTAAATATCTTTGTGTCATTTTTCTAATGTGCTCTCTATATAATCTAACTTTTTAAATTTGTGCTGTCATTGTTTTAAATAATCCTTTTAAATAATCATCCTATAGTAACCATAGAAAATGTGTCTTGTGTTGTTTTGCTGTGGCTTTTTTTTTTAATGCACAAAATATACAATCCTTTTTTTTTCAGAAATGAAAATATTAATAATCAATGTCATTGACTGAACCATTTTGTTTTTTGTTTTATTTTTGGGTATTCATGTTGAGATGAATGGAAATTTAGCAGTCTTCTATTTTTTTAAAAAAAAAATCCTTCCTTTGTAGCTACGATAGAGCTTTTTAAGGCATTTAATGGGAAATGACAAAAAGCAGAGCTTGTAGTAGGGCAACCTAAAGGTACATTTATATGTGTGTGGGTAGGATTTTAATGTGGTCTAAGAAATGTATGTTTGGGGGAGTAGTGCAATTACAGTTTAGTTACATTACAGATGTGAAAATAAATTACCCTTCCCTATTCTTCTGTGTACAGTATTTCCTGTGAATGTACTGACTGAATGATGTTTTATGGCTGATGTTTTCTCTAGGGTGATGTAATGGTATGTGGGAATGAGCTGGGGAAATGGGGAAGAAATATTGCCTAGGGAACAGTCTGATAAGAGCGGCTGTAGCCAGAGCCACATAATGGATGGAGAAAGAGACTCAGAAGAGACTGTTCTCAGGCTGTAAAGGAGATAATGGGATATTTGTACATTCAGACTTGCAAGATTCTGTTAATGTAACCTTACAATAAAGTAGAATTAGCTCATTTCATTGTGTTTCCTGTTTGTACTACTGGGAAGGCTGACAGGTACGTTCAAACAAAATCACAAAGGGAAAACAAAGACAGGAGGTGCTTTATAGTGTGTGCATGCAATTTCCACCACTATTACCACTATCCCCCCCCAAAAAAAATCTACCAAAGACCCCTATTTTTTAAAAAAATCATGTTTTGTTTGCATTTTCACTTGATGTTACACATGAAGAGAAAAGAAATTTGTCTAAGTAGAAATTTCCATGTTGAATGGCTTCCCAACATTCAGGATGAATTGGCCTTGCTTACATCTTGACCCATTAATCGGTACTTTTCCATCAACAGACACGGTTTGCATGGGCTTCACCAGCATTCATAAACATATCAAATTGTCTTTACACTGTCCAAGCCATTTAATTTGTTTTAAATTTAGCTTTTGCTACTGCCTCTTTAGTTTGTAATCCCTTTTATCCAAAGTTAGAAAAACTAGATTTGGAGGCTGCTCTTAACTAATTAGTCCTAGGAAAAAAATATCATGTATGTTGACTCACTATTTTGAAGCCCACAGTTGACTGCCTCAGTTCAATTTCAAATTTTTCCAGTATCTACTATAGACACCAGACTATATACACTACAGTATCTTTTAGAAGAAAGTTATGTTTTGCTATCTAGATAATAGGGCAAGATTCTACTGGGTTTCAGACACTGACAAGTGAAAATAGCTTTATATTAGAATTTATGAGAACTTTGAAGAACTTCCAAAAGTGCTGGAATCTATTGGATATGTTGTAGCTTTTGAAATTTTGTATCAAGTATGGGATTGTATTAGATCATAGGACATAACCTGAACATGTACCTCCAAAGCTTAGATAGAATTCATTCAGAAGTTTCAATTTTTATGTTTAATGTGATAGAAAATAAACCATTAAATGTGACTAAAATATTACTGTATCTGCATTAAATTTTAGTAACTTACTTAATTTCACATAAGTTTAAGTAAAATGATGCTTTTGCTCTAGTCCTGCCTTTGACTCCTAAATTGTTGCTTTCCTCAAAGTAATCAATGTTTAAGACTTCTTCTTACTATCATTCTAACTTTTGGTATCAGCCTTCCTAAATCTGGAATACAACAGATACATAATCCACATTAGTGTCCAGCCACACTCGGATTGGTGAAGATTTTAAGAATTGGCCCAATACAACAGGAAGACACCAGGTTGGGTAATACTATTTATACAGAAAAAATAAGGGGCATGGCTAAAATTTCTTGTGAATTCAGAATGAACTTTAACTCATGCTTCAGATTTTTGTTTTTACCATCTTTAGGTAGTAAAGCAAATTAGAATTCCTCCACAGAAGTGGAAATGTTTACCTTAAATATAGATTCTCTACATGTGGTGGACCATGTATATAGTAAATGTATTTATTTTCTAGATATATTTGTGGTCTTTTAGGACCTATTTTTAAAAGTGTAAAAATAAATGAATATGGTTGCAGTGATCATTAGCCAGCATATAGAACCATTATACTAAATGGCATTACATGGCTTCTTAAGATAAACGAAGTTCCTTCAATCCTTGAAACTGTAAATTTCCTAAGTAAAGTAAGACCCTGAACACCGAGGAATATTTTTTTATATAATCACTGGCTGCCAAATAACTATCATTGAAAAGTTGGCATAAACAGCAACACAGGTCTTAATACTTTGGTGAATTTGAATTCTGCAGCATTTTGTGAACTATATTAACAATAATATCCTGTGTTTTGGGTTGTAATGTAGTTGATTTTCTGCATAATCAGCAATAAATGAATCATTCTAAAAAACCTTTGAGTTATTAGAAAATATCTTTCTGAATGTCCCTTCAAAAATAGCCCATTCATTCACTGCTGTTATCTGTTCTATATTTTTGTAATACAAAAGGCAGGAGCTAAACCAAAGATTGCTGAAACTTTCTGAATATAGTCTTCTCCTCTCAGTAATAAATCAAGTTTCAGTTTAAAGCATAAATTATTTTCCTTACTTAGCAAATTCCAAATGGAAAGCACTGTATATATGTAGTATTACTATAGGTCACACAGTCAGCCAGATATTGATGATGATGACGATGATGATTTACACTACAACGAGAAATCATTCTTTCCAGTTCTTTAGCTAATGTTGGCCTTCATATGCGTCAATTCTTCCCAAGAACCTAGCATGTCATAATGTATTGACATAGTATATGTGCAGATTCAAGCCACTTTTGTAATTGACCCATGAAAATTTTGTAAATGCACAAATTGCATTTTGTGCAATATTTTTTGGGTATGACACTGGGTGTGACAATAACCATAGGGACCACCACAGCAGGTTTTTGCCATAATTTTTCAATTTTGGTTTTTCAGATCTTGACACTTTGTAATCTCCAGTTCTTTGTCTTCTTTCTACTTTCTCCTGGAATTGCTTCATCAATTATCTACACTTTTTTATAACCACAGTTAAATTTGGTGTGTTATGAGCCCAAACTTTATCAGTTTCTATTCAGAAATTCCACAATCTGCTCCTTCTTGACTACTTTTTCAACTGTATGTTACCATATGTTTCATTACTGTACTGTGTTTCATTACTGGCATATGATCATTTTTACAGATGTTCCAATGAATCACTTTGGCGACTGTGTTATGATGATGATATGATGATGATGAATTATACCTCTGTCAAAAGACTTTTATTGCAGGATTCCCAAACCTGGTTCTGCTTACCAATAATATGGGTTTGAAAGCTATAGAACTGAATCCAGTGTTTGTTCACCGCTTTCTGTAATCTAACATATTCCCTAAAGCTAGGATGCTGCCAGTTTCCATGGCAACTGAAAAACTGTACTGTATGTGATTGTATTTTATTCTCCTTGTAGATGGAGGAGATCAAATTTAAAGACAGAGCAGTCTACGTGCTGGAAAAAGAGTTAGGGGTTCAAGCTGGGCATACTCAGAGACTTCAACTCCAAAAGGAGGCTTTAGATGAACAGCTGTCCCAGCTCAGAGAGGCTGACCGGCATCTGAGTAGCCCCAAGCGGGAAGTTCCTCATCCAAGTGGTGCAGGAGACACTTCAGATCACTCAGGAAGTCCTGTAAGCACTTTCTAGTAGTTTTCCCTAAAACCACAAATTGTGCCAAAATCTTGATGAGTGACTGCCCAGACCAGCAAAGTTGGTTTTGATTTGTTTGCTTATTTGCTTGCTTGCTTGTTTTAAAAGCAAGTAAGGTTGAGGAAACCCAGCTCAGATGTAGTCAGATGACACCCTGAGTTTCTGGTTTGCTTTTATTTTGCCAGCTGTTAAAAAAAACACTACTTGCTTTTTTTTTAAGCAACTGTACCTTACCTTGAATGTGTGCCTAATTTGACATTGTGAGACTCACAACGCAAACTTATACATTAACCTATTAATAGCTGTCTGCTAGTTTTCATGGAGGCCTTCAAATATCTGTGAAAAAGAAACATGATGGCAAAATATGTCCTAAGTCTCATGACTAATCCTAATGGATTGATTGTGCTTTTGATGTTAGTCAATGTTCTAGACTCTAGAAAATAAATGAGGTGCCAACTAATATGCTTTTTCTTCCATACTCTACAATTTCTTACACCATTCAGTCTAAATTCACCTTTTATCTTGGCTTTTGACGTAACTATGCCACCTCTTCCAGCTTCTATGTTAATTTGCTAACTACAGATTTTTCCGTCACATTTGTTAAACTTTTCTTTGTTGAATCTCATCAAGGTTTCCTTTGTATTGCTTAATTTGACCTATAGATTTTTTTTTTCAAAAACATAAATATAGATATTGTCTCCCCTTTGTTCAGAGCCTCTCCTGCACCTGTTGAATGAAGAATCCTAGCCCTGTTGAGTTTCTTTGGTCCTTAAATGCTCATGTTTGCTTGAAGTAAATTTTCCAATTAAAGTAAATTAAAATTGCTACTAAATAGGAAAACAGGAAGGAAATGTTATTATAACTAAATTGCTTTTTGCTCAAAATAAATAAAATTGCCTATTCTTATAGCTATCTTTAGGTGACTCAGGTCAGTGCTCTATTAAATTCACAGTTCCATGGGAGCCAAATGGATACAGTGGTTTGTTGCACACACTTAATACACATTATATGTCAGTTTTAATAAATATATTATCATAGGAGAAAGAGACATGGCTCATCTAAAGTTCTCAATTCAACAGTGGCATAAATATGAAACACTGTAGTAATTCTCAATCATTTATTTCACATTTCCAAAACAACACTTGTGAGTCTGTGTTTATTTACACATTTTGTTTTCATTTGCCTCTTCTCTTGCATAATAGTTTCTTTCTTAATTTCTGTTAGTCTCACCTTTTAGTATTAAGGTACAGATTTTTAGAATTAGTAATGGATGGAATCTGAAAAGGAAGAAGATGGGAATTGGTAGAAAGTTCTAAAAAGTGTTTCCTTGTTGAACAGTTATTTGCAGTTGTTTTTTGTTTTAGGAACAGCAGTTGGACGAAAGGGATGCTCGACGTTTCCAACTTAAAATAGCCGAATTAAGCGCCATCATCCGGAAACTCGAAGATCGGAATGCATTATTGTCAGAAGAACGAAATGAACTTGTAAGAAATCATGTGCTTTTATTTTATTTTTTTAAAATAAACCCTATCTGGCTAACGGTAGCTCTGTAGAAGAGCCAAGTTAGTCTCTTGGCTCTGGAAGTCAAAAATTAGGAAGATTCAAGTAGTATCTTTTAAGATTAACAACAGAGGTGGGTTTCAGCAGGTTCTGACTAGTTCTGGAGAACCAGTAGCGGAAATTTTGAGTAGTTCGGAGAACCGGTAGTAAAAATTCTGACTGGCCCTGCCCCCATCTCTTCTCTGCCTCCCAAGTCCCAGCTGATAGGGAGGAAATGGGGATTTTGCAGTAACCTTCCCCTGGAGTGGGGAGAGAATGGAGATTTTACAGCATCCTTCCCCTGGAGTGGGGTGGGAATGGAGATTTTGCAGTATCCT
Source organism: Pituophis catenifer annectens (assembly GCF_029215685.1). Taxonomy (NCBI): domain Eukaryota; kingdom Metazoa; phylum Chordata; class Lepidosauria; order Squamata; family Colubridae; genus Pituophis; species Pituophis catenifer. Next base: position 62,845,326 of record NW_027256886.1, read on the forward strand.
TCCCCTGCCACGCCCACCAAGCCATGCCCACAAAACTGTTAGTAAAAAGTTTTGAAACCCACCACTGATTAACGAATTTTATGAAAAGGTATAAGTTTTTTTCTGCTTATGTCTTTTAATAAAATTTGTTAGTCTGAAAAGATGCTTCCAGGCTTCTGGTTTCTTTTTGACTAAGTTAATGAAGGGTTTAATATACTGTGGAAGCACAACAAGGTGACCATTGACCAAGTGTCCTAACCCCAGGAAGGGTAAATTTAAACAGACAAAGTCATTCCTATGATTAAAATAATTCCACTCAATCAGTTGGGTAGTAGAAAAAAAAGTCTATCCCAGTTAAGGTAGTTTTATATACTTTGTCCTCTAAGAAAAAGAGATGAAGAAGAAAAAATGCCTGAAAAAGCAAGCCTATGCATATTATGGACTATGCTTCTGCCATCTCTGTGCATTTCCATGTTGATAGTAGATGACCTATAGAAGGATTGGGATGTGATGTGAAAATATGGCTCTTCATATCTTGCTTAATCTCTCAATGGACTTTTATACCATCACTCATAAAGCCATTGGGTGAGGCCACTAATGAGGGACATTAATACACAGTTGAGTCAATTGCATGGAGTTCGGCTTTCTCATGAAGATGTGGCTTGTAATTTGGGAATCACAGTTAGGGTCTCAGCTTCTGCTTGGAGAACAAGTGGCAGTGATAGCTAAGAGGCCTTTGAACTGATTTATCCTGTGCACCAGTTGTAGATTTTCCTGTGGCTCACACCTTGTTCACTTCCTGGAAACTGCATTTGGCCCAGACAACCTCGAAACTGCATTTGGTCCAGAACAGTGATGAAATCCAATTTTTTTTACTACCAGTTCTGTGGGCATGACTTGGTGGGTGTGGTGTGGCTTGGTGGGCGTGGCAGGGGAAGGATGCTGCAAAATCTCCATTCCCACCCCACTCCAGGGGAATGTTACTGCACAATCCCCATTCCCTCCCCATTCCTGAGAGAAGGATATTGCAAAATCTCCATTCCCATCCCACTCTGGGGCCAGCCAGAGGTGGTATTTGCCGGTTCTCCGAACTACTCAAAATTTCCACTACCAGTTCTCCAGAACCTGTCAGAACCTGCTGGATTTTACCCCTGGTCCAGAATGCAGCAGCTTGTGCATTTATAGACATTAGTATTTGTCCCTATGAATTAGCTTTGATAATAAATAAATTATTTAAATTTATTTACATAAATGCAATTAGATATTTATTTAAATAAATATTTCATTTAAAACATTTAAATATCCCATTAGGTAAGGCAAGGCTACCAGATTCTATGCTGGATCTGATTTGGATGCCATCAGTCATCCTTTGATATCTAAATTGGTAATTTTTTAAAAAAGAAATTATTTTATAATCTATGGTTGATCGGTTCTTTAGTATAATATATTCTATCTGTATCATTCATTTAGTTATATATGAGACAATCATAAGTTGCCTGTTGCCTGTAAAAAGAGGCTAAAAATGAACTTTTGCAATAAATTGACACTTGAATTAATTTAACCAATTATTCACTGAGACAGAGTTATATAACTCTCAAAAAACCATATTTGGTAATGACAAGTTCATACTTATTTTATAAAGCAATTTAAAATTTGGGAGTAGAAAATTTTGGGAAGAAACAGAATAACATAGTTGGAAGGACCTTGGAGGAACCTTGGAGGTCTTCTAATCCAACTCCCTGCTCAAGCAGAAAATGCTATAGATTTCAGACAAATGATTGTCTAATCTCTTTTTAAAAACCTGCAGTGTTGGAGCATTCAGAACTTCTGAAGGCAAGTCATGCCACTGATTAATTGTTCTCACTGTCAGTAAAGTTCCTCTTAGTTCTAGGTTGATTCTTTCCTTGATTAGTTTCCATCTATTGCTTCTTGTTCTGCCTTCAGGTGTTTGGAGAATAGCTTGACTCCCTCTTCTTTGTGGCCGCCTCTTGGATATTGGAACACTGCTATCATATCACCCCTAGTCCTTCTTTTCATTAAACTAGACATACCTAATTCCTGCAACCGTTCTTCATATAGTTTTAATCATCCAGCAGAGGAGAGGAGTAATGATGTTGAGATAAAACCTCGATTGCTGTGGTTTGTTTCATTGACTTTTTCCATGTGCAACCACAACTTAGAGCTAGTTAAATACATTTACATCCAGCCAACCATTCCTTAATGCAACTCTCTTCAAACTGACAAATTACACAGATGATATTTTCTTCCCATATCTGAATAAAATTCCATTTAAAGGCTAGTTAATGGCATCTGTGGGAGGTAAGGTTTATTTTTCATAGAGCTAATGCAATAAACTATAGTGGCATATGAACAAGGGAGACAGAATACATTTATAGAAGTCATTAAAGCAGAAGAACTGTAGTTAGATCTGGGGCTATGTGTGGATTTATTTAGTAGAGGAGGCAGCTGCAAAGCTTTCTCTCAGTTCCTTAATGAAATTTTAGCCGTGCAACTGAATATTTTCCCCAACATATTTCATTCCCAAAATAGTGGGAGAATGTCTTTCAAATGCTAATATTGGAATTTCTGTATCAACCAAATTGATAATTAAGTGTGTAGATCATAGATTGTTTTGAATACAATTATGAGTTCCATCTCAGGAAGCAAGTAAAGCCATTTATATAAAATAGGTTGTGCAAACAACCTCTGCTTCTCCAAACACCTAGTGAGAGGGAGGGAGGGAGGGAGGGAGGGAGGGAGGATAGGTACAATAAAACATTTTGGGATTATTTCAACATATCTTTTCATTGATTGTATGCTTTGAAAAACTGGAAACATAAACCTAAATGTGTACATTTGAATTTGCTAGTATGTATTAGGTTTGAAAACAGTATAAGGCAGCCTTTCTGCGGATATGCTACTCAAAAAAACTATGCAATTTCCAGAGAGGATGTTATTTGCAGAAGTCCAACACATCTGGTGGGAAATAGATCAGAAAAAGTTAATGGGCGGTTGCATCATGATTGTAATCTAACTGCTAATGATTCAGTGGTCACTTCTGTTGTGATTTTTAGAATATTTCTGTTAAAAAAGTTTCAAGAGCATATATAAGCTTTTGCCTATGAATCAATATGTTCATGTACACCTAGCTGGTAATACAATAATCTAATGTTTGCCACATATACAACCTGAAAGAAATGTTACATGCAAATCTACCCTGTGTAATGATGGCTTGATCATCGTTTTCAGTGAATTTACCAGATAGCAATAGAGGAGACTTGGAAAGGGATATTATTTCCTCACTCCACATTGATTGCAACCATCTCTAGCTAACCAACAGGGCACAAAATAGGATTTTAATATCTTTTGGGGATATATGTAGTATTTTAATCAATAACACTCCTAAATCCAATTACAAACCACCTGAAATGTCTCTGAAACAGAAACATTTAGTATCAAGACCATATGGAGCAAAAAAAACCTAGAGAAAATCCAGATAAGCTAAAAAAAAATTCTATGAACTGAATCAAACCATTATAACCTTCCATAGGACCATGAGGAAAATGAAGAAGCTTGGTGAAATATCAATAATTCTCATCCAAAGCAGTTTTTTCCCACCTAACTTCCTCCAGATGAACTCAGATTGAAATGCCCAAGTACCGGTAGCTATGATAATGCAGTGCCAGGCTGAGGAAGGTAGAGCTAAAGACTCACAGAAAGAAATGTAAACAACAGACCTCTGCTGAAAAGGGAAAATTGTGTTTCTGTTGGCAAAGGGATGTAGAACAGGAGTAGAAAGTGGGAAAGAAACATCTTCAAGGAAAAACAAAGTCCAGTTGCCATTTGAAAAAGCACCTTTGGGACTCAGACAGAAGAACAGCTTAATTAAAAGAGCCTTGGTACTACAGTGGTTTAAAGCACCCTGTTATTAACACAGCTGCCTGCAATTTACTGCTGGTTCGAATCTCTCCAAGGCTCAAGGTTGACTCAGCCTTCCATCCTTTCTAAGGTAGGTTAAATGAGGACCCAGTTTGTGGGGGCAATAAGCTGACTTTGTATAAATATACAAAAGTATGAAGGCTATTGCTTAATGCACTGTAAGCCGCCCTGAGTCTCCGGAGAAGGGCGGCATATAAATCAAATTAAAAAAAAAAAAAATTCTAAACTCTTATAGGTATCTTCCACATGTTAAAAGAATTGTGGTTGTTTTGGAACAGCCTCCCACCTGAGATCTGAGGGATTCCCTTTTCAGAAAGCTGTGAAGACCTGGTTTTTCCCCCAAGAATTGATTGGGCTATGGTGAGGGTTGAACTGCAAGGATTTTGGTTTGGCACCTGGAAGAATTACTATTTGTTTTTAACCATATTTTAATGCATGGTTGTGAGCCATATAGAGTCATTATATGAGATAGGCTGCCATACAGGTCTTTAAATAAAATTAAGTCACTTTGGTTAGCAATAGCATCCCTTATAAATGCATTGGATTCTGTATGGCAGCCACACTTACACAACTATGTAAATATTATTGGTTTCTCTACTTTTCAGCTGAAACGTGTACGAGAAGCTGAGAGCCAGTACAAACCACTGCTTGACAAAAATAAACGTCTAAGTAGGAAAAATGAGGACTTATCCCACACCTTACGCCGTATGGAAAACAAACTCAAATTTGTAACACAAGAGAACTTAGAAATGGTAAGTTCTTGTACAAACGAATATGAGGTCACTACACAGTTCATTAGTGATAAGTTCTGAGTTTTAAATTAGAGAAACTTTGAGCAAAATATTATTGCTATCTAAAATTTTGCTGGCAATCTGAACTCCTCAAACCAATTCAATTTTTCAGCTCTGAACAGAACTTCAGTTTTGATAGTTTTTAAATGTCAAAAATGAGGTGAATGCCTATTCAAAAATGAATCTGAGCACATTCCATCCTACTCAGTTTGATTAAAATGAATAATGCATTCTGGGGAGAAGGTGAATGGAACAAAAAAGGAAAAGGGCAAGAACAAATGAAATTCTCCAGTGTTTCTATGTTTGTTTTATAAAAGTGTATAATATGTAACTCATTGCGCTGACACATTTAATTAAAGACACAGGAACTGTTTCAGTAACTTACTGGGGCCAATTTAAAATAGTGGAAATCATATGCAGTCAAGCTTCACCAGGTAAGGTAATAGATAAATGAATTCCTATAATAAATAAGTATTCTAACAATTTCTCGGTGTTCTGTTCCTTTTAGAGACAAAGAGTGAGGACAATAAGAAGACCAAGTTCTTTAAATGATCTTGATCAAAATCAAGATGAAAGGGAAGTTGACTTTTTGCGGTTACAGATCATGGAGCAGCAGAATATCATAGATGAGCTTTCAAAGGTAACAAAAAAAATTTGTCTTCTTGGCATGACATTAGCTAGACTGCGTCCTTCTGTGTGGGATAAAAACAAGACCTTAACTTAATGTACACAGTATAAGATGACCGTTATTAAGCATTGCTAAGCAGAAAGTTGAAAATCTTTCATTCAATAGTTCATGTAATATCTAGACTGATGGACAAGATAAAATTTCTGAGCTATATGAGTATATTAATTATAACTATATAATTAATTTATGCTAAATGTGATCATTGTTTTCTCTTGGCAAAAATCTACCTTTCAGATTCAGTAATAAAAAAAGTTCTATTGTATTTCACTTCACACTATAAAAGTAAAGGGCATAATATAAAACTGAACACTTATGTTTCTACATTTGGGATTCATACAGTGAGATAAAAATTACTTTCCTTCTTTGTGGCATCACAGTACACAATTTTATCTTGTTTGCATTAGAATTAGAACAAGAGTTTTTCCAATTTGGAGGGTGTGTAGTCAATTGCCTCACCAATCTCTTGTTTTGTTTGAGTTCCATTAAAATGAAATTAACAGTATATCAGTACATTACTCTGCCCTACCCAATCTGATGTTGCCCAGATATGTTTGATCACAATTCCTTAAATGCTGGGTACAAGAAGTTGTGGGAACTGTGGTCTAACACATCAATAATTTATCTGTTATCTGAATGAAAGTTTCACAAATTTCTTCAAAGAAAATAATGGCTTGGTAAAAGCAATGGAACTTTAGGATTAGAGTTCTTTAAATCTAGAGTTTATTTATTTATTTATTTATTTATTTATTTATTTATTTATTTATTTATTTATTGGTTCGATTTATATGCTGCCCTTCTCCGGAGACTCAGGGCGGCTTACAATGCGTTAAGCATTGTAGGGAAAACCACCCCCTTCTGCTAAACCTTAGATATTTTGGTATTTTGGATTCCCAGCTAGCATTGTTGCTGATCATCCAGACTGATCTAAATATGTAATTAATAATTTAAAAGTTAATTTAAAGCCAATGGCACAATAACTATTTGTCCAAAAGTGTATGGATGAAAAGGAAATGAGGATATTCAAAATCTTTATTACCATCATACACCCTAACTTTTTCTTTTAATTCTTTTAAACTAGACTCTAGAAACTGCCGGCTATGTGAAGAGTGTAATAGTAAGTAACATTCACATTTGATTTTGATTTTCATATATGCTTCTCTGTGTTCTGCCTGGGATTATTCAGCTATAGATATTTAATGATATTATCATATTAATAGCAAAATAATTTATTCTAATTACTAACACAGTTATGAGCCACAGAATTTCCTCTAAGGTAGTAGAAAATTAAGAGTAAACCAAGGACAAATCATGTTCCTAAAGTCTGATGATCACATTTTTCACTTCAGGGTTTTGTTTTGTTTTTTGTTTTGCTATATTCTGATTTGCACCATAAATTATCCATACAATTTGATTGCCAAACTCATTCCTCATTTCACACCTTCTTTAAACATGTTTCATATGCAGAGCTCAAACTAGTGTTTGTTCTTTTCTCTTGGACAGGAGCGTGACAAGCTTTTAAGATACAAGAAACAAAGGAAGAAATTTGCAAAATTTCCCAAGGTAAGCGAATAATGTAAAAAAAAAAAAGCTTATTTGGGGGCAAGTATTATGAAAGATTCGATGGAACAGTGAAAGACATCATTTGGCTGAGCATCTGGATTCCCACAGATTTAACCAGAAGCTTTTGAGAAATTTAGATCTTTCCCCACTATTAATTCACAGCGTCACCTGCCCTTCAAAACTACATTAATTCAATCAAAACATGAAGATGTTTAAAATAGCATCATCAAAGTCACTCCAGTCATGAATTTAGGTTCAGCTCTAATATAAAATTATGCAGACAAATGCCATTAAGAATGTCAAAAAAATTACTGATAACTTATTCCAATATTTAAATTAATTCAAATTGTGCCTTCTCTAAAATCTTCTAAATAGCACTCAACAATGAACTAAAGGGCCACCATCAGTGAGCTGTTGGACAGCATTACTTGGTCTGCTGTGTGGATGCTTGGGTTGTTTAGGGGTGGGGAATTTTTGGTGGGTGGGGTGGGGTGTCTGGAGATAGTCATGTGTGTTGGGCTTGGTCTCTGGGTGTTATGTCATTGTATGGGTATATTGTGTATATAGGTACAATGATAATGACATTATATATATATAAATAAAATTTACAGAGAGGCAGATACTTTAACTTAAGTTTTAAAAGCTCAGTTGAAGGACGTGAAGACAAACTGGTTTTCAGAGCAGAATATTCAAAATCTCTCCACCACCCATTAAAAAAATTACTTTTTGAATTAAAATGTCACTGATTGTGGTTCACATTGCAGGTGGGTGAATAGAAAAGTGATGAATCTGTCAATCTTTATTCCAGAACATCTGGCAGCAGCTTCTTGGAAGGTGGAAGAGCTCAGCAAACCTTTGCTCTTTCCTCAATATTTCTTCCTAAAGTTCAGGAGCTTAAACATCTTCCAATAGTGAATCACAGCAAAGTGAATTCCAAGGAATTTCTACTTGCTTTCTTATCTTGACTAAAATAAGCATTTTCTTCCTTGCTCTTTTGGAGTTGTCTTTTTTTTAATGAAAATAAAGTAGGGATATTTCCCTCCTCCATGAGTTCAATAACTCCAACTCTTTAGAATACCAGAAAATTGGGGTTTTATTGGTAAACTATAATCTAGTTTCATATATTTTCAGTCAATATCTGAAAGGATGCCAATCTGTTTTCTTGTTATCTTTTTAAAGACAATGTAAGTCCTTCCATAGAGCTTTTTCATCCCTACAAGTCCCTAAATTGATTCCCTAGATTTTGTAAAACCTTCCATTCTGACTCTCTCCTTCCTCCATCCATTCCTTCTTAGTTTATATCCCCTCCTTTTATCCCTTTTTTAAAGCTATTCTTCCTAAACCTCTTTATCATTGTGAAGGTCCATATAAAGATTTTCTTCCAGTTCACATTCCGTCTTTTTATGCACTGAAGGAATAGTCAGAGATGATAACACCAATTTTTTATCCCACAATAGATTAAATATCAAGTTTACTCTCATTTGTGATGATTCTACACTGAATTTATAGAAGATTTATGCTGGCTCAACAGCAGCTTTGGTATTCATTAATGATTCGGATACTATGAATTGTACTTGATGGATAATCATTATTTACTCTTCTGCCCCATTTATATGGCAGATCTGATAAACTACTATATAATGAGAAAAGTGCTGAGATTCATAAATAGCACTGCATCATGGAAGAAGGAAATCTAATTATTCCTTATGTCAGTTATGCTTAACATATTTGCAACTTTGGCTTGTTTGTACTTACACATTGTCATTTGGTCAGAAGCCAGTGGTGGAAACATTTTTTGGGTACGATGAAGAAGCATCTCTTGAATCTGATGGCTCTTCAATCTCATATCAAACGGATCGAACAGATCAAACTCCCTGCACGCCAGATGATGACCTGGAAGAGGTAATTTATGATATGTATAATGTTCAAGCAAGAGTTTATGCTTAAAGAGATATTATATGGAATGTAATTAAATGTATTCTTGTTTTAGTAGTAATAATATAAACTTTACAGTATACCATTAACCATGATCAACAAGATCTCTTCTAGAGCTAACTTCAAAATGGAGAATATTTTAAGTCATACATGAAAGACTTTTCTATTTTATATTTAGAGTAAGGCACTAGAGATGGTCTCAGTTCCAATGGTTTGAGCCCTAGCACTGCATAGCAGGGTGAGCTCCTGTAACTCACCTCACCTATCAGTTCAAAAGCATGTTTTATGCAGATAGATAGATGATAGATAGATAGATAGATAGATAGATAGATAGATAGATAGATAGATAGATAGATAGATATAGACAGATACCACTTTGGTGGGTAGATGGATTGTTGCTCTGTGCAAGCAGTCAAATTCCTAAGGGCTCTGAACTTTTCCAGGTGCAACTCCTGTTTGCAAGGCAGCTCCAGGAAGGGAAGGGGCCTTTGGTGACATTGCAAAAACAGCCACTTGAGTTCTGATTTGTCAGGATAATTGCATCTCCAGTTCAGTTTTGCATTCCTTCTCACACTAGGGTATGGCAAAAGAAGAAACAGAATTAAGATTCAGGCAACTGACAATGGAATATCAAGCTTTACAGAGAGCCTATGCACTGTTGCAAGAACAAGTTGGAGGAACGTTGGATGCTGAGCGAGAAGTTAAGGTCTAAATGGCTTATATTACATGAAAGTAAAAACTTGTGACCGTATCATGTTGTTCCTGAACTCTTTACGATTTTTTCTATTTCCCTCCCCTTCATATCTTTGCTTTAGAGCAGGTGTGTTCAATTTTGGCAACTTTAAGACTTGTGAACTTCAACTCCCAGAATTCCCCAGCCAGCCAAGTCTTAAAGTTGCCAAGGTTGGACATTCCTGGTTTAGAGAGACCTATTTAAAAAGATATGCAGAGAATGGGGCATTAAAGATGCACTACATGGTTTTATGCTTTAGTGGGAACCACCCAGGGGTTTGCTATAAGCTGGGCAGCTGTGTAAATATTTTAAATGAACAAACTAATAAATAAATAGTGGCTGGGAGTGTATGTGAAATTATGGGAATACTTGACATTTAATAAATTTGCTTTGCTTCTCCCATCAATAAATTAAAAATTACACTTATTAAGAAATCCCTTGATTACTGCATTGCAGGCCACATATTTCCAGTATCCCACCAGCAAAACCAGAGCATCTAAATCATGCCTTTCTGTCTCTTTTTCTTTTCTTTTCTTTTTTTCTTTTCCTGGCATACTACATTTTCTTGTTGATTTAAATTTGGAATAAAATTATGATTTTCTGTCTAAAGATGAAGAAAATTACTAAAGATTTACATGCAGGCACACACCAAGAGAGTCCTCATTAGCTTGCAAAGAGTGCTTAAAGGAAAACCCTTGACATTAAAATCTATGGAAATTCTAATACATGTCTTTGAACATTAAATGCTTTTTAATTAATGAATTAAATATTAAAAATATTAAATACATTTCAGAAAAATATATTCCAAATTGAATAATCTGAGCATGTTGATTTCTGTTTTCTCTTCCTTGTGGATCACCTTTCTCAGAAAAGTACCTTGTACAGATTTCTGATAATTTATGATCATGAAATACATGTTTTCCTCTCTTTTTTCATTTTTATTCCTGTTGCTAAAAGAGTTGTACACGGAAGTTGGGAAGAAGCTTTTCTAGGCATTCTACTTTCCTACAAACTAAGCTTCTTTTCCAAAGTAGATATATCTACCCGAACTTTCTAGTGTGTAAGTGAATCAATTTTCCATGGCAAGGAACTGTTTCTTTCAAGTATCATTTCTAACCTGTTGACTTGTCTAAATATTAAGGCTATACAGTGAGACAAATTAGTGATAAGGTAATCAGATAACTGGACGAGAACATTCTCATATTAGTTTCCTAAAACCAAATTCTTCCTGTCTTCATCCATTCCTTCCACTCTCCACTTATTTATGTTAAGATGTGAAAATATGTACCAAATATCACTGAAATATCCCATATCATCTGATATATTCCTAGGCACTGGTCTTGAAATCTGATTGTTTGTTTAAACATAAAGTCTTAGGGAGTAAACTGGGTTTTTAAATTTGATGAATATGCATTCTAGCCATGTTGTATTTGGGATGTCAGAGCAAGACCAGTTTCTTCTCTTTTCTGGACATGTGACAAGGCCAACTGCCTCCACGATATAGGATTTATCCTTGGAATAATACCTCATGGAATATCAAATGGAAATCTACTAACATAGTTATCAATCTGCTTCCATATTTTCCAACGATCCAGTTGGATTCAATTCAAACACACATGAAAAACTTTCTAAGTCAAGATCAATGTGTTTATACATTATATATATATAATATTAAACATTAAATGAAATTGACATAAGGTGGAAATAACTGATCAAGTCATCCCTAGTTAGGAAGTAAACACCCCTAACCATGTTTTACTTTTAACAAATTTCCTGAATGAAATTGGAATTCAATGACATTATAGACAGAAATGCTAGAAAATAAAGAAGTGAAGGATGGTTAGTAAAGTTGCACAGGTGCATAATTTTTCATCTTTTGGTAATTTCCTATGTTACTGACATGTTATTAATTGTTATTAATAACATGTTATTAATCATGTTATTAACATGTAATGTTAAACATTAAAAATGGAATCAATTTTTAATCATCTAAAAGACATAGATAATACAGGATGATGGACATGAAAATGTGTCCCTGAAGTATGAGGAATTGGTATAAGAGAACTATGGCCGTCTTTAGAGTGTATCAATTCCAATTTTATATCCCTCCATGGAAACATGTGTTAGGGATAAAATAAATGTATAATTAGCACTTCAAATTATTTGAATGTGTGACTAGATGTTTGAGTGTTTGCAAGTATTTGCTTAGGCCATTCAACTTGGTAAGAAGACTGCACTGTAATTTAGCATAGCAGCAATCAGAGTAAGTTTCACATATTTTCAATCCCATCCTACAGACTCGTGAGCAGCTTCAGGCAGAAATCCAGAGATCCCAAGCTCAAATAGAGGATCTAGAAAAGGCACTTGCTGAACAAGGACAGGTAATATACATTGGGAAAAAAATGTTTTGTGTTAATTCACATTACTGTAACAGCTTTATCAAAAGTTATCACTATAAGATAACTAGCAATAGGTTCACATGGAAGCATGAACAAATGTATTCCAATGTGAAACAGTTTTCCAAAAAATTAATCCATTGAATTGAAAATGGTTCTAAACATTGTGTTTTGGATGAAGCAGGCTTGTTTTGGGGCTGAACCATGTCTGTAATCTTTTATCCCTTTTCTATTTCACAGGATTAATTTCTGGAAAATCAGTGAATGATCTAGAGGGAGAGTGGATTTAATTCTAAATTAATTTTCTTGATCATTCCATTCATGGAACTTAAGTCTAAAATATCCATATATGTAAAGCTAAATCAGTTTTATATCTATAAAGTAGCCCAAGTAAAGTCTCTCTGTCATGACTGGAAACAGAAATAGAATTCAGTTCCACATTTTCTGATTCCTTCTTTCCTCTAACATGCAAGTTATAACTGAAATTATATTCAGATAATCCAGTTCCAAATTCTGGATTGGTTACCTTATTTAGCAGATCTTAATTTACTATACACATTTCCTGGTTTTATTTATTGATGTTTATTTATTAGATTTATATCCTGTGTTTATTCCAAGAGCTCAGGGAAGCATACATAACACTTGAATTTCCCCTATAAAAACAAGTTCAGTGAGAGAGCGACTGGATCAAAATCACCGAGTAAGCTTTTGGCTGAAGGTAGATTCAAGTCGAACATCTTCCCCACTATATCACATAATGAACCATGGTGGCATGGTGGTTAGAATGTAGTATTTCAAGCTAACTCTGCCCACTGCCAGAGTTTGATCCTGACCAGCTCAAGCTTGACTCAGCCTTACATCCTTCCAAAGTCAATAAAATCCAGATTGTTGGGGGCAATCTGCTGATTCTGTAAACCCTTTAGAGAGGGCTGTAAAGCATTATGAAATAATATATAAGTCTAAGTGCTACTGATATTTGCCATGGCTTGGTAGAAGAACAAGCATATTGGAATCCTGGAGTCCATTTTTACTGATGCTCCTTTTCTGTCCATTAAACAATGCTTTATTATTTTGTGTGAATAGAGCAATGAGTATTAAAATTCAAAGCAGTGCAGGCAGAGAGAGAAAGATGATCTTAGAAAACATACAAATGCCAGAAAACGAGAACTGTCTTTCGAATAGCACGGTTCAAGACCATTTTGAGTTTTTTAAATCAAACTCCAGCACATTGAATTATACTTGAGAATCAACAAGAAGCTAATGTAGGATGGTCAGAATGTAACTTACTGTAGGTTCTGCCCCTAAAACTCACTGAATTCTGTGTTTCAATCTACCGGAAAAAAATACTGTATAAAAAGACATAAGGTGTAAGCTTCTATATTTAATGCACACATTTTATGCAGTTTTGACATCAAATATACATTTCCACAGAGTCCATATTTTTATCAGTTATATCCTAAACATAATAGTAGCAAAGTAATGGAACAATAGAACAAGCAATAAAAAGAAAACAGTGATATAAGAATAAAAGATGGATGAGTAAGGAAGCAGAGAATGAGGGCAGAGATGGGGTTTGCTATCAACTGAGTAGCCCCCTCCGGTGTGATTTTGTCTTTAACAGCCTGTCTTTTTTCATGTAGCTGTAGAAGTCAAGCCAGCTACATGCCTCATGGTTTCTTTTCACTTTTCAGGGTGAACCTCTCATTTTCTCTCCTATCCTTACCATCATTGTAGAGTTGTTGAGATTTGGTAGCCTTTGTTGGACAGCCTAGGAATGACTTTAATCCAAACACTTGTTTCCTCTCTTCTTACTCATTCTTCCTTGCTGCCTACTCACTGACTTGCTTAATTTCCAATCCTTTGATTCTTTTTTCCTTTTCAAGCACTGCCTCTGCCCAACTCTGCTGCCTAATCTCATTTCCAGGTGGAGAGTCATTTGATACTTATTTGATCTATTCTTGTTTTGTTTTCTAGGAGAAATCTACATTATAATAGCCCTAGAGAAAAGCTTTTTTTCTCCCAGAAATTCACTTGCTAAATCCATAGCTTAGTTCTTTGCTTCGTATGGTTTTAAACCCAGTTTTGGCTTTAAAAATGAGATTTTGGAAGGTAACTTGGATGTATATATTATTGAGGGATTGTTGGCACTCTCTGAGCTTGGTTGTTTTCTTGTAGATGTTTCATTACCCAAACTAGGTAAATATCAGTGCTAGTTAGTAGTGAGATATGATCTCAGTTTATACGTATTCTACTGGCTTGTCCTGACAGTGTTGGTAGGGTTGGTTTTAGAGGGTCTGTGATTTGACTGTTTACTGTTGGCTTGTTTGGCTGTTCCTTGACATCAGATTGTTGGTCTGATGTTAATCTTGGAGTTAATCTATGCTCATCTGAGTGCTGAATGCTTTTTGTTCCCTTTTTGGCTTGTTTATTGTCTCTTTTGCATAGTATGTAGATATTGTTTATGTTTATGTGTCTATTCATCACCCAGATAATCAGGGTTTAACACTAGATCTACAATCAAGAAGTAAACAATATGGAAATCAGGGAACTACCAACTCAGACAAACAACCTAACAGTAAACAAGAGCCTAATCAAGGAATCACCAAGACAATTCTCACCAATACTGACTGGGCAAGTCACTACCAGTATATAAAATGAGAGTAACATCCACTCTCTTCTAGCATTGATGATGTTACCTAGTTTGGTAATGAAACGACTTCAAGAAAACAGTCAAGTTCAGAGAGCACCAAGGAACCCACAGTTTAACCCTGAGCTACAAATATTCTCTTGTATTGTTTCACTCAGTTCAATTTTTCCTTAGTGTCTGATGATCCATATTTTCTCTCTCTTTAAGTTAAAATAATTTTCTAATTTTAGATTTTTTTTCTAGCTCTAAATTAGGCTACGGTATTAAGAACTAATATCAATTTCTCTTTCATATGTTAATGATTATTTTTCTCTTTCTTTGAGTGAATTGTACTATTGATCTTTAATGCCCATCATTCCAATGATTGTTTATGTGGAGATAGCTTACTGAGCTAAATTGATCTCATTGTCTGTGAGATCAAGCCAATTAATTCCCATTTCAATGAGAAATAACTATTCCCCAAGCTAGCAAGAAACCCGAGTCACATAAAATATAGGACATGAATACACTGCGTGTACCTTATCCCTAAATTAAAAGATTTCTCTTAAAAGCTCATACAAGAACAAAAGACATTGACAGTCATGGGAACTGCAATGCAAACACATCCAGATGAATATCAGGGGAAGGGTAACTTAATAGACACCAAAATTGCTTCTAGTATGATCCTGGATTTTGGAATTTCCTATTCTTCTGAAGGCTCCTATCCTTGTAAACTGGGAATGTAATTCATTGAAGAGGACACCTCAAAATTGTACATAATACACTCTAGGAGGATGTATTTCATTTCAGTATTCTTCAAAAGACAGATTATCAGCTGTTGGAAAGTCAGAATGTATTTTTATCTAGAAACTATTGAAGCCAAATCAGGAAGATAAATTTCAGCTGTGCTTTCCTTGTTTCTTATGCATGTATATGCTCTCTTCAAATGTTCTGCGTTTTTAAAAGATTTGTGGTGTTTCCCTATGTTTTTTTATAACACTGCGGGGTTTTTCTGTTTCTTTTTAAGGACATGAAGTGGATTGAAGAAAAGCAGGCTTTATACAAAAGAAACCAAGAGCTTGTGGAAAAGGTACATTCTGCTTTCATAGGGAATTTAAAAATAAGTGTGAATAAAAATTTAGAAAAATCTTTTTTTTAAAAAAAAGTTTTTTATTTTTTAAACAAAACATAAACATAAAAACATCCATCATCCATTCCAATTACAAGTGGTGTGTCGGTTGGTTACAGATCTTTTGTGCTTCATCTCGTATTCATCATTACAAATTCTCTAAATTCTTGTATTATCAAACATATATCTTTATATCATTATTCTCATTTATCATTCATTTAATAATGGCATTTTCATCCCATTAAAATCATTTCCATAAATTGTATTATAACATCTATTTCATATTTCATATTTCATTTCCATGTTTTATTATCTAGCCATTGATAAAATAAATCCCATATCTTATAGTATTGTTTATCTTCCTGTTCTCTAATTTCAAATGTCAATTTGCTCATTTCAGTACATTCCATAATTTTCCTAATAACTTCATCTTGCTGGGTATTTCCTCATTTTTCCAATTTAGCAAACACAATTCTAGCTGCTGTCAATACATTCACAATCAGGTAACTCAATTCTCTGTTATATATTTCTGGTAAAATCCCTAATAAAAAAATCTCTGGCTTGAAATCAATGTGCTTTTTAATCATTTTTTCCAACCATGTGTGAATTTTAGTCCAATATCTTTTGGCTTCTACACATGTCCACCGCATATGGTAATATGAGCCTGGTGTCTGAGGACATTTCCAACACTTTTCCGATTTGTTCTTGAACATTCTGGCTATTCTCGTTGGGGGTAGATGCCACCTGTAAAACATCTTATACAAATTTTCCTTATATGCTGTTGACATTGTCATTTTATAATTTTGCAACCACAGTTTTTGCCATTTCACTAAATCAATTCCATGACCAAAGTTTTTCCCCCATGCGATCATTGTTTCTTTAACTTGTTCTTCTTCCAATTTTACCTCTAATAAATAACCATATAATTTCTTAATTACATAGTCATCAGAACCTGTTAAAATTTTATCCAAATTAGTCAAATTATTATAAAAACCTACTGTTTTACAATCTTTATCATATCTAGAACATGTTTGTATATAAGAAAACCAATTCATCTTAAAACCTTGTTCTTCTAGTTCTTGCTTCGATTTAAGTTCACCCTTTTCATTCAATAAATCACTGTATCTAACAATTTGTTCCTTTTTGAATGTTATTGAATGTGAAAAAGCTTCAATCATCGACACCCAGACTAGAATTTTCAAATAATGATATTTTTTAATCTTCTCCCAGTTTAACCACAAAGCCTCTCGTATATAATGTCTTCTAAAATACCCCTCTGTTTTTGTTCCCTTAGACCATAAAAAATGCCACCCTAACAACAAATCATGTCCTTCTAAAGTCAATAATCTAGTATTCCTTAACATTATCCATTCTTTAATCCACATCAAATTTGTTGCTTGATAGTATAGTTCCCAATTAGGTAAACCAAAACCTCCTCTTATTCTAGCATCTTGTAACAATTTTAATTTTATCCTCACCTTTTTTCCCTGCTATATATATTTTAACACTATTTTATTCAATTCTTCAAAGTAATCTTTTCCCAATCTAATTGGGATTGTCTGGAACAAATATAAAATTCTAGGCAATATATTCATCTTAATAGTTGATATCCTCCCTATCAATGATAATTGTAAATTCTCCCATTTTGCCAAATCTGTACCAATCTGTTGTTTGAGTTTATTATAGTTATTTTCTTTAAGTGTGCTACATCTTGCTGTCAGGTATATCCCCAAATATTTCACTTTGTTTGTAACCTGCATTTTTGATATTTCGGCCAATTCTTCTTTTTGTTTTATTAACATATTTTTTGTCAAAATCTTCGTTTTATCTTAGTTTTCAAGCCTGCTACTTTTCCATATTCTCCTATTTTATCTATCAAAATAATTATTGATACCAATGGATCTTCAAGAATAAAAACCAGGTCATCTGCAAAAGCTTGTAGTTTATATTCTTCCTTTCGAATTTTCATTCCTTTTATTTCTTTTTCTTCTCTAATCTTTCTATTTAGCACTTCTAGTGTTAATACAAACAACAGAGGGGACAGTGGACAACCTAGTCTCATACCTTTTTTTTATCTCAGTAGTCTCTGTCAATTCTCCATTGATCATTACTTTTGCTGTTTGTTTATAGTATATAGCTTCTATTGCTTGAATAAATTTTCTATCGAAGCCCATCTGCTCCAGCTGCAATAATATAAATCACCAATTCATATTATCAAAGGCTTTTTGTGCATTTAGAAATATCAAGGCCATTTGCTTTTCAGGGTGGGCCTCATAATATTCCAAAGTATCCAGAACTATTCTCATATTGTCTCTAATCTGTCTCTTTGGCAGAAAACCATTTTGATCAGAGTGTATAAAGTTGTTTAAATATCTTTTGAGTCTTTCTGCCAATATTGAAGCAAAAATTTTATAGTCTGAGTTTAGCAGGGATATAAGTCTATAATTTTTGATTTGTTGTAAATCAGTATCCTCCTTTGGAACAAGTGTAATATATGCTTCTGACCATGACTTGGGTATTTTCTTCTTTAACATAACTTCATTCATAACTTCTAACAACGGGAGACTCAACATTTTCTGTATAACATTCCGCTGGCAATCTATCCAGGCCTGGCGCCTTCCCATTCTTTTGTTTTTGTTTTTTTGTTTTTTAATTGCTTCTGTTAATTCCATCAATGTTATGTTTCTTTCTAGCATTTCTTCAGTATCTTTTGAAATCTGAGGTAAATTCGTCTTTTGCAGATATTGTTTAATATTTTCCTCTTCTATATTTTCTTGTTCATACAGTTTTCTGTAAAAATCTTGTATAATTTCTTTCTTCTCTTTATGCCCAAATCTAACTTGTCCTTGGTCATCCATTAGCTGTGTTATTTTTCTTGATTGTCTTTCTTTTTTCAATTTATATGCTAACCATCTACCTGGTTTATTAGCATCTTCAAAATAATTCTGCTTAGCACTTCTAATTTTTTGTGCTAAATCTTCTTTCTCCATTAATCCCATTTTATGTTTTATTGTATCCATTTTTATTTTAATGTCAGGAAATTTTTTTTAGAAAAATCTTAAGGCAAAAGAGCACTTAATGAAACAAACGTATTTGGTAACATCCTCTGTCATCAAAAGGGAACATTATTCGAGTCCAAACTTACAGAAAAATTGTTACCAAACAAAAGTGGTTATTTCTTATAGACATCTTTATTTCAATTTCAATTCTGAAAATTAAAATAAGAAAGACGTAAACTATAACATTTGACTTTCATTTTTTGTTTAGAATTACATTTAGCCTTTCCAGTTTTCACAGATTGCATACCTTAGCTCTGAAATTTGTTTTTAAAATTTCTTAGTATTATTACTTACATATAGAAATATGAGGTTGAGCAGTGGTGGTTTGATAAAGCATAATCCTGAGTTAATGGTTACAGCCAGTGGTGGGTTCCTCCCGGTTCGGTCCAGTTCGGCCGAGCCGGTAGCGGTGACTATATGACATCACCGAACCAGTTCTTCCCCCCCCGCCCTCCCCCCCCACCCACCCCCACGTTATTCTTACCTTTTATTTGGTCCCAACCCCAATCTAGTGCTGCCTCCTGAGTCCCAGCTGATGACTAGAGGGAAAAAACTGTTTAAACTCTTGCTGCGGGGCTTCAAAGGGCCGTCCTACAGCTGATCAAAGTTAAAAGCAAACAAATGAGTCAGGTCGTAAGTGCGAGGACTGGTCGTAAGTGCGAGGACCTTCCAGAAATGACTCTAACCAGCTAGCCATGCCCACCTAGTCACATGACCTCCAAGCCACACCCACAAAATAAGCCACGCCCACAGAACCGGTAGTAAAAAAATTTAGAACCCACCCCTGGTTACAGCAAAATTAGAGCTCACATTTAGCTTCCATAATCAGTTCTATACTTACTGTGCAATTAAAACAAATTGTTGACACAAAAATTTAAAAAGAAAATCTGCTTTTCTAGATAAAACAAATGGAAATAGAAGAAGCTCGGCTAAAGCATGATGTTCAGGATGCTAAAGACCAAAATGAACTGTTGGAATTTAGAATATTAGAACTTGAGGTAAGTAAGTACTAGACGTTTTGAGTTCATATTTCCAAGTTTTGTCATGTGTTCCGCATTCACTATGGCTCATGGAACATCATTACAGTATAATCTAGAAAGCTCTGCCAGAATAGCTTCAACATAAGGCACAATTACATTAATTACTTGGTTCCATATATTGGGCAAATTCATATATTGGTCTTCAGCGTATTCTGATTTGCCAAGTGCAGTTTGTATCACACTTCAGGCTCCTCCCCTCTTCCTTCTGTTGGCTCATAATTTTAGACAAAACAAATTGGGTTTGCTAGCATTGGCATGTTTAAACAACTATTTATCACTGCAATCCTATAGCAGAGTGACAAGCTGTGTTAAGTGGAAGCAAATACTGTTGAGGTGATCAGTGTAAGCCTAATTTCATTAGCTTGAGCTTGCATGAGCCTTATTAAATTATAGTTTATAATCTATTCTTCAACCTGGTGGTCTTCAGGCGGTTCAGACTACAGCTCCCATCATCCTGCAGCTTTGCTTTAGATTAGACTAATTTTGCTTTTTAACAGAACAACCAATAAACTTGCAACCTTCTATATCAGGGGTGTCACATTGAAATCATCACGGTGTCACGTGACATATCAGGACTTTTTTCCCTCTTCGCTAAACCAGGTGGGGGCATGGGCAGCGTGTGACGCATCTGGCCGATGAGCTGGGAGTTTGACAGCCCTGTTCCATATGATATGTCTAAGCAGCTCTGAATGTAAATAAATACAGGTAGTCCTCAATTTACGACAGCAATTGAGCCCAAAATTTATGTTGCTAAGTGAGATATTTGTTAAGTGAGTTTTGCCCCATTTTACAACTTTTCTTGCCACAGTTGTCAAGTGAATCACGGTTGTTGTTAAGTTAGTAAGCCAGTTGTTAAGTGAATCTGGCTTCCCCGTTGACTTTCCTTGTCAGAAGTTCGCAAAAGGTGATCACATGATCCCAGGACACTGCAACCGTCAAAAATATGAACCAGTTGCCAAGCATCTGAATTTTGATCACGTCAAAATTATTAACAACTGCAGTGATTCACTTAACAACGGTGGCAAGAAAGGTCATAAAACGGAGCAAAACTCACTTAACAAATATTCCGCTTAGCAACAGAAATTTTCGGCTCAATTGTGGCTGTAGGTTGAGGGCTACCTGTACTAGCTGACAGGAATTTGTACCCATCTGCTAAATAAATGACAGATTTATATCTAGTACCTACTTCTGTATATCTTACCTTCTCTTTGGTAAGATTGAAGATTGTCCCAGAATCAGAACTGATGCCATCTGGTGGTTCATGAGGAGTTCACCATTTTGTCTGGTTTGTCTTCATGTGTCTTTCTTAAGGTTTCAGCCCAAAGTCCATAATCCAGTATGATGAGCTTTTACAGAGAAAGTGAGGAAAACCTAAGTTTAAGAGGTGCTCACTAGTGTGACGTTACCTATTTTGGGTAATGAAACCTCTGCAAGAAAACAACGCAGCTCAGAGGGCACCAAGGACTTTTCAGGTCAACCCTGAGCTACAAATATTCTCCTTTATTAAATCTAAACTTTTCAGACTTTGTATTCCCAGCATATTGGAAACATAAAGATGGTATTATTTATTTGGAGGAAAATTTTAGTCTTCTTCATAGAGCCACTAATTGTCAAGACATTTTTGTGATGCTTCGTGATAGCACTTTAATGTTCTGACAATTTCCCTCTGGCCAGGGGGAAGGGGCTAAAAATAGCAGCTTGCACTGGCCTGCCTTCTTCTTTATTCACTCCTCATCAAGTCTGCTTTTTGTGATGAGGAAAAAGAAAGAAAAGCAGCATCAAGAAAACAGCCACAATGAAGGGATGCAGCAAAGTCTTCTAGAGCTGATGGCAAAACGCCATCTTCCCCTAAGGTAGAGAAGAAAAACTCCAAGAATCGTAAGGGGAAAATCCCCTCAGAAACTCTTTTTTTGGCATTTCTTCAGGAACAGCAGCGGAGCTAATGAATTTCTGCAAGTCAAAGAGTCCAAATTCAATCCTTTAAAAAAGTTTATAATTTATCAACTTATATATTTGATTTATTTTATTTTATTTTTGGTAACTTACATTGGAAAATTAACTAATGAAATTGTATTGTGGGCTAAGCTAATGATTAAGCCACACCTTTTTTTTCCACAAATAATTCGATTGTAGGAGCGAGAAAGAAGATCACCAGCAATTAATTTTCATCACATTCCTTTCACGGAAGGGAAAAGTCCCCTCCAAGTCTATTGCGAGGCAGAAGGAGTAACGGTAAGTAGTTCCCAGTTGCTCTTGTTGCTATTTTTAATTTTTGTTTCTCGCTTGGTGTAATATCGTGTTCTTTTCACATGCTGCTCCCTGTCTATTTCTCTCCCGTTAGGATATACTAGTAGCAGAGTTGATGAAAAAACTGGATATTTTAGGGGATAACGCCGTAAGTGTATGTTCCTTTAATTAATTGTGCATGTTTCAGTGAATGTGTTTTGTTCTTTTGTTCAAGTTGCATTAAATGCCCCTGTAATTGCTTTTATTTGTTATAATTAGGCAACATTTTGACATGGAGAAGTCCTTGTTTCAGACCAATACTTCCTCACACCTAGTTTATAGAGAATGTCAATAATATAAGTCAGGGTTGGGTAAACCCAGGTCACATGCAATTTCTCAGTCCTCCCCATCCTCAGAGACCCCCTGAAATGGACAGAACAAAAATGTTTAGATTCGAGTTTAGGGGAGGATTAAAATATTTTTCTCTGAATGAAGTAGCTGAGGGCTGAAAACAAAGCATTATATAAGCATTAACCCTTATATCATCCACTTGTGTGTTACCATTATACCAACAACCATTATACTGCTCCCAATCTATTATTTTATAGAATAAGGCAGAAGTTGGCAACAAATAATCTGAAGGCCACTATCGCCTCTCCCAATATCCTATCAGAAACACTCAAAGTGGAAAGAGTTAATTTTGGGAGAGAGTGTGTGTGTGTGTGTGTCACAATGATGACCATGATCATGATGCCACTGGGTGTATGCTGTATCTTTCAGGCAAGGTACAACATGGAAAGTAATTTCCAGGCACAATAAAGTTACTTATGCCTGGTCTAAGGTATTTCACAAGCTAATTTAATATTGTAATATGGGGATTGGATATCCTTTACTGGTGTTTTGCTAGTGTTTTACTATTCTTTGCTATTTTTGAAAAGCCTGTGTGTGTGTGTCTGTGTGTGTCTGTGTGTGTGTGTTAGAACATACCACAGCTTGAGACAAGCATGACTGGAATAAATTAATTTTTGTTTATGTTGGGATGGTCTTTACAATCCAATGCCCATAGGCTTCCTCTGGACCCCAAATCCTTTTCTAGAGGCCCCTCAATATTTATTTTATTTTATTTTATTTTATTTTATTTTATTTTATTTTATTTTATTTTATTTTATTTTATTTTATTTTATTTTATTAGAAAATTTGGTGCTTATGGCACCATTTAATTTTCCCAATATGTCAGGGCAACATCTAATTGGAAGCAAAGAAAATCAGGGTAGCCTTTTCCTTCATTTAAGAGAAGTTATGTTTGTCTGAGGCTTAATCATATAGCCTTCCCTTTCCAGATGTTTTAAAAAATGTATTTAAATAATTTATAGGGCTGCCCAAGGCGGCCCTGGTAGCTTACAGGAAACTATCAATACAAAAACAAAAAAATGGGCCATAAAAGTCGGAAATAGGCAAATTGGCACGCATTCACGCCCTGTCTTGTTATGAATTTATGAATCCCAGCCCCAAACCTGGCGGGAATAATCATATTTTTAGGTTTTTAAATGTTGGGAGTAAGGGGAGACCATTCCAAAGGGCAGCTTTTCCGTTTTGCCGAGATTGATCCAGGCATCAGCAGTTTTCAGATTTACACTGATGAGAGGGAAGCAGAGTGGGTCGTAAATTAGGTTTCTCATTTCTTCCCACTGATTTAACTTGCAAATACTGAGGCTTTTGTGGGCAGATGTTCAATGCAACCAATAGGCAATTATTTTCAGAAAAGAGGATTGGAGAACTCCAGATCTTTTGTGAAGTCGGGCGGGGGAGGGGGGAGATAAAGTGCAAATGGGCTTCTTATAAACAAATTAAAAGTCTGTTTTTCAGGATACCTCCAAATCACCTCACGGGGCAACATGGTTCCATGTATTGCTTCACAAAGTCAGAGATGCAATTCATTGTTGCTGGTCCAGATTTCTCAATTCTAATATCTGGAAATGAATAAACCTAAATAAATAACAAATAATGTTATTTATTTAGGTTTATTCACTTCCAGATATTAAAGGGTTATTTATTTACCTCATGCTTCTTTTAATATTTATTAAGAATTCATAATTGATGCTTCAGTAATGGAGTAAGCCAATATTTGTATAGACGTAGTCCTTGACTCACAATCACAATTGAGTTAAAAAAATTATGTTGCTAAGTGAGAAATTTGTTAAGTGAGTTTTGCTCCATTTTACAATCTTTCTTGCCACATTTGTTAAGTGACTCACTGCAGTTGTTAAGTTAGTAACACGGCTGTTAAGTGAATCTGGCTTCCCCATTAATTCTGGTTGACAGAAAGCCGCAAAAGCTGATCATGTGACACCTGGGTGCTGCAACCGTCATAAATATGAACCAGTTGTTGAGCATCTGCATGTAAATCATGTGACCATGGGGATGCTGCAAAGGTTGTAAATGTGAAAAATTGTCATAAGTCACTTTTTTCAGCGCTGTTGTAACTTTGAACAGTCTCTAAACAAATTGTTGTAAGTGGAGGACTACCTGTATTTATCGGGAATGGATTGTAGAGATCAACTCTTTTCAACACCTCCTGATCATGGAATGTTATCTTGAAATTATAATCAAGTAAAATAATCAAGAAAATATAACCAAGTACTACTTTTGATTTATAGTTTTAAGAAATGTTTAAATATTCAGGGCAAGAGCACCTGGGAAACGGGAAAACAATGCAGAGATGTATGTTGTGATAATACCTTTATTCTGCTCTTAATTTAGAACTTAACGAATGACGAGCAAGTTGTAGTCATACAAGCAAGGACAGTTTTGACCCTGGCAGAAAAGGTAATTGGGATGTTGTTTCTTTTGCTGAGAAGGATTCAGTGTCCAGTTATTATTAGCATAACTTATTCTCTGGTGTAACATTATTGAGTACTGATTTATAAAAGTAGAGCAAATGTAACAGATTTGACATCCTTCTTAACCTTGCCTTAACTTTAACCTTAACTTTGCCAAAAACATAAGACTTGGTTCTACAAATTACTTTTATCATTGCCTGGAAATGATCTTGCCATCTCCCCAGTATAACTTGTCCCCAGTATAACTAGGAGGATGGCTCTCAACTCTGCATCAAACAGAAAAAAATCTGTCTGGATCAGGGCTGTCAAACTCGCAGGCCATGAGTTTAGGAGGGGAAAGTCAAGATAGGTCACATGACACTGCCGTGATGATGCGAGTTTGACACCCCTGGTCTGGATGTTTGGTTGCTGGAATGTTGGGGTGGAATAACCAAAGTGGATTAATAGAGTAACTAAAGCAGTAAATACCATTTCCAGCCAAATTCCTTATAAATATCTATAACTATTAAACTGATATGAATGAGATAAGCAACAAAATGAAGTAGAGTGATATGTTCATAGCTAGTATCTTTAAAATAATTCAAAATACTAAGCCTATCCCTAATTTTCTATTCTCTCTTACCAATAGCTTTTAAGAATATTTGTTTGCTGATCAGTGACCAGTTTTTCACCTAAATATTTTTCTTTCCTTTTGTAAAATGGCAGTGCCTTAGAGTTGGGTACAGAAATATCATACTATAACTTAGGCTGACAATACAACTGTACAGGCATTATGTTCAGCTCCTTTATCTGAAGCATTGAGGCCAAAGATCAGATTATCTTCGCTAAATCACAGTGCTGAAATAGGATTATTATAACTGAATTGCCAAACTTAGAGCTATTGAGCATACTGAGGTATTTTGCTATAAACCCAATAGTCAAGAGTTATGCAGTGAAGCCTGGTCTTTTGTCTGATATGCTCAATGTTTATCAACCTTGGAAACCTTAAGATGTGTGAACTTCATCTCCCAGAATTTCCCAGACAGCATGCTGGCAGAAGAATTCTGGGAGTTGAAGTCCATACATGACTTCTCTGAGCGTGGTTGTTTTCTTGCAGGTGTTTCATTACCCCACACCTTTCTAGCACTGATTAGTGCACTGAGGGTTTGGGTAATGAAATTTCTACAAGAAAACAATCAGGCTCAGAGAACACCAAGGACCCCTCATTTCAACCCTGAGCTACAAATATTCTTCTTTATTGAAGTGCGTACTGCTTAAAGTAGCCAGGGTCAACAAAGCCTAGATATGCCTGCCCAAATCTGATTTTTCTTCATTTCTCTGCAGTGGCTACAACAGATAGAAGTTACAGAATCAGCACTCCAACAAAAGATGATAGACTTAGAAAATGAAAAGGTACAGATTCATCAAACAATTAAAATCAGTGATTACATATTGTGCTTCCTGAGAAAATCAGTATAACCCAAATCTCCTTGCTTTTAGGACCTATTTAGTAAACAAAAGGGGTATCTGGATGATGAGTTGGATTACAGGAAACAGTCTTTAGATCAAGCACACAAGGTAGGTATGAAAGTCTATGGACAAAATTTACTTTGGTTCATTTTCTCCAAGCTGGGGAATTCTGAGAGGTGAAGTTCCCATATCTTAAATTTGCCAAGGTTGAGAAACACTGCCTTAAAGTCAAATGATTCTGAGAACCTCTCTTGAAATCTTTGAGTCACATAGCTTGAAAGACTTTCCACTTCAGAGAAGTGGATTCAAGTGTAAAAGATTCACTAATTAAAGTGAACTTGCATTACATTTGGGATTTTGCATGCCCAGATTTAATTTCCTGGAACTCCATGGAAGATTAATCCAGACTAGTTTTGGATTGAGATACATTATAGTATGCGCCAAGCATTACACAAAAAAAATCTGTTTTTGATTTTTTTTTTAGTGTAATTTCATTATACAAAAATAATAATATACAAAAACAGTTTGGATTAGGGTGGGTAGAAAGAGGCTCTCTCCTTTTTCAACCTCAAGGCATAATTTTCGGATGCAATTCCCGAGGTATCTGTTGATGTTTTTTCCTCTATGAAACTAGCAGTAGATTCTGAAAGACAGGATTTGATTCAAGTAGGAATGGTAGGTCTTCCCACCTCTTCTATGCCATGGACTCTTAGCAAAGTATTCCTATGGTAGAAAAGTATAGTAAAGTATATTTACTTTATATAAAATTATATAACGGGGCATAAAACTGTAGAAGAATGGTTCAGATGAATCAGACTAAGATAACTGGGACTCAGTCAAAATATTGGCAAGATTTTTGTCACTACGAGCTGGAAAAAGTCACAATTTAATGACTTATGTGGCCATAGCTGATTAACACTTTGTGCTCTCTTGAGCTTGCTTGCCCACTTTCTCTCTCACTCAAATTTAATATTTAATCCATTGAGAATTTCTTGTTATGCTCCACTCAGCACCTAATCATATATCACAGATTACAAAATGGAGTGTGAAATGTAAAGTCCCTTAGAGACTTTAAATAATTCACATGGAATGGCTTTGTTGTATTATCATAGGCAAACCATGCTGTGTTTAGCATTCCCTTTGAAACATTGTAGGGATATGGAAATATCTCAATTTTTGCCTAGCTCATCAATAAAAGTTTTCTGTGCTATTTCTGGATTTGGAGACAAGGTGTTGTCTGCAATCTTTTTATTTTTATGGTTGGTAACACAGTTTATACTGAAATTGGCATTTTTGTCCACCTATTGAATGTTCCCCAAGGATGATGATCATTATCATCATCACCATCATGATTTGTTCACAACAATGTGAACATTATTATTATTGATTCTGACTACGAGAGAGATTCTTTGTGTTTTATTCATATTGAACATACATGGAGAATGATTGCCCTTAGCAGAAAAAAAAAGAGAATGATTTAAAAAGAGAAATGGTTAAAAAGGATATGATAGGCTACTTCAACAGCATTAGCTACATTTTTAAATACAGCAAATATACTGTAATGCTTGTTCAATAATATTTCATCATTTTGCAAAGGGCATTGGGCAGGGATGGTTGCCCAGTATGGTAAAAAAAATAATAATAAATTCAAATGGCAGCTGCTGTGGTATAATCCATGTTCTGCCTGGCCATGAGAGATCTACCTCTACACCAGAAATCAGCACTCTTTTTGATCAGCAGACATAGTCATATTATATGCACAGTGTTGTGGTCATCAAACCATTAAAATATTAAATGTGCCAAATCTAATGAGATCATGTGAGAGAGAATAGAAATATTGTGAGATTTAGAAGTCGCATAAGTCTTTAGGCTACATAATCCTATGTGTAGTTGGGAGTGAATTTGTGGGTGCCATCTAGTGGTGCCATCAATAAACAATATATTTCTCTACATTCTTCTACATTTATGTTTGGAAAAGGGACAGCAAGTTGGGTGATTTGAGTAATGACTTAAAAGTGATTCCTTTTTTAAGATCTTGAAATATAGAGTGACTGAGTCATATAAAAAGGCTCTGTTGGTTGTGATTGAGGTTTAAATTGATGAGCTCTGTAAGAATAAATTTTGTACAACATTAAAGATGGAGGCAAGAGAAGAGGTCAGCTGCCATGTTTATTGAGACAATAATATTCTGTCTGAAACCACCCATCTTCTTTACAATGAAAAACAAAGAACAATGGAACTACCACTCATCTTGTTTACAATGAAAGACAAGAAGCAATGGAGCAAATGGTCACAAAATATATTAAACTGCCATCATCACCCAAACATAATGAGGATAAAGTAGCTTGATTTTTCATTTATTTAGCACATTTTGGAATTGGAAGCCATGCTCTATGATGCTCTACAGCAGGAAGCAGGAGCCAAAATGTCAGAAATACTGTCAGAAGAAGAGAGAGAGAAGTTGAAGAATGCTGTGGAACAATGGAAACGGCAGGTTATGAGTGAACTCCGAGAAAGAGACTCCCAGATTCTCCGAGAAAGGATGGAACATATTCAACATGCACAACAGGTATGGTGAAATAGGATATTGTGCCACTAAGAATGCCTCCTACAACAAGAACAATGACTCTCACTTGTGTTTTGTTTATGCCATTAATAATTTTCACGAATGAAGGTGAATATACATGTCCCAGGATAACATTGCAGGATCTGGGTTGATCACCAGGACCAGAGGTTTAGTTTTCCGAGCATTCACAGAAGGAAGCTAACTATCAAATTACAAGAACATAAGCGAGCTGTCAGATAAGGAGATCCAAACTCATTGGTAACTTCACATTGCAACAAACAAGGACATACATTCAATTTTGCAGCTACTAAGATAGTTGGACGAGCAGGTACAAAAACAGCCAGGGAAGTGATTGAAGACCCTCATAGGTCAACAGGAGTGCTGATTTACCACCAGCTTATCAAATACTTAGGAGGTGAGGGCTTGACAGCACAAGGAAACAACAGCCAAAGACTTAATAGCCAGCCATCACCATCCCAATCAATAACTAAAAAGCCTCAAACAACAGGCACCATATAAACAGAATATCCCAAAGCACACACTATGCTAGAGAAAAGTTCCCTGAGGGAATAAGTCTGAAAGCTCAGAAGACTAAACCTCTGGTCCTGGTGACTGCCCCAGATTGGAACCTGCATTAATAATTTTACTTTAAATTTATTTATTAAATCTATATGTCACCCATATCCCCAATTCAACAACTCTGGGTGGCTTACAAAACAAAAAAAGCTAAATAGAACAGCAATTAAAAATGTAAACGCCACGTACATTAAAATTGATTTAAATTTGATTTAAAAAGCTCATTTAAGGAAGTGGCTGCAGCAGCAACAGGTGGGCCATAGAGACACCAGATGTCCTCAGGCACATCAGTCCACTATGCATAGTCACAACTTTTCCACAACTTTAATGGTTGCAGACCTTGTAGTGGTCACAGTGGGAAAACATTTGCAAACAGACTGCTATAAACCATGAGGTTAGTCTTGAAGAGTATAATTAAGCAGGGACCTCATTTTATGAAGTTAGCAATTGTATCTATGCAAAGGAAAGTTGTTACGTGACTTACTGTATTAACTGTGAGCATATCATGGCTCATGATACGTTTCCTTCTCTCCTCGAAAACATAGCATAACAAAGAGTCAAAAGTGGGCTTAAATGGCAGTCTAAAAATATAGTATTCATACATAATTCTAATTTTCACAGAGAATTAAGGAGCTAGAAGAAAGAATTGAAGCTCAAAAAAGACAAATAAAGGAATTGGAAGAAAAGGTACGGTTAAAACACTGAAAAGCTTGAATGATGAGATGAAGCTATATTCAGAAAAAGTTGTACAGGTAATCCTTGACTTACAACTTAGTGGCTGTTTGAAGTTACAACAGCACTGAAAAAGATGACATGACCATTTTTCACACTTATTACTGTTGCAGCATCCCCATGGTCCCATGATCAAAATTCAGACATTTTATGATGGTTGCATTGTCCGGGAGGTGAGGGCTGCCGGTTTATTTGAGCGCAAATAAACTTGAACATCTGATATCTCTTTTTCCATATAGGGCTCTAATTTGTGTTGGATGATCTTAAGCATTATTTTGCTAGCATGTGAAATTAAGGATATTGTTAAGGAATTCGCAGAGCAACCCTTGAGTAGCAAGGGTGTGCACATGAAAAGTGATTGAGAGTAGTTAGGAAATAACATAGCCAACACACAGATACACTGAGTTGTGTTTACTTTCAGGAAATAGTAATAAGGCACAGTCCAATAAACAGTCCAGATCATATACATATAAAGCAGTAGATAGTTAAACAATAGTCCAGGGATAATCCAATAACAAAGTCTTCTTACCAGTCATCATAGTCATATACAATAATCAGTTCTTCTGTATTTGCAAACAGTAGCAAAACACAGCAAACAGCAAAGATCAGTAACGATTAGCAAAGAGAATCAAACCATGTTTCAAGCTCCCTCTTAAGGACATTGGCTACAGAATTGTTTGTTTGTTTGTTTGTTTGTTTGTTTGTTTTAATTTGATTTATATGCTGCCCTTCTCCGGAGACTCAGGGCGACTTACAATGCGTTAAGCAATAGCCTTCATACTTTTTTATATATTTATACAAAGTCATCTTATTGCCCCCACAATCTGGGTCCTCATTTTACCTACCTTTGAAAGGATGGAAGGCTAAGTCAACCTTGAGCCTGGTGAGATTTGAACTTGCAATAATTGCAGGCAGCTGATGTTAATAACAGTGCTTTAGTCTGCTGCGCCACCAGGGCTGGTTAACCAGGGTTAACCAATCAGGACACAGTATGATGCAATACAGCAATACAGTCTTAAAGCTATAATTGAGATTTATATATTGCCAACCCAACAAGTTAGGTAATTATCATTTCCTAACAGATATTGTACAATAATCTGCATATCCTGTCAAGTCTCCTTGTTCTGGCATTAGAATGTAGATTAAAATCTTCTAATCAATTGGTCACTGTGTTGTTCTCTAGATTTGCAAATATATCTCTGTAAAAAACATGACTGGTTCTTCTTCTATTGCTTGCTATATTTCAGTGAGTATTCCATCAGTTTCTGTAGTCCTCCAATTTGGTGATAACCAGACTGTTGATCTAATGTCACCTTCTAATAGAAGAAGCTCTTGTAAACCAGGAATATCTTCTAAGGTATCTTGGAAGATAACTTGGCATTTCAATACATTCCTTCCGTCTTCTTTTGATCTCCTTTGAATTAATTATTATACGTCCATCTTCATCTTCAGTATTTTTACATGTTCTTGGAATACTGCTCCTTCTGTCTTCTAACAGCTCTCTGAAACTTTTTGTTGAGTCCCTTTCTGAGATTTTTGTCTTTTTGTGTGTGTGGGGGGGGGTACTTTGGCTTCTCTTCTTGGCAATTTCAATGGTGTTGTCTGACAGGCACTTTACTTTCTCCTGTCTTCATTTTTAGCAGTCTTTTTTCACATTCATCCTTTCAATTCATTTCATAATCCAACAGGTTCTCTGTCAATGAAGTTTAAAGTGATGTCTTTGGTTCTCCTTGAAAATCATGGTGTATATATTCAAGATCATATTATGGAAACTGAGAGGCCCTTAGCTTAACTTGGAGCAGTAACGTAACTGTACATGATCTCTTCCACTGTCGGTACTTGGTCATGTCTTTGATGCTATAACTGACCTCCTCCACACCCTCTTAGCAATAATATAGTTAATTTGATTTCTATATACTCCATCAGGTAATATCCATGTAAGGATGCATTATTTTGGCTATTTTAAGATAGTGTTAGCTATGAAGAAATCATTAGTGTGACAAAAATTTATAAATTGGTCTCCTGCTTCATTTAAATTTCCTAAGCCATATAAGGGACACGGTGGCTCAGTGGCAAAGATGCTGAGCTTGTCAATTGAAAGGTCCACAGTTCAGCAGTTCAAATCCCTAGTGCCGCGTAACGGGGTGAGGTCCCGTTACTTGTCCCAGCTTCTATCAACCTAGCAGTTCAAAAGCACATAAAAAATGCAAGTAGAAAAATAGGGACCACCTTTGGTGGGAAGGTAACAGCATTCTGTGCACCTTGGGCATTTAGTCATGCCGGCCACATGACCACGGAGACGTCTTCGGACAGCACTGGCTCTTCAGCTTTGAAATGGAGATGAGCACCGCCCCCTAGATTTGGGAACAACTAGCACATATGTGCAAAGGGAAACTTTATCTTTACCTTTAAGCCATATAATCCAATTTTCTTCTTTTTCGGCATTCCAGACTCCAATCACAAGCAGCACATCTTGCTTGTATACTCTGTCAATTTAAAACTGGATTTATGATCTGTATCAGTGGTTGGAGCATAAATTTGAATGCTCATCATATCAAAGGGTTGTCCATGAAGTCTAATTGATATTATAGGTATACATCAACTTACGACCGTAATTGAGCCCAAAATTTTTGTTGTTAAATGAAACATTTGTTAAGTGAGTTTTGCCCCACTTTAGACTTTGCTTGTCATAGTTATTAAGTGAATCACTGCAGTCGGTAAATTAGTAACCCAGCTGTTAAGTGAATTTGGCTTCCCCGTTGAGTCTGCTTGTCAGAAGATTGCAAAAGGGGGTCGCATGACCTTGGGACATTGCAACCGTCACAAATATGAGTTAGTTGCAAAAAGCATCTGCATTTTGATCATGTGACCTTGGGAATGTTGCAATGGTTGTAAATGTGAAAAATGGTCATAAGTCACTTTTTTCAGTGACGTTGTAATTTTGAACGGTCACTAAATGAACTGTTATAAGTTAAGGACCATCTGTATTTGGTCATTTATTTCATTGTAACCAAGTACTGTTCTTTCTATGCTCTTCCTAACTATAAAAACAACACCATTTCTTCTATGTTTTTCGTGGCCTAGTGACAATAACACAATCATTTGCAGATATTGGACACAACATTTTAAAAATACATGTAGTGTTAAAATACAAAGATGCTTCTGATAACATGAAGAAAGAATATTATTGGAGGGGGGGTTTGCATTTGGTTTGCAAGACATTTGAGACAAGTCTCTTCTAAACTAACTTTCTGCAGCAAAGTACAATAATCCCCAGTCTTTCTTTTCTGTCCCTGTTCAAAATAGAATGAAAAGCAGATTACTCTTCTAGCTTGCTTTTATGTTCCTTAAAACAATAAGAAAACTAGAATTCTTGTGTGTTTTCAGCATTACAGCTTCCTAGAGCCATAAAATTAAGAATTGTATATGTAAGTGTAATAGACTATGAAGCATCATATAGAAAATATTTTTTTAAAAGAAAAGGAATGTCACATCTGGTTCTTTTGAATAAATTCATTAGCTAATAAATTTTATTTAGAAAAGGTACAATTGAATAGAAGAAGCCTGAAACTGTGTCCTTTCTTCACCAAAAATAAGTCCCATTAAAATAAAGAACTTCATTTAAAACCATAGGTATTGAAGCATACTGCAAATATCTGATCCCAGTAAACACAATGATTTTTCTTACTGGTGAATGGTTCATGGAAGTGAATGAAATGGCAGCATTTCAGGTTTTGTATATGTAGATAAAACGATGTGACGCACTACTAGACCATTATTTTTGCAAGAAATTAGAGGACCATCAAACTCCCAGAATTCCATGCCAAGTTTATAAGTATACAGTCTCTTCCATGAGCAGAGGGTTGGACTAGAAGACTTCCACAGTCTTTCCAACTCTGTTATTCTGTTTTTCTGTTAAATTTCTATCCTATCAATGAGCCCAGGGGGATTATGTGCTGGAAATGGATAGGGACAAAGCAAAAGTAATTGGGAATCTGAGCCATCCTGCATTCTCTGTCTTTCTTATATGTTGTGTTCATGCCAACAGACATGACATCCGTTAGAGGGCAAATTAATTTGGAAAGTGTCCTATCCCAACCTATTTCACACCTTTGCACAGACTACGGCCCCTTATTCTAGACTCCTTGCTGGTTTCTTACTAGGTGTGCTTTAAAATCTTTCTCTCTTTTTTTTTTCTTTCCATTTTTTCCTCTCCTCCCTTTTTTTAGTTTTTATTTTTGTTTTTATTTTTTTCTCTAGCTTTCATTCTTTGGTCATAGTGTGTCCATCCAGCTACAAGAGGTAAGCATCCTCCTTCCTTATTCTTTCTGCACTCCTTTCATTGAACCTAATGATTTCTTATGACCCACACAGCTTGGGATACAGTCGAGGCTTAGCTGAAAAGCAGGTTAAAAAAAAAAAAAAAAAGACAAGATGGCAGATGCCAAGGCAATGCATATAAAAAATAGACAACGTTTTGACTGCACTGTTACAGCCACCATCAATTTTCCTTCTAATTTCTTATAAATTTGGTGTGTGTGGGGGAGGGGGAGAGGGAGAATTGTTTTCTGCAGCTTTTCTCAAACCAAGTATTTGTGCATCATAAATGCAGGTACCTGTAACATCAACATATTAAAATGTTTATATATTTCTTAGTTAAAGTATAGAAACTATAAAGTATAATAGCATGTCACAAACACACTTAAAAGTCATGATTTGAAGTCATTTTTTTATTCCCAACATCTGTCTCCTGCAGTTTTCACAAGCGGCTTGCCACATCCTTCTCTTGAGAGGGGGACTAGCCTAAAGACACCCATAACTGTATTTTGCCTAACATAGGACTAGAATTTATAGTATCCTGATTTCTAGACCTGTGCCTTAACAACTAAATCAAACTAAATTGACTCTACATATATGTTCTTATAGATTATAATATAATCCTGCTAATCACTAATGATTTATTATTACAATTGATATTTATAAGCATTAAAATTATTTCTTCATGTTTTAGCAGAATTTGATATAGTGGTGAAATAATTTTTTGGAAGAAAGCATTACACAGAAAGGGTTTAGATAGCCTCTTCTCTCATTTTTCCCCCATCACTTCTCTGCATGTAGCAATAGCAATAGCACTTAGACTTACATACCACTTCACAGTGCTTTACAGCCCTCTCTAAGCAGTTTACAGAGTCAGCATATTGCCCCCATCAATCTGGTTCCTCATTTTACCAACCTTGGAAGGATGGAAGGCTGAGTCAACCTTGAGCCGGTAAGAATCGAACTGCCAAACTGCTGGCAGCCGGCAGTCAGCAGAAGTAGCCTGCAGTACTGCAGTCTAACCACTACGCCACCCTAGCTCTTATTTAGTCTGAAATTATTTAAACTTTCATTATTAGTCATTTAAAAATGAATGATTTATCAAGTTAACAACAAGCATGGACCTTGTGCAACCCAAAACTCAACAGGAATCAAAGTTCGTTTGTTTGTTTTGGAAAGGAGAACAGGGAAGTGCCTTTAGGTCTGGGACCCTGCCTGGCATGTCTCTAGCTGGGCCTAATCCAAAGAAGGTTGGCTGCAACTGCAAGGCTGGGAAAAGACCGCCTGCCTGCTGCAATGGAAAGGACATCTCCCCCCAGGAAAGCTGACTCAGTCCATGTTGTGTTGGCCCAAAGTGACTCTCACTCCTGCACTTAAGCTGAGCTGGCAAAACCAGTACGAGCTTTCTTGCAAATTGCAAGCCTGGAGTTTTAGAGTACCTAAATTTGTTGTGTTGTTGTTGTTTTGGGGTACTTAACTTTGTGTGCACCCAACCTTTTACGGCGTATGTGTGTGGGTTAGTGCACACACATGCACATTAGAAGGAACATAAGCCACTCCTTTGGGGGTTTTCACTAACTTTTCACTACAGGTCCCAAAGTAAATTGATGTGGAGTTATTTTATGAAAAGGCAAATAGATATTACCTGACTTCATTAAGGATTGAAATCAAGATTCCTTATAAAAATGGGAAATGCTACAATCTTATGCATAATGACTAGGGAATAAGTTTCTTTTATGA
Organism: Pituophis catenifer annectens; assembly: GCF_029215685.1. Lineage (NCBI taxonomy): Eukaryota > Metazoa > Chordata > Lepidosauria > Squamata > Colubridae > Pituophis > Pituophis catenifer. The sequence goes on from NW_027256886.1 coordinate 62,881,647, forward strand.
AAATGGGATCTTCTGAGTAAGCATGCATAGGATACCTAATACAATTCTTATCAACAATAACCTTTTGTGAATGTATGTGTGCCTTCAAATCAGTCTTGACTTCTGGGAACTGCCAAATTTTCTTGGCAAGATTTTGGAAGTGGAATGGCATTGTCTCTTTCCTGGTGCTGAGATCAAATGACTGATCCAAGATCACCCAGCTGGCTTCCTGCTAGAACTCACAGCCTCCTTGTTTCTAACCTTAACCATTACACCAAACTGGCTCTCACTGCCTTTCATATAGAGCAACATTACATGTTATCACCTATGTTTTCTAGTTTTCTTCTGACTGGATACTTTAGTCACCGCACAAAGTAAGTTCAGGTTTGTGTCCACCACAAACCAGCCAACTATAATCTCTGTGCTACAGCCATTCCACACAATAGCAGAGAGATACTACAACTGAGCTTGGAGTCAGAAATTATTGGCTGGTGTTGTTCCCACAGGTCATGTATGGAATTCCATTTTTGGCCATTGTAACACTCAACCTCTACACTTATTCAGACACACCCATTCATGTGTGCACACAACACATTCACATGGAGCTTACAGAAATATGTATGCTTCCATGGTTGAAAATATTTCCTTCTAGATGAGACTTAGAAGTTCTTTAGAAAGGTCATCCATCACCTTAAAAGTCTCAGGCAGAGAGTGATTGAGAAGAATCAAGAGTTCTATATGTCCTTCCCTCTCCTATGTTTTAATAGTAATATCTAAAAAAGTAAGAGAATATTAGAAAAGAAATTCAAGTTCAGATATCTGTGTCTGTAGAAAGAGAGCCTTTATTTCAAGGGCCCAAGAGGCATGCAAACAGGATGGGTGGTAGAGAAATTTGATTAATAAAATAAAAATAAAGCTCCTCTCTTATATAACTTTAGTTTCTTCTTCTGTATTGTGTTTTCTTTTTTCAGCCCAGAGAGAAGACTAGAAATGTTTATCTTTTAGGACAATGTAACCTTGTATATAACAAAGAAATTGGAGAAAAGACAATTTCATTACAAGAAAGTGGACTGCAGTTTATTTTGACACTGAAGACTGAAGTTCTAAACTTTTGACCATTTTTATAAAGAAGAACTTGCGTGAATTTTATTTTGAAGTTAAGCCTGATCTTCGGACAAGTATAGCTCTCTAACTTTTTATGAACTAGTATTAAAATTGTTAAAGAAGAAAGCCAAAAAAAAAGAGAGAGAGAGAGAGAGAAAGAAAAAAATCGTAGTAATTAACTGGCTTCTCTGAAGGAAGCCCCATCTGTGCTACCCGAAACAACTTCAGCTTTACATGAAAAGCAGTAAATTCGTTCAGATGAAGTGAAAATATTTTAGTTCCCTGCTAAGCAGGCAGTAAACTGCTTCTGTAAAGAAGTGAACTCATCCTGTTTTGTAATTCAGTCCTTGTACTGTTATTTGTAAATGCTTAAATACATGTCTTGAAAGAAGATTGGAAACAGTTCCAAGCTAATCATTGGTGAAACTATGAATGAATGAATGGGAATAATGTTTCATTCATGAAAGTGAGGAATTAGTTGCAGTTAAATTATGTCTTTCCATAGTATGTATTAAATTGACTTGTTCGCTAACCATGAGGAACGTTGAGACAAAAAAGTTTGGAACATTTCCCAAACTTCCACTCCATTCTGAAATTTCAGTGAAGCTTGTCTACAGCATGGCCAGGAGATCATAAAAGGCACAAAATTTAATGCACTTCGATTCCTGGATGAAGGGAAGTCAGTGTTATCAGCAACCAAGCAACCAGAACCAAAGCAAAAGCTAATTGAAAAAGGAAACAAAATTATTTAAAACTATTAAAACTGTAATGGAAACTTGAAAAAAATGTGAGAAATATATTAAGAAAGCACAAGCAGCAGATGGAAATGGATCTCTTGCATTAAATGGTTTGAGAAGAGTTGCTTGTAAATTAAGAAGCAGAGAAACTGACCGCACATAACAAAATAGTTGAGCAAGCAGTAAATAAAGATTATACAGGGATATATAAGAGACATACATATATATCTATCTTCCCCAGCTGTTATTTTAAGATGGCAAGAAGAAGGAGCACAGGGAGAAAACATCAACTCTCCAGAAAGTGATCTTGATATTCAGGAATTATCAACAGGTGAGAAGGTGGTTTTTATTATTCACCAAATTATAACAAAACTTTTTAATGATCTCTTTCTTCTATTAAAAAGTTTTAAATATGATAAACTGCTTTGTTTTGCTTTGCTTTGAATTTTAAATAGTTTATTATTTTTGATTATTTTATACATTTATACATATACAAATTCAATATATATTAAAAACACATGGATAACATCAGATTATCATTTGAAGATGTACGATTCTTTGCATTGGTACAGACACACTAATTCATGGAAAAGCCAAACCTCTAACTCAATTAAATTCAAATAAAAATCAGGTAAGCGTAAGCCCTAAACCAGGGGTGTAAAACTCACGGCCTGTGGGCCGGATGCGTCATGTGCTGGGCACGCCCACCCCTATTTTAGCGAAGGAGGGGAAGTCATGATATGTCACATGACAACAAAGTGATGACGTGAGTTTGACACCCCTGCCCTTGACCCACATTTTGTGACTCACCACCTCAGTAGGACTTGCTTCTAATGTAAATTTGATGCTATTCAAATGTTCCATTGATTTTATTGGACTTACTCTCTAGAAAGTATGGGTGGCATGGTGGCTCAGTGGTTAAGATGCTGAGCTAGTCAGCTGGAAAGCCATCAGCCCAAGTTCGAGACCCGAGCTCCATGCAATGGAGTGAGCTCCCATCCTCACGCCAGTTTCTGCTAACCTAGCAGTTCGAAAGCATGCAAATGCAAGTAGATAAATAGGTACCACTTCAATAGGAAGATAACAGTGCTCTGTGACATCATGCTGGCCAGATGACCACAGAAATGTCTTCAGATAGTGCTTGTTCAATGACCTTGAAATGGAAATGATCCTCACCCCTTATAGACGGCAATGACCAGTGGAGTAAAATCCACAGGGACTCCTTTACATTTATCTTTTTATTCTCTAAAGAAGGTCAGGTCAAGCAGGAGGGTCTTAACTAAAGAACTGTGGAGACAATTTAGTAGAGTTTGTATAAAAATACCACTACCCTTCTATTGGGTTGAAAAAGATCAAGAAGTACCATTTTGATTCAGACGATGGTTTGTGTTATTCACAATCTTAGACTGTAGAAATTTCTAGAGATAATTTGAATATTAGTAGGCCACCTAATTTCTTCATTTAGGCTATAATCCTAAACACATTGACATGGAAGAAAATTCTACTGACCATAATTTTATTTCCAACTGACTATAGTTACAGTCAAACATATTATGAATTTAATTTCATTGGTGGTTCCTTTTCCATAATTTTAACATCCACTTGGGGGAGCTCCAATCAAAATGAAGTGGAACAATCATTATTATCTGTGTTTTCATCTCCATGCCTACAATTTAAGAAGCCTGCTGAAAGTGGCAGCTGCTCAAGATACTACCGTAACCCGGGTCATCCTTTCTTTTATGGTTCTTTATTCTGTTCTCCTTCGAGATTCCATTTTTTTCTTTTCATGTTTCCCTTTTTCAACTAAACTTTAACATTCCCAGGCCTGGCGAATCTTCATCAGACTTGCTTTCTGGATGCTAAAATTAGCTTATTTGTATAAATATTTCTGTAAATCTTAGAATTTTCACACACATTGTATGTATAAGACAGATAATTAGCTCATGGGTCATTTATTTTACTTAGCATATTAATATAGCCACCCATCTCACCAAAGATGGCTCTTTGGGTGGCACATAAAACATGAGAATAAATGAAAGGAGGGGACACCAGAAAATCAAAGATTTCAGTAGAACAACTATCACTTGACATCACACAGCCATCTGGAAAGCCATTGGAACCCAAAGGCTGATGGAAAAACCATATTTTAAAGACTTTCTGGAAGTCAAGCAGGGATGGGGCCAACCTCACCACAGAGGGAATGATGTTCCAGAAGGCAGGGGTCTCAGTGGCAAAGGCACGTAACTGGGTCCCACCAGAAGTAGCTCCCACCAGATGGGACCTGCAGCATACCTCTCCCAGTTGCCCTGATGGAATAGGTAGATGTGATTGGGAAGACAACCTGTTATGCAGGTGCTGCTATTTCTATCTTGCCAATGAATGGATTCAGAAATATTAAATGGCCTAAGTGAGGGGTTCCTTGTTTCAACAGATTCACACTGAACAATAATACCATCCCAATTCAAAATACTGTCATCATCTTCCCAATATAAATACTTTCCAAGGAGGCCCCGATCCTTCACTGCACTGGTTTCCAAGGCTCAAAGGTCAAGTTCAAGGTCAAGCTCTATCTTCTACATTCAACAATAAGAGAAGGGCTAGGCAAGAAATCCTCCAACTGACCTCAACAATCCAATGTTGATTAAGTGGAAACATCCCCATCATGCCCTCATTCATCTTGACAACTTGGGGGATTCACACCCATCTCAACCAATAGTGTTTCATAAAGAACTCCCAGCTAGAGCTATCAACCGCTACCCTCTTAATTGCAACTGAACTGCAGTGCCATCAAAATCATTATTTATTCCCCTGCGGTATTCCTCCATCCTTTTCCCCCCTAACTAAATCCATCAGATGATGTTTGAGATTTACATTCCTTCATATTGTTCCAATTATTCCCACATGCTCCGAATGAGTGTTTACAATGGGCATAGGGACACTTTTTAGAGAATTAGAGCAACTCTTAAGGCATACAAATCGATTCTGCTTTAAAAAAAAAAATCTCATATTGTGGTTTATCACTGCGCGCCCCAGTACAGGTGTAAAAAGAACACTCCTATAGCAAATTAACAGATTTATTTGCCCTACAGTCTGCTTTGTCAGATGCAGTTCTGTCATGGTGTATCAAAAAGCATAAATGTTTTTTTTTTATTTGCTATTCTGCCAAGCAGAAAGCAGATTACAATTAAGCAGACTAGAAATATCTATATGCATGCAAACATTTTTCTCGCCCAGCTGCTCTTTGAATGGTAAATAGCTGCATTTCATTCTTCTGTGCTCTGTTCACACATTGTTCAGCTAGTAATGATGGGACTCCATATCAGGGAAATGCAGAATGCAATAAATCCTGATAGTCACATGTGATAGTCAAACAGAGCTTTGCCTTGACACATTGATTAAGAGGCAGCCCAGTTCTCTTTCTCCAGAAGGCTCAAGACAGCTGAGCCCAATATTAAACTGGCTGAATTTGTGCTGAATCTGAGTTCTATCCAGCCCAGAAAAAGAGGAGAAGGTTGTTTGGACCCTTAAATTCATTATATTATACTTCACTTACCTTCAGGATTGAGTCACTTTTTGTTGTTTCCGGAGTATAACTTGAAACCCTTTTGTCTGCAGGTATGAAGTAAAAATAAAAGACAATAGGGCAGCCAGAAGCATGCCATCAAAGCAACACATAACTTTTTATGTGAATTGTGACATAGTCCATGTTAAAAAGTGCAGGGCTTAGGTGATATAACTGTGGCTGTCATTCCCCTTAGGTACCCTTCCCTCTCATCATCCCTTTTTTCTGCTCTGTTTTCAATGGAAGGGAGGTCCACCCAGTGGTGGGATTCAAAATTTACTACCTGTTCTGTGGGCGTGGCTTGGTGGGCATGGCTTGGTGGGCGTGGCAGGGGAAGGATACTGTAAAATCTCCATTCCCACCCCACTCCAGGGAAAGGTTACTGTAAAATCCCTATTTCCTCCCGATCAGCTGGGACTTGGGAGGCAGAGAAGAGATGGGGGCAGGGCCAGTCAGAGGTGGTATTTACTGGTTCTCTGAACTACTCAAAACTTCTGCTACCAGTTCTCCAGAACTGATCAGAACCTCCTGAATACAACCTCTGGGTCCACCTCTCTGCCTGACCATCAGATCTTGGAAAAAATACACATCCAATGGCTTCAGCAGACAGAAGAGAATGTCAGGTGGCCAGACTAATGCAGCCCATCCTACTCCAGATGATGTATTCATTTAGTAATCCTTGTTCTCCTAATTCAGTGTTTCTCAACCTCGGCAATATTAAGTTGTGTGGACATCAACTCCCAGAATTTCCCAGCCAGGATGCTGCCTGAGGTTTCCTGGGAGTTGAAGTCTGCACATCTTAAAACTGATGAAATTGAGAAACATCATCCTAATGAAACTTAAACTACATTTCTAATCTATTGGATTTAATTTTTGTCAGTGATGTTTATTTTTTAAGTTACTTCATGACTTTGATTTTTGACATATATTTGGAATGACCAGAGCTCCTTTTTCCATGAAGTGAAAAACATAAAATATGTTTGCTAACAAAACAAAATATGTTTGCTAACCAGTAAAATAATTTTACTATGTACTAATAAGTAAAAAGTGGAGCTTTGAAGTAATTAAAACTGAAGAAATTATTTAGTTCACCTGAGAGGTGCTAATTATTATAATATATTATATATTATAATTATTATAATTCCATTAAATAAGTAAATAGCAATCACATGACCTCAGGACATTGCAACCATTGTGAATACATGCCAGCTGCCAAGTGCTGAAACTTTTATCATTTGACTGTGGGATGGTATGACAGTCATAAGTGTGAGAACCAGTCATAAGTCACCTTTTCCAGTTCTGTTGTAACTTTGGATGACAGCTAAACAAATGATTTTACGTCAAGAGCTATCTGTAGCGCAGGGGTGTCAAACTCGTGGGCCTCAGGCTGGATGCGTCACACGCTGGCCACACTAACCCGTTTTAGTGAAGGGGGGGAATTTGTGATATGTCACATGATGACAACATGACGACATGAGTTTGACACCCCTGCTGTATAGTATAGGACCATACAGGCTTAAATTAAGCATTGCAGCCTTAATTTAAATTAATGTACATGTTACCCAGCCTGAAAACTATTTGATAGTTTCTCAAACACAATTGTGTATTTATGAAATGGATAGCTTTCCATTTAATACATAAAAACTATTTGTGATTATTACATTTTCTAGTTTTATTTGAATAATTTATGAACTGGAAAATGGAAGTGTTTGCCACTTAAAACGACCATATCAGCTATTGTAGCTGTTTCAAAGATGTAATGATAATGTGACTTTCTACATTTATAATGAACCAGGGAAATAAATGGGTTTTGTCTCACTGCTTTCAGTAAATTAAGCATGATTACTGCTACCTCTGATCCCTTTTTATATCTTCAGTCACCTGGTTTTTTTTTTTAAAAAAAGGCTTTTGTTCTCAAACACAAAATACCCTGTTTCCCCCAAAATAAGATATCCCCTGATAATAAGTGCAATCGGGCTTTTGAGCACATGGCAATAAGGCCAAGCGCTTATTTCAGGGTTCAAAAAAATATAAGACAGGGTCTTATTTTGGGGGAAACACGGTATTTTCTTTGCCAGGTTCCTTTAAAAAATATGCAGAAACATGCAAATGAGAGTAAAATAGGAATAGAAAATTACCTTGAACAGTTAAAACAATAACTGAATATTTATAGCAGGGGAAGCAGTCAGGTATTTCTGTTTCACTGTTTCAGCTATTAGACAAATTGAAATGGACTGAAATGATGCTGCCAGACTGAATTTATAACCTTCTGTGATGAGATTAGTTGATGTTCTTAGGCAGAATAATTACATCATGGTTGGTACTTAAGCCTAAAGTTACTTTTATAGCAGAGCTGAGAAATCGAGTTGGCTACAGTGACAGCTAAGCTTCTCAAGACTATGTCAATAGTTCCCCACTGAAAAAAGCTACCTACTTGACTTCATTTTATTAAAGTGATCAGGTAAATATCATTGGTAAGTAGGTGTACATTAGAAGAATGTAGAGCAGGGGTGCCAAACTCAAGGCCCATGGGGTGCTTAGATCTGACCCTCAGGGTCACCCTGGAAACAGCAAAGGACCAGTCCACAGTGCCTCTGCCAGTGAAAATGGAGCTCCGTTTTCGCTGCAGAGCACTCAAGCCACCAAAGGCACCCCCGATATGAGTGATGTCAAGATGGCCATGCCCACCCTGGCCACGCCCACCCAAGCTGTCAAACACAACCCTGATGTGGCCCTCAATGAAATCGAGTTTTACACCCTGATGTAGAGATATAAAACCAAAGAGCATTTGTTGGCCTGATTTACACATAGCTTAATATACATAATATGTAAGTCAGCTCAACAGTTACAGCTACAATAATATATGTGAACTTCTGGTTGTCTCTTAGGACCCTGTTTAATAACATGGTCCTACTGGCACCTGAGTGTCACTTTCTGGAACTGAAATATACCAATATTATTTTTAAAAACATTAATTTTAATCTTGGGAAAGTCACCAAATGCCACCTAAGAATGAGTTTTTGCATTAAAACATTGCACTGTTATGAGTTATCACAAGATTTGGACATTTTTACATAACAATTCATGATATCGTGGAGAAAAGATAAAATCTTTAGACAATGGGAGATAATAAGAAAATATGTATTACAATAATTTATGAATAACATCTAAGTTACTTCTTCCTTCACTATAGACCAGGGGTGTCAAACTCAATTTCATTGAGGGCCGCATCACGGTTGTGTTTGACCTCAGGGAGGCATTGGCATGGCCAGGGTGGGCGTGACCAGCTCAACGTCACTCATGTTGGGGGTTCCCAAACTCCGTTTTGGCTGCGACAGCATCCTTCAACCCAGCAAAAACGGAGCTCAGGAGGGCCGCACTGGCAAAGGCACTATGGGCCAGTCCATCGCTGTTTCCAGGGTGGCCCTATGGGCCAAATCCAGCTTGTGGGCCTCGAGTTTGACACCCCTGCTATAGATTATATTCATACAGCAACAACCTTGTGTATGAGTTCATTCCACTTATCCCCAAAATAAGATGACTGCTGATATTTACATGAAAAACATTGAGACTCCCAGAATGCTTTTTAACCCTTAAAAACTCTAAAGATAAACTAGCAATTGGTGACAAGCTATTTAAACATGATTGTGCCTCTTCAAAAAGTGGAAATATATAATTACTATTGAAATGCACATTCTCATTTGCAAGACTGTTGAAATACATAGTATGCATATCATACTATGCATCAGAATTTTAACAAATGGTAGATTTATGCTTACCAGCTTACTAGGGCTGTCTCAATATGTTGTGCTTATAAATTTGAGCAGAACTCATGCAGAGCATTTCTCAAGTCATAATACTCTATCTGGACTTACTTGATTTTCAATCTATTGTATTCATCAACTATAAGAGTTAACTGCCTTAATTTCCATTTTAAAGGCCGTTACATCTGTTAAAGTTCTTCACAGCTGTTACATTTGAGGCAGCAAATCCATTTATTGGTAAAGAATTGATTGCTTCCATCTGCCAGTGATTCAGTGGGACAGCCTTGTCAATCAAGGCAGGCAACAAGGAGTCCATTGTTTCATCGGCTTTCAATTTCTGATTGGGGGAAAAAAACTCCAGGCAGGAGCCTGTAACCACAAACCATAAGGTTCATCAAAGATTATTGTTCCATAAACCTGTCCGACTTTTGACATTTTGGCTCTTTGATTAGACTACCCTGATGTTATGGAAGATAGCTTCCAAATTTGAACATTTTGTAGGAAGGGAAGAAACATCCACAATTGCTCTGGGGAACAATACAATGGATGTGGAGTGTTGATCAGTGTAGCCGCGACTTGAGCTTCTCAGTCTTTAGTGGGTAATGCCAAATTACAATCAATATGCCTTAGGTCAATAACATTTTCATTCTCATTGATTCAGATCCCATCAATCCTTTCCATCTTGTTCCTCTTGAAGAATTAATATTGCCAGTAGTAGTTATGGGCATTATTTACTAGTTGTAATATTAATATTAGTACTATATTCATGTACATTTTTTCTTAGTAAATAGTAAAAAAAAAAAAAATCCGGGGCCCTTCATATCTTTACTTTTTTTTTTTTTTTTTTTTTTTTTTTTTTTTTAATTTGATTTATATGCCGCCCTTCTCCGGAGACTCAGGGCGGCTTACAATGCGTTAAGCAATAGCCTTCATCCTTTGGTATATTTATACAAAGTCAGCTTATTGCCCCCACAAACTGGGTCCTCATTTAACCTACCTTAGAAAGGATGGAAGGCTGAGTCAACCTTGAGCCTTGGAGAGATTCGAACCAGCAGTAAATTGCAGGCAGCTGTGTTAATAACAGGGTGCTTTAAACCACTGTAGTACCAAGGCTCTTGTCCTTTTTATCACTGAAATGATTTGAGAGTCATTATTTATAGTAATGGGATGACAACACTTATTGGTGTTACTGGCATTCAACAAATGACATCATATAACAGCATCTGTGCTGTTATTATTTCACATTGATATATGACGATGATTGTCCACAGCTAGTACCTTGGTCATCATTAGGTCTTGTTGCTAACAATAATTTTATCATAGTTCTTTGTGGAAATGATATATCCTGCGCTAATATTCTTCTTGCAAATTACATAAACAAGGAATATAAAGCAAAAATATAGTTTAAACTGTTATCCCAGGTTATTTTGAGTTATACAAATTAGGGCTGTGTGAGACTTCAAAGGATGCTTCATTTCAATAAAGTTTTAAATAAATTGCTCCTCCTTGGTTCATGGAGAAGTAAGGTCTCGGTTCATAGCAAGATAGTGGTGTTCTTTCATCTCACTTTGCTTTGGAACTCCTCTCAGACTTATTTCCTGGAACGTATAATACATGGAAAGACTGGGAGGAGCTTTCTTTAGCAAGCGTTGTGGCAGAAGGTTGAGAGGTCCCTGCTGTTCCTCCCTGTTTAAGTTCTTCCTGCATAACAGCTTTGGCAAAAGCTGGAAAGTTGTCACTAATATGGGATGAGCCTGGAGCTGCTTCAGAACCACTCACAAAGGTCTTTCCAGGCTGTGTTGCTGTGGGAATATTGCAGACAAATCACTTTGAGAAGCATGATCATGCCCCAAATCTCTTCCAGGCTTCCAGGATTAATTATGGTGTTTAAGAGGCTACCAATTATCTGGAGCATGAAGTTGCCAAGAAGTTAGAGAAATGTTGAATTTAGGCATGCTTTCTTAAGGTATGGCTAACACCTCTTTTCCCTCACTCACTAAAGTTTTTGACAAAAGGTACAGATATGCTGGAGACAGAACCCCTCTTAATGATTTCTAGGCTGGGCAGATTTGTATTGCAAGCAGTTCAAATGTTGCCTCATCTATAGAAGAATACCCAGATAAGTCTTTTTTTGCAGCAAATATATCTTGAAATTGTTTTATTTAGTTCTTTAAAATATTTGTTTCCAGTTTTCTTGGAATTGTTTGAAATAGATATAATAATCTTGGCAAGATATTCAACTTTATGGTAGCTATTCTTCCTATCAATGACAGTTGCTGGTTTTTCCCCTTCTCCAAATCTGATTTAATTTGTTGTATCAGTTTACAATAATTATCTTCTTTAATAGTTGCACATCTCGCTGTAGAAAATTAACATTTCTATAGTCTCTTCTAATAGCCATCTTTCTTTTTCTTTCTTCCAGATTCACAAATGCTAATAGCTATTTGAATTTCACTATAACTGTCAACTAAAACTATTTGGAATACATTAATTATAGCACAATGTACTACAGTGATTAGAATAGCTAAGTGGTTAAAAAGAAGAGCAGGGAGACCTTGGTTCAAGTCTACCCTCGGTCTTGGAAGTTCACTGGGTGACTTTGTGCCCAACGTAACTTAGTGTTAAGGGGGAAAAACTTGGAGAAAGAACATGCTATGTATTGTGCTCTGACTTCTTGTAGGAAAGATATATGAATCTAATAAATAGATAGATAGATAGATGAGATAGATAGATATAGATAGATAGATATAGATAAATAAATAAATAGATGATAGAGAGAGAGATAGAGAGAGAGATATAGATAAATAGATAGATATAGATAGATATAGATAAATAGATAGATAGATAGATAGATAGATAGATAGATAGATAAGTAGGTAGGTAGATAGATGTTGTCCTATTAGAATAAATATGCTATATATAAATCAAGTTTATTTAATTTTTGTTAAACCCACATGGAAAAATGTAAATTGCTGAAATAAGTCAAATATTTATTTCCCTGAAAGCCGTTTATAATCCAATCACTACTGCTTTATTTTATTTATTTTTTCTTTGTTTGTAGTTCTGGACATAAAAATGGAATTTGACAATTGCTCTTTTTAATTATATGTATTGTTAATGAATATATAGTAAGAGCACATAACAAATAAGATTATTTCAAAACCAGACTAAATTTTCAAACGACTCATCTCCTGCAGAGATTATCATTACTGAATAAGTTTTAGCATGAATCAGTTATGATTTATTTAATAAAGAGATGAAGGAATCTTAAAATGTATCCATTTGATATACAATGGGAGAACGCTGATCATACATAAACACATATCTAGAAATGCTTACATTATCCTCAATAACATTCGAACAATAGAATTACTTGATAAGGAACCACTGAGAATTTCTTGTCTGAGTTCAGTGATAATTGTCTAAATTGTACTATGTGTGCATTCACATGCAGATTATAATTACTAAATTCAATTACTTGGCCACAGGCCAAGAGAATAACTGGTGAAAATGATATCCACATTTTGTAAGGTCAGGCCATGGTACGTGCATAACCATCTGTCTTCTGGGCAATCCCAGTTTCATTTTCATGTAAATGGCTTTGACTGTTTTTGTCTAACACATTAGAAAAATGAAAATAATGAACAAAGACTTGATATGAATAACCAGCAGTGGCTTAGAGGGTTGCTGAATTTGAATGTCATTTTGAAATGACATTGGAATGACATTGTCATTCAAGCAGATCAACTTTCAAGAGAGAGATCTCTTGATCTCCTTTTCACAGGACATCTCTCTATGATCCCAAATAAGGTCAGAGGTGGGTTTCAGCAGGTTCTGACCAATTCTGGAGAACCAGTAGCAGAAATTTTGAGTAGTTCGGAAAACTGGTAGTAAAAATTCTGATTGGCCCCACTCCCATCTATTCTCTGCCTCCCAAGTCCCAGCTGATTGGGAGGAAATGGGGATTTTGCAGTATTTCCATTCCCCTGGAGTGGGATGGGAATGGAGATTTTATAGTATCCTTCCCCTGCCATGCCCATCAAGCCACGCCCACCAAGCCACATCCACAGAACCGGTAGTAAAAAAAAATTTGTAACCCACCACTGAAGAGGATCCTTGAAGGCTGAATAGATGGGGATGTGGAGGAGTCTCCAAAGGAATGGATTGAAAGGGGATTGCAGGGCAGGAAGTAAGAATCGGTTTTTCTTACTAAAGATAGGAAACTTATGGGGTTCCAGATTTTGTAAGGTTCAAGTTGCCAAAACCTTCATATTTGGCTATATTTTAGAACTTGGGCACTGCAGTTCAGCAATTTCTTTTCATTCTTTTATTTTTCTTTCTTTCTTTCTTTTTTGCTGAAAAAAATTAGTTTATTCAAAGAAGATTAAAATACAAAACACCAAAATAGTTTTTTTAAAAAAACAAAAGAAAAAAAACATAACAAAATTGATAAGCAATTGATAACAGATGCTATAAAGAAACAAACCTGGATATTTGATCCAGGACAAATTAAGGTTAATATTTGGGGTGATTTGGGATTGAAGCCGTGTTAAATTTTCTACGAGTTGATTACAATACCAGTTTCTTAACAGAAGCTTTTGGAATTTCAATTGTGTGTTTCTCTTATTACTATTCACAATTTTTATTACTTTTATATTTTTACATAATGTCTTCATTGTTATTGTTTTTTTCTGTTAACCACTTAGTCATTAATATAGTTTATAGCTGACAGGCTAAGAATTTGTAATTTAGTTGCTTAACAGTTTAAAATTCTTTTGGCTTGTTTCGCAAGAGATGGGAAACCAACATTGCTTCTTATGATAATTGGCATTCAACTAGGGAGGATGCTATGTGTATATGTGTTAGGGGTTTTTTTTTAGACACTTTTTTGGTTAATGTCAGTTCAACAATTTCTCTAGGGCTTCAAGTTACCTATGTTTGCTTCTAGTTCAGAAGTCTTTACCAAGACTTCTGCATATGCAGTTTAGTGGGTCAATTTCTTCAAAATAAAGATATCTAACTCATTTTTTTTTAAAGATGGAACAGGGCAGGTTATAAGGAATACCGTTCCAAAGGGATCTACAATTCATCTCCAAAATATTTATAGGAATTTAAGGATAGTGACTAAAAGGCATAATAGAAGTAGAAATGGAAAGATTTTTATTGAGTGACAGATGGTTACATATGACTAACGAGAAAATCATTCTGTAAGTCCTTACCCTAACCTCTCTCTCCCCCCAAAAAATAATTAATGTCAAGCTGGCCAAAATCAAATTGGTTACAGATAGACCAGGTTGATGACATAACTTTGGGAAATTAAGTATTTTTCAGCCAAACCCTAATATAAAGTATTGAATGTTTACGAGGATAAATCTGGATAATACATTTTAATGTACGTACTCAAAACCACTATACATGGCAAGAAGGTAGCACAAATGCAATAATAGAATAAAATAGATTATTCTATTTACATTGCAATGTTTTTGCACATGCATCTCAACAGCTGGAAGCATGTTATCAACTTTGTGTGAGAATAGCAATAGCAATAGCACTTAAACTTAGGTACCACTTCATAGTGCTTTACAGCCCTCTCTAAGTGGTTTACAGAGTCAGCATATTGCTCCCCAATAATCTGGGTTAGGGTTAGTCCTTATTTTACTGACCTTGGAAGGATGGAAGGCTGAGTCAACCTTGAGCCGGTCAGGATTGAACTGCTGGCAGTTGGCAGAATTAGCCTGCAATACTACATTCAAACCTCTGTGCCCCATGGCTCAGAATTTGAGATTGAATAGTATTTTGATAAGCAAAAAGAAAAACTATCCTGAAAGAAGTTAACGGTAAACCAATATTGCCAGGAAGACTGTACGGTCATGCCAATATAGTCATCAATAGCTGAGTTCAACCAGAGAATCAATTTACAATTTATTGCATTATTTTGATGTGGAAATAATACATACATTTCTTGAATATAATGTTAAATACCAGGAAATTGTCAAGGAACAATAAACTCCACTAACCAAGAAGTATGATAGATGGTAATAGTACAATCTTCATTGTATGGTAATAGCATAGTCTTCACTGCCAAAGTAATGATTTATAAACAATTTATAAAGTGTATTTCTATAGTTATTTCGACTAAAGATAGACACCATTTTCTGTAGCTATCTCTCTTTTATTTTAAGTGTCAGTTACTTTTTTCCACTTTCAAAGTAGTTGATGAACTTTACTTAATAACAGAATAACAGAGTTGGAAGGTACCTTCTAGTCCAACCCCCTGCTTAGGCAGGAACACTATACCATTTCAGACAAATGGTTGTCCAATCTCTTCTTTAAAACTTTCAGTGTTAGAGAATTCACAACTTCTTGAGGCAAGTTGTTCCACTGGTTATTTCTCCTTATGAAATTTCTCCTTAGTTCTAAGTTGCTTCTCTCCTTGATTAGTTTCCATCCATTGCTTCTTGTGCCGCTTTCAGGTGCTTTGGAGAATAGATTGACTATCCTGCCATGTGAGAATATAATTCATTTTTGTATGCAAATACGAATTCAAATCATCCATGCAAACATCAATTCTCATATGCAGTTATAAGAATTATGAATTCAGCATGAAAAAATTAAGGATCAACAACAACTAGTCAATTCAAAGTTTATCTTCCAGGAAGCATATTGTTTTATTCTTCAAAGGATATTTCACAATATATTTATTTTTAGGATAGATGGAATATATAGAGATCAAAATTATTGGGCTTACTTTCTGGATGAACAAATACCCTTAGTCACTTTCTTTGGATATTAGTTAATCAACAGCCTATTCTGTTTTGTGAGCCATAGTTTTATTGCTTGGTTGTAACTTATTTCCGTAATACCTAATGATAATGCAGACTCTGACATCATTTTGCATCTAGAGGTTTAATAGAGTATTGTTCATTTAGGAATCCCTATGGACTTGCAATCTGTCATGTGTTGTCAGTATCTGTATGTGTTATTTTCCTATACAAGCCCATCAAGATGTTAATGGCTAACAGCCAAAAATGAGATCTGCTTTCTATCAACACCTTCAGTTTTATTAAGAATGGAGCAACTGGATGCATAAAAACACTAAACACTAAACAGTTGTCTCAGTAAATTGTAATAGGCAACACTATTAAACAGGGTTTTTTAAATGTTGTTTCTCAGAACCAAAATATTTTCTCAAAAGGTTTTCAATCCAAAGTTCTCCATTAATGATTGTTTTGAAAGGACATCCGTGCAATTTCTTCCAAAGTAATAATTCATGGCTCTAACAATATGGGATCAACTTCAGTGCAAAAATTTCACAATTCACATCGTCTCTTTCAGATTTTCATTCTTTTAAAATGTTGGCCTAATTGATCCAGAAATTCCTTGTCCCAGGCAAGTAGTTTTTCCTAACAAGGTTGTTTAAAAAAAAACAAACTTCAGCTTGAAGTAGAAGAAATTCAGCTCATAGAAATCAACTCTTGCCTCCATGAACCTCTGATTCTGTTATCCCAAAAGTGCTTTTTTTCCCCCCAAAAGGCAACTGGACTTTTTTTTTTCTTTAAAGACATTTCGCTTCTCATCCAAGAAGCTTCTTCAATTCTAACTGAATGATGGAGAATGGAATGAAAGTCAGAATTGAAGAAGCTTCTTGGATGAGAAACGAAATGTCTTCAAGGAACAACATAGTCCAGTTGCCTTTGGGGGGGGGAGTACCTTTGGGACAACCATGACCTGATATCACTTACATCCTAAACCTTCTTGGCTCCCCACTATGTCCACAAACTAGCATATAATGTATTTGTCATGGATCTGTTCTAAAAATGTATTCCTTCCCATGGGAGAAAATTGCAAATTAATAAGCCATCAGGGAGAAGTAATAAAATGGACAACTCAAATACCTAACTCTACCATTCCATACCTTCAGGAGGTTGACCGATAGTCGGTTTTTTTCTCAGTATTGATCCCATCCTTAGATGGGAGAAGAAAGAATGGCAGGAACAAACCTGACACTACTTTTTTTTATATTATAGAGAGTAGCAACACTGACCAACCTTATTTCAGTAGCTGGTAAAGGTGAGGTCTGTTGGGCAGCAGATTTTACACCAACATACTTCCTATCTTAAGAACAGAAGAAAGCATATTAACATGCTGGAAAGAAGAGCCCATTGCACTGATGCTAACTGTGAATCAACTATGTTTTATCTGTTAGATAAAACTATAAAAATAAATGAACTGATTAGTTAAATTAGGAGCCCTACTCTTTTTCAGTAGTTTAAAGAGGATAAGATCCAATAATAAGTCACATCTGACTATTTGATCCCTCCTTTCATTGGAGAACAATTTAGAAACTGGAATGAGGCTAGCAAAGAAAAGTTAGATATGTCTGCCTATTTTAAAATATTTATTTATTTGTTCAACTTGTATGGATACCTGAATCACAAAACAACTTTGGGCAAACTTACAAGCAAATTTTAATGATCAGAAAAAAACCATACATTTTGAAACCAACAGATTGATAACCAAGGACACCAATCAATATTATTTAAAACTCCTAGAGTTAAACACCCAGTGCTCTGCCCCAATGCATCATAGGAAAAGTCAACTCTTCAGTGTTCTTATGACATGCCAGTAGGATCAGAGCTATTTGACTATAGCCCTGAGCAAGCTGTCAAATGAGAAGCCACACTTCTCTCTTTTTTTTTTTTAATTTGATTTATATGCTGCCCTTCTCCGGAAACTCAGGGCAGCTTACAGTGCGTTAAGCAATAGCCTTCATACTTTTGTATATTTTTATACAAAGTCAGCTTATTGCCCGCACAGATGTTTTATTTCGGCTGTACACCGCCCTGAGTCCCACAGGAGAAGGGCGGTATAGAAATAAAAATAAATAAATAAATTAAATAAATAAACTGGGTCCTCAATTTACCTACCTTAGAAAGGATGGAAGGCTGAGTCAACCTTGAGCCTGGCGAGATTCGATCTTACTTTAATTGCAGACAGCTGGTGTTAAATTACAGTGCTTAGTCTGTTGAGCTATCCAGGCTCCTTTGACAACATTGTCTGATGTTGCAGGTTAATTCTGTACACTCACTCCACTTTATCTGGTGTGATAAGCAGAACTAACAGGAGGCAGGTGATCCTGTAAATAGCCTGGCCCTATCTAAGAAAGGCTTTGTAAGAAATAACCATTTTTGAATTACAACCAAGAACCTTGGTGGCGCAGCAGACTAAAGCACTGTTAAGTAACACCAGCTGCCTGCAATTATTGCAAGTTCAAATCTCACCAGGCTCAAGGTTGACTCAGCCTTCCATCCTTTTGAGCTAGGTAAAATGAGGACCTGGTTTGTGGGGGCAATAAGCTGACTTTGTATAAAAAAGAACACTGCTTAGGAGGGGGCCGAAAGCCCTACTAAGCAGGTATCTACAAAAGTATGAAGGCTATCGCTTAATGCATTGTAAGCCGCCCTGAGTCTCCGGAAAAGGGCGGCATATAAATCGAACTAAGAAATAAATAATAAATAAATAAATAACCTATTAGAACAGGGGTCTCCAACCTTGGCAACTTTAAGACTTGTGGACTTCAACTCCCAGAATTCCTCAGCCAGCTTTGCTAAAGTCCACAAGTCTTAAAGTTGCCAAGATTGGAGACCCCTGTATTAGAAACCATGTTGCTGCATTTTGAACCACTTGCAGGTTCCAAGTGGTCTTCAAGGGCAGCCCCATCTATAACACATTTCAGCAATCCAAAGGGAAGTAATTAAGGCATGAGTGAATGTGAAGCATTTCTAGAGCCTGATTACAACTTCTAAGTATATTATTTTTTACTGCTAGCAAATAATCTATCTATTGACTGTCATTTGAAGGAAAGTCTTCATGGATTACTTTGACTGATTTTTAATATCTAAATATTAATATTAACTAATAAGTCTATATTGTACACTATCTTATTTTTTGATTGAGAAGAAAGGCTGCTGCAGAAATTAAGTTTTTAAAGAGATGTTGTCTAATATAAGATGTCTGCAAATCTCTTAGCACCATGTTTGTACCCTGCGAATAATGGTGAAATTAATCAGAACTGACTAAGCAGCTGATCACCTTTGATTACAGTACATTTCTATATTAGACGGGGGTTTTTCCAATACAAAGGGAAACCAGAAGGAATTGAAGCTAAATTTAATAAGAGTAAAATATATAAAGAAACAAATGTTAAAATAAACAGGGGTGCTCTTACACTTGCTAAGTAATTAGGTTTATTGTGGTTTTCCTCACTTTTGTAGACATCCTAAATATTATGGGATAGAACTGGAAATAAAGTTTAAAGAAATCCCAATTAAAGATTTTGGCTAATAGCTGACCTTTCCGCTATCATTGATATAAATAATAATAAATTTCTTCCAAAGCTGCAATACGATTCTAGTCTTCCTAAGAACAAATCCAGCATTAACCTATTTATCTCATGGAGAATGTGAATAGATAATTCTTGAAGCTTTGCTTTAGAAAATAATATTAACAAAAACAAGCTCTTCTAAATCACAGCTACAAGGCAGACAAAAGAAAGTGTCACATTTCCTGTAAAAACAAAGTGATACAGAATTAAAAGGTTTATCACCTAAGCATTGCTCTATCGATAAACTGTGATTTGGTTCCACATCAGTGACTTTAAAAATAATCCTGCAATATAATATTGATCTCATCATATTATTTTTGCTTGTTTTTTCATTTAGAAAAGAAAAATCCATCACAAGGAAGTGATGGAAGAAAAGACATTTCTTTTTTTATCAATAAAGCAGTATATCTTAAATGTGAAAAAATAAAAATCCAAATTATGTTGTGTCTTTAAATAATATAGTTGGCAAGGAGTTTGAAGAAGTTTGACCCTTTTCTCTACTCTTCTTCCAAAATAAATAGATTAAAATAACCCTCTTCTATCATTCATAATCTTTGTTTTTCTCAGCCATATGGAGACTTTTATGTCTAATGCCCAGTTGAGAAGTGACTGCAAGGTCAAATGGACCATCTGCTGAGTGTCAAATGGGAATTTTCTTATTTATTCATGATTATCCTCAGATCCTTTTTAGAAAGAAGCAAGATTTAGAGAAGCCCTACTTTTCAAACCAAGGTTATGAATTTTAATGGCGTTTTTTTTTTCAAAACTATGTTCACTCTATCAATGATAAACATATTGCTGATTCATTTGATGAATACTTTCACTGCTGATACTTGGAATATTTTCTGCAACATCCAGAACAGCTAAATTTCGACAATCTCTATTTAAGATTTTTAATGGTAATTTGAGTATTAGTGCGTTTAGAATTCCAGCTAACATTCAATGCCTCTTTCCTTGAGAAAAAAATAAATGTTTGTGATGCTAATTGTTGTTGGTTGAGGATGGAAATGTTAGTATTAAATTATTAACATGACTCAAATATATTTTTGCAAAATTCTTCCTACATTAAAATATCTATACTGTGATTCAAATTTAGCTTTATAATCCATTCAAATATAATATTATAGCTTTATAATCCATACAAATGTGGATATAGATTGTCCACTCATTTTAGAGAACTAGGGTGGAAAATCTTTAAAGGAATCCCAGCTATATATTGATACACTCAGGTTATTGCAGAAGGCCTCAATAATCACCACCCAAATCTCTCCTTGTATTTTTCCTTTTTCTTTAGATTTTCCCCTTTGCTCTTTCCATTGAAAGGACAGTGTGAGAGGAAGCAGTAACTCCATCCTTGCCTTTAGACAGAGAGAGAGAGAGAAAAGAAATATCTATAGTTATATGCCTTAGGGTCCATTAGCCCATCTGCAAACAATTCATTTATTTTTTTTTCCTTCTGGGAGAAAAGTGGTGGTATATCACTACTATTTCAGTATACTCGTATTATACTACTATATATTATACTATATATTTTATAGTATACTATTTATAGTATTCTATTTATATTACTGTATACTATATATTTCAGTATACACTGTCACTATTTTCCTACCAATATCATAGGTAATATTGGAGATTCTTTTGTAAAGGTTGCTTTTGGGGACCAACTGATAATGTTTGCTAGGATATGCTATCGCCTGGAGGAATCTTGATGGACTCTGCAATAATAGCCAAACCAAAGTGAAATAAGGACTCCTCTCTACTTTTTCTTCTTTTTAAAAACTTTTTAAAACAACTGTTTAAAAAATTAATGGATGTGACGATTATAAAAATCCTAAGAACATTACTTTCCGGTCTCCTCAATTGCATTGCATCACCCCTGTCTCACAGATTCAGCTCCTGAGGTTTGTTTTTTGCAACCTCCAGAATAGGCTAGACTAGTAAGTGGGGGACATTTTACTAACCTTGGAAGGATGGAAGGCTGAGTCAACCTTGAGCCTGGTGAGATTCGAACTGCCAAATTGCAAGCAACCAGCAGTCAGCAGAAGTAGTCTGCAGTACTGCATTCTAACCACTGCGTCACCGTGGCTCTTTAATTACAGCTATGTGTATTAAGAATCCTTAAAGTCTCTATGTATGAGGATCTCTGCCTTCTGCATTGCTTGAGTATTCATCAGGATACTACCCAGCATTGTAGACACTTAATTGACCTAATTAAAGTATCTTGCCTAAAATTACATTACAGGCAGTCCTCGACTTATGACCACAATTCAGCCCAAAATTTCTATTGCTAAGTGAGACAGTTGTTAAGTGAGTTTTGCCCCATTTTATGACTTTTCTTGCCATGGTTGTTAAGTGAATCATTGCATGTGCTAAATTAGTAGCATGGTGGTTAAGTGAATCTGGCTTCCCCATTGACTTTGCTCGTCAGAAGATCACAAAAGGTGATCACATGACCCCCGGGACACTGCAGCCAACATAAATATGAGTCAGTTGCCAAGCATCTGAATTTTGATCACATGACCATGGAGATCCTGCAATGGTCATAAGTCTGAAAAACATTAGTAAGTCACTTTTTTCAGTGCCGTTAAAACTGTGAATGGTCCCTAAATGGACAGTTGTAAATCGAGGACTACCTGTATTCTCTGTAGGTGCTTTATACAAGCTGTAGCATGATTTCTTGGTATTCCATGTTACTATGTCAGACCTTCTTTACAGATAATCAGCCATTATGGCGTTTCAAGTTATACAGGGAGTTCTCGACTTATGACCGCAGTTGGCACCAGAATTTTCATTGCTCAGCATATTGGCAGTTGTTAAATGAGGTGTGCTATCTTTTTTTTTTTTTTTTTTTTGCCACATTTAAGCAAATCCTTGGAACTGTTAAGTACATCATTCAGTCATTAAGAGAATCTGACTTCTCCCATTGACTTTCCTTTTCAGATGTTAGCTGGGAAAGTTAACACGCTGCACTCATCATAAATACATGCTGGGTGCCAAGCTCCCAAATTTTGATCACATGATCATAGGGATGCTACAACAACCATAAGTATGAGTCCTAAGTCATTTTTTTTCAGTGTAATTGTAACTTCAGTTGCTAAACAAACAATTGTAAATTGACAGCTACCTGTATTTAGAGCTAAGTGTGCTTAACTGGTCCAGAACATATTTAATGATATACCCAGACATGATTAGATTTTCACCATATCTCAGTGTCTTTTTAATTATTTCATTCCCAAAACTCTATGAGCCATTTATTGAATAATTTACACATAAATAAAACAAAGATTCTCTCAACTTGAGCTTGACTCATGTCTATAAATTTTCTTGATGACAACAGTTCATCATTGTCTTTTTTCTAGGATTTTTTTCCCATCCCAGTCTAACTTACTAACCTGTGATTTTCCAGTGACCTACCTATCATCCATCCTCCAAGCACTAACCAGCAGTAACTCTGCTTAGGTTTTTCAAAATCAGCCAAGGATGGTTAGATATTGTTGCCTGCTGGGACTCAGCATGCAGTTAGTGTTTCAACAAGACTGTGCACATCAGTCACATATGCTGCCTCACCAGGCTGCTCTTGCTGAACAGACAAATAACCCAAAGCATCTATTTTTTCAGAGACTGGATTAAGCATGTTAGATAAGATATTTTAGAGGTGATATTAAGTCAGCTACTTGGAGCAGGAGCTCTTCACGGACTTGTTTAATTTGAAAAATTAATGACAAGACTCTTACAGTGTCCAAAATGCTAAAATGAATATACAGGTAGCCCTTGACTTAACAACTATTCTTTTAGTGACTGTTCAAAGTTAAAACGGCACTGAAAAAAGTGACTTATGACCGTTTTTCAAACTTAGAACCATTGCAACATCCTCATGGTCATGTGATCAAAATCCAGACACTTGGCAACTGACTTATATCTATGACAGTCGCAGTGTCCCACGGTCACGTTTGCAACCTTCTGACGAGCAAAGTCAATGGGGAAGCCAGATTCACTTAACAAACATGTTACAGCTGCAGTGATTCACTTAACAACTGTGGCAAGAAAGTTGGTCAAAATGGGGCAAAACTCACTTAACAACTGTCTCACTTAGCAACAAAATAATTGGACTCAAATGTGATTATAAGTAGAGGACTACCTGTATTATATTTTCAGGGCTGTGCAAAACATCCAAGTGCAGTGCTTCTCAGCACAAAAGTGTGTTGTACACACACGTGCAATGACTTGCAAAAAAAAAAATACAACTACTTTACTATTGAAAATTACACTTTGTGGAACATCTTAAAACCTTTCACAACCTTGCTGTGTAGTTTGGCGGGTTACCACTGTTGAAACTTTAAATCTTTTAACAAACATATTGTATTTAGCTTTAGCTTTCTCTTTTCTTTCATATACAGTTTGCAAATTGGATGCTGCAGATTCTAATTAAACGTGAACTTAAAGGAAATGCATCTATTAACAGTATTCCAGATTCAAGGAAACCAGAAAACCAATAAGACAGAAAGCCACACAAGACTTTTTTTCCCCCTTGAGGACTTTTTTCCTAATGTCATTCTGCTCAAATGCTTATCAGTTCAGTGTTTTACAATATATACAGAATGATTTTTATTTTAAAATCTGCTCCAGAAACGGGCACTTTTTGACAACAAGTTTGTCACACAGTCAGCAAGATGCTTTAGACTGAATTTGGCATTTTTATCTGTCTATTCAGTCCTTATGATTATTATTATTTATAACAATTTTATGTACCTGGAGGTGAAAATAAGTGAACGTCATGGAGAAAATATATGGTCCACCTGAATATTATATTGGTATTCCTGTCTGCCATTTAAAGTGATTACCACTGATCAGTGGTGAAATGTAAAATTTGTTACTACCGGTTCTGTGGGCATGGCTTGGTGGTGGTGGGGTTAATGTGACTGGGTGGGTGTGGCCAGCTTTTTTTTTTTTACCTTTTAAAACCATTTTTTCTACAACCTCTTCAGCCGAAGAGGTTGTAAAAAAAACACCTTTAAAAGCCTCTGATGATTCCAGCTGAGTTGCCTGATTAGCAGAGGCTTTTTTTTTAAAAAAAAAAACATTTTTTCTACAACCTCTTTGGCTGAAGAGGTTGTAAAAAAATGCTTTTAAAATCCTCTGCCGATCAGGCAACTCAGCTGGGATTGTCAGAGGCTTTTAAAAGCATTTTTTCTACAACCTCAAAAGGTTGTAGAAAAATGCTTTTAAAAGCCTCTGACGATCCCAGCTGAGCCGTACAATCATCAGAGGCTTTTTATTTTTACTTTTAAAAGCATTTTTTTGGCTGAAAAGGTTGTAGAAAAAATGCTTTTAAACATAATTTTAAGATGCTTTTGATGATTGCGCGGCTCAGCTGGGAATGGAGGAGCAGGGATTTTTGCTACCGGTTCTCCAAACTACTCACCGCCATCGCTACCGGTTCGGGCGATCCAGTCCAAACCGGGAGCATTTCACCCCTGCCACTGATGACAAAATAGAAGAAATACTGTATATGAATCATCTTAGTTTAAATAACTACAAAGAAATCTTATGTTTTTATATTCATAATACTTTAATCGTAAGTAGAGAATCAGCCCTTCGAAATTCAGCATCTGGTCAAAATGAGCCAAAGCAAGTTTGCTCAGAAATTATATTTAGACCACAGCATTCTCATTAGAATGTGACTTTCACTGTTTTATACATGTGTGTTGTAACCTGTAAATAACCCAGGTTCTACCCTGGTAAGAGTGTTTATAGCTACTGCATTAACACTCAGAGAATGTTTTAGTGAGAAAAGTTAAGACTGCAATTCTTCATTTACCTACAGGAAGTGGGCAAGTATGTCTTGAGTTTGCGTTTTAAGTTCAGGCTTAATCAGGGGTGAAATCTAAATTTTTTTGCTACCGGTTCTGTGGGCGTGGCTTAATTAGTGGGTGGGGCTTGGTGGTAAGGTGACTGGGAGGGCATGGCTTGTTGGTCAGGTGGGCGTGGCCAAGTCAATGTCACTTCTTTGCCGTTTTTTAACCTACAAAACACAACACAACACAACTGGCTCACCCACAATATAAAAGCAGCTGTGCTAGACCCAAAATGGCCCCTGCAACAAGCAGGAACCTCACACAGCCACAAAAAGCCCAAAAAACCAACTTTCACACTTTACACACACAAAATTCCACATACAGCTTTGTGAGATTTTGTGTGATTGTGTAGTTAGAGTGAAACACTACAGAAACACACTAAATCTCAGAAAGCTGCACAAATATTATTTTATTTTATTTTATTTTTATTTTTATATAAAAGCAGTTAAATTTAAAACTTCCTAAACTTTAAATGACTAGGTCTAAAAAAAGAACTAAAAAAAAAAACAAAACCAATTAACTATTTTTTTAAAACTCCCAAAGGGGAAAAAAACTTACCCAATTGAACAGGGGTCTCCAACCTTGGCAACTTTAAGACTTGTAGACTTCAACTCCCAGAATTCCTCAGCCAGCTTTCCTTTGCTGGCTGAGGAATTCTGGGAGTTGAAGTCCACAACTCCCTGCCTGCTTGATTGCAGGCAGGGAGATTCAGTTGCTTGCTGATGCAATCGATTGCAGGGATTACAGCAAGGCGTTGTGACCAGCAGCTAAAGTAAGCAAGCTGAGGGGGGGGAAGGGGAGGGATTTTTGCTACCGATTAGCAGGCAGAGCCATTTAAAAGGAAAAAAGTTTTTTTCTTTTACATGGCTCTGGCGATCCAAGCTGAGTTGCCTGATTAGCAAGCAAGTCAGTTGGGATCGTCAGAGCTTGGCTGGTCAGAGCCATTTAAAAGAAAAAAAAGGCTCTGATGATCGCGCGGCTCAGCTGGGCATGGGGGGCGGGAGCAGGGATTTTTGCTACCAGTTCTCTGAACTGCCCGCCGCCATCGCTACCTATTCGCCTGAGTCGGTCCGAACCGGGAGCATTTCACCCCTGGGCTTAATCCTCCAATACTTCAATGATATGTGTAAAGCTGGACTATGCCTCTTATTCATTAACAATGCACATGATTCCTGTTATTCCTGAATCCTTATAAGCTTTCTCCCCGCCCCCCCAAAGAATAAATGTGTTGTGGTAGTTTTCCTCTCATCAAGCTCCACTTCACATCCCCCAAAGCATGTCAGATCAGACAAATATGTATGGAATGAAATTCCTCTGTATGCAGTTGCCCTGATCTGATCCAACTAGTCTTTGAACAAGGAATACTTGCAGGATATATTTCGTTCCTACACAACACGTTTTTCACTTCTTTCATAAACAACATGTATCTGTGTGTGCATCCTTACCTCAGATCCACTTAGGTTGAAAGCAACAGGAAATGCAAACTTACATTTTTGCTTTTGCTGTTGTTAGTTATAATCCATCTTTTCTTCAGGAGCTCTGGATTGCTTATATAAAGGGATATTGTTTTACTTAGTCCTCAGAAAAACTCTTATCAGGTAGGTTGGACTGAGAAAAGGTCATTGGCCCCAAAGTCACCAAGAGAATTTCCAGGCCTAAAGGTGTACTTGAACCAAGTCTCCCTGGCCTAATACCTTGGCTCTACTTCACTCATGTGCAAGTGCCATAGGCATTGCATTTATCATTAATTTTATTAAAAGCAACAGTCTGATTCAACTGTATGAAAGTAACACTGTATGCAGGCATCCATTTAAATGCCTTAAAATGGTGCATCTCAATCTCAGGAATTTTAAAATGTATGGACTTCAACTTCAATATGCTGGCTGGGCATGTCTAGGAGTTGAAATTCCTGAGATTGAGAAACACTGCCATGAATATTGAGTGAATTGGTTTGCTTTCAGATGCTGCTATTGGCCTGGTAATGTTGAGCAATAGGTGATGTATTGAATGGATTGCAGAATTGAAAACTGGCTAGTATACATTTATTTTTGCAGACATTTTAGCATGCTGTATATATGCTTCAGTTGTCCTATAATTGCCAATTAACATTTCTTTTTTAAAACTTTTATATAAACAATTTTATCTATATAGACAAGGAAATGTACAAAAATAAGTGAGGGTATATATAAATATGTTAATGTTCATATGGAAATATGCATTGTACATACAAGAATGACTCAGCGAATGTATTTTTGTTTTCTGCCGCTCAGAAGTCATACACTACATTCACATGTATGTATTTTACATACACATTCATCCACATCCCATATAGAAAAAGGAAATGTAGAGTTACGTCCATGAGTCTAAAATTATCATTCTTCAATAAACATATGACTAGAGCTGCAGAGTTTATATCAAGGCTTTTCTAATCTCCTTTGGAATTTTGGTGCTTCACCCCCTTGAATTCCATATCTTTGTCCATATTGAGTAGGAATTCTTTGAATTGTATTCTCAGAATTTGTCTGGAAACTACCAAATTTGGGAAAGCTGATTGCTTGTCAGCTTTGAAGTCCTCTACAAATTAATTAATGGAAAAAAATCCTATGAAATAATCACAATTTAATTCTAAACAAATGTGTCTATGATGAAACAAGTAGATACTCAACCCTAGATTGTACTAACATAATATTGGACTCCAAAAAGATGGCATTATGGCAAAGTAGC
The DNA here is from genome assembly GCF_029215685.1 of Pituophis catenifer annectens. NCBI lineage: Eukaryota > Metazoa > Chordata > Lepidosauria > Squamata > Colubridae > Pituophis > Pituophis catenifer. The sequence goes on from NW_027256886.1 coordinate 62,909,759, forward strand.
ATGTATTTACAGTATTTTCCAATACTAATTGAAGAATGACACTTTCTCCTCACTTGAACTAGTCAGAGGATGCAGAACAGGACATTTTCACTGCCTATATTAAATTATACCTGAACCCAGATAGAGGGCATTTTGAAGTTCATCTCACCTTTACAAAGATTGGTCCAGATTGCTTCAAACTGTTATCCTGAAGTAACAGAAGAAAAACATTTTTTCCTCCAAAGGATTTCACACAAACCAATGTTCTTATCTTTTTCAGAATTGCTTTCCTGATTGCCTCTGCAGTCCATGTTCACTACTATATAACAGAATAGCTTAGCATAGAGAATTGGGCACAGATTGAAGTTACCAAGGTATCTATGTTACCAATTTGGCCTGAACAAAAAACATAAGTCCATTGGAAATGTCTGAATTGCTTCCCAATGTCACTTTCTCCCTCAGCTTCTTATCCTGCTCAGAAAGCTGCCTCCAAACTCATTGATCTCTTACATGAATATACTTCCCATGGAGTTTAATAGAATGTACAAGGAAATATATTTAGAATTACGGCATTAGAATTAAGGCTTAATTTCATTATTCCTTTGATAGTGCAATAACTAAGCAATCAAACAAAACTGCTTTGGTTTAATTCTCCCATGTGTATAAGTCTGCCATATGTACTGCAATAGTTTCTGAGACTTTTTTTGTTTTTCTTGCATACCATATAGACTTTAAAGGGCTATATAGAGAGAGTATATCTCAGTTTTACCACAATTTGGGTACAATCCTATGCGTGTTTGCCCTAAAATAAATCCCACTGCACTCAGTAAGGCTTACTCCTACGTTAATGTGTATAAATTTGTAGCCTTAACTATTCTGAATATTTCAGATGATATTGCTTATCATGATAACATAAAGCATCCTGTGCTGTTCTGATACACTTTGCTTTTGATATTAGATGCAACTTATTTGCACATTGTCTATAAAAGTCTAGCCCCAATGGACTTCCCTGATGATACATAACCAGTATTTGGGAAGGCAGAGGAGGAAGAACTGACTTCATTGATTGGAACATGCCAATTTATCTAATCAAATTGTGTGCAATCTTAATGGAGCCATCTTGTCATTTCAGTAAATAGGAGGGCCTTACATGAGCTGAGCCTATTTGAAAGGGAATTTAAGCATTAAAAAATCCAATTCATATTAAATTTTCCAATTGTGATAGAGAAAAATTATCTAGAATTCATTTTCAGTCTCATCATATCTACCATACAGCTGATGAGCTGAGACTATGTCTGAACTTCATTGCAATTATATCCGTTTAATAACTGATATAGGAAAATAGCTGATATAGAAATGGAGAAAATAATTTCATATAAGTACCTTTAATTGTAGTATCAGATTTTTCAGAAAAGCCTTAACAAATCTATCACACTAACAGAGATATCCTTCATAGCTTGTTTTACTAGTTCCAGAAGGAGCACATTTCTGGATCATTTTTACATCAGGTCTGAACATAAAATCCATGTGAATTGCTGCTTAATCTGTCAGTGACTGTGCATTATGTATTTTAGACTTATGCCTATTGTTCAAGCTGCTGAAGGACTGTTATTTAGAAATATTCAGCTCACTAAATACCTTTGTATTTCCCTGAGTACCTTACACAGCTTGCTAACATTACATACCTGTTGTGTAGAAAATGTTATCTGAAAGTTATTTTTGGTGGACAGGTGCCAAATCATCATTCATCAGTAAAATCATTATGAAACTTACAGTGCAAAATGTGTTTCTCAACAGTAATTGATTTAATTTAGACTCAGGAAATCATACTGTGAATATGTATAGTATAGCTACACATTAATTGTACAGTGGATAACATTTACTGTAAATATCTGTATACAGTAAATGCATCTAGAATAACTTTTTCCCCCATGGTAAATATACCATGTTCTATTTGTGTTATTTTTAAGGTAATCTCACAATAATCATATTCTCAATACAAGTTCTGTACTAAAAAGATATTAAGCCTAAAGTAGGCTCGTATGTACAAACTTTTACACATATTTTTGTATTGTGATTCATATGCTATATATCGGAGACTTTCTATTAATTTGTAAACTACATAAATTATTGTAAACTTTTAATTAAAAAATATTTTAAAACCCATAACTACTTTAGTTATTTTTTCTCTACACAGAATAGGAAAAAAAATCTAAAGCAACACTATCACATGCTGAGTGGCAATTTTCTTTTATTATATACATGGGAACATTTTTTGCACATATCAAAATATGTGCAAAATATCTAGGTACCTCCAAATTAAGCTTCTGCCATCAGAATTGCTTGTTTGTTACTGCTTGTGCCTCTGCCTTTTGCACAAGTTGAAGTGTCTTCAATGGCAGCCCCATGTACAGCACATTGCAACAGCCCAATTGAAAGGTGAACAGGACATGAGTGATCATGAATAGAGCCCTTCATCAAGGAATGGGCACAACTGGTACTCAATACAGAGTTGTGCAAAGATCCTCCATGACTGCCACCTGCTCAAACAGCATGAATCCAGGTGGATCCTCAGATTGCCCATAGTGGTGTTATGCTAGAATCAGAGACCTCCAAAACCCATACATACATTCATCCTAAAGTTGAATACAAGCTATACATTCATCCTAGGGTTCTGTTGAAGCTTCTTGTTTCCCATCCAGACCCTCACAGCCTCCGGACACCGAGATGTCCACAGCATCACTTAATTCACCAGGTGATATCTCACCCCATGTTGACAGGTGAACTCACCCAGCAGTCTCATGTAGATGTTAAATTGCATAGGGAAGAGCACTACCCCTACAACATTAAATTACAAAAAGATTAAATTACAAAAAGATTACAAAACTAGCTTTTTTCTGTAGAAAAAATGGATAAAAATGAAGGGAAGACAGAACAGAAAAAACAGTACTTAGCAAAGAAGCCCATATTTATTAACATGGGCATTTATTTCAAATTTGGAGATTTTAGAACAATAAAATCGAGGTTTATCGAAGTTTACAGGCTTAATAATATGCAGTTTTTAGTAAGCCAATATAGCCAGAATGTTTTGACAAAAAAATATTTCATTTTTATTACTTATCCTTGGCTATCATTTTTTAGGACAAAAGCAAATCAAATCTACTTTATCTCTGTTTAACAGTTAATCCAGTAATAATAGTTTAATAGCTGTCACTACATTTTAGTGGCATTTTCTTTTCTCTGAGATCATCCGAGATCCATCAACAGCAAAGTGGAGTTGAGTCAACCCCACCCAAGAGGAAAAACAGTATAACTGACAGCAATGGAAATTCTCCCGTAGGTGGGCTTCCGCCGAGATGTCCTTCTAATGAACTTCTCTGACGCGTCTGTTTCAGCACCATATATCGTGGACAGCTCCCAGCTCCGCCGTTGGCTTTTTTTTACTACCAGGCTTAACGAATCGCCGAACTGATTCGTTAGGAAAAGTCAAGCCGAACCCCTGCTTTTCTATGACCCTCCCTTCCCTAAACCTCCAGCTTCAGTTCATTTCCAGGCACCAGTAGCCTCAAGAGGGTGGCCTGCTTCCTAAGCAGCCATGGCAGAGCGAAGAGAGCTGCAGCCGGAGAAGAAAGAGGAAGAACTCCCCGATTACTTCGCGGCACTAGGCGCCGGGAGCCCCAAGCCCAGGCAGAAATACGGAGGCATGTTTTGCAACGTAGAGGGCGCCTTTGAAAACAAAACCCTGAACTTTGCTTCTTTCAGTTGTGAGAAAAGAAAAGGGAGCCGGAAGCTTGACCGCGAAGACTCCAGCCAGCAGTCCAGCGAATCGGAAGAGCAGATTGAAACCAGCCATGGGAGTCCAAACACGGCGTTCCCTACAACTTCAGTGCCAGAGCCATGTCCGCCTTCACCTGGGATTACGGAGCAGCTGCCTACCGGTGACCATCAGGTAAGGGAGAAAAGAAGACACGGGGGATAGCCGTCCCGGGAAGAAGGAAACTTTTTGAATTTCCCATTAACTTTATATGCCACTCCCCATCCCCCTCGACTTGGCCCTTTTTTTCAGGAATGTATTTAATGGCAGAACATTTGAAACATGTCCATAAATATAAAAAAAAAAAAAAACAACGGTCCCATCGTTTTGCATTTTGCATCCAGGTATGCGTTTGTCCGCGAAGCAGGCACCGCCACGGGCTACAGGGAAGGCAGGTCTTTTCCCCTATGGAACAGCCACAATATGTCAGCCCCACTTCTTAAATCAGAGGGCGGTTTTAAACTAAAGCCGCATCTTTTCGTTTTACTCTACCATTGCAGCGGGAGCAACCTAAAAAATGGAGAAGAGGCAAGGTGACGATTGATTTTGCAGCCACTGTTACCCCTCTTTAAACGGCTGGGGTAGGTTTCACCAGTGTTTACTGTGCGCGTGGCTTTACTCTCGCAACCCTTTCGCTCCTGCTGGTGGGGCACTTGAGACTTTCACCTACAGCCCCGCAGAAAGACCAGAAATAAGAATCAGTCACGTGTTTGTTTTGCAAGGCAAATACCTAGGAGAGGAGCGAGTTTTGACTTCTTAACCTTCCCGGAGCAGAATTTGCATCTAAATGAACGGGTATGCTCTCGTCCCCTCCCTCACCTCTCTCCGCTCAGGCAATCCAATCGCTGTGGTTTCTGTGTTTGAAACTCAGTGGGCGCTGGCGGCTGATTGGTTGATACTAACGTGAATCCGAGGCTGCTCCGGGATGGATAGGGGAATAGTAACTCGTATTAAACCTACTAGATTAGAGGGATTTATTTATAGGGGATAAGGATAAGCATATGGCTGCAGTGTAAAGTGGCGTTTGTAAAGTTGCAGTTGAGTCGTCGCACTTATTCCCACTAAAGCTGATAGTGACACTAAAGCTGACAGTGAGGGGTCCTTGGTGCTCTCTGAACTTGCTTTATTGCGTTTCATTACACAAGCTACACTAAGTAACACCATCACTTACTGATAGCTGATCATTTTAAACGGGAAGAGAATAGGCGCAATACGCATACGCCTTCGGCTTCAGCGGCGCGTTTAACTGGCCTTCTGAATTAGCCTACTTTCTGGCTTTGTGTAGTCCGTCCAAGCCTTCAATTAACCAAGCGGGTTACGCTTAGCAAAGTCCCTAAGCCATCACCAGCACAAATAGCCAAGATTAACGCTACCCAAGCGAAATAGGCCAGGCAAGCACACCCTCGAATGTTTTATCTGAAGCATTCGACAAAGATAAGCTGTGGCCAGACACAAAATGCCCCCCCCTTTCTTTTTTCTTTTTGGCTTTTCAATGGCTACTTGAACGCAACAGAAAACTCGGGCGAAGGTGGAAGGGGGCGGAGTAAGGGGAGCAAAGAAACCTTTTTGTCATTCCTGATTTATGGCTGTTAATAAAGGACGGGACACATGGCACGATGGAAAGGAGGAGGAGGAGGAGAAGAGTTTATTTGGAGAATTCTCACTTAGGATTTTGAAAACAAGGGGTTCAAAAGCAACCACGATTCTGGTCTGTAGAAATGTAGATTCTGCGAGGTTGCATATATTCATTATGGGATCAGGATTCGTGGACCAGGATCCACTCGATCAGAAACATAAATAGGTACCCTATCTCTGCGTGTATAAATGGACGTTTGGAAAAGGACGGGTGTTGTCCGTCCGTGGAGGGGGAATTAGAGAAAATGACAAAATTCGATGATCGATATTCTACCGGATCTGAAATGAACGCATTTCACTATAGATCGAAATATTCCTTCTTGCTAGAATAGACTCTCTTGGCTAAACCTGATACCCAATCAGATCGATACTGGACTAGTATCTCGGGTACAACTGAATAGAGGCCGGCCTGGCTTGACAACAAAGAACACGTGTCCGTGAAAAAGACAACCTTCTCAGATCTTCGCGGGAGGTTGTTGCTGATGCTCAGGAAGAGAAAATGGGGACTCGGCTAATAAATTGCCCGTTCCACTTCGCTCTCTCTATTTTAAATTATTGTCTTAAAAAGATACATTCCTAGACGGTTGAGCAAACACTTCTGATGAAATAAAGAAGACGATCGCGATCCCTTGCAGCTCGCTCTATTTTGAATTTTAAATAAGTATTGTGTTAAAAGATACATTCCTAGACGGTTGGCCAAACGATTGTCCCGAAATAAAGCGGGAGATCGCTTTCCACAAATGGGCGCAAGCAACAGAATTCCCACCAAATCAAGGAGATGCTCCTTCCAAGGGAATATCTGGCTTTCAGGACAAAGTCTGAAATTCAGACCTGAAATAGGGCGGAGGGAGGGGGGGAGGGGAAGTATCCCGTTCCAAAAGCGGGACTCTTCCATGTCTAACCAAGCCAGGGTGCCCCGAAATCCCGGGGCAACCAGGGCCTTCCTGCCGCCAACCCAGCAACCTCCAGCGGGCTCGGCCACGTGTTCTTTGTTGTCAAGCGAGGGCGGCCCAGAACCTTTGTTGGCCAGGGAAGGGGCCGCGTCTGCTGGCAGTCTGCCCGGAGGGAGGCCTTCCCCAAGCGGAGCTGCCCGCCCGTCTGGGGAGCGGGAGGAGGTGAGGGGAGTCTGTCTCGTATTTAGCAAAGGGGCGAAGGCGGAATGCTAATCAGGCAGCTGCTCAGAGAGGCTGAGGGCCGGCGGAGCAGCGCGAGCCACCGCGTCGCCGCTCTCCCTCCCCCCTTCCCTCCTTCCCCCTCCACCCCTTGCCAGAACAATCCGCCCGCCAGGGAGGTGCGCGCGCGCGCAAACGCGCCCCTCCACGCGCCCTCCGCCGCCGCCGCCGCTTCTCCTCTCGCCTCAGAAAGGCCGCTTCGCCTCCCCTGCCCTCCTTCCCGCACTGCAGGCGCGGCCTCGAGGCGAAGATGTCCTACCAAGGCAAGAAGAACATCCCTCGGATCACGGTGAGGTGAAGCGCCTCAGGCATATTTCCTCGCCGCTTTCTCTGCGGCGAGGAGTTTCCGCGCCGACCTTCGGCGGCCGAGGCGGGTGGGTGGGTAGCTCCAAAAGTCTGGCTTCCGCGAGACCCCGAGGGCGCAAGGTGGAGAGGTGGGGGGGCTTGGGAGGAGGCCTCCCTGTGGCGCCCCTGAGGTGAAGATGGTACGGCGGGGGGGGGGCGTTGGTTTCGTCGCCCAGAGCTGAGGGTGGCTCGGGCTGGGGGAGCGGGAGTGGAAGCAGGCGGGAGGAGAGAGCGAGGATCCCGCCCGTTCGGGAGGGGAGACAATTGTCCGGCCACCTGCCTGGGGTGCCGGGGTCCCAAAGGCCTGGGGTCCCGCCTTTGGTGGTTTTGCGACGAGCGCTACCGGGAACTCTTGGAAACGGGTCGGCCGAGCTTGCTGGACAGAGGCTGCTCGACCGCAACCGGGCTTGGCTCTGGATGAGACGGGAGGAGTTGTCAGGCCAATTCATCGGGGCTGTAGGACCAGTAAAAGACGAAATGAAGGCGAATAGATGTGTCCCAGGATCGTGTTGAAGGATCCAATCTGGGTCGGTCACCGGGACCAGAGGTTTTGTCTTCCGAGTTTCCGACTCTGGGCCAGCGGTGGAGGAGGCGGGAAGGCTCTGAGTGCCTCGGGGCCTTGGGGGTCCTTGGCTTGCTTAGGCATGGAAGAGCACCGCATTTGGGACGGGATGTCCCCCCCCCACTCGCCCCGGTTCTATTTCAGATCTGAATTTCAGACTTTATCTGAAAGTCGACCTTTTCCCCTGGAAGCCGCATCTCCTCGATTTGGTCAGATATCTATTGCTTAAGCCCGTTTATGGAAAGCGATCTCCAGCTTTATTTCAGGAGATTTGTTTTGCAGCCCAACTGTCTAGGAATGTATCTTTATAAAACAATAAAAGATTGTATCCCAAAGCTCCAGCACCAGTCCGAAAGGTCGGAAGATAAAACCTCTGGTCCCGGTGACCGACCCGGATTGGATCTTGCCAGTACAAGATCTTCAGATAGTTGGGTAGGCAAAACTCAAAGAAGGGCGGTATTCTTTTCAAAACATTTTCTCCCCACTACGAATTTTTGTCGCTGTTTACCATTGTTTGAATGGAGGGTTCCTTGTCCAGCCCTTTCAAATCCCACAGCAGCTCTCTCTGTCTCTGTCTCTCTCTCTCTCACACACACTCTCTCTCTCTCTCTCTCTCTCTCACACACACACACACACACACACACACACACACTTTTAGAACCATTGCAGAATTGTGAAATCTTTAAACCAAGAGTGCTCCAGGTGTACAAACGGAAGATAAAGAAGAATTTTTAGGCTATGCGAATCAATGCCACCTATAAGATGACATTTGGCACAGATAAGCATTACAATGTGTTGATGTGATGTTGCATCTCCTTTAAAAATCTTCACTGAACATCCTTGGATAAAATTGGGGGTTAAGTCACCCTATCTAACCTGAGAATGAGGGGGTGAGTTATATTTTTCTAATGAAAGTAGTAGTACACATCTGGAGTCTTAATTTGCTCCTTTGTTGGGTGTAATTCCCCCTGTAATCCTGAACTTCAGAAGGATTCAGTGGTGTTTTTAGCTTCAGTTGGAGACTCTTCATAATGGCTTACCTGTGTTCTGAGTTTTGCTGATCATAAGACAACACTTTGGTTGAATCAGACTTCTTTTATTTGGCTAGATATCTGTATTTCCAATCTATTGTATTGGATCTCTATATAGTACAGGGTAGTGTAATCCTGTGCATGATTGACTTGACTGCAGGTTTATGAGTAGATACGCATTGAGTTGTTACGCTCATTTAGCACAAAAGGGACCAGGTGTAACATTAGGGTGTTGTGTCAGAAGGAATCAGTGTTTTGGTGGCTATTATCAGGGATTCAATTTTAGTACATCCCATATTTCTTCTGTCGCCACGGTTTCTTCATCAGTGGGAGGAGCAAAAAATAATTACTTGCATCACTGTATATCTGCATACTTCTATTTATGGAACACAGTTACATAGTGCTTATGGTTACCTTAATGTTAATAGTCTGTATACATTGTTTTGTTTTGTTTTTCTTAGACTGAAGTCTTGTGCCCAGTTTAAGAATGATTTTAATGAAACTTAGTGGTAGTTACTTCTGAGTCTGGATATAAAAGAGCCTGATAATAAAACTGCTATTCAATATATTTTTTATTCTGTCCCTATATTTTGCTAAAAGTGTCTAATTTCTGGCCCACTGCTGGCTTTTTAAAGATTGTCGTAAGGATATGCCAGATTCACATATAGTAAATTATGATTAGATTGAATTAAATGAAAATGCAGAGTTATTAATAACCCTCTTCCTGGAGTAACATGTAATCTACCAATCAAAGTTTACGGGATTCTGAATGGAAAAGAACGAGTCCATGGCAATGTTAGAATAGTTATTCCCAAAGCTTCTTGGCATATTCATTTGGAAGTTTGGTAAGGGATAATTAGCTCCCAACACCTCTCCCCCATTAAATTCATTGGTCTAATCTTTCCTGGGTGAACCTAATCATTATTTTGGATACTGGCCATTATGTTTGATTACATTCTAATGCCACTTAAGGTTTATAGAGTTGGGATTTAAGTATGCATTATCATAATTCATTTATGCATTATCAATTTATTCTTGGCTGGTGAACCATTGTTCTTCTAATGGCCCTATAACTTATAAACTCTTAAAATGCTTTAATGGAAGAAAGAGGTTATACTTTCTGCATGCCCTCTCCATTGCAGTTCCCCATCTAATGCTAAATAACTTGGCTAAGTCTCTCTGCGTTGATAATTTCCTTTGATAATATTCCACTGTTCCTCTTCAGTAAAAAATAATGCTTCAAGGGTGTAAGGAATTTTTCATGAGTAAGCATTTGACTAAAGGGTTTCCTGATCCCAACTGATGTAGGGGTTCTTTAAAAATGTTTCTTCGTTTATGCTGTATGAGCCAGAGCAAACCAGCTCTGGAAATCTGAGTTGAAAAGAAGTTAAGAAAATACAGGTTGGCTCAGCATATCTGTTTTTCCCTGGTTATAATTCAAGCAGAATAGTTGAACAAACTTCCTTTTAGTTTTTATGTTTTTATTACACTCTTGTGTTGCATTACTGGTTGTCCAAGGCGGCGTGTGGCCCATGGACCACAGGTTCAACACACCTGTGGTAGACCACATCTTCTATGATTATGGGTAGTCCTCAACATACAACAGTTCACTTAGTGACTGTTTAAAGTCACAACGGCACTGAAAAAAGTGACTTATGACTATTTTTCACATTTATTACCGTTTCAGCATCCCCATGGCCATATGATTTACATTCAGATTTTTGACAGCTGACTCACATGAAAGTTGCAGTGTTCCTGGGTTTTGTAACCTGACAAGCAAAGTCAATGGAGAAACCAGTTTCAGTTAACAACCGAATTACTAATTTAAAACTGCAGTGATCCACACTGCACAAATGTGGCAAGAAAAGTTGTAAAATGGGCAAAACTCACTTAATAAATTTTTCACTTAGCAACATAAATTTTGGGCTCAATTGTGGTTGTAAGTTGAGGACTACCTGTATGTTAGAAGCAAAGGAAGCTTTAGATCAAGGATGTCAAACTCAATTTCATTGAGGGCCGCATCAGGACTATGGTTGACCTGAGGGGGCCAGGTGGGTGTGGCCAGCTGGGTGGATGTGGCCAGTTTGACACCACTCCCCAAACTGCTGACTTCTTCGCACTGGGTAGGCCAGGCCGAAGCCACACTGGCCCAATGTGTCCTCTTCGCATTGGGTAGACCTGGTTGAAGCCATGTGGGCTGGCCCCTTACATTTTCCAGGATGGCCCTGCAGGCCAGATCCAACCACCTGTGTTCGACACCCCTGCTTTCGATTATTAATATCTTGGGAAAAAAATGATTTATTTACCTTCCACACCTTTGTTTTTGGTGAGTCTGCATTTAGGGACCTAAGCTCCATATGACTATGAGACAGAATATGACTAGCCTTATATCCATCTCAGTTTAATAAAGAAGCCAGTGTTGATTGATAATGTTTTATTAATTCAGTGTCAACTCTTAGTGATTGTAGTTTTTTTTCTGAGACAAAGGCAAACACACATGTATCTTAAGTATCTTTATAATAAAATTTCAGCCACAAGACAATTTTTAGCCATACATTGCTGGGTGTGATAAAATGGGAGTTTTAAATGTGTTAAAATAAAATGATGTTTTCTTTTGTATTGCTTTCTTCCTTGTTTAATTATTATTATTGTTTCATTTTACTTAACAAAATTCAGTTTCTTTGATGGAAAAGATGTTCTTTTTGAGACTAGGACTGCCTGTGTCTATCTGTTTATCAATACCTTGCTTGATAAGTAAAGGTTACAGAAGCTTCACAAATTGTCAGCAGTCTCCTATCCCAAGCTGTCATCAATGAAAAGGTCCTGGAATTTCCCATGTGTTCATTGAAACAGAAAACATAGAAAGTATGGTATTTTTAACATTTATTTTTATCTAAGAAAGATATCAGATGAAAGGGGGGGGATCGTCATTTTAGTGAGGAAATGGAAAGAAAACAAATTGACTAGAGAAGTACAACCCTTCCCCTTTTGGCCCCTTGTTTGTAGCTATGTCACAGCCTGCATGCATGGTCTGTATCTCATTGTGTTGGAGACAGCATTTGAAGTGGTAGGGAGGCCTGGAGAGAGGAAAACAAAGCTCTTTTTATGAGAAAAGAATCAACCCTCCTTATTTCCAAGGCTGCAAAATGTAGAAAATCTTTCAATTTTTATTAAGAGCTGCCTATCTTCCTTCATATGGTATAATAGAAATGTTGACCAGATTAATGAGACAATTCTTAAAATTCATAAATGAACATTTTTCAAATTATAACTAGCCAAATCACAATGACAAGGATGTACAAACTGGTTTTGTTATGTATGTTATATTTAAATAAAATGTTTCAGAATTTAAAGATTGTGTCTGTACTGCAATCTATGCTCTACATGCATTGGGGTTTCTGATTATATACCAATATCTAAGGTGGCCTTTGAATGAAACATCTGAAATTATCTTGAAAATGTTTTGTTTGTTTACTTAAATTAGACTGACCGGTTGCTCATCAAAGGAGGAAAGATTGTCAATGATGATCAATCATTTTATGCAGATATCTTTGTGGAAGATGGTTTGATTAAGTAAGTTGGTGATTTGATTACATATATTTGCTTCAAAACATTGTATAATACACAGCAAACAGTTGCATGATTTAAGTCTGTGTTGATATTTTTTTATATGAAAATAATACATGTAGAACTTTTGCCTATAACAGCCTTCCCAAACCATTACTCCCATTGGCCAGAGTGGCAGGAATCCTAAGAGTTAATAGTCCAGATACATTTGGAAGTCACTAGGTTGGAGAAAGTTAGTAGATATTTGCATATGGGGAATTCTAGACCAAGATTAATTTTAAGGTGCTTTATTTTGAATAAATTAGTTTGTAGTTTAGATTACAACTGCACGTCATTTGAACGTGAAACAGCTTGTTTACATTATATTTGTATAGAGTGATTTGTTCCACCAAAATCCCAAATTCCCCACTATTTTCTATTATATCTATATGGAAACTAAAGTTTAGAAAAGCAGCTTATTGACCTCAAAAGAAATATATCTGTAACTTATGATGGAAATGTTGCCCCAAAGTGGCACTTTTTCTTTATGTAGAGCTGAGTAATTGTGAGTGTGAAACATTTCTATGTTAAAAGTGTCTCTTAATCATAAAAATGATAACTTAAAAGCAACCCTGTGAACATCAGAAATATAATTTACTGAATTAAACCTCCGGTTTTCATTGCATTTAGTAAGACAAGTCATTATTAGCATGTTCCATCCATTTCAGGGCATTTCAGTTATGCTGAATATCTTTAAAGTCTCGTTTCCCTCGAATGAAATTATTATTCAAATAATTTTTAATGTCATTTTCAGGCAAATTGGAGAAAACCTGATCGTTCCTGGAGGTGTGAAAACAATTGATGCTTATGGCCAGTTAGTTATGCCAGGTGGAATAGACGTTCACACTAGATTACAGATGCCTTTGATGGGAATGACTTCTGCTGATGACTTTTACCAAGGCACAAAAGCAGCTCTTGCAGGAGGAACCACCATGATACGTATGTAGTCACTTTGCCATGTACTTGTCCTGCTCTTGATGGAACAATCACACAGTAGCAAATTTGTAACTGGTTTAGTGATGGATTTGTAACTCTTAACAATCAACAAGACAGCTACAGCACTTGACTGAACAGTCATATAAAACTTGCATGAGAAATGTAGAAAAAGTGAGGTAGAATGGCTCAGACCTGGGCAGCCTACAAGTTTAATAAATTGTTATTATTGTATCAGAGTCAGGTGCAGTGTTGGTGGTGCCAGTGAGTTGAAGCAGAGTTTAGAAGTCTACAGTTAGAAGTTCACAGTCTAGTCCAGAGTTATAGCCATCATAGATAAAGGGCGGGTTTAGAAATGAAGAAACCAACAACTTGCAGGTCTGAGAAAAATAGAGTATGGCAATGACATAAAACAAAAGTTGTCCGTGTCAATTCTGTAGGTTCTGACATCACAGATTGGTTCAAGTCACCAAGCCTAGAATCTCAGAATAAAGCAAGCAGTTGGGAATGCAATTCTAATGTTGGGAGGTTGCTTCTGATGAAAAGCAACCATGTGATGGTTATTCTTAAATAGTCCCTAGTAGCATTGGGGTGGGGGAGAGACTGTTTGGTTCCTGAGTAGCAGATCAGATCAGATCAGTTCATTCTATCCTTCAAAACTACCCAGTGTGTTTAAGACTAGGCATCCTGCCAAGTTCTGCATCTGTGCTCACCTGTTCCTTCTCATTGTTTCCTTGATCAGCCCTAGCCAGGTTGGCCATTCATTTATTCAGAGCAGACCATAATAGAATTGTATAGAACCCATTGTTAAAAAAATAAATAAAGGAAGCTTGGAAACCAAAGAGCTGTTTCCCCTTAATTTTAAATGAGGACATTCCAACCTACCAACATGTTTTAAGTTATTCAACTATTTGAAGTGAACGAGTTACCCGATCTGAATTAAAACCATAACAAGGTGATCTGATGACCTTCCTACAGCAATCACTGCAGTAAAGGTTTTGCCCATGCAGTAAAGTGGCTACTAAAAAAATCATGAAACACAATTTCTTTATATTGCCCATTTTATGCTGTATCCATTCAGAATTGATAAGTCCACTTTTAAATAAATTTCCTAGTCATTCTGACCGACTTTATTTATACATTTAACTGGCAAATAACAGTAATCTTGTTATTCTAAGTATAACTAAATTTTGTTACATGCAAAATGCACAGTCAAATGATATGCTCAGTTAATTTTATGATTTGCACTTATCCATACTGTATATCTGTAACCTGATTTACACTAGCGAGTTTTATATGTTCTGGTTTTTGACTTCTAAATTGAGCAAATTTGTCTTCTAAATTAAGTAAATTCAGATTAAGTTTAACACTCAATAACAAAGGGCTATAATTCTCTTACACTGCACGCTGAACCATTTATATTACCACATACCTACAGAGTACCTATACAGATAGTCCTCGACTTGCGACTACAATTGAGCCCAACGTTTTTGTTGAAACGTTTGTTAAGTGAGTTTTGCCCCATTTTATGACTTTTCTTGCCACAGTTGTTAAGTGAATGTGGCTTCCCCAATGACTTTGCTTGTCAGAAGGTCACAAAAGATGATCACATGACCCTGGGACATTGCAACTGTCATAAATAAGAGTCAGTTGCCATCTGAATTCTGATCATGTGACCATGGGGATGGGAAAATGGTCAAAAGTGTGGGAAATGGTCATAAATTATTTTTTCAATCCCATTGTAACTTCGAACGGTCACTAAATAAACTCTTGTAAATTGTGATTCTATTTGTTCATTTAAAAAAAAACTTTCAATAATTCTGTACAGTAGAATTAAATGCTCATATTCTCATGTCATTGTAATTCTTTGATGCCTCTGCAATTTTGTTTTTGCTGAAAGTTGCAGAAGAATTCTGATGCCCAAATATAATAAACACATTTAGATTATTCTGAATATATTTATGTGCATTTCAAATTTTGGGCATGCTTTATTCTTTGAAGTGAAAAGCATTCATCAGATTGTGGGCAATTAAATCCTTACTTTTAAATAAATGTATTTGTTTCTCAAGTTGATCACGTATTCCCTGAATCTGGAACAAACCTACTGACTGCCTTTGACCAGTGGAAGGAAAACGCAGATAGTAAAGCCTGCTGTGACTATTCTCTGCATATTGACATCACACGTTGGCATGAGAGTATAAAAGAAGAGCTGGAAGCTCTTGTGAAAGACAAAGGTAAGAAAGAAAACAAAGTTTTTACATGAACAATTTAAGTAAACAGGAACTATGGCTCTTGTAGATTGGGTATCATATAACACAGATTATCCAAAAACTAAAAAAATAACAGATTTCCTTAGAAGCTCTTCTAATGCACACCTTTTAAGGAAAAACCCAAATACACTGTTTTCCCTGTTACTATTGGTGGAATAATTGCTGTAAGAAAGCTGAAATTATTTGCACGCATATAAATATTCTATTATATAAACATAAACGCTATTGTAGCAGTACCAATAATAAATTGCCAATGTGGATTTACTTCTAAGTAAACAATTTCATAATTAGAAACATAACCATGAGCATTGATTCTGTTTCATTGTTTTTTTTAATAAAGTCTTACGTTTTTATCATCTCTGAATATAGATAGCCAAGCTTTGTAACCTAAAAATTGTTGTTTTTATTTCAATTGCAATCAATAATTCACTTTTATTTTTCTTAAGGTGTGAACTCTTTTCTTGTTTTCATGTCCTACAAAGACAAACTCCAATGCACTGATGCTCAGGTAATTAAAGATAATGGAAGCACACCAATTTTAATGATATCATAGTACAGAAATGGAAATTATTACATTTTAGGACTTGTTTTTCCCTCTCTCTTTCCTGGCAGATGTATGAAATATTCAGCCTTATTCGTGAAATGGGTGCCATTGCCCAGGTTCATGCAGAAAATGGAGACATCATTGATGAGGTAGGAAAATGTTCACCATGGTTAGACATTTTTAGTTTAAAAAGGTAACAAGATGCATTTCCCTTTCTTAATTCTACTGTTCCCTGCAGTTGGCAAGACCTGACTAGTATGTTGAATTTTTAATTGGAAGCTTCCCACACCTTCAACTGAATCCCTAAAGAAGTCTGTTGCTTTAGATACTATTTGTCTGATAAATACAAACACATTACCAAGGTCAGCACTCATTAGCATATATTAGGTTGGTAATTATTTCAACTATCCATGTGATATTTTGAGATGTGATAAGGAGTCCCATATTAATGTTGCAGATGATATCATTTATGTTGCTTATTTGCTTACTGTCATGAAATAGAAAAAGTCTACCTTGAATAGTGGCAATATAGCAAGGGAAAAGAACACTAGATTATACTGATTAAAGGAACTAAGTATAACTCTCCCCAATTAATGAAAATCAAAATTCCATATAAATATACAGGTAATTCTGGACTTATTACAATTTTTCAATAGCCATTTAAAGTTACAACAGCACCAGAAAAAGTGATTTACAACCTTTACTTTCACTTACAACCATTACAGCACCCCACAGTCCATATGATTGCAGTTTAAGCAGTTGATAACTAGCTTGCATTTTTGCCCTATGGTCACATTATCACCATATGTGACCATATTGCTGAATTCCAACAAAAAGCACATGGGGGAAACTGGCTTTGATTTACAGTTCTATGGTTTACTTAATAACTGGGTGATTCACTTAACAACCGCTGTAAGAATTGTTGTAAAATCAGGTCTGACTCCACTTATGACTACAATGACTTACGATGAAACTTCTAGTCCCATTTAATGGTCATAGGTTAACGATTACCTGTAAATACTTATATGGAATGAATTTAGTTGTTGAGCTTATCATTAAATCTGGACCATATAGCAACTTAATATGTCATATTCTCATTTATAGAGGCCAAAGCAGAGGTGGGTTTCAGCAGGTTCTGACCAGTTCTGAAGAACCGGTAGTGGAAATTTTGAGTAGTTCGGAGAACCGGTAGTAAAAATTCTGACTGGCCCCGCCCCCATCTATTCTCTGCCTCCCAAGTCCCTGCTGATTGGGAGGAAATGGGGATTTTGCAGTAACCTTCCCCTGGAGTGGGGATGGAATGGAGATTTTACAGTATCCCTCCCTTGCCATGCCCACCAAGCCATGCCATACCCATCCAGCCACACCCACAGAACCGGTAGTAAAAAAAAAATAAACCTACCACTGGGCCAAAGTCTTTTCCAAAATACGTAAGAAATACATGTCCTGGGTCCATTCCTGAAAATCAGAAGAGTAACTTTTACCTACATTCTTGTAGGTAAAGAATGCCAGCAAATATTATGGCACTTATGGATACTATAAGAAAACTAGGAGTCATAACAGTTTCTGACAGTTGTTGGCTTTCCTCTTTTACATACCCTTTGTTCTCATTCCCTTATTCTAAGCCTGACCACTCCTATGTGCACGTGGTGGCAGACAAAGGCATAGACGTTTCACTGGAATTCCCTCAACAGCTTTATGGCAGCTGAGATTGGTTCAGACCTAAAGTTATAGCAGGAGCTCTCCTTGTCATCAGTAATAAGGAGAAGATAATGGCCTTAAGGTATTGCTGACATACTTCTGTGCCAAGCCTTCATCTCAGTTCTTTGCTGATTGACTACAAGTATTTGCAGAGCTTTTGCTTATATCAACTATTCTCCTGATACACATTTTGCCCCATCTTCTGATTGATTGTCATTCCTGCATTTTTATATGTGCCTTGAGTCTGTATTCATGTCATTTGAAAATTAGCCTGAAGCTGCCTCCCTCTGCTATACTTTTTCTTCTGAAGACCCCATCCTTGCATTATAAAAGGGAAAGGAAGGAAATAAAATCCAATTCGTAGACTTATAATTTGATTTTCAGTTTTTACATATACTAATACCCCTCTGAATACAATATGCTGTGCTAC
Source organism: Pituophis catenifer annectens (assembly GCF_029215685.1). NCBI lineage: Eukaryota > Metazoa > Chordata > Lepidosauria > Squamata > Colubridae > Pituophis > Pituophis catenifer. Next base: position 62,927,781 of record NW_027256886.1, read on the forward strand.
TTTTGAGGCTAGTTCCCCAAAAGAACCACCCAAGAACTGCAACTTGGCATTCACCCATCTGTTGCCTTTAGACAATGCCATTTTCCTAAGAAAACAAAAGTCAGTATCTTGGGACCCCAGAGGGCTGTGGAATTACTTAGACCAGTGTTTTTCAACCTTGGAAACTTGAAGATGGTGTGGACTTCAGCTCCCAGAATTATGGAATTTGAAGTCCACACATTTTCAAGATGTCAAAGTTGAGAAACACTGCATTAGATTGAAGACAGAGAGATGAACTAGATCAGAGTGTCAAACTCAATTTCATTGAGGGTAGCATCAGGGTTGCGTTTCACCTCAGGAGGCTGGGGTGTGTGGCCAACTCGACATCACTCGAGGCTCTTTTTCGACTGCAGCTAGCTCCTGCAGCCCTCTGCCAGGGCCGTCGCAACCAAACACAGAGCCTGGGGGGCAGCACGTGGCCCTTCCAATGTCCGTTTTCACTGGCAGGGGCACCGCAGGCTGGTCCTTCACTGTTTCCAGGGTCTAAGCACTCCACGGGCCACATCTGGCCACCCAGCCTTGAGTTTTGACACCCCTGGACTAGATGATCTTCGAAATTATGGCCAAACCTTACATGCTAATAGTCCATCTATTCTTTAAGGCATGACATCATCCCACTTGGGTGAGTGTGAAATGAGGCCCATTTTTTTTCTCTAGGGCTATTTACAGTTTGACAGTAATTTGGATGGAGGTTTCAGGCCTCACCAAGCACCACATGTCTCTGCTATTCATTAAAGCCACTCCACGGTTTAAGAATCACTGAAGGGATGCCTTAAAGCAGCAGTGTTTTTTACCCAGCTTGTACAGAAGCAGGAAAAATGGTAGGCTGTTTTAATGAACGACAGAAGTGTCACCCTTGTGCAAGGTCCAAAGCATTTATTTTGAATCATTTGTGACATGCTTGCATCCCTCCTCTTCAGCTGCTTCCTGAATTTCAATGTTCAATAAACTAAAGTAAGGATTTCAAAAGCTTCACCCATCCCCCTTTGTTCTAGCTGGAGATAACCAACTTTGAAGCTTAAGAGATTCATAAATCATGGGAATGTTTAGCTGATATATTCCCCTAATTAAATCAAGGTTCTTCACCATAATACCATTTTTCTACGAAAACACAACCCACCCCAATAAGAAGCCCAACCCTAATTTTTTGGGGTGGGCCTAATATTACCCCTATCCTGAAAATAAGCCTGGGGGTTGGGTCAGCACGAGTGGCGCTGCGGGGGCGGGGGGGAACTGTCCAGTACAGCTGCAGCCCGCTGGCCCCTTGGGGCAGCACAAATACCACTTTTGCCCTTCTCTTTCTGGGCACAGCACTTCTGCTTGTTGGGCCGCTTCCCCAAAGCCGGCAGCTCCGTGGCCAGCTGCTTTGCTTTTTCCCTCTTTTTGGGAGGCTCGCAGGAGGCTTTATGGTGAACAGGAGGAAAATGGGGAGGAGGATTTTCTGCCTGTCATCCTTCCATCAGTCTGTGCTGAGCTTGAGGAATGGATGACAGGCAGGAAAATCCTCCTCCCCATTTTCCTCCCATTCGCCAAAAAGCCTCCATTTTGAACACTGAAGGTTCAGAATGGAGGCAACAATGTGCCCACTGCACATCCAGCTCACCGAGTCTGGCCTGCTGCACCTCAAAAAAAGTAAGACCACCTCGAAAATAAGCCCAAGTGCTTATTTTCAAGTCTAAAAGAAAATAAGACTCGGTCTTATTTTCTGAGAAATACAGTATGATTTGGTGCTTAATAATAGGACAATTTGCAATTTAAATCTCCTATATGGCAGAACCCCAAGAGTGGAGTTTTTGACTTATATTAGTATCCTTAAGGGTTTTCATAAATGAGATCAATGAAATCAATATTAAACAAAGATCAGAAAGTTACCTATAATTAATCAACCTGGAGTAAATGTTGAATTATTATTTAAAAAGGAGCTGTCCAAACAATCTCTTTTCCAAAAGGGAACCAACTAGTAAGGCAGTTTTTTTCAACCTTGGCAAGTTTTAGATGGGTAGCTTTTAACTCCCAGAATTCTCCAGCCAGTAAAGTCTCAGATAAACACAGATGTATCCGTTTTCTTTGTAAGCCGTCATGAAGATTTCTCAAAGTATCTTGTTTGCATATATTGTTAAGCAGAATATACATTACTTTGTTTCTATAGAATAGGCATGGAGTTACCCTATGGTAAGATGGGTGGCTAATACATTTTATAGAGATAGATGATGATAGATAGATGATAGGTAGGTAGGTTGATTGATTGATTGATTCAGACTTCTGACTGGGAATTATAGCAGTTGTAATCTACTTATCTAGAGAGCATCCAGTCAAGAAATAAGTTTTAAAAATTGAAGGTTTTATAAAGTTTTTTGCTTGAGATGTAATATCTACACATCTTATTTATCATTCTTCCTGTATTTATTGATTGATTTAGGAGCAAAAAAGGCTCCTGGAATTGGGGATTACAGGTCCAGAGGGTCATGTCCTCAGCCACCCAGAAGAGGTAATATTAACTTGTTTCATAGAAATACTTATTGTTCTACAAAATTAGCTTAATTTCCAAATGCCCACCCCCCAAAAATTGGTTCATTTGCATATTTCATACATTTTCATGTTTTCAAGAAGGCTACAAAGAAAGAAAGAGAAAAGTTCTCTCCCACAAAGTCAAAAGGACTAAAATGGTGAAGATACAGATCATATTTAAATGTACCCCATGCACATTTATGCAACATTATGAAATGTTAGCGTTTCACAGAAAATGAATCTTGCCTAATCTTTTTCTGACACATCAGTTTTCCATGCATTAAGAATTTTTCAAATGAAATGAAATTACAGGGCACTACATTATTATCTTTCTGCACTGGTAAATTTCAGGAAAAACTGAATAATTTTACATTTGTACTCGATTTCAGAAAATTATTTTTTGCTGCAAATTTGTATATGCCAAGCGTACTCCACATTTCCTGGGCTAGCACTACATTTTCTGATTCCTCACATGATGTAATCCAATGTGGGGTGTTCTTTGGAGTCATAGGAATTAGTGCACAGTGAATTAAAACCTTCCATTGATGACAGAACCATGGATAGCTCAAAGAATACATTGATGTCAGTGGAAAGCCCCTGATTTAGGATCTGAATCCTTTTATTCTAACTTTGGATTAAAAAATATGAAGGTTTCAGAATTTGAATGAAACCATACACCTATTGCACTAAAACAGAAATATAATTTAAAAGGGAAAAGCTTCAACCTGAACTCATTAATGCATAACTGAATTGTTCACAATTTCTACAATCAAAAATCATAACACTAACTTTCCTATTTTTTTTTTTCCTGGAACTGCAAATTTCCCATGAGTACAAATTAGAATAAAAAGATTGGGTTACAGCTATTCTCTAAACATGCAGGTCTAGATGAAAGAGTCACTTTGAAGAAAGTATCTGATTATTCATGTTTTCCAAGGTTGAAACAGAGGCAGTGTATCGTGCTATTACTATAGCAAAACAAGCCAATTGCCCCTTATATGTCACAAAAGTTATGAGCAAAGGCGCTGCAGATATCATAGCACAAGCCAAGAGGAAAGGTAAGCACCATTTCATATTTCCTTTTTTAATGAGGATTTGAATCTTATTTCTATACATCTTTGTGCTGGAAATTGAGAGCCAGTTTAGTCTTCTGGTTAAGGCTGCAGGGTGGAAATTAGGAGATTGTGAGTTCTAGTCTCATTTTAAACATGAAACCCAGCTAGGTGACTTTGGGCCAGTCAATCCCTTAGCCCCAAACAGTTCGACTGATGAGTTGGTCAATCAATTCCTGTTGCAACCCATGAATCAATTGATTGATCTGAGAAAAGAAAAAAGTAGACCCTGCATTTGTAGGCAAAAGTTAGGAAGACAAAATGTGGGGGAGATTAAGTTTGAAAAACAAAGAACAGTTACTGCTAATTATGAGCTGAGCTGAACTGATTTCCAAGAATTTGGTATCCAGACGTAGGCGTAATGTTGCTAGTAGTTTCAATATATAACTAATAGTTATATAATATCCATCTATTCTAAGATGAAGAAGAAATATATAGTTGCTATCCTATGCCATTGCTGTTTAATAATGCAATTCATTATTTGAACATTATTCAAATAATAATGTTTGAATAATTCAAATTATTGAATTAATTCTGACTTGAAAGAAAGATCACTAGGAATTCCCAGGGCTCAAAACATTCTAAAAGGAAGCAATGCTAAGCCATTCCATACTGTTCCCCATAAAGCTGCCTAAATATGTTCATGTGGTCACCAAGAGTTAAGGTCAGCATGAAGAACTTTCATGAAGAACTTTTCCATTTACAAACCAAGTAGGAATTACGCCTCTGGAACATGGCTGCTTAAAGGTCAGTGCAAATTCAAGTGATATTTATAGGCTGTCTATGACTGAAATCAGTGTAGAAAGTTGAAAGAGAGCTACGAGGGGTAACCTCCAGTGTTTTTAATATTTTTATATTTCTGTTTTTATCATATTGTAAGCCACACAGAAATGCTTTGGATAGGGAGATGAGTGGCCTATACATTGAATTAATTATTAAATTTAGTGGTGGGGAAGAAAAGCAACTTTCGTAAAGTAGTCACAGTTTTTTAAAAAAATTCAATCCTGAAGGTAAGGGAGTGAAGACAGGACAAGTGAACTTGGGAAAAAAAGAAACAGATACACAAGAGGTTAATTTAAAGATTTTATAATACTGTTGTTTTTGTCACCCTTTAAAAAATGTACACTACAATTGTCCATACAAAAACCTTTATTATTTTAATGTTTTGTTTTCACTGAAGCCATAAATGCTACTTTTGTGGAAATGCTAGATTCAGAGACTTTGCTGTTAGAAGTATTATTTGTTTCTTCAGTTATTTCTGAAAAATAACTTTGTCAGCCAAGTTTAAAGAGCTCAAGGATCTGCAATCTGGAAAAGAAAAAGGGGAAGCTTGTTGAAACAGTTGAATTGGAAGAGTCTTAGGAAAATACTACATTTCCTTTTCGCTGGATATGTTTGAACAGAGACTGGATATTTTAAATTAAATTCCTGGTTCTGAGCAGAGAGCTGGACTGAATGAACAGAATAGCCCTTCCAGCTCCATCATTCTCTGTACTGAATAATATATTGAATATTTGGTTATACAATATAAACCACTGCTCCTCTCTTTTCCCATCTATTAATTTATAGTTCAGTTCCATAGAATGCCATAGAGCTGGTCATAATAAACCCATTTTGAGCATACAGGTAGTCCTCGATTTACAACAGTTCATTTAGTGACCGTTTGAATTTAGAACGGCAATGAAAAAAGTGACTTTTGACCCTTTTTCACACTTAACACTGTTGCAGCATCCCCATGGTCACATGAGCAAAATTCAGATGCTTAGCAGCCAACTCATTTATGACAGTTGCAGTGTTCCGGGATCACATGATCTCCTTTTGGGACCTTCTGACAAGCAAAGTCAATGGTGGGGAAGCCAAAGTCAATGGTGGGGAAGCCAAGTACTATCAAGCCAAGAGCCTTGATAATACAAGGGTTTAGTGCACCCTGTTATTAACACAGCTGCCTGCAATTTCTGCTGGTTCGAATCTCTCCAAGGCTCAAGGTTGACTCAGCCTTCCATCCTTTCTAAGGTAGGTGAAATGAGGACCCAGTTTGTGGGGGCAATAAGCTGACTTTGTATAAAATATACAAAAGGATGAAGGCTATTGCTTAAAGCATTGTAAGCCGCCCTGAGTCTCCGGAGAAGGGCGGCATATAAATCAAATTAAAAAAAAAAAAAAAAAGTTAACTTAGCAATCATGTTACTAACTTAACAACTGCAGTGGTTCACTTAACAACTGGTGATAAAGACCATAAAATGAGGCAAAACTCACTTAACTAGTGTCTCACTTAGCAACAAAAATTTTGGGTTCCGTTGTGGTCGTAAGTCAAGGACTATCTGTATTCAACGGCTGTTATCTTGAGCCTAACTTTTTTTCTCTTCTGTTCCATCGTGTCTGATTCTAGGAAACTCTCTAGGCAAGTCCCTGCAGTCTCCTTGGCAGGGTTTTTCAGAAAGTTTGCCACTGCCCACCTTCCTCAGTCTATCTATATTAAAATGAATTTATTTTTTAGATGTTTGAAAACCATGGGTAGTTTTCTATTATATTAAGAGTTTTTGAATGGAAAAAGAGGATCCAGATTGCCACATTTATAACAGGTGCAATTTTTCGGGAGGTTAAGCAAAATTGCTAGCAGTGCATTTTGATTTCCTTTTAAAAGTGAAGTTGAAATTCTTTCACGCATGCATCTTTAGCAGTGGCAGGCCTTTTACATGCTAGGAGGTTGTAGGCAAGATTCTGTCAAATTGTCACATTGTCTTTAGTCTCGTTCCTCTTCCAGAAGCCCTAAGGTCCAGAAATGTCAGCTTTAAAAAAAACACACAGGGATACCTTCTCTACCTGAAAAGCTCTACATTTTTCTGAATAGTTTTGCCCCTAGTGATTTGCTCATTTGGTTATTGTCCATTTGAGAAGTTGTCATTCACTTAGAATTGGACTTGACTATCACAGGATTTTTGTTAGCGTGTGTTCTTTTTCCCCGGCACATATTTTCAAGGTTTAAGACTGAATATATATATATAGAGAGAGAGAGAAGTTCAGCGGGTTTCTCCTGTAAATATCCTTCTTTTTTAGATTAGATTAGATTAGATTAGATTAGATTAGATTAGATTAGATTAGATTAGATTAATTCTAGATTAGAATTCTATATTGGCCAAGTGTGATTGGACACACAAGAAATTTGTCTTTGTGCATATGCTCTCAGTGTACATAAAAAGACAAGATACATTCATCAAGAATCATAAGGTACAACACTTAATGATAGTCATAGGGAAACAGTCAATATAAGTCTTAAAGATACCAGCAATAAGGTTACAGTCATACAGTCATAAGTGAGAGGAGATGGGTGATAGGAACAATGAGAAGATTAATAGAATGCAGACTTAGTAACTAGTTTGACAGTGTTGAGGGAATTATTTGTTTAGCAGAGTGATGGCGGTCGGGAAAAAACTGTTCTTGTGTCTAGTTGTTCTGGTGTTCAGTGCTCTATAGCCTCGTTTTGAGGGTAGGAGTTGAAACAATTTATGTCCAGGATGTGAGGGGTCTGTAAATATTTTCACAGCCCTCTTTTTGACTTGTGCAGTATACAGGTCCTCAATGGAAGGCAGGTTGGTAGTTTTTTCCATGAGATATGGAAAGAGGGCAAGAGTTGTGTAAATCAAAAAGAACAGAAGCAGTCTCTTCCCATCAAATGTCCAGCACTAGTTGAAGAACATCTAGTTGAGAGAGACTTCATCCCATTTGTCTCCAGAAATGACCAACATACAATTATGTCTTTAGGTACCATTGTATATGGAGAGCCCATTACAGCAAGCCTTGGTACTGATGGCTCACATTACTGGAGTAAGAATTGGGCAAAAGCAGCAGCCTTTGTCACATCTCCACCTGTCAGTCCAGACCCCACAACCTCTGATTATCTCTCTTCACTCTTAGCCTGGTAAGTCATTTTCTCAAGCTGCCAAACAAAATTTTAATGGGAAGAGCTAATGCAGGACTTTCTAAGATAGAGGAAACATTTGAAATCCAGCCAGTTCCATACCATTTACTAATTGTGATCTAGTGAGGTTGTTCTGTACCACTTGCTTAGATTTTCTACCTCAGCTTGATTTTTTTTTTCTGGATAGTTGTGAACACTTCCAAAGTACTGAGTACTTCATCTACTTTTCATTTTATTGAAATATTTGGGAGGAGTGAGGGCCTCAAACATTCTTGAAACAAATAAATAAATGATGTACAAAGCTGGTGCTTATTGGCAGAATATTAACTTCCCACTTTTTTAAAAAACTTAAGAGAAATTATTTTGAAAAATATCAGATGGATCAGGAAGCCTGTCTGGAGCCCAAGAGATATCTCAATGGGCACCGTGGAGAGCAGGAAAATAGCATAATAGGATCTCAAGAATCCCTCTTGGGATCCAGCTATTAGCAACCAGTTGGCAGACCATTACCATAATCATCAAGAAGTCATATTGTTTGGTGTGTCCATAGCTTTGAAATCTAGTATATTGTATTTTTGCAAAGGAGGGCAATTATTAAATTATAACGTCATCAAAATCTGTTTTTCATTGTACAGTCCTCTGTAACCTCCCTGGCTTCCTTCCCTTAATTAAATCTAAGAGAAGATAAGAGGAGGGAAGTTTTCCATTCTACTTATTCAGACCAGGAATTGCAGAGAGCCGAGAAAGCTATAGAGCAGTGAAAAGATGTGGATTTTACCACCTTTCAGCTATAAAAGTTCCAATGTACTACCAGAATCAATTACCATATTTTTTGGAATATAAGACACTCCGGACGCACATTAGTTTTGGGGAGGAAAAAAAGAAAAAAAAATTCTGCCTCTGTCTACCAGCATCCATCTGGTAGCGTCCTTGCAGCAAAAAGCCTGGTAAGCTTCAGCACATTATCGCAGCCTGATTCAGCATGAGCAGCTGAATCAGTTGGATTCAGCCTCCGGTTGGATCGGCCTCCCAGAATGCCGCCAATCAGCTGTTCCAGGCTGCAGGAATCACCACAGCCCATCGCTGCCTCCACGCGTTGCATTTTTGGCCTTCATGTCCCGCGTTTTCGGCCTCCACACGCCCCATTTTTGGCCTCTGCGCATTGCATTTTTGGCGGTTCCAGGCGGCGGGGATTGCCAATCCCCGCTGCCTGGAACCGGCCAAAAACGCAATGCACAGACGCGGTGGTCGGCAGTGATGTGCTGTGGCGATTCCCGCAGCCTGGAATGGGTCTAAGAAGTGGCGTCCGGAGGCCGAAAACACGATGCGCGGAGACCGCAATTGGCTGCAATATGCTGTGGCGATCCCTGCAGCCTGGAATGAGTAAAATAGAGCACGTTGAGGCAGAAAATGGCCGAAGGGTGGGGGCTGGCGGGGGGCCGGGGCTTCGGCCACTTTTAGGGGGGGAAGTGCGTCTTATACTCTGAAAAGTATATTGTACTTTTAAGAATTAAACAAGAAAACTTGTTATTCTTTGCTTTCTACCAATGAGACTTTCAAATTTCAGAAGTGCCATAGATGTTGAGTGTCATGGAGCCTCTTGTTTTTGTTTACCGATTTGACATTTCTTTTAATTAGTGGGGATCTTCAAGTGGTGGGCAGTGCTCACTGTGTCTTCACCACAGCGCAGAAGGCAGTTGGAAAGGATAACTTCACTCTGATTCCAGAAGGAACAAATGGCATTGAAGAACGAATGTCAGTAATTTGGGAAAAATGTGTGGTAAGTTCAACAGAAAAAGTTCGTTAACAAAATAATGAAGTTTTAACTGGTTATAACTTCCTCATTTACTTTTGACTGTATAGGGCTTTTCAAACTTTAATCTTTCATGACGTAAGGCCATAGGGCAAATTCAAGGATGCACATTCAATTTACACGTAGTCCTCAACTTACAACCATTTGTTTAGTGACTGTTCAAAGTTACAATGACACTGAAAAAAAATGACCATTTTTCACACTTAACAATTGTTGCAACTTCCCCATGATCAAAATTCAGACTCTTGGCAACTGGCTCAATAGTTAAGATGCTGGGCTTGTCAGCTGGAAAATGGGCAGCCCAGGCTTGAGATCTGAGCTCCATGCAACGAGGTGAGCTCCCATCCTTGCTCCAGCTCCTATCACCCAGCAGTTTGAAAACATGCAAATGCAAGTAGTTAACAAGGTACCACTTTGTTGGGAAAGTAACAGCACTTTGTGACATCATGCTGGCCACATAAACCCAGAAATTACTTCAGACAGTGCTGGCTCAATGGCCTTGCCCCCTATAGGCAGCAACGGCTAGCGGAGAAAAATCCACAGGGACTCCTTTACCTTTCTTTTAATAAAAACATCAGTCAAAATGCATACGTTTTGGATTGATGTGGAAGGAAGTTCATTGTTATGAGACAAGCTCAAACTTCACATGTCTTTAAAAGAGAACAGAAAATAATGCTATCTCCAGATTCCCTATATCCCAGTTTCTCTTTACTCAGTGCAGCCCAAGTAAGCCAAAAGATTGGACACCAAAGATCTAGAGGCTCTCAGAACTAGTCTATCATCCTTACCTATTTATCTTAGATGTTTCTGAAAAGTTTCCCATTAAATGTATTAATAGCAGCTCTCCTTTGTCTTGTTACTTACAGTGGTATTTGGTGTTCTGAAATAATTTATTTACCCTATGAACATATAGTAAACAGGTTGTTGTTGTTTTTTTTAAAAAAGATGCCATTTATTTGGGATAAATTTGAAAGTGAAATATGGAATGTCTGAATTTTATTTCATGAATCATAAGAAGCATAATTCAAATTATTATTTTCCCCACCTCATATTTTTTCTCCAACCTCTCTCTCTTCCTCTCTCCCTTTCCACCTCTCCCCCTCCCTCCCTCTCACCAAACACACACACACAAAACTCATTTCTAGGCAGCAGGGAAGATGGACGAAAATGAATTTGTAGCAGTGACCAGCACTAATTCAGCCAAGATTTTCAACTTTTATCCCAGGAAGGGGCGGATTGCTGTGGGGTCAGATGCTGATTTGGTTATTTGGAACTCTAAAGCTACAAAGATCCTTTCTGCAAAAACTCACAGCTCGGTAAAAGCAAACAATAATTACAAGTTTTATTTTTCATTGAATTAGACGTTCCATAGTTTATAATAGTCATTATTGTGATCTGACTGAGCTTGCTAGTTTTCCTATATCATTTTCTGCATTGGTTAGCTTTGACAGTGTTGATGCTATATGCAAATTACTGGGTATGAATTACAACCTTAATTTACAGTTGAAATGAGCATCCTTAACTTTAGTTGCATTATACTTCTTCATCATAGAGAGGTTTTTTTTCTTGTTCATAGCTATGTGCCCATTTGTTAATATTTTGTTACTTGAGTCTTTCATTTTGGGAAAGGCTGGGCAGAAATGGTAGAAATAATGATAGTTTCAATCTCATTGTTCGTATGATCCCCAACCTGTGTACCTTTCGCCGCGCCCTGAAGACTCTTTTATTCCAACAAGCCGGGATGGCCTAATAGGAATTTTTAAATTGGGTGTTTGTTAGTTTTTAATTTCGTGGGCCAAATTGTATATATTTGTTTTTAAATTGTTCTTAAATTTTGTGGTTTATATGTGTTTTAATATGGCTATACACCACCCTGAGTCCTTTGGGAGAAGGGCGGTATAGAAGTTCAATAAAATCTAAATCCAAATCTAAATTGTTGAATTTCAGAAGTTGGATAATTCAGATATAGCACTGTGATCCATCTAGCTCAGTCCTGTCTCAATTAACAGGCAGTTCTCAGGATTTCCTTTGTAGTGTGAGGATTTAATCTCTGTGTGTCAGAACTTGGTCTTTTTACACAAACAGTTACAACCCTTCCCCACTGCTCTTCCACTGGGCATCAGGCTAGGTTTTGGCCAAAGAAGTACAAAGCTGCAGCAGGGCATTCTGGGGGTGGGGGGGCAACTTTAGGCTACTGGGAGACTTGGTTCAATGTATTAAAAATTCTATCTCTGTGGGGATTACAAATTCAGTTGTGATAGGTTAGAAAGTGAAGATAAACCAAGCTGTAGCCTGTTCAGATTGCCATTATTTGGAGGGAAGGTGGCATTGAATGCAATTTCTCATATTTGATTGCTTAAAAGGATATTCATCTGGGATATATATATATATCTGTGTTTCTCCGAAAATAAAACCCTGTTTTATATTTTTTTGAACCCCAAAATAAGCACTTGGTCTTATTTTCGGGGAGGTCTTATTATTTTGGGGCGCGTAGAGTAAGACGGGGCTCCACTTCCCATCTTACCTAATTTCCAGCTCTGTCTCCCTAACCCTAACCAGAGGAAATGGCGGGGACCGGCTGCACATGTGTTTAAATATTTTCGGGGAGGGCCTATTTTAGCATGTGCACTCAAAAGCCCGATTCGGCTTATTATCCAGGGAGGGCTTATTTTGGGGGAAACGGTATTATATATTAATTCATCCGGGTACCTTTTTCTGTAGAAAAGGGATTGGGAAAAGGGATTGGGAATCCTGCCTTGTCAAGGGACATAATATTTGATGTTGAGGTTTTACATCTATCGTTGGTTATAAATTCTGTCTCTGGAATTGGGGCTTTCAGTCATTTTCTTTTTTCTGTCAAGTTTCTCATGTTTTCAAAAGCTAGATGAAAGAGCTTTTACAAACACTTTGTTGAGAAATGCATAGACTGAGCAATTGATATTCTTATGTTATATGAATGATACTTGAATTGTGCTGCATTGTAGATGTATAGACTCTTAAGTCTCTATCTCATATTGGTCCAGGATCATGCATAAGCCTAACACAAAAGACTGGCTAACGTGTGTGCCCTACAGACAGCTTAAAATGACACATATTCACAATATTACTTGGAGAATATCAAGGTTATATGTACCTTTCCATCCTTGAGTGTATAGTTTTCCTACCTTTGTTTGAATGATGTGCATGGACATTGGTGCATTGAGTCCTTTGATTTTGTTTGAATATTAACCTGAGTCTGTAATATTTGTTTTGCCAGAATGTGGAATACAACATATTTGAAGGAACCGAATGTCATGGTGTCCCCACAGTGGTTATAAGTCAAGGGAAGGTTGTATTGGAAGATGAAAACCTCTGTGTCACCCCAGGTGTTGGCCGTTTCATTCCTCGAAAGACATTTCCTGATTTTGTTTACAAAAGAATAAAAGCCCGGAATAGGGTGAGAATTTTTCTGTATGTGAAATCTATTTCATTGTTGGTTAACATGTCTGCACCATCAAAAGCCCAGGACAAGGACTGAGAAGAAACAGTCTGGGAAAATCAGAAATATGGTGTTCAATTAAGGTTTTAAGAGTAATTGGCTTTCCTTCACATACGTCCAGATTTTCTGTTTTCTGAAAAAGAAGTTATACTTACATTGTGAAGTAGCCTAGGAAAATAAATTGTGATCAGGTTCATACAGGAACCTAAGACATACTGTAGTTTGCCAGCACTCTGCAACACACTAAATCAAAATGAAGCAACTACATTATGATTTAGTATATAATACAAGCTAAGAGAACCTAAAGATCAGTGAACAGTTAAGCAAAGATTTGAACTTAATACAGTTAAAGATTTCTCTTTCCATGATTGCATTACCATTTTTCACCATTATATATATTCAGTTTTTAAGTTTGTATTAAGTATAAATCTAAACCTGCAGAATATGACTTGTGCATATGCATAACATGCTTAGTATGTGAGAATGTTTGTGTTCCACATAGCAGCGCCAGAAGACAATGGCAGATCACTTCTGTATTGTAGCCAGGAAAATTAAATTAAGCTTTATTTTTCACCCTAAATTGTTTATCTATAAAGTTGTCCATGGAATTCTGGCAAGCTCCTTTTCTATAATAATTCTCCCTTTTATTGCATGTTTATAGTTGGCTGAAATCCATGGTGTACCTCGTGGGCTTTATGATGGGCCTGTTCATGATGTCATAGTAACCGCTAAAGCTGTTGCTCCAGCTCCTACCTCAAGGATAGCTACTTGCTCAGGCAAAATACAGGTTCCACCAATCCGCAACCTTCATCAGTCAGGCTTCAGTCTGTCTGGTAAGTCAAGTTGTAAAGAAACAAAACAAAACAATAAAAATTGAGGTGATAACAGAATTATCAAAATGAGAGCTTACTATTATCTTTTAGATCATCAATTGGTAAGCAGTACCTGACTTCTCTTTCAGTCATTATACAGCTCTTAGGAACTTTTTAGCACTTTATATGTGGTGATAATATATGCTGAATTAAGGGAAGCTGGATTAGAAGATGAGCGTGGTTTTAAAATTGAAGGAGGAAACAACAAGTACCTGCATTATGCTGATGATGCTACTTTTGTCAGGCAAAAATGTAAAGTCTGTTATAAGTATTGAGGACCACAGTGAAAAAAATGGGAGTGAAATTAAATATAAAGAGGACCAAACTAATCACAACAGGTACAAGAAATTGACATAAAAATATCAAAGCGGTAGATAGCTTCTGCCTTTTGAGCAGCATGGTGGCCCAGAGGTGAGCTCTCATGTCACAATCAGGAGGGTATGAGTTCGATTCTAGATAATGGCAGATATTTCTTTCTCTAGGCACAAAAGAAAAATATCTGCTGTGAGCTCTGTGTAGGCATCAGGAAGGGCATCCAGCCAGTAAATGCTCAGCTTTATTCAATTGCCCCAACTCCACCCTGATGCAATGGATTATAGGGTCAATAAAAGGGGAAAAAAAGATAGCTTCTGCCTTTTAGTAACAACCATCAACATTACTGCAAAGGAACAAGTAGTCAATAAGAATACTGCAGACTAGCACTTAGTAGAGCACCCATGAAAGTCTTAGTAAGTTATTCAAATGACGTGTCTATACCTAACAAATAGGGCAAGCCAGTTGGACTTTGAAGAACCTAGATAGAAAGAGTATTGATGCTTTTGAACATCAGTGCTGGAGAAGACTCATAAGAATACCATGGACAGTCAAGAAAACAAATGTTTCATTGAACAAATTAGCTCAGAGTTTCCATTTGAGACATAAATGACTAGGATTGTATTATCCTACATTCGATATATGTAGGATACATGCAGTATCCTGCATGCAGTAATTCTCTTGAAGACTAATTCTGGGAAAGGTGAAAAGAAAGAGAAGAAGAAAATGGATCTGCATCAAGGAAGATAGACCGAGTAACGTAGCAATCAATGCCCTTTTAGAAGATTTGAAGGGAGAAAATCTGGCACATAATGTGATGATAAAGGTGATGATGATATTCATTCCAGTGTAATACTCCAAAAGTTCCATCTTTTGAAACTAATTACTTATCTGCTAAGCATTCGAGAATCCCTTAGGGTCTATTCCACAGCTAGCTAAGCATTTTTTATTTTTTATTCATTTCGATTATGGAAGTTAAGCACAATCATAAATCTCTTCTATTCAAGTCAATGTATACAAAATTCCTCCCATTTAGTAGTTTCTCATATTTGATTAAAAGACTGGAAGTTGAAGGCTTTTTTTTAAAAGCATTCTTGTACATGTGAATATGAAGACCTAGTTTCCAAAACTTCTTTTCACATGAATTTGGCAATTTTCAGCCTTAATTTAATCAGTTTCCTTTGTCGGCATAAATATGTTTGGTAGAATAATTCTATGAAGTCTAATCAGAAATAAATCACATCTGGCTAAATACTGTTTACTTTGGGAGAAATTACATATCATATAGTTATATACCCTGTTTCCCCTAAAATAAGACATCTCCTGATAATAAGCCCAATCACGCTTTTGAGCACATGCACTAAAATAAGCCCTCCCTGAAAATATTTAAATGCATGCACAGCCGGTCCCCGCCATTTCCTCTGGTTAGGGTTAGGAAGACAGAGCTGGAAATCAGGTAAGACGGCAAGAGGAGCCCCATCTTTCTCCACGCACCCCAAAGTAATAAGACCTGCCTGAAAATAAAGCCAAGCACTTATTTCGGGGTTTAAAAAAATATATGACAGAATCTTATTTTCAGGGAAACACGGTAGTAGATATAGGAGGGTATGTATATACACACACACCATATCTACTATATGATAACTATGATATGTAATTATATACATACCACACACACATAAATATATATATATATACATACATACATACATATTCATACACGCACACACGCACACAGAGAGTATATATAACTTTGCAGGCCCAACTTTTAATTATAAATATGTAGTTGCAACTATAAGAGTATACCGTAAACATGTTTTCATTTACTTATATGTAGACAGTCTATTTTATATCCCTTCTAGGATCTCAAGCAGATGACCATATTGCAAGACGTACTGCGCAGAAAATTATCGCACCCCCAGGTGGACGCTCCAATATTACATCTCTGTCATAATCATTCCTGGCTGAAAATACCTGCATATAACTTTAATTATGCACTGGCCATGCCCAGACGCTATTAAAACCCATGGCCTAAATTTCCTATCAGTATCAGTGGATCTTAAAAGAGCATCTCTATGGTTTTCATTAGGATAGATGAATTATGCAGGTGCATTTTACATTCCTTTTAAGTAACTTATCATTACGAAAAGATCTGCCTTGTCTATACTCCCCAAGCACCTCTTTTTACTGAAAATATTGGAAAACAGATTATTTTACACTGCCAAATTAAAGGGCTTGAACGGGAGTTTACAACAGAGAAATATGAAAATGATTTGCCTTGTAACTCAGGATAAAATTTCCCACTTTTTCTCTTCTAAGTCAAAACAATAAATATACCCTTTCCTAATGTATAGATTTCGTTACATGTAGTAAATGCATTCCCTGAATTCCCCTAAATCTTCATTAACATGCCTGCAATTGTACAGATTTCTAATGAAAAGCTTTCTGACATGCTAGCTGTAGATTAGGTTATATCCAAGAAATACCTGAATACGTGTGTTTTTTTTTTTATTTTCTACCAATAATTTATGCCTTTTGTCTGGGAATGACTCCTGTACTATTTTGATACAAACAACTTATTTCTATTCCCCCCTTTTTTACTGAAAAAAACCTACACACATAAGGCCAATTGCTTACCTGTCTTGTTCCTCTGTACGCATAATGGTAAGCCTTAAATTGTTTTCTTTTACCATGATGAAGTGTTACATCTGATTACCTAAAGAATTAGAGTACAGGATTTTTTCAGAATGGCATGTCAGGGGCCACAGTCCCCCAAAATTGTGACGCCATGGCAAAATTTACAACTGATTTAATTTCATTTGCACTTACATTTAATTGGTTATAATTGCAGACATTATGATTGTTGGTAACTTTGAGAAGTTCTCCGATAGCTGCCCTAAAAACATTTATGGAGTTTTGTATCAATGGAAGCCATAAACATTTGCTGGGGAAGAAGGCAAGTTATGAAACATGCATCCAATGTTGCAGTACAATTGCAAAAGTGCAGAACTTGTGTTGTGATGTCATGCTGCACTCATTGTCATTGACATTGTATGTGGGTGTCAAAACTATGTGTGGGCTAACAAGATATACTTCTGACCTAGATCATGGCTAATGATTGATGTCAAAATGAGGAGAGCATAATTGGAAATAGATTTCCAAGCTTAGTTTAAAATTTACTATAAGCAGATAATAATTTAATCCCAAATAAACCACGAATAAAGCATTCTTCCCCTACTACCACTCTTGTTTATAATGTGACAGGTATATTTCATTCAGTTATGTCTCTACTTTTGCCTTGAGTGTGCTTAGGACAGCTGTGGTTTTGTTATATCTTTGGAATCTTCATCAAGATTAAGACAATGAACTATGGATGGAATTAACCATGGTTAGATGTAGGGTCTCAAAATCATTCCCAATATTTTTTTTTTATCCTGCCAGATGATGAGCTACTTCACCAAATAGATTTTATCAAAATTATTGCCCTAAAGTTTATTGTTGCAACTGATCAGTAAGCGTTTATCAAGCCAGAAAGGGCTTATGATTTAGTATATCTATAACAGTAGGAGATTCTTGAACATATTATTAGGAAACATTGTCACTCAGTATTGTGGCAGCATGGATATATTAAATACAAGTGTTCTCTGAATATTGATGGAAGTAGGTGTCATAGTGTCATTTAGAGCTGGTATACAAATGCATCTAGTCTTTAAAGATAGCAGAATTTTTTTTAACAGAATTGTGGAGGTGCCAGTGTGTTTTTAGTCTTTGGTTAGTCTTGAATTTTTAAAGCAAATTATTTATCTACTTTTTTTTCCAATTATCAAGTGTAGACCTTATAAATAAATAAAAAACCGTGTTTATGGAGGTCAGCTGCATACAGTTAACTTTTTATAAGACTTAAAAGACAGGTTTATTATATTTAAAACACTGTACAGCAAATACGATCTTATATATTCCATATTATCCCATAAAATGATGGCCGTGACTCATTTTGCCTTTGTTATTTACATTCAATAAAATTCTTGGAAATTAGCAAAATTTCAAAGTCAGTTCTTGATCTCTGCTTTAACATATGTGTGATACCAATTTGATGGTTACTTTTTACAAAGACTTTGGCTATGCTGTATTTTATTCTCTGAAATGTATTTATTGAAGACAAAAAAGCAGTTGATTAAGCAACCATTACCTCCAAGGCACCCCGTATCCATTCTGCCTATGCCCCCAAACACAATATGTGCATCAGTAGACAGTGAATACAATGAAGCAGAAATGTCTGTGAGGGGGTCATTAGAATAACCTAATTCTTTTTCCTTCTGTGCAGTGCTTAAGACTTAATAAAAAGAGAGGCAAGGCTTTGATTGCCCATTCGTCCCTGCTATTTAGATGCTGTTACTGCTGACCAACCCCCATTCACAGACATCCCTGCAGTGGCATAACTATTGTGGATAATGTGAACATAGCTCATACATCAAAGGATGGTGCCGTAAAAAGTATTATCAATTTTATTACAGTCACAAACCAGCAAATAAAAGCATTAAAACAATAATAGTTAAAAATGAAAGACAGAGCAATATATTGCAATTGATGGTGGATTAACAGGGCAGTTAAAGTTTGCCTAATTTTGCATACAGCATGGCAGAATTTGGCCACATTCAGAGAAACTACAGGTCGTTCTTGACTTAATAACGGCAGTGAAAATTGACTTCTAACCATTTTTCACGCTTGATGGCTTTTGCAGCATCTCCGCTGTCATCAAAATTCAAACACTGGCAACTGACTCATATTTATAATGGTTGCCGTGTCTGGGGGAGTCATGTGATCACCTGTCACCTGACCAGCAAAGTAAACAGGGAAGCAGATATGCTTAACTATATTTTTAGCTGAACACCTGCAGTGATTCACTTAACAACTGTGGCAAGAAAATTGGTACCTGGGGGCAAAACTCATTTAACAACTGTCTCCCTTAGCAGAGGAAATTGTGGGTTCAATTGTGATTGTAAGTTGAGGACTACCTATATTTCATACTAATCTGATAACAGTAGTTGCATGTGAAAAAGATCAGTATTTCTCAGATATTTTTATTAGGTAAGGTGTTAATAAATTGAATCCTTTTGAAAAACACAGAATAGCAGGATGTAAACTATAGTTTCCATGGCCTCTTGTCCACAGAGACACGATCTCCACTCATGGTATATTTTTGTATTGGCCCACCAAAACTGGAAAGTATTTTGGCAGCATGCTAAGGTTAATGCCCTTTGGATTTTTGGGATGGTTATTTGATACAAATATCTTGCTATTTTAATTTTTGTAAAAAGTAATACTGTTGGTTGTAAGGTCATGGATATGCAATCCAGTGACTTCTGAATATTATTCAGTTATTTTAGTTGGGGCCAGAATTTCAGTTGCCAAGCAAAGCAGTTAAGTGAGTCAGGTCTGATTTTATTACCTTTCACTCTTGTTTAACACAGCTGAACAATTACAGTTGTTAAGTGAATCGCAATTCCTCGATTGACAATGCTTGCTGGAAGCCAGTTGGAAAAGTTACTAATGGTGATCACATGTAAATTTATTGTTGTAAATTTCAGTTTCAGTCTCAGGACCATAAGGATGTGGTGATGCTCATAAGTGAAAGGATGATTGTAAGTCACTTTTTAAAGTGCTGTTGTAACTTTGAACAATCACTATACAAATGGCTGTAAGTCAATGACTAGCTGTATTTGCAGAGTAAAAGCAGTGCTTGCTTATGAAAGATGTTCTCTTTCCTAGAAGCACTTGCAAGCTGCAGATACATTCTTCTCATAGTTTTTCATTGACAAAACACTTATTTTTTCTAGTGAAATTTTTTTGCCTGCCTTACTCAGAGCTGGCTTTACTGGGTCTATGGTAGAACAGCGCATTTCTGCTTGCAATGTAGGTGCTGATTTTGTCCACTAGTGTTTCTCAGACTCGGCAAGATTAAAAAGTGTAGACTTCAACTTCCAGAATTTCCCAATCAGGTTGTGCAAATGTGGGAGTTGAAGTCCGCTTTAAACATGCTGACGTTGAGAAATATAGATAAGTCCTCATTTAGTGACAACCTCATTTAGGAACTGCAGTTATGATGGTGATGAAAAATTAACTTTGTGACCAATCCTCACATTTAGAACTTTCACATATCCGTCAAGCAAAGGAAAGCTGAAGTAAGGTTATTAACATAGTTGTGGTTTCACTTAGTGACCACCCCACTTAATGACCTTGTTGCTGATCCTAGTTGTCACTAAAGAAATGCCTACACTGCACTATGTTCTTAGTCTACTTGGAGAACAAGGGAACAAAGAGAAAATGAGAAGAAAATGAAACATTTTCTCAGGCTACTAAGGCTGTACATGAATAATTTAGCTGTGCAAGGTTGAAAATGAGGATTCAAATCAGGCCTTCTGATTGGTTTGGGGGAGGGATTTACTTCATCTTTGTTGAAATGACTATATTGGACCCACGAGAAATGGGATACATTTCTGCCTTTTATAAACAGAAATAGAACAATATAAATTTGGAAATCCTAGTTCTATTCCTGTCTCCTTTTCTCAATGGGAGTTTATAGGTCATTTTCTCAAATAGATTTTCTTCCATCTAACGGTGAGATGCTATACTCCAGCAAAATAGCAGAATTGAGATGTTAAGCCTTTCATTGATTTAAGGATTATGTGTATTTAATTGAATTGTTTTCCATTTTACTCAAGCGTGCCCCGTGTAGCTATGCAAATACCAGAAAGAGTTCAAATGAACTATAAACAGTTAAAGAATAAAATTAAAAATGCTACTAGCATTAATTAAGTAAAAAAAGGGATGTACCATACAGCTTTTTGAAATATAAAAAGAGTATGGAACATAACTTCTGGGGAAATAAATCCCACGGCTTGGGAATGACCTAAATATTTATGCAAATACAATATAGCTGTGACATGAGAACAAAGAAACTTGCCTTCTAAACTTTCCTCAGGCACAAAGCCAGCTGGGTGACCTGGGCCCGTTCTCAGCCCTAGGAAGGATGTAATGGCAAATCACTTCTGAAAAACTGGCCAAAAAAACTGCAGGGATTATCCAGGCAATCACATGGATCAAATTTGACTTCAGCACAAGGAAACCCACAATAGCCATATTAAAAACTATTACTGCTATATAATGATTATTGTCAAAAATAAACTTGTATAACCAATATTGGAAGGAAAAACAATCTTCAACCTTTGGTCTTTGGAATGTTGTTTGCTAAGCACTAATATTAAGAAATGCCAGCTAGAAATAAATTTTGTTTTTGTTTTGTTCTGTATGTTTATTGTGAGCCGTCCAGAATCAATTTGGAGTCAGGTAGCACCTACGTTAAAAAAAAAAAGGCCATATATAGCTCTTTTGGAACAGCAGTTAATACAATAAAAGGTTATCCCAAAAGTGCCTTTTCCAAAACGTTGAAGCTGGACTTTCTTGTTTTTTTGTGTGTTTTTGTTTTTGTTTTTGCTTTGAAAGCATTTCACTTCTCATCCAACAAGCTTCTTCAATTCATCCTTTTGGAAAAAGCACTTTTGGGACAACCATGACCCGGAAGTTTGCGATGTCCATAGACAATTAAAAGTTATCACTAACAAAATTAATGGTGCTGGTAGACTCCATTTTTCATCTAATGAAGGCTTCCTTGCATCTTCCAACTCTGAATTGAAAAATTGTGCAATCTGGAGTAGATTTGGGGTTCACTTGGGAAACATGGGGAGGGCCCAAGTGGAAGGTCTGTGAATAGTAGTGCATCTGTGTGATACTAGATCAAACTAATTTTTTTTAAAGTTTCCATCTTGATTTGGTTCTATACAATCCTTTGTCTTTCTTCCTTAACTGTAAAATCCAACAAATATCTTAATTTGTGAAGATAACTGCTTCAAATAGTACAATCTTTGGCCCAGGATATTCTGTACACACCACAGAACTATTTCCAGCATATATAAGCATGTGCTGTATTTATAAAGACTGCAGCAATCACTTTTCAATGAATTGCCCCAATTAACTGCAGAATTTGAATAAATTGGAAGTTAATTAATCCAACCATCTCATCACACAGAAAAATAACACCAAAAAGTTAGCAAATAATAAAATAGAAATTAGGTCATCTTTACCATCTGAGGGAGCTGATATGGAGAATTAATTTCACGCATAGCTGGTACTCAAACATTCTGATTCTGCTTTGTGTGTGTGTGTGTGTGTGGCATTCAATGACTTGTTAATACAGTACATGTAGGTTGCTATTCTGGATCCCAAAAGTTATTTAGATAAAAAAAAATTACATTAAAAAAATGCATACAGCTCTAACATTGATTTTCAAAGATGAGACTACTTCCTCTCCACTTCACCCTTCAAGTACTTCTGTTTTGATACATATTTCAAACTTGATTCTTTATACAATGATCTTGACAGATTAATAGTCCATGTGATTTAGATTTCCTGCACCAGCTATATATTCAGTCTATAAATGGTCTCAGTGCCAAATAATATGAAGCAATTCTTTGTTTTTGAAAAAGTGAGAAAATGTTTTTTTATTCTCACCACTTGTATCATCTAATCTTGCAAGTCGCATAATAGTAGAGCATGAATTAATAATATAAAGACTATCAATAATGAATAATATAAAATGGGATTTTGTAAGGCTGCAAAGGACATGATGCTAATTATTTCCACATTCTCTCAACCTGGGGTTGCATCACTACATCTCACCATCAGAGGTGGGTTTCAACAGGTTCTGACCAATTCTGGAGAACTGGTAGTGGAAATTTTGAGTAGTTTGGAGAACAGGTAGTAAAATTCTGACTGGCCTTGCTCCCATCTATTCTCTGCCTCCCCAGTCCCAGCTGATTGGGAGGAAATGGAGATTTTTCAGTAACCTTCCCCTAGAGTGGGGTGGGAATGGAGATTTTACAGTATCCTTCCCCTGCCACACCCACCAAGCCACGCCCATAGAACCAGTAGTAAAAAAATTTGAACCCCACCACTGCTCACCATTGCTATAATTCAGAGCAAGTTGCTAGTTAAACGAGACAGAAGTGTTGCTTGTAGGCCTTCTCTCAAAACAGATTCATTTTCTGATTGTTAAATGAATTTGAAATGGCATCTAGAATTGAAGTCTAAAAATAGGTCAAATGATGCATGCCTGAGTGTTCCCAGTTTGTACAGTCTGATTCAAAAGAGAGATTTCCAGCAACAGCAACCAGCCTCCACCTGTTCTTACAAAACATGTTTTTGAAGGCTAATAATTTACAGGTGGAGGCAGCTAAAGTCCTCCGCGACTAAAACTTTGCATGAGTTGATGAGTGAGCCCTACTGCATTTCACTGTTATCTCTTCAGAGAATAAAGAGGTACTCCCCAGTTGTAGAATAAATAAAATGTTAATTTTAAAAATGTTATTATTTTTAATGATGAGCATCATAATGATGGTAATCAAAGATGAGGACCACAGTGGTGGCAGCATTCAGCCGGTGATGTCTGTATCGCGCGAACCAGTAGCGGTGACTGTAGGAGGTTCCGCCCACCCACCCAGACATAATGCACGGCTACTGCACATGCACAGAAGGTCGTGCGCGTTCGCAGGGGTGGTGCATGCAAGTGAAGCGATCGTGCGCGCTCACATTTGCGAACCTGTAGGGAAGGTAAGTGAATCCCACCTCTGGCACCGCTCATAGCTGGTACTCAGAGGAACATTCTGATTCTGCATTTTGTGTGTGCGTGTGGCATTCACCTATATATTTTGTCAACTTTTCTACAATTTTTGGTGTCGTGAAATACTTGAAGGCTGTTTCATAAGAACAGGTGACTGTACTGCATCTAGAAATAAGGCTCCTGCGCTGGGCCTGCATGTCATATATGTAAAAAAGAGGCGTTGATTGATTTCGGCTCACATTTTTGAAGGTTTATGATAAGACATAATTTGACTTGTAGACTATATGGCATACTTGAACTTCACAAGCAGAAATATCTCTTTGCATTTCAGCATTTGCATATCCCTTGAGAATGAAAGTGATTTGTTGTTCCCATTTCAAAATGAGCTCAACTCAAGATACTTTGTTAGCCCTAGGGGAAATTAAAAAAAAAAAAAACTTTCCCCATTTTTTTCTTGATGCTCAACAACATGATGCTGGTACGGAAACATAATAACTTTCTTCCGTTTTTAATATTTTAATGCAGCTCTTACTGTGTCCATGATTCCCTGTTGTATTAGAAGTCTAAGCACTATTGGGTTCTAAAGGAGAAAAAAAAAAGGACAGAAAATCTTTTGAGTAGAGAGGGGGAATCGGGTGAAATCCAGCAGGTTCTGACAGGTGCTGGAGAACCAACCGGTAGCGGAAATTTTGAGTAGTTTATTTATTGGTTTGATTTATATGCCACCCTTCTCCGGAGACTCAGGGCGGCTTACAATGCATTAAGCAATAGCCTTCATACTTTTGTATTACCTGCTTAGTAGGGCTTTCGCCCCCCCCAAGCAGTGTTCTTTTTTATACGAAGTCAGTTTATTGCCCCCACAATCCGGGTCCTCATTTTACCTATCTTGAAAGGCTGGAAGGCTGAGTCAACCTTGAGCCTGGTGAGATTTGAACTTGCAGTAATTGCAGGCAGGTGGTGTTATTTAACAGTGCTTTAGTCTGCTACGCTACCAAGGCTCTTCAGGACAATCCTTCAGAATACTTGGAAGACAAGCCACCCACAGTCTACACTTTTCTCCAGCCTAAACATACTGAAACCCTCCAACCATACCCTTACACATTTTTTTCCCAAGCCCTTTACCAATGTCCTTCCTACAATGTGTCTATGGAGATTCTCAGTCATCCAGGTCATGATTGTCCCAAAGGTGCTTTTTCAAGAGGCAACTGCACTTTCTGGTTTTTCTTTGGAGACGTTTCCCTTCTCATCCAAGAAGCTTCTTCAGCTCTGACAGGATAGTGGGGAATGGAAGGATTTATAGTCCTTGCAGAAAGCTGGTCATTTGCATTCTTTTAGTAAGTCGTTGAGGCCAAAAGGATGCAAATGACCAGCTGTCTGAAAGGAGTATACATTCTTCCATTCCCCACCCTCCAATCAGAGCTGAAGAAGCTTCTTGGATGAGAAGCGAAACGTCTCCAAAGAAAAACCAGAAAGTCCAGTTGCCTCTTAAAAAAGCACCTTTGGGACTTCCTACAATGTGGTATCCAAAACTGGATGCAATATGAGGAAACAATGACTTCTTGCTGTTGTAACTCTGTGGCTACCATTTAGGACCGAAAAGTGCTGTTCAAAAGGCAAGTTGTTTTTTTTTTTCCCCTTGAAAATGTTTTGCCACCATTCAGCCAGAACTGAAGAAGCTTCTTGGATGAGATGTGAAACATTTTCAAGGGGGGGGGGAAGAAAGTCCAGTTGCCTTTTGAACAGCACCTTTGGGAATCGCTATATAGACATCTACCATTTAGGAATGCATTTGTATGTCTAGTATCCTACTGAAAAATTCCTAACCCTCTTTCGCTTTAATTTATCCATGCCATCCCCACCTCCCAGATATATTTCTAAATTTGTTGGCAATCATGTAATCAAGCATGCCCGCACTCCAGATGGTCTTTTGGTAGTACCTTGAACTGCAAAATGGCACGGTCAGTTTCTCCCATTGCTTTTATGTCTTCATCCAGATCTTCCCTGTTGGTTAGGGTCAAAGCATGAGGACTATGTCAACCTTCTAGAAAATTAAAATCAGAAAAACTACTGAGGAATTTTGGAGTCTCTGCAGAGTGAATTGGTTTTTCAGTAGAAGCCTAGATGGTTATTACAATGTCTTTCCTTCCTGAAAATAATACGACCCAAAAGAACAATATCCATTTTGCTTGACTTAATTATTTATACTATACACAATCCCAAAGAATATCTTTGTTGCTTCCCTTGTTGGACTCCTCCATTCAGATTCATTTCTTAATTCAGAAAATGAACATAAACATCTCACAGTGTTCTTAATGCCCTGTAGTTTCTTTCCTGCTTCAAATTCTCATCAAAGCTGGAGAAGAACATTTTCCTCCTTCTCTTCCACAATAGCAGCATGAACTCAGCAGAGATTTGGATCTGTTTACCTCTCATTAATAGAATTGCTCATAGTCATAGCTAACTTTCAAGCCGGGCACCGAAGTAGAATATTGGAAAAGTAATATATTATTTACCCTTGGTACTGCAGCTTTTCAGCAAGAAAGAAGAAAGCATTCACAAAATTAATGTGCTTTTTCACTACCTGACTTACTGTCTGTTGTAGTATAAAATTTATTGTTCCGATGTTAGTAACTAAGATAGGAATATGAAGGTTTTGGAATCCTTGCCAAGATTGTTCTCACCAAACTGGGCTTGTGCTTTTTTTCTTTAAAACCACCTAACAGAGGTCTTCATTTTTTACCTTCTGCCCTCATTTGTCAACCATATCTTTATTTTCTGATGTGCACCTGCCTTGTGTTTGGCTCCCATGCCAGTTCCCCCTCCGGTCCTTTTCTCCCACTTCACAAAGGGATCCCTCATAATGTTCAGCAGCCGTCGTAGCCCAGCCAATTTTCCAAACAGCCAGCTTCACTGCCCGCTAAACATCTCTCCTTTTTCACCTGGAACTGTGTCACAGATAGAATTAAAATAAACCATTTTTAACTTTTGAAAATGATCTAAATCTCATAAACCTGCCAAGGCTCTGGGATGAATTGCTGGAGTCTTATAAGCTTTGATAATTTTGCAAGATTCGAGACAAAGCATTGCATCAGGTGTATGGTTGCTGACTGCGGTAGCTTAAGAGCCAGAAACATTTGTCTTTCCAAGGCGACAGATTGAGGCTTTCTGGCACTAACAATTTATAGCATGCCTAAGCCATTGTTGTAGTAATATATCACTGTTGCAGGAAAGTTGTATATATCATCATGAGGATGGCAGGGTGATAGTAGTAGTGGGAAAAAATCATCTCAAAAACTACCAGTCCCAGAGTTCCTTGTGTCTAGGCAAGAGGACCAGGGATAGCTAGATAGAGGTCGACCCCGAGGCCCCTTGTATGTGGGGTGCCACAAGGGTCGGTCCTCTCGCCCCTTCTGTTCAACATTTATGTGAAGCCGCTGGGTGAGATCATCCGTGGTTTCGGGGTGAAGTACCACCAGTACGCTGACGATACTCAGCTGTACATCTCCACCCCGGACCACCCCAATGATGCCCTTGAAGTGATGTCCCGGTGCCTGGAGGCCGTGCGGATCTGGATGGGGAGGAACAGGCTCGGGCTCAACCCATCCAAGACCGAGTGGCTGTGGTTTCCGACATCCCGATATAGTCAGTTGGCGCCATCACTGACTATTGGGGGCAAGTCATTGCCCCCCACGGAGAGGGCTCGCAACTTGGGTGTCCTCCTGGACTCACGGCTGTCTTTAGAAGAGCATATGACGGCCGTGGCCAGGGGAACTTTTTATCAGGTCCGCCTGATTCGCCAGTTGCGTCCCTTTCTGGATCGGGACTCGTTAAATACGGTCACTCATGCTCTTGTTACTTCCCGCTTGGACTACTGCAATGCTCTCTACATGGGGCTCCCCTTGAGGAGCACCCGGAGGCTCCAGCTGGTCCAGAATGCGGCCGCGCGGGTGGTTATGGGAGCGACGTGGCGCTCCCATGTGACCCCCCTCCTGCGCGAGCTGCACTGGCTCCCGGTGGTCTTCCGGGTGCGCTTCAAGGTTTTGGTTACCACCTTTAGAGCGCTCCATGGCATCGGACCGGGGTATCTACGAGACCGCCTTCTGCTACCAATAGCCTCTCACCGACCAGTACGCTCCCATAGAGAGGGGCTCCTCAGGGTGCCGTCGGCCAAACAGTGTCGACTGGCGGCCCCCAGGGGGAGAGCCTTCTCTGTGGGGGCACCTACCATCTGGAACGAGCTCCCCCCAGAGATACGGAAGATCCCGGACCTGCGCACATTTCGCCGTGCTCTCAAAACTTTTCTATTTCAGCAAGCTGGCCTGGCCTAACTCCCCTCTTTTAAATTCTTAAATTTTAAATTTTTGAATTCGTGATTTTATAAATTGGGTGTTTTAATCTGTGTTTCGGCCGAAATATTTAATAATTTTAAGGGATTTTTAATATTTGTATTGTCTGTATTTTATCTTGGCTGTTCACCGCCCTGAGTCCTTCGGGAGTAGGGCGGTATAGAAATTTGATTAATAAATAATAATAAATAAATAAATAGCTGCTGGAGAACAAAACATTATAAGTAAACATGTAACAGTGAGAAAACATGCTGGTGGTGAGGTTTAAGCTCCACAATATATTGGGCAATTGTCTAGCTGGTGTTTTTCAGCCTTGGTGACTTTCAGATGTTTGGGCTTTAAATCCTAGAATTTCCCAGCCAGCCATAAGAAAGGAGGGCAAATGACAAATAGGCAATCATGATGTAATGATGCAAATTCTGCCCCATTTATATTTGTGCCACAATATTGACAAATCAGTAAAGGATGGATCCTGGGGCATGATGTTATGACATTCATTTTGTTGGAGAGAGACTGGCAGAATCAGAGGGAGGAGTCAAGCCGGGAATTAATCTGGAATCTTTATGTAGGCATAAGGCAGCAAGGCCCAACACACACATACACATACCTTGAATGCCTTACTAATCTGGCCCAAGTGCAAACTACCAGTCTGAGAAGATTCCTGTGAAATAGGCATGAGCAATAAAGTAGCTAATTGAACTCTTCATGGTTGGATATGGTTGTTCATGCCTGACACATTGTTCTTGGCTGACACATTTTGACAGAATCGCAGCTTGCAGCAGATGCCATGGTGCATTGATCCCTATTTATGCATACATTCCTGTTTGGAACATTGCAGAGTTTACCAAATTATTTGGTAGGAGCTCTACCCTGCCCATGCACTCTGTCTAGGTGCAGCTCCCACTAATTTCTTTTAGTTCTAAGGCAGAAGAAATCAGAAGAAACAATGAAGTCATCTTAGATCCAACAAGATAGGTGAATGCATGCATATTCGCAGATTTTGCTGATATCTAGAAATTTCTGATGACATCTTGATTTCAACCATTCCAGTGGATAAGAGGATAGTCCAGTTCTCAAAGTAATCTATTTTGAATGTCCCTTTCCAAGATCAGGTTTAATGCCTGAAGAGAACATTAGTGAGGACTGGACAGTATTAATTGGAGAGCCTATACTGGCAGCAAATTTTAGGAATTTCTTGGATTTACATCTGTGCCCCTTTCATATGCATGATTCTGGGAATTCTGGGAGTTGAAGTCCACAGGTCTTAAATTTGCCAGGGTTGGACACCCTCACTCTAGAAGGTCCCAAACTGGGCTGGGCAAAATACACAACCTTTGTGAGTCATCACACAGGTTTCTCTGACAAATGCATACAAAGGAGATTAAAATACATTTGCATGAATTTGCCATACTCAGCCCATCTGGTACAATTTCATACAAGTGGACCACCCCAGTTTCACTCCTGAAGACTAGACCAAGTGAGCAGAAGAAGCATAGACCAAGTAGGTGATACAAGATATAATTTATCGCTAGGCATATAAATGTAATGGAAGATGTGAATGATAATTGGGGCAACAGCTGCTGATGGAATTGCTGATGGAAGTAAAGGACACTTCTGGGATTACTTTTTCATGAAAAATGTTGTAAATTCTCAGATCATTCCCTCCCAGAGCAAGTCAGAAGGAAGCAAATAAAAAGTGAGCCATTCTTTCTTTGGCGACCCAGTTTTTCTCTGTTTGATGTCTCCTTGTCCTCATAAACAGCAATGTTAATTAATTATATATTAATATTCCTATTTTAGAATTTGCTTGGGCCTGCACAGATGCCCAATCTTAAATCAGGCTGATGTTTTTAATCTTTAAATTCTTGATCTGGGCCTATGGAATCTGAAAGCCAGCATGCCCTACTGATTTGAAAGACTTCATTCATATGGTTTGACTTCTAATGTTAACTTGAAAATCTTGATATTATTGTACTACTCAAACTCTGAAATTGATTTTGTAAAATAATGTTTTTCTAATGCCTTCTTTGCTAACTTTTAGATATTAGACTAAGCCCATCATATTCACTTTGGCTTTTAACTTTATCAGGTCTTACATTTAAATTACTTAAAAGGTTGGTTTTTTAACAAAAAAGAAACTGTTATTATTCTTCTCTTAGCTTTTTGTCTGCCACCACTGCTCACTTTATTGTGCTGCGTTCTTAGATTTTAATTTTGTTGGCTTTTGTGAGATGCCTTGAGATGGTACCAAAATGATGAGATATAAATCTCTAAAAATGTCATCCATGGTTGAGAATTTTTCTTGCAATACATCCTAATACACCAAGGGTACTGTAGTTCTCAAATGAAATAATGTTAGCAACTGCAATGCTCTAGAAAGCTACATTTCTTTATCTTATTTATGGCAATGTGTTCCTACTAAAGCTCAAAATCTATTGGATACACTGACCCAAGAATACACAACAGCCTGCATAGTATGAAGTTAAAAAACAGGTGGCCCTATTAGAAGCAGGCACACTTGAAGTGACTTTAAGGTTACATACTAGCTATTTGTGTCCTAGCTTCTCTTGCTTATTAGGAAATGTTGTGGTATCATTTCATTTTAAGTTGTTGAATTTGACTAGCCCAATTGCTGATAAAAGAACAGCAGAAATCCACAGGAGACAGTAATTATCAGTTATGCCTTTCAAACATGTTCCAGCTTTCATTTCAAACTCTATACCAAACATGGCATCTAGCCCCCTCTAGTGGGGAAAGAGTACAATTTATAGCAGATTGAAATCCTGCCTTTTTTAACATGCAATACAGGTAATCCCTGGGTTCCCCGTAGCGAACGGTCGAAGTTACATGATAAGCACCCCCTAGAGTTTATGAAGTCCTGAAACTATGACTCTTGCAGCACCATGGCAGTCGTTCGCCCTTATGAACAACCACAGAGGCTCTGCAACATTTGTCCTGAATGCATTGCAGGCGCAATGTGAACCTGTAGTAAAGGTAAATAGAACCCACCCCTATTAGCAATGCATATAGTAAAGACAGGACTGTTATATCAAATATCTATATATATCCTTCCATGACTATTCAGTGTAAAAAACAAACACATTATATGGGAATGAAATGTATACAGACAGCCATAGAAACAATTCGGCAGAGGATTGATGGCATATCATTTGTGCTCAATGTAAGCTTTTACTCTAGAATTGTGGCTTAGAAACCATAGCTCTCAGCTTATTTCCCATAAATTTCACGCCTTGAAGTGAAATTAAAATACAGATTTTATTATATGTAAAGTATAAGAAACATGCTTTAAAAATAAGTAAATTGTCAAAAGCATGTGTCTTAAATCTTTCTTCAATCTTTCTGTGCTAATAAACAGAAGCAGTACAATCCTGGAAAAATAGATATGAAGGGAGGCAATATTTTGCACAAAACTGAAATGCCCCAGGCACTAGTCCAGTTATCATCTAAGCCACCATTTTTCAATTTTGGCCACTTAAAAGTGTGGACTGCAATTCCGAACATACCCAAACCAGTTTGCTGACTAGGGAATTCTGGAAGTTGAAGTTCCCACACCTTCAAGTTGTCAATATTGAGAAATATTGAGCTAAGTTGAAGGAGCTGAACTCAGTCTGAACAAGCTGAATACACCCTTCTGAATAAGATTTAATTCCAATAAATATCAAGGTATGAAGGCTACAATTTCTAACACACCCTTCCAGTATGATCAAGGGCCATGTTGGCCACAAATGTTGAAGGTTGACTTCCAACATGTATTTGAGTTTTGGGTTAGAAAACCCAGCTTATAGTTTAGAACAGAGGTGTCAAACTCATGTCTCATGGAGGCATCATGTGATGTATTGGGACATTTTTCTCCTTCGCTAAACCGGGTGTGGGTGTGGCATCGGGCCATAGGCCAGGAGTTTGACAGCCCTGATTTAGAAGGTTATTGCTACATTCACCATCACCATCTATCTGCTTTCCCTGTCACTGCAGCATGATAGTACCGAGTTAAGTAGCACAGGTTCTGTAGAGGATTAGCTTCCCACATGGTTGTAAGTACCTTCAAATATGTTTTTAAGCAAGTGCCAGGAGACTTGTGATTATCAGCATCCACCTACAAGCCTATCATTCTTAAAGATAGTTCAGAAACATGTTCATTCCTTTCCTCCGGGAAAGGAAAGAATTTAATCCCTGGGCTGACTCAGGTTGCAGACAACAGTCCTGAGGGAGAAAGTGAATGTAGTTAAACAAGGCCTTTTCACATCTGCAGTCGGCTAAAGAAAATGATAGAAGATAAAGAGTATTGGAAGTGACTTGCATCTGGGCATCTTTTATTGATTTCCTGAAACAGAAATGGCAAAGGAAGTGCCCTGTCTCCTAGTAGTTTTTTTATGGTACAGAACCCAGCTATCTGCATGACTGTCCCCCATTCTTCCTGTCCACCCCACTGGGTCAAGGAGGGAGACATTACTCAAACAGTTTGTTAGACTTTGGACTGTGAAATGATCAGCCTTGTAAGTAAGTAAGTAAGAAGTAAGTAAGTAACTAAGTAAGTAAGTAAGTAAGTAAGTAAGTAAGTAAGTAAGTAAATAAATGTATGTATGTCTGCATGGTTTCTGAAGACAAAGAAAGGGAGAGACAGAAAGAAAAAACAAGAAAGGGAAAGCTTTGAGTATAATTCAGCCAAATTTAACCATTGTTCAGCCTTATTGGTCTCCTTAAACAGAAACACAACTCCCCATAACAAAACAACGCAACAAACTTTACTGGCTCGGCATTTTATTAAATCGTAATTGTAAATCTTTTATTTTGTATCTTTAAAAAAAACAATGGACTTCCTATGAATTCATTGGCCAATAACCACACTTACTGGCTTATATCAATGCAAACATTTTAACAAGAAAGCCATTTCTTCTTAGATTCACATAGAACATTCAACACAAGGCTAATTAGACTAAACACTTTCTAAACAAACTAGTTAGAGGCAAGTATTCATTTTAAAAATGCAACATTTTAAGTCTATGACTGATTACTAGAACATGCACATGTCACCCACACTTAGGACTTGAATTCAATTTGGAGTTTTAACTCTGTAGAATCTATTGTGCTATGATGCAACTGAACAGGGATCAGTTGGCGAACCATATTGGCACTTTAGCTTTCTTGAGGCATTAGGAAACACAATGTGTGGATGGTCTGAAAAAAGACTGGATCCAGGCTTATCTGAACATTGTTATAATCCTGTTTGAAATTATAATCCTTAGTGTTAGGATTCTGTATCCCATGGGGACAATAACTACATTGAGCTGAATGTGGTTCTGTACTCACTACTAGATCTTACTTGTGAGTGCAGGGAAGTGGATTTCCCAACACTTAAAAGGCTTTTGACTTTGAACATTCCTGTTGGCATGCTTGCAGCTCTGCTTTTAACATCAGAGGTTGTGACACTATGATAAAACAGATGGTGGAATAGCATAATCTAAATATCTGGACTATAAACCTCTTTGAGAGTTTCTCGCTTTGAAATCAAGTGAAGTTTTAATCATAGTACTAACACAATAACATTTACCATTCAACTGTAAATTGGATGTGCCATTTACCTGGCTATAATCTACAAATAGTGGCACTGAGAATAAAGCTTTGGTTTCTATGTATATCTACACAAATAAACTTGATTTTTCTTCCCTTTCTAATGATTCTTATGAAATATTGGTTGTGGACAATCTTTGTTTCTTACTAACTTCCACATAAAACTGTGGAAAATTAAGCATGTGTTCACTGTAGTCCATATAAAAAGGATTATACCTCTGTGGTGTTGTTTGTTGAATTGACTGGTTAATGAGTTGGTCAGAATTCCTTCTTAATGGCAGAGAAATTAAAAAAAAAAAAACCTTGTTGCAGAAAAAATTGTAGCTTCAGTAGTAAGGCTGTAAGGATTCCTGTTTCCAAAAGACTCTAGTCCAATGCTAGCAAATCGGTTTCAATAAGACAAGGCAGGTGGGTGGGAAATGTATCAACATTAAAAGCATGCAAAATTCACTTTCTTTCAAGAAAACACAAACAACTGAGATACAAACAGGACAATCTCTTCGAGGCTTGAACAAAACCGGAGTGAAAAGAGTTACAAGATTTATGTACAACATATACCCTAATGTCAAGGATTCCTAGAGTTTTAAGAATAAAGCCACAATATAGTAAGAAAAAGCCTCAAGGCAACCCTACTATTTTTATCTGGGGTAAATCCACTACATTCAGTGGATGTTATTCCCGGTAAATATGTGTAAGATAGCAGGCTTGGTATAAGAAAGAGGGAGAAGTGACTTTTGAAACAGTGAAAAAGGCAGTATCCACAGCTGGAATCAGCATCAAAATTGTCCAGTTTTTGTAAGAAGTTAAGAAGGGTGTCAATGATTGATATATTTAAATCACACTTTGAACAGCATAAAGAAGTGCATTAATGTTACTTCCTTGGGGCATCTCAAATCAAACCACGCTAATATCCTGCTCCTTTACAGGAGTGAAGAAAATGCTAACCTCAGTTCAGGTGCTTGTAAGCATACAACATTCCTTGAAAGTCAAGGATGGCTTTGTGAAAAGATGCAGTGGTTTGACAAAAATAAAAATTACCTTGCACTGCACCGTTTTAAAAAACCAGCTGTAAAATTCAGGGCAGGTGGCCCTAGATCGGTGGATTCCAAAGCACTTGTTAAATCAGAGATTAAATTTATTAAAAACCACATGAAGCCAAGGGCATCAGTTGAGCCTGGGCCCAGCGGGTAACTCTGTAACTGCTGTGCTTTGTAAGAATCCTCAAATGCTCTGAAAATATCAAGGGACAATTTTGCATGCTCTGGCTGTAAGGACAATAGTGATGGAGCATTTTCAATTGCCTTGGCAATCTTTTCTAGCCCTCCCACCTTGCCCGCTTTCATTCTGCATGTTCTCAGATATATGATACATTCTTGTCCCTGAAATATGCTTCAGATTGCGATCTGTCATCTATCAAAAGAAACGTACAAAGAAAGAAATGGAACAGTTGTGTTGAGGTGTTGCATAGTAGCAAAGTCTCTGGTAACAGGAGATCTTTTTTCAATCCATGAGTTCTGTAAGAACTATTTGCTTTTTCTGTGGCTCTACAGTGTTGGTTTGTGTGACTCCTCTTCTTTTTTTCCCCCATCCACAAAAGTACCTGCTGTACTGTAACCTGCAACCTGAGAATGTTTTATGTAAGAGGCACACAAGCTTCTGGCCCCTTTGCCCCATCGTCCTAGCTGCTTCCTGTAGAGGAACACACTGAGCTACACATATTTATGTTGGAATGTTCAGATTCTGTTTCAGTCTCTGTTTCATCGGTTGTTTCAGGAGGAGAAAGGGACTCATTCATCTGATCCTGGCTCTTCTTCAACCTATATATAGAAAGTAAAGTTAGTTATGTATATGGCAAAGTAAGTAATCATAAAAGCATTGTTCTGAGAAGAAATATTTGATGGAGATTAGGGTTCAGATAGGCTTATAGAACTGTGTCTAAAGTGCCTTGTCACTTCATTCTCCACACCCTGGATATGCATTTCTGTCTCCTGCATATCCTTCCTTTCAAAGGTTCTCTAGAAGACTGCATTCTCCATATTTACTTGCCTGAGTAGTCCTAAAGCTACTCTGAGCAGTCTCATCAAATGAAATAGGGCAAGTGAATGTTAAGAGCAGGAACATCTAATTAATAGCATTCTTGTTATTGTACAAAAACACCTAAGTTTATCTGGTGCCATCTTTATTATTCTTTTGTTGCCAACTAAGACTTATATCTTATCTTCTAATTAATGTATATCTTATATGCAGTGTTTTTCAACCATGGCAGCTTGAAGTCCACATATCTTCAAGCTGCCACAGTTGAGAAACACTGCTTAAATGTGTCAGATGTCTCAGATTATACAATCTACAATCAATATCACTCGATGATCAGAAGGCTCTCTCCAATTTTAGATATACAGTAGGATTCTGGGGAGACATAAAAGAACTGGAAATAGGATAATTTTTCTCCAAAAATTGTAATCATAATTATCCAGCCAAACCAACCATCTTCCCACCCTCACTTCCCTTTTAAAAACAAATTTCAGACTCACTTTTCTCTGTTAAAAATGACAAAATCTTGCTGAATTGCTTCAAGGCATTCCTGCAAGTAATCATTTTCCTATAAAAAGAGAAACATTACATTATACTTTCTTGTCTAAATTGCTGTGAACTAAAAACAGAACTAAAATCAATAACAACATCCATCTTTGTGTCACTCAGAATTGTGACACTATATGCTTTCCTTTCTTCCTATTAGTCAGTTATTCTGGAACCTTATTTTGCTTAATAAAACAGTCTGATATGATATTATTGCCTGCCATGATTAATATGGCAGGCAATAAATTAGGAGATGAATTAAAATCAATGTTCAGTCATAGCTCTTTAGATAGAAGTAAACCAGTAGCCATCTATCCACCTACCCTTTTTGTCAGTTGTAAGCAACTAGAACAACTCTGAGATTTTGTCAAATAGATTTCTTTATTGGTAAGATTTTTTTCAGTTTACAAAAATCTCATCAAACTCTGTTTTCCCTTAAAAACAGCAGTTACAGATCTAAAGGGTTGACCTCAAATGCTTCCTCCCCCAAATGGACTCTAAACTGGCCTCTCACCACCCAGTACGCTCCCATAGAGAGGGTCTTCTCAGGGTGCCGTCAGCCAAACAGTGTCGACTGGCGGCCCCCAGGGGGAGAGCCTTTTCTGTGAGGGCACCCACCATCTGGAACGAGCTCCCCACAGAGATACAGAAGATTCCGGATCTGCGCACTTTCCGCCGTGCCCTCAAAACATTCCTGTTTCAGCAGGCCGGCCTGGCCTAACTTTCCCTTTATATTGCTTTTTGATTTTATTTTAAACTGGGATGTCTTGTATTATCTAGGACCAGAGTGATTAGTATATTTAATTGGTTTTTTATTAACGTTTGTATTACATGTATTTTTATCGTTCGCTGTTCACCGCCCTGAGTCCCTTAGGAATAGGACGGTATATAAATTTAATAAATAAATAAATAAATAAATAAATAGGAATGTCTTTTGACACTCCCGCCCCCAAATTGGGACCTCCAATAGGAGATGATCACACTGAGCCTAAGGGAGGTGCTAAGCAGGTCCCTAAGAGATCTAAGTCCAACCCACCTTGAATTAATTGATTCTTATCTATCGCCAGTTTCCTTTGACTGTTAGTAGTTCAGATTCTTGTAGAGAATGTTAGCCTGCAATAAACCTATTTGAACCACCTTGACTTTTGGTTTCCTGCATTTGACACCTGCTCTCCTTCAGCCGGTGGTTTCTCCTCCCTCCTCCAAGATGGAGATGCAGATGACCTACAGAGAGGTGACATCTTAGGCACCATCTCCTTCGAAAGGTGTTTGGCCATCTTGAAAACTCCAACATAGAGAGGATGCTTCATGTAATCCGCTCCAAGAGATGGAGGAGTTGGAAAGTAGGGTCAGATTCAGGCCTTTTTATGAACACTTCTCCCACTCTGAGTATTGGGCAACCCACATGTTGTTTTGTTTCAACAAGGTGGCTAAAGTAGCATTATTCTGCTGGGCTGCTGGAGCTTAAGTGCTGTAGACTGTACAATTTTCTTCCTTGTTATAGGGGGGCTGTTCTGATTGTACGGTTGGTTTTACGGGATATTTAATGGTTGTTTTATGGGACTGATTGTGGGGGAGGCTGATGCAAATGTTTTATGGATATTTATTGTGAATTGGCCAATGTTATCAACTGTGATTGAACATAAATACTGTAACCAATCAACCAATCCCTGGCAATAAGAGAGAAGCCAAAAACAACGAGAGTAGCCAAGGAGGATTGTGTGCAGCATTTCAGATCTACTCTACAGAAGATGCTTCAGAACCTGAAGAAATAGAACTCTAGTCTCATTCTACACTGCCTTGAAGGAACTCCTCAGCTAGTGGCCTATTGCAACTGAAGATGGCAAAAACTGATAGAATCCAGGCCTAAGGACCTGCCCCAGCTGGTTCCTCAAGAAAGTAAGACTCTTGAATCCTTTAAGTTGAATCAAAAGAACTGTTACTGAGAGAAAGTGATTGCAGGAAAGCAAGGCGTAATCTGAAACTCTTTCGTTTCCCCAAGCCCAACCCCCGCTGACCAGTCCACAAGCAGCCAATGTGACGTCACAAGGATGTTTTGAGAACACTGAGGTGCTAGGCAGATAACAGTTCACTCTCAGGGCATGACGGCTTTGAAACCAGGCTGGAACTGGCTGGAGGGAGTCCACTCATCTCCGAAGACAATTCCCCTCCCTAATTCCCAAGCAATTACAGCAAAAGCATGTGAAAATGCCAGCAAGCCTCATTCTCCCTCCCCTCCCCCAGGCCTTTCAATAGAATGGCAGAATGGTGGGCCTGACATCAGGCAAAAGAAACAATGATCCCAGGATACATTACAGCTACTTTATGAAGTTGCAAGCAGGCTACAAATGTGCTCCTGCACATTATTAGGTGTTGGTTATCACCTTTAAAGCGCTCCATGGCATAGGGCCTAGCTATCTTCGAGACCGCCTGCTGCCACCGACGACCTCCCATCGACCCGTGCGCTCCCACAGAGAGGGCTCCTCGGGGTGCCATCAGCCAAACAGTGCAGGCTGGTGACCCCCAGGGGGAGGGCCTTCTCTGTGGGGGCACCTACCCTCTGGAATCAGCTGCCCCCAGAGATAAGGAGAATCCAAGACCTCAGTGCCTTCCGCCGTGCCCTTAAAACCTTCTTTTTCCAGCAAGCCGGGCTGGCCTAATTTTTAAAGTGTTTTTAATTGTTTTGTTTATCTTTTTTAATTAATGGGGCCAAATTTATATATATATATATATTTAATTGTATTTTAATATTTGTACTTGATGTTTTTACTTGGCTGTTCACCGCCCTGAGTCCTCAGGGAGAAGGGCGGTATACAAATTCAAAATAAAATAAAAAATAAAAAAAATAAAAAAATCCAATGCGCCACATAGCCCTAGCACTGACATCAGGAATGGTACAGCTATTATCTGCTTTATTTTTTGCTTCACAAAATAGATTTCCAGTTTAGCTGATTTGAGACTTCGTTTTTGTTTTTTTTTTCCCCATGGAACAGCTGGACATAAATTTGCTAATTTGTTTAGAAATACAGCGAAAGGGATTATTTACTTTCAAAAGGCAAATTATTGCTGTGGAAAGAGAAAAAGCCCTACATTCTTAAAAGCCAGTCAGATTTAACTGAAGTTAGATGACTGACAATCTAACGTCATTTATTTTATTATTATTTTGCTAGTTTTCAGCCCGTAATGAATTTACTGGGATTAAAAGACTGAATACACTCTTGGCAACATCTATGGAAGGCTCTTTTACACCTGTTAATACTAAGAACAGGTGTTTTCTTTGAAAAGCATTAAAAGTGAGAATTCTGACTAGTTTTGACCTAATTCCAATTAGAATATGTTGCCTGGCAAACCTGATCATTACAACAGG
Source organism: Pituophis catenifer annectens (assembly GCF_029215685.1). Lineage (NCBI taxonomy): Eukaryota > Metazoa > Chordata > Lepidosauria > Squamata > Colubridae > Pituophis > Pituophis catenifer. The sequence continues at coordinate 62,967,389 of NW_027256886.1, forward strand.
ATGCCATCCATATGCCACTGCTTATATACACTCTTTCTTCTTACCAACGTCTGCTAGATTTTGTCTACCTCTGACTTCAAAAAAAGAGCATCTTTTTTATTTTAGCATTGTTTCCTCTAATCAACCATCATGGACAGATAGTGATGAACAGATCAGTCAGCTTCTAGAAATTGTTGGTCTGCTCAGTTACCCTCATTTCTGCTTTTGATCCGTTTTCATTCTTAAGAAATGCAGACAAAATTTGCACTCATTATTCAAATATTTTCAGTCAGAATGATTGTTTCGATACAGGGCTCTGAGTTCTTACATTAAATGGCATGCATACTGTTGGTACTCCAAGGAAAACAACAAGAAAAGCAACAATGGTGTCACTTATGAGCAGCAGTTGGGAAGAGGTTGGTCCTTTGTCATAATAAAACCGTGTTTGCTTGACGGACCAATATGACAGAATAAAATAACAGCCCTTCAAAGCAGCACAGATAAGAAGGACAACAATGAAGACTAGCTCTGTCTTTATCGTAAGGTTACGTTAACAGAATCTTGCAAGTCTAAAAGCATTTTTCCCCTCCTTTCCATTAGTCTCTGAAAAACTAGGGAGGCTCTCTCTGAAACAGTGTTTTTCCAGTGAAACCTGTCTATCAGAGCAACCTGGTCTACCTAAATATGGGATGGAACATACTGCTTCCGCTTCCGCCTTTCAGCCCCAATCCAGGAGCCTTCACAGGCAGTTGCTTTTGCAACAAACTATTTTGGTGTTCAATTTATATTTTACCAACAAAGAAATAAAGGAAGACCAATATAGATCTATTTCGAGCTATTTAGCTCTCGTCAGCTAGCCATACCCTTTCTGGGATTTGAACCCAGGCTACTTGCATATTAAGTAGATGTATTAACCTCTAAGCCATGGGCTCTCCCTGCTTTGTCGGCTATACCAGGGGAGAGATTAAGTGTTTTTCTGGAAGCAGTATACTCCATCCCATATTTGGGTAGACCAGTTGCCCTGATAGACCGGTTTCTTAATTTCTCCCCTGGTATAGCTGACAAAGTGAGGCAAGCCCATGGCTTAGAGGTTAATACATCTATCTAATATGCAAGTAGCCTGGGTTCAAATCCCAGAAAGGGTATGGCTAGATGACGAGAGCTAAATACCTTGAAATAGATCTACACTGGTCTCCCTTTATTTCTTTGTTGGTAAAATATAAATTCTCTTCCAATATTCTTCCCATTCTCCATTCCATCCCACTACCACTTCTGAGGACTGAGATCTCTTCTGCCTGATGGTTGTCAGGTCTGTGGCTCTTCCTCCTGACTTTCAGGATTATTCCCACATCCCATTATAGTAGCAGGAGTTGAGATTCTAGCAGCTTTAGTCTCACCTAATTGGAGGAACATAATGTAGGAGAGTGTGAGGAGATTTAGATTGGTGTTGAAGAGGCAATCTGTTTATGAAACTTTGCTTTAATGAAGCACACTGCACTGGTCTGAAGCTTTCCCGTGTCTGTTTCCATGCTAGTTAAGCAGTACTAGAGAAGATCAAAGTAAGAAGAGGCTTCTGTGCTCGACTTACAACAGTTCATTTAGTGACCTTCGAAGTTATAACGTCACTGAAAAAAAGTGACTTATGACCGTTTTTCACACTTATGACCATTGCAGCATCCTCAGGGTCACATGACCAAGATACGGATACTTGGCAACAGGTTCATATTTATGACGGTTGCAGTGTCCCTGGTCATGTGATCTCCTTTTGCAACCTTCTGACAAGCAAGGTCAGATTCACTTAACAACTGCAATTATTCACTTAACAACCGTGGTAAGAAAAGTGGTTAAAATGGGGCAAAACTCACTTAACAAATGTCTTGCTTAGCAACATAAATTTGGGGCTCCATTATGGTCATAAATCGAGGACTACCTGTACTGTAGTGACTTTTTTTTCCCACGCTCAGAAGTGAAGGATCCCTGCTGCTTTGTGGAGCAACTCAAGGAAGGACTTTGCTTGGGACTTCAGCAAAGATTAAAATTATACACAGCCTTACAATTTGGCCAAGAGCACAGAAGGGTTCTTGCAGAGCCCCATCGGAGGCATTTGAAAGCAAAAAGCCAGCTCCTGCAATCAGAGGATGCTCAAAAGATTTCAATTTCCTTTGGCAACTGCGAGGGAACACTTACAGACTGTGAGCTGTCCTTGCTGTTGTCTCTGGATTTGTTCTTTGCAAGCCTCTTCTTTTTCTTGTGCAGGGGCTTTGACTCCAGAATCATCTCCTCCAGCTCAAAAGTGGGGTCGCAGTGCAGACGGCCTTTCTGTGAAAAATCAGACAGAGAGGCTGCCGTGTGAATAGCAAACGGAAAATGCAAGCAATATTCTGAGCCCAAGTTTGTTAGCCGTGGGGACGGTGTGTGTGTGGGGGGGAGGGGGGGAATACAACCCTTGGCTTTATATTACTGCCTCCTTCATGAGTAACAGAGACCCACAATAGAAACGAACATACTCATCACTTTTGACTTACGTTAGGAACGAAGCCAGGCTCTACTTTCTTCTTGCAGATTTCATCCCAGTCCACGTTAGATAAGTAGGAGGAAGTCTGAATGTTGGCTAGACTAGAAAAACGATGCTCAGGATTGACTGTCAAAAGCTGAAAATGGAAATCAGAGGGGCGAAGCAAATTTATTTAGGGCGAAACCGGGCAGCTGGGGAAAAAAAAATCTGAGCTGTTTTACAGGTAGTTCTCGACTTATAACCATTCGTTTAGTGAACATTCGAAGTTACGATAGCACTGAAAAAAGTGACTTATGAGCATCTTCACACTGCCGCACCATCCTCATGGCCATGTGATCAGAATTTGGGTGCCTGGCAACCAGCAGGTATTTACAATGGTTGCAGTATCCTGGGGTCATGTGATCACCAGTTGTGATCTTCCCAGCTCAGATATGCAAAGTTAACGGGGAAAGCTAGATTCGCTTAACAACGGCAGTGATTTGCTTACAACTATAAAATCGTTAAAAAAGGTGATAAAATCAGGTGCAACTCACTTAAAAACCACCTCACTTAGCAACAGAAATTCTGGTTCCAATTGGGGTTGTAGGTTGAAGACTACTTTCGCCTCTCCACATAGGCAGTTGAAGTGTATAAAGAGAAATCCGCTTCTTTTTCTCAACAGTTATATAATATAACCTCTAATTTAATTTGTTTTCCACTCCATAAAATAGCTAAATGTGAATTAGTTTTATCCCCCATTTTTTAATGAAAGACCCATTCAGTTTTCTGCAGTCTACCGTTAACAAACTTATTTATCTCATTTTAGATGCTCAGGGATATTTGGATGCAGAGGCAGTAGTACTACTACTACTAGAGTAGTAAAATGTAGCCCCTCTGACCAGTGGTGGGATTCAAATAATTTAACAACTGGTTCTCTGCCCTAATGATTTCTTCCAACAACCAGTTTACCAAACTGCTCAGAAAGTTAACAATCGGTTCTCCCAAAGTGGTGCGAACTGGCTGAATCCCACCACTGCCTCTGACTGAGCTACAGTCACAAGTCCCGTAAGGGAAGCACCAATTCTTCACTGCAGTAGTTGACATGCCTTCCATAGCAATAACACTTAGACTTATATACCGCTTTACAGTGCTTTACAGCCCTCTCTAAGCATTTTACAGAGTCAGACGATTGCCCCCAACAATCTCGGTCCTCATTTTACCGACCTCGGAAAGATGGAAGGCTGAGTCAACCTTGAGCCTGGTGAGATTTGAACTGCCAAATTGCAGTCAGCCGGCAGTCAGCAGAAGTAGCCTGCAGTACTGCACTCTAACCACTGCGCCACCATGGCTGACTGACAAAGTGAAATGGCTGCACACAATTAAATGACCTTTCTTTAATCTACATTTGGGAAAAAGGACGAGAACAAAGTCTCCTAGTTGCATCAGTTCAGAGGTTCTATTTTTTTCTGTGACTGGGAATAACATCACACTCCTTCCATACTGATGCTCATCTAATTCAAATATGAACAAAACTTCTCCTCGCCTCAACAATTTATTCTTCATTTGGGTTATCCACAAATACTCATCTTCAGGATGCTTTGTGCCTTCCACTGCTTATTACTTTTCATAGACACTGTTTGTTTGGAGGCTATCTTCCTACATTAATCCAGCAGAGGGAGTATTCTTGTTGAGTAAATTATCCATAACACAATCCTACTTTAAAATAACACACACTGTTCATTTGAGACAGATTTATATTGGAGCACTTGATTCTTGTCGCTGTTGTACATACATATGCATTCCCTTTTGTTTTTTTACAAGATACTCATCTTTAAAAAAAACATTCAACCATCAATGGCAGTTTACATTTAATTTTTTTCCCCTACAGATATTGAAGAGGGCTGGCAAAGAATTTGAAGGAACATTTTGTAATGGATTTGAAGGGTGCTTTGCACAGCCTGTTGGCATGAGGGAATTTCCCCGCATTGAAAATGGTCAGACTGTTATGTCCTCCAGAAAGCTCATCATAAACGTTTTGGGGCCTTCCAAGGCATGCACAAGCATCTTTCCACTGGACTGTGGATGAAGCGAAGGGACTGCGCAGGCAGGAAAAATCTGGAAAAAACCCCAAAACCAGATGGAATAGAGACGAGCTTTGCTCAGTCCAATATATTCTGCAAATCATTCCACTGCACAAATCTAGCATTCAGTATCCCATGGCCTCTATATATGCAGTTTCCAGTGGACCGAATTTGGATGCTCTCAGTACTCTTGTTTCTCACTTTTATCTTTTAAAGATTATATGTACTTTTGCTAGTGTTCCCTCAAGCATGCTGATCACTTCCTCTTGATTCTCAAAAGTCCTATGTTGGAGCCAGTCCTGGCAAAAATCACCTAAGTTGGCAGTCAGTGGAAATTATAAATGTATCACAATATCAGGCTTCCAGAAATTGACACTCAAGTCTTAAGTGATACCAATCATTAGCACAATTAGCTAATCTTTCATACATAGGAGACACTTGCTTTTATAAAGAAGTCTGGCACATCCAGTCTGATACACAGACGACCCTCGATTATTCACAGTTTGAATTTCCACGGAGGGCTGTTACCATCCAAACACAATTTCAGCCTCCTACAGACATTCCCCTTCAACACAGGAATGCTAGAGGAAGGAGAAATTGGATCGCGAGACACATCCCACCCGTTTCACACATTTTTTTGTCTTTTGAATTCCTATAGGGGGTATCACAATCTGAAAAAAAGATAATGTGAAAATAAGTCCTTATTAATCAAGCCAGCAGAAAGCCCTTTAACTGCCTGCAAGGAGGTATTTACTAGCAATTAAAGGTATAGCCATTGCATAGCTTTAACGATAAAATGGCATGCTGCATTACATGTAAAGAAAATATGTTTTCCTCTCTGACAATGCACTTACATCTACCCAATGAAAATAGCAATAGCACATAGTCTTATATACCAATTCACAGGGCTTTAGAGCCCTCTCTAAGTGGTTTACGAATGTCAGCACATTGCCCCCAGCAATCTGGATCCTCATTTTACAGAACTCGGAATGATGGAAGGCTGAGTCAACCTTGAGCCAGTCAGGATCGAACTGCTGGCAGTTGGTAGAATTAACCTGCAATACTGCATTCTAGTGACTGAGCCACCGCGGCAGTGACGCATATACGGAGCTGGAAAGTATTTGAAGGACAGGAGACAGTATTTCTGGTGCAAAACACACTCCCCCACCCCACCCCCTACTTCGGTGCTTAGGACTGCAGGCATGTTTCCCTGACACTGTTCTAGGAACAATGAAGTAATGTGCTGAAGGCAACTGTTGCTACACAGACATATGCAGCATGTTGGCAAGTCAGAGGGAGCACATATTTTTGGATCAAAGCCCATATTTGTGCAGTGATAATGAATCATTGCAATCCTTACCAAAGAAACAATGATTTTACCTTTCTTAATAATGCCACCATGTCTTTTGACCAAGCTGTTGTATACTGAACACTCACAGTGCTGAACAGCTGAACTAACGATTCCACGGGACTATTGGAATGGATGTCGTAAGGCCTCTGAGGGGGGAAAAAAGATGAATAAATGGAAATGCACGAGAACTCCACATTTATTTATCATAACATCAAGCATTTAATTAATGCAGTTATTTAGACTGCTGTAATACTATAGCTGTTACTATCATCATGATGCTTTGGTTACCTTGCATTTCAACTATTACAAAGTTTATGGGGCTGCCTTGAGACCCTTTGGAAGCTGCAACTGGTTCTGAATGCTGTGGGACAGGCATTTATGGGCATGCACACATATGTGATGGTATCTTTGTTAATCTGCACTGGTTGCCAGCACCCTTCTGGATGTGATTCAAGATGATTATCCAAAAGACCATCTGTCTCCCATAGCTACTCTCTATCCTGGATGGTCGGACAGAATCTGCATGGCTCCAGATTCCACTTTAACAATGGCACCTGAACAGACCCACAAAGTTGTAATGTCTGTCCTGCATCCATTTGAAGTGCCTAGAACCCCCACCTTAGCTTTATTTAAAGGAGTCCTTAAATCTGGCTCTTCCCTTAGGCTCTGGAATAGAGGGTGTGGCCCTTTGTGGGATGACTGGTTTGTTATGAGACTCCATCCCTTTTCTCATATGTTTTGTTTTATTTTGTTTTATATCATTTTGTCTCAAATTGTTTAATATTGTACCATGAAGGAGTTGGGCAGCAGATAGGTGATAGATAGATAATAGATAATAGATAATAGATAGATAGATAGATAGATAGATAGATAGATAGATAGATAGATAGATAGACAGATGATAGATAGATAGGTAGATAGATAGATAGTTTAAGAGAACAAATCCAAGGTGGCCATTTATGGCAGAGAGAACTTGATATTAAGAACTGGTACTGCCTCACATAAATTGTTGGTGTCTGACAAACAAGAAGTGTATTTAATTAGAAATATGAATAACTGGTAGAAAAAATGAACTCTGAAATCCCCTCCTAGGGATCAGCTTCTGTATAGATCAATTCAGGAATAACACTATACATTAACTGGAATAACATGAAGCTTCCAACAGCTGAGGAACTTTAAATTCTGTTCTGAATTTACACTCATCTGTAGAAAGTTGCAATTTCCTATTTGGCTGTCTTGTTTGTGTGTGTTACATTTTATAACTGTTTTCTTCAATAAGACTTTTTAACTTCCACTGATTTGTATGTTCGTTGACTTGGAATCCATGAAGCTATTCCCCACACTTTAATGGGGAAAAGCAATTTCCAAGTATTTTTAAAAATAAAAAATATGTTAGGCACCCATCCACGCAGCAGCTCATATGCTATCACTCCCAGAGACCACCAATCGACTTCAAAGGAATACCCTGTTCCTCCATTCTGAAAGGAATGAAAGATCTCTGGAGCTGAAAAGAAAAACAAGGATATCATTTAATACCTCCATCATTGTTAGTTTCAGTATAACTGCTGTTGCGGTTTTTGCATTTTCCCATAGTTGTAAAACCAGATATTCTAACAAATTTAGTGGGGTTTAATCACAGGTAAATGAGACACAAGAACTTCTAAGTTGTAACTGGGCATGCTGACCAAAAGAGAATCACATGTTGACTTCATATGTAGGACCAAATATTTGGGAAGATAAACCAGCTGAAAGCAGGGTAAGTGAGGTTCAGACCTCAAGACTCCAGACTGGAAATACACGTAGTACTTGTATAGTTATATAAAACGAAAATTAAGAAATCGTTGCTAATATGATCCCCCTTCCATAGTTTGCATTTTTCTAGAATTAAGTGAGACTGTTTACAGCTCTAAAAGGTGGATGGACCATATGCTTAATCTTGGAGATGTAATCTATAGCTGCCGTCTGCTATAAACAGCCAATATCAATGAAAGACCAAGAAGCAAAAGGGTTCAATTAACAAAATATAAAATTAAAGCATTCTTATACCTTTAATCCTCTTTAAGAGAGGGAAAAATAAATAGATTTAAATTAGATGATTATTTTATGCCTAGGGCAAAATAAAGTGTGGGAGGATTACTATAAAATAAATATTATTTTTTTAATATAAACAATGCTGTGCTTCAATGTTTAGCTGACCTAGACATTGGTATTTAAACTTACATCTTTTTAACATTTATATTTTATTGTGTTTTACTAATCTAGGTGAAATGTTAATATATATTGTTAGCTCATGTATGATATGCCATATGCTGTATACATTTTATTTCATTTTTTTCTCCCATTCAATTGTGTCTGATTCTTAGGGACTGCCTGGACAAGGTCCTGCAATTTTTTTGTCAAGGTTGATCAGAAATGGTTTACTAGGGCTGAGAAATAGTGACAAGCCAAATGTCACCCAGTTGGCTTTGTGCCTAAGGCTGGACTAGAATTCACAGTTTCCTAGTTTCTAGCCTGGCATCCTAACCATTATACCAAACTGATTCTAATATATCATATTATACATGTTCAAATATGGTACAGAACACAGACATACACACAAACACAACAAAGTAAATGTGATATGACAGAATCTCAAAATAGGTACAGTTTAGCAGGAAAATGTATCTTTTATTTGGACTGAGTGGACAAATACAATTTTGGATCTAAGATAGGAAAAGGTGACGTTTTCAAGGATAGGGCACAATGAGTACCAAAACTAAATAAATTTTTCCTATAAGAAATAATGGAGAAAGTCACAAGGCAGCTGACACCAACAAGTTCTAGCTTCTGTGTTGAGTACCAAGCAAGCGATGAGTACTGGGACAAAATTTTCACATCAAAATGTGTTGAGCACCAAATTCGATGAGTTTCAAACCAGTTGAGTACCAAGGTACCACGGTATTAGGAGATGTGTGTGTAGAGGGGAGAGGTTACTATTAAAGATGCTTCCACATAGTGGGCTCTTAGTATTATGAAGGGAAATGAAAGTCTGTCCATTGTTTTTTGACTCCTTAATGTAAAGTAGTCTGTGTAGAAGAAAAACAACAGAAACAGTAGAGGATTACAAACGAAAGATGAGATTTCACAACAAAAGCCTTCTCTGGTTGTGCCCCTAAAATAATTAATATCATTTTAATTAATTTGTTACAGGAACAGGATGTTTTTATTTCTTTCCATCTCATAGTGAGTTTTAAATCACTTGTATTGTGACAGTCAGGAACGCAATGGCTCAGTGGCTAAGATGCTGAGTTTGTTGATCGAAAGATCGGCAGTTCACTGGTTCGAATTCCTAGTTCCATGTAACGGGGTGAGCTCCAGTTACTTGTCCCAGCTTCTGCCAACCTAGCAGTTCGAAAGCACATAAAAAATGCAAGTAGAAAAATAGGGACCACCTTTGATGGGAAGGTAAAAACGTTCCATGCGCCTTTGGCGTTTAGTCATGCTGGCCATATGACCACGGAGACGTCTTCAGACAGTGCTGGTTCTTTGGCTTTGAAACGGAGATGAGCACCAACGCCTAGAGTCGGGAACGACTAGCACATATGTGCGAAGGGAACCTTTACCTTTATTGTAACGGTCATGGTTTTCCAAGGAAAACCCTAATACTACTATATACCTGAAGAATATGATCCATCAGCCCATTATGAATATGCAGGCAAACCACATCGTTAAGCAACAGAAATGTGTCCACTTACCCATGTAAGGCTTAGTTCCCGCTAGAGCAGTTGCTCTTTCACCGTCTCTGATGATTGTTGCGATATTAAAATCGGTTAGGTGGGCATGGCCTTAAATAGAACACAAAACATGACATTTAGGTAGAAACACCCTGTAGTATTCATTTATTCTGACAAATACGACTTAAGATAATAATACGACTAAGATAATAAGGGTTCTTATGAATTGACATAAAATTCTAATCAATGTGAACCATGGGGCATCTGAACCATTAGAGAACAGTTAATGGTATTAAAGGTATTAAAGGAAGTTGTATTATTATCTTTTAAATATAAAACAATATAAATATGTCTTATTTGATACAAATTTTGAAATATCGTGTCTCTTTTTTTTACTGTATTGCTTTTAAAAATTATGACAGAAAAACAAAAAACTCACAAAGATAAAAATACATGCATTGTCAACAAAAAGAGGGGAAAACACATGAAAATGATTTTTTTTTTTCAAAGCAAACAACGACAACAAACAAAAATGAAGTTATAATATATCAGTTCGGTTGTAAAGGTAGTTAGAATTCTATACACAGTTATCTAACTTAATTATTCAAATACATATATTTCTAATACATTTATACAACTGGTTTAACTACATCAACTATATATTTGACTATATATTTTAACCTCTGTATTTTGCATAAATGAGTCCCGTATTTCAATATATTTGTTCATACATAGTCTAATGTCTATAGGCAATCTCATAGGTGACAAGTGCAATCAGGATTTCAATCCACTGAATGAAATATCATATTCTAAAACCATAGATTTTTCTTTAGAAAGCACCCAATCCACTTTTTACATTTTGGTTAAATGATCTGAGGTTTCACTATACCGTCAGGAAAACTAATATATCAATTTAAAAAAGCTATTTATATCTCTCTTTATGGAGAAGCCACTTGCAACTTCAGTTAAGAGTTCTATATTACTTATGGACATCTATTTTCAGAATAATCATGATCCTAAAGAAGGTGCCATTGTAAAATGCAATTGTATCATAATAATATAATTTTGTTATAATGAGCTAACATCTCAGTTTAGTTTTTAATTACTTACACTTTATAAAAAAATGCTCTTGTAGGTCAGCAAGCTCTTTCACACATTATCATATTTTCTTTTGTGATTATGAAAGGGCAAAGTAGCAGTGTCTTACCTGTTATTCAGAATAGGAAAAGAAAATGTTGCATGGTAGGAAAAATCGGAACTCATTTGAAACTCTTTCTGATCGATGGACTAATGGCTGGGCTGGTGACACTTTAAATATAACTTGGATTACACATGAATACATAAAAGCTGCTCCAGCCAACTAACATTTCGCTTTCCTGTTGTGTGAAAAGCTATTTGATAAGCTTTTTAAAGGATTCATTGGGGAATACGCTATTGTCAGGGTTGGAACAAAGCAGAATGCATCAGGAGAGGCATAAAGGAATCTTCTGGCAATTGATTGCAAAACCATTAAAATTCCACCTTGTGGATATCGCAATGCACTCTACATGGAGCTGCCCTTGAAAAGTATCTCGAAGCTTTAATTGGTTCAAAATGCGGTAGCCCTGATAGTTTTGTGCAAGCCTAGATTTGTGCATGTGTCGCCTCTCTTGCAGGAGATGGATTGGTTGCTAATTTGCTTCCGAGTCCAATTCAAAATGCTGGCTGTCACTTTCAAAGCCCTACATGGCTTGGGACCAGGTTATTTGAAGGGGTATCTCTTCCCAGTTATATCTACACAACTCACTAGAGGCAGGGAATGCTATGGGTCACTTTTAACACTAACAATAGCGCTTAGACTTATACAGCTCTTCATAGTGCTTTACAGCCTTCTCTAAGCAGTTTACAGAGTCACCATATTGTCCCCATTTTACCTGGGTCCCCATTTTACCGAACTTGGAAGGATGGAAGGCTTGAGTTGGTCCAGGAGTCAGCAACCCGCGGCTCTGGAGCTGCATGTGGCTCTTTCATCCCTCTGCTGCGGCTCCCTGTCGCCGCCACAATTTTGAGAGGAGCTTCCGGTTATGGGCAGGAAAAGCATGGCGCACCAGAAGAGACTCTATGGCAACGGGTGGGTTTTCTGGTCAGCTCCATAATTGATAGGGCTTTCAGGTAGGCCAGGTAGAGGAAAAAGAATGCTGCACTAGGAGGAGACTCTATGGTGGGGGAACCAGACTTGTGGTCGGCTCTAGAATTGAATGGGGGGCTTCCGTTTAGGATCTTTGTGGCTCTTTGATTGTTTAAGGTTGCCGACCCCTGAGCTGGTCAGAATCGAATTCCTGGCAGTGAGCAAGCCTGCAATACTATATTCTAACCATTGTGCCACCATGACTCATTGAGGTCCATCTAGTGGGACCAAGAAAAAGGCCCCTATCTGTAGTTGCTCCCTCCCTGTGGAACATCATGTCTGCAGAGACTGCCTCTCACTTTTGCAAGCCTGAAGACATGGTCTACCAACAGACCTGGGTACCCCAGAATGATGTGGAGTCCATCAAGTGTATAGTTTGTCACTAGGGGGATAGAAGATTATTCATTTTTATACTTGGGTTTTATCCTTGCAAGCTGCCCAGAGTTACCAAGAGTGAGTTCTTAATAATAAATAAATAAATAAATATTTTCCATTCAAAAGCTTTTCTGACATGAAATGGGCCTCTCTGTTGAGTTATAAAGGAAGTGTTTCATTACAGAGAAAATGAAGATCAACACGGATAAACATATACATAACATGGATACCAATCCTTCAAATATCAACATAGAACTGCAGGACCAACCAATAGCACAGGAGGGTGAATTAGAGCTACAAGATCTAGACTGACATCATAGGAATGACCACTAGATGGCAGCCAGAATCAAACATTTCTGTACCTCAGAGCTGCCTACTAATGGTTGCCTGGATTTTTGCAGTTTAAGCTGTGAAGCAGTTGAACCTTCTCCAATTGCCCAGGCACATTGTATAACAAATGAATGAAGAGTGCTGCGTCTGAGGCAGTGGTGAAATCCAAATTTTTTTACTACTGGTTCTGAGGACGTGACTTGGTGGGCAAGGTGTGGCTTGGTGGGTGTGTCAGGGGACGGATACTGCAAAATCTCTATTCCCACCCCACTCCAGGGGAAGGATATTACAAAATCTCTATTCTCACCCCACTCTGGGGCCAGCCAGAGGTGGTATTTGCCGGTTCTCTGAACTGCTCAAAATTTCCGCTACCGGTTCTCCAGAATCTGTCATAACCTGCTGGATTTCACCCCTAGTCTGAGATAGAGAGAGCTCTGCTTTGGTTTGGCTGTAATCTGCACTCCAGGGCAGGAGAGCAATGTATTTATGTATTTTTAAAGGTTTTTTTTTTAAAAAAAAAAAAACACACACACACACACATCAACTCTGATTTAAATATACGACCTTACTAGGGGAAGTCGTTTTCAAACTATACTCTTCTAGAGGTGTTTGATATCAGTTTATGTGTATTAAGAACCACATCTCGCTTATGCTACAATTACGTATGCTACATCATCTCTCCTAAACTGCCTGAAGCAGATCAGCCACTACTAATGCTGTCATGCCAAGATAAAAATGCTAGTCTGAAATCAATCTCTGTCTCTTCCTTTTATTCCTCCAGTGTGTGGATTTCTAGCATTTGGGATTCATGAGCCAAGGCTTGATGAAACAGAGAGATTAACTCATGATGTCTTTTGCCTGGGTTTATTTCTATATACACCGTCAATTTGGCCGGTTAAAGATTATGGGCTGCTTTGCAAGACAGCCTTGGTAGCAGGGTGAAATGGTCCCGGTTTGGACCGGATCACCCGATCTGGTAGTGATGATGGCAGGTAGTTCGGAGAACCGGTAGCAAAAATCCATGCACCCCTCCCCCCATGCCCAGCTGAGCAGTATGATCATCAGAGGCTTTTTTTTTACTTTTAAAAGCATTTTTTCTACAACCTCTTCAGCCGAAAAAATACTTTTAAAAGTAAAGAAAAAAAGCCTTGATGATGATCGTACGGCTCAGCTGGGATCGTCAGAGGCTTTTAAAAGCATTTTTTCTACAACCTCTTCAGCCAAAGAGGTTGTAAAAAAATGCTTTTAAAAGTCTCTGACGATCCCAGCTGAGTTGCCTGATCGCCAGAGGCTTTTAAAAGCATTTTTTTACAACCTCTTCGGGTGAAGAGGTTGTAGAAAAAATGCTTTTAAAAGTTAAAAAAAAACCATTGGCCACGCCCACCCAGTCACATCACCCCCCCCCACCAAGCCACACCCACAGAACCGGTAGTAACACATTTTACATTTCACCACTGCTTGGTAGTTCTAGTTTCTCAGTACTTCTTCCTTGCTCATCTCTTCCTTTGGGGATGTGTTCCCATTGCCAATCAAAGGGAAAACAGCAGCTACGTGGAGACAACAGTTCCTTCCTCTTACACCTTTACTTTGCTGCTTGCTTTCTGCTTTTAACCTCGAAGTAGAGGGGCACAAACCTCAGCACGCATCTGAAACTGCTAGCTCTTGAGCTCTATCCTTGGCAGAATGCTACCAGAGCACTGCAGGCACATTGGAGACATGGCATCTAGACACCTGTCCTGGCCTGCAGCAAAGAGCAGTTATTTTGCTATGGAAGTAAATAAATATGCAAGAACACGGTTTGTGAGGTTGCACCTTTCAACTTTCCATAACTAGTTTTTAGTGATTATGTTGTGAAGACTTATGATACCCAGACAATTGCACCAAGGGAAGAACCATATTTCTATTGCTCAGAGTAAAATGAGGAAACCATGGCTCCTGTGCATTTCATCTTTGCATCACTGGAAGTGTCATACCACCAGCCAGAAAATGAATTCAATGAGTCATTGTCAATGCAAATCCAACAGCAAGTCTCCCCAGAATGTTAGAATAGAAAATTTTCTCTCGTCTAGTTTAGAGAATGCTAGTACCAGAGTTGTGCTCTTTTCACTCCAGAGCAGGGATGTTTATTATTATTGTTTATTGGTTTGATTTATATGCCGCCCTTCTCTGGAGAGTCAGTGCGGCTTACAATGCGTTAAGCAATAGCCTTCATACTTTTGTATATACCTGCTTAGTAGGGCTTTCAGCCCCCCCAAGCGGTGTTCTTTTTTATACAAGGCAGCTTATTGCCCCCACAAACCTCCTCATTTTACCTACCTTGAAAGGATGGAAGGCTGAGTCAACCTTGAGCCTGGTGAGATTTGAACTTGCAGTAATTGCAGGCAGCTGGTGATACTTTAATAGCACTTAGTCAGCTGCACCACCAAGACTCTTAATGTCAAATTCAATTTCATTGAGGGCCGCATCAGGGTTGTATTTAACCTTGGAGGACTGGGGGTGTGCCCAGGATGGGCATGGCCAGAGTGGGCGTGACAACACTCAGCCTCCTGCAGCACTCTGACAGTCAAAATGGGCAGGGGGGTTAATTACAAAATGTGGGCTTTGCTTTGTGACATCCAGATCCAGTGAGCAGGGAGTGTGACCTGCACAGAAAATACACTTTTGTTTGGTTATGAAGAAATATCCCCAAAGTCAGATGTAGACTAAATGTAGACTGACTTTTAGCTACACACCTTCCCAGCAAACAGCAAATTTTGAAACTCTAAATAAAGAGGATTCATTTTAGGATGAGTAAAGAACATTTGAGGGAGGGGTGCACAATAGCCCTTCTCTGTCTGAGGCCATAGAGACCTGGCACCAATCAAAATACTTTTTGTAAAGCAACTGATCAACACTGACAGGGTAAGCTACTAGTATATGAAAATAAGAGCAAACTCCACTCCCTTCTAGTACTGATGATGTTACCTGGTTTGGTAATGAAATTTCTGCAAGAAAACCATCAAGCTCAGAGAGCACCAAGGACCCCCCAGTTCAACCCTGAGCTACAAATATTCTCTTCTATCGATAAACACTTTTTGGTTAGAGGGACTCAGAACCTGCCTTATATAAGATCATATCACTTTTTATTTTGAGAAGAATAACAGATCTCTGCAGTGCTGGTGTTTTTGGGATGTGGAAGATGGCCTGTGATTGAGCGGATTGGAACTTTCTATTTTGGACTCTCTGAAAAATGGATTACATATATGTTGAGCTATAAGGCAAAAGAACTATGGAATTGGGGCATGCAGATGATCTGGCTGTTACCCTAATGTGGTTGTCGGAATTAATAATCTAGACAAAAGACATCACAGAAGATACCATATGGAATATAAATATAAAGTCACTCGGGGGGGGGTTTATATACAGAAATACTTATTAATGATGGGGGCAGATGGTAATTGAAGATACTGAAAATACTGTTGGAAGCAGGACTTGATGTTACCCTAACATGGTCGATGGAATTAACAATCTAGTTGAAAGACATTACAGAAGATACTATATGGAATACAAATTTAAAGTCATATGAGGGTTTTACTTATATATGGAAATATCTTTTAGTGACATGGGCAGAAGAATAAAGATATTAAATATATTATGTATGGTAGACCTGTAGGAAAGTGGGTGAAATAAAATTGATATGGTATAAGGTGATAGGTAACGTTACCGATTGCTTAGTTTAGGAAAAGGGATGTTATGTTTAGATATTAATATACTTAAAAGATTTGAATTAAAAGATATATGTATGGGGGTGGAGGAAATGGGTAGATTGTGAGCAGAATAAATGCCAAATTAGGATCTATTATATAGTTTTATAGCCGAATGCTGTTTTGAAATGTATAGTATATGGGGGACATAATAATAATGTTAGAAAGAAATGCTAAGCACATAGGGGGTGGTGTAAAAGGGTGGTAAAGTATTATATAATGTGATATTAATTTGGATTTCATCTTGTAGAAGCCATGGGGGGAGGGAGAGGGATGGGGGTTAGGGAGCGGGGGGGGGAAGGGGGAAAATTTGTATTTGAAAAACTTTTTCAATAAAAAAAAAGATCATATCACTTTTGATATGATATCTAAATTTTGATATGATTTCTGTAAATAAGGAATGTAGAATTATAATGGCTGAGTCTTTGATCTTCATGCATCCAAAAAAATACAAAGCTAAGGGATAAACAAATAAAAAAACAGATTTGAAAAAAGAAAAGGCTCAGGAAAGAAAAAGAGTGAAAGTGTAAGAAAAAAAGAGGAAAGAAGGAAAACCGAAAAAGAATGACTTCCAACTTTCTTTGGTACAGATATAAGTAAAAAATATATCAAACTCTTACTCTAAGATTAACATTTGTCTACATTATTTCCATAACCCCATATCTAATCATCAAAGCCCCAGATCAACTTTTAATTTCAGTTTCTCACAAAAAGTCCAGTAATGGTTCATATCGCTTTAATCACTATTTGTTAAGGAAACCACAGCTGATTGATTTAATTGCACCAAACTCTAAATAAAACAGGAATGGAAAATCCTAAACTCTAGTGTAGACCCATGCTTCTCAACTTTGGCTACTTTAAGATGCATGGACTTCAATTCCCAGACAGCATGAAGTTCGCCCATCTTAAACTTGCCAAGACTGAAAAACACTGATGTACAGATAGGGATTTTTCCATTCCTCTTTTACTGGTTCTTACTTACTTATGAGCAATCATAATGCAAAATCTTCAGTTCCACCCCATTCCAGAAGAATCATAATGCAAAATTGTCACTTCCACCCCATCCCAAAGCAACCAGAATTCCCTCACTAACCTGCTTTCCAGCTCCGTTTCCTGCGTGCAGGGCAACAAAAGAAGACCATGTGACTACCATTTTTTAAAAAAAAATGCAATCAGACCTTCTAACTTCTCGGGGGTGGGGGGGGGGAAGATCTCACAAATGTAGAAGCTCTGACTTAACTTTTTTTTTTTACTGGTAGTCACATAGTCTTTTGTTGTTCTGCATGCTGGAGAATGGAGCTGGAAAGCAGAATGGGGGAATTGTGTTTGCTGCAGGATTCTGCAGGAGGCCGTCCAGGCCAAAAATGGGCCGCAGGGGGGCCACGCACTTCCCATTTTCACTAGCAGAGGCACTGCGGGCTGGTCCTTTGCTATTTCCAGGCTGGCCCCACAAGCCAGATCTAAGCACCCCATGGGCTGGATCCGGCCAGTGGGCTTTGAGTTTGACACTCCTGCTCTAGAGTGGAGTTTCTCAACGTTGAGAACTTTTAAGATGTGTGGACTTCAACTCCCAGAATTGCCCAGTTAGCATGGAATTCCGAGAGTTGAGGTCCACACATGTTAAAGTTCCCAAGGTTGAGAAACACTGCTCTAAAGCAAGTGACACACTTGTAAGCTATAATCCTTCCTGTATCCGAAGCAGACTTTTGGTATCTTTCTTCAAACCCAACCTTTGTCTTGATTTTGCCATACTAGGCATGCAAACAGATTAAAAGATATCAATAATAGTAGTAAAAGATAATGAATATCCTAAAAAGATGGGACCTGCAGCCTGCAAGTAGTATTCTGCTACAATTTTGGTGGCCCACAGAATGACCCGGAGCTCTGCCTGCCTTTCTTTGCAGTACAGCTGATCAGCCTGGTAGGGAATAGATGGCTGATTTCATCTATTACCGGGATTAGGGAACAATCATTTTTGAGAAAAGACTTAGGAAGGTAGAGAGAAGCCTCATTGGTTTAATGATCAGTATTCTGGTTGCTAGACTTCATAAATCATAACTGTGTGTGTGTGTGTGTGTGTGTGTGTGTGTGTGTGTGTGTGTGAGAGAGAGAGAGAGAGAGAGAGAGAGAGAAAGAGAGAGAGAGAGAGAAAGAGAAGGAGTAGAGTGAATGATAATGTGTGAATGGGTATATGTAGTAGAGTATATACATATGATTGTATGTGAATGGTGCAAAAGAAAATAGATGAGAGAAAGAGGGAGGGAGGGAGTGGGACGGGGAGGGAGGGAGGGACAGAGAGAGGGAGAGGGAAAGAGAGGAAGAGAGGGAGTAGAGTGAATGATAATGTGTGAATGGGTGTATGTAGTAGAGTATATACAGTACATATGATTGTATTTGAATGGTGCAAAAGAAAATAGATGAGAGAAAGCTGGAGGGGGAGGGGGAGGAGGAGGGAGGGAGAGAGAGAGAGAGAGAGGAAGAGAGAGAGAGAAAGAGGAAGAGAGGGAGTAGAGTAAATGATAATGTGTGAATGAGTGTATCTACATATGATTGTATGTGAATGTTGCAAAAGAAAATAGATGAGAGAAAGAGGGAGGGAGGGAGGGGGGAGAGAGAGAGAGACAGAGATGATTTAAGGCTTGTAGTTGTTTTTGCATAAACTGGTTCTGGCCAGAATTGAAATTATAGTAGCTACTAATAATGTCTCTTTTCCACCAGTTATTTCTTCATTTGTTTTGTTCAACGTATAAGCTGCCTCCACCATCAAAGCAAATCTTCATTATATACAAGTTATTAAAGCAATAAAACAAGAACACAACACGGTAATCAAAACAAAAATGTAATATATATTACTATTATCAGGGAAGAAAACACTATAAATACTAAGGAGTAATATCCTAATATAAATTCAGGGGTCACAAATGGCTGTGCCCCAGGGCTTGCTGAGAAAGCCATGAGCCAATCAACTCATTTCAAATCCTGTAAGCTTGTGTGTCTGTCACTACTGCAGAAACTGGAACCTAATATTACAATACTGAAATAAATGCACATGATACAAAGTGCAAAAAAAATCCCATATCACCCGTTTCCATTCAGAAACCAAGAGAGCAGAAATAAAAACCATGCAATTTTTCCTTACCTTGTTCATCAAGGAGAATGTTATCCGGTTTCACATCTCTGAAAAGCAAAATAAATGTATGTATATATAAAACTTAATCTTGACAGAAAAAAGGCAACTACTCCTGAATTTTTTTTCCATATCAAGCAAATTGCTCTAAGAAGCCATTAAGCATATTGAGTTTTTGTTATTGTTTCCAAGATTGTAAAAACATTACCTATTATCAGCTACACAAAAACAGAGTTGTGAAATACCCATGATCTTTGCAAAGAAATTTCATTTGAATGTAGTGTATAGAAATTATCTCAATAAACAAAGGCATGTCAGGTTTGAAAACAATTCCTGCCAATTGGAGTTATCTTATGATGAAGATCCTTCCATCTTCAAACTGTATTAAATAAGCAGCTGCCAGGGGTCTAAAATTGGACTGCCAGAATAGGGGAGTGTAATTTTTCCATTGGCATCTCCCTGAGAATGCATTTCTCCACATGAGGATCTATTCTATTGTCATTAAAATATGGGATTAAAGTTCAGGAACATCTAGTTTCAAACTTCATTCAGTATGAAATTCACTGGATGATTCTGAGCCAGTAACTCACTGGTTGATATAAGCATTTAGGAGAGGAGTGAAATCATGTATATGGTAGGTAAAAAGGAAATTACTCTTCCAGAATGCCATGGTTCTAATCTCAGTCCATAATCTCTGTGCCTCCTGTTAGGAGGAGAAGGAAGAGGAGGCCGCTAATGACCTGGAAATGAGATGTCATTAATTTAATGTTCCCCAACCTGGTGTCCTCTAAATGTGTTGGGATTTCAATTCCTAGAATTTCCAGAAAAATTGGCTGAAAATTGAGAAACCCATCTAAAAGGCACCATATCGGTAAAAGCTGGATAGGCTGTTTCTGTACTAAAACAGTCTTGACTCATGGTAAAAGAGTTTTTCCAGACTTTTGACAAATAATAAAAAAAAAAACTGAGAAAGATTTTGATACAGCAGCCACTAGTCTCAATTATAATCCTATAGAAAGAAATCAATTACACAGAAGTGCATCGAAGATTGAGATGACATGATCATGAAGTTACCCGCTTGTTCAAAATTCTATGTAAATAGAATACAGATCAAGATTAGAGGATTAGAAAATTAGATTTTGATTATTTCCTACAATGAACAGTCCTTCCATTTCATGGTAGAACTAGAGATTAAGTATTTGCTGAAGAAAATTTACTCCAACTATAAAATCAATTTCAGAGTTGAGATTCTGTAGAGTTGTTCCCAATGGGCTAGGATGAGATGAGTTCATAGAATTAGACCTGATCATTACAGCTGCCAACAACAGATTGTAAGATCACCTGTGTATAATACGCTGACTGCGCAAATAGTCCAAAGCTGATGCCATTTCACAGATATATAGTTTAACTGTTTCTTCTGTAAACTGCACATTCTGTTGAAGATGATAACGTAAGTCACCACCCAAGAGTAGATCCACCACCATGAACATGTCTTCTTCATCTTGGAAGGAGTACCTATAGAAAAATGAGGGAACAGGGAATTCCATTATATTTGCACAGACAATATTACTATGCCCTTATGATAGTTCTCCATACCACATAATGACCTGGAAATGAGACGTCCTTAGTATTATATTACCTAACCCGGTGACCTCTGGATACATTGGGACTTCGGTTCTTATAATTTCCAGAAGAATTGGCTGGAATGTGCTTGAATAATAACAATGCTTCTACATATCTAAATATATATCCTTCAACTCCTTTCATTTGTCCCAGTTCTTTTGAACCACTGATATTTATATATTTGGGGTGTCATTTTCTTTTAATGCTTATTACTGTTAGCTGTCCTCTATTCTGTATCTAGTAGGGAGCAGCTGTCATAGTTAATTTTAACTTGTTCATGTAATCCTGTTTCTATATCTGGCTGGATCACATGGCTTCTATAATATGATCATTACACAGTAATTTTTTCCAGGCATAATCAATAATGTACTGGAATACCAAGCAGTCTATCTCATTTCATTATCAAAGGATAACCAGTGCCATTAGTGTGAATGACTCATTGGCAAGATTTTGTTAGTCTGAGCTGCCTGGAATCTTTTTAATACAGAAATTCTGGGATGTCATTAGCTGGACATTTTTGCTCTATCTGCCAAAGCTGAGTGGAAAAAAAATGTGAAAGGGGTGATCAAATAAGTCAGAGAATTATCTTCTTCTAAGAATATCTAGATTATAGAATTGGCACGAGTTAGAAACATCCACTTCAGTTTATCATCCCCAATAAATGAAGTGTATACTTTATCTGGATCTTTGTAAAAAGCACATAACATGGTTATTCCTTTACATTTCTACATTCCCCAACAAAGTTTCTAGGAGAAGCACTCATAAGAATTTAGATGAGAGTGTAAGATCTCAAGAATGAAAATACCGAAAGCTTACCAAAAATGTTTTTAACATTTGGTGCATTTTTATTTATTATTTTATTATTATTATTTTGTTAAATGCCATTACATAAGATGACTCAGTAGTGCTATCTCTTGGAAAAAAAAAAAAAGCCAAGATCTGAATTATCCATTCAGAAAGCTACAGGAAGAATCAGTATTTACATTTCAAAGTATTGTAGATAAAAACAAGAGAAGACAACCAAAAGGATAAAAAGGCTTGAGCAATTCCCCTGTGAGACACATTGCTATTCAGTGTTTTTTCAGCTTAAGAGTAAAGAGGGGACCAAAAAAGACACACATTATTAGTATAGATAGATAACCATGAGTGGCTACATAGAAATTATTCCTTCACATAACACCAATTTTTTTTTTGGGTGGGGGGGAGAGAAAGTCTTCACATATCACAGTTAACTTCCAGAATTTCTTATTACATAAAGAAGTGATAGTCTCCAATCTGAGTAGCTTTGAAAGGAAGTCACACAACTGCATAAGAGATAAAGCTATCAATGCTTAATATTTAGCATAGGTATGTCTTGTTTCCAAGACTGGATCTGTGCACATTTCAACAGCAGATTGCTGTAGAAAATGAAACAGAAGAAGCTACTGGATCCATGTTATGTTTGTGGTTCCTGGTTGGACATTTAACAAGAGAATGTTAAATTAGACCTTTAACTTTGATCCAGCATACTTTTTCCTCTTACATTCGTAAAACCACAGGAGTGTGCCCTCTATATTTATTATTATGCTACACTTTCTCCTATGCAATCAAAGCTGGAGACATGTCCTCACCCTGCCTCCTTACTGTGACATGGTAGTTAGGGTAACAAGGGACATTCAAGTTACCCCCAACTGTGAAAGCACACTAGCTGACTTTGGGTCAATTACCCCACATATTTTTTATTTTATTTTATTTTATTTTTTAAAATTTGATTTATATGCCACCCTTCTCCGGAGACTCAGGGTGGCTTACAATGCGCTAAGCAATAGCCTTCATACTTTTGTATATTTATACAAAGTCAGCTTATTGCCCCCACAAACTGGGTCCTCATTTTACCTACCTTAGAAAGGATGGAAGGCTGAGTCAACCTTGAGCCTGGTGAGATTTGAACTTACAGTAATTGCAGACAGCTGGTGTTAATCACAATCCTATCAGTCTGCTGAGCCACCAGGCCCTTCCCATATTTGTTATGGGGGGATAGGGTGGTGGAGAAAAGAGTGCTATGTTTTTAGTTTTGCGACAGGGCAGATCTCACTGAAGTTTCAACTGAGATTCTTATACCCCAGTGCATAGGCATTTTTCAGTAGAGATGTGACTTTTTATACTAATAGACCGAAAGGTCTATTCTCCAAATTACAACCTTGCTGATATCAGTTCAGGAATTTTTTTCTGCAGCCCTATTCCTCACATGAGCTAGATGTTGGTTTGAGAACTATTAAGAATGACAGTAGAAAGAGAACTGCTAGATACAATAATTCAATATAATTATATTGAATAGCAAATAGCAATAGCATAATAATTCAATATAATTCCTTTTCTGAAGAATAGTAATAACTTTAAATGAAAAAGTAAATACGCCAAACCTAGAAAAATTCTCCTAAAATTATGGTAGCCGACTTTCCTATGAAATCCTTCCCTAAATGAACAAGAGACAGATTATCTCAGAATCTCATTGTTCAATCGTATCAATTAAAAAATCCAGATTAATGTGATCTCCACAATTAATCAAGGTAGTATATGTTTGTCTTTTCCACTATTCAATGTTTAATCTTTATTACATTTCATTACATTCTTCATTTATTCCATTTGTCCTTTTGACATTACACTATTACAATTGGTTTCTTTTTCCTCAACAGCTTTCTCCAACCTTGTGCCTTCTTAAATTTCAGCTCTAATAATTCCTGAATCAATATGGGCAGCCAGGCAATCAGCCAGCCAAACTAATCTAATAATTATTTAATTCTATATTTGCAGCCACATATTAAGAAACTATGTTTTATCACAGGAATTCTTATCATAAGCCAACTGTTGTATAACTGGAGTCTCCATTTCTATAGATATTCTGAATACTGGATTTCTATAATGCTAAATTTTGTTTGCTATAGATTGTGGACTTTGCCATTTTCCTTTATGTATAATGAAATTTTGAAAATCTGCACTGCCCAAGACTTTTTTCTGAAAAAGTCCTTCAACTAGATGCATGCATTTGGAAAATCAGTGGAATTGATACATTCAGGAAAAAAAAAAGAAATTCACCAAAGATTCACTAGGAAGACATGCTCAATTTCTTGTAGAATCTCTAGTTCTCTGAACACGTTCCGAACTTCATCTCTTTCAATGCACTGTTGTTTATTCATGTACTTCATGGCATACATCTTCTCTGTGTCTTTCTTTTGTACAATGCACACCTAGATGTAACACAACAAAAAAAAGTTGAATTAATATGTGTCTTTGTACTTTTTTATTTATCTATTGTAATCAGTAAACAATGGTGAAATGTGATGAGCTCCCCAAAAATCATTTGTTTATTATTTTCTTTTATTTTGTATTATTTTCATGTTATTTTCTGCACAAGTTCATTCAGAAAATTATGAAGGAAAAGACAAGTCTACCTTTTGATAAGAATACTTTTCTTTAAAATTGTCAGCATCTGGTAATGTCATTTTAGCAAAATATCTAAAGACAATGCAGTCAATCAAATGTGTTGAATTTCCTCTCTTATAATAAGTAACCATGTCTGAAGGCTATGCTGGCTGAGAAGAACATGAGACTTGACATCAAATGCCATCATGTAGGAGAAAGCTTACACAGGGTGTCAGGTTTCGATGTCATCTCAAATAAATTGCATTAAACAATTAATCTTTGCTGAAATATTCCATTTATTGAGTACGACAGATCTGGCCCTGACTTCGTCGTAGCCGATACTAATCCTCTGATCCCCAAAACCTTCCCTTTCCATTCCCCAATTCTCATCTTCTCATTGGCCATCTTCCAAGTCAGTCTCCCCAGCTTCTGACCTCAGCCCATAGGAATGTCCCCCCTCCCATCCCATCTCTTAGGGGATATTATCTACAGAGAAAATAAGTAGGTGAAAAGTCAAGCCTCGTCTCCTTTTTATGGCAGCATCAGAATGCTGACATAGGAACTCTTATGAGAATACAAAGAAGGTAGCTTGATTCTATTATAATTTTCAGCCTGTGATGAGAAGGTAGGCTTAAGACAAGAGTTTGTCAGAGAACAGCCTTTCCCAGACTCTTTATATTTTAGATGGATGTCCTTCATCTCCCAAAATTTCCTAGCCAGTAGAACAAAAACCACAAACATGGAGAAAGCCAAGGCTGGCATTAGATTCTTTCACTTTAAATTCATGAATTTACTTGCTTATTGGTTATGTAATTGATTTGCCTCCTCAATCCTAGCAGCATTCTAGGCAGCATGCAGATAATGAAAGTTTAATGATTACATAATAACTGTAATCATCATCATCATCATCATACAGTGGTGTATGATGACTCCCATTTTAGCAATGTCCCAATGCTCAAGAAGGCAAATACTGTCACATTTAGACTTTCCAATGTTATAAGGGCAGAACATGAAACAAATCATTTTCCATGCCAAAGGTAATGTCCGAATTATACTTAGAAGAATATAATTTAGTGTCAGCAATTAAATAATTCAGTGCTAGCAACTGTGAAACTCTATGAATTATCAAAGTGTGGGTACAGTAAGAAAGAGCCAACAATTTCAGGAAAGATGGTATCAAACACTGTGATTGGGGAATTGCTCTTCTATCAATGTGCTGAATCCCACTGAGTTTCTGGGCTCAAATCAAAATCTGATCTACCCTTTAATCCTTAATAATTTGGGACTGGAATATACTAAAGAGCTTCCTCTCTGTACATACACTTGTCTATATTACAATTCCTCAAACAGAGACATTTATTTGGCTATCCCTGCTGATGAGCTACAAGGAAAGTTATTTTTTTCTCAGTGATGGCACTTTAATGTGGGGTGCCATCCCTCAACACAGTTTACTTCTCCATTTTATGTATGTAGTTGATCTATCAAGAAAATTATTGTACTACTAATTTTTGAAAGTTTAAGATATAAAGAGGTACTATGTGGATGCCTTTATGACTGTATTGGTATATTTATCTGATAATGTTGGGAACTGGATAGCTGTTGGCAACAACTGTCACATCTGGCTTTGTGGTGTAATTTAATAAGCACCACTGGGATGTATGCCCATGAGCCCTCCACTAAGTCCTCCCCAAAAGAAATTTCCAGGAAGATCTTCAGCACAAGAACTATTTTTAGCTAATTTTATGGAGATCTCTCTGAGATAAGAGGAATGTGAAAGGGAAATGTGGTTCAGAATTACACGGGAAGCAATTTGAAGTTTGCAGAATATGCATGGCTGTTATCAATATTTCATTCCATCTACATTGTATGCTGCCTTTTAGGGTCTTCCCTGGATAATTTAGAAAATGCCCTTTAAGAAGAGTTCTCATATCATTCAGGTCTAACAGCTTACTTGCAATAGTTATTGTTAAGTATTCACAGTCCATGACCCAACAGTTCAGTCATAGTCACTCCCCAACAATAACCTCTGAATCTACAAGCTTTACATAGCAGACCAAAAAATTACTACATACAAGTTACTCATATGGAAAAAAATAATATAGCATACTTCGTGCAATCACGTGCTTCATGATTGTTTTCCTAATAATTTCCTAATAATTTATTAAATTATGTCATAAAGATCTGGAACCAAGTTTACTCAGGCAAGATAGAAGATCTCTCCCACCTATAATCATATTTATGGGGCTCCTGGAAAATTTTATATCAGTCTGAGGTTTTGTTTTCATAACCAAAACAAATAACATCATTAGTCTCCTCCTTATTCAGTTACTTTTATTAAAGAAGGAATTAGTGCTTAAGGCATTTAAAAATCATGTTGCTTTTTTAAAAAAGTTGATTGTATATCAAGCTGGTTGCATAGGGCTTCCTGCTCAGAGAGTTTTAAATGAGTTCAGTCCTAAAGTTGTATTCCGTGACCTCCAATTCAGAAAATGAGTGTTCAGAAGGGAATTCAACCACTATCATAAGTGTGTGGGATACAACAACTCAGGCACACATTTTAACATTGAGTAAAGATTTCAAGATTCATTTTTATGGGTCTGCTAGTGAGGTAAGCTCTAAAAAAAAAATCTTAATTTATAGGTTATCTCAAAATTTGAAAATTAAATTATTTTATTGAATCCTTCTAAGAAAAACAGACAACAGGGAAAGACTATAAATATTATATTCTCTATATAGCTTATTTGGATATAGAGTGCAAGTGTGAGATTGAATTGTTCAGAGGTTTAGATCTGTCTCCATGGCTTTTCGCTGTGTATTTTTACCCTACAACAAAGATAGGAAACAGGTACCAATTCATATATTGCAAAACTACAACTCCCAACATTCCTCAACATTGGCCTTGCTGGTTCTCACATTACCAGGAGTGGTAGTTAAGTAACAATTCTGGAGATTCAAGAATTCCTTATGCCAGCATCTGAACTCACATGTATAATGTAAAAATAAATTCCGTGGGTTGCTACATGTTAGAAATAGAAACAGTTCTGCAGAACTATTTCTAAACAGACTATTTGTAGATAGCTGTGAAAATTTGCCTGGAGGCACAAATTTTCAAGAATCAAAGCAGTTACGATTAGTCTTCTTTCCTCCAGAAAACCCCAACATTTAAAATAACACTCAAATTATACATCCCTCAAATTAAAATAAAAAAAGAGAAACAAAATGGGGTACATTTGAAAGGGAGGGAGGAAAATATCACAGCAGCTGGCATGATAATGAAGCTATTGTCATTGAAATTATCTCATTATTTTTTAAAACTTTTTTTTGCCAACAAGAGATTCGGCATGTAGAATTTAAATCAGCAGATCCTCAATGGATTGTTGAGAAGCAGGGTAATAATTGCTAATGCCATGAAACAACGAACAGTTAGTCTTTTCCAATTATAGGTTCAAAATATGAAAATAAGTCTTTAGTAAGAACAAGATCAGCAGTTTAGTTAACTAAAATGTTCCCTACTTCTAAATCAGTAATCATTGGTCCCATAACATATACTGCTTGTTTCTTTTACAATAAGAAATTAAAACTAATTTCTTATTGCAAAGCAAGATTGTTATATGCAGTACGAATAGTCCAGTTGTGGGTTCCTCCCAGTTCGGCCCGGTTCTCCGGAGCCGGTAGCAGTGCTGATATGACGTCACCGAACTGGTTCTGCCCCCCTGCGCGCCCCCCGTTATTCTTACCTTTTATTTGGCCCCACCCCCAATCTATTGCTGCCTCCTGAGTCCCAGCTGATGGGTAGAGGGAAAAAAACTGTTTAAACTCTTGCCGCGGGGCTTCAAAGGGCCGCCCTACAGCTGATCAGTGTTAAAAGAAAACAAATGGGTAGACCAGTGCCTGCAAAAATACATCAGTAGATCAGTGCCTGCAAAAAATAAATGGGTAGATTGGTATAGCTCTGTAAGCAGTTAAAAGCCTGGTAGACCAGTACCTCTGCTAAATCCTAAATAATTGTCACATGACCATCAAGCCATGCCCACAAAATAAGCCACGCCCACAGAACCTGTAGTAAAAAAATTTAGAACTCACCCCTGGAATAGTCCTCAACCTGCAACCACAACTGAGCCCAAAACTTTTGTTGCTCAGTGAGAAAATTGTTAAGTGGGTTTTGCCCCATTTACGACTTTTTTTGCCACCTTTGTTAAATGAATCACTGCAGTTGTTAAATTAGTAACATGGTTGCTAAGAGAATCAGATTTCCCCATGGACTTGGCTTGTCAGAAGGTCACAAAGAACTGATCACATGACCCGGGGATACTGCAACTGTCATAAAGGTGAATTAGTTGTTAAGTATCTGAATATAAATCACATGTCCTTGGAGATGCTGCAACAGCCATAAGTGTGAAAAATGGTCATAAATCACTTTTTTCAGTGCCGTTGGAACTTCAAATGGTCACTAAGTGAACTGTTGTAAGTCGAGCACTACCTGTGCTGTTTCCCAATACAGAGATTCTCAAATTCGGTGATCCTGAGACCACCTAAATTAATACATGGATTTCTGTGACTCCCCCTTCCCCAAATTAAACTAATGGTTTCAGTAGAGTGGAACTAAATGTATAGATGCACAACTTACTTTTAATAATTACATTTTAACTGACCCAGCAGTTGAAACCATGACAGTAACTTGCAGCCATACAAAATAATTCTATTGGATATAAGTAATAACTAAAATTAGATATAAAGCCATAATTTAATGGGGAGGAGGAGCTTCCTTACTTCTGTATAATTCCTGAAATCCATATTTCATTTTTGAGCCAACCACTCTTATTCATCAAGGAAAAAGAAAGAAAGAAAGACACTTTCCATGCTTTAAATCAGTTTCTCTTAAGGATTTCCATTTGCAAAGCAGTGGCAGGCTCAGTTGTTCTGGGTGCTCCTTCCCAATGCAGCAACAGTAACAGCCCAACTTCTCTTTTTCTGCAAACCTAATGCTTATTTTGTAAATCCCTTCCCTTTTGTGCTCTCAAAGGATGATTGTTTTAAAAACATAACAAAGCTTCAAGTTTAATACAGAAAATATCTGCCTGGTTTTATGTTAAGCCTACTTTATCAAGTCTGCTTAGAAGGAACCTACAAGAAAAGGACATTCCGGGTGCCTCCATCTATTGTCTTGCAATCCTCTCTGATGGAGAACAAACCATTCTCTTCTAACTGTGTTTAAATTACTGATGGGGTACATGCATTGCATATTGATGTCTTCAGTTGATCTAGGCTTGGAGGTCAAAGGGCAAGACTGCTGGTTGAGATTACACAGAGCTAGTTGAAGTACAGGTAAAGGTTATTAATAAAACTGTTAAAGAGTAGAAACTTAATAATTCATCTTGCATGAATGTAATCCATTTCTACACCTTCACTATCTTCAACATCCATAGATTTTTCACTGATTTAAATAGAATGGAAGATTAAACTGAAAGTAATCTGAGTCAGGATTTTGTATCCCTGATCTCTGGATTCTCAATTCTTCACCATTTTGCATAGATGGACACTTAAGGAAGCTCACAAACAGTGATGTTCAATGTTATTCAACCACAGAGTCATTAACAAGATATCCTATTCAGATATATCAATGTCATTAAGAGTTCAGGAAGAACAGTTTTGGTATCCTCTCCCTATCTTTTCCTACTTGCTGCTCTCCTCTTCAGGCATGCGGTACTAAAAGTCCTAGAATTTTCAGACAAAAAGACTTTCTCTCTTGAAAACATGATTATTGGATGATTCTTGAGGTGCAATTTGCTCCTTTAAGAACATTCCATTTCAGGCTATTTAATGATACTTAAGTATTTAGATTATAATGAAATGAGCTATGAACCTTGCAGAGATTAAAAGTCCTCTAATAACATATCCAGAGCTATCTCATGCCAGCTATACAAGCAGAGCACAGAATTGAAAAGCAACTATTTTGTATTCTGGGCAATATGCATGAGCAGTATCAAATGCTGGAAAATAATTGCTTGAGCTATGTTAAGCCAGGATATCTTCTCTGCCTTTTTTTGGGGGGGGGGAGGGAGGCGGAGGGAATTTTAGCTTGAAATGCCATATACAATCTCTGGTTCTATCTGCTGAATATGAAGAGGAAAATATTCAAGGAATTTCCATTCTACCAATGTAATTTCTCTCATCACAAGGCATCACAAGGCCAAAAAAGTAAGAGTTGCTACCAACATTCTCTTATTTATGCTGCTATCTAGCCCATTCCTATTGAATATGACTGGAATGACACATCTTGATAGGCCATAATGTTTTTGTTGTTTGTTTTTGGCTTAGTACAATGTGCTACTATCAGTGAATAAACCATGGGTTAGTGAATAAACCATAGTTTGGATTAGGACAATAAACCACTTTCCAGTCATAACTTGGTGTTAGTTTATTAGTCATATTCAATGCATCATATTAAACCAGATGTTTAAAATCTCTGGTTAAAACAAAAATGAACAAATCATAGTTGTGAGATATAACCCTAACCTTATTACAATAAGCCCCACTAATTAATTTTAGAAGATATGGAGTCATGTGCAGCATCTGTCTCATTTGTCCACAATTCATCCTTAGCGGTTCCAATTTTGTGTTCTCTGTCTTTTCTCAGTACAAGTCTTTGATGGATGAATGATATGCGTGGCCTTGTTCACAATCTTGTAGATAACACAATTGGGGCTAGCATCTGCTGAACCTCTATCCGCCTACTGAGACTGCTGCACTCATCACTCCTGTGGGGATTGATAGTCCTGTGTTCAGAGATTGTCCAAGTGTCAGGTCCCTGGTGCAAAGCATCTTCACTCTGATAGTTTGAATAGCTACTGCTTCCATGCCTCCTGCCCTGCCATACTTCAAGGAGAGCCATTACTGGTTGGGATTTCCAACCAACTAGTGGAACCGTCTACTAATCATTACCCTTAAATTGTTCTGCAGTATTGCTATAACCATGCAACTACTCAATGCCTCATTAATGAGACAGATTAAAGCTTAGCTGGGAGGCAGAGCAAATTATATTTATGTATTTTCCTGTTGATTCATCACATATTGATGCACCTATCATCCTGTTTCTGAGCTGTTCAAGCAACCAGTTAAAACTTACCATGATTTAGAATAATACGAGAAACTGATGTCTGCCTTAATTTGTGATATTTAACTTCTAGATTTGCCTAAATACTTCAGATTCTACTCTCTCAGGCATGAGCCATTTTGAAGTCTGAATCCAGCAGGCTACTCATTCAGCATTTCTTAATCTAGCACTGAAATAGTTTTGAAGCCCTTGACATTCTCTTACTAAAAAAAAAAGAGGAGAATGTCAATAACAACAAAGTAAAGATCAAGCAGTTTTGAATGACAGACAAAAAGAGAAGACTGAACTAGGAAAGAGAAAAAGAACATAAGGGTCAAAAGAGAGAAACAGAAATATGAAGATAGCAGTCTCCTTCATTTTTCTGTAGGGAAGTGAGCCTTTAAAAACCCACAATGGTTGTCAATTAAAGGTAGCAGGGCAAACTAAATAATACCACACAAAATCAAATTATTGTTAGAAAAGTGAACATTCAGAAATCAGACAAATAGTCCATTGATTATTGCATTCTCCCCTCATCCAAATTCCTAAATAATCTAACATCTGACCCAAAGAAAATGTGTGAAGGGCATTATAGGATGATTATTTATTCAACAAATTATTGGGAACCCCTTGAGACAGGCACCGACAGAAGACAGAACTTTTTTATTGATGATTTATTTGCACCTGTACATAATTCATTATCCAGGGAACCCCACTTGGTGATATACTGTGTATGTTTTTTAGCACCCGGCAAAGCTATGATTATGCCAAAAAGCTCACATGAAATAATGAAATGATTGATGTAATATTACTTTTTGACCATATTTTGTCAGATTGTGTCTGATAGGGGTGAACAGGGGTGTCATATTCAAGTCGTCACATCATTGTCACATGATATATTCCCCCCCCTTCGCTAAACTGGGGTAGGCGTGGCCAGTGTGTGACACATCTGGCCCATGGTCCGAGCGTTTGATACCCCCTGCTCTAGAGTTATCAGTCCTTTTTCCCCTCAAAAGACAAACCAATCTTGCGAGAAATAAACATTATCCTTTATTTAAAAAATAAATAAAGTAATGTTTATCTTTAAATATTAAAATACTGATAGATGGTATTGGAAAAGATAGATTACAAAGCTTTCTGAACTGGGGATCAGTAACTGCAAATCAATGGAGTAATTCGAAAGAACATATAAACATATAAGTAGAAGACAAACAAGTTGGCATTGATCAGTAACCAATAAGGGATAAATTGCTTTAAATAGCAATAGCACTTAGACTTATATATTGCTTCATAGTGCTTTACAGCCCTTTCTAATCAGTTTACAGAGTCAGCATATTGCCCCCAACAATCTGGCTCCTCATTTTACCGGCTTCGAAAGTATGGAAGGCTGAGTCAACTTCAGCCGGTCAGGATTGAACTCTTGTCTGTGGGCAAAGTTAGACTGCAGTACTACATTCTAACCACTGCGCTGCCACAAGTCTTAAAGAATCAAATAATATAGATTCCCTGAAAGTTTGGTTTATTTTAAAAGAAAAGCATAGTGCTCTTAAATTGCAGAGATGAATAAAAAGGTTTATAGTGCAAATAAAATAAAAATTAAACAGTGCAGTTTCTAGGTATACATTTATTTATCTTTACCCAAGTAACAGACCCTTTGAACAGATTTTCTTTCTGATTCCACTAACTTAGTCTTCCTTTCTTTTATTTTCACTAGAAGTTCCAAACATTAATCTGGAGTTGAAGGACAACAAGGACACAACTTCTTAATCCACCTATTTCACCTAGAATTCTGATTCAATATGTCTCTTGCTATATACCAAAGGGAACATTTGTCACCTAAAGAATTGAATCTAAAATCTGTAAACATCTGACCCAGTTGTCCTAGGAAAGATTTTAAGTGTTAATATGGTGAATGTAGGGTTTCACATAATAAATGTAATATATTTAAAGCAAGTGTCTTTTCAGTGATAATGTTTGGGTGTGAAACATTAAGACAGACTGATAAAAGGTGAATAGATACCTTAAATTATGCATTTGGAGATAGTTATTAAGAGTGCCTCAGGCTACGAGAAAAAAACAATAATCGGTGCTTGACCAAAGAAAGGTTGAATATACAGTTGAGATGAGGATTAGCAAGTAGAAAATACAAATTTTGGACATGGAATGCAAATGTATGAATGGTTAGAAATATCTATTTGTGTGTGTTTGTTATGCTTGACAAAACTGAAGGAATTGGGTTCTACCATGGATTAGATGAATAGGACCAAAGAGATTACAGGATTATTATTATAGACAGGTCAAGGTAGTGAACATTTTGACCATAAAATCACTAGGTGTCAAACCCAATTTGATGGGACTAGCTAATTAAAATCTTTAATTAAATATTTTAAAAATATTATGTTTCATGGAGGATTAATACTCCTTTTGATAAAAATATAGTTGAATGATTCCTCATTGCCTGTTTTTAGGGGCTTTATATATTTTGATGTATGCTTCCATGGACAAACCAAACCTACCACTAATTACCTAATTAAATAAATAATTTATGTAACACTACTGATTTTATACAGCAATATCACTCTAAATCTAAGTATAAAAATGTTTAAAACAAGGCAGCCAATATCAAATAAAATTAGACTTTTCTTCCTACACTAACAACCTACTTAAATGCTAATTTTGCTAGAAAAACAGAATAAAGCTACATCTTTGCATATTTAGCCAAGTTTTAAAATCATGTGAAGTGATAATTTTACCTCACTCCATATTAATTTATTTTTATTTGTATACTGGATCCAATTCCAAACACCACACTTTCTAAATGATATTAAAAATATCACATGGTGTTGTGTCACAAGATGAGTGCCACAAAGGTAGTTAAAGGAAACCCTAACTTTTTCACGCAGCTCCATCTGTCCTCAGTCAAAAGGCATTATTATATTCCAATTTGTCCTATTTAGTCTTACAGTCCTACTTGTTGCAAATGAAAGGGGGAAAGACACAGTAATAGGATAGGAAGTGATAGGAAAACACAGTAAGTTTATATGGAAACGTAAGTGGAAGTTTGAGTGGGAAACATATGGACCCTTTAGTAATCTGTAACTCACGATACAAATATCCCTTGAAAGCATGTAGAGTATAGCCAAGAGAACAGTTTAAGGTACACATCATAGCACTCTTTAAATATTTAAAGCAGGGGTGTCAAACTCAATTTCATTGAGGGACGCATCAGGGTTGTGTTTGACCTGGGGGGGGGCATGGCCAGGGGGCATGGCCAGCTCAACATCACTCATGTCGGGGGCACCTGTGGTGACCCTGGTAGGGGCTGGGGGGATCCTCCTATAGCCGTCTGCCAGCAAAAACGGAACCCGGGAGGGCTGCACGTGGCCTTCCCGAGCTCCATTTTCACTGGCATAGGCACAGTGGGCCAGTCCTTCACTATTTCCAGGGCAGCCCTGCGGGCCAGATCTAAGCACCCTGCAGACCGGATCCGGCCCATGGCCTTGAGTTTGACACCCCTGATCTAAAGGGTTTTCACATACTGTAGGTAAGAGAAAAGATAATCCTTCTGCTCTAGATCAATTGGGATGGGCTTAAACTGCGGGAACAGTTTAACAATATAACTAAGCACTGGGCACAATTTGGGACTCTTCATCTGGAAATCTTCAAAGAAAAGATGAACGACTATTTGCTTGGTTGTCCATGTCTTGTTTTTGAATTGTAAAGAGCAGGGTGAAAATCAAAATTTGAACTTTAGGTGGTAATTTTCTATTACCTCTGAAACCCAATCTTTG
This sequence comes from Pituophis catenifer annectens, assembly GCF_029215685.1. Taxonomy (NCBI): domain Eukaryota; kingdom Metazoa; phylum Chordata; class Lepidosauria; order Squamata; family Colubridae; genus Pituophis; species Pituophis catenifer. Next base: position 63,002,658 of record NW_027256886.1, read on the forward strand.
AATGGGAAATTTTACAAATCTACTGCATTACTGTAATCCTGTATCCGTGCAATCCATAGATTTCCACAGTTCAAGTCTTTATATGAAGAGGAAACCACAGGGAAAGAACTGCTTTGAATAATCTGTTCCAAAATTAAAATTTAAGAGTGTGTTTTGTACTTAATTAGACATCAAATTCAGTAGAAGGTTGTTTCACTGTGAAATAGGCTTATTGTCTTTGGTTCTATTTATCCATACTAAAGGAAGAAATATCTTTTGTTATTGTAATAGTAAGTAGATTCAGAATTCCAGACAATTGCACAAAGTCCTAGTTATTTGGATCACGCAACTCATTCAGTCCTGCTTTTGTTCCATGAACAGTTTTGACAACAACTGTTATTCTCAACTATTGTCTTCATCACCTAGAAAATCATTTAAATGAATTGGACATCTGTGGCATTGAATTGAGTGGTGATCTGCATAACGATAGCTGTACTTAGTGAAGCAAGATATTGGCGGAAAATAATTTTTATTCTTGTATCATTTATAAGGAATTGTCCAATTCACTTGTGATTGTTTTAGAATTGCAAAGAACATTAAGTTACACTATTAGTATCTCCACAGTTTTAAAAAGTAAAGATCTATATTGCAACCTTCAAACAGGAGAGGAAAAGCCTGTAATTATAATGGCTTTGTTTGTTTTTTTAACAAAATGACTAAAATCTAATCTAATGTCTAGGGAAATTCGTATTATTTCAAACTGAAAAGAAGGAGAGGATGGGATATATGGAAATCTGCTTTTTTAGTCAGTCATAAAACCAAAGCTCCATATCTCCCTTGAGGGAAAACAATAGGAAAGACCCAATAGCAAAGTTGGGTCAATTCAAATGCAACATCAAACCACAGTTGAGCCTCAAGTGAACAAGCCCTAGACTTCTACAGTATGTTTCCAACTCCTCTTTTTCATAATAATTCTCTCATTTGAATATGTATTAGTGGCTACCAGTAATTTTTTTTATTTCATTCAGACCAGGAAGCTATAGTTTTGCACTTGCATGTAAACCAACAGACAATTCAATCTGTGATCTGATTTTTAAGTCGAAATGATAAAATGTGGTTTACTGCAAAGGAAGATGCAAGAAAAAGTTATTGTTCTGCAGAAGAAGAGACCATGAAATCCCAGTCTTGTCAGGGCTCTTTCATATAAGGCCAAACATAACATGGGATGCATGAGAGCGAGCAAACCAAAGCTTAATCCCCACGCAAACAGACTTGTGTATTCAAAGTGTAATTTGGGGCTATCTATAAAGAAAAGAAGCTTTAAAGAACGAGCACATTTATCAACGAAACTGGCTGTGATGATCCTTTCTGCATGAAATGCAACTTACCTTAATTATTTATATTCTGGTAATATCCAGTCCAATATATCACATGTAAGGCTGCCTTTAAGACGGTTCAGGAGCATCAACTAGTAGAGAATTCAATGGTCTGGCTACTGTTGGTCAAGGTGCTTAGAAGGGGTAAATAGCCTTCTATTATAGATAAAGCATGTGAATCTCTTAAGACATGAATATGTGTTTGTGTCTTATTGAACTTATTTAATTATTCATCAAATGGATATAGCCACCATCTCACCAGAAGTGACTCTGGGCAGAATATAGTACAACAATTAGGCCTGTGCGGTGTTCTAGAAGCAGTAATTTGGAGCATCCATGGATGTGTATCATGAATATACAAGTATTCCCTTAAAACAGGGGTGTTTTATTGAGGGTCACATCAGGGTTGTGTTTGACCTCTGGGGGCCATGTGGGCATGGCCATGGTGGGTGTGGCCAGCTTGACATCATTTGTGTCAGGGTACCTGTGTCGGCCCGAATGCTCTGCCAGTGAAAACGGGCTCCCAAGCTCTGTTTTTGGCTGCGATGGCCACTTGCAACTCTCTGCCAACAAAAATGGAGCTTGGGAGAGCCGCACATGGCCCTCACAAACTCCATTTTGGACTGTGATGGCCTCCTGCAACCCTCTGCCAGTGAAAATGGAGTTCGGGAGTGCCGGACGCAGCCCTTGTGAGCTCCATTTTCACCTGCGACATCCTTCTGCAACCCTCTGCCAGTGAAAACAGAGTTCAGGAGGGCCGTACGTGCCACTACTTCACTGTTTCCAAGGCATCCCCGTGGGTCAGATCTAAGCACCTTGTGGACCGGATCCAGCACCCGGGCGTTGGGTTTGACACCCCTGCCTTCAAACAAATGCTGTTTACTTGCTGCCATGGGAGCAAAGGGAAAGACACAACTTCTTTAAGGAGTTGCTGATAGATGGAACATGTGTACCCAGGTACCTTCTAAATCAGGTTTTCCCTGCAGAGCCCAGATAACTATATTGTCCCAACTGATTATTAATAATATTATTATTATCAGGGGTGAAGGAGGGAGTCATAACTAACCTAAAACATCCTTCCACTGAGAGGCATTGCTTATCAAAAAAAAGATGTGTGCTATTCAGTTATTCAGACATTTCTCATTGTTCATGGACATCATTTCAACCAGAATTGTATGCCAGCTCCTGAGTTCTTGAAAACTCATATTTGTATGATAGGGACAGTATCTAGCCATCTGGTCTTCTGTTGACCTTTTCTACTGTCAGTGAGCTTAACTTGGAAAAAATATAACAATGACATATCATTATACTTACTTTTTAGTACATGTTGCTTATGGTTGTCTATAGGTTTTAAATAATAAATCCATTGTGTCTCACTCATTTCATTCCAGTCAGCACTTTGATTCCAAATTTTCTGCATAATAGGTTATGGCAAACAGCAGATTCAATCACTTTAAATTAGGTTTTGCCAAAGTTAAGAAAATGATTTAGGGGAAGAAAAACCTAATTTAAAATAATTGAATCAGCTCTTTGCCACAGGCTATTACGCAGAAAATTATAAAATATTATCTGTTTGGCCAAGTTATCTGAAGAGTCTGTCATAACCTGCTAGAACTCTTCCCCTTTGTCTCTTGTTTCTTATTGCCAATCCTTAAATTGGCAAATAAAGATGATAAAACATGGAAAGAAGTGCTTCTCTTTTCAAGAAATTAATCTCATAAGATATCATATTCATTTTCTTGCCAGTTGTTATATTTTCTTGTGATGATTTTCCTTTTAGTGTTAGAGAGGTTTCAGTATTTCCTGCAATTTTTTTGTTTATCATTTATCTGATAGATGGGTTTTAATGTCTTAAATAATGAGTTTTAATTTTGTTAAATGTATTTTGCTCCACATTTTGCTTCATTATGTAAACTCATGTGGAATTGCTTAGTTTGGGGTTTCGTTTGAAAAGCAGCAAAATACAAAGAAAACATAAAATTAAAATAATTTTGTGTTGTTTAATGAACACTAACTTCTAACTATGCTTTAGGGTATTCAGATTTTAATATCATTGACCTAGATTGCAATGTGATTCATCTGAGTATTGTTTATCTAACAATACCATTAAGATTATTGGTAGTCTGATAATTAAAGCAGCTGACCCATTTATCTTGTGTCTAGGCTACCAACATTCAAAACATAGAAAGTTTTGTTTTCAAAATATTATGTTTTGCATTTATCACTGATGGCAGATATTGAAATCAGTATTTATTGAGACCATCACAACTTTTAATAGAGTTGTATGTTGGCATAATTTACAATGCTCTTTTTCTTTGCTTTTAAATGTTTCATTGGAAATATGTCCACTGTAAATTTTCAGGCAAAATATATTTTATATCTTAACCAATACAATCCAGATTTCAATGTTGCAATCCATATTTTCCTATTTTAATACTTAAGTATTAAAGTATTTATTACTTAAGTATTAAATACTTATACAGACACAAAGAATTTCTGCTATCAAGCCATGCTTTGCCTGACATGTAAAGTCTGAATTCTTAATCTGCTGTGCAACTATTACAGTAATGTTTGGTGTGTCAGAGGGACTAAATTTATTCATGAGATCCCAATGGTTTTACGAGAATAAAATATGAGTAGAGGGAGACAGATTCAATTCCCCTAGCACAATGTTGCGTTAATGCCATTGTGGATGTGAAGCGCTCACCGGTTAGTTTAATGAATTGTGAGTAATGCTACCCATCAGCCAGAAAAGGAACCTGCCTTTCAATGTCTGCTATTTAACTGTCTTTCAAGAATTCAAAAACTAAATATGGAGGAGGGGATGAAAAGGCTGAGAGGTAGTAATAGCAGATTTGCAGAATCTCTGCAGTTGCCATGCTGCCTCACTCCTCCTCACCACTCTAGTTGCCAATAAATCAACCTTTTTGTTTCTTTGGAAAAGCCATAGCTTAGAGTTGTACAGGTAGTCCTTAACTTACAACAGATCGTTTAGTGACTGTTCAAAGTTACAACGGCACTGAAAAAAGTAACTTATTTCACATGGACTTTGTAGTGACCCCATGATCATGTGATCAAAATTCAGATGCTTGGCAACTGGTTCACACTGATGACCATTGCTGTGTCCCAAGGTCACATGATCCCTTTTGCAACTTTCTGACAAGCAAAGTCAACGGGAAAGCCAGATTCACTTAACAACCGTCTTACTAACTTATCAATTCACTTAACAACTGTGGCAAGAAAGGTCATAAAACGGGGCAAAACTCACTTAACAAATGTCTCACTTGACAATAGAAATGTTGGGCTCAATTGTGGTCCTAAATTGAGCACCACCAGTACTCAAGAATGAGTTATTTTAAATGTAAAAAATGGAAACAAGCCAAGGTCATCAACCATGGTTTGAGGTGCTCCCACCGATCTGCCCATCCCAAAAAAGATTGCTTGCACAAGAGAATATATAAATTTTGCACTCTTTACATAAAGCAATTCTCTTGACCCAGGCAAACAATTTTCAACATTCCATGCAAAAACCCCTGATAAAGAGATCGATCTGCTCTAGATAAATTTGAAATCTAAAGACTGCTGTTCCTTTGGGGACGTGTCTTTTCCCATAGCTCCCAAGATCATCAGGTCTGAATCCCCCCTACAATCCATGGCCGCTCAAAACAGAATAAAAAGCTTCCCAATTCCTAATTATGGCTTTGTCAGAAAAAAGGTAAGAAAACATGAGTTCAGAATTCGTTCAGGCTCAGTGCATCTGAAGCATCCAATTATTTTCTGCAAATGGAAAAGAAAAGGCATCTGAACACCACAGATATTTCAACCACTAGTTGGTTTTCAGATTATGCATTCAGTCAATGCTTATAAGAAGTAGGGGAAAGTCTTGGTTGATTCTGGTCCTTCTTCACTAAATATGGAATTGGAATAGCAATCACAGTGTCAATGTTCAAACATCTATCACCTCATCTTAGAAAGCCTGCCTACCTTCATTTCATGCCGAGATTTCTTTCCCCCCTTGGTTATATTTCGTGTCGGATTTTATTTTAATCTAGAGTTGTGTCACCTGCTTTGATAAGTCTTATCAGTATAAATGTTTCCCTTGACAGATAAAGATTTTTTTTTAAATTCCCTCACCTATTTTCAATAGTTGCACATTAGTATTACCAGACTGCTGTCTATCCTCAAGTGAAATAGCATTCAAGATATACCTGTAACCAGTGGTGAAATGTAAAATTTGTTACTACCGGTTCTGTGGGCATGGCTTGGTGGGGGTGGGAGTGTAATATGACTGAGTGGGGGTGGCCAACTTTTTTTTTTTTTTTACTTTTAAAACCATTTTTTCTACAACCTCTTCGGCTGAAGAGGTTGTAAAAAAAATGCTTTTAAAGCCTCTGACGATCCCAGATGACTTGCCTGATCGGCAGAGGCTTTTTTTTCCTTTTAAAAACATTTTTTTCTATAACCTCTTCGGCGGAAGAGGTTGTAGAAAAAATGCTTTTAAAAGCCTCTGATGATCCTGCGCAATCATCAGAGGCTTTTTTTTTAACTTTTAAAAGTATTTTTTCAGCCAAAGAGGTTGTAGAAAAAATGCTTTTAAAAATAAAAAAAAAGCCTCAGATGATTGCGCAGCTCAGCTGGGCAATGGGGGGGGGGGCAGGGATTTTTGCTACCGGTTCTCCGAACCACCCGCCTCCATCGCTACCGGATCGGGTGATCTGGTCCAAACCGGGAGCATTTCAACCCTGCCTGTAGCATTCTGGTTCTCTTATACCCAAAAATAGATGTATTGCTAAGCATGGAAAAGACAATGAAGGCTGGCTTTTTCATACAAGTGGTCCTCGACTTACAACAGTTCATTTAGTGACTGTTCAAAGTTACAATGGCACTGAAAAAAGTGACTTATGTTAGTTTTTTAGAGCTATGACCTTTGAAGCATCCCCATGATCACGTGATCAAAATTCAGATGCTTGGCAACTAGTTCATACTTGTGACCATTGCTGTGCCTCAAAGTCATGTGATCACTTTTTGCGACCTTCCGACAAGCAAAGTCAATGGGGAAGCCAGATTCACGTAACAACCAGGTTACTAACTTATCAACCGCAGAGATTCACTTAACAACTATGGCGAGGAAGGTTGCAAAATGGGGCAAACCTCACTTAACCAATGTCTCACTTAACAACAGAAAATTTGGGCTCAATTGTAAGTCAAGGACTACCTGTAATGTGAGTGCCCACTAACATGGAGAAGTTTATAACATCATAAGTTTCAGTTCTTCTGTATGGCTCACATAAACCTCTTTAACTGTTAAGATATCCATTCAAATAGGCCTTTCCCCACCCATCACAGGTTTGTTATACCTCTTAAACAGGGGTGGGTTCTACTTACCTTTACTACCATTTCTCAATGGGATCATGCACACTTGCTTGCTTCACTCACCTCGCTTCTGCGCATGCGCAGATCACCGATGACGACATCCGGGGTGGACCAGTCCAAACCGGAGGCAACCCACCACTGCTCTTAAAAGCATTCTTGCCAAATTACATAGCCTTATTTCCTAGTATCCCTTGGCAAACAGAACTTCTATTGCTTCTCACAATTTATGACTTCACAAATCTGACCCTGCCTCTGGCTGTACATTCAATTTCTCTTCCTACATTTTGCATTTGCCTTTCTTATTGTTTTTAGCAGTCTATTTTTCTAACTAATCAATGTTGTTTTGAATTATTATTTTTTTGCCTTCCAGAGCATTAGCCAACCTACCAAACTGTATATCAACTGAAAATCTAAAGTATAAGGCTAGGACCAAACTTATTGTACTTTCCTGAATGTTTTATACGCTAATCTGATGAGGAATCGCTGATGAGCATACTCAAAGTACCCAAAGTATGATTTTAATGCACTCTCTAATCTGTCATTTTATCAACCTATAAGTAATTGGCATGCTAATCAGAATATCATGGGACACTTTGTCAAATGCTTTGCTAAAATTAAGATATATATACTATTTTTATATGTTAATATTTTATTGTAAACTGTCCAAAGTCCCTCTTTGAGAGAGAAATCATTAAATAAAGATTCCTATAGTTTTATAAATTCCTGCAGTCTAGTGTTTTAAGCATCAGGCTAGAAACCAGGAGACTGTGGGTTTTAGTTCCACCTTAGGTATGAAGCTGGTTGAGTGACTTTGAGCCAGTCATTCCTCTCAGCTCATTTCATCTCACAGGTCTATTGTGAGGAAAACAGGAGGAGGAAAGAACATTAAATATGTTCACCACCTCAAGATATTTATAAAAATAAAAAAGTAGAATAAAACATTTTATAAACTCTATACAGTTTATACCCAGAGAGTGAAGGAATAGCACTTGGGGTTTTTTTCCTTATTATATATCCCTTTTGGTCAGAACATTCACATTTTTGGTATTGAAAATTTTTGATTTTGTCCATTACCTTGATGTGATATATAAACTTTAAACAAATAAATCAATTTCATATTTCTTTCCTTTCCTTTACACAATACCTTATCATTTTCTCTAAAAATATAAAGAAAGAAAATCTTCTTTCAATGTCTTATATCTATAAACAAATCTCTAAAACCTCATCGTTCAAACTTAAATCGAGAAAAATTCCATTAAGATTTACTAGAAACAAATTAAAAGTATTAATCTTTAATGCCATCAAATGATGTCCCACAAATTAATTTCTTATCATTTACTCTTCATCTCTCAATTTTAATACCATAATTTATCACTTTCTTTAAAAATACAAAAATTATTTGTATTTCTTACCTTATCTATAAACAAATCTTTAAAGCCTCATCATTCAGTCCTAGTCAAAAACCCATTAAAAGTTATTAGACAAAAGATCACAAACAGTTTAATCTTTATCAAATAAACTAACTTTAAAACCTTTTAAAAATCTTGATTAGTCCTTTTAGGTAAAAGCCCCAAAGCTGGCCTCTTTTCTTTTCTTTTTCTCAAGAATTCCTTAATAAGTATACTGTTTTCTTTTTTAAATTGGAAGTAAAAAAAAACTGTCTAAGTCACTTTTCTAAGTTAAATCCATGTATCCAAGTCACTTTTCTGATTTATTATTTGTGTATCCTTTTAAATATTAAAACCTCAGCTGGTTTCATTTGTAAGTCCTGTATAACATCTCTGGCAATATCTTTCTTGTATCCTGTCAACTTTAAATCCATACTCAGAACATCTTGTTCTTCAGTTATATATCTTCTATATCTTCTTTAAATCCATTTTATTGTATCAGTCAAACTAAATAATAAGTTCTGGGTACATTATTGTCAAATATCTTTAAATTCTTCCAGAGTGTCATTCTTTAATCTTTCATTCTTTATGGCTGCCCCAGTAACCAGCCTTGAAGGTCTTCTCTTGTCATGTTTTTCTCTTATCCAAAACATTTTTCCAGGAAGTGATTTCTTACACTTAAAACTCAAATCTTCATATACTTTAATAAGATTTTAAATAAACTACAGTAAGTATTTCTTGCAACTTTTTCAAAGTCAATATGGCACTTTAGTCCATTTAAAACCTTTCCAGTCAACAATCTAATCACCCTTTTATTTTTTATTTCCAAAAAGGGCTCTGTGACACAGCTCCTTCATGTGCAGGAAGCTCTGAGTTGGTCCCTAGTTTGGTTTAGCTGGGCCCAATCCAAAACATTTTCAATGAATCTAGAGGTATTCTCAAACCCTAAATTATACAATCTAGAATATGAATGAAAAAATATGTTTTTCTGGCCTGAGGAAAAAAAATGTTTAATTGGTTCTTGCTTTTCTTCTTTTTACTCACTAAACTATAATTTAAATAAGTATTCAGTCAAAAAATGCCAAGAATTATACATAATTAGCCAACAGTAGTAATGTTTATTTGTTGAAGAACTGCTTTCAGGACTGTTTTGGATAAGTCTACACCAATTGATTCTCAAAAGGGGAAAGCAAAGACAAGTACATAGAACAAAAGCAATATTTTTCTCACAATTTGGGGGGAAAACATTTTTCACAGAAATTGAAGAATCTTCAATTTCTTTAAGTTTTAAACTCAGATAAAACTTCCTTCACTTCAGTTTGCAGGGAAAATCAGACAGTATAATAAAACTTAGTAAATCTGAAAAGCAATTTACAACCACTTCCAATAAAAGTGATTAAAAGAGAAAGTAGGCAAACTCAACATCCTTTTAAAAGGTGCCAAACCATAGCTTGAGCAAAACTGTATCTCCCAATTCCCAGAGCTTTAAAATCCACCAAGGACCACTGTTTTATGTTCCCATCATGGGATGCATATGTAAGGAACATCTGAGTGATCCCAATTCCCCCCCTTGGATTTGGAGAGGAATTTGGGACATTTTCTTCACTAGCTCCACTTTCCACCACAATCACTGGCTACATTAAAAGCGAAGCCATTTTAGTCTGCCATCGTTTCCCTGGAAGTCAACTCACATATTGAGTGTAGATTGTGGCCTTTATAAAACTCTTTGTTGTGAGGCAGTACAATGCTACTTTTATTTATTATTTTAGCTTCTCTGAGCAGCAATCAGTTTATTTTAAATTATCCACTTACTGGTATTGTTCATCTAATGCTGTTTTCCTTCCTTCCTATAACTGTGACCTCTTACGTACAGCTGCAGATAAGATTTCCAGATCTTGGAAATCTTTGTGAAATATTACTGTAGGCAAAGTATTTAACTAGGCTGGCCCATGATGAATAGCAATCATTTACAAAGAATGATATAGAAGTGGTACTCTGTTATTCAGAGATTGCTGGAAATGTCTGATAAGAGGTAATGAACTGTACAGACCACATAATGAAATCTACGTTTGGAAAGCACAGATAAAATTAGAAAAACAAGTCACTTTCCAATGAGGTACAAAGCCCAAGTTTATTTCAGCCCAAAGGATGTGAAATAAACCAGACAAACATGGATGAATGGATCTTACCATTGAAAAAGCAATAAAGTTCAGCTTTATGGTGCAGGATTACTCTTTTCTGAGAAATGAGAGTTTAGATAAGTGCTGAGGTTTAAATCCTTGTTCAGCAATGAAATTTATTGGTCAGCCTTGAACAAGACCTAGCCTGATCTATTCCAAAGAAATGATTAAAATCTTGTGATTAAAGAAAAGAAATTGAAAGTTATAAGTATAACCTTCAATGGACTTGAGAAATGTGAAATGACCTAACAATGAGTATCAGAAGGCAGGATTATACCTAGGCCCACAAGTGACACACTTGTACATTTATAGTGGACAGAAATACTGAAAATGTGAAATGATTCAAACATTAAGAAACAGCTTAAGAAATACACTTCATTTTGAGTCACAGGCCTGTTTAGACTGGTCAGTTAATCAATAAAGGGGCTTTCAGATTGGAGGAAATTAATCTCAATCTCTCTCTTAATCTGTCTCTCTCTCTCTGTGTGTCTCTCTCCCCCCCTCTCTCTCCAGTTATTTCATTTCCTCTACTGAACAACTTTGATTACTCCATAAGGAAAGGGGGAAAAATGAGACAAACTCATTTTTTAAAAAAATATTCTTATTTTTGAGAAAAATATGAAGGGGTTAGAAGTAGAAAGCAATGTCATCTGGACACTTGCATTTTCATCCACTGTCCAAAAGAAGATTTTAATATGTGGACAATCCAAAATTCTAAGACTGATAAGGAGGTGATAGTTGGTAAGCTGTGGCCTTGTTCTTTAAAAAGATGCAATAATTCAGGCTAATAGCTAGTCCTTTAATATATGCCACCAATTATGCCACTGGACAAATTAGTTCAAATAAAATGTAGTGAATAAATATTTATCTCACTTTCAAACCATTCTCTGTTGTCATGTAGGAAAAGAAAATCTGAAGCTGCAAAGACAGAATTAGAGTGGGAGCATGGCATGTAGAAAATATGAACACAGAAAGGCTTAACCCAATGAAACACAAAATGAACTGACTAGATATTAAGATCTTAGGCATCAAAGAATTGAAATGGACTGGAATTGGACCCTTTCATTAGAAGGTAATATTGCAAACTACTCGGACATGCAAAACGAAGGAGGGATGGCATTGCTTTCATAATGAGTAAGGACATAGCAAAGACAGTATTTGAGTGCAATGCAGTCAATGACTGAATAAGATTAGTTACACTTTGTCTAATATGGCAATCTAGGTTTATATGCTAACCACTGATGAGAAGAAGGGGAGTTTGAGGATTTTATGATCAAGTTTAATATGAAGTTGACAGAACAAGATGTACTATTTGTGGTTGGAGATTGGAATGCCAAAGTTGAAAACAGAGGAAAATGTAGTTGGTTTAGGAAACAGGAGTGAAACAGAAGACTAACTGATCACTGTCTGCTAACGCAATGTTTTTTTTCATTGATAACAGTTTTCAGATAAAAATAACATCAAAATCATATCTATAGACATGGACTATCAGATGGAGTAGAGAGAAATCATATTCAGTATATTATTGGTACAAGTGGATTACTGAAAAGCTCTCTATATGGAGCCCTTGCAGAATATCTGAAAGCAGTAGTTATTTCGGAATGCAGCAGTATTGGCAGTTATACAGTAGTGGCCAAAATTGTGGAAACCTTTTGGGAAAAGTGTATTTTTGAGGGTTGAGGGCTAATAACACCTTTTTTTTTTTTTTTGAGTTTCAAGATAATCATACTCCACTGCTGGAATGGCCTGGGAATAGCCCAGATCTTAACCCAATTGAAAATCTATGGCGACTAAGGAAACTTGTTAGCCAGAAGCAACCCAGCAATAAAACCCAGTTAATAGAAGCAATTGTTCAATCTTGGTTTCACGTTATAATAGCTGAAGAACTAAAAGACTTGGTTCACTCCATGGGAAGATGTTGTAAGGCCATAATTCATGCTAAAGGTTACCCAACTCAGTACTAACTGACATGGTGATCATTTTTGTATATCTCATTTTTTTCTATGGTGATCATTTTTGTATATCTCGTTTTTTCTACATGTTTCGCTTTTCTTCTTTATACTGTAACTGCTATTCTAATAGCAAATCTTTCATAAAAGTTATTGCATTACATTCTTGATTAAATTATCTTTCCATTGGTATACAATTTTATGGTACTACTCAGAAAAAAAAAGAGGTGTTATTAGCTAGTTTTAGAAAATAGACTTTTCCCAAAAGGTTTTCACAATTTTGGCCACTACTGTAGGTGTATGTTGGCACCCCCATATTATGTTTCTCTTCTGCAAGATGCATTACCTGTCAATGTGCTTCAAGGTGCTGGTTCTCACCTATAAAACACTTCATAGCAGGGGCTGAATTACCTACAGAGCTTCCATTCCCCGATTATTGCTATCCATCCGATCCCATTTGGAGCAAAGGAATGCTATGGATAGGGTCACCTTTCCAGATTCAGAAAGTATGCCTTTTTTCTTGTAGTTCATGTCTACTGAAACACAATTTACTCATGATTAGATATGCCCTCACCCTTTAGCAAAGCCTTACAGACTTGGATGTGTTCCCAGGCATGGGGGTCGGCTTGTTAGTTGGAGCCCAAGAGGTGCTTGTTTGAATTGGGGCAATTTGGCTTTTACCTCAATTGTTATTACATGCAGTGCAATTTTATATTCTTTGTGATTTTAAATGTTGCTAGCATCCCAGAACCACTGCAGTGAGATGGGTGGCCTTTTAAAACATATAAATAAATAAGGAGGTGGAAAAGCTTAGTTATATAGCAAAGACATGGCCAGAGGCTGACTGTAAATCAGATAATCCATAGGTTATATATGCAAGTTCCAAGGCTAGCTAAAGCAGAAAAACAAAGCCAATAAGTTTAATATCTTGAGCATATTACCTACCATGTTCAATGGATTCCTGTGTTGTGGCTCCGTTGCCTGAGCCTGGGCTATCGACAGATGCAGACTCTGAGAGTGAGGGAGAGGAGTTGGCAAGGCCTCCCTCTCCAGGACCCTCCTCTCTGGCAATGCCTCCGGAGGACACCGAAGGCCAAAAGATAGGCCCAGAGCCAAGCACGTCCCCGCAGCGACAGGTGGACAGCGCCGAAGGAGATAAGTGCTGGCTGGATCCTCAACAGCAGCACAGGGAGAAACGTGCGCAGCAGAGGGGAAGGCGTGCCAGAGATTAGCTGAGTCACTGGACCACACCCCACAGGGTATAAATGTGGGTGTGGTGGCCGGTTCAGTTTGTGACGAGCAAAAACTAGAAATAATCCATGATCTCTGCGTTACTGGGCTTCTGCCTGCCTTGTCGGACTGCATTTGGACTAATCTTTGTAATGCTGAAACTTTGCCTGCTTTATCTGAATGCTTGCAGTCTAATCTTTGTTTTGTGTGAGTAAAGTCTGAATTGGCAGCTAGCCACTGGGTTGCTGCCAGCTTTATCTTCAAAGACTTTGTCGTGTGGCTTATTAACTCCGGGCCGTCTGTGGGGGTGCGTGTGTGGGACGGGGACAGAATATCCTGAACATCAGGAATCACTTTAGAAATCCTAAACTTCACTAATAGGGAAGCAGAGGATTTATGCAATTAACTCAAAGAAATTATTAAGTATGAATGTGAACAGTAATTGCTAAAGATGCAGAGCAGATGCAGATAAGAAAGCAGCATAAATGGTGGAAATTGTTGAGAAGAGAAGAGAAGCTAAAGTGAAGAAAGAGAAGAATTTAACAAGAACTTAAAGAATTTCAAAGAGTTGTTAGAAGAGACAGGAAGCAATATTGCAACAGATGGAAATATATCAAAGATGGAAACAGACACGGAAAATGGAGGAAAGTCTTCCAAATGATCTCTGTACTCAGAAGGAAGTTTCATCCTCAAATTACTTTGATAAAGGATGCCAATGAACAGATAACAACTTATTCCAAGATCAAACAAAGATGGAAGGAGTAGATTGTAAACACATCAACATCCAAGGTATCTGAGAAGATATTCCCTAATTATAAGAACCTCTATATCAGGGGTGTCAAACTAAAGGTACAGGGGCCATATCCAGCACGAGAGGTGCTTAGATTTGGCCCGTGGAGCTGCCCTGGAAACAGCGAAGGACTGGCCCTCCCAAGCCCCATTTTTGCTGGCAGAGGGTTGCAGGAGGCCGTCACAGCTGAAAACGGAGCATGCAAGTGCCGCAGGCAGCCCTCCCGAGCTCCGTTTTCACGGGCAGAGGGTTGCAGGACACCGTTGCAGCCAAAAATGGAGCTCAAGAGCCCGTTTTCGCTGCTGGAGCACTCAGGCCACCACAGGCACCCCCAACATGAGTGACATCGAGCTGCCATGCCCATGTGGTCCCCTGAGGTCAAACACAACCCTGATGTGGACCTCAATGGAATCGAGTTTTATATCCCTGCTCTATATGTATAGAGATTCAGCACTCCAATCATTCCCAAGTCAGAAGCCTATAGGAATTGATGGAATATTACAGAAACAAGGCAAGTCACATAAAAGAATCAGCATCTGGGGAACTGTTCAGTGGCCAACAGATTGAAAGAGGTCAACCTATATGCCAATAATGTAGAAATAAAACTTAACAGTGTTTGTAAACAATCCTTAATTTCACATGCCAGCAAATTGATGCTTGGGATCATCCACAGATTACAGCCCTATGTGAAGAAGGTGATGCCAAATGTTTAAACTGGCTTTAGGAAAGGCTGAAAAACAAACGAGATTATTGCTGATGCAGGCTGGATAATTAAGAAAGCCCCTCCCCCAAATACATGCTTCATTGATTAAATAAAGGCCTTCAATTGTATAAACCATGTTACACTGTGGAATGTCCTTAGGAAAATAGTAATTGCACAACATCTTTGTCCTCATGCAAATCACGCAGAACAGAAATCACAGTCTAGCTAGAATAGAATAAAACAGACTGGCTCCAGGTCACCCAGAAAGTGAGATAAGGCTATATATTCACTCCTTATTTATTCAGCCTGTACGCAGAATGTATATTAAGAGAAGCTGGATCGGAAGAAGATGAGTGTGCTTTACAGCAAGAAACATCAATAATTTATACTGATGACAGTAATTAATAGAAGAAAATGTAAATGACCTGCAAACTCTAGTAAGAAAGTCAAAGAGCACAGCTGTAAAATTGACATTAATAATATACGCTTAACTACTTTATTACAAAGACAGGATTATCCATCTTTTAATTCTTACAGCCCATTGTCTTAACTCTTGAATAGAAGTAAACTGCTCTGCATCCATGGGACAGGAGCAATGTTCCTTTTTGCTAACTATATAACCTTTTCATTTAGTCCTATGAAAGTGTATTCTACACAGCAACTAGATATTCAACCTTAAGAATTCATTATGCACTTTGAATATATTTGCTACACAACTGATATATTATTTACCTTTGAATACAACAAGCTCATTTTAAAGCTCATCGGATTTAGCAAAATGATTCAGATTGTCTAGGCAGGTGCTTGAATGCATCTTCTGCTCTCATCCTCACCCCAGAATTAAAATGATATCTCTAGGTGGGTCCCAATTTTATCATAGAATTATCTATTTTTTTCTGTGTGGGTCACAGTGACCACAGAAAAGAAGCAAATATTCACAAACTTACATAAATGCTCTTTACCAGGGGTGAAATCTACTTACCTTCCCTACCGGTTCAGAAGTGTGTGCTCCGTGTGTGTCACACACAATGTTGGACCTTCTGCTCATGCACAAAGCCTTCTGTGCATGCACAGAGGATAAAAAACAGGTTACTTCTTGGTTAAAACCAGGAAGTAACGACGTCTGGGCGGAGCCTTGTACTGCCACCACTAACGGTTCTCCGAACCACCCGCCGCCACCGCTACCGGTTCAGCCGAACTGGTTCGAACCGGTAGCATTTCACTCCTGTTCTTTACCCCCTCAGCTTCTATCTTTTGTGCTGGACAGATTGATATACTTTCAAACAAAGCACTGGGTACAGCTATCTGCCATTTTGCTTTTGGGTGTATAGGTCAGTGGGGATGAAAATAGTAAAAAACAGAAGAGCATAGCCATTACAGGGAACAATTCTACCTCAACCAGTGGTGGGTTCTTCCCGGTTCGGCCGAGCCGGTAGTGGTGATGATATGATGTCACCGAACCGGTTCTCTTTGTTTAGGAGCTGGGCCCTCCAGCCCCCGCTGCATTATTCTTACCTTTTATTTGGCCCTGCCCCAATCTATTCACTGCCTCCCGAGTCCCAGCTGATCGGCTAGAATAAAAAAAACTGTTTAAACTCTTGCCATGGGGCTTCAAAGGGCCTACAGCTGATCAGTATTAAAAGGCAGTGTGGTGGTAGACCAGTGCGCTTGAAAAACAAATGGGTAGACCGGTGCCTCCAAAAACAAATGAGTAGACCAGAATGCTCCAAGAACAAATGGGTAGACCGGTACAGCTCTGCAAGCAGTTAAAAGCCTGGTAGACCAGTACCTCTGCTAAACCTAAAGAATTGTCACATGACCATCAAACCACGCCTACAAAATAAGCCACACCCACAGAACCGGTAGTAAAAAAATTTAGAACCCATCCCTGACCTCAACCCCTGCATTTAGGAGAACATGAGAATTCCCTGAGGCTACAAAATGGCTACTAGTTTATACAGGCTTAATCATGTATATCTCTTTAATGAATGATATGTGTTTAATATGGGACAGCTCACAACACAGCTAGAGAGAGTGAATGAACACTGGTGGTTATAGAGTTCCTGGAGAAATGAGGGGCTCTAATGAGATCAAACAGTGGAGAATTGCTGGCCTGGAGGGTCTGTTGTGGAGAGTTATAAAACACACAGTTGGAAATGGAAACAACACTGGAATCTCCAGTAGCTGCCACTGAAGAATCAACTCGGGGTCAACTGAGACAACTGAAGAGAATAGAATGGAATGGAATGAAATAGAAATATAGAAATAGAACAGAACCAAGGGTGCCAAAGAGAAGAATAGATTGCATATGGACTTTCAGATTTGATTCCTTGTGTGAGAGTCAGAGAGAAGTAAAGAAGGTCACCTATGGAATGAGAAAAAGAAAGACAGGATCTTCCTTAGTGCACAAGTGAGAGATGTGTATGGAAAAACAATGGCTCCATGGAAGGATTCAGATGGTATGAAGCAGTATGTAAGTCTAAGCGCTATTGCTTTTGCTATAGGTTGTAGAGGGTAGGTGCAAGAGTGTGTGGAATTGACATGCTGAATGTATATTGTTGGGTAATGTATGTATATGTAACTTGTATGAGTGGAAGGCAGTGGTGGGCTGCTGCCAGATGTAACAATCGGTTTGCCCAGCACCAAAAATGTGCACATGTGCCTTCCTCGTGTGCATGCGGCCTTCCACGCTTGTGTGTGGCTTCAAAAACACAGCGATATAGGATGGGATAGCGCCGGGGTAGGTGGGCTGGCCCACTTGTGGGTCACAACTACCAGTTCGCCCGAACCGGTCTGAACTGGCAGCAGTCCACCTCTGGTGGAAGGTATCTTGAAGTTAAATCAGGCCCTGTAGTGGGAGGCAGAGATTGCAAAGAAATGTGAAATTGGCTGAATTGTTGGAGGCACTGGATTAGTGGTGGGTTGCTCCCGGTCCGGTCCGGTTCTATAGAAGAGGTAGTAAAACCGGTGGGAAGCTCCGCCCACCCACATCATCATCATGGGTGATCTGTGCATGTGCAGAAGCTTCTGCGTATGCGCAGAAACACACATGCTCCCATTGCAAACTGGTAGTAAAGGTAAATGAAACCCACCCCTGCACTGCGTAGTAATACTAGGTTCATGCAGGGTAAGAACGATTTATTATTTACTAGGATATAGTGGTTGAAGAATGCACAAGGATGTTTTATTGTGGCCCAGCTGAGCAATAGTCCTTTCAGAAATATGCTATCCTAGGGTTTAGGTCCTATAGCAACCTCAAAGCTAAATTCAGGTAGGAGGAGACTGCTGCAGTGATTTTTATGGAAGTATCTAGCTGCAGGCAGGCATCATTTTAGGAATGGAGATGGAGTCTCTGAGACTTTTGGTTTGGGGATGTTCTGATTTTAATTTCTACAACCAAGAAAAAAGTCCAGACAGGACTTTGTAATTGTATGGCTTCCATGGTAACCATGAGCTAGCTTTAATTATTGATGTCCAGCACATGCAAAAGCTGCAGAAGATTTCTGCTTCATAGCAGAAGAAAAATAAACATATTCCAATCCTTTCTGCCAAGGTGGGCTGAATTGACATTGTACATTGATACCTACACCACAGGTGTTTCTATCCTAAAATTGGAAGGATCAGGGAAAAGCAGGGGGAATTGTCCCTCCAAATCAAATGATATTCCTTAAGGAAAGGGAATGTTTTCATTTGTCTTATCATCAGAAAGCAATTGTTTTAAGGCTTGCCAAGACCCTCATGCAACAATGGAAGGCAAGATACCTTTAATGAGAGATGTGCTGAACTGCCAGGAACAAAAATGATGCACTGTCTGGTATTGATCTTTCTTTCTTTTCTGAATTTTCATCAAATGTTATGTCTCCCATTCCATCCTGAAACTCTATAAAGGGCAGACAATTAAATTCAAGCCACAGAAAATCCTTAAGAATATAAAACTACCTCCCAATATTCACATAGTAATCTAACAAAGAGAATTAACTGATGGTGATCAGGCCGGCCAATAGTGACTGGCGGCATTTGACAGTTCAACATAGAAAGCCTACACTTATCTTATACATACAGGAACTTATTTCCTCTCCAGCTTTGCTCCGCCCTATATTATTACTGAGGGAAGGTCCGTTGAAGGTTCATATCCAAGAAGAGAAAAGGAAGACTGATGCCCAATGACAAGTCCCAGCTTAATACAGAACTGTGAGGTTCTTGAAGCCTTCATAAAGTCAAACATATTGGGAGCATTCCTGCTCTTAGGAGGTAGAGCATTTGGGGGAGGGAGGCACCATTGAGAAGATTGAAGAAAGTTTCAAGTTTTCATTTCTGTTCTAACCAATAACAATAAAGTACCCTTTCTGGACTCCCTGAGATGTCTGTCTCTTAATTTAGCCTGCCTTAAAGGACTGGCATCAATTTTAAAAAGCCTGTTCAAGTTTCTCTATGTCCCATGTTATACTACGGTAAATAAAATCTAAGAGGGATTATTTTGATTATTTCTTAATTTCTTTCAATCCCTGAATTGTATAATCTCTTCTCCGAATTCCTCCTAAATAGCCTTTTTATCTTTTCCAAGTTTATCATTAGCTGGTTTGGATACAACTTTGTTTTTTTTTAATATTTCAGTTGACTGTAAACTGCTTTATTGATGTGGGTGGTCTATAAATAATTGCAGATTCTCTACTACTGAGCTATGGCCCCAAGAAGAATCATCCATGTGTGTGTGTGTTTGCAAGTCTTTTCTCAGGTATATAGAACCTGACAAATTCTGTTCCTCAAACTAAGTTGCCTGTCAGTCCTTATTTCTCTATCTGCTACTAGATTTCCGAGTTCAAATATCAAACTCACAGAGAGACGTGTAACTTACCCTTCGGGTATGTTATATAAACCGAGACATTTTAAATTATATATGTTTTTACATCAGGCTGACTTGTTTTGTATGATAATAGAAGTGCTGCTGTTGAGAATTGTACAGTAAAATCCAAACCCGGGGAAAGCTATATTCTTTTCTAGCACCTTCATTGTGTAACACAGTGAGATTTCTAATTCCTATTAATGCTTCGTTCATTATAAAGAGACTAGTTGAAGGTTTCTCCTCTACCTTTATAATTTATATGCTTTTCTGACAAGGTCAAAATAAGTTATCAGTTTTATCTGAATCAGAGTAATTTTGTCAGCACTTAATGTGCAGCGAGTTCTATTAGCTGGATTTAAATATACAATACGGTGTGAAAGGCCAATTAGATAATTACCAGTGACCCATCTCTACAGCCTCCTTGTCAGTGGCCTACACAGGGAGTCAAAAATTCATGATGACACCTGCATTGGTCAATCAGCTGACAGTTCTTTGGAAATAAACAGAACACCGAGATCACACTAGAATCACCTGGCACTCTTCTCTGTAGTGATTGGTGGCAGTTCTTCCTGTAGTTGGTGGCAACTGAATTTGAGTCAGGAGGTCGGACACTCCCCTTAGAGTGTAATAGGGCATATGTCTATGGTGAGAAAAACAGCACTGTCCTTTTCTGGATGCATACCAAGGGCATGCTGTGCGAGCAGCAAAATTTAGAAAAATGAGAGTCCTTCTCAGATCCAGGTTAGAACAAAAAGGGATAAAAGTAGTTGTGTGAATCAGCTCTATACACTGCTTTTTATTTTATTTTAATGCAAAAGACTTTGGTACAGGCCTATTTAGTAGTTTCTACATACTATCTTAACATTTCAGCCAATATCTCAACTGTACATCAGGACCAATAGCTAAAGGTGCTTTTTTAAATTGACCGTGGTTTCCACTTAAGTATGTCTTGCACTCCTCCAATTACTCCTCCTTCCAATGAGAAATGGGAATCATACGAAAAGCACGTCTCATGTTGGCATTTTATCTACAGCATTATTTTCCCCAAATATATATAAAAAAGATTCATTGCCTATCATTTTAAGAAAGAACAGTAGCATAAAACAAGATTGGGTGCTTAATACTTTGCCAACATCAGTCAGAACTGAGACTTGAACAGATTCTTAATTTTTTAATAAGATTTTAAAGACATTTACAAGGGAAACATTCCTACTTTTTTCCTATGTATTAAAGTCTTAAAATAGGGTCATCCTAATCCTTTCACGCTTTTCTCAGATGAAGACTAATACGTCGGCGTTTGCAGCTTCTCTTCCTTGCCGTGGGAAATATGCAATGGTTTTTTTATCAATTAGCAGCCAAAAAAGACTTGATAGCAACTCACCTGCCACTAAAACCTGAATCTTTTCCTGAACCTTGTGGATGGATCTGGGAATTTGAAAGGAAAAATGAAGCTGATCTGGTTAATCCACATACCTAATAGATCAAACTGTTATGCTTCTGGATGAGAAGGTAGAGAAAGAAGTTCCAATAAAGCTCATCATGAAATAAGATGAAAATAGGTACCTAAACACTCATGTGAAAAGGAAGAGTTTTGCTTTGCTTTGCAAGACACGTACTTCAGTTTTGCAGTCACCCAGGCTCCTCCATGCTATATCGCTAATGGACATTTCATTTCATAACTGCTCCGGTGGGAAACCTACTGAGGGTGAACAAGTAATTCCGTTTCTAGGATATGAATAGTTAGTAGAATAGAAAGCTTCCAGGCTATATCAACCCTGTGATAAAAGAAATTACATTTTTTTTGGCTTGGAAATTAAATGTGGCTTAGCTCCATGTATTCAAGCCATTGAAAAATCATAATAAGGCTCTTGATCAGGGACAGGAAATGTGGTGTATTTGATTACTAGTGGGTTAACACTTCCATTAGTATCTGGCAAGCCCACTCTCTAATTAAAATAAATTAATAGGAAATTGGTACATTGCATTTGCAATATCTTCTAATATCCTATCTTCAGCTGTCATAGAGGTAGCCTCTGTGGAAAAACATCCATAACATGCTCTATCATAAAGGGTCCCTGACTGTCTCCATCCCCATGCCATTGCCTTTACGGAGTTTTCACATTTCCCTTCCTTGTTGAACTGGAGTTTCCTGAAAGGATGCATGCAAAAGATACAACTTTAGGCATAGCAACGGAAATGTCATTTTAAACAATACAGACTTATCCATGATCTGACTCAGTATAAAGCAGCTTATTACTTTTCTATGTTGCTTTGTCCTTAAGACTGAATTTGAATGGGTGACCTAAAACAAAATTATAAAGTTTTTGCTTGCCCTTCTCCTGAGAAAATCAGTCCTTTGCAAAACATGCCAGGAGTAAGGCCAACCAATCAAAAAACATTTGAAAATAAAAAATGTTCTACCTCCTGCAGCTTTTCATTTTAAAAAAAAAAACTACTTTAAAACTGTTCCTTGTAGAAAGCCTTCATTTTTTCGCCCCTCTGACCTTGAGTGTTTTTTTTTTTTTAAACTGAATGCCAAATATAATAGACCTTGTTCCAGTCATTGTCTAAAAAAAAAAAAATCTCAAGCTGGTTAAAAACCTCACTGGCATGCCTCCTCTCTTCTTTCAAACTTCTCCAGCATATAAAACGCCCCATATGAAAAGGATTGAATTGTATTTAAATACCATTTTGCTCTGTAATAGCAGCCCTTAACTCATTTCAGTCTGACCTCATGCTAAATCTACTCCACTTTATTACCTGCTTTCAATAGGCAGTTAGGAGAAAAGAGGAGAGTGGGGGAGGGAGGGAGGGAAGGAGGGAGGGAGGAAGGAAGGAAGGAAGGAAGGAAGGGAGGGAGGGAGGGAGGAAGGAAGGAAGGAAGGAAGGAAGGAAGGAAGGAAGGAAGGAAGGAAGGAAGGAAGGAAGGAAGACCTTTTCTGGCTGAAAATGTGGTGCTCTCCAAAGTTCTGGTTGTATCTGTGTTCAAGTCTTGATGTATAAATAATGCATTTCGTTGAGCAACGGAACTTCATGAACAAGTAGTTCCATGCAACTAATTATGAATTAAAATTATCACAACTATCTGAGGAATAGGGCTCTTATCTTTTTCCTCTAGTTATCCATTGGAAAAATTGGACTGACGAGATTTATTTCTGAATAATAGTCTTAGGATGGGTGAGTTTTCTCTAGGCTTGTGACCCACAAAAAGATATGAATGAGTTGCAAGTCTGAGGATGAAATATTACAGGGTTTATACTCAACACATCTGGAGAACTCAAGGAGAGGAAAGGCATTTAATCAACAAATCAATTTAAGGCAATTAGCAATCATTTTCTTCTCCTTTATCCCAATTCACTCTCTACCAAAGTTTCCAAAGCCCCAAAGGATTCTTGGTTCTGCTCACTGTTGTACAAGTATATCATGCAGTGCACCTGAAGCTTCACTTTACTTTTCCACTGTAAATTATTTAACAATACTTTACAGTTTATAATATTATGTGAGCCCTCACTACTAGCAAGCTAGATAACAAGTCAATAAAAGCCAACTTCCAAGTTTATGTTTTGCTTTGATTTTTCAGTTTGCGCTACTGTATAATTTCTGGCACACATTCAGCTCTTGCCGCAGGAGAGGTGTTGCAATTTGACATCTTTTTTTCCTCTTTCAGTTTATCCAACAGCCAAACAGGTGCTAAACTGCTAGAGTTTGCCACAAAGTACTAGGCCAAGCTGGGGACAGGGAAAAAAATTATTTCCCCTCACAAGGACTATATTGCAGGCCAGCCCTGTTGTCACAAACAAGACTGAATAACAATTTGGTGTTAAGTATGCAAGACTAGACTGAATCTGAGGTCATAAAACTCAGGGGGAAAATCACTATCACAACTTTTTAGTAAACACTGCAGCCTCAGAATTTTCTTTCCATTATAATTAATAGATGTGAAGGAAGGAGACATTTTAAATGGAGCCATGGCAGGAAAGGCTTAAGGAATCTCTCCACCAGAATCTTCTATTGTATCAACAAGAAAAGCGAAAATTATATCATAAATATTTAAAATAGAATAAAATGACATAAAATTATGTTTCGATGTCACCCTTCAATCTACCCCAATCAATTCCACGTATGCAGATTTTTAAAATATGTTTATATGATAAATATCCCACTTAATACATATGTATGGCTCACAGTAACTTCTATTGCTATTAAACTGTTGTCTACAAGTAGTGCAAGGAGAAACTGTTTGGTTAGTACTGTTCCACTGAAAGCAGTTGCTATCTCATGATACTCTGGATACATTGGATTCTCTGTATAATTCCTGAGGGAGGGAAACAGATGAAGAAGCCTTGACTTGCTCCTTTGCCTCCCTTGCCATATGCTGCCTTGACATGACACACAGTATTAATCTGCCTACATGAAAGGAATGGAGAAGCATATCTGTGAGATGGGATAGGCCAGGGCAACAAGCTGGATATGCAGTTGCATCCTCCTTTACAGCTGCAAGGCTGTTTTGAGAAAGAGAGAGGATAGAAGGAGGATAGTTTTCCAACCCTACCTTCAAATAGCTTGAAAATGCAAAGAATGCCTAAATTGTAGGTATCAAAAAAGAAGAGGCAGATTTCACCCTCCTTCCTAAATACCCTTCCCCATTACAGTGATTCTTGCTGCTTTTACAAACAAGGGATAATTAAAGAGTGATGGTGAAACATTGGCCCTATAGGACAGATGAATAATTTGGCATTTCAGGACTTCACTAACAGATATTTTAGGCCCTTTTCATCTTTTTTGCCCTTGAAAGCCCTGGCTATTAGTGCTTTTGGTTTTTTGCAGGATTTTAGGTCTAATAATTGACTTAAGCTTTAAAAAAAAAGTATACCTTCCCTGACAAACTCTGAATGTATAGAATGGATTGGTCTATGTGGAATTGGATTCAAATATTTGTCCTGGATTCCAATGATCCCTTTCTTATTTTAAAGTTTATTAGCTGTCCCTGATTTAAACAGTCAGATAACTGGTTTGGGACAATTTGGTGGTATCACCAGATGTGGCCTGATGATTTATGTTCCTTAGTGAGTAAAATCTGTCACTTGCAAACTTTTGAAGCAAATTTGGCAGAAAGTTGAGAAAATGTCCCCTTGGTGGTGACTTTCTGTCTATAAATTCAATGATACCGTATGCTAGATAAGTCTTTGGGCCACAAACTAATTTATTTTGTAACTGGTTTCAGTTAGTTATTGGTTAATTGTTAATTTCATACCAGCCAAATTTTCTGAACTTATGGTTCAGAAACCACTGAGGATCTGTTTGGATACTGCAGATGGTTCTTGCTGAAGGATTATTTTTGCTTGCTTAAGATTATTTTTAAATGGCCAAAATCTTGTCAAAATGCAACATTTTGCATGATTTTAGAAATATCTCCTCAAATCTTGCAAGATTTAGGTGACTTGCTCAAAACCTTGTATGATTTCAGGTGAAAACATTGGAATCCTATAAAATGTTGTACCTTAATTAAATTTGGCTAATTTTTTTTTAAAGTTTTATTTTTAGGCCCCATAGAGACCATCTGATGAGTCATATATGGTGTGAAAAGTACAGGATACTCTCTTAACAATACCTGACTTATCAAAACCACTTATATGGTGGTTTTCAAAAGTTTTTAGTAACAATGTAGTAAGATGGAAAAAAATAAAAAATGTTGGGAACTGATGATAAACTACCTTATTTAAAAAGTTTATCCTGGATCACTTAAAATTCTCAAATATTGATTAAAGATCCAGATATGATAAGGGAGGGAGGGAGGGAGGGAGGGAGGGAGGAAGGATCCTTGAATATTCATATTTGTTTTTCTACTGGGATAGCTGAAATGTCAGGACTATGACATCAGTGGAAAGGTTTCATGCTCTGAATATTACATGAAGAGGGCAAATTATATCCTCTAATGGGCATGCCCTTTGTTGCCAATGTTGTCCTCCCTATGTGATCCCAAAATCCCTTTGAAGGGGCTACTGCTCATACATTCAGTAACAACCCTCCTAAGACTAGGGTCTCTTCCTTATGTGAAGTTTGTGTGCATGAATGATGGCTTCTGAACATACAAAAGAAAGAATGCTAAGACATAATGCTATGTATTTTTTACATAGGTATGTATATTATTTTTCACATCTGTGGGACAGCTCAAACAGTTCCTTTCAAGTCTTCATATGGCATTTGTAATCACATAAACACCATTCTGAAATACTAACATTTTCTAAATTTCAAAGTTCAGCTCTAAAGACCCAGCGGCAATTAGATAGTTGGAAAGGACATTTAAGTTTTATAAATTCAACATTTATCACTGAGAAAGCAATTCACAAATGAGAGGAGGGGAAAGCACCCTTTTCAGTGAATCCATAAAACAGGCGGCCAGGAACAGTCAGACTCCAAGAACTCCATCGCGTCTGTAGAATTTATTGCTCTGACAAGTATCAGACAGGTTTCAAATGTTCTGACTCTTATCTCTTTGCCTGGAATATTGAATAGCTGTAGCATTATTTATTTAAAATAATGTTTTTTCATCCTTTTAAAATTCTTCTTTAAAATAGAAATGCTTTCTATATTTTCACTTTCTATATTTTGTTTTTTGTGTTTTCTTTTTTCTTTTCTTTTCTTTTCTTTTTCTATCTTTTGCTATGAGTAAGTAATGCTGTTCGGATTAATATAAATGTATTCTGTATATACTGTATTTTATCTTTTTAAGTTTAATAAAGTGTGTTTTTTAATTAAAAAAAATAAAAAAATAAAAAAGAAATGCCTCAGGAAATGGCTTCAGGAGCAGTGGTGAAATGCTACCGGTTTGGGCAAACCGGTAGTAAAAAAAAAAAAAAAGCTACTGGTTTGTCTGAACCAGTATTTCCGATGATCAGCTGTGGCGTGTGATTTATATTCACTAGAAAGCAGGAAATCCTGCTCTCAACAAATCTAAATCGTGCAGCACAACTGTTTTCCCCCCCTCGCTGTTCTACTTACCTTTTTAAGCCTCCTTTTTCCGTGCAAAGCGCACATTTCATGCGCACTGTGCATGTGCGCACAGCATGCTTTTGGCATGCATTATGCATGTGTGCACACAGTGTGCTTTTGGTGTGCACCGTGCATGTGTGGGCAGTGAACCGGTAGCAATCCATGGAGGAGTTCACCACTGTTCAGGAGACAAATTATGTGGTATCAAGGCATACCAGGAGAGTTGGGGAAAATATAAGATGGAATGAAGATGAAAGTGGTAATAGGCACTAACAATCAAAGACCTATATGGTGTTTGGAGGCCAACAGAGATTGTTATACATGCTCCATGAATCTTTTTAAATTATCCACCCGTGCCTTCTATATAAAAGACTACCGCTTAGAAATGCAGTGTTTTGCATTACTGTCAGAGGATTGGCTGTGTTACTATTTTATTTTCTTGCTTGCTCTTTCTTTATGGAGGTTCAGTTGGCAGCATTACCAGGTAAGGAGGGGTAATCTCCTGCTTAAAACCCCAAATAATTACTACAAATACAAGGTCCACTGCGGTCCTAGGATTGCGGAAATTAAGATTCTTCAAAAATATTTGTGGAATACTTTCACTGTCAGAAATTTCTATTGATTCCTAACAAACTCTGAAAATTACTGATAAATATATATATATATTTCAATGATAGCTAAAGCAGAATTCCTATAAAAGATTTGGAGAAAGCCCCCGTCTCTCCTTAGAAATATTGCTTATTGCATCATGAAGAAAAATGATGCTTTTAGGTTAAGATGTGGAGGTAAATGCATCAGAAAAAGTGCAGATCTTTGTAGAAATCAATAAATCAAGAGACTGACAGACTATATAATTCAGATCAGCAGAAGCATTTTCAAATTAATACTTCTTTAATGCCAGGAATATAATTTCTAAAGAAAGAGAGATGGCTTTAGAAATTGTGACATGACTGCCAGCAAAGTTTTGCCTATTCTAGCCTAATTCTGAATTGTGCATGCACACAAAATATGGGAGGTTATTGATTGTACTCCAGATAAATGCCTGTAAATAAAAAGTGAATGGAAAGACAAAATGAAGACAAAACTTTGTTCTTCTGCACAAAGTAAAAAAATTCCCTTATGGCACATATGTCAAACTCACTGCGTCAGGTTACCATGACATGACATTTCGCAATGTTTTTCCCATTTGCAGAGCCGGGCTGGGCGTGGCCTGTGCATGATGCATCCGGCCCGCAGGCTGCCAGTTCGGCATCCCTGCTTATGGGAATGGTCTACAGATTGTTTTGCCCTACTGCCAATTAATTTTTTAAAGGGTAGAATTATAAATACAATGTCAATGACAGATTTCAAGCCAGGATTCAATATTGGCCATTCTCTTCCTTTCTTTATAGCTGGCTTAATCAGTATTGATGGGGGAGAGGTCACTCCATGACCCTCTCCTTTGTGGGGTGCCACAGGGATCAATATTTACTCCTCTTCTTTCTAACAGCTATCTGGGTGCTGAGGTCATCTGTTGGTTCAGGATTTAAAATCAATACCCTGATGACACTCAGTTTACATCTCTGGACTCCAAGCAGTCATGTGATACTGTCAATATCCTGTCCAAGTGCCTCAAGACTGTGCAGGTTTGGATGGGGAGAAATTGACTTTGACTTAATCCTATCAAGACTGGGTGACTGTGGACATTAGAATCCCCCAGATCTGGAGACTTTCCCCATTTACCTGAAGGTCATCTTGGACTGTTAGATCCTGCTCAAAGAGCAGGTAGCAGCTATAGCTAAGAGGGCTTTGCATGGCTTCATCTTATGTGCAACTTGCTTCTCCTCCTGGATCTGGTTGCTTTTCAGACAGTGGACACCTGGACACCTCACAACTGAAGTACTGCAATAAGGGCTGCCTTTGAAAACCACTTGGAAGCTTTAACCCATCAAAAATGTAGTAGCCCAAGCAGCAATGTGCATCTCTAAGTGTGTCCTTGGGGCACCTCTGCTTCATGAGTTGCACTGGTTCCTGTGTACTTCCAGATGTAAAAGTGCTGGCTATTACCTCTAATTCCTTATATGGCATACAGCCAAGTTATTTGAGAAGCTACCTATCTCCCATGATTTCTACCTGAGCCAGTAAGAGGTGGCAGAATTTGCATGCTTTAGGTTCCTTTAGTAAAGATCATCTGTCAGGATCCAGTAAGCATTCATTCTCTATTGTAGTGCCTGCCCTTTAAACACGATCTCTAGAAAATCTCTGTGGTTTCTCCCTCTGATGGTGTTTTTCGAAGGCTTTAAAACCTGGTCGTTCCCCTGGCTCTTGCAAGTATGGCGGATTGGGGGAGGCCTTTTTGCATGAGTTTCTCTATATATTGCATTGATTGGGTGGGTGGATACTATCTTGCTTATTCATATTGAACTGTGTTTTATCTTTTTATGATTTGATACCGTGAGCTGCCTAAAGTAATTTTGGGGTTGGAAATCTAATAAAATAATAAAAGAAATAAATATATTTAGAAATGGTATCATATGAAAAATAAATTTAGCACAGTAATAATTATTTAGTGATAAATTCATCATCATCATCATTACTATTACTAGTATTGTTCTTTTGTTGCCGTTTTGTTATTAAATTTATTTGCCACCTATCTCGCCATGGGGCTATTCTAAAATGAATTTTATCACTATTGGTTTATACCACATTTCAGCAAAGCAACTCATGTTCTCCTCTGCTGAGAGCATTTCTTACATAGGTATGTATATTATTATTTCACATCTGTCATGCTCACACATAGCAATAAACTTAACCAATTCAGATCTCATTATCCGGCAAAATAGATGTTACAATATACCTGATGCCCAAAGAATAAGTAAAATTGAAAAGGAAGCACTAATTAAAGGATGGTGATATGTTCTTTCTATCTGCAGACAGGAGGCATAGGTTGTGTGTCTCTCACATACAAACACTTGTATAAGCATGCTATTTTACTTATATAAATGAAGATTTAGAGTGGCATGTACATGAGACAGAATCAGTTGTATACATCAGAGTTCCCAAACCTTTACAGCTTTGTGAACCAGCTGTGGGGGAGGGGTGGGAGGGGTCAGAGATGGTTCCATGTGAGTGGCAGGCAAGCACGCTCTAGCAAACAGAGTGTACATATCTGCACTTGCCCGCTGCTTGCTTAAGTGGGGCCCACCACTTCTGCAGTCCGGTTCCAAAGGGCTCAAGGCCCAGTAGTGGACCACGGCCTGGGGTGGGTTCCACTTACCTTTACTGCCGGTTTGCAGCGGGAGCGTGCACGCTTCTGCGCATGTGCAGAACACTCATTATGACATCGTGGCGGATGGGCGGAGCCTCCTGCCAGTTTTACTACCAGTTCTATAGAACTGGACCAAACCGGGAGTAACCCACCACTGCTGGGGGCGGGGCTGTTATAAAGTACATACATTTAGAAAGATGTGGCAAAGTTGACCATCTCTTCTCAGTAAAGATATTCAGGAACATAGACACATGTGGTAAAATTATCAAGGGAAGAAAGTGTATTCCCCAAGGGAGAATGAACCCTCTCTTTTTTTTTGTAATCCTCAAATCTTCCAGCAATCTCACTGCCAATTTGTGGAAGAAAGAAAACTAGCAAGAAATGGAAGTTGACTTCCAGTCTTTGGAAATGTTGCAGTGCAAGCCTTCTTCTGGGTTTCCCAGACCAGCCTCCAACTCCCCTGAAATTCTTCCCTGCCCTGACACTCTTCTCTAGCCTTCTGCACCTGTTTGCCATCTTTCCTTTCAAAATAAAATAAAAGACATCCTATCCCCAGGATTAAAGCAACTGCAGGTCTGTTTATTTTAAAAGTGATGCAGTCCTATGAGTGTCTACTCAGATGTAAGCTTGGTATATGGATCATGAAACAAGGTGCCATATCCAAGATGATGTTTCTAGGGTAGAAGTAATTCCATTTGTGCAGGAGGCTTTCTGGATTCACAACAGCATGTCATAAAAACTGGAAGCAGACTTACTGAATCACAATGTAAATGCAGAACCTCTTCCATTCTGTACATAGATTGCTCAATTTACTGTTGATTGCCTAAAATACAAAAGCTCCAAATTAAACAGCTTTTGATCCTCAATCTGCAGGATAAACAGCTACTCCTAGTGCCTCCCATTTCTGTTCTAATCGTAGGAAGACAGAAAGGCGCTGGATTCAGTATTTTTGTTTACCCCCTTGGTCATAAACAGGCACACACACAAACAAACAGATAGGTGCAAACAAGGAAGGAAAAAGTAGCAAGGTCTAGATTTCAATTGTAAATAAGTCATCCTCCAGCAACATATATATCTCATAAGCATCTGGTTCTAGAAGACTAATGCACGAGGACTTGCAAATAGAACTTTTCCATCTTGGCCTTAAGAGTACTCTACAGATGGTTGAAAGAATGGTTGATGTAATAGAAACTAACAAGAGCAGAATGTTTGTGTATGCACAAGAATCCATTGTATATGCTGGGTGCCAAAAGAGCTACAAAATTTCAAAACAATGCAAATATAGCCACTTCTGAATTTGCATCAGATATTGGAAAACAGGCATGTTAGAAAGAGGTTTGTATTGCGATGTCATCATGTACATGTTGTCCTTTTTTCTGTGGTCTGTAACAGGAACTTATACTATCTGTGAATGCATGTCCATAGTGGATATAAAAAGGCTTCTCACACCCCTGTTAAAATGCAAAGTTAAAAGATGCTTCTACTCTTTTAGGAGTATACTCTGCAATTCCACATGTTCTCAATCAATGCCTTTCCTTCCTTTCCTTCAAGTTCAAAGTGCTGAATAGTCCCCCCAACCACGCATTGAATTGGGTTAGTTGTCATGATTATGCAGAATTCATGATTATGCAAACTGTCATGATTATGCAGAATTACATTGGTCTTTGTCAGTAATTTATAACATAGTTTTCCTGCAACTCAAATATTTAATTACCGACTGCAATTCAAATATTTAATTACAATTGTGGCAATGTAGCAAACAATATAGGTGAACTAGGGATATCATCACTATCACTATGATTCAAAAAGGCATGTCCTTACTCAGTCTAGAGGCAGATATGGGATAGTTCCACACTGGGATAATCTTTCCATACTATCTCAAATCCTTTATTAAATCCAACGTAAATGTCAATTAAGGCACAAATATATTACAATTTATACTTTAATCTTCCAAAAAAGTACAATTAGATTGTTAGGTGAATAGTACCATGTTTCCCCAAAAAGAAGACCCTGTCTTATATTTTTTTGAACCCTGAAATAAGTGCTTGGCCTTATTGCCATGCACTCAAAAGCCCGATTGTTCTTATTATCAGGGGATGTCTTATTTTGGGGAAAACAGGGTAATGAAATCCAAACCTGCTTAGTTCCCATCTTGCTTCATATCAGATCTTTTCCAAACTTCTCTGAACAGTGTGAAAAAGTAGATGCAAAGTCTATTGAAATCTATTTATCTACTCCTGGACAAATCAACACCACTAGCCCCATTCGTGGATTTATTTATCCCATGGTTCTATGGAAGAAAAATAATCTTTCTCTGTAAATGTCTTTGTGTGTATGTGTTTGCGTGTGTGCGTGTCCGTGCGTGCGCCTGTGTGCGTGTATTATCTACATCCAGCATCTCTAAATGACCTACAAATACAGGAGGTCTGATTTTTTCCATTATGGCTCAATTCATTTTGCAGTAAATCTGTAAAACGATCAAAAGATATTAATTAGACACAGAATATCTTCTCAATCTTCCATAAATGATAGGCAAAAAATGGACCTAGAAACAGCAAAATATATATGGATTTTTTGTTTGAATAAAACAAGAAATTCATCACACATCCAGTTTTGTTTATATCATAAACAGTTATGAACTGATTATTTAACTCAACTTTATTTTTCAGCATGATTTTTTAAAAAAAGTTTCTCTTAATGGTTCTAATGATAAATGCAGGTAGGGTTATAATGAAACAGATTTAATTTTTTTCTTCATAGCTTAACTTGGTTGAACTAGTTATAGCATTTTTAGAAACATTTTCCAGAGCTGCTTTTCAAGTTCCTGCATAATCTTACTTCACAAGGACTGAAATGTCAATAATAGTTCTATAACGTTGGGTGATTTCTTAGCACATAAAAATTGGACCTTCATTTTTTTTCTACTTAGTGTGAAATTATCATAAACCAGTAGGAAAAGGCAAAGCAAATATATAT
This sequence comes from Pituophis catenifer annectens, assembly GCF_029215685.1. Taxonomy (NCBI): domain Eukaryota; kingdom Metazoa; phylum Chordata; class Lepidosauria; order Squamata; family Colubridae; genus Pituophis; species Pituophis catenifer. The sequence continues at coordinate 63,035,685 of NW_027256886.1, forward strand.
TTTCTGAGTGATGACAGATTTTTTTTTCAATCCAAGGATATCTTTTCATTGAATGTATTTAGTGTATGTTTATACTGTAGACATTGATGACATTGACATAAATACATTAAAATTTTGTCATTTCATTTAAACTCATTAAAACTCGGCAAGAAGGGTATCTAAAGAGCCATCTCTCCCCAATGGGGCAAACCTATCCCACTTATGCCAGCAGAAGAGGATTGCTATGGATCTCGTCTGCTAAGGAATTCCAACAGGTGATCAAGAAGAGCCTTTTCCACTGTGGCCCTCCCATCCGTGTGAAACATTCTACTACTGGAAGTGAGAACTGCCCCCTCCCTTGTGCCCTTCTGGAAGGTACTAAAATTTGGCTTTGCCGGTTGGCTTGAACTGAGTGTGTTTGATGGGGTAAGAAGACCTCATTCCTATACCATCTGTCTCCTAGTTTTGGTTTCTGTATGCAGTGGTACCTCAGTACTCATCATTAATTGCTTCTGGGAGAAGTGATGAGTAGTAAGAATGATGAGTACCAAACATTTTTTTCCTATAAGGAGTAATGTAGTGAGTCACAAGGCAGCTGACAGTGACAAGTTCTAGCTTGTGCATTGAGTACCAAACAAATGATGAGTACAGGAGCAAAATTTTCATGTCAAAATGCATTGAATACCAAATTCAATGAGTTTCAAAACACTTGAGTTCCAAGCTGCCACTATAGTTTTCAAAAATTTAATCCACGTAGATCTAATATATTTAAATTATTTTTCTATTCATTTTATAATCAGTGAGCTACCCAGAGTCACCTTATATGGGAGATTTGCAGATGGAGATTTGTGGATGGATGGACAGGACTGAACTACTTCTCAGCAGCAAATCACATTAGAAATGTGCCTTCTTTTCTTAAAAAGGATAGCCAGAAGCCATTCTCCACTAAGCTCATATAAAATCTTCTCATGTCTCTTTCTTAAATTAGGAAATCAGTGGAATTTACTGGTGAATCACACTTGGATGACTCTTCACTTCATGACTAATTACTAATGACTTATAGCTGAATATGTTAACTTCACCATGAACTGGAGCGAAGCAAAGTGATAGCAAATGTTCTGTCTGCATTGTTTGTTCTGTGACAATCGCTTCACAAATATATTTTCACTAATATTGCAACTAATGAAATACACACATACAAAAAACCTTTACTTCCAGGTAAGGCTGATTAGCAGTGCTGCATATGTACTACCTGCATAGATAGTCCTCAATTTATGACCACAATTGAGCCCAACATTTCTGTTCCTAATCAAGGCATTTCTTAAGTGAGTTTTGCCCCAATTTATGACCTTTCTTGCCACAGTTAAGTGAATCACTGCAATTAAGTTAGTAACATGGTTGTTAAGTTGATTCCCCATTGTCCCCACTTACCTAGCCATGACTGCCATTTTCTCTTTAAGCAGGAGTCATGAGTCAGAGGTGGGTTTCAAAACCCATTGCTACTGTTTTGCTCGTGCACATGCGCAGAAGCGTCCGGGCGGGTGGGCGGAGCTTCCTGCCACCACCGCTCCCAGTTCACCTGATCCAGAGCGAACTGGTAGCAACCCACCACTGTCACGAGTCAAGTAGGAGAAGCTGCAAGTTGGACGGTGAGAAGTCAAGGAAAGCAAGGATGGATGCATTACAGCCATCCCACTCTCATCAGAGATCACTGAAAAGTGTGACCAATGCTGTTTCTATCCCATAATTGGCCATGAAACCTGACTGAAAGGAGTCCAGATATTAATAACCCATCCTCTTATGAACTGGGTATATGCAATTCATTTTTTTCTATGCTCATTCTAATTTTATATATTCCTCAGCCACAAATCCAAGATAAGAATGACAAATGTTGACTTGTTCTGAGAGAAAGAGAGAGAAGCATGTGCTAATTGAGTTAAGACTTTATAAAAGGAAGAACTGTACACTGCATTTATGAAACTACTTTGAAAAGAGATCCCATTCAGCTAAAATGTAAGTACAAAGGCAATTTCTGCTACAAAGGCAATTTCTTGTTTTTACCCAAAATAGATATTTGAGCAGATGATGGCATGGGAACAAGGGTATTCAGCTATATTTGCAGATAACCTTAGTCTATCCTAGCAAGGCTCCAGAAATAATAAGGAAATACAACATCTCGGGAGCAATATTATGGGCACAACTCCATCCTGATTTGAATATTTAACTTTAATGCTAACATCGCATGTATAAAAGAGGCAAAGAAAGTATTTTGTGCAAAGAGAGCTGAGGTGGCGTAGTGGTTAGAATGCAGTATTACAGACTGCAGACTGCCAGCAGGTTGATTCTCACCGGCTCAAGATTGACTCAGCCTTCCATCCTTCCAAGGTTGGTAAAATGAGGACCCAGATTGTTGGGGGCAATATGCTGATTTGCTTAGAGAGGACTGTAAAGCACTGTGTAGCTGTATATAAGTCTAAGTGCTATTGCTATATCTGTATGTATCAGTAGAAACAGTGGATTATAGATGGAGACTGGAAATGATTTTTAAGATCCAATTGTATAATACAAGTCATAAAATTACTTCCTTATCTAAATTATGGTGCAGAAAGAAAAAAACCATAAGAAATAAAGCAGGTAAAACTTGATTTTTCATACAAAAACCTATTCAGATCTAGTTTTCAAAGTAAATTCTGGTGCTCAGCTTTCTACATTCTTAAGGTATATAAGTAAGTGTTGCAGCTAGCTTTGTTTCGTATAATATAGAGGTTACGCAGTCACCATAAGCCTTGAAATTCACTATTATTATTATTATGTAGTATTGCCTGTGAGTACCAGTAGAAGTTTACATTGAGATACCCACTGTACCATCCAGCCAATGACCCCCACAAATGTATATGTCTTTGATAATTATTTCCATATTAAATAAATATAAGAACATTTGATGAAACAGGCTAAAGATTTACCAAGCCCTACTTTTTAGGTTCCTGTAGGAAACTCTGTAAGAGAACATCTTTCCACAATAAGTAGTGCTGTATTGTCCCTGACACACCAAATTGCATTTACAACAGTATCATATATGTTTTATTTTAAAGTAGATTTAAGACCTTTTACATTTTTTTCAAAGTTGAGAGATAATTTTTTAAAATCTACAATGTTTTACACTTTTAGAACCAAAGAAAGAATCAGTTACACAGAGAGGGTGATCAATAACTCCACTTATAGTGGAAAGTATAATATTAAGTCAGTCATACATGGATGAAATAAAGTGTCTTCTCACTGTTCTTTATGACACGTTTGTAGCTTTCCCTTTATCATTTTGGCGTGAGATCTCTGAAAATCTGCTTTTCTTACACATGTCTACCAAATAAAGAATTGGTGTTTCAAATACTTCAGAAACATAATGAATGCTTAATATGCAGAAATGGTTAGCATTGTGACACATGCCTGAATCTACAGACAGAATTTTATTATTAGCACCTTTATCAGGCCCTGATTTTAAAGGTTGCACATCATAATGGAAATAACGACTCACACATAGCAGCCACAACAGATTCTTGAGTCACTGGATAGCAGGTTGAGATTCAACTCATTCTAAGACACTTTTAATTACTTAATCTTTATTACTTTTGGATTAAGAGATGACTAAAATATACATTTCAAATATACTAGAAGTTTTTTAAAAATTGAAAAGCTTGTCAAATCAAAATGTTCAAATGCAGTTTACATAACATTTCTAAATGAAATTATATATATAATTCAGAATTTTGCTCCAAAGGATCAGAAGACAGTACTGTCAAAACCAAAAGATTCCAAATCTTTATTTTAATCTGTAGGATTTCTACAAAGATTTCATACTATGGAATGTAATCTTCCGCATGTTTACTCAAAGTGCAATTATCAGAGAATTAGGATAAAAACACACATGCTTTCTAACAAAAGCAAAGACTATTTTATTTCTTAACTGGGTAGCACTTGATCTCTATCCAATTCCAACTGCAATGTTTCCTTACCTTGCCAAAGCTTCCTTTTCCAATTGCTCGAAGAATCTGGAAGTGATCAAAGTTCACTATAAAAACAAAACAAAACAAAATCTGTCATTTCTTCTTACTCCTCTGTCAATGTATGTTATAGAAGAATGCCAATGACATAGGAAACAGCTACTAGAGTAAGTTATTTTTTAAACAATTGTTTCATGCTCATTTAACTAGCTGTATTTGGACTTTCTTTCTCATGTAATCTATTATTGCATAAAAAGGTTGTGGGTTTCCTGATTTAATCCTGTCATCCATTCTTTGAAGACGTATGTACACTGGAGGAAAAAGGAGAAACGATTACTGTAGATGCTCATACTACCCACAGATTTAAAACTATATGATCAGAGACCTTGCATACATACAATAGGCCTGTGATGGTGAACCTATGGCACGCTTGCCACAGCTGACATGCAGTGCCCTCTCTGTGGGAACGCGAACCGCTGCCCCAGTTCAGCTCCATTTTGCATGCGCCTCCCACCAGCCAGCTGGTCACCGGGTCTCTGCTGCGCATGCGGGGGCGCATGTGGGGGGCCAGGGTGCATGCAGGCGGGGGGCCAGGGCTCATGCGGGGGACTGCACGCGCATTGCATTTGGGGGGTTTGGGAACTCGGTCCGGAAAAGGTTAGCCATCACTGCAATAGGCTGTCTCTTTCCCTTCTCCCTTTACATACATGGAAGGGTATCACAAATCTTTCAATATTTGCTGATTAAGATGCTTTAATATCTGCCCATGATCAAAAGTATTCCTTTTCAGATATGAGTCTCATGCAGAATCTTATTTAGCAAGATTTAGTGATATAAAAATGATTGAATTATAAGAAGTCCACTAATTAAACTATTTCCAGCCTAAAACCAAGATATCCTTAAAGTAGTGCAGAGACTCGTGTTCTGTTTAACTACCTTCCTATGAACTGCCTAACTGGTAGGTCTGTTCACAAAGGAATTTAGAGAGAGTCATCTTTATACAATTGTCTTCTGAATCTTTGTCAGTCTGGAAATGAATCAGTAGTTTGCATCTTCTTGGAAGAAGGCAAACAAAAACAAGATAAAATAAGGGAAAGAAATCATGGGATAAAAATAGAAAGGGTTACAAAAACTCATTCATTAGCTTTTACCGTGACAATTGCTCCAAATGTAAAGGTCATTGTAACCAGAAATCATTAAGGGCCTTACAGTCCAAATGATATGTAAGACTGGGGCACCCTACAATTAAAAGCAGGTGTCTTCCTATCATGAAAATAGGAAGGCTGGCATCTCTGAAATATAATGGACAATCCCCAAAAACCACAAGGCAACAGGAGATGGTTCAGTGAGGGCTTTCTGAACTAAGCCACAAAAATCCACATGTGCACTGGATGGTAGCAAAGAATTAATGTCTGTAGCCCTTATCTTCCATATCTGGTGGTTTTCACAGAAAAAAACCCCTATCATCCATATCTGTTTTTTGTTTGCAAAGAGGCAGCAGAAGTTTTTTTTTTTTTTTTAAATGCAATCTATATAATTGTTATTACTGCTAGGAGGAATTCAACATTTTGAAAACAGGCAACTGGTATCTGTTCTTTTGATTTATGGCTCCATTTGAACTTTTGCTCCTAGCTAATACCAGAGCTATAATGGAAAATAAAGGAGGAAGGGAAATGAGTTTATATATCACTTTAATTATATTTAAAGTGGCCTGGATATGCAGACAAAGCAACTTAAAAAATGATTACTATTAGGATAATGGCCACAATCTTTAAAAAGTAATCATAACATGAGATGCTATATTATTAATTTATCTAGCTAAATAAAAATCTATACCAACAATATATAAATATTTTTCCTTCCAGAATCCTGGAAATGTTATGGAAACTAATAAAATAAAATAATCTCATTTCAACTAAATCCTGATTTAAATGACAGATATCTTACATCTGGATTAAATCTTAGTCAAGATTTTCTGTATACATTGATCATATCTGAGACATTTTATATGCAATTTGAACATCATAGTACATGTACTACATCAATGTACTATGATGGGCCATTGTTTATTTCAGTCATAGTACACTGTACAGGTCAAAGACAATCCAGAATCAGTATTTTATGTCAATGTCCAGAATCTGGACATTAAGGTCCATTTCAAATTTCTGGTTTTTATCTATAAGGCATTATCTATGATTTATCTTTCATAGCTTGGTACTATTGGGATCTCCCACTTGAGATGTTAAGGAGTGAAGGCCTAGAAACAGGCCTTCTTGTTGTAATATATTTTCTCTAGAGTGGCTTGACCTCATAGAATCCAATAGGTCCAACCCTATTAATAGTTCAGAATGAAGACAGTCCTTTTGTACAGAACCTTCAGAACAGAGAGTGCAAATAAATGGAGGCAACTATTTGATATACACCTTAATCATTTACAAACATTACTGCACTACCCACTTGGATAAGATTAAGATCAATAAATATAAGCCTGTATCAGGAACAAAATATAAAATGGCCTCCCAAAGCATTGATAGTCAGTGACTCCAAATTAGAGGAGAGGAACAATGCAGAAAAGGCTTGATATGGCTATTATTTGATGGTCTTGTTATATATCCAGAGCTGTGGAGTCGGGAGATAAATGTTCCGACTCCGACTCCGACTCCTCAGTTTTTTGTACTTCCGACTCCGACTCCGACTCCGACTCCCCGACTCCGACTCCTCTGTATTAATATGCGAATGTATTTTATACATTCCTTGAAGGAAAGAAAGGCAACATACATGTCATTACCACAGGACTACTGGCTGGGAAGCCAACAGTCTACTGTATTGAACAGTTTAAGCAAAAGACAAACACAATGAAAACAACAAAGTTTTATTAATTTTTTTTTATTAATTTAATTAATCAAGTTGCTGGATAGTAGCAGCAGGCATAAACATCAGGAACAGGAACTTTACCAGTTCAAAAATACAAACCACATTATTTGGTTGTTTTAGAACAAAAACAAAGCTTATCTATATGAACCAAAAACAAAATCTGTAAAACCTAGAAATGGTTTATATTAATCTTGAAATGTAGTTATAGGCTTAGCAAATGCAAATCAATTCAATGTAGAGTTCTAAGGAAGAGAATTGCCTCTGCCAGATCCTCTTTCATAGAGGCTCTTAAGTCAGACTTTATTATTTTTAGGGCTGAAAATAATCTTTCGACACTGACTTGGGTGGGTGGCATTGTAGTAACTATTCTGGCCACATCACTAACGATCTCTGGATAAACAAGGATGGCTTCTTCAACAGTAAGTTTTGATGAGCGATCATACTTTTCAACTTCTTTTAGTGCTTTATAAAACTCCTGTTGGAATTTTTTTATTTGGACATTTACTGGTTCTGTAACGCTTATGCGACGTCGCTTTCCTTTAGCAACTTCCATTTTGTCTAAGAAGGAATCAAAGTCTAATTCTTCGTTTGAAGAAGATGATTCTGAGTTACCACTATTGCTTAAAAGAACTCCATCCTCCTGTGGAGGTATTTCAGGTCGTAATCCCTTCATGCGAACTGCTACATCATAGAGGGCCTTTTTCCCAGTAGCAATCTGTTTACTGTTCAATAAAAGTCGGCTCATTGGGTCGACATAAATAGCCACTAACAAGATTTCATTTTCCAGCAAAAGACTCTCTCTTTTCATCATTGAAGATGCAATGCCCTCAGCTATTAACCCTCCATTTTTGTTCAGGCGATATAACAGGCTCTTCCATTCCAAGAGGAATTTACCCGGGGTTAGATCATCACATTGCAACCTCTTGGTGACAGTGAAGGGGTGAGAAAGAAGGTTCTCCAGCTCTTTTGTTTGTGTCCACTGGCTTGCAGTTAATGCAAGATTTTCATTGTCCATTTCTTCTATGAAGTCTTTAAGTTCAAGCAAACGCTTCACCATTAAATAAGTGCTTCCCCAGCGAGTTGTTTGATCCAAAATGGTTCCTTTTCCTGCACGTCTTTTCAAAATTGCATCTGTTTTTGGGGCCCTGGCTGCAACAGTTACTTGCCGTAATTTGCCAATTAATGTAGCTGCATGGCGATCTTTTAATCCATCTCTTATGGCAAGTTGCAGTGTATGAACAGCACATCGCATATGATGAATAGTAGCAAGCTTCAATGCTTCTTCAACAAAGTTGTCTAAAAAAATGTCAGCATTCTCTTCAGTTTCTAAACTTTCTCTAATACTTGCAGAGCTGTCTTCCTCTAAGTCTAATATCTGTTTGATACCTTCTTCATCTGCCTTCATCTTCTCAATTGTGCTCAACATGTTAGAAGCGTTATCTGTCACAACACATAAAATCTGTTCCTTTTTAATTTCAAAATCTTCTAGAACACCCTCCACTAACTTCTGAAGGTAATCACTGGTGTGATGTGCCTGAGTGTCCTTTACTCCGAGGGTCCGTGTTATTGTTTTGTTATTTTCATCCACAAATCTAACATTAATAGCGAAATAATTGACTCTGTGACGTGTGCATGCATCCATTTTAAGGAAGACAAAACGTCCTTTCATAACTTTCTGTAGTTCTTCCTTTTTACATTTGGCCTCCTCAATTATAAGTTTCCTTATACTTTCTCTTTCCAGAGAAACACCAAGTTTTTTTGCCATTTCTCCATTTAGGCCTAAAAAGGCTGTCTGTGAAAAGAAGGATAGTGGTACACTATTCTTTACTACCATTTCAATAATGTGGTGTTTGAATTTTTCTGGTGTCATCCTTATGGTAACTTTGTCAGATATAAAGAATTTTCTTATTTGTGATTGTTCTCCAGTAGATTTCTGAACGTTTTTTGTCACAGAAGTAGATGCAATGTTTTCATTGCTATCTTTCTCATTCACGGCTTCTAACACTTTGGGATGAAAACGCTGTAAGTGTCTTTTCAAATTTGATGCTCTTGTAGGTGCATTTTTATCAGGCCCACTGAAACTGCTAATTTTTGCATCACATTGTTTTTCACCATCATCATCTTTTCTAATACATTGGCACACGTAATGTTTTCCATCACTTGATAATGCAAAGTGCTCATAAACAGTAGACTTTGTTGTGTTTGTTGTTAGCAGTCTTTTTGCCATTGTTTAGGATGCCTCTTTCCCTAAAATATAAAATATGTTATACTAACTGGCATATAATTAGATTTTTAATATCAACATACACAGTCTTGTAAGTTGTACGTACATGGCTTTATACAAACAAATAAGCTATATATCCCAGCACTAAACCTAGACATGATTTGTCCTATACAATATAAACACTTACAGTTGAATCCAAGAAGCTGTTCCACCAAGTTCTTCTAAGCCAGTGGTTCTCAACCTTCCTAATGCCGCGACCCTTTAATACAGTTCCTCATGTTGTGGTGACCCCCAACCAGGGGTGGGTTCTAAATTTTTTTACTACCGGTTCTGTGGGCGTGGCTTATTTTGTGGGCATGGCTTGGAGGTTATGTGACTGGGTGGGTGTGGCTAGCTGGTCATGTGACCGGGTGGCCATGGCTATGTGTATAGAGGGCTGAAAAAAGTCATTTCTGACAGGTCCTCGCACTTTTGACTGGTCCTCACACTTATGACCATCCTCACATTTATGCCCGTGCAGCATTTTTAACAACCATGTCACTCATTTCACAACTGCTTCTCTTCACCATGGTGACAAGATAGGGCAAAAACGTAAAATGTGAGGACAGTCGTAAGTTCGAGGACTGGTCAAAAGGGAGAGGACCAGTCAGAAATAACTTTTTCAGCCCTCTGAGTAGTCCATATACATAAAAGGATACAGCAATAGAGAGGGATGAAGGAAGGGAAGGGAAATTAGAGTAGGAGTGAGGGTAAGAGAGGGAGGAAGAGAGGAGGAGAAGGAGAAAGGAAGAGGAAGTAGGGAGGAGAAGAAGAGGGTGAGGAAGAGAAAGTAAGAAGGAAAGAAAAGAGAGAGGTGGTAGGTTTGAGGAGAAAGATTGCTGTACAATAAAAAAGATGAAAGGGAAGAAAGCCAACCCCAAACAAATATAAAGATATTAAGATAAAGAATGAATTGTTAAACTTTAAAGAATAAAAGAGAACAAATATGAATAAATAACAATAATTAGAAACACACATACAAACATACAATGTATTTTCTTTGAACAGAGTATTTGGCCGGTTCATAAATTTAAACAGTGTTTAGTCATGTTTAAAGTTTAAGCTAACAATCAGAGTTACAAGTTTTTATAGCCTTAGCTGAATGACAGCAGTTTTTCCAATGGTTTACAGCTTCAGTCTTGAACTATTGACCCTCCATTCCCTTCACTTATGCAAGTGTCTCTAGTCCTGCAAAAAACATATTTACTTAATCCCTTATCAGTGAGAGGCTAGGTTACCCATGGGCGCTGCGTTCCCTGTAACAGCAGAACACAACACTATGGAAAGTATAAGTATTGCCACTCCTAATTGTGCGTTGCGTGCCTTATAGTGAAGCACATGAAAAGCATGCTTCTTCACGGTCACTTAACGTGTTCATTTTGCGGTTACGTGAGGCACTGCATGCATTGGTCTTTATTCTTACAGTAGAGAAGTCATTAATTATAACTTTTTGTGAATTGGGACATTTAAACTTGCTTTTTTTAAAATTCCAATCTAAATTTAGTAGGAGTCGGAGTCGGAGTCGGTGCATTGTTTGCCGACTCCGACTCCGACTCCAGGTACCCAAAATTTCCTCCGACTCCGACTCCTCGACTCCGACTCCGACTCCGACTCCACAGCACTGTATATATCTGAAGGCTTTATGAGATGTAACCATTGAAAATTGTTATATGGATTAGTATGCATATAAATATGCGGTATTGTTGTAGCTTTTTGGCCAATTCCTGGTTTATTCGCTTCCATTTTTAGCCATTACCACCCCATGGATTTGGGAAGGGGGGGTTTAGAGAAACCACCCACAGATTAACTAAGAAACCATAAGCAATTCATCTATCTTTGTTCAGACAACGTACTAAGTCATGGTAGCAATCATTAAGACAACCCTGAACAATGCTTTAGAATGGTGATCTGGTGCTGTAGAACAAGCCATGGCTTACCTACTGACTCCTATTCACACAATTGCTAAGACAAAAGCAAATAGGAAAAACAAATAGCACAACTCAAATTACCCACAAACAATACCGTGTTTCCCCAATATTGTCTTATACTTTTTGAACCCCGAAATAAGCGCTTGGCCTTATTTTCAGGGTGGTCTTATTATTTTGGGGGGGGTGTGGAGCAAGATGGGGCTCCTCTTGCTGTCTTTCCTGATTTCTAGCTCTGCGTTTAAATACTTTCAGGGGGAAGCTTATTTTAGGGCATGCGCTCAAAAGCCTGATTGGGCTTATTATCAGAGGATGTCTTATTTTTGGGGAAACAAGGTAGTTTGAAGTGTAAGCATTCAGAATTCCAGCTGACCATTTATTCAAGAATCTTCTATTTCATTTCCCTCTTCCTCATCTTGTTTGGGTTTTTTTCTCATTTTTTTTCCATGTGTATATGTGTGTGCATACCTTCATTCATTCTTGAAACTTCTGCCATGTTAGAAGGGTAGGGATTTTCCCCCCTATATAAAGATTCACACAATTAGTTCTCTATTAGTAGAGAATGAAGTTATTACTCTGACAATGGACATGTGATGATGCCTATATATCATTTTAGGGGAAAGTACAAGGTAGATATAAGCTCAAATTGAATAAGGATCAGTAAGGATGGTTGCACACTATGAAGATAAATATATGCATAAAGGAACATAATAGAGCTACCAATTGAGGACAATAAATCTTAAACTAAATCTCAAGTTAACAAGAAACCTGGCTTGGAGACACATAGGAAAATCATTGCACTTTCAAGAGAAGTGGAGGGGGGGGAGGAATAGAAAATTGGAAATAGATCGTTGAGAAGAGACTACATAGATTTTTAACCAGAACATTAGAACAATGAACGATGCCAGTTTGAAGAACAGCCTAGAAAGTTAATTTGCTTCTATGTAAACCATTCACCATCTAGCAGCTTCTAAACATATTAAACATAGATCTCAGAATTTTCCACCAGCATGACCTTCAGCAGCATCCATGAGGACTCAAAAAAATCAAGAAAGTGGCTACTACCACATGATCAAAGCTCAATAGGATCAACATTGATCATCTTGGGGACCCTTGCTTTAAAGCAATCTTTCCCAATCTGGTAAATTCAGGAATTACTGTACTATAGCAAGTCCCCTGGTTAAGAACACTCCAGTTTAAGGACATAGTTAAGTACGGAGCCTACTGTAGCAAAATTTGAGTTAAATACAAAAGTTCAAGTTCTTTAAACAATACTAATACAAAATTATACAGTAACTGTGTTTTGATTTACATAGAAATTCAACTTAAGGAAAGTCCTTGGGAACAGAATTTATTAAACCAAGGACTCCCTGTATGCTGAATTGATCCCCCTCTCATTCTATTATTTATAACAATAATAATACATTTCTACAAAAGATTTGACTCTTCCAAAAGCAAAGTTGCTGAGAACCACACACATTTCTCTCACTCACTCACTCCCTTCTATCCCCCTCCTTTCTAATGACAAAAATGTTGTCTTTCAATAATAACTATTTTATTGTTGGGTATGATTTGCAACAGCCAAGATATGTATAAGTATGTATAAGGCTAGAATTTCATGGCACACAGTCTTAACAAAATGACAGCTGCTGCCTATTCAAAATGAACCATTTTCACCCACTGAAGTGTCTTCAGTATGACATCATTTTGACAGAGCAATCCATTAAAACACAAAAAGGCATTCAACTTGACAATAATTTGCCTGAAAAAAAAGTATTCTGAAAAATACAAATGAAATGGAATGCAGCTGGGTTGCATAATTACATAAACAGAACAGAAACTTGAAATAATGGGGTAATATATCCAATGGTGACCATCTCTGAATGCAAATAGCATCACCCAACAGAATGGATTCCTGTCTTTCTCCATCACTGACACTTCCCTATTATTTGTTCCAATAGCACAAGGGGAGCAGATCTATAGAACTGTGAGAGGATATTTTAAGCCAGTATTTCTTATAGCCCAAGGACTTTCGCAGTAATAAGACAGACAAAATCAAAATTTTGACAAAATAAAATTTGCCAGCCTATATTGGCTAACAATACAATATTAAAATCCCATCAATCTTAAATTTTTAATATACTAAATATTGATAATTATAGCCCATACAAACAAACATTCTCTTAGGGGTCTTCCACAACTTTTAAAAGTGACAAGGGGGAAAGAAACAAGTTTAAAAACTAATGTTTTATACTATTCTATGATGTACTGTACTTTGTACTTCTTTGTGAAAAACTTTTCAGGTTATTTACTTCTTTCTATTATTTGAATAGTTTGTGATCTCTTACAGAGAAAAAACGAAATATCCTCAGTGGCTGCTTTTTGGGCTTATAGGCTGGAATTTTAAGGATATCATGGAAAATGCTCATTAACAGAACTTAGCATTTAACAAAAAGGATGCCATGGAGGAAAACTCTCTCATAGGAGACCCACTGCTTTTTTGTGTGTACAGGTAGTCCTCAACTTACGACCACAATCGAGCCCCAAATTTACACTGTTAAGTAAGATACTTGTTAAGTGAGTTTTGCCCCACTTCACAACCTTTCTTGTGAATCACTGCAGTTGTTAAATTAGTAACATGATTGTTAAGTGAATCTGGCTCCCTCATTTACTTTGCTTGTCAGAAGGTCTCTAAAGGTGGTCAGATGACCCGGGAACACGGCAACCGTCATAAATATGAGTCTGTTGCCAAGCATCTGAATTTTGATTACGTGACTGTGGGGATTCTGCAACTGTCAGAAGTGTGAAAAATGATCATAAGTCCCTTTTGCAGTAGCGTTATAACTTTGAACGGTCACTAAATGAACCATTGTTAAGTTGAGAATTACCTGTATATGTGTCCTTTTGGAAGGAGGTGAACATACTTCAAACCAAAAGGAGCACTTAGTTTTGCTTTCTGAAAACAATTTTAGAAATACATGGCGCTGAAAAAAGAGCCTTGATTTCCAACCTGCTGCCTTATTTTTTTTAAAAAAATAAAGGGACAGGGTAATTTTTAAAAAGGCAGTTGAGACAGAGAACTAAGCTTGGCTTTGGCACCACCCGCTGCTATCGTGCATTTCCAACCTAGTTGCTCAATTGCAGTGAGTTAGTTTATCCATATTTACATTCACCGCATCAAAAAGCATTCAACTATGCAGGCTTTCTGTACACCAGCCTTTGGCCCTATCATGCTTGCTTCCCATTTCTCAGAATATCCTGACTCGGGACTTTTGATTTTCGTTTTATTTAAGGCAATCCAGCTGGAAAGGATCTGTGACATCACCATGAGAACAAATGGCTTTGATTGCTCCTGTTCATGTATTTTTGTGTAGTGTACAATAATTAAATTAAGGAAAGAGAGATTTTTTGCTATACTGATTAAACTGATGAGGATTTCCCCAGAAGATAGCAGAATTTGCTTATTCATAGTAAACATGAACAGAAAATGTACTGAAAGCTCTGAAATATAGCCACAGAGAAAAAATAAAACGAACCAAACAACTACTTTGCAGTCTTGACATGTCGCACATATTTTCAGACGAGTGGCAATTTCATATCTCAGTGCTTTTTAGAAATCCTGGATGGATAGCATCTAGACCCAGTAATTTGTTTGTCTCTAATATACCAGTAAGATCTAAAAATCCGTATCTTATTTTAACTTCTGGGACTCAGGTCCTTAAAATACCTCTTGTCCTTAGTTTCCTCCAGTAGTCCTTGTCATTTAACAACTGAGCTAGCTATTTATGTTTAAGATTTATTTTTAAAATTGCTTTGTCGAATGTTATTAATCTACATGTTAAAATCCATCTCATTTTACGTATCCCCCTGCATTTGTATATTTGCATCTTTAATATTATTTTCAACACAGGATAGCCGAAAACGGGGGGGGGGGGGGGTCATATATTTAAATTTGGCTCATATCGTTTCACAACTGGACAATCTCGTAATATGTTTTATCGGGCTCCAAAAACATTCCTTCTTGCTAGTTATAATGGTTTTTTTCATGATTTGTACATTAGCATATGTTTTTATATTTTAAGGGATTTCATAAAAATGCTGATGAGTAAATGGCTTCTCCTTCTAACCAAAACAGCTTTCAGACAATTGCCTTTTGTGTGATTTGCAATACAACTGCTTTCTTTTACCCATAGAAAAATAAAAATTTCAGTAACTCAAAGGACTGTATATTTCCAGAGACCAAACGCTTTCAGTGATGCTACCTTATTTAGCCTGATTCCATAGCTAATGAAATGCCCTGATATAAAATGATATTTGCTGATATAAAATGACTGTGTTTCTTTTTTGGTTGTTTTCTGTCAAACCAGGTGCCTTTGTATTTCTGTAGTGGTGAGAAACAAATTTTCTCTGGGGTTTAATAACTTTGTTTGTTTGTTTGTTTTCAAAGCTGGAGAATCCTTTCCTTTGCAGCTAAAGGCTAAGTAATCCCTGACCATGATTACATCTCTAACAAATCCATTCTGCCTGCAAACCCCATTTTGAGACCAAGTATGAGCTGCAAAGCTAATTTTTATACTGTTTTCATCTTCATCTCTCACTTTTTGTAGTATTCACTTTGATGCAAAATTCTAAAGTACTCAGAAACTTACAGACATCTTGGCTGTTCCTAATATTTTTCTGTCCTGATGACTCTTTTGCTAGATTTTTTTCTTTTTCCATGCAACAAGGTAGAATGTGAAGAGTTACAAATAACGGAATCAGTGGTGGGTTGCTACCGGTTCTCCCCGGTTCTTGCTAACTGGTAGTGGAAATTTTGAGTAGTTCGGAGAACCGGTAAATAGCACCTCTGCCTGGCCCCACCCCCAATCTATTCACTGCCTCCCGAGTCCCAGCTGATCGGCTAGAAGGAAAAAAACTGTTTAAACTCTTGCCGTAGCGTTTCAAAGGGCCGCCCTACAGCTGATCAGCGGTAAAAGACAGTGTGGTGGTAGACCAGTGCGCTCCAAAAACAAATGGGTAGACCGGAACGCTCCAAAAACAAATGGGTAGACCGGTATGCTCCAAAAACAAATGGGTAGACCAGTATGGCTCTACAAGCAATTAAAAGCCTGGTAGATCAGTACCTCTGCTAAATCCTAAAGAATTGTCACATGACCATCAAACCACGCCCACAAAATAAGCCACGCCCACAGAACCTGTAGTAAAAAAATTTAGAACCCATCCCTGAACAGAATGTATCAGAAAGATATTAAGGGAGTTAAAGTTAGGTTTACTTAGAATTCAGTAGGCCACAAGGTTTGTGTAGCAAAGGGATGTGAAATATCAATGTCTAAAAGTAAAGAGCTGCCAACAGAAAAGTTTAATAACAATTCTAACATATTTCTGCCTGTCTTGGTTTTGCAGTTTCCAATCTTTGGGTCATTCAGCTACCAATATTATTAGATGGTGAACAGAAATCAAATGTTCCAATGAGAATTAGTATGGTGGCAATTAATGCTAAAATTTATATAATTCTCGGTGAACTTATGGTGCAGCGTAGGCACCACATGTACTTTGTATTACATGTATGTTAAATGCACAGTAACATTACAATGTTGGTGGCTGCTTACTAAAATGAAAAATGATGCATTCACATATATCTTGGTAAAGGGTCACCAATACATCTCTAATCAGTAAAATGCCTGATTTATCCATGGGTAATATGCATTGAACACATCTACTGAAATGATCTTATAGATCATTAGTTAGAGCAATCTAAGTGGCTGAATTGGTCCTTTCCTTTTGCAGTAAAATCAAGGATTTTAGCCTGTCTATGCTGCCCTATACAGATAGTTCTCAACTTTTCGATCGTAGTTGGGATCAAAATTTTGGTCGCTTAGCAATAAAGTCTGTAAGCAAGTTGTTACATGAATGGATCCAATTTCACAATCATTTTTTATTTCAGTTGTTAAGTGAATCATGTGGTCATTAACCAAATCACACAGTTGTTAAGTGAATTTGGCTTCCCCAATTGAATGTGCTTTCTGGAAGTCATCTGGGAAGGTCACAAATCATGAACTCATGGCCGTCAGGTATTGCAACTGTCATAAATGCAAGCCAGCTGACAAGCACTAAATTGCAATCATGTTATGTGGGGGTAGCAAGATGTTTGTAGGTTGAGGTCTACCTATAGACCAATATAGGCTTTTACTTATCCCAACTGTACATTTTCCTTACTTTGGGAATATTGAACTAGTTTTTAAAGACTAAGACTTTTCAGCTTTCTACATTTTTAGCATGAATCATCTGCTTTGTATCATGGGCATAAGGATGTTAATGAATTAAAACTCCCACTGTCCATTAATGTTACAGTGACTAGGGTTGTTGGAAAGAAGTTCAATAGCATTTTAAGAGCCATGTGTCCCCAGATATATCTTACTTTATTATTTATTAAACAAACTTAGACCTCCAAAGGGGACTTTGGTTGATGTGCACCACAATAAATAAAATAGCTAAAAATCTAAAAGCCAAAATAATAAATAACATAAAAACAAACACAGGTAAAGGAATGATAAAAATACTCCCGTCAGCAAAATGGCACCATCGAGACAGATCTCCAGTTACCTGGGAGCCCCAGGCCTGGTAACATAACAACATTTTGAGTGCCTTATGAAAAAATCAAAAGGGATTGGGATAATCTAATTTCTGGGGGAACCACAGCAGAGAAGGCATGTCTTGTGGAACCCACCAGATGTAGAGTCCTAACTAATGGTACCCATAATATGCCTTCTCTGTGAGATCTAATGCAATAGGCTGATGTAACCAGGGAGAGTCAGTTCCTCATATATCCAGATCCATGGCTTTTAAAGGTTAAAAGCAGCCCTTCAAGTTGACCCAGAAGGAAACTGGCAACCAATGAAGCCCATGGAGCAGAGGTGTTGGTTTAGGAAGCATATAACTCAGAGGTGGGTTTCAGCAGGTTCTGAACAGTTCTGAAAAACTGGTAGTGGAAATTTTGTATAGTTCGGAAAACTGGTAGTAAAAATTCTGACTGGCCCCACCCCCATCTATTCTCTGCCTCCCAAGTCCCAACTGATCGGGAGGAAATGGGGATTTTGCAGTAACCTTCCCCTGGATTGGAGAGGGAATGGCGATTTTACAGTATTCTTCCCCTGGAATGGGGTGGGAATGAGATTTTACAGTATCTTTCCCCTGCCACGCCCACCAACCCACACCACACCCACCAAGCCACGCCCACAGAACCGGTAGTAAAAAAATTTGAAACCCACCACTGATATAACGGCCTGCACTTCTGCATTCTGTACTACTGAAGCTTTGGGGAACGCTTCAAGGGAAGCACTATGTTGTATATTACAGTAGTCCAATCTGAAGGTGACTAGGCCATGAATGACTGTAAGATGATCCTGCCAATCCAGGAACTGGTACAGCTGGTTCACAAGATAAAGTTGTGCAAATTGCTTAACGCATTGTAAGCCGCCCTGAGTCTCCGGAGAAGGGAGGCATATAAATCAAATAAAAAAAAAAGGTTCCCCATGATATGACTGCCACCAGCACTTTGAGCAGGAGTTGAGAGTCTACAAGGATCTCCAGATTTCCCAATGGGTCTCTCTGGAGTAGTACAACCCCATCTAGCATCCAAAATGGCATGGTCCTAGAATCAATGGGCTCCTAAAACCAAAGCCAATCCGTCTTGCTAGGTTTCAACTGAAGCCTGTTCCCCCACCAAACCGTCCCAGCCTCCAGACGCTAGGATAAAACATTCAAAGCACTGTTTAATTCTTCTGTGATAGAGCTATATAACTGGGTGACATTAGCATACTGAAATCTTAAAAATAAGAATTAGTTCATATGGAGTGTTACTGCCTAGTCAAACTGGAGTGTCACTTTCAGAGATAGTAGACTGATGACTATGATAATACATTAGATGTATCCCCTGCCTGAAATGCAACAAGGTAGTTTACTTACAGGAGAATAAGATGGAATAGAGACAGGAAGCTGGATCAAGGTAATGCCCTGAAAATTCCACAAAATATAATGATGACCACTGATGTAAATGGTTTTGTAAACTAGATTAGGTAATCTGATAATTTATACTATAATTTTTATTTGACAGTGACGAGCATCCTGGCTGAGGAGAAGCTAAGGACAAATACATGGCATATTTCCATTAGAAGCCCATGTATTCATAGTTTCCATAAAAGCTGCATAAATCATAAAGAAGAGCTGAGCTTTTCAACAACTGTAAAGATAAAAATCCTATCTTCATGAATGGCTCTCTTACAGAATGATTGTGTAAAAACTGCTCTATTTCATTTGAAAAATACATATATAATTCTCAAAAATTAAATAGATCTTGCATTCATATACATTATAAAACAGAATTATACTAATTCTTACTTAAATTGTATCATGGTTTTTTTCTTCGAACTCTGAAGTTTTCAGGTTTCTCCTCCATCCCAATCTTCTGTACATGCAGTGCTCTATTTTAGTAACTTCGCTAAATTAATAGTCCATCAAATGGCACTGTTTTATTGCTTATTCCCTACTAGAGGCTAAATTGTGAATATATTGCACTTACAATTATAAAACTTTAATACCTAACCACATTAACCACCGAAGATGATTCTGGCGTGCTTTACCTTTTCTTAACCCCATGCTAAATTTAGATATCTGCTATTTAATTCAGTTCATTAGTATGAATCAGGCTGTATGACTGGAAAGTCAGTGAAGTATTAATTCTAAAGTTTCCTTTACCAGTAAGTGTTTTGCATCACTTTTATCGAAACTATTAAGTTGAATGGAGAAACTAAACTGCAATGCAATTAAATGTTAAGTGTGCCATTTTTAGGAACTATTGTAAGAGATTTAAAAGACTAAAGTTTACATATATACTAATATATATACATATGGTTACACAGAACATGGTTAATAGACAAATGTATAAATAAGCATATGGATTTTATATTTGATTCTATTAAAAAGGAATTAATTATGAAAACAAGCCTTTTTTATTTGTCAATGGAAGCAAAACAAGTTAGAGAACTATTTTATACTATATAAACATTATTTTCTCTTTGACTATAGAGAACTCTTGGTAGATTCTGCATTAAATGAATATTTGATTATGAATCATAGTAACATGACTCAGGGCTTCTCAAAATTATCCCTAAATAGACCTTAAACTACACCTTAAATGGCTGGCCTGCCATGGTAATTTTACTAGAAATGCAATTATGTTAACATCTTCACAGAGATTACTAAATATCAGTCTGAATAATCTTATAATATAGTAGTAAATAAAAAAAAATAAGTGAGATCAACTCCAGCTCTTATACTTTTCAAGCATGATAGGGCTTATAGAAGAAGTTGTATAGCCTCTAAGAGGAAACAGCTTGCTTTCAATCCTTAAACAACGATCTTTGAGACTCCCCCCCACCTCTTTTCTATTGAAAATAATTTTTGATTTCAAATAATCTATCGGTTTACCTTGAAGAGAACTGGTAAACCGCATTTGAATAGTCTTATTTCATGTGTATATGTGTCATGTACAAGAGGCTTGTTTAATAAAGGGGTGTGTTTTCCTTTAAATAATAATTCTAGCAATTAATAGAAAAGGCAGGGTCCAGCCCAAATTCAATATGATATAACCTGTAGAATAATAATTCAGGCAGAATGTCCTCCGAAGTCAAAGGTAGCCATTAAAGAGACTTCCTGTCTGGCTTCCGGCGCCGCCAGACGGTCCTCCGTGACCGCCACCCCGTTGCCTGTAAAGAGCCGCCTTTACACCTGAAAGGCGGCTCGCAAAACTCCATTTCCTGACAGAAATGTGAGTCTGAGCAGGCGAGGGCAGGTAGAGCCCTCTGCGAAGTCCCCAGAGGTTTTTTTTAACTCTTGGGGATGAGCAGGTTGAGGCTCCCTATTTCCCCTTGCCGTTGCTCCGGGCATCGGGCGCACTCTACTTTTTTGCAGAGCTAGGCGCTGGAACCGGATTAATCAACGAACCTAACAGATGGATTTATTAAAAAAGATGAGACTTGGACTTGGGTCCCTAAATTGCAAGTATCCTTAATGAATTTATAAGCATTTCAGAGTGAAAGAGAAAAAAAATTTTTTTTAAATGGTGACCGCTGAGGCTTGGGAAGTAGAAGAAAGCCGAAAGTGAGAGTCCTTCCATAACAGATACAAAGTAGCGGAATATATAGTGCTGGCTACAATTTGGAAGAAAATTAGTTATTTTAAGTTCCTCTCTTCTTGGAGATTTGTACTCGATCTTGTTTGGGGAAAAAAAAAAGTTTGCTGGCAGGATGGCGTTACTAATAAAGCCTGATAGACAAGAAAGGGGGGGGTGCTCCCCCACTCACAACTGTTTGAACAAGCTCTGAGCTTACAGACTCTGCAGAATGGTTTTAATTTAAAAGAATTTATTCAGGAGGAAATGGCAAGATATCATGAGACTGTGAACCAGAAATTTGAAAAATTAAGGCAGGAAATTAAAGAAATGATACAACTAAAGTATGATAACTTGCAACAAAAGATTGTAACAGTGACTAATGGTTTTTCAGAAGTTGTTATAAAGTTGGATACAAATATTAAAGTGCTCGAGTCTAAAATGGAGAAAATTGATGATAAGATTTATAATTTGGACAATAAAATATTAAGAATTGAAAAGGATTTAATAAATATTCAAGACAATAGTTTAGAAGTAAAGTCTAAAGAGGAAGCTGGTCACGAGACTTATAATGCAGAAGATATAAAGCAAGGAATTGAAAGAGAAGTTGTAATGATGCAATACAGGCTGACAGAATTTGCGATCAGAATCAGAGGTTTACAGGAAAATAACAGTGATGATCTAAGAAAAACATCTGCTCAAGTTCTGGCTGGGATCTTAAAGGTTCATCCTGAAGAGGTATTCTGTAAAATTGATAAGGCCTATAGAGTAAATTCTTGGATTGCAAAGCAAAGGCAACTGCCTAGAGATGTGGTGATTTATTTTATAGATAAAGAAATAAGAAATGACATTGTGCAAAAATCCTTTAATTCTATTCTACAACTGTATGGGAGAAAAATTTGGATATATAAAGAATTGCCGCCTAAGATGTTAAGAGATAGAAAGAAATTTGGACTTTTGGTGACTGAGCTAAGAAAACAAAATATTTCATTCAGGTGGGATGTCCCAGTGGGTATAATATTGAGATATCAAGGAGTAAGATATCAGTTAAATACTGTTGAAAAAGCGGAAGAATTTTACTACAAGGTCCTTAAAAAGAAAAATCAACAAGAGACAGAAACTCAAGAAAAGCAGAAGGAGATGGAAGTAATGAAGAAACAACAAGTTATAGAGGTCTCCACAGATGAGCCGCTTTTGGATTCTCTCTCAGAGGTCTCAGCTGGATTATTTAATATAAGAGAGGCGGTTCCGGACCCTAACGCAATGATTTACCAAGCCACAAACCAGCATGGAAGTCAATCAGTCGATATACAATTTACAGAACCAGAAAGATTTCAGCCACAAAAACAAAACCAACAAGATCAAGTTATAGATAAGCATGAAAACCAAATAGCCGATACACAATCTACAGAAAGGAATTTAGGATGGAGATCCAACCCACAAAAAGTCAAGAAAAGAAGAAGTAGGTCTCACAAAAACAAAAACTTTTAAACTAAACAACAGTGTAATGCCAGTTACTTATGAGAGGACTGAATATACGAAAAGATAATGGGCAAAATATTGGTTTATTTTATCCTGAGGAGAGTGACAGATCTCTGCAGTGCTGAATTTTTTGGGATGTGAAAAAGGCCTTAAATCGAATGGTTGGAAATATCTTGTTTGTTTTTTGGATTTCTTGATAAATATATTACGTGTATGCTGAGTTACATGGCAAGAGATCTACTGGATTGGGGCACGCAGAAGATCTGGTTGTTACCCTATTATGGTGGTTGGAATTAATAATCTGGATAAAAGACACCTCTATAGACATTATATGGAATATAAATATAAAGTCACTCGGGTGGTTGTTGTGTTCTTTTTTTTTCTTTTTGCAATATGAAGATATTTGTTACTGATGGGGGCAGATGGTAATTGAAGATACTGAAAATACTGTTGGAATTAGGATGCGATGTTACCCTAACATGGGCGATGGAGTTTATTATCCAGTTGAAAGACATTACAGAAGATATTATTTGGATTACAAGCCTAAAGTTTTTTTCTTTTAGGATTTTATTTACATAAGGGAATATTTTTCTAGTGGAGTGGGCAGAAGAATAAAGATATTAAGAACAATTATGGTAGTTTTGTAGGAAAGTGGGTGGAGATAGGTTAGGTTATTGATTGTTTAGTTTAAAAAAAAAGGGATATTATGTTTAGATGTGAATATATGTAAAAGATTTGAGCTAAGAGACATAATGATGGGGGGGGAAGGAAATGGGTAGCTGAACTGAATAAATGTTAAATTAGGATTTATTGGATAGTCTTATAGTGGAAGTATGTTCTGAAATGTTATATCGTATGGGGGGTAGTAAAAGGGTAGATCATGAGCGGAAATCGTTAAATTGGGAGATATAATAATATTATTATGTTAAATTAGGAGTTATTAGACAATGTTATAATAGAATGTCACTTTGAAATGTATATTATAGTATAGTATAAGGGGGATATGATAATTTTATTAGAAAGAAAGGGTCAGCATATGGAGATGGAGTAAGTGGATGGTAAAGTATGATATAATCTGTTATGAATTTGGGTTTTACTATGAAGAAGTCAAAGGGGAAGGGGAGGGGGAGGGGGGTTAGGGAGGAGGGGGGGAAAGGGGGGAAAAATTTGTATTTGAAAAACTTTTTCAATAAAAAAAAAAGGTAGCCATTAAACATTGTTATTTTCTTCTCCTGCTTGATGACTGTTTTCTCTTTGCAAGCTAGTCTGCCAGCACAAAGATAAAGATCATAGCAATATTATCAATTCAGAATTAATTAGGAATGTTTAGAAATAATTTCTAGTCTAAAATCTCATGTGTGCAAAGGACAGATATGCATTTTTCCTTCATGCACACATAAATGTATATAACATGTGCAGATGGGAGTATATATAATCCATATGCATGTCAAAACAATTTGATATACTTGAAATATTTCTTTAGAAGATGGCTGAATGTGGATCATTCCATTAAATCTTTACTTAAGGGTAGAAACCAGGATGAGCAAATAGATTAATAATTCCTGTAAGCAGTTATATGTTTTAAATCTACATTTTTTTCCATTCCATCTAAATCTAAATCTCAAAAGCAAGGACGCTTTAAAAAAAGGAATAAATTATGCCACTTGGAAAAAGCTTTGAGTAGTTTTCTCAGGTATTTACCATTTTCAGAGGCTTACTAGTCAAAAGAAACTTTTTGGGAAGGGAAAGAAAAATTTCTCAAGAAGTTTACATATGAAAAGGTTGATCTATCACAATTAAATCTATCAATCTAAATCAGAATTTCTCAATCCCAGGAACATTAAGCTGTGTGGACTTCAATTTTCGGCTGGCAAAGCCCACTGGAGACAGATCTTCTCCCTGCTCCACCAGTCCCAAGAGGCTTGGGCTTTCTCCATGCTCCACCATGCCTTGAAAGCCTCAGTTGACTAGGCACACCCGAACATGGGCCTCTTCCCTGCCCTGTCACATCCAAAAGGCTGCAGCCAACTAGGCCCACTGGTGAATAGAAACCTGCTACAGACCAGAAGGTCTTGGCTGGCTAGCAGGCTAGGCCCACCAGTACACAGGTCTCCTTCCAACTGCACCATTCATAAGAGTCCTGCGCCTTCACCCTGCCCCATTTGGCCAGAGTCCACTTATTTTTCCATTTCCCTGCAGTTGCTGACAAGGCTAGAAAGGGAATCTTTCTTAAGGCTGGTCTGGAGCAGGAACTTTCTGCTGGCCAGAAAGCTAGCAAAGGTAATCTCCTTCAAGGCTAGAAAAGCCATCTTTCTCTGGGCTGGAAAGAGCTTAGCCTTAAGGAAGATTGCCTTGATTAGCTTGCTATACACTGAAGTTTCTGTTCTTGTTCCTGGCCAGCCTTCAGAACTGCTGCCCCTCCAGTCTTGAGGAAGATTGCCTTTGCTAGCTTTCTTGATGGGACTTGCATTGACTGGGAACTTCTGTCAGTAGCTGCTGGGAAAAGGAAAGGAAAGTCAACCCAGGCATGGTGGGCAGGAAGGAGGAGGTAGGCGGGAGGGAGGGAAAGAAGGAAGGAAGGGGAAGGGGAAGGGGAAGGGGAAGGGGAAGGAAGGAAGGAAGGAAGGAAGGAAGGAAGGAAGGAAGGAAGGAAGGAAGGAAGGAAGGAAATCTGTCACTATTTCTTTAGAAATATAAACATTCCCTTAGTAAATATTTGAGGGAGGGAGGGAGGGAGGGAAGGAGCATTCAAGTGTTTTCAAAACAAATTGCCTTATGTATGTGTATTATAAGTTTGGATGAAACATGCAATTAATTTCAAAGGCCAAGACGGTTGCATCTTGCTGACCTTGACTGAACTGTTGTTGTTAGTTGCGAAGTCATGTCCAACCCATCGCGACCCCAAGGACAATGTTCCTCCAGGCCTTCCTGTCCTCTGCCATTCTCTGGAGTCCATTTAAGCATTCCAATGGCATGCCATCAGAAAATTGAAAGGCTATAGGTTAGATATCTCAGAAGAAGGCAATGACAAATTGCTCTGAAAAGCTTCGCAGATATGTTCATGTACTTAAACTTGACTTGGAAGGAATCTTTATCTCTTTTTTAATAATTAAATTGGAGTATGTTACAATATCATTTATCAAAACTGCCTTTTCTGAAACAATTAGCCCATAATAATCTGCTTCAGGAAATCTCTAACATCAAAATATAGCACATTTAATACAGAAATGTGACTATTCAAATTTTTCCCCTAGATAGTTATATAAACAGATAAATGTTGAAGAACAATTTTGCATCTCGTAACCAGTACAATGCCTCAAATATAATTTACTGTAAAATATTCCATGCCCAGAGGCTTATTAATTTAAAATGGATACATTTAATTTTAGAAACGGAGGAAATCTTGCCTAGTTTCAATTATTGCCTTCTATATTTCTGGTAGATAAAAAAATAAATCTTTGTCACTGGAGGCTGAATAAAACTGATAACCTTTGCAATTTTCTCCCAGTCATTCTTTGATGAAAAATATTAGGACAAAAATATAACATTATTTAAAGAATGGCACAAACCAATCATACTGATAAAAGCTAATTTTTTTAAAAAAAAGGGCTCTCATTATATTGGTAAGTATTTCCACTTTCTTCCTACGTTAATCAAGAACAATTTTGTAAGCCTGATATTAAGACTGCATTGAAGCAGCTTGATGTTGTTTATTCATTGGTTGATTAAATTTGTATGCCTGCAAATAATTCTAACACCTGGTGACTTATATCACAACAAAATACAACAAAACCATCCCACTGTGGTGGTGGTGGTGGGGAGAAACCTCTGTGCAACATAAAGTTAAAAAAATCAGAAAAGGTTTGACTTACTGACTTCTGAAAGGCCATTATTAAGAGGGTCAGTCTAACTTCAGAAAAAAACTTTCTCAGTTGAAAATACTCAGTGGTGGGATTCAAAATTTTTAACTACCGGTTCTGTGGGTGTGGCTTGGTGGGTGTGGCATGGCTTGGTGGACGTGGCAGGGAAGGATACTGTAAAAATCTCCATTCCCTCCCCACTCCAGGAGAAGGTTACTGCAAAATCCCCTTGCCTCCTGATTAGCTGGGACGTGGGAGGCAGAGAATAGATATGGGTGGGGCCAGTCAGAATTTTTACTACCGGTTCTCCGAACTACTCAAAATTTCCACTACCGGTTCTCCAGAACTGGTCAGAACCTGCTGAAACCCATCCCTGAAAATACTGCTTTCTACCCCAACTCTTCTCATCTCAGGAAATGGTGTATAACAGCAGCAACTTTAGGTGCTTTACCTGTGATTTGATTACAAGTTTTGTATTCATCTTGTATCTCATGTTCTTGGATTTATCCATCATTTTCACTGATTAGGATTTTGACCTTTATTTTATTTTAATATATTAGTTTTAGTTGTGCTTTGTAGTAAAAAAAAAAAAAATCAGAACGCAATAAGTATGCCTGATCTATAATGGAAAAGTCAGTTTTGTAAAGAAGCTGGGATGAAGTTTCCATTGTTAAAGCATGGGTTTTCTTAAGAAGCTTTCATAACAGCAGGGGAGCCGAGCCATAGATGAAAGTTAGACAACCACCTATGGAGACTAAACAGGGAAGGGAGCTGTTTCAATTCTACCAATACCTGTAAGTGGGGGGGGGATCAAGGCTGCTTTGTTGAGAAAGTATATACTGTGTAGATAAAAACGTAGCTTGGCAGTTCCTTATTTGGGTGATTATCTCCTAAATTCCAGGGAACAGCACCAACAACTCTGTGACCTCTACAGTCTGTGAGGGTCATAGATGAAGAAGAAGAAAGAAACAAACAAACAAACAGATAGGCATAGTAAATGAAAATAAATACACAGTATCTTGGTCAGCGCTTTTGATTACCATCCAATTGTTCAAAACCTTTAAGACAAAACAGTCATAGACTATTGCACAGGTTTGCTTGTGCATCAATTGTGGCTCATGCCATAGTCATCTTATGTTTGGATTTCTGTAACATGGTCTACATGGGGCTGCCCTTGAAGAACATTGGCATAGCCAATTTTGGGCATTTGTTTTGTTTGTTTGTTTTATGCCCATGTAACAACACTATTCTGTAAGTTGCACTGGCTCCTGGTAAGCTTATGGATGCAATTCAATGTGTTGGCAATCACCTATAAAAACAGTGGTGGGTTCCTCCCGGTTCAGCCTGGTTCTTCCAAGCCGGTAGCAGTGATGATATGACATCACCAAACTGGTTCTGCCCCCCCACCTCCCGCGTTATTCTTACCTTTTATTTGGCCCTACCCCCAATCTATTGCTGCCTCCTGAGTCCCAGCTGCTGGCTTGAGGGAAAAAAACTGTTTAAACTCTTGCCGCAGGGCTTCAAAGGGCCGCCCTACAGCTGATCAGTGTTAAAAGAAAACAAATGAGTAGACCAATGCCTGCAAAAATACACAAGTAGACCAGTACAGCTCTGCAAGCAGTTAAAAGCCTGGTAGACCAGTACCTCTGCTAAATCCTAAATAATTGTCACATGACCATCAAGCCACACCCACAAAATAAGCCACACCCACAGAACTGGTAGTAAAAAAATTTAGAACCCACCCCTGTATAAAACCCTCCATGACATAAAACCATGCTACTTGCAGGACCACTTTTCTTGTACTGTTACTGTCAACCACCCCATCCTTATCTAGTAGAGACAGCATGCTCTGGGTTTATTCTATTAAACAATGTCATTTTGTTGGACCTCAGAGCTGTACCTTCTCAGTGGCAGCACTTGCTCTGGGAAACAGCATACACCCAGAGTTTTGGATGGCCCTGACCCTGTTAGCTTTTTGTATGGCACTAAAGACCTGGCTATTTCCCAAGCCATTTTAGCAAAGAATAGTGGGAGTGTATGCCAAGAATATATACTCCCAGCAGAAACACCCAAGGAAGAAGGTCATTCCATCTACTAAAGCAAGCAATGATATGTGAAGATGATGAGCATCATTTCTTATTAAATGGAGAAGGAAAACGAAGAAGCTTCTTGGCCCCAGCTACCAATAACAATGGAAAAATTAAATCATTTCTGTTCTCATGCTATTCCAATTAATACATAATTTTAACTAATACCATTAAAAAGAAGTACGGTATACTTCAAAAAGTAAATGGCTCAACTGGAAATAATACTATATACAGAACCAATAGAAGCTACGCCAAGCAGAATCACAAAACTTTTCTCTAGGCAAAATGTGAAGTATAAATATTTTTTTAAAAAAAAACATTTTTATTCCTGCTTACTTCAAGAACATTACCAAAACAGCCTTTTGAAAACAGAAAAATGTAGTTCCAAACCAATAATAGTTATATTTCTAATGAATTTCCAGCCATAGTATTGAGTATATCCATGCCAGAGTGCAGAGTCAATGGTAGTTCAGATGTTGCTGAACTACAGCTTCTACAAGTCTAAGGCAGTGAATAGAAAGTCTAGTAACTGTTGTTTAGCCATGTTTGGAGACCTAAAGAAGCTTAGTGGGGGATACAGTTATTTACATTGTTTTGTCTTCTTAACCTTTCTGTAAGATAGTTGAGACAGAATAAGAGAAAGATATAAATATGTCCAATATCAATCAATGAATTTTATATTACACAAGAAGATTCAGTGGTGACTCTAAATGAAGATTTCTCCCTGAAGTCCTAGGGAACTGAAGCCATGTATTCCCCACCCCACCCCCACCCCCACCCCCGAAAATGAGCTAGATCTGAGGAGAGCAATAGTTGGATGACCTATTACCACATTTACTGAAAATCAGAGGTTCTAAGACAGGATAAAAATGCAAAATGGACAGGCCAAGGATTTGTGGGTAGACTGTGAAAAGAATTTAGAAAATTGATTTTTTTTTCAACAATAAGCCCAAACTTATAGTAGCATTTCTCAAACTTGGCAATTTTAAAAATTGCGAATTCCAACTCTCAGAATTTCCCAGTCATGTGGCTGGAATCCACATTTCTTAAAGTTGCCAAGTTTGAAAAACACTGGTTTACAGCTTTTTTTTTAAAAAAAAAATTTCATCTCAATATGACAGGAAATTTTGCCACCAACTTTCTGAAACAGTGGATTAGACTGAGGACCTAATAAAAGAAATGGATGTGGAGGCTGCCTGTAGCCCTTGGTTTTCAGAGTGCCCACCAATGAGTACATGGAGCAATGGCAGCTTCCTACATTCTGCTTTTAGAAGACACTGGATGTTCACTAAAAGAAGTAGTCTATATTTGTCTCTATATGCAACACTTCTGACAAAGGTCAGAGTATGAAAAAGCAAGTTCCTACCTCATCCCGTTTTTATCTTTTCCCAGGTAAAGTATATTGAAAATTAACTGACTACTCAACTTTTAGCCTGCATATTAAAAATCATCTGAGTTCACACATACAGTTCCCTACTGGCACAATTATCAATGAATACTGTAAATAAAAGGATAGTGAATGTTGAGACTTCCAGTTGACGTCGCAGCGAGAACAGCTTGGAAAATCGCGGGCTCTGCCGAGCCCCATAAAATCCAGCCGGCAACTCCTGTCGGGAGACCCCACGGGGTCAAAGCCACCTTGTAGGGGCGGCAAAGAAAGGATAGGTGCTTCATGGACCACAAGGAACCCACAATTTCCTCGTTAGGTCTGGAGCAAGCTCTACTGAGCGGCAGCAGGGATGACGGCCATTTTTGGCTAGTCACAAGATGGGACAACCGGGACCATAAGATTTGTGCTGGAGTAATCTGTCGACAGAGAATTGAAACTGAGTGAGATAACTTCCAACTCTTACTCTAAAGATTTAACTATAAGTTAAGTATAAGAATTTCAAAAAATAATATCTCCAAGCCTTAAGGAAGTAGCGATTACATTACTGAGAATGCGCACGTGCACCTTCCGCCGGGCAGCTGATTTTCGGGATGTGCAGGAGGCAGGATGCATGCGTGAGATGTGCACACATGTCGGGGGGTCATTCACGCATGTGCGGGAGGGGCGGAGCATGAGGGTGTGGCACGCCCCCCACAGCCCATTTTTGGGCCCAGGAGGCTCCCAGGAGTCTCCACACAGCCCGTTTTGGATGCCAGGTAAGTGCAGGGCCCACGAGGAGCCTGGGGAGGGCAAACAAATGGGCCTTCCAGAAGTCTGGGGACGTTTCCGGCCTCCAGAGGGCTTCCAGAGCCTAGGGGAGGCCATTTTCGCCCTCCAGGAGGCATGAAGAAATCCTCTGGGGCCTGGGGAGGGCAAAAAATGGACCTCCTGGAAGTTTTGGAAGTCTGGAAACGGGTCCGTTTCTGGCCTCTGGAGGCTGGGGGAGGCCGTTTTCGCCCTCCCGGAGGCTCGAAGAAAACCTTTGTAGCCTGGGGGGTGAAAACATTCCCCCGCCATGCTGCAGGAGGCCGAGTAGGCATAGGGAGTTGGGTGCTTATGCGTGGAGGAATTGTGTGCGCATGCACGCGGCGTGCATTGAATTATGGGTGCCGGCACATGCCTGCTGTTGTGCGTGCACACACACGCTTTTGGCACATAAAGAGAAAAGGGTTAGCCATCACTGATATATACTAACAGATAGTAGGATTTATTATAATTAAAAATAAACTAAGGTTAGAAGATGGAAGTTTAGAATTAGATAATCTAATTGTATTATTAATATTAACAATGTGTTAAAATATATCATGAACTTAACCTTTTAAGGATTACAAATTGTGGGGACTTTGAGATATAATTCCAGGATGGATTAAATTTTGCTAATATTTGGCCTTATTAGTAGTCCTAGACATTTGGGATATTGGAATAGTGAGTAATTTTTAAAATATTAAATATTAGTAACTTAATAGGGGATAATAATCACAAGGTGCAAAGAAATGTTATTTATGTTTAAATGAATTAATGGAAAAAATGATAAAGAATTATAAAGATAGAATGATATTGTTGAAGTTGGAAGATTAGGATTATGCATTATTATTGTTAACATTGTTTAAAAAGGACATGGACCCAATCCATATTTTGTCCACAAAATATGTATGATGTGTAAGGAAAACTGCAAATAAAACATGATTTTTTTTTTTAAAAAAAAAGGAATGTTGGTAGCAAACAGACAATCAAAACATAAAACTCCATTGAAGATATATGGATATATATCTAATAACAGTATGTAGTAGGGATACAGACAGGCAAAGTGTGGGCAGAGGTGGAAATCATGTTCTCCAAATGTTTTTTAAATGTGCATTGATCAATGATGTTCCTATTCATCTCAACCTATATCTATTATCCCTGATAATCAATGAAAGGGACTATTAAATTTGGCTTCTAGTTCAACTGGCCCATCCTATACATTCTACTGCTCTCTAAAAGTTTTCTTTTCAGGCTGGCTACCTAAAATTGTTGAATTATTCACAATATGAAAAGAGAGTTTTTACAAACACAATTTCAGGTGTTTGTTTATAATTCCATCAAGCCTGTTCCCATGTGAAAATACATAGTTTCTGATTCTAGAATCCCTCAGAATGTGAAGTATTTTCTTGTTCTTTAAAGCTACATTTCAACCAAGTATGGGTCTAAAGCATGAAATTGAATAACAATAATTTCTGAAAATCATTATGTTTACATCTTGCTTTTAATCTTCCCATTAGCATCCATTTTACTCCTAGGAGAAATAGGATGTGGGGGGGGGTGAATCCTTGGATTAACTCACAAAGTTGTTTTCATGTTTTTATATTCTTAAATTACAAAGCAATTCCCCCATTCCATATTTCCCCAATGACGAATTAAATGCAACTACCACAACTATAAGGGAATGAACAAGATTGTAAAATTAGTTTAATATTTATAGGCAAGCTCTCAGCATGACCAGATGAAGTCTTCGGAGGTTTACCGAGGAAAGTGGGAAGATTCAAAGCTGTGAGAGAATAGCCAAGGGCATCTATTCTGTTACCTAGTAGAGCATGAAATTAAAAGAGATTGCAAGAACATTCAAAACAATGAGTTATAAGTTTAAGCAACTTTTAATGGAGTGCCAACTGAAAATGTGAGAAGCAGTATCTGGGAAGAAAAATATGGGGAAATTAAATGACAGATGTGTTATCTATTCCTTATAAAAAAAATCTATTTTGGGAGTGCTGCTTGAACCAAGGCAACAGCAGTGGCAAGCATTTCGCAACTCCACTTATTAGTTCACCAGCTGTGAGCACTCCTTAGCCTGTCGGTCCAAGTATATTATACATGTATTAGCTACTTCCTGATCTGACTTCCAGAATGCAATCCTTGTGGGCTACGCTTGAGGAGTTCCACAAATTCAATTGTGTAAAAGGCAGCAATTAAATAGTAAGTGGTATGTGTTATTTCAAGTTTCAATGTGATTCTCCTGTTGATGAAATCTGCACTGATTGTGAGTTGTTTTCAGGCACAATTTAGATGTTGGCTAAATCCTAAATAGTTTAGATTTACTACCTGAGGAGGTGCCTGTCCTTATATGAACTTGTTGGCAAGAAAGCTTGGGGATGCCCCCTTCTCCCTCTTTCTGAGACCCATCTGTTGAGTACAATGAAGAAGGCCTTTTCCTGTGCTGACACAAGAATAGACATCTTCAAGAGTTGTGATCAGCTCTTGGTGGTTTTAGTTGTGATTGTATGATATTTTGCTTCTGGAAAAGTTGTGCCCTTCTTGTTTAGTCTGGAATTTTAGCTTGAATTGGTTAATAATGGTATTGCAGGTTTTTGATCCCATTATTGCTATTTATATTTTATTGTTGTTTAAGTACACTTGGTTAAAAGATGATATATAAAACAAACTATGGTAATAATTATATATTTAGAATTAAGCACTGATCAAAAAGAACAACCTGGTTTCTTTCCCTTTGTTTTATTCTGTCAACTATTCTGTGCAGAAGTTTTATCTGACAGAGTGTGACAGGGTAAGCTGACTTCAGGGATCCACTTCAAATTAGCTTTCCTTAGGTCTAGTCCAATTCTCTAAGCATTAAATTATATAGGACCCTGATACAATCCATCACATTGCATGCTGCTCTCCACAGTTGCCATATAAACTGAAATAGATTTTTATTTAAAAGCCCAGATCAATAATGCCACATGGGATCAAATAAGCTAAAACAGACTATAAAAACCAGAAACCTGAACAAATACATAAATATATAACATAAATGTCACACGCTCAAAGCAAATTTAATCTGCTGGAGTAAACAGATGGGCCCCCCATTGACAAAGAAAAAAATGTGGCATAAAGTAAGAGTTTTTATAAAATTTCTGTGCAAATAGATAATCTGAGATGTAAGCGCCAATTAAAATTCTGATGTTTCTCAACATTGTCAATGTGGTTGAGTTACATACATGGTTGGAAATCACAAGTTGGTGTTTCTCAATCTTGGTAACTTTAAGATGTATGGACTTCATGCTGGCTGGGAAATTCTTGGACTGGAAGTCACTAATCTTAACATTGACAAGGTTAAGAAACATTGCAATTGATGCTGCATTCCAGCCCAGCTAGCAAATTTTGGTTTGCTCTGAAGCCAGATGCTAAGCAATTAGACCACAATGGGACACTGGTTATTTGAGCTTTTTTAAAAGGCCAGCCAATTGAGTAAAATGGCCCAAATGGGCTGCCATGGGCCAATTCCTGTATTTTCTAAATTAACAGGAAATGCTACTCCATAGCTCCTTTCCAGAATGATAGCATGCTTCCTTATGATCTAAATGGTACTCTTTGATTTGACAATCTATTAATGCCATAGTTCTCCTTCACTTTATTTCTCAGTTACTGAATTATTGGAACATCCTACAGCAGATTTATTTTTCTTGCATGGAAAGCCATCTTTTTTCTCCTGTCACAGCTCTGGCAGATATTTCAATGACCATTCCACATCTGATCCTAAATATGTGAAATTTATTTTGTCCAGGAAATGCTGGAGTCATACAGAAAAGGAGAAAGAGGAGAAGGAATGATAATCTATTTTTCTTGCAGTCCAAAACCGATATCAATAAAATTTAAAAATATATATCAGAGGTATCATATTATTCCAAAAGACACAAAGGTGTCTTTTGGAATAATAATTAAAGGAACAAAAAAGTAGGACTTGCTTTTAAAATTACAGCTCTGTAAAACTGAAAAGGAAGACTTCTAGCAGCACAAAAACTAGGGAACAAACCCAAGTATGCTATTTTTCATTTATAATATTGCTTTGTTATACTCATTTATCTTGTAGGCAGCATATGTATTTGTACCCAGGAAGTTTTTTCTTAGTGTTGATACTATCAGAATAAAAAAAAGTATTAGAAATAAAGTGATAGCTCCAGCACAATACCCAAAAATAATGTGGAAATAAAATAAATAAATCCATGCAGTGCAACTTTGACCCACTGTACCAGAGTACTGGTTACTGGGAAACCTGTTAAAAAATGGATGCAAGAAAAGAAATACAGAGGAGAAAAGGAAACCACTAACACCATCTTAAGATATGGACCTCTTCTAAATTCCTGCTCTGTATTTTACACTTCATATTTGTAATTTCTGGAATTTCTGTTTCTTATCCATGTGTTTAACCTGGTACTTGCTCACATTAAAGAATTTCACATTACATCTTCAGTTTGTGCTAATCTTGGCAGGGAAGTTGGTCAGACAAGAGCTGGGTATTAAGAAGTGATCCACATCTTTTCCTAAGTCAGCAGAGCGCTTAAATGAAGCATTCTAGCTATTCCAGCGATGGCGAACCTTTTCGGCACCGAGTGCCCAAACTGGAACGTGTGTGTGTATGCATGTGCATGTGTTTGCACCAGAGCACCGGAAACCTGAAGATCAGCTGGCCGCTGCATGCATGCCTGTTTTTTGGCCGTTTTTGGCCATTTTTATGGCTGTTTTGGGGCCATTTTCAGGCCATTTTCTGGTGCTCCAGCTCCCACAAAGACCAGTTGGAAACCAGAAGAACAGCTGGTGACAGCACATGTGCCCACCTCTGGGCTCTGCGTGCCACGTCTGGCACACATGCCATAGGTTCGCCATCACGGAGCTATTCAATACTAATGTTAGTATTTATGTTTGCCAATCTGGAAGTATTCTTTTCTTGTACTTTTACTCTATTTTATAGAGTTTTATAAATACTGGGCATAGTTGTTTATTCCATTATTCTGTTCCACTTTCCAACTTCACCCAAGACTTTCTCTGCTATGTTTGTACAGGCAGTCCTTGACTTTCTTTTTGGGGATAAGATCTAAAATGCTTCACATTGAATATAACTATTTTCCTCTTTGCCAAGGCTTTTTTTTCTGTGTTTGTTATTTGGGATTTCCTACATACTCAAGGCTTGTGGCCTCTGCTCTCCTGCCAGATGTCCTCTTCCCCTTCCAAAATGGCCTTGAGGGGGTTTTCTCTTCATCTGCTGATCAGAGCGACATCAGTCAAAGGCATATGAGCATCCTGTGATTTAGTCTATATGGTTATTTCTCTTTGAATGCAATATCTCTGAGAAATATGGCCCCAATGACACGTTAGAATAATAAAGAAATAAAACAGTAGAAATCTAATCAGTCCTTATTAGCATCCTTTAGCATAAACTAAAATTATCTTTTAAATTTAAATAAAATAAAATAGTAAAATAAAATGCTTCTCGGGCACTAATAAAGAATTTCACCATCTAGCAGTATGATATTTTACTAACTTTCAGAAGAATACGGTAACCTTGTGGGGTGTGGGTTATCCAATAATGGCTTAGATTATCTACTGCCAAGATTATTAGGTCTAAATCAATGGGATTGAAATTATGATCAACTTTTCCTTCTGATTTCTAACAACGTTGCTTGCATGTTCTAATTGCATTACAAATGCCAGAAGAAGCAAGCAGCACTAAACTGGTCTATGGAAAGGAGAAAAGAAAATTCTAAAATCTATGGTTTTACCAAAAAAAAGGAGTTATAACTTGACTAATAACAAGGTTTCAATAATTTGAAAGTTTACGTATTCTCATCCTCATTTAGGATGGTCTGAAAAAACTTTTCATACCACCTATAAATTTTGGATTTTTCTTTTTAAGGAATTAATATAACTATTATTGGGAGGCTTTATAAGTGTCTTGGAAACATGGCATTTAAGTACCCTGATTAGATTCTACTTTCAAGGAAAGAAATTTCAAAGAGTCTGAAGAAAGAGCCTACGTTTTGTGGGTGTTATTTCCTATAACCATTAGAGATATTGTATTTGCCTCAACTGGCTTTACCAACTGAAATTTCATTTTAGTTTTGTAAATATAAATACTATAATTTCCTTGTTTGCTTGTTCTGCAACATTAGACCCAGGTTCCTATCTACTTAATGTGTGGCAAGAAACAGATTGAGAATTAATAGGCTTTGTGTTTCTAGAGCTGGAAAGAGCAAATACATTTTTTTTGGATGCTAGCTATAACCTGACAATATTTTGCACTAAATGTATTTACTCTACAGCCTTCTTCTTGGGACTAACTTGGAACTGTAGAACATCTGACTTAATTTCTAAATACTCCTCTCTTTCTTCCTCTTGGTATCCACCTCTTGTTTCTTTCTGCAGGAGTGGAGAATAACATTTTGCCTCACAGAATTTTGTTTCTGTGTTAGTTGTAATTACATTATGATTTTCCTTTTTCTTTGCAACAAAGCATTCTATATTCAAATGTCTAACCTAAAATAGGCAGTGTCAGCAATGGATTAAAGCCATTTCTATTTCAACAAAATAAGGCACTATACATGAATATTGTATGCTTAGAAGTTTGAGGTTTATTCATCCGCACTTATGAAATATTTCAGTATGGGTACATTCTTTAAATTTTGCAAAACAGAGTTCTCTCTCTAAACATAGGAAATTCTATTTTAATTATCTGAATGGACTGCTAAGCATTGATTAAACTATATTGGGAAATATAATTTATACGTATTTCTATTGAACTAGAATAGAGAGAGGCATTGCACTTGCTATTGGCCTTTGCAAATACTTTTTATTCATTTAATTCTTCTGTCTATTTTACATTACCAAGAGCAAGTTCTTGCTGAGGTATTTTATAATCCTTCCTGCATGCTGATCCTGCAGTAATATACTTGTTTCCAACCAATCTATTCCCTGGGCAATATAGACTTTTTCTTTTTTGTCTTTCACTCTGGTAGCAAAACTCATTAAGAGTTTTGGGTGGAATCCAATTTTGATCTTCCACTGACAGAAATGGAAGCTGGCCATCCTACTACCAGCTCCATCAGTTCACCCCAAACCTTCTTCAGAAGATCGAGAATTATCCAAAGCAAAATTTAGGGGTTGAGGGCAGCAGGAAGAAGTAGAGTCTACTTCTCTTACTCTTGATGATGGATGAGTCTTTTCACCTGAGGACCAGCACAAATGTCTACAGTATACAAAATTACTGTTTTATGCAAATGATACAGAATTTCAAATTTGCTGCAAGTCAGGTTGCTTGATGGCAAGAAGTGTGTGTCATCCCAAAGATAGAACAGAAGATTGGACCGGTCAATCTGAGTACTCCAAGACAAAAAGGGATTTCTCAGAAGGATTACAAAGAAAAGATCAAATTGACAGGAGGAGAGCAGAGAGAGCATCAGAGCCAGCCATCAAGAGCCAAGAGGTCAGGAACTTGCATTTGAAAGGGATCAGAAAGAAAGGGCTCATCCCTGTGGTGCTTCTGAGATAGCTTCAATGCAATGGTGAAAACTCAAGCAGAGCATTTTAAGTGGCACTGGAAGCAGACAGAAGAAAAAAAAACTTTAAAAATAAGTGCCATCAGTAAATATGAGCAGATTATGTGCTGTTAGAAAAGAACAAATTCAGAAATGAAATAGTTTGTACATTAGTGCAATAGATTTTGCAGAAGATCTCCCTTTGGGCAGGTGAGTAGGTGGAGGTGCTTA
The DNA here is from genome assembly GCF_029215685.1 of Pituophis catenifer annectens. NCBI lineage: Eukaryota > Metazoa > Chordata > Lepidosauria > Squamata > Colubridae > Pituophis > Pituophis catenifer. The sequence continues at coordinate 63,074,266 of NW_027256886.1, forward strand.
GGCAATAATTTCACATCATTTATTATGTATTTATTTCTAGGATAAACAGAAAGTAAGAAAGAGGTGAAAACAGCAATTGTAACAAAGGTGACATGAGAGAAGAAAAGCATCAGCAAGTAAAGATAACGTGAAAAGAATGAAATAATAAATTTTATTTCTTTGATCAATAAATACCAGGAACAGCCCCCTCTAAATTTAATTTTAATTTAATGGGTTTCAATTCCCATTTGGGGTATGAATCCCAGCTTTCACAGATTTTATGAAATCTAGGAATGATTATGGGCTCCCATATTCTTCCATGCCCTTTTTCCTCGTCTTAAAATGCCAGTTTTCATACTATAATCTACACACATTATTTCTGTTGATACAAACCAGGGAATTTTGGCTCAATACAAACCAAGTCAGCATGCTGAAGCTGGTGGAAAGAAGGAAAGCTAAGACAAACTGTCTGAATTGGATGCATAGCTAAACAATTCAAAGCAATTTTCAATTACTCTATTGGGATCTATTTTGGAATCAACATTTCCAGGATCCTGCTGGCCCTAAGGCTACTCCCAGATCCCTAACACTGAAGCTCTTTCCTTCTGTTCTGCCAGTTAGTTTGCCTGCCTATTCCAAATACAATAATGACCAAGATGAAGTCCACCAATTTCCATTAAGCCTTGCTCCCCGTTTCTGGATGGTACTGTAATAAATGAATTCCATCAGAGAATGCAGTAAGGTGATGGGCCCTTTAAAATTAGAGATATCTTATTTTAACCTCTGATTATTTGGATCTGACATAGATTATTATATTCATTACAACCAGTGGCAGTATTAAAACTGCTTTCAATTCTCTTCATTAAGCTCACGGGGCTTCACAGTTTTCTAAATACTGCGAAAACCCCAAATCAAAATACTACCCTGGCAACTGAATTTCAATCTATTAGAAACTCTGCATGTTTCTGGCTCAAATTGTCTACAGCTCATTTGCCTTCTGTAGCCTGCTCCTTTTTGTGATCACAATTCTACTGCTTTTTTTCCCCTTTCATTTTAGTCTCCTTGTATTAGTATGCAATTAATTATTGTAAGAGACATTGCTAGAATTAAAATATGGTTTGTCATCGTGAACACCTCTTCTTAGGCTGATGTGTCCAGGGGCTAAGAGCATGAAAAAACTCTCTTCAGGTCCTAAAAATATTAATTATGTCTCCCTCTGTGGCCACATTAGAAAATCAGATAATTAGATTTTAATGGCAGAAATAGGCTATATTAGGAGGTTTAACATCAGCCACAGCTTGCAGTTATATTCTCCTCTTCTCTGACAGGTTTAAAATAAACTTCAACTATTGAAAGAGGAGCTGAGCATGCCAGAATTTGTAGTTGGCCAATAACCAGGTAGCTTAGAATTATAGAAGTTCTAGTCTCAATACATTTTGAGACATAGCATGTTAAAGCTGAATTAAATTGCAATGAAACCATAAATCCCATCTTGTGGGAAAACCAAACAGGATGTAGCTTTCTTGTCCTACTTATCCCAATTTAAGAAACAGGAGCAGGTATGTAAACTGGTGCTTTGCTTCTTTGTTTGCACATAACACTAAACTATGGTTTAATACAATATCCAAGCTAACCCAACATGTATCTGTTCACTTGGGCTTCAGTTAAAAACTCTGCACCCAGAATCAAACACATTTACAGCAGTATTTGTAGAATTCCATTTGATTATTTATCATGCCAGCCACAAATTTAAAAATGACATCGTGAGTTCCAATGTGCATTACCTATCCCATACTCTCCAGCAATAAAATCATTATACTGTTTTGACAATTTGTATACAAATTTGTATTGATTTTAATTATTTATGTTTTAACTGTAGATCTACAGATATATATTTTCATCACTGTTAGTCACCAAGACTTATCTTATGGTAAGATGGGTGGCCAATAAATTTTATAAACAAACAATTTTATAGATAGATTAGATAGATAGATAGATTAGATAGATTAGATAGCTAGATAGATTAGATAGATTAGATAGGATGGATGGATGGATGGATAGATAGATAGATAGATAGATAGATAGATAGATAGATAGATAGATAGATAGAGACAGAGACACAGAGATGCTGGCTCAAAGACACCAATGAGCACATTCATGCAAATGTCAAGGTATGGTTTACCAAACCTTAGATATTGCAAGTGAATAGATGGATCTCTTGTAGATAGGTCACACTCAGAAAGAACGAAGTTTTGACATCTGATTAAAACTGCAGTGCTAACTCTCAAGCTCAAAGATTCTTGATTGGTCACAGTTTTTTTAAAAAACAATTAAAACAAAAAAAATATAGTAACATGAGAATTCCCATCTGGCTCAATGGTTTTATAATGGCAAATGTAGTTTAATAGTGGCAAATGTCTAGTGGTGATGCAAATACATACAGGAGCAAAAACTCCTATATAATTATATAAATAATTATAAAATATACACCTTGATAAATCTCAAATATTTCTTATCCATGAATTTGCCAACAGTGAGAGGAGGCTCATTTCTATAATTTGATGGTTGAGATTATTTGTAACATTCCTATATTTTCATATGTTCTTTCTCTTTTCTGGTAACAAACATTCACAAAGAGTATGCAGAAATATTGTAGTGCTATCGTATCTGAGGGCCAGAAATATTAGGAGACTAGAATCTCAGAGCACTCACAGAATTCCATTTTTAAGCGTTTCCTATGCTGATATGAGGGGGGGGAAGGCATTTACAAAGAACGTTTCCATGTGAAATTTGTGAAATAAAGTATCTTGTGCTCACCTCTCCACAAAGCAACAACTTGGACGGACCGAACTTCAGACTTAAATGTTTATTGCAGGTATCCCTATAACATATTTTAGGATTTAAATGCCAAACTATGAATGTTAGGATATGGTATAAGTCTAACAAGTTGTCCAGGCAATATATGTGTTCTATAACTTTAAATGTATTCTGTAACTCTAAGATGCAATACTGAGTAATTGTACTGCTGAGTCATTGTAATGACTAATAACTGCTGACTGACTGCTGACTGCAATTATCATAATTGTACTGCTGAGTCATTGCACTGCTGACTTCACTTATCTTAAGTGGATAATTACTAATGTAAACTGTATATAAGAAGGAAGCCGAGCTATAGTCATTGTTGAACCTGCTCTCATCATTGCTTGACTTATTGCTTGACTTGTTGGTTGGACCTGCTCTCATCATTGCTTGACTTGCTGCTTGAAACTGTTACTGTCATGTGTGAAGACGTGGATGGGTATGCTACCATTGTGATTTGTTACCAGCATTGAATTGCTGTTTGTATGGTAAGACGATATCTGTAACTTCAGACTGATCTGAATGGCTAAAGACTTGGATTGATTAAAAGACTATGCAATTGTTTTTCACTACCAAGTAAAAGCTTTGTTAAACCAGTTTGTATGTATTATATTCATTGCTCTCAGTACCGTTTCTCTGTGCACTTACTCTGCTGGTTGGTAACACAACAATATCCTTAACAATGAACTCTTAAATGAGTTGGTAAAAATGAATGCATTTTTCAAGATAGTTGTCTTGAATATTGAGAAAACATCGTTTAGGAGATTTTGTACTTTGTGGAGACTCCAGTGAGAGGTTTTCCTCTGGAAGTTGCAGTCCCAAAATTTATAAAGGGCATGAGTCAGAATACCTAACTTAGAAAAAGGATGTTCCAAAACAATCTCTTATCTTTCCCTGTTGTACAGTACACACAGTAGTCACACTGTGTAAAGAGGGAAGACAATTGCTAATTGTCGTGCTCAGATACTTGACCTTTTTCAGACCACATACAGATTTAATCTACCTTATTCCTTTTCAGGGCTAGTAAGGCAATAATCCATGATCAAGGCTTTCCAGGCAATACAGTAATTTAACCCTGCAACATTTAAGGAAGGACAGCATGTCTTCTTACACATAAAAGAAGTGTTCTTGTTTTATGGTGATTTGTTTCTATTAATTAAGCCAAATTAAGCCATTTTAGCTTAATTTGACTACAAATGCTCAAGAATAGCTTTCATTAAATAGAATCCAATGGTTTAAATATGAAATTATTCATTCTGTACCTCACCAACTGAATTTATTAGACTTGGCTAGAATTAACCAAGCAGTTGCACTTGCAGAGGGTACCAAGAATTAGCTTTCAGTTTCCATGAACATCTGCTGGATGAAACTGCAAAGCCCTAATTGCCATGTTAATATTGATCTATAATTTCCATGTATTATAGTTAGAGGACTGGAATAATGAGTCACTATCTAAATAATGTTTATTAAAAATAATTGATATGTTTATTGGAGCTCATATGGAGTGAAATCTAGTGTTGTGCAAGATTTTTCAGTCTTGTGCTGTTAGTTTTTTCCTTCCCTTGAAGGCCTCTCTTAAAACACCAAGCCCTTCTCTGAACACTTTAGACCTTCCAAAGGAGATATTAAGAGTGTGTGGAAATTGTAGACAGGAGAGGAAATGACTGATTTCACTGTGGGAATTATATAACTAGAAAACATCTTGCAAGACCTAACCACCATGGGAACTTTTTCAATTATTTATTTACCTTCTTTGTAGTGAATTCATAGATGCTTGGAGAAGACTTGTAAATATTGTAAAATGACCTAGCTCAGTGGTGGGATTCAAGTAATTTAACAACCACTTCTTCCTAATGACTGGCTGTGTGGGTGTGGCTGTGAGAGTCATATGACTGAGTGGATGTAGCCAACTCTATGTCATTTGCATGGGTGGTGCCTGTATGGGCCAGGCAAGGTTGGGGAGGGAATCCAGGCATCTCCGGTGGGTGGGACAGGAGGGGAGGGTGGAGGAAGGAAAGAAAGATCCAACATGTGTGTGTGTGTGTGTGTGTGTGTGAGAGAGAGAGAGAGAGAGAGAGAGAGAGAGAGAGACAGACAGACAGACAGACAGGCAGGCAGGCAGGCAGACTGCCGCCAGCCCCGATATAACTCTGAGATCGGATCGCTCTTTCCCCCCCCCCCTCTCTCTCTCTCTCCCTCCCTGTTTTAGGCAGGGTTAGAAAGTCTGCCAGGCTGAGGGAAAATGCATATGCAACGTCATGCTGCGGATGCCCCTCGCTCATCCCTTTGCCTGGCTTCCCTCCTCCCGCCATTTCCTTGGTGCTTGGTCACTCACTTGCGCTCTCCCTCCCCAGTCTAGCTTGACACAGGTGGCAGCTCATGATTGCCCTTTGCAAGCCCACTGTCGGTGAAGCTGGGCACCGGTGAGGGCTGGCTTTTTGCTTAGGTTTGTCTGGCTGTTGGGGGAGAAACGAATGGGGGCCTGGGGAGGAAACAGTTTTCAGTCGGTTCGCCAAACTACACACAAAGTTAACAACCAGTTCAGCTGAACTGGCTGAATCCCATCATTGACCTAGCTAATAGGTATCTTTCGGACTAACACCAGAACCCAACTACCTACCAGTTTTTCATATCCAATTCAAATTTCTTGTTACTTTTCCACAGTCTCTCCTGCTGAGAAGTTTCTGAGCTTCTTAAACTGGGTATTGTTTTCTTTTTTGTTTATGTGAATCTGTGAAGATCTCAGACACTAGTAAAGGAGAATATTTGTAGGTTGAAACGGGGAGGGTGACTCTAGTATGGGTGATATTACCTAGTTTGGGTAATGAAATGTCTGCAAGAAAGCAACCAAGCTCAGAGAGCACCAAGGACCACAGACACTGATTGTGTAACAAATGATAATGATAGGATTCAGGAGCTATTACATGAAAGTCCTGACACCATGTGATTTGATATCTACCAAGACATCCCAATAATCTTTCTCAAAAACCAGCTAAGTAGCCACCAAATTCATGCTCTCTCATAAAGGTGTCTTAAACCTGACAGTAGGCAGCTCTACCAGGCTTCTATTTAGGAATGGACAATTTAGTTTTCAAATGATACGTTTATTTTTAGGAACAATGTCTATAGTCTCACAAAGCTGGCCATGCAAGAACTGCTTTCCACTGACAGAAATAATGTAGGTCATAATCCACCCCACTGGGTGAACAAGAAGATGAGGAATGAGCGGTGTAGAATTGCTGAGATATTCGTGTTCATGTGTGTTTGTGTGCATGTGCGTGCGCATACACACACACACACACACACACACACACACACACAGTGTGTCTGCACTTTCCTCCACAAATGTTATTTTTAGCTCTGTTCTCACATGATGGACAAAAATAAAATCTTATACATTTTTCATGGCGTCCCAGTGTGCCAAATCCAGGTCCTTACAATGTGCCCTTGGCTTAATACATTTTTAATAAGCTGAACCCAGCAAAAAAAAATGAACAGGACCTTTTTTTGTTGTTATTTTATGTTGAGAGTAGAGCTTCTTGCAGTAACTATCAGTTAGACTGCAATCCTATACACACTGCTCTAAAAGTAAGCCTTTCTGAACCCAATGTGACTTTTTCTGAGTAGAGAGGCGGAGGATTATGCTATTAAATCTCTTAGCACTAATACAAGAGAAGAAATTTGAGGCTGGGTTGCAAATATTCCTTCTGAATGTGAATATGTGCAGTTGCACTGGATGCAAGAAATATTTTTATATAACCATATCTAAGTTCAATAATGGATTTCACCTGGATTATTGCTCTTTCAGTGAAATGTATGTCAAATGCAACTAAGGGAGTAAAGGTGGAGGAGCAGATTTTTCTATTGTTTAAAACCAATGAAAATTTCAACTCACATATACCTCTCTTAATTGTGAGATGGTTAGCACAACAATCCTCTAGTGTCTGAAAGTGGTAAAGCTTTAAGTAAGTCCAACATCACCACCATACTTGTCGACTTCCAATTTAATGGTTTATAATCAATCCGATCAATGTTGATTGTAAAGAGTTGTCTTGTCAACTACCCTTTAATGTCTCCTTGGATTGCATTTAGAATTAAACCTAGAATAATGGAAAGCCATGCATTTTGAGATTATCCAAGGTAATGGTTTCCAATGGGTTTGATAAATTTGAAAAGTATACATCAATAATGTAGATAATGTAGATTGTTGATATTATTGTTTGCTCTTTGTTTCTCTCTCTCCACCACTTCTGCTGCCTTTTGCCCCCATGTTTATCAGACAATTTAATATCAAGTTATATCTTTTGCTAACTAGCATGTGTCCCTTCTTCTAATCTGGCTAGAAGATTTGATCGGGGGTGAGCTGGATTCCCTAAACTGGAAATTATCTCCAGTAGTTTTCCAAGGATGGGCAGAGATATTTATTCCTTCAAGGCTTCGACCAATAGCAAGAAATGTTCTAATTTAAGATTGGTATTAGTGTTCACATTATAAACTAAGGTCAGGCATCCTGGTATCATCCAGATGGGTTTTCTTTAAAATCTCAAATTCCAATTTCCTTGCCATTAGCCAATTTGGTGGGGATTAGTAAGAACTGGACTATCATTTCTGACATTCCCTTGCAGTCTAAGAATCTTCCATAAAAAGGCTTGATTTTTCTACTGTATATCACTCTTTAAGGAGTCCTATAACAAACTAGTGTTTTGCTGAAGACGGTTAAGATCAAGGAGAGAGATTTGGGAGGAGGATCTGCTTCCAAGTAATGAATGCGAAATGTCAATAGATAGTACTGTTCAACATGAAAGCTATTATTGATATAATTTAACTCTTTGTTTATTTATTTATTAAATTTATATGCCGCCCATCTGGCAGTTCAAGATGACTCCGAGTGGCTTACAATGTAATAAAACATACAGATATAAAAGCAGATTGAAATTTCAAAATATTAAAACAAACTAAAAAAAATCCAGAGATTTGGAGTGAAGCAGTGGTGCTGCCTACTGTGTTACTGCACCAACCGCCTCCCGCCAACTCCTCCAGTTAAATGTTATTTAGTGTTTTCCATATTATATATTTTATACTTATTAACCCTCATACCTGCTACTACCATGGGCTGTATTAATTGAGACTACACTAACAGAATGCTGCAAATATTTTTCCTTCCTACTCTCTTATACTCCAGTTAACCTGGGGGGAGTCTTTTTCTAATACTTTCCTGTCTGCCTGGCTTAATGAATATTTATTCTGCATGTGTTATTGCCTTAGAGGCTTCTCTAAATTCATCTCCATGGATCCTTCCAGTCAGCTATGGCGAAGATCAAAAATTACAAACAAACCACATATATTTTACATCTCAAACAAGGCAAAAGCTTGATGTTTCACAGTATATTAAAAGTAAAGAAATGGGTGACTGACTTGCTTTTATTGTGACAACAAATTACAAGTTATTTGTTGGTATCAGCTACAAATTCTTTAAATGCAAGTGATGCTTAAGGAATCAGGCACAAAGCCACAAATCTTGGCCAGGCATTCTCTCACAGATCTATCTAGAAAGAAACAGTGGCAAACAACTTCTGAAATCTTATTAAGGAAACTGCAGAGATTAGAACAGGCAGTGTAGGAGATGAACAGGCTGAGCTAGAGGTAAGGTTAAGTGTGTAATCAATTTGGAATCATTGTGTAGTCAGAAGAGACCCAAATCTAGCTGCACTGCCCCCCCCCCCGGTGAATTCTGTTGACCCTTATCTAGCACCAATTTAGCTTGAACTGTTAGTCGCTCAGAATCTTGTATATAGGTGGCAAGAATAAACTCTTAGGCACTGAACTCAACTCCTCTTATCTGGTTATTTGTGCTTGACAATCAGTCACTAGAGTCAATACTGACTAAAAAGCATCTACCTCTCAAAACAAAGTTATAAAAAATTCTTTATGGGAGGAATTATCCAACTTAAGGTTCTATGACACACTTATGACTACATATTATTTTCGGAAGCAGACTAGGAAAAAAGCTGGTGATTTTAAAAACAACTATTGATTTAATTAAAAAATTAAGATGTAATTTTCACTAATCTTTCTTTAAAAATATCACAACTTAAAAAGGAATCCGGGATTAATATAAATAATAAAACCTGATATATGCCACTTTCTTTGAAAATGAATAAGAAGCCTGCTATAGCAGTATGGTGCGATTATACCATTTTAGCGGCAATTATTTTTATTGAATTTTAAAGAATGTTTTTTTAAAAACTAGTAACAGAAATTTTTTAAAAATGTAATCATAATTACTATAGTTAAATATTACCAAACATTTATAAACCATACTTCATTCAAACTACTAATGAAAGAAACAGATATTAAAAAACAGTGAAGCCCAAATTAAAATAAAGCTACTGTTCTGCTAAGTTCTGCAACTGCTAAGTTGCAGAATGAAGAATATCTTTAAAGTGATCAGATTTCTTGATTTAAAAATTAGGGATCAAAGTAGTAGAAGAAAGCACACAACACATATAAAAACAGGAGTGTTAATTAGATTAAACAAAGGTTAAACAATTTCTGGTTTAGAGGTTATGGGAACTCAGCAATTAGTGAAAGCCGGACCATTAGGTTAATGTGGTTTATTTTGGCACAGCTTGTTCTGAAACAAAAAAAAATGTATTTTGCTGAATAAGGATTCAAATTCAGCAAGTAGTATAAATCTATTAATATTTATTATCCCTTTTTTCAGTAGTATTCTCAATATTTCCTGCGAGATCATTTTAAGATGTATAGGCACAGAACTGACATTGGCATCATTTTCTATTGGGTTTAACTGATTATGGAGTAGGTATTTTATAATAAGCATGCAAAATGCACCTTGAGAGCAATTTCAGTTTCCTTTTATCTAACTCAAAACCAATAATCACTTTTTATTGCTTTCGGTTCAAACACTAAGCTGCTGTTGAATTGTATAGCTCTAAGAGTTAACAGCTTATATATGAATGCTTTGTTTGTTTAAATAATTTGTACTGAAAGAGAACAAGTTCTTAATGTTGGTGGGATTACAGCGTCATACTCTGACCATTCCTACACGGCATTTGGAGGAAGTTCATGGTTAGCTAAAGTTAAGAATGTACTTTTAATGACTTTACCATGCATATGTTCATGGAGCTAATTAGCATTCCTGCAGAGAAGACTTCAACTTTTTGTTCATTCTTTCCCGAGTGGAAAGCAGCGTGTTCAAGAGACCCTGCTGAGTGATCTAGATTTATTAAAGCCAGCGTGTTTCTTGATTGCCAAGAAAACTGTGGTTCCCTCAACATGCAAAAATTGTGTGAAAGCATTTGAGATACAACTTGCTAGGTCAACATATGGGAAATCTTCTATGGATTTTAGATATACTGTATCATCTTTTAAATGAGACAGCTTACCTAAGTTGGATGCTATGAGGGAACCCATAAAAGTAGTGTTAATTGGTACAGAGATAGATATTGTTCATAAGAATCATAGTGCAACTATGAACGACCTCCAAAAACAAAGATGACCCCTCAAGGGCCATCAGTAATCTAGGAACCATGGGTGCTTTCTACCCAACCTATAATGCTCTAAAGAGAACGTTTTCTTCTATGTAGATTGTTCAACCACTGTATGGAAGCCCTTTTGATTCCCTTTATATGGAGCCCAAAAGGTGGCCTTCTCTGTTGTGAAGTAAAGTTCCCTTCTATAGATGCACAAAAGTATGAATCTTGTTAAAAGTTAAATCCATATTAAAAAGATTTCTATTCTCCTCACTATTTGACATTTCATGGTGGAACTGCAATACGACTTATGGCCTATATTAGTATATAATGTGTTCTAATCTTTTTTCTATGAAACTTGACTTTATCTTTACTATTTTCATTTAATAATATAATAATTTTCTTTTTTTAAGTCAGCATTGCATTTATTTCTACAGGTAAGGCAGATAGATAAGGAGGTAGACAATTCATTATAAAATATTCATTCTTCTTTCAGCAAGCTTTGAGAAGTTATTGATGTTTAGAACTCTACATTATCAGAACTAGGCACCAACTGTTGATAGAAAATGTTGATTGCCTTTTGTGTAGAAAAGTGGGACATAATTAAAACAACATACGAAAGACCCAAGTAAAGATGAGAAAGACTTGCAATGAAAGCAGTAAGGTAACCATGTTTCTAAAACTTAGAAATGGTTAAACATGTGACTCAAATCATGTGCCTTGATGTATGGTTTTCAATTATTTATGTCCATTTCCATTTTCTTTCTTCTTTTTGCATTCATAGCATAGCAGGTTTTTTTCCTTATCTAAGAATTAATCAGAACATGAGGGAAATAAACAGCTGTTCTAAAAACTGTCATAGATATTAATTTGTTTTGTCTGCATCTTTCAACAAAAAGATTGAATATACCAATATAAACACAGATAAAAACTAATCGTCTTAAAGTCTTCTGAGGACTATTTTTATACTGTCATTCTATTATTTTTCTGATTACAAATGAAGAATATATCTCAGTTTTAAATGAGACTGAATGAATTTGGAGGGTTTTTTTCCCCATTATGTCAGCGTCACACAATTTTACAGAAGGGCATTATCAATTCCAGACTATGAGCCATTTAATGTTTACTCATACAGTCCTTGGTAGGGAGGGAGGGAGGGAGGGATGGATGGATTGACTGAGTAATTATGTGATTATTGGTGTTGACTCTTAGTGGTTTCAGATAGATTAGAAGGTATCACATATATTGGTAGATATATCAAGGTCTGTAAGATATGTTGAATAGCCATTCTAGCAGGAAATAATTCCCTACTTCTTTGAACCACCACAGATGTTTATGATCAATTCTGCTTTTTTGCCAGTACCAACACTGAAGAACAGGGAAAGGAGCATACCAGGATGGTATAGAGCCATAAGATTCATAACTCTGCAAGATTCTTCTCAAGCCAGTAGTACATCTATCACAGGATTAAGAAGGCCTACTTCAACTCCTTCAATGGGCTTGCAAATGGAGGAAAATAATTTGACTGAAAGGAAAGAAAAATAGAATAGGAAGGGTTGCCTTCTGCTTTACGTGTTCACCCCAGCCTAGAAGAAAACAGTGTTATCAGTGTCCAGGTCTCCCATATGCCTCAGGTGGGTGTACTCAATCAATATTCAGAGGTGAAAATTTGCTTATAAGACCTGACTTTTAGTGTCATTTAGCATGAATTGGAATTGGTTTGCTGTTGTTAATTTGGTGGCGCAGCAGACTAAAGCACTGTTAAGTAACACCAGCTGCCTGAAATTACTGCAAGTTCAAATCTCACCAGGCTCAAGGTTGACTCAGCCTTCCATCCTTTCGAGGTAGGTAAAATGAGGACCCGGTTTTTGGGGGCAATAAGCTGACTTTGTATAATATAGAACACCGCTGGGGAGGGGGGGGCGAAAGCCCTACTAAGCAGGTATATAGGAAAGTATGAAGGCTATTGCTTAACGCACTGTAAGCCGCCCTGAGTCTCCAGAAAAGGGTGGCATATAAATCGAACCAATAAATAAATAAATAATAAATAAATAAATAAATAAATAAATAAATAAATAAATAAATAAATAAATAAATAAATAAATAAATAAATTTGTATAGGGTTTTTTTTTTTTTTTTTTGACAAATGCTCAACAATTGCCTTATTTTCAGAATGTTGTAAAAATGATTAAACAATGTGTCTCCAATAGAAAAATCTATATAATACTGTTAAGGAGCTGGCATCAGCTGCTACCATGATTTTAGTAAATTCATTCAACTAAAAGAGAGTCAAAATCTCCATGACTATTCCACAGACTGCAGTGTTCTCTGTTCACTAGCATATTCAACAGACTTTAGAGTCTGGTATGTGTGCCCAAGGACTCAAAGCGGCTTGTTATAGAAGGATAATATGATTTCAAGTATTCAATTCTCCTATGCTCATTCAATCCTTGATGCAGCTACATTTTTTAATTCCATTTTTTCTCCCAGAAGAGTTAATTCAGTATATTTTTGTTCCACTAATCCACTATAATTGCACTCTGGTAGAAACAGGCAATCTTTTTGGCCAGTGGGCACAATTGTAATTTAAAGAAAGTCATAAACTGTCTCATGAAAAAGCTGCTATGGGGCAGAGATTTGTGCACTCACAAAGCAGCCATCATGGTTTGCATGGCCAGTCACAAAACATCATTTATCAGCAGGCAAGCTGTCAAGACTGTCACTGAATATCTAAGTTACTATCTACCATCTCAGATTTCTTTGGAAAATAAAACTGCTATTTACTCTTCTCATTTTTTCTATATAGGTCGGTCCTGAATCTAGTGACTCTTTTCTTTTAGGTGTGTTTCCAGTTGTTTGCTACAGCATCAGATAGTATCTTAAACCTGAAATTCAATATACGCTTTCCTGCTGCTTCTATGTCCTGTTGAATACAAATAGTTGTGCATATAAGTAACCATGTACTACTTAATTCAGGGGTCTCCAACCCCCAGTCCACTGCCCATTGGGAACCTAGCAAGTGGCAGGGGAGCATGCGAGTGTGCGAAGCTCCATTTGTGCAAGCAATGGGAGTGTGTGCAAAACCATCTCCTCTTCCCCCATCCCCACCCCCGGCCACTGCTGCCGGCCTACAGAGCCGGAAAGGTTGGAGGCCGCAGCTTTAAATAATCAGGATGCCAAAATCATCACTGAAATTGCATTTAAGAAAAACTACTCTTTTATATTATAAAAGATAATCTTTATGAAGTGATAAAGCCATAGTTAAATGAAGGATAAATGAGGATGTTTATTTGTTTGATAATATGAGAAATTAGATAATTAGTAAATTCTGAATATGGGGATGAAGCACAAAAGATTTGTAACCGACTGACACACGGTTTGCAATTGTAATGGATGATGGATTTGTTTTATGTTTTGTTTAAAAAATAAAAATAAAAATTCAGAAAAAAAGAAAAACTACTCTTTTTAAAATTAGCTTATAATATAAAATACAAAAATACAAAAACAAATAATAGGAAAAATAGCAGAGGGAAAAGGGAAGGGGAAAGTGTAGAAAAGAGGGGGAGAGAAAAGACATTGACTTTCAACTCCCTTTGGTGAAGTAGAATAAGATAACAACATCAAACCTCAACCTTTTACTTTTACATAATAGTATAAAAACTAGCCATTTTTATAACAACAAATCTATCTAATCAGTAAAACCAAAATCAAAGTTTCATTTCTTTCCACCTCAAGCACAAAGTCCAGAAGCAGTTTCCAAGTAGAAATAAAAGTATTTGTGTGTTTTTTTCTTTCATCAAAGCAGTCAATTTAGCCATCTCTGTTAGAAAACCTAACTCCTCTGAACAACTGATACATGTGCCAAACAACTAACAACTAAGCTCTAATACAAATTTGTTGCAGTTATGCCAAAGTACAACATATATAAACTATTATCCTTTATTTCTGAAAAAGTATAAGGAAGGACCTCCCATCCCCCCCAAAATTGTTCCCCTGCAGACCCAGACTATAGCTAAACCAGAACAGGTCAGTTAACCCAGAATTAACATTGCCATTTTCCAAGTCTTTGGAAACTGACGTACCTTAATACAAGCTGACATCTGAAAGCTTATGTGGTTCAGAAGATAACATTTTATAAAAAGATGGCAACAAGTATAAAGCAAATGCCACTGTACATTACAATCTTTCTCATGACCCAAGATTCTGCTGTTTATTGTACAACAGTGTTTTCAGTAAATAAAAGGTTAAAGAGGCAATCCTATAACACTTTCCTGGCAGTAATTAAACCCAATTAATCTCTCAAGGCCATATCTTTTTGGCTGGTTGAATATTGTTGCAGAACATCTCAAGAGGAAATTCATGTGGTTTAGCATTCAAACATCAGTTTTTGATAAAAGAATCGTGCACCAAGCCTATTTTTGAAATTGTACCATGCGCTTAATTTTTTCCTATAGTACCTATAAATCAAAGGTTGGCAACATAGTTCCTCTATGTGCTAGACCACCCCAAAACTTGTCTCTATCACTTAAATAGAACAGGGAGGTTTTTTTTTTCCCAATGTCTGCTTGAGGAAGGTATCCCTTCCCCATCTGTTCCTTGAGCTCTGTCCTCCAGGAATTTTGGCTTGAGCTACAATAGAAATTATATACTTTTCCTAACCAGTATGGTTCTTCCATTTGCCTTCTTTTTTGACACAAGAAAATCTCTTCGAAATCCTACTTACTTGTTTTTTAAATGTCTGTCCTTTTAATGTACAGATAGTCCTCGACTTACGACCACAACTGACAATACGACCAAAATTTCTGTTGTTAAGTGAGACATTTGTTAAGTGAATTTTGCCCCATTTTACAACCTTGCTTGCCACAGTTAAGTGAATCACTGCAGTTGATAATTTTGTAACCTAGTTATTAAGTGAATCTGGCTTCCTCATTGACTTTGCTTGTCAGAAGGTCGCAAAAGGTGATCTTGGGACACAGCAAAGGTCATAAATATGAGTCAGTTGCCAAACATCTGAATTTTGATCACATGATAATGGGGAGTCTGGAAAGGTCATAACTCTGAAAAACAGTCATAAGTCACTTTTTTCAGTGTCGTTGTAACTTTGAGCAATCACTAAACGAACTGTTGTAAATTGAGGACTACCTGTACTCATATCTCAAATTGAGGCCATAAGACTTTGGAGCATAAACGAAGCAGAATCACTGAGATTGTGATGTTCAGGATTGTGAAACATTCTAGCATTTGCTTATTGCATGGAGGAGAAAATGTCCTCAGGGAGAAAGTGACATCTGATATGTCTCCAGATTCTCTCTTTAAAGCATCAGAGGTATTGATTTTACAAGAGGGTATGTTTTAAGTCATTCATTAAGCAGCTGGTCTACCTTCCACTTTAATAATTAGGAATGGGAGGGGGGCATTATAAAATTCATTGACAATGTTTTGTGGAGTCATAATTGGACGCAACCATCAGGGCTAGAGCACTGGGGCTCTAGAATATTTTTTTCCTCTCCTTTTCTGCTTGTGTACTGATGAAAAAAGACAATTTTCAGTCAAGGAGAAGAAAGGAGGCAGAGGGGGAGGGGGGAAAGGAAAAGATGCTGTTGTTGTTTCACAGGAGAAAGAGACTGGCAAGAAATCAAAGCACAACTGTGAATAATATAACAAGACAGACTGCTGTCCCCTTCCTGAACTTTAATTCATAATATCTAAAGGGGCTGCCAGAAAGAAGAGAGGGTCAACCTATTCTCCAAAGCACCTGAAGGCAGGACAAGGAGCAATGGATGGAAATTAATCAAGAAACCTAGAACTGAGGAAACATTTCCTGACAGTGAGAATAACAAACCAATGGAACAGTTTGCCTTTAGAAGTTGTGGGTGCTCCATCAGTTGAGGTTTTCAAGAAGAGATCAGACAGCCATTTGTCCAGAATGGTACAGGGTCTCCTACTTCAACAGAGGGTTGGATTAAAAGACCTCCAAGGTCCCTTCCAACTCTATTATTCTGTTAGAGGTGACCATAAAATCTACTACCTCAAGAAATAGCAGAAAAGCAGGCAAATATTTCAAATTGAAAACATGTATTATTTTTTATCAGTAAGAAGCAACTGGGGATATCTGGGTGCTACTGACACTAATTTTATTTTATTTTTTACTTTTTGCCATGGGAAAATGAAATCTTTCAACTTCCTATATCCTCCAAGAAATCAAAAGATCAATATTCCCATGCCAATGTGGCTTACTGGATGGCTGGCTAAGTGGCCCTCAAGTTCCTCTGGTTTAGGGGTTGGCCAGTAGGAAGAAATCTTAACACACAGGGCTGTTTTCTCCAGTTCATCCATTGATTAGAAAAACTAGTGAGGAGGTATTTTGCCTACAAGAAGTGACTTTCCTCACCCTCAACCCTCCCTTTTGAGCAGTAGGTCTTCCAACTAGAAAAAGGAAGGAGGAGAAAGTACTTGCTAAGCCTTAATAATTCGTGGATTTTCAAGAAGATGGGTTCTGAATTCTTTGTATTATCAAGGAGTATCAAATAAGAGCTCTTCACATCTGCAGAATTATCCCAGTCTTCTCTATCTAGGGAAATAAATTCTACTGCCAGTTTTCCAGCTAACCTTTAACTAAATAACAAATGTAGAAACCAATTTTCCAACAGTCAACCAAAGCCTTCTTCTGCTGCCACTGAGATGACGTATTCATATCACATTATCCCAAACCATTATCCTATAGATAACAGCAATTATTCATCATGATTCCTATGCCACCATTGTGAGATAGACTACAAAGTTACAAACTTGATGTTTCCAGAAATTATTCTCTCTCTAGGAGGGCAATCAAGAGGGGGGGGAACACAATACACCCAGCAGTATTGAATGAAATATTTTTTTATAAAGAAAGTGTGCATTATATGGATAGATAAGCAACAGAGCATAAGAGTAGACTTTCCTGCTAAATCATTACACATCTTTATCCGACCCCGAAATCCTCAGTGTCTCTCACTGACTTGTGACACAATTCACAGCATTGTATCTGATACAACAGGATTCTTTTGCTCATGTACCTATTACACATCACTAGATCTCAGCTAAAGAGGTGGAAAATAGTACCAGTTATAGTCAAGACAAAATGAACAGCAAAGACTCCATTTCTCTGAAAATGTCTACTTTCCCTCAGAAAGTTGTGCAAGTACTTCAGCACTATTTTACCCTTTCAACATTTAGTTCACCCCATCTAAAGGATTCTGACAGATAAAATAACAGAAAATAATGATCTAAAAAAGGAATTGTACTGAACCACTCACCTGTACCTCTCTAATCTCAGTTATTACACATAATAAACATTTCAAAAACAAGTTTATGGTTGGAGTTTACTTTCCGTCTCCAACTGAGAATGATGAGATTTGTATACCATCATGGCTACAAGACATCAGAAAAGGATAGTGTAAGGCACAAAAACGCTCCAAAAATGCTCAACAAGGTTCAGTCCAAATTCTAACTCGTCTCAGAATATGTAAAAAAAAAAAATAGATAAAATAATGAAATGTCATTTAAGTGCGCTAATATTATATTTCTAATACTATTGGCCATCTACTGTGAGTTTTTCATACAAGAAATTAGCATAAAAACAATCACAAATATGAATTTTTAAAAATTAAACTCCAGAATATGTCTTATACATAAAGACATTTGACCAAACCTGACAGAGCCATATTTTTCTTCCCTACTGAGAGTGTCTATGGAGATTCTCAGTCATCCAGGTCATGGTTGTCCCAAAGGTGCTTTTTTCAAGAGGCTTTCTGGTTTTTCTTTGAAGAAGTTTTGCTTCTCATCCAAGAAGCTTCTTCAGCTCTGACTGGATGGTGGGGAATCCATATTCAAAGAAAAACCAGAAAGTCCAGTTGCCTCTTGAAAAAAGCACCTTTGAGACTTACATATTGAGTGTATCAACAGATATACTTGATAGACATTTTTTTTTATCTTCCAATATCCTCAAGAGGACTTAGATGAACAGATTGTAACTTTCTGCAGGTCTTCTGCTGGATCACACTAAACACAGTTTCCTGAACAGATTATAACTTTCTGCAGGTCTTCTGCTGGATCACACTAAACACAGTTTCCTGCTATTGTATGTTGACCTGGGTTGTAAAATTTTTAATCTACCTAGTTTAGCATCCTGTTTCAGTTGCCTCTGTGAAACTCACAAGAAAATCATAAGCATGATCTCAGCATGGCACTTTCAACCCTTCATCTCCCGTCTGACCCCACTCCAAAGAGAAGAATAATATGAAAGTTTATTCTATTAATGGATCACTTTCTAACAAGGGCACCAATTCGCAAACTGATGCTATATATTAGAAACAAGCAGATAAATTTGCTTCTTCCAACAACCTTTGCCAATATACTTATTATCCCAGTAGTGAAATGTTACTACCGGTTCTGTGGGCATGGCTTGGTGTGTGTGTGTGTGGGGGGGGGGGGTAATATGACTGAGAGGGCATGGCCAACTTTTTTTTTTACTTTTAAAACCTTTTTTTCTACAACTTCTTCGGCCGAAGAGATTGTAAAAAATGCCTTTAAAAGCCTCTGCCGATCCCAGCTGAGTTGCCTGATTGGCATAGGCTTTTTTTTTTAAGCCTCTGATGATCCCAGCTGAGTTGCCTGATCCACAGAGGCTTTTTCTTTTTTTTTAAGCCTCTGACAATCCCAGCTGAGTTGCCTGATCAGCAAAGGCTTTTTTTTTTCTTTTAAAAACATTTTTTCTACAACTTCTTTGGCAGAAGAGGTTGTAGAAAAAAATGCTTTCAAAAGCCTCTGGTGATTACAGCTGAGCCGCGCGATCATCAGAGGCTTTTTTTTTTTTACTTTTAAAAGCATTTTTTCTGCCGAAGAGGTTGTAGAAAAATGCTTTTAAAAATAAAAAAAAAGCCTCTGATGATTGAGCAGCTCAGCTGAGCATGGGGGGGAGGGATTTTTGCTACCGGTTCTCCAAACCACCCGCCGCCATCGCTACCGGATCGGGCAATCCGGTCCGAACTGGGAGCATTTCACCCCTTTATTATCCTCTTATTTTTTTTAACAAACTGCTGGTGATCAAACACAGTATTTGCAAATCCATAGCAGAATCCAACAGTACCATTTGTCTGCTGCTGCTTCCTGCACAAATATTGTTCAAGAAGCCATGCAACACATATCATGCTCAGCACAAACTTCTGACTAAGGGACTATTCACAAATTGTTCCTCATTTAAAGGACATATACAGGTGGGCTACAAGAATGCTTCCATGAGAAATAATTATTCCCTAGGATTCATTGTAAGGTGCGCACACATTTTTGTGAGTCATAGTGATAGAGGGATAAGCAAATTACACAGTATTCTTTTTGATCTATTATATATGCATTAAACATAGGCATTTTTGATATAAAAATTCTCTGTGCTGAATATAATATTCAATGGGGGCGGTGGGTATTATCTTGCCCAAAGGTGTTATTTTTATGGAACTGAGAAACATTAATGTATATTCAGAAGCATTCCAAATTTTTAGTAGCTACCTTTGAACTGCTGTGAGGATTTCACTGCATTTAGGCCATCTCAACTGTAAAACTTTGTTATGCTAACTCCTACATCTACACACCTCATTTGAAACTTGTGTACAATGGGAAGAAACAATAAATCTTATTTGTTGACAAAAAAATCTAGTTTTTTTGTTTTTTTTTACAATTTCACTATGCCAGGCTGTTTTAATGAATTGCAAGGAGGTGCTATGCTTTTGCAAGGTCTAAAACACTTCTTCAGATTCGTTTTAAAGCATGCCCACCCTACCCAAACTGGTAACATGGGCAGATGGCCCTTAGGGCTGAGGTGGGGAACGATGGCCCTTTTATGACTTATGGACTTCCATGCTGGCTCAGGAACTCTGGGAGTTGAAGTCCATAAGTCATAAAGGGGTTATTGTTCCTCACCCCCGTTTTAGGGAAAGGTGATATCTAAGGTTTGATTTTCCCAATTCTTTCCAGTCCCTTCTTTGGACTGTTACGATTATTCCTTAAAAGAGGAAGAAATGTAGTATCTGCATAATAAACTAATCACACTATATTGATTTTTCTTTGGACAACTACATAGTGTCAGTAAACTTTCACCAATTAGGAGTTTATTTATTTTAAATATTTTAGAACTGTAAATGTTTTAGGGAAAGTAACTGTTTAATGTTAGCATTTATACAGTCACTTGTTTACGAAAAAAAAATTGTTTCTAGAATATGGGATGGTGAATACAATACTATTAGTGGTTAATATGCTTTCTTTGGGCAAAAAGAGAGTTGACTTCACAAATACTGTATTTTTTGGAGTATAAGATGCACCAGAGTATAAGACGCAGCTTAGTTTTTGGGGAGGAAAATAGGAAAAAAAAAATCTGCCTACCAGGTATTATCTGGCTAGCATCTTTAGTCTGGTCAGCTTCAGCACATTAGTTTGCTGGTTTTTTATCCCCTGCTTGGGGATAAAAAATAGCTTCTAAGGCACAGCTGAGAGGGAGCAGCAATGAGAAAAGAAGGCAAAGCACGGGGAGATCGCTTCACTTGGCTAGCACCTAGTTAGGGCTGAAAAAAAGCTTCTAAAGAACAGCTAAGAGTCGGAGCAAAGCATGGAGATCACTTTACTCACTAGCGCCTTGTTAAAGCACAGCGGAGAGTCGAGGGAGCAGGCAAACCTGAGAAGATTGCTCGCTAGTGCCTCGTTAGCACCTTGTTAGGGCTGGAAAAAAGCTTCGAAAAAGCAACTTTCGGAATATAAGACGCACCCAAATTTTCAGCCTCTTTTAGGGGGGAGAAAGTCTTATACTCCAAAAAATATGGTATGTATGTATTTATCATTGGCCTTTATTGTAACACACTGTGCATTTTGAATCTATTTCCTGAAAAAGTAAGACAGAATTTATCTCTATTTTGTTCCACGAAAGATTTCTCTAGAATATTATACAAATTAGATTTGTTTTGGCTTCCTGTAAAAGCCAAAACTGGGGTTCACTGTTGTTTTAGACACCAGTGTTTATATGTGCTTTATACAATAAACGCATTTTTTCTTGCAGTAGTGGAGAGATACAAAGTGAGATTGAATTTTCCTTCTGCACCAATATATATCTTTTTTATGAACAAGTCTGGGTTCTTCAAAATTCTGGTGTAATATTGGATGTATCTGCAATATAGCAATAGGACTAGCACTTAGACTAATATACTGCTTCACAGTGCTTTACAGCCCCCTCTAAGTGGTTTACAGATTCAGCATATTGCCTGCAACAATCTGGGTCCTCATTTTACTGACCTCGGAAGGATGGAAGGCTGAGTCAACTTTGAGCTGGTCAAAATCGAACTCCTGGAGTGAGCAGTGAGTTAGCCTGCAATACTGCATTCTAACCACTGTGCCAGTGCCCCACGACAGCTCTTATCTTTAAAAATCTTACCTTTAATATCTTTAAAATGTGTGTCATTAACGTACCTTTCAAATCCATCACAGTTTTCTTTTCAGGGAAATGAATAGGAAAGTAGTAAAAGTAGTAGTAACAGGAAAGTAGTAAAACAGCCAGTTGGACTGAAGCACTGAGAAAAAATACAGAACATAACCACTTTTTAAATGTAATTATCACTGCATTAAGCAGGGTCATGTTAGCTCATCGCTAGAGTCCAGTGTTCTACTGATAAAATCACGAACTGTTGTCTAGAAGGCTGAGGGTCACAGTAATTTAAATGTGTTCAAATCAACTCTGATCAGTGATATAAAGCAGTTCAGTCATGAGCAAGTGGGTACCCTATTTGACTTTCACTTGACAGCCAAAACCTGATCTCTGTTCAATCATGTGTGAAATGAGATAGAAATCACTACTGAACTTTTAGAGAATAAGGTCATCTCTACCATACTGAACTGATGCCACTATTGAAATATTTAATTAATTGTCATTATAGTTAGCAAACAAAACCAAAGACTAGAACAGAAAGCCTATTAAAGGGAGAGGTAACGGCTTAATCTTAATATGCACCAGCTACTCCATTTCTAATAGTATGTCTTTCAATTTCCCCAAAATGTTCTTTCTCTACAGCAAAGGTTTTTGAATTTCTAGCTTGTTTTCAAGATACTGACAATGAGAGTGATAGTGGGATTTTTTAAATTGTTTTATAATAATTTACAAATTGTCTCCAGAAGTTGTGAATGCTCCAACACTAGAAGTTTTTAACAACAGATGGGACAACCATTTGTCTCAAATGGTATAAGGGGTTGGAAATGTTATAGGATTTCCTGTGTGAGCAGGGGGTTGGACTAGAAGGCCTCCAAGGTTCTGTTCTGTTCTGTTCTGTTCTGTTCTGTTCTGTTCTGTTCTGTTCTGTTCTGTTCTGTTCTGTTCTGTTCTGTTCTGTTCTGTTCTGTTCTGTTCTGTTCTGTTCTGTTCTGTTCCGTTCCGTTCCGTTCCGTTCCGTTCCGTTCCGTTCCGTTCCGTTCCGTTCCGTTCCGTTCCTTCATTTCGTCAAGCATGTATTTTATGACAGACATAAGTGTAAACATAATTATAAATACATGAAAAGGATACGAATAAAAGAAAACATTAGGACAGGGACGGTAGGCACGCTGGTGCGCTTATGCATGCCCCTTATTCTGTTCTGTTCTACCTCTACCTTTACCTCTGCTTTCTGTCACTTTATTATTGCGAGATGTTAAAGAACATAATATCACTATTATTTATGCATACCCCTTCACTACTCAGTTTGCTTGATTCCAAACACTTCCTTGATCTGAAAAATGAAAAACCCTCCATACTATTCCTTATGGTAACTTCCTTTGGAATTGAACTGAAGCACGGGAGCAAGAGAATCTACTGAAGAAATAATCAGACTCACATAGTCCTCTTGCTTGTTCGCAATTAAAATGCATGCTAACCAAAAGAAACAAGTTCTTTTCCATCAAATTGAATGAGAAGGATTAAACATTGCCTTAATTTGTGGTTCTATCTGGTCCTATGCCATTCAATAAAGGAGAAAAAAATCCATTCTCTTTGTAATTTGAAGCTTGCTGTGAATGTTTTCCCTATCTGTTCATCACAGCACAAATTTTGAAATAGCACTCTTGAGAAGTATATTGCTCCATTAAAGCATATTTGTGAATAAAAGTCATAATGTGGCTAGGACATACAAGAGTTATGAATTATCTTGGTATCCCTGCATTGCCTTTTTTTAACGTGGGTACGGCATTTGTCAATATTTTCCAAGAGAATGGGATCTACATTCTCTACATTTTATAGTATTTGAATATTACATTCATTCAACAGGAAAAAAGCACCCTTATTTTTCCTAAACTGAAACATAGAGAGATGGATTATTAGATATCCACAATATTATGATCATCACAAATTCCATGGACAAAGGTTTTAAAAGGTTTAAAAAAACATTTTAAAAAAAATTCTGAGTCTTCATTGTCCAAAGTTTATTTTGTCACTGTGCATTCAAACAAAACTCAGCAGGCATTAACAATTGAATTCTACAAAGTGGTTTCTCATTTCTATTTTGTAAGTGTCTCAATACTAGTTATAGTTAGTATATTCAATAGATTTTTTTTCAGTTAGGGAACTCTTATCCTAATATTAATATTTTACAATGAGAAATGTATGAACATGAGAAAGAAGTTTACATTTGTTGATGTAGTAGAAGCATGATAAAGAGAACAGACCTGAGTTGTGAAATGTTCTGTACAATTATAAAGCTAAGCAAACTGCATACAATAAGAATGATTTATGAAATGCGGGAAGCATATCTGAGAGTAAAAGAAATGCTTAATGAATGGCTCAGCCCTAAGCACTGAGTAAGACAAGGATATGTGATCTCCTGCTGAGTATTTCATTTATGGCTAAGTGGGTAAAGAATATTAATGATGGCATTAGAGTTGTGTTCTTGAAATGTGGTCGAACTTTTATAGGCAGACAATACCACCTTGTTGATGAAGAAACAGCATAATGTATAGCAAATAAAAACAGGGACATCTATGAGGGGGGTTCAAAAATCTGCAAGGGTGAGACTCCAGTCATGTGATTGCAATTGCCATTTCGATTTTTTAAATCAATCCCAGAATGCCTTGTAGGATGCAATGAGAATAGATATGAAAATTAACGTAGGAAAGACAATGGTCGTTATGTTTGATTTGGAAATGGAATGAATGGAATTATAAGTTATACATAATTAGTGAAAAAATAGTGTACCTCAGTAGAATGCTTATTAAAGATGCAAAAATAAATTTCAAGATATGCAAATATTAGTAGAAAGATAGCACATACTGTAAGTGCAAAAAAAGGGTTGAAAAAGCAAATATGTGTACAATACTGTGCTTCTGCCCACTTTGTTTCATGGAAGTGAGAGATGGATAAATGTTGAATGCAGTGAGAAGAGGTTACAGGTAGTCCTCGACTTGCAACAGTTCATTTAGTGATCATTTAAAGTTACAACAGCACCGAAAAAAGTGACTTATGACTGTTTTTCACACTTACGACCATTGCAGCATCCCCATGGTCACATGATCAAAATTCAGATGCTGGACAACTGACTCATATATATGAGGGTTGCAGTGTCCCTGGGGTCATGTAATTAATTACCTTTTGCCACCTTCTGACAAGTCAATGGGGGAAGCCAGATTCATCTAACCATGTTACTAACTTTCGAGTTGCAGTGATTCACTTAACAACTGTGGCAAGGAAGCCGGGCAAAATTCACTTAATGATTGTCTCACTTAGCAACAGAAATTTTGGGCTCGTAAGTCAAGGACTACCTGTACTTGAGAAACAAGGGTGGTCAAAGAAGAAGAGGCAGAGACCAGAATGAATGGATGTGGAATGAATGTGAACAGAATACAAAAGTGACGGTGAGGCAGGGGTGAAATGCTCCCAGATCGGGCCAGATCGCCCAACCTGGTAGTGATCTTGGCCATTGGTTCGGCAATCCGGTAGCAATGGCAGAGCAAAGCTCCGCCCACCCGCCCAGGTGTCATTACTTCCTAGTTTTAACCAGGAAGTAATGTTTTTTTACCTTCTGCGCATGCACAGGTTTTCTGCATGCGCAGGTCTGCGTGCGCACATGACACCCATGCACGCTGCGTGTGCTTCCGAACCGGTAAAGAAGATAAGTAGATTTCACCCCTGCGTTGAAGTGGTTTGAGACTGCAGGGAGAACACTGGGAAAGTCATAGTTGCATGGAGCTAAACGAGAAAAAAAGAAAAGTGAAAACTATGACGTGCATCTGCCTTCGAGGCAGATTTTGACTCCTGGACACTGTCTAGACAGGTCCCTGTGGTTTTCCATGTCAAGATTTTGAAATGGTTTGCCATTGCCTCCTTCCTAGGGCTGAAAGAAAGAGTGATTGGCCCAAAGTCACCCAGCTGGCTTTGTGCCCAAAATGGCAATAGAAGTCATAGACTCCTGATTTCTATTACTGCTGCACCAAATTGGCTCTCAACCCCAAATTACAAAAAGCATATTATACATCAATATATGGTCATAATGTAAACAAGGATGGTTTGTAATGAAAGAAAAGTACACTTGGCTTTCATGGCTAAGGTGGCACTTGAACTTATAATTTCCTCTTTTCTAACCTGGTACCTTAACCACTACTAGACCAAACTGGCTCTCTGTTATCCTTTTTCTCCTATTTGTAGAATAGGAAAAAGCAGAAAAAGAATGGGGTGGGGGGGAAGCATTTCCACTGTTGCTAAAGCAATAGCCAAAGAAGCCCAAGTTTAGCCGGGTGGAGAATTCCTCATTTGGAGTTCTAGGAAATTCAGATTTCTAATGCTGGTCTTACATTAAAAAAACATCTAAGTTAATGTATGTATTTCAAAATCATCTACCTTTTTTATTCGAGGAGAGTAGTTTATATTCTCTGAGGAAGCCCTTTGTTTACAGCTCTAATATGATGTCCCCACCCCACCCCACCCCTCTTCTGTTATACAGGTAGTCCTCAACTTACGACCGCAATGGAGCCCAACATTTCTGTTGCTAAGTGAAACATTTGTTAAATGAATTTTGCCCCATTTTACGACCTTTCTTGTCACACTTGTTAAGTGAATCAGTTGTTAAGTTAGTAACAAGGTTGTAAAGTGAATCTGTCAATTCCCCATTGACTTTGCTTGTGAGAAAGTTGCAAAAGGAGATTACGTGACCATGGGACACTGCGATCGTCATAAATATGAGTCAGTTGCCAAACCTCTGAATTTTGCTCACATGACCGTGCGGATGCTACGGTGGTCGTAAGTGTGAAAAATGGTCATGAATCATTTTTTTCAGTGCCGTTGCAACTTTGAACAGTCACTAAAGTAACTGTTGTAAGTCAAAGACTACCTGTACTGAACAGTAAGCAAAGTAATAAAACTTTTTAGGATCAAGATAGTGCATTTTAATTAACCTTATAAGTGGTACATTGGCTAGAAAGTCAATTCTAATGATCTTTAACTTCCTGGAGCACTGTGACAAGAGAGGTTGTTAACTCTATGAAGAAATTGTGTCTCTAAACTGATTTAAATTGACTGGCTGTCAGGTTATCCCATGTTAAATATTAGTTCCAAATGCATTGTTACAAACCAAAGGTATACAACACAGCATACCCTGCTTGTTTATACTGTAAGCCCCTAATTTGAAAAATGGAAGGGAATTTAGCAAGTGCCTCTTTCCCTCACTTGATTATAACACGGGGTCCACCCGCTGGGGAGGGCAATGGACTTCCTACGATGAACCACGCAGAACCGCCCAGATGCTGAGCAAAAAAAGCCTAAAAGGCTTTTGTGAGTTGCACATTTTTAGAAATAATTTGCTTACAGATATTAGCCACGTGCTGAGTTAAATATTGATTTTTGTAGTTCATAGGAGCCTTCTGAAGCTAAAGAGGATTTTCTTTTCAAATGTGGGAGTCACTTTGTTAAGGACTTATAAGTAGCTAGTACTTCATGTGGATAAGACGCATCTCCTCTCTCGGCTTCAGAAATAAAATGTTAATTTTGTGCAAAGTTTGAACAAGAATATATAACAATACATTAAAAAGTGAACATCCATTATTAGAAAGTGGGAGTTAAAACATATGTTGCCCTGTGAAATTCCTCTGGTTCATACCATACTCAACAATAATAACAACACTATCATTTTCTTCAAGGAGGAATAGATAACTTTAATATTTATTTGGACTATTTAACTGAATCGTTACTGAGGGGTCCTTGGTGGTCTCTGAGCTTGCTTGTTTCTTGTTTCATTGTCCTAACTAGATAACATCATCAGTGGTAGTAAGGAGTCCTGTTTGCTGTCAGTTTACATTCTGGTGTCTTGCCTGTTTGTGTGGATATGGATGGTTTTAGGGATTCTTTGGTTGGGTTGCTTACTGATGGTTCTTTGGCAGTTTCTTAATTGGGGTATTGCTTACTTGATTGTTGGTCTGAAGTTGACCTTGGAGTAGAGGTAGATTTCAGCAGGTTCTGACCAGTTCTGGAGAACGGTAGCAGAAATTTTGAGTAGTTTGGAGAACCAGTAAATACCACCTCTGACTGCCCCCCCCCCATCTATTCTCTGCCTCCCAGCTGATCGGGAGGAAATGGGGATTTTGCAGTAATCTTCCCCTGGAGTGGGGAGGGAATGGAGATTTTACAGTATCCTTCCCCTGGAGTGGGGTAGGAATGGAGATTTTACAGTATCCTTCCCCTGCCATGCTCACCAAACCACATCCACCAAGCCATGCCATGCCCACCAAGCCACGCCCACAGAACTGGTAGTAAAAAAAATTTGAAACCCACCACTGCTTTGGAGTTAATCTATGCTGATCTGGGTGCCGATTACTAGTGGAGAAATGCTGAAGTCTTTTTCTCTTTTGGGCTTGTTGATTGTCTCTTTTGCATAGTTATAGATGTTGTTAATGTCTATGTGTCTATTGATGGCTGATTTGTCAGAATGCCAGGCTTCTAGAAATTCCCTGGCATTTTTGGACTTGGCCTGGTCTAGGATTGTCACATTTTCCCAATTGAAACTATGGTTAAATCTGTCTATGTTGTGAAATTAAAGACTTTTCATCATACCTTCTGACTGCCAGTTGGTTACTACTTAACTTATAATATCTGTATTTGAATAAACAAATATACTAGTTCATTCAGTTCTACAATTCCATTTTATTTTTCATCGGTTCACCTATGTAACAGACAGCTGTTCAACGTGTTCAGACCTTACTGAACTGCTTGAAAATTGGGTTGAATTAGGCCTTACCTAATATAAGGTATTGTTTGCTTATTTGCATTTTTCCTACAAATCTTAAGAGTTTCTCTAGATCTGCAAATATGCCCTTTGTTTGCTTGAATAACTCAATTTTCTGCTAAGTAAGACCCCATATCAGAAAATGAGGTCCCTTACAATAAATATTAACCTTTCCCAAATTGTGGTCCATGGCTGAGTAAAATCCTTGTAAAGCAACATACTGCTCCTTAGAAAACATAGTCTCTAGAAATATATATATTTTCTTCATCCTTTGGATGAAGCAGTAGACAGAATGTGAACTTGAACTATGTACAAACGATAAACATGTAATTGTTTACTGTTACTGAAATTTGAAATGAAAGAAGAACAAGTAAAAGACTATGGGGGGGGGCGAAAGCCCTACTAAGCAGGTATATACAAAAGTATGAAGGCTATTGCTTAACGCATTGTAAGCCGTCCTGAGTCTCCAGAAAAGGGCGGCATATAAATCGAACCAATAAATAAATAAATACATAGATGGGGGCGGGGCCAGTCAGAATTTTTACTACCGGTTCTCCGAACTACTCAAAATTTTTGCTACTGGTTCTCCAGAACTGGTCAGAACCTGCTGAAACCCACCTCTGCTGCAAACAGATGCAAATGTTGAGTGATTATAGAGTTCCCAAAATGTGATTAAAGGGCTGCTGGGGAACTAGATGTCAGAACTTTAAATATGGATCATAAGTACCTTTTTGGGAGTTTGTTCTAGTTTTGAATGATTCCTAGGTGACCAGTTGTTAAGCAAGAATGACCTGTAATTAACAGCCATCTCTGGTCTGGAAATTGCTTAACACATTGTAAGCCGCCCTGAGTCTCCGGAGAAGGGCGGCATATAAATTAAAGCAAAAAAAACAAAAACTGCTGTTTTTTCCCTCAACACTTGTATAGTGTCAAACAAGCAGATGTCTTAGTCCAGGGGTGTCAAACTAGCACTGTCATGGCCTGATCACATGGCATATTGTGACTTTTTCCCCCTTCGTTAAACCGGATGTGGGTATGACCAGCACGTGACACATCGGCCCATGGGCCACAAGTTCGACGCCCCTGCCTTAGTCATTTAGAACTGCTGTCTATCAGGACAAACCAGTGTTTGGATTCTAGGCAAAGATTTCTTTAAAAAGGGAAGGAACCAGAAGAAAACATCCACTATATTAAATTTGTGTGTATGTTTGTTGGTGATTTTGAGTCAGTGTTGATTCTTGGCAACTGCTTGAGCAAGTTGCTGAAGTTTTCTTGGCAAGATTTTCAGAAATGGTTTGTCATTGTTTCTTTCTTAGGGCTGAAAGACAGCAACTGGCCCAAAGTTACCCAGCTGTCTTAAGAGTCAGGCTTAAGATTCCAGCCTGATACCTTTACTACTACACCAAACTGGCTCTCATATTAAGTTATTAACTAATTAAAATTAATTGCCTGTAAAGTCAGGTACCACATTTATAAAATCAATTGACTAATTCCCATCTGCAAATATCAATTATCTTTCTCAGAACGTATTGAGACACAATACTTACACATAGATTTCTATCCACTTTCTAGCTTTCAATAAAAACAGCAAAAAAAAAAAGATGAAGATGGAACAAGGGGGAAAGAAATAGCTGTGTTGGGAAGGAACAAACACAAAAAGGTGAAAAAAAAACAAATGGAAACAAAGAAAATAGTACAGGCAATATCTCAGGAAAAAAAGAAAAATAAACAAAGACCTTTTAAAAAAGCTAATAACCTTTTCTTTTTCTTCCTTTACTGTAGTCCTCGACTTAGAAATATTCATTTAGCGATGGTTCAGTTCAATGGAAAAAAATGACTTAAGACCATTTTTCACACGACCACTGTAGCCATCCCATGGTCACGTGATCAAAATTTGGTTGCTTAGCAACTGGTTCATTATTTATGATGCTGCAATGTCCCTGGGTCATGTGATCAACTTTTGTGACCTTCTGACAAGGAAAGTCAATGGGGAAGGCAGATTTACTTGATTATGTTACTAATTTAACATCTGCCGTGATTTACTTAATAACTATGGTAAGAAACGTTATAAAATGGGGCAAAATTCACTTTTAACAGTTTAGCAATAGAAATTTTGGACTCAGTTCTGGTCATAAATTGAGGACTACCTGTATTTCTCTTTTGTTCTGAAAGGAATGCAGTTCCAAGTAGCTTCCTTTCCTCCTCAACAGTGATTAATTTCAAATGCATCCATATTTTGAAGCAAAGATGCCTGCTGTTTGCTTCTCTTGATACTTCTTCTATTTTCAACAACATAGATAAAGGTAAAGGTTCCCACGCACATATGTGCTAGTCGTTCCCGACTCTAGGGGCTGGTGCTCATCTCCGTTTCAAAGCCAAAGAGCCAGCACTGTCTGAAGACGTCTCCATGGCCATGTGGCCGGCATGACTAAATGCCAAAGGTGCATGGAACGCTGTTATCTTCCCATCAAAGGTGGTCCCTATTTTTCTACTTGCATTTTTTACATGCTTTCGAACTGCTAAATTGGCAGAAGCTGGGACAAGTAACGGGAGCTCACCCCATTACGCGACACTAGGGATTCAAACCACTGAACTGCTGACCTTTCGATCGACAAGCTCAGCATCTTAGCCTCTGAG
Source organism: Pituophis catenifer annectens (assembly GCF_029215685.1). Lineage (NCBI taxonomy): Eukaryota > Metazoa > Chordata > Lepidosauria > Squamata > Colubridae > Pituophis > Pituophis catenifer. Next base: position 63,105,479 of record NW_027256886.1, read on the forward strand.
CCACCGTGTATTTATACTATATATTTTAATATATATATTAAAATACAATATATTTTAATCCAAACAAAGATGACTTCCTTCCTTCCTTCCCTCCTTCCTTCCTTCTTCCCTCCTCTCTTTCCCTCTCCAATATGACTGAGATTTGCAAATCTACGCCTTTCACAATTCGTATTCAACAATAAAAATCATAATGAAATAATTATTTTGAAGAAAATAAATGGTTTAATAACTGTTCCAGCCCAACATCTCTCATTAAAGGTAACAGAAATTTGGATTTATAAGAGCAGTCTTCATAAGCACTGGAGAGCTTTTGTGGTTTGTAGTCTGCAACATTGGTGTAATGCCATTATTTGGAATTAGACAGGAAAACAGCAAACTTTTAAAGATTGATAGCTTGATTATGTGACATTGAATCAGCGCCAAATAAACAGATTTTCTCCATAACTATCTATCCCTAAACTGATGTTTCCGGCCTTACAGCAGTATTTTAAGCAGGCTGAATGTAAAATTTCAAACTTGTGTAATGGTATCTAAATGTGGCAGAAATAATTAGTTTATAAAGAGATACTTACACTAGTCATTTGCAGAAAAACACAGAGGTTTTGATAATGAGTTTCTTTAATGTACAAGAAACACATTCAAGATTGTCCTTGGGGGAGGGAAATGTAATTCTGTATAGAAGTTTCTGCAGGTGTTAATATTGGCAGTGATCACTCAGCAAAAGGTTGTTTGATCTGACCCAAACATTCTTAGCATTAATGCATACACTAATTTTTTTAAAAAAATTAGAAATATATAAAATAGATTTCTTAATAATGTCCAAACTAGTTGTTTTACAAGCAAAATTTGTGAGTTTCACTCTCTCAGTAATAATGGGTCCAAGCATTCTGCAAGTTAGCCCATTTGAGGTAGCTTTGTTGAGGAGAGTAACTTTACCAAAGACTCTAAATCACTTTGTGATATTTCTTGATCAGAAATGCATCCAACAAGAAAATAAACGAAGACTGGATATCCCATTTCAACCATTTGTTCAACAACACAAAAAACTTTTTTCTGCAAGAGCTTTATTCTTGGGTATGTCCACATCTTTTCCTTGTGTTATTTAAGTACAAATGACTAAACAAGTCTCACAATGAGATTAACTCCTTTCGCTACAGAGCAAGTTGCTGCTTTACCACAGAAAACACTGCCTTCCAGTGTTTCTCACTCCCGCCCTCACACCTACACAAGAGCATCTGTTGACAAGTTAAACGAGAAGCAAAACTACATGGACATGATTATTTCATCCCTACAATTTTCAGGAGAGATTGATGACAACACGCAATTATCTAAATTGGTACAAGTAAAGAATTCTTACAAAAAATGTGCACCTTGACTTCTGTACAGAAAATGCAGGTCAAAAGTTCTCTGCTGATTTTTTTTAAATTTAGAAAATTGGACATTCTTCTCAGTTTTGTTACAACTGAAACCCTGTGATTAAGATCAGAATAAACTTTAAATAAGGTTTAAAGTAAAGAAGGAAAGCAGAAAAAAAAGGGGGAGGGAACCCTCCTAAAGTGAACTTCAATTTCTTCTCTAGGTTTAATTTCACCCACGGCTTGATGCGTATTTTATATCAATATCTGTATTTGTATCTATATCTATCTATTCATTGAAACTGAAGTAAATGTTTTCTATCATTGCAGTTTTCTTTATTTCACTATTAAAAATAAAATATGGTCAACATATATTGTAAATATTAGATTATTCTTATAAAGCAATCACCAACGGCTCTGATTTTACCAAGGTAAGTAAGCAGGCCTGAAAATCACATCAAACGGAATGTACTCAATTTAGCAACATCTCCTTAAACTAGATTTTACTGCGTTAAATGTTCAGTGAGCAATTCCACTCACTTCTCAAGTATACTTGAGAAGAGCCATTGCTTGCAATTCACATGCAGAAGGACACTGCTTCAAACTACATTGGGTTCACACAAAGATTGGGAAAAGACTCCTGCATGAAAACTCACAGGACTGTTATCGGTTATTATAGGCCAGCCTTTCTCAACTTGGTATCCAGATGTAAAGGCTTTCAGCTACAAATGGCTGCAGATTTCTGAGAACTATACGCATCTGGAGGACACCAACTTGAAGAAAACTGATGTACAAATATTTAATCATTCAGAGATAGACTAATGATATTTTAAAATGCTGGCATTTCAAGGCACCAAGAGAAGAGCAAATCTTGGACTCCTTCAAAGTTTGAGAAAAGTCAAGTGAAATACCAAAGGGTTTATCTTGTACCCTCCTACAAGAAGATCTTGCATATCTCAGTGAAGCTTTTAATCTATCTGTTATATGAAAGAGCATATTGTGAATTATCACATCTCCTTTTAATCAAACAGATGGAAAGGCATTATAGATATAAGTTCTATACAAGGAACAAATAAAAAATCAGCTTAGTTATGAGTCCCTAGTTGGAAGACCCCAAAAACCAGGCTAGATATTGTAGTTAAGACACCAGGCTAGAAAACAAGAGGCTGTGAGTTTGAGTCCCACCTTAGCCATGAAAGCCAGCTGGATGACTTTGGGCCAGTCACTCTCTCTCAGCCTAACCCATCTCATAGAGCCATTGCTGTAGGGAAAGTAGGAGGAGGAAGGTGTGTTGGATATGTTTGCTGCCTTGAATTATTTGTAAAATAATAAAAGTGGGATACAAATAAATAAATTAATAGATGGTCATGGACAAAAACTATCTTTGTGTGGGTAGGAGTCAAAAATGACTTAATGGCTCATACTGTAGTCAATCAACCAATAAATATACTGTAAATATTTGAGCTATACGTAATTTTCAGACAGAATGGACACAGATTTTAAAAAAAAAAAAACTCAATCTGCCAGGCACCCTGTTAATAACAGGAAGGTTTTCTTGTCAATATCTTTCTTTGCATTTTTCTCATTGGCTTTCTGAGAATGACAACAGCTGTATATGTTGCCATAGAAACTATGAGCATCTGAAAAATATCTAAAACCCAATAGCTTTCAGAATCTGTTCTGGTTTGTGACACATTACTGACATCGCTCATAAAAAAAAAAAAGAGCAGCCCTATAATATACTATGCCTGTATGTTTTCTATATTCTTTGAAGATACAGAAATGTCATCATGGTATCAGCCACTCCCATGATAAACAAGCAGCACTGAAGACTATAATATTATTTTTTCCCTTACATTTGAAATGAGAAAACCACCTCCATGGGGACTATGTCCACCAAAGAGATTTTTAAAAGGGTTAGTTTCAAAACGGTTTGTCCAATAACATAAAATCCATGTTATTCATTCATACAAAAATGTCCTAGGGCAGCAGGCACAGTCTTTGTTTTCTTATTTTGAATCAGTAAACAACTACATATGGAGAATAAAGTATTCTTTCAAATATACAAAGACATCATTTTAACTTTAGGCAATGTAGAAAGTGTGTTAAGTTCATTTCGTTTAGGGATTCATCAAAACATGCCATTTAGCAGGGGATGTCTAAAATGTACATACAAGTGCATATTGTACACAGCAGGCATTTAGTAATTCATAGTGTCTAGACTTTGTTCTGAAAATATTGATTTTTTAAAATACATGCTTGTTAAGTTCATGTATTTATATTTCCAATATCATCTCTATCCAAACTGAATGGGGGGTGGTACTATGACTTAGTTTCTTCTCAATAGGTTATTTTAAAATATTTTGCTTATTTTAATTGTATTGTGGATGCCTTACTCTTTGCCACCCAGAATCCACTGGGAGTGGGATGGCCTAGAAATGGTGAACATAAATAAAGATTTCCCTTCCCAATGTATTCAGTTTTGTGTCAGATCTTTACTCTCAAAGGCTCAAAATGTAATACAAGATTCAGGTGTATAATGACAACAAGGAAATTGTATCTTAAAGAACTGCACTCTGACAAAAAATTAATTGAAATGCAGTCTTTTTAAAATTTAGAGATACAAACTGAAATTTCAAATCAATATTCCATTCCTATATTTGCTTTAGAAAGTTACTCAAGCTATAGAACCTTCCTCATAGTTGAGCCATATTTAAACACTTCGCTTTCAACTTTAAATATATTAATTTTGAGACATTTCTCACTGAAATTAATGTAGTTGAAACTCGATGATAGTTTTATTAAGCAATCTCATCAGTTGCAAATAATACAATCACTAGTAGGCATGCCCAATGATTCCTTTAAGCATTAATTAGACAGGGTTTATGGGTATTTTCACATGGCATATAAAGATACATTTCTTATTCATACTTAATTTGTTTTTGAAATGCAGTGTACATGTACAAAATATTGATCTATGAAGACTGAAGTTATATTAAATTGAAATCACTGAGACTTAAAAGCAAACAAGTAGTCTATCTAATGAAATTTCCATTTTTTCCAGGGTTTGGAGATGATAAGATTTTCACATTTTCAAGCAGGAATTCCCTTTGGTGATGCACATAAGGGAAGAACAGAGCCTTTTATCTCTTTCTGCTACAATCTCCCCATCTCTGTTCCCCATGGGCTGCAAAAATCAAATACCCCAATTTGAAAACAAATCCTGTCTTGACCTACTTGGAAAATATCTCACATTTGCATCTAAACAAGTGACAGGTCAACAGCTGATATTTATCACCCTGATGCCTACATAACTGACACAAAAGTTAATACAAGGATAAGAAGATGCTTAAGAGAAGCAACACTGAAAGGACTGGACTGAAAATCCTTTATTTTCTGAAGTAAAATTATGGGATTCAGACTATCTTATAAGGTTTGATGTTTTCCATTATTAAAAGGGTTAAAAGACAGCATAGAAGGCACCTGTCTATGGAGGTCATGGTTGTCCCAAAGATGCTTTTTCAAGAGGCAACTGGACTTCCTCTTCTTCAAAGAAAAAAACAAGGAAGTCCAATTGCCTCTTGAAAAAGCACCTTTGGGATAGAAGGCACCTCCTCTCCTTCCCCGCCCTCCAACCAGGAACATGTACCTCTGATACTGGACCTCCTCCACTTTGTAACATCTCATCGATCAAGTCTTAAAACATCAGTCACTAAAGCCAAAAGAATCCAACATCCAAAGCACTCTTCAAATTAAGAAAGCTGTGTTTGGTATAAATAAACATTTAATTCTATGCAAAAAAAAAAAAATTGAGAATATGATTCACTGACTCCTAGAAATTCTGGCAGACAGATCATCTAGGTTTGAGAATTCCAAGTTCAAAGGACACTTACAAAATTATTCAAGGTATGGGGGAAAATGGAATCATGTTCCCTTTCGAAACCTTAGAAATTGAGATTTCTACAGGATGGAATTGCTTCAGGAGAGATAAAATGAATAATTTATGTACAAAGAACATAGGAGTTTGGGACAGTGGTATCATATGTATTAGTCATAACAAATAGAGAATTCATGCTCAAAAGCAGAATGCCACTGACTACTGCTGTTGCCAATTTTGGACAGACAGGAATTCAGCACTATTGTTCTCAGGTCCAAATGGACAGAATCTTAGGACACTGGGATGGTATATAGATGCTACACTAAACAGTCCAATCTAGCTGGATTGTTTTGTTGTGTAACACATGCTCAGTTATAATTCTAGGCAACATTGCAGAATTGCTTGAATAATGCTTTGCTTTCAGCAAAACACTGTCATTGGTTCCTATATACTGTAGACTTTCACTAATACAAAAAAAACGTGCTAATAGAAACTGTATGCCAGTTGTCAAAACAAAGAAACTATGTATAGATTCTGACACATTAGCTTGGCTTCTCTGATAGTTTTTCTTCACTGTCATCTGTTAATTTGTTGGGAAAAATGTACCTACATGTTGCAGGTAATGACTGTAAAAAAAGCGATATGAGCAGGAGGAATTCTAACTACAAACAGCCGAGAAGCAAATGACAGACCTTCTTGGGATTTGTGAGTTTAAATCCCCAAATACTAACTTACCCAATCATAGTTCAAGTTGGAAAACCAAGGCAAATATCTTGACCACAAGTTCTTTCTGGTTTGCATTTAAGATCAGCTTTTCTACTATGGATCGAATCCCACAAGGGACTCCTTTTTGTTGCAACCAAGGGCCTCTTCTAAATTAGCAAGGAACCTTGAAGGAGACATTTTTTGGGGCAATCTAATCTCTACCTAACATGAATGCTGGTACAGGATCCTAATTATTTGCCTCCTTAAAGGGCATCGATCCTTAAATATACATGTATTAAACAGTAATATGGGACAGCTCTCCCATATTTTATAATAGCTCTCCACTATTCCTTAAATGATTGCTGAATGCCTCTCTTCAGCTACATCATAATAGCAATAGTACTTAGACTTATATATCACTTCATAGAACCGTGATGGCGAACCTATGGCACGTGTGCCACAGGTGGCACGCAGAGCCATATCTGTGGGCACGTGAGCGTTGCCCTAGCTCAGCTCCAGTGCACTGATTTTCATGAAATCAGCGCTCCTGGCCAGCTGATTTTTGGGCATTCTGGGCGCACTGGAAGTTGGGATATGGGTTGTTTCCGGCCTCTGGAGGGCCTTGGGGGGGAGGCTGTTTTTGCCCTCCCCAGGCTCCTAGAAAGCCTCTGGAGCATGGGGAGAGCGAAAAATGGGCCTTCTAGTCCCACCGAAAGTCAGGAAATGGGCTATTTCCGGCCTCTGGAGGGCCTCCGGGGGGGTTGGGAAAGGCCATTTTTGCCCTCCCCAGGCTCCTAGAAATCCACTGGAGCCTGGAGAGAGCTAAAAATGGGCCTTCCGATCCCACTGGAAATCGGGAAACAGGTCGTTTCCAGCTTCTGGAGGGCCTCTGGAGGGGTGGAGAAGGCCGTTTTCACCCACCCCAGGCTCCTAGAAAGCCTCTGGAGTCTGGGGGGGTTACGGACACATGCGCGGGGGGGCGGAGTGCATTGAATTATGGGTGTGGGCATGCACACGTGCCCCCGCATTCCCCCTGCTTTTGGCACACCACGGTAAAAAGGTTAGCCATCACTGTCATAGAACTTTACAGCCTTCTCTAAGCGATTTACAGAGTCAGCATACTTGACTCCTTGGCTCCAACACTGGAAGTTTTTAAGAAGAGATTTACAACCATTTGTCTGAAATGGTTTCCTGCCTGAGCAGGGGATTGGACTAGAAGACCTCCAAGGTCCCTTCCAACTCTGTTAATCTAACGTTGCTCCCAATAATCTGAGTCCTCATTTTACCAACCTCAAAAGGATGGGTGAGTTAACCCTGAGCCGGTCAGGATAGAACGTCTGGCAGTCGGCAAAATTAGCCTGCAATACTGCATTCTAACCACTGCATTTTGATGGAGCGTTTTGCCTCACCAAATTTTATTTTTTATAGATTCATTTTTTAAAATGGAAATGGGCTACCTCAGAGCAAATTGTCAAGATGACTGTTATTATGCCAGAATTATTCTGGATCCCATAAGCATTTGAGAAAATAAAAACAGTAATTGTTTAGGTGTCGGCCCATCTCTAAAAAAGGAGGGGGGAATGTCACCAGAGGAATAGAGAGTATCCTGGGTGACTATTAAGGCTTATAAGGAGCCATCTTGCTTGTTTGGCTTCTGGTACCTGGATATTAACATTCATTCAACATGAAAATCTTGATTGGAAGTATGTCTACCACTGCTATTATATAACTGGATGTTGTGTTCCTTTCCTGATTATTATGGCAATCCCTTCACAAAGCCCATTGCAGTTGCAGCAAAAGTTGCAGAAAAGACAATTAGGAGCTGTAAAGATTCTCAGTCATCCAGGTCATGGTTGTCCCAAAGGTGCTTTTTCAGGAGACAACAGGACGTTGTTTTTTCTTTTGAAGACATTTCGCTTCTCATTCAGGAAGCTTCTTCAGCTCTGACAGGATAGTGGGGAATGGGAGGATTTATATTCCTTGCAGACAGCTGGTCATTTGCATCCTTTTAGAGCAGGGGTGTCAAACTCGCGATGACACGTTGTCATTATGTGACATATTACAACTTTTCCCCCTTTGCTAAAATGAGGATGGATGTTGCCAGCGCGTGACACATCTAGCCCGCAGGCCACAAGTTTGACACCCCTGTTTTAGAGGTTCATTGATGCACTTGGAGGTTTATCTGTGTCCTCAGGTCACCTGAGTAGTGCTCCTCGTTCCTGTAGTCTGCAATTTTTTCCTCTGGAAATGCATTCCTATTCCCTTTGAATCAGGGGTGAAATGTTCCCGGTTCCGACCGGATCGCCCAATCTGGTAGCGATGGCGGCAGGTGGTTCAGAGAACCGGTAGCAAAAATCCCTGCGCCCCCCTCCCCCCACCATGCCCAGCTGAGCCGCACGATCATCAGAGGCTTTTTTTTTTACTTTTAAAAGCATTTTTTCTACAACCTCTTCCTACGAAAAAATGCTTTTAAAAGTAAAAAAAAAAAGCCTCTGATGATCGCGTGGCTCAGCTGGGATCATCAGAGGCTTTTCAAAGCATTTTTTTCTGCAACCTCTTGGCCGAAAAGGTGGTAAAAAAAAATATTTTGAAAAGTCTCTGACAATCCCAGCTGAGTTGCCTGATCGGCAGAGGCTTTTCAAAGCATTAGAAAAAATACTTTGAAAAGTTTTTTTAAAAAAGTTGGCCACGCCCACCGTCACATTACCCCCCCACCCGCACCAAGCCACACCCACAGAACCAGTAGTAACAAATTTTACATTTCACCCCTGCTTTGAATAGTGTGGGAGTAGAAATGGATTTCCAGATGAAAAATTGCAGACTACAAGAACCAGGAACACTACTTAGGTGACCCTGAGGACACAGATAAACCATCAAGTGCTTCAACAACCCTCTAAAAGGATGCAAATGACCAGCTGTCTGCAAGGAATATAAATCCTTCCATTCCCCACCATCCTGTCAGAGCTGAAGAAGCTTCCAGGATGAGAAGCGAAATGTCTTCAAAAGAAAAAACAAGAAAGTCCAGTTGCCTCCTGAAAAAGCACCTTTGCGACAATTAGGAGCTGGTTCTTTTATAAAAGTGTATACAAACACTGTTAAAAGAAGCTTCGCCAAGTTGCAAACGATAAAATAGAATTACCATACTACTGTACTGAAAAACAAAGAAAATTGATGGGAAAATGGAAATAACTAGGCCCGTGATGGCGAACCTGTGGCACGTAGAGCCATATTGGTGGGCATGCGAGCTCAGCTCCGGCCAGCTGATTTTCGGGCCTTCTAGGCCCACTGGAAGTCAGGAAACATGCTGTTTCCGGCCTCTAGAGGGCCTCCGGGAATGTGGGGAAGGCCGTTTTCACCCTCCCCAGGCTCCTAGAAAGGCTCTGGAGCCTAGGGATTGAAAAATGGGCCTACCGGGCCCACAGCGCCATTGTGTGCCAAAAGCGGGGGGAGTGCAGGGGGGGTCGTGTGCGCATGCATGGGGGGCCAGGCTCATAGAATTAAGGGTGTGGGCACACAAGCATGCGACCCCCTGCACTCCCCCCACTTTTGGCACGCGATGGCAAAAAGGTTAGCCATCACTGAACTAGGCAATTGCTAAGGAAAAGGAGATAGGTCTTGGATGGGAATCTCCACTGTTCTTCTGTCCTGTAAATGATGATAAGGCCAAGCTTGCCAATTCTGTTCCCTCCCAACAAATCATGGCAACAAAAGGAGGAGGCAGTAATTGCCATCTTCTTGTAATCCGTATTGTGTCAGGGTTCCAAGTAACATATTGTTAGACTCCAGACAAGAATTATTTCTGCAATACTGGTTTCCTTTCCTTGAAGTTAGAGGTGTTATGGGTTTTGGCGTTTTGAGATTTTTCTTTTAATTCCCTTTGGCTATTGTTTAATCGTTTAAGCCTACTCAAGAGAAATCTCTATGTTGATTAGTACAAGATAATTAGCAATAATTGTACCCTAATGTACAATTTCTTCTCTGGAGAAAAAAAATAGGTTGAACAAAGGTCACTCCTTGCATTTGCTACTCTACAATATTTGTCATGGGATTCAATAAAAAATATAAATGTTCTTTTTTAAAAAAAAAAAAGAAAGAAAGAAAGAAAAACATGGCAAAAAGAGTAGACGCTGCTTATCTTCCAGTGTCTGTTACAGTGTCCAGTATTTGTATTATAGAAATAAAGTATTTTGTGGCAACTTTCATAAAATTGAATTGGAAGCAGCTTAGACAGATCCCTCGCTAATTCACCAAAGTATAAGAAGCAGGAGGTAGTGTAGCACAATCAGATATGCAACTTTCTGTTATTATAGCTGATTTCAAGGGGGAAAAAAATAGTTTTAGCTTTTCTGTGGAATTGATTTCCTGATCTGGTCTACCTCGTGAGGTAGACACCCAGACTGAACTATCTATCGTTGCAGGCACATGTAAGAGTCTCCTGGAAGCATTGACAGTGAATAAATGTTATTTTGTACACTAGACAGGATGGCTGATGGACTGTGTCCCTCTAGTGTCTTTCTCTCCAATAGGTTATATATGCATATAGTTTTCTCATCTATGAAAATGAACATATTTTTAGTTATTTTGGTAAATTACCCATGAAGCAACATCAAGATTGGTTACACTTCAGAATATAAAACCAAACATTGATGTTGTGATAAATGAATACACTGCCAGCTAAGCGGCCAGCAAAAAATATTGAAAAAGTAACATTGCTTACTAATAAAGATTTGTTAATGTAACAATTTTAAGTTTAATAACATACCATGATACTCTTATTTTCTTTATTTCTATTTCACTACAGATCTGTGTGTCAATGTACAATGAAGCTTTAGTATTCAGACTTTCAAGGTAATGATCTACTCTGTCATTTCTTATGATTTGAATCAAAGACCCTCGATTCATGCTATTTATAATCCACTTTTCTATTTGATCAATAGCATTTTCAGAAATATTTCTTACTACGGAAATCCTAACACTGCTTTTAAATCATGCCATGCTAGTCCATCTAGTAAAGTATGATATATTCTGCATAAGATCTTTTCTCAGCCTATTACAAAATTCCTTTAAATGGCAAATGAAGAATCAGCTAGCAACAATTCTCCGTGTACTCAACCACTGAACCATTCAAATTTTCCTTCCATCTTTCTTTGCATTAACAATAATAGCCTTGTCACAATTATGAAACATAATTGCTAGCCATAATTCAAATGAGGTTATCCTACCTTGCTGCCTATGAGATTGCCTTTAAACATCACATTCAGATTTAACTGTTGTAAAATAAGAATGTTTGATCTAAACAAAAAAAAGAGAACACATTTCACTGGTTTTTAAATAGTGTCAGAAAATAACAGTATATTTCTTAACTAAATGATGTAATGAGTCCATAATTTTCAAAGGCTTATACCACAAAATTATGACAATATCATAACCTAAGCTAGTATGTTCTTCCTGTTCCTCATATCTGTTCAACAACAAATTCTTCTGATTTCACTTCACTTTTCAATTTACTGCTAAATCATATATTTTAATTAAAATTTTAAAACGATGGCAGGTAGTAGAATTACATGCTTACAAAAATACTATACATCCAAAGATTGAACAGACACTTCAATCAATTGGTATCATAAAAGTACAAATTATAGAAGAACAATTTTAAGAATATTCTGGAGCTGAACATTTATTATGTCAGTTAGTTATGAATCATGGCATCTTCTGTGAAAATCAAGGGTTATGATGGCTAACAAATATACATCTATAGTACTTACAAACTTATCTCATTATTGCCTTATGGATTAAGAACACCATCCAAGGCAAAAGGTCATAATTTAGGAAAAAGACAAAAATATGGCTTTACTTTTAATTTATATTTTTCACTTCTATTTTTAAACATTTCATGAATTCTACCCAACTATGACTTTCTCAATCTTCTTCCTCTCGTCTCAGTCACCTTTTCTTGACAATTTTGCTTTGCAATTAGATCCTTATTCATTCTCTTTATAGTTAAAACCATCTCAGTGGTGTTTCTGCACTGGCCCCTTACTTTTGGAATTCAACACACCTTACCTTTTCTTGTTATATTACAAACATTTCTTAAGTACTGCATTCATCTTATTTTTATGTTTCTCCTACCCACCTCTCAATTTCATGGAACAAAGCAGATTGAAGCATTCTCTTACACATTGTTTTGGCTTTTTTAAAAAAACAGACATTAATTTCTCACAGCTACCCACTACATTTCTGTGAGCATTTACATGCCTTAAAATTTTGCCATCCATGTTTCCACCTTTGGTAAATATTCTGCAAGGATACTTAAGTGCACTTCTTGCCATTTATGTATCACTTGCAGCTCTTAATGTATTTTCCCTGTCAAACACATTTTTTTGTGTGTGTTGTGATACATTAATATTCAGATCCTTACTCCTAACTGCATTGTACAGTTTGACATTTCCTGAAGATCATTCTGTTTCTCGGCCCATAATGCTATCATCTGCATATGAAAGTCTATGAACATTCATGTCCTCAACTAACATCTCTCCAACAGAAGCATTTCTTTTACAAATATCCATAAATATATTAAACAACCAAGTTGAGAGATGGCCTTTGAGAAGTAATCAAGAGGCTGTTAGAAAAACATCAGGTGCACAAGAAACATGTCTTAAGAGGTGGGAGAGTGTTGCAAAGAGACCCAAATTAGTTTTACCAGATTTCTGGATTATAAAATAGAAGAAGTGAAAACATGGACAGACTTGCAAAATTCTGTTATTATGGCCTATCTCAGTAATGAATAGTTCCTGTGTAGTGTGTGTTTCAGATCTGGTCTAACCTGAAGGGCTGACACAAGGGGACATTACACACACTTGTGTTGGTTCCTTATCAATGTTGCACACTGCACCTTCCTTCCCCACCATAAACCACACTGCACTTTCCAAATGTTCCCTGCTGGTACTTCTTCAATACAAATTATTCCAAATATCTTTCCAAGCATATTTAATAAACTAATTTACCTGCAGTTTTTGCATTCACTCTTTCTATCTTTCTCTTTGTATAGAACAAAGGAAACACTCAGACATTAAACCATTTCACACACAACCATTTCAGAAGTCAACCATACCCATATTTTAACATTTCTTCTCCAGCTATACCAGCTATACCTATTTTTCATTTTTCTCATTCTCATTTTTTGTAGCAATCATTCTCTCATATGCCTCTTTTCATTGTTCATTCATTCATTCCATTCGTTTATAATTCACCCATTAGTCATCCATTCATCTATCCATCTCTTCATCCACAGCTTTATTCACCTCATAATTACATCAATCAACCTTTTTCTATACATTTCCTTAGCATAATTTCCCCTACTCCTGTAGCAATCTGAAAACAATTAAATCATACTTTAATCTAAGCAGCTTTCATGTTCCATTTACATTTATTCCACTTTCTTGGAGAGTTCATCTATATTCTAAAACTTGATCATATTAGATTCGAAGTTTTTTTTTTCCTGCACTCATTCTTAGTGTACCGTATTTTCCGGCGTATTAAGATGACTGGACGTATAAGACGACCCCCGACTTTTCCTGTTAAAATATAGGGTTTGAGCTATACTCGCCGTATAAGACTACCCCTCTTCCAACGCACACCAAATAAAAATTAAAAAACATCAGATTTGATTTCAATATGGTAATTTTAATTCAAATGCTTATGACATGCAGGTACTTAGCAAGAAAACTGTCACTTATAAACGTAAGGCTGTTTGTCATCAAACATGTAAACATAAAACAGTGCAATTGGATTAAACTTTTCCTAATTCACTCTAAAGCTGAAAGGAAGGATAAGACAATGGGAGTTGCCATGCTGTTTGTTTTCTAAGCTGTCAACCAAACTGGAACTGATGATGATAGGAGGAAGATAACAAACAATAGAGAGAGAGAGCAAGTGTCGGGCAAGTCCCTGGCACTTTACACACACACAACACAACACAACTGGCTCACCCACAATGTAAAAGCAGCTGTGCTAGACCCAAAATGGCCCCTGCAACAAGCAGGAACCTCACACAGCCACAAAAAGCCCAAAAAACCAACTTTCACACTTTACACACACAAAATTCCACATACAGCTTTGTGAGATTTTGTGTGTTTGTGTAGTTAGAGTGAGACACTACAGAAACACTCTAAATCTCAGAAAGCTGCACAAATATTATTTTATTTTATTTTATTTTTATTTTTATATGAAAGAGTTAAATTTAAAACTTCCTAAACTTTAAATGGCTAGGTCTCAAAAAAGAACTAAAAAAAACCCCAATTAACTATTTTTTTAAAGCTCCCAAAGGGGAAAAAAACTTACCCAATAGAACAGGGGTCTCCAACCTTGGCAACTTTAAGACTTGTAGACTTCAACTCCCAGAATTCCTCAGCCAGCTTTGCTTTGCTGGCTGAGGAATTCTGGGAGTTGAAGTCCACAACTCCCTCCCTGTTTGATTGCAGGCAGGGAGATTCAGTTGCTTGCTGATGCAATGGATTACAGGCAAGCGAAGCAAGGGAAGCGTTGCAACTAGCAGCAAGCTGGAGGGGGGGATTTTAAATGGCTTTTTTAACAAGTGATTTTTAAATGGCTCTGACGATCCAAACTGAGTTGCTGATTAGCAGGTAACTCAGCTGGGATGGTCAGAGCTTGGCTCGTCAGAGCCTTTTGGGCTGGTCTGCCTGGTTACAGGAGAACGACACCCGGCGTATAAGACAATCCCCGACTTTTGAGAAGATTTTCATGTGTTAAAAAGTCATCTTATACGCCGGAAAATACGGTAGTTTCTTTCACATCTTCCTTTTATTTCCAAGACCATTTTCCCTAGATCCATTCCTGACAATATGAGAGAATGAATTCTCCACCAGACAAACTATCATTATCCCTGTAGCCTTCACTAATTCTCTATCTTACCTAATACATAAACAAATGATGCTTTTCATTCATTTCATTCATGTGAACAGACTTATGCTAAAACCATGCATTCAAACATCATTCTCGTTTAATTTGGAATCTCAATGTGGTCCAATCATTTTTTGATACTCTTTCACTTCATTCCAAGTCAACCACTTATGTCAACAGAATACATTTGTGTGAAAAAAGTCAGAAAAAAGATGCAACTACAAAGATTTTCTGCTCAGAAATGAAGTAGCCTAATAGTTTGTGAGCATTTGTTCCCAGGTACACTTGCATAATATTGCTTCCTCTATCTCTTAATGCCATGATTTTTTTCAGAAGAAAATATAATCCTGTTTTCACTCACTTTTGTCCTCCCATAAAGACATCTGTTGCTATAAATATTCTCAATATAAATGGAGATCAAATGCTTAATAAGATCTACGTAGCTTTGGCTATTTTTTAAAAAGAAAATTATGCCCCCTTCATGTAAGATAAGGAAAGGCTGCCCTGTTAAAGAATGTACAAAATAAAAAATAGCATTTAAGGGGAAAATATATTCACCCATTGCATAATGAACATGGTTTCTGAAATCTTTCAAGGTTCCGGTTTATTGAAAACCATAGCAGCAAAAATTAGATTTCCCCTATGAAGCGTCTGAATGTAAAACAGGCAGCATCTGACTAGACATAATTTGATCTCCTTTCTAAGCAGTCTTGCATTCCCTCCCACACGCCATGTCCTTTGAACTTCCCACCTACTCTCCAAATGTCCCAGAATCATTGGTTATTGCCCTTGCTCCCAGGAGTTCAAAATAAGTAGCAAGTGCTACAATTTGTAAGTTTCAGATGCATTACTTCTACTTAGCAGAACATATGCATTGATTTCTGAAAAAAGGATACTGCTTGAAATGTTCAGATCTACTCAAAACTGTTTAGGGTAGAAGGAGGCTGAGAAGCAATCTTTATATTTAGCTTCTTCTTTTTTTTAAAGTTAAACTAACCAACCAACCTTTTACCTAATGTATAGCACCAGTTTTATGCTGAATCTATTACTTGTAAAAATATTTTGTAGAGCAAAATTTGGGATGGGCAACATTCAAGAAACTAATGAGAATTCTGGATATAAGCAGCACGACAGTATCATATTTAAAGCAATGTTTAGGCATGGTACATGTCTGCCCTGCCAGCTAGACCATATAGGAAACACAACTAGATACATTAATTCTATTTTATTTTAAAGCTACAATATCAGAGTCTTGAAAGTCTGAAAATACAAACCTTTAGCATCTCCTTTACAGCCTGAGAAACTAGGGAGGGTCCTTTCTGAGATTCTTTCTCCACCCATTATGCAGTTGCAGGCTATGCCCTCTCTTACCTGATGTTCCCCACGTTGCCCTACCTCTCAAGGTCTTTCTCACATACCATTACAGCACATAAATACATGTGCATTATTTCCAAAGTTTAAAAATAGTTCAAAATTATCCTGATGCTTTGAATAACTACATCAATTCTGCTGGCTTTACTCTCTATTACAGGCATACCAACTTTTAGTATTCCAACAGTGTGTCTTTACATCATGCTCAAACATGTCACAATACCTGAAAGTAAACACTAAACATTTCTCTAGAAGTAAAATGTGTTTACCGAAAAATATATATATAGAGACATCATTGTGTAGTATACTACATTCAACCAGCTTTCAGATGCACAGAATCTTGCATGACTCTGTCCCAAAAATATCACTGTACAGAAGCCAACAGCTAGTTTTCAGAAAAATAAAAATAAAAATAGTGTGGCTGTACCCATGGTTTTAGAGAAGCAACTCTCATAATGTCATTCCCAAGCTAGGAAAGTACGATAAGTCTCTTTTTGAATTTTTCCTCTTTCCAATAGTGATGAAAAAGTATAGAATTGTCCCAGAAAATTACTGGCATTTCTTTGGCCAGAGCTAAGAAACGTAGGGAATTAAACTGTTTCCCCAGCTCAGTCTTGTTACTCTGAGATTCCTTCTGCCAAACAGCCCTTAGTTCTAATGGCTAATTCTGCTCATTTTAATTTGGCGTCAGCAGAAGCAATCCTCAGCTGTCTTCTCTCCCTAAATCAGAGGGGACAATTAATGCATTGACTAGCACAGGAGTGGGGAACTATGGGCCCTTTTATGACTTGTGGACTTCAACTCCTAGAATTCCTGAGCCAGCCATGCTGGCTCAGGAATTCTAGGAGTTGAAGTCCACAAGTCATAAAGGGCCCATAGTTCCCACCTCTGGACTAGCACCTGCCTGGGTCTTCAAGGGAACCACCAGCCAACCAGCTTAGTTTGAAAGCCTGCCCTTCCTTACTTGCACACAAGTAGGACAAACTGAAGTATGCTTTGCTCAAGAAGTAATCATTGCAGCCTTGTTGCTTTCAGTCACATAACAGGTTGCAACCTAATATATGCATGAGGTAAAGGTACTGAAGGGTGAGTATTTCCACACGCTTCCTTCAAAACAGAGTGAGATAGAGAGACCGAGACATCAGCTGACAAGGAATGGGACCTGATGATAGGAAAGTGACAATTCAATACATTCCCTAGAAATGACTGGCAGATGGGGCTATAGATCAATTACTTTTGTAAAACATATACCTTCCTCAAAATATGGGAAGTCAAGCATATGGCAACAGGAGCACACAATATGTGAAGTATCACAACCTTTCCCATTAATTAACTGATTGGGAATTAAACTCTTAAACCTTAACACCAACCCACTGCTTATCTTTTATATATCATGCATTTTATAACTGCAAATTTTTTTTAAAAAAAGAAAAAGGCACGTGTGCAATGTATTTCTTTAAAAAAAATAATAAAAGTGTACCATTAAAAGAACATATTGTAATAAAACATTGCACATCCCTACTCCCAAATATTAATTTTATTAAGAACATGGAAAACAGTATTTTGGCCAATCTATCTATTTAAGGGAGAATATGCCTGCCATCAAATATGAACAACTTATGTTTGAATAATTATGTGCCTTGAAAATAATATATCATCTAATTCAAATAACTGAGCAAAATTAAAATGCCTTATGGTTAGGAAAGATAACTTTGTTGAAATTAGTCTCCTAACACAGTCCCTTTTTCATCCATCCCTTCATGGATGCTCATGTCTACAGGTTCAGGCCAATAGGTGTGTCAAGGACCATCTATATTATTAATTATGTTAGGTTTAGATTTGTATTGGTTTATTGATTGAGTCAGGAGGAATGTCTGATTTTTCCATGTTATCTGCTAGCATTATAGATCCATTATATATCAGAAATGTCTCTATACTTGCCTGTCAAATCTATAATCCTCAATTAATGAATAATAAACAACAGCAGAAGTCTTGACTTTCTGAATTTCTACAGTGTACTGGTTTTCGTTACTCCTCTTGCCCAGAATATTCAATCTCCAAGTGAAATTAATAAAGAAGAGCATCTTGTTCTCTTGATAGTTATGGTCTCTTGGTAAATCATGGCTTTCTCTTTCATTTCCCCTCCTACATTTTTGGTGGAATAGTTAAAATAGTACAGCCTTAATGATGGCCTTGCTGATGCCCAGATTATGTGCCAAAATTCTCTAATATTTAAGGGGTCTTATGAAGTATATGCTGAAAACGAATCTACCTTTATTCATACATAGGCATACTCCAGTCACTCAATATCCAGGTGGCCTTAAGATAGGTATAAGAATGGTAGGTACAGGACTCCCTAATAAGTCTTTCTTGATCTTGACAAATTGCTCAAATGGAACACTAAGCAGGACAGCAAAGAAAGGACCAATTCATTCTTCAAAATCTAAAAGAGATACAAAGCTCTCACTGTACCAAGACAAGTTCATTTCCTCTTATTCAGTCCCATCCTTGAGGTGACTGGCCCATGGTCAAGAGCCTAGAAAGTCTAAGCATTCCTTCTGATATGCATTCACAAATTAAGTAGGAATGATTTTCTGGTTTACTGGTTACTTTTTAAGCAACTTTTTATAGCCAGGAACCTAAAAGTCCCAATTTAGAATTCTCTGATACAATGGGCCCTGATTTTGTGGGCCTGAGATACAGCATGGACTGAAGCAAGATGTGAGATGCTAGCATAGTTTAGTAACTCTGTCTCCAGTGTTGCTGGACTTACAATTTCAAGCAGTTTCTTCTTGCCAAAACTTAGAACCTAAATGTAGGAAATGTAATCACAGTGGATTCCTTGAGTAAAGACATCTACCACTGGCAGCTGGAAACGAGAAATAGATTCCAAAAATATCATGTCTCCAAAAGCATAACAAATCCCTGAATGAAAGGGAAGATTATATTCCTAGAAGAAATAATTATTAACTGGATTACATTGTGGCTGATGGAAATATGCAGTCATAAAATTGATTGATCATATGTACATGTGCAGGCTTTATAATAAAACTGAAGAATGCTTTTAACTTTAATTTACAAAACTTGTATGTAAATTGATAGTAATAAATAAAAATACTCTAGTTGGAAAACTTTAAAGTAAGGCATTATAGCAGCATTTTCTCATCCGCCATAATGTCTTAAAAAATCTATTAAAATGACATTTCCTCCTACATTATCTGAAAATACAATCTTAAATCCAATTGAATTACAGAATGTATTTAAACCCTACAATTCATTCCTTCACCTGCACTGCAAAAGTTACAACAGGAGGGGGGAAAACAGCAATGTGAAATAACTCAATCCAGGATTTTTTTTTCTTTTAATTTATCATGTGTAAAAGACAAGAAAATAAAAGATATTGCAGTGAGATCTAACCATCTCAACTTATTTGAATTAGTTGACTTCAGTACATTGAAAAATGGTTGAGAAAATATGGAATCTTAGTTTCAATTCCCCATGGCCATTCTCCTATGGAACTAAGAAAGGAATAAATAAACATTAGTTCATGTTAGGAAACAAAATGTTGCTACAAAACAATCATGGTTTAAATTAGGGACTGGCAACCTTGTATTGGTCAGATTATAGTATTTTTTGAAATATGTAGCTTTGGATTACTTTCCTCAATAAATAAATGAACAATGTTTTTGACTCATTTGATTAATTATTTTTATCTAGTTTTAGGACATGTGGAGGACATACCAGTTTAGGTTATATTTATGCAGAAATACTGAAAATCCAAGAGTTCACAAACTTTTAAGCACCACTGTATTCGTATTTGGGGCCATAACTTTATAGAGTTTGGAAAGACTAGATTTGGGAAAAATAGGCACACATTTATTTTAATGGTCTAAAATGTAAAGAATTATTTTATTCTGTTTATCCCTTTAAAAATAGGGATAGACAATCATATCATCAATTAGTTTGCCACTTAATGTAATTAATACAATTCATAGAAACTTCAATGGACCCAAAATGATATTTGGGAGCCACTTGCAGTCATTGTGGGTTAGAATTCCTAAATAAATGAAAACATCACACTATTAATTATTTTCATCCTCTTTTTCAATGTCTATTTTGAGACTCTTAACTTAAAAAGACCTCTAAATGTGTTCAGCAGTTCTCAAAATCAAGAAATAGTAGGAGAAGAGTTTATAATACAATTGCTTCAATATTTTAAATGTTTTTATGACTTAATATCCCATAAAAAGAAAAACCTGATTACACAAATTCACTCTTAGGAAGGCTCTCTGAATTATTTTCTGTTTGTTTTTAAAGTCAACGATACTAAGACTCAATAATTATGCCTAAAATGAATCAAGTGTCAAGTTGAGCTTCAAGTTGAGCTTCAATCTTGATGACATATCCATATAGATTCTTGGTTGGGAATATAGAAAAGATTTATCCTTGATTTCTTCCCACGTATTTCTTGATTGCCTGGCCTACTAAACAATCCTGAGATTCCCTAGATATTGCTATTGAAATACTAATTAGTTCTAACCCTCCTTATTTTCCAAAGGGCAGGATAGGATAAGGCACGGAAGATTTAAGAAGACTGGGAAATTCTGCGAGTTGAAGTTGACATATCTTAAAGTTGTCAAGGTTGAGAAACACAAATTCACAGCAATCTTCAGTAAGAATACATTAATTTTCAACACATTAACACAACATAATTGAGATGTTTTTTCAGTTAATGCTGATAATTTAGGCACTTATAGGTAAATGTGGAACATCAGAAGGAATACAATATTAAAGAGATGCTAGCTGATATGAAAGACATGTAGCCTAGTGGATGAAATGATGAAGAGTGTTAGCAAATTAACATGTGGCACCAACCCACACAGGGTTTAAAATCAGAACATTTGCCCAATGCCCCTTTCAACTCCAGTCAAATCTTTAGCTTTGGGTTAAGTACAGAATATAAAGAAAAACCTATTCAAAGGGTTCAAGTGGAGAAGAGAAACACGCCCTGGCACCAGTGGTGGGTTGCCCCCTGTTCGGACCGGTTCATAAGAACTGGTAGTAAAACTGGTGGGAGGCCCCGCCCATTGTCCCAGATGTCATCATCAGCGATCTGCGCATGCAAGGCATGCGCACGATCCTGTTGCGAACTGGTAGTAAAGGTAAGTAGAACCACCCCTGCCCGATACATATCTTTCTCTCTGCTTCTGTTCCACCTTGCATTATTGGAATATACATTCAATAGTAATTTCCTTCCTCATCAAAATTCCCCACATCAGTGGGGAACCGATGTCAGGGCAGAGATCATCAGGATGTATCTCTCTGGTCCTTCAAGAGATTTTGATAGTGAGAATTAGGAAGAAGGAAAGTTGCATGAAAAGAGAGTACTCTGAAGCATGGAAGAAACCTGAGCATGTTGCTCATGCTTCTCTTTCTGAAATGTCTAGAAGGGCTCTGCTTCATCAACCATTTCTATCATGGCACCTGCCCCCTGGAACATCATCCCACCCCTAAGATTAGACTTGCCCCAATCTTGCTGGCCATTCACAAGGAATTAAAAACCTGTAGATTTTAAACCTGAACTGTGTTGTTGTAACTCTGGCTCCAGAGCCTGTCCTCACGGAGGAAGATGACTCTGAAAGTGATGAGGAGGAACTGACAAGGCCTCCCTCTCCAGGACCCTCTTTTCTGGCAACACCTCAGGTTCCAGCTGAAGGCCAGAAGGAAGGCATGTCGGAGCACCCACTAATAGGGAGTGATGAAGATCAATCTTGGATTGATCCCAGGCAGCGTCGAAGAGAGAGGCGTGCGCAGCAAAGGAAGAGGTATGGAAGGGCCAGAGATTGCTGAGACACTGAGCCATGCCCCACAGGGAATAAAAGTGGGTGGGGTTGCTCTGCAGGCTCTGTGATGGACAAAAAACTGCATATCGTGAGCTTCGGATGGGATATCTTTCGGAATTAAGGCTTGGACTTTGTGAATGACTTCTGATTACTCTTTTGTGCCTTGTGAACTCTTGGTTGCCCCAGCAACGGACTACAGATACACTGACTCCTGTTTCTAGAGGTGATAAGAAACTTGGCAAGCATTCGGAAGCCAGAACTTTTATCTGCCAAAGGATTCAGGTCGGCTTGTAAAAATAAATTACTGGTAGACGTCTTTTGCTCGTGAGTCTGCCTATGTGAGGAGGGGGGACAGAACATGTGTTTTATTAGGGTTGATATCACAAAAATTTGATAAGAGAAGTATGTATTTAGCATTACAATGTTTTAACAGCAGCGAGGATTATCTTCGCACAATATTGGGAAGATGAAGAAACACTTCAAGATGAAGAGGTAATTAAGAAGAAATTAGACTGTGCAGAAATAGACACTTACATTGAAAATCAAATAGAAAGAAGACACAGAATATTATCAAACTTGACATTTATTTTACCAATGGTTGGAAAAAAGGGGTGGAGAGTAAGAATGGCATTTGTATTGTTAAGCAAATTAAATACCCAGACCACACAATTTTTATTAAGCACCGAGGAATGCAATTAATAGAAAATTAATAAAATCGATTTTAAAAAAACAAAACCTGGTTTTACCATCAAGCCTGGGTCCCTAATAGCCTGGGTAAGTCCATTTCTTGGTCATGGTTATCTTTTTTTTTTTTTTAAATTGAAAAAGTTTTACAAACATCAATTTTTCCCCCATTTCCCCCCCCCCCCATCCCTCCCTAACCCCCCAAACCCTCCCTCCCCATGACTTCCCCAAGGTGAAATCCATCCACATTATATTATATCATACTTTACCAACCCTCTATTCTCCTCCCTGTGCACTATACATTTCTACATAACAATAAGCTATTTTGCCTCCTATAAACTATACATTTCTACACAACATTTAGCTAAAAGCTATCTGGTACTTCCTAGTTTGGTATTTATTCTGCACATAATCTATCCATTTCTTCCACTCCCATGCATAAGTCTCTTGAGTCCGGTCTTTTAAGTATGCTGATATCTTCGCCATTTCTGCAAAACTGGCCATCTTCAAAGTCCATTCTTGAATTGTAGGCATATCAACCCTTTTCCAATATTGACCAATCAGTGGTTATCTTAAAATGATAAAATGATATGCTATTTTACATTATTTCTGTTGGTTTTAATTTTGGTTGTTTTTACTATGTTTTTAAGTGTGAGCTGCCTTGACATCATGTGTACGAGAGGGCGGCCTCATAAATTAAATAAATAAATAAATCTCTTCATCCCGGGTGTTGTTTCCCAACCTATTGTACATGACTAAGGCTTTCATATGAAAGGAGATTCCTGCATCACACTCTATCCATCTCAATGGGTCTATGTACTTACTACAAAATCCTGTTTTTGATTATGCAATGGGGGTTTAATATAAATATTCAATTCTACTACGTTTTCCAAATAGCCAAGGAAATACCCAGCGAGGATGTATACAAATTGCCATTTCTGTAGCTATAGTGTGAACAAACAAAGCTGTCAAAAGCAACATAACAAAATGTAAAAATAATTATGATTGGCTTGTCATGGTTTCTCCGGGGGAAGGAAGAAAATATAACCATATTGCTCAGCACCTTTTTCTAGATAACATGCTTACTGTTTAAACCATCAGTGCTGATCTCTTCCTATGATATTCAATAATTTTGTTTCTTGGAAGGTTTTTAATTTATATTAGCAACTTTTTCATTGCTGTTTCCTGTAAGCATGATTTTTGTTTTGCTTTGTTTTTACGATTAGCCTGTAGTGACAATATAAACAAAAGACTCAGATTTCAGGCTGTATTAATCACCAGTTAACAGCGCAGTGATGCATAAAAGCCAACAAGTCAAGGGCATATCCTCAGGTTTTTAACATGCTCCTGTGCATCACACAATGTTCTGGACAAAATGCACTTAAAACTAGCTAATGAGAATTAAAGATATTAAATGTCATCGTTCGATTTTGTGAGATGGTTCAAAGATTTACAGTAGTTTGAATAATAATGGCTCGTATCTGAGTTAGACAATAAACTTTGAACTATAAAATAGCAGTGATTAACTTTGCTTAAAAATATTTGTAACCTCTGAACTTATTCCCTGTTTGACCTCTCAGAGTTACTGAAAATAAATTTTCTAATCAGTGCCAGGTACATAATATAAATACATTTTCACATACAGGTAGTCCTCGCCTTCCAACAGTTTGTTTAGTGACCGTTTCGAGTTAAAGCAGCACTGAAAAAGAATGATTTATGATCATTTGTCACACTTATGACAGTTGCAGCATCCTCATGGTCGCACGATTTAAATTCAGATGCTTGAGAATGGGTTCACATTTATGACGTGATCCTCTTTTGCGATCTTCTGACAATGGGGAAGCCAGATTCACTGAACAACCGTGTTACTAATTTTAACAATTGCAGTGATTCACTTAACAAATGTGGCAAGAAAAGTTGTAAAATGGGGCAAAACTCACTTAACAAATTTCTCACTCAGCAACATAACTTCTGGGCTCAATTGTGGTCATACGTAAAGGACTAAAAGTATATTTAAGGTGGTAACACCTCAGTCTCCTTTTTTTTAGACATTTTCTCATGATTGAAAAAAAAAATTGAGAATGTACATGGATCTTCCACATAAATATGGGTAGAAAGTTTAGATGGAGATAAACAGTTCCTTCACTGGGTCCAGATTTCTTATTAGGAAGATAGGATTATATACCATATTGTTGTATATGCATGTTTGTGATATACGTATGACTTCATAAAAGACAATTTCTTAACAAAATCCTGAGATCTTCAGTTTGCTTGTTACTTTTAAAATCAACATCAATAGCACATTTAAAGCATCCATAGCCAGAAACAAAAAAGCAGAAACAAAGAATTCTAATTTTGCTGAAATAGTATGAACTCCTACTTATTTCAACAATTTTCATGGAGACTGAGTCACAATTTCTTACATTTTCAAAATAAAGATGACACAGAGAAGTAGAAATGCAAGTTGCCCACATCTGTGATTTGGTAGTCACAAAATGATAAATAGTTGGCCTAAATCACAGACTTCCTTCAGATACATATTTTTAAGGGTTTATGTCAGGGGTGGGTTCTACTTATCTTTACTACCGGTTCGCATTGCGCCCGCGTTCGCTTCACTCACACACGCTTTTCTGCGCATGCACAGATCCCCTATGATGACGTCCGGGTCAGTAGGCGGAGCCTCCTGTCGGTTTTACTACCAGTTCTTGCGAACCGGTCTGAACCAAGGGTAACTCACCGATTTATGTCATCTTACATTCTAGAGTAATTCAGCACATTAGTACACAATGGAATTTAATAAACAGACTTTTATTTTAATGCTACCTTCTGCATAGCAAATTGAAAAAGGTGAGTCAGTAAATAGTTATGTATGTAATGTACATTTCATGTGTGCATTTCAAATCAGAGCTGAGCTTTATTAATTGAGTCTGAAGCAACCAGAACATCTACTGAAAACAGCTAAATGTCTGATTCAGACATTAATGAATTTTTTTTAAAAAAAATTTTTGACAATTTTCTTCTTTAGAACATTTCCACATCAGTATACATCTCATATATATCTATTTTCCCCCTTACTTCAATTTACCTTTATCTATACATGTGGTTCTATTATTTATTTATACATATTAATATATCAATATACTAAATTACAATGTGTCAATTCCTTTTCTACAAGTTTGTTACTAAGTTCTAACTCCTGTAACTTCATTTAATCTTTCCTTACCCTTTACACCTATCCTTTAACCATTCCATTACCATATAATACTCTGTTTCTCCCTTATCTTGTATTTCTTTTGAGAGCCTATCCATCTCTGCGCGCTTTAAAACTTTCCTTATCACGTTTTCCTCTGATGGTATATTGTTATTCTTCCAATTTTGTGCATATATTATTCTTGCTGCTGTTGTGATATGTAGAATTAAATATTGTATTTTTTTGGTCATAATTCCCTGAAAATATTCCTAACAAAAGTAATGAACTTTTATTGTAAGGGAAAGCTCTGAGAAAAGTTTCAGTGTTGTTCAGTTGTCATGGTAGTGATTTGTGGGTGTGAGCAATATGTGCTGATACTAAGTGTGAAACTTTTGTAACACATTTGCCACACAGTGCTTTGAAAGTGTTCATGCTAAATAATGAAGCAAGTGCACATGCAGGAAAAAAAAATCTGTCCACTTTCTAACTTTAAAAAAAGTTCTGTAGAATCTACAAAGTTCAACACATTTGGACTGCTACATAATACTGCTTAAAATCTTTTCCCTTCACAGAGAATTTAATCATGCTGATGTCATCCAATTTTCTTTTTCTCTGTCAAATGAAGGACAAGGGGCTATGGAAATCCTAAACTTGTCCGGATGCTGTGATCAACTGATTGCAGGCAAAGAAGCTAAAACTCAAGTTTATATAAGATAGGAGATAAATCAATCCAAGTTTAAAAGTACAGCAAATGATAGATGGGATCGTGTTCCCTCTGAAGGATAAAGAACAGGTTAAGATGATTCATATGGGAATATACAATAAAATGTTCAGGGTAAGAAAAAAAAGAAATAGATCAATAAGTAAAACCTACAAATCTAATAACACCAAAATGTAAAGTAAGTTATAATGAATTATATCAATGTTCATGGAAGCAATTCTGTAGAGATTCTCAATCATCCAGGTCATGGTTGTCCCAAAGGTGCTTTTTCAGGAGGCAACTGGACTTCTTTTTTCTTTGAAGACATTTCAGATCTCATCTAAGAAGCTTCTTCAGCTCTGACAGGATAGTGGGATAGAATCCTTCCATTCCCCACTATCCTGTCAGAGCTGAAGAAGCTTCTGGGATAAGAAGCGAAACATCTCCAAAGAAAAAACAAGAAAAGTCCAGTTGCCTCCTGAAAAAATGCCTTTGGGACATGGAAGCAATTATTTCTTTAACAATCAGCAACTTTAAGAAAATCCAGAAGGAAAAGAAGGTCATCAGCATCCGCTTCTAAAAAGTCAGTGAGAATGGGGGGCGGGGGGCACAATTAATCGTGACCTTGATGCAGCCTGGGAAAGGATCTGAATTTATATCAGAGATCACAGAAAATTCAAATCACCTTTAAGCATTGCAGTTCAGTATTTCAAGCTGTCAATATATTATACATCTTTACAAGGAATCATGCAGTCTGGCTTTTGTTAGAAATACTACCAGGAACATAAAACTAAAAGATTATCCCAGTCTATGTTTATCTGTTAACGACAGAAGAGAATTTGAAAGAAGTCAGGAGAAATAGGTCTCAATGTGTCAAGTCTATTGATTCAAACTACTCAAAACCAATTTGCAATTAACTACACCTTACTCCTTAAGGTTCTTTATAGTATGTGACATAGCACTCCAAAAATATTCAAACCATGCATTTATCAGAGCAATTACCATGAAAATCAACAACTGTGTGCTGAAGCACTGTATGTAATCTTTAATTATGTGTGTTTAAGTTCATTAGCCCATGACTGACAGTATTCATTATGATTCTAATCATGGGAAGGAATTTGCCATTACCAGGGCCACATTAATTATAATTCTGGCAAATGGTATTATGCAAAGAGTTCTTTTTTTTTAACTGAATGTAGGGTTCTGGATCCATCCACCTCTAACTTTAGCCCTACTCGCTGTTTTTTGGAACAGCACACAGAACGAAATCTTATTTTAATGAACTATTTGGATAAGGGGTGTCCTTTTTTACATGCATCAAGCATACAACATGTTTGAAAAATGGCAGGGCTTCAATCATACTACCGTGTTTTCCCGAAAATAAGACCCTGTCTTAAATTTTTTTGAACCCCGAAATAAGCACTTGGCCTTATTTTCAGGGAGGTCTTATTATTTTGG
The DNA here is from genome assembly GCF_029215685.1 of Pituophis catenifer annectens. Classification (NCBI taxonomy): domain Eukaryota; kingdom Metazoa; phylum Chordata; class Lepidosauria; order Squamata; family Colubridae; genus Pituophis; species Pituophis catenifer. The sequence continues at coordinate 63,133,581 of NW_027256886.1, forward strand.
GGTGCATGGAGGAAACCAGAGGAAATAGCAGGGACTGGCTAGGCATGCATTTAAATATTTTCGGGGAGGGCTTATTTTCAGGGGAAAGCTTATTTTAGTGCATGTCCAGGAGCCTGGATAGCTCAACAGACTAAAAGCCTGTTATTAACATTCAGCTGTCTGCAATTACTGCAAGTTCGAAACTCACCAGGCTCAAGGTTGACTCAGCCTTCCATCCTTTCTAAGGTAGGTAAATTGAGGACCCAGTTTGTGGGGGCAATAAGCTGACTTTGTATAAAATATACAAAAGTATGAAGGCTATTGCTTAATGCATTGTAAGCCGCCCTGAGTCTCCGGAGAAGGGCGGCATATACATCTAATTTTAAAAAAAATGTGCTCAAAAGCCAGATGGGCTTATTATCAGGGGATGTCTTATTTTAGGGGAAACGGTAATACTGCCATTTGGATTTAACTTCCTAGGTCCATTTTCCCTACTCCTTTTATTTCTATCACTGAATAAACCCAATTAATTTCTAAACTGTCTAACAGATGCAGAGCAGGTTGAGGCTTGTTTTTTTAAAGCAAAACAATAGAGGCTTGTTGGCAGTAAGACTTTTTTTAAAAAAAGAAGATAACTACCAGCATTCTGTCACATCCTTGACTTTGCTTTTACAGTTTGTCTTTTAATAACATTTCAAATAGAACTTGTAAAAAGAACCCTGTAGAGCTACCAAATATTTACATTAAAGAGCTATAACCAACCAGCTGCCCCTCCTCCCCCCCAAAAAACCCCCTTAGTCTCATCTTGTGTTTGTTTCACCTAAACTACAACAAAGGTGTCAATTAGAATGTCAACAGAACTGCATGTTGATCTCACCAGTTTCAGCTAATGTCACAATATCTATTATTTAAATTTTACCATTTGTTTGTAATAGAAAAATCAAACCATAATCTTTTATACACTGAGGAAAAAGAGAATATATCTCTAGCTCAGAGTTGAACTGTGGAATTCTTGGTGTTCTCTGAATGGGGTTATTTAATTGCAGACATTTCATTGTCCACCTAGATAACATCTTCAGTGCCCAGAGCTCAATTCTACCTGTGTATATTCAAAATGTCCAAGAAGTTCAATCCGTCTTGCTTCCAACTTGTATCATCTCAAGTTGGAAGGCAATCTTTGAAGGCCAAATGATATATCTGGAATGTTGGAAGCATTCCATGGATGTTCTCATAAAATGGCTCCCACGGGGTTTGAAGCTGCTCAAACATTTACCACAAAATGTTCCTGAGTAGTTGCTCCAATCACCTTTTTCAACATTCCAGGATGTGTTCTTACAATTGCAGTATACAGTAACTTTGTTTTATTTTTTAGATAGGTGGACACATTTCCAAACCAAAAAAATTAGAACTAAGTCACCTAGTATTTTTAATTTCCCATGAATGTCTACTGTTTTTTTTCTGGGAAGTAAGATGAGGCTGTATTTTTTCAGCTTTATATTTTTTATTTTTTTAAATTAAGAACATTTAAAATTGAGTAGGGTAGGGAATTTAAAGGGCAACAGGAAAAATTACTTTGGAGACTCTGCAGCCTCTAAGAAATAGGGGGTAGAATCCTAAAACTAATTCTAATTCATCTTGTAGGAATCCTCAATTCTTGACTGAACTCTGTGAGAATTACTTCTAAATAAATTTTCTTCTTACCCAGAAATTACACCAGCTAAATTCAATAGAACTAATTCTTTAGTTCCTCAGTAAGTATGTTTTACTGTTTTAGATTGCAGTTTTAGAGCACATTTCTGTAAGAATATTATTGTAGCAAGTGCTAATTTTGCAAACTGGGAAACTTTCCTTTATTTCAGTGGGCTTTATATAGAAGCACCTGAACTACTTTTTCATTTAACATTTTTATTTTTATGGGTACAACAAACCTAGACTAGGAAGAAACACATAGAAGAGAATATAGAGCAAATAACGGGTTAAAAATTGGGAAAAGAGTTTGCCAAAGTTCTACATGTCATCTTTTTAAATGTATATGCAGAACACATCAAGAGACATGCGAGAAAAGTTGGAATTAAGATTGCTGAAAGAATTATTAATTACAAGGTATGTTGATATTACTGTTAGGTGTCTGAAAAGTGAGAGAAACTTCAGCAGGCTCTTGCAGGAAATGAAAGACAAGAGGTCCAATTTGATGCTCCACATTAAAACAAACCAACCTAAAATTAAATCAACTGCTTGTGTGAATCCAGTGGAAATACAGGGCTGATCTCATCAATAAAACAGCAGTATCTTATGGGACCCAGGAGATTTGATTTCTTTATAACTACACTTGCCCTTTGCAATTGCATCCAAGCCACCCCCGTGGCGTCTGCTTGATCCTGTTCCTTGCTGAATTCTGGAAGCCTTCAAAAGCTGACGCTTCCCACAGGCACTGGGATGGTGATAACCTGCAACCCTGCTTATTGTGTAATTGTGATCTAGTGGAGTTTGTTTCTCCTTCCCAGTACAGCAGCTTTTCATAGATTTTTTTCCTTTCTGTTCTGCTTTTTATGTGTTATTTATTTTTAAATCCTCTATAAGCTGCCCATTGTTGTTGGCCTGTGGGCAGCCTCAGAAAATGGCTCAATAAATGCATTTAAAAATAGGTGAAGAAGTTGTGGAAGTAGTTTTCTCTTCCTAGGCTCAAAAATCCACACAGAAGGTGAAACAAAGAAAAGACTGCCTATAGAGACATCACACTGTTAACTACAGTATGTACTGTGGAGCCTACGTCCTTCCCAAGTGTATCATATGGTTGTGAAAACAGGACCAGAAAGGTTGAAAGAAGAGAAAATGATGTCCTAGAAGGTAGTGTTGGAGGAAAACCTGGGTTGCACAAAAAACGATAAAAATAATTTAATGCAAATGGCACATAATCAAAGCAAAGCAAAAATTGGACAGCTTACTTAATAGCACTAGTAACCAAGCTAAAACTTAAATATTTAATCAAAGGTAGTTGAAAGGTGCATAGATACTATCATTAATATTATGACTATGAGCTTAATAGAATTTCAAAAAGTTATTATATAAAATAACTACTTTCTGGAATTCTATTGTATTGATTTGTAGTTCAGGGATGAAATGAGGAGTCTTTGGTGCTTTCCGAGCTTGCTTGTTTTCTTGCAGATGTTTCATTACCCTAACTAAATAACTAACATTGTGTGTGTGTGTGTGTGTGTGTGTGTGTGTGTGTGTGTGTGTGTATTCATTCATTTTCTTATCAAGGCAGCTAATACAATGATTCTAAAAACCATAATAGAGAACATCAGAGACATACCAAAAGGACTGTATTCATACAACTTCCTTACCCAGCTCCAATCCCAAACTGGATTAATGTTAAACTTTGGTCACTTCAGTCAGTCACTCACATCAGCCTTGTACAGCCTAGCACCTGATTCCCCAAAATGGATGACTCACAACAATCAAAACAAGGAAATTACAATCAAATCAACTAAACAGAATAAAAAAATAGATTAAAAGATAGCGAGAGAAACAGACCGGATGGAAATGAAGACCTGGTTAAAGAGTCAGGTCTTCACAGCTCTTAGGACTCAGCATGCTTTGATTGGTTTATACCAAGTGTAAAAAATATCTCATGATAAAAGGTAAAAGGTTAATAATATAAATTTAAAAAATTTCCCCTGTTCACTTATGTCTGACTCTAGGAGGCAGTGCTCAACTCCGTTTCTTAGCCATGGGAGCCAGTGTTGTCCGAGGATACTTCCATGGTCACGTCAAGGTGCATAGAACGCTGCTAGCTTTCCACCATAGTGGTACCTATTTACCTACTTGCATTTGCATGCTTTTGAACTGCTAGGTGGGCAGGAGCTTTTACAAGTAACGAGAGCTCACCCTGTCACACTACACTCAGGTCTTAAACCCGTGCTGTCATCTGACAAGCTCAGCATCTTCAACTGCTGAGCCATCGTGTCCCCTAATATAAATTAAGCCATTACCAAATCTAAGGAAAAAAGAAACAATATCTTCTGCCCAAAAGAAATGACTTGCTGACCCTTTTCTATTCATGCAATGGGCAAGACAGAGATGTGCAAAAAACTGGAGCACTAATGCTCAAAAGCTTGTATTTGACATATAATAGTCGCTAGAATTTCTTTACATGGCTTCATAGTTCTGTTACAATAAATATCTGAGCTTTTGAGTTTTGAGAAACATATATTTGCACTCATTTGCCTTGTCAGCTGTCATAAGTCTGACAGTGTGAATCTGGAAAATGAATGAATGCAGGAACCAGGTCAACCATGTTTTGTGAACACAGTTGTACAATTAAAACTGGTAATCATAATTATGGAATTACCTTGTTGACCTGTATTTACTTGACTGCAGCTGACATTAAATTGAACCAAGTACATTGATTCCATGCTTTTTAATTAACTGTCCCTCTAGCAAGCAATATCCAAGATAGCGACTCAGGTGAAACAACAGTAACATTAAAGCAGCAAGACATTTTCCATTTTAGCTATGTATAACTTATCAAAAATATAAAAATGCCATCTAGATGAGTAAGCATCATGAAGGAAGTCCTCTGTCAACAATCTCTTTTAAAAAGCAAATTCTCTTAAATTTAAATCTTTGGGTAGACTATATTCTAAGATATAATAACTTATTAGCAAATAATCTTTAGTTTTCATCTCCACACTTCCCTTTTAAAAAATGAATGGGAAGAAAAATCACAGCCTTGCTCATTGACATGGTATGGCCTTATCCATTATGAACCTTGATTTAAAACAAAAAAAGTTTTGCATTGAACATTGCTGGTAGTGTTCCTTGGTTACTGAAGTGTCCAGTCATGCATTAGAGTCCTGATCTGGATTGAGCCACAACTGCGTCAGGCAGTTTAATTATTCCCACAAACTGCTTTGATTCAAAATTCCTTCTTTCCCTGGGTGGAAGGTTCAAAAATGGAAAAAGGACCTCCTTTGATGCCATGTTTGTTTATCAACGTGTTGTTTAATCCAAGGGGAGGTCTAAAATATTTAGTGGAGATACTGGGCTTCATGTATGTGATGTAACACAAAGCTACAGAAAGGAGAGGAATTATCCAAAGATAAATAACAGATATTCAGAGAACCTAGAATTATATATTCATAATTAATATATTGCCTTGGCTCATGCAAAATGTAGCTGCAATCAACCCCATTAAAAACAAGTAGATTCAAGGTACTCCAGGTGACTTGGACTAGAACTCCTATAAACTTTGACTACTGATTATATGAACAGAAGTGGATGCAAGCTGTCATCCAAAACATCTATAACAGTGTTGGCGAACCTTTTCGGCACTGAATGGTGAAACAGGAGCACGTGACGTGCGCATGCCGGAAACCAGAAGAGCAGCCGTTGGAGGCGCATGCGTGCGCCAGGAAGATGATCTTCCAGTTTCTGGCATGCGCATGTGCAGTGGCCACCTGGTCTTCCAGTTTCTGGTGTGTATGCGTGCGCGAAGACCAACTGACCGATGCACATGCATGCGCCAGAAACCGGAAGAGCAGACACTTGGTGCACATGTGCGCATCACAAAGATTATCTGGTTTCCGGCGTGAGCATGCACACTGGCTAACTAGTCTTCCGGTTTCTGGCATGCATGCACAAGCAAACCAGCTGGCCGGTACGCATGTGTGCGCCGGAAACTAGAAGATCATCTTCCCGGCTCACATGTGCACACCGGGCAGCTTCTCTTCCTGTTTCTGTTGCTCCCAAGCATGTGAAGAGCAGCTGGCCGGAACCTGGAACAGCAACGGGCGACAGCTCACGTGCCCGGAGAGATGTCTCTGTGTGTCACTTTCGGCACGTGTGCTATAGGTTCGCCATCACAGATCTATAGGATATCTACTACAGTTTCCTTTTGCTGGACTAGAAGAACAGTGATATAAAATTATGGCTCCTACTTATTTTAATAGGTCTGACCTGACCATTTTTTTTCTAGATTTGATTTCAGCACAGATCAATAATGTACAAAATTCACTGGGATAACTGTATCCAGTCGGGTCATGGCTTGTGTCAGATAGTTTCCTTCCATAATCACTAATGGAATGATAACCTCACAAAGAGGGTTTCAAGATGAAAGGCATGATAAAAATAATCTATGTCATGATTTTATCAACCTTCCTAAAGATACGGTTTATATTGATTAGAGACAAACTTCCAAATGTCCCATATTACATTTTTCAAAGGGAGAAAGGGGGGATCAAACCTTACCCAATTTTTTTTTAACCCAAATTTCATGAGAATGAAAACAAAATGAGAGCCTAAGCATTTTCTACTAGTATCTAATAAAATTCAGTTATGACTGCACTTCCATATTTCAAATGCTGCTTACAGATTTTAAGAGCCTTCAGGGTCCAATACAACTCCTGAAGCCCGAAGTACTCTAATGTGTCAAAAGTACTAGAGAACAAATGTCTTCCAAGTATTTCAGACAATTCTTAGTGCATGGAATGTATAAAGGGGCATAATTTCCAGGTCCTATTTTAATCTTTTCATAAATTCACATTGGCTTTTTTTTTTCTTTTCTTGCTGGTTCTGTTTTTATTTTTGCTTTTTTGAGCCAACAAGAGAACTGGCACTTTGGCAGAAAACATTTGAATTACTGTCACTTTATATGGCTGCCTTAATCAAGTCAAAAACAGTAGCTATGTATTCAGTGGAAACTTGTACTTGATAGCAAGTGCTTCACACTCGTTTTTGTTAGAAAAAATATTTGTGAAAACACAGCCCTTCTTTCCTTTCCATTAGAATGTAACTCTGGTCTTTGAATGAACACAGGCATATTCTAAACTAACATTTCTATTATAATATGACCAAGACTGACTTCCTCCTATGATTCAGTTTTACTGCTAAACTGGTTCGTGAAGGAATCGCCTAATGAATACATAATCAACTACTTGTTAATGCATTTGAACTGTCTGAAACTTACTCAATGCGTGGAAAAATTCAATCAATATGTAAAGTCTTTTTCGGTCTCTGAGGAAATATTCCTTGCTCTTTTAGAAAGGTATTGTTAAGGATTCAGATTTGGTTTCCTTTTATTATTCTTTCCACCGCAGCACATAATCACATAAGGGATCTCAGCATTTTTGCTATCTCTATGTCAATCTGTTTCTCTATCTGGATAACTTTCTGAAAACTGAACCCAATGGAGTCCTGTTTTAAAGACAACCATATGGTGTAATGGTTAAGAATCTGGACTTGGAATGGGAGCCCCAGCTTCTATTCCACTCTCAGCTATGAGAGCTCAGTGGATAATGTTGGGCAAATCACACTTTCTGTCAGCCCATTGATTTGAGCAAAATATGAAGACAGAGCACTACATATGCCTGTGTAGAGGAGATGGCCCTGAAGAAAGAATTTAACAGCTATTACATAAAAAGTAGCTTGGCCCGGGAAGGGAGGAATGAGTGAGAAAGAATGCCTTGCCCTCAATCCTTTTTTGTATAAGAGTCAAGGGAGAGAATCTCGGCCAGCTTTTCAAGTTACTGTTATATTTTTTAACAATAAAATAGACTTCTAGTATCGGGGACATGGTGACTCAGTGGTTAAGACGCTGAATTGTCGATCAGAAAGGTCAGCAGTTCGGTGGTTCGAATCCCTAGCGCCGCGTAACTGAGTGAGCTCCTGTTACTTGTCCCAGCTTCTGCCAGCCTAGCAGTTCGAAAATGCAAGTAGAAAATGCAAGTTAAAAAATGCAAGTAGAAAAATAGGGACCACCTTTGGTGGGAAGGTAACAGCATTCCGTGCACCTTTGGCATTTAGTCATGCCAGCCACATGACCCCTGAATTGTCATCAGACAGCACTAGCTCTTCAGCTTAGAAACTTAGAAATGAATACCGTCTCCTAGAGTCGGGAACAACTAGCACGTATGTGTGAGGGAAACCTTTACCTTTTAGACTTCCAGTAGTTCTAATCATGTTTGTTTCCTGACCAGGCACACCTTAAAGAGCTGATATCCACTTTGAACTCTTAAAAGATCACTATAAATCAAATAATTATTTAATATAGTTAGCATAATGGGATAAACCAGCATGCTGGCTGAGGAATTCTAGGCATTGAAGTGCACACATATTAAAGTTGGTGAGCTTGAGAAACCCTTGAGAAATGCTGCTGACAGCTCCACGCTAAGCCCACTTCCCTCTGGGTCATATGACCTCAAGTGACACATAAAAGGCATGATGCCCTGTGCTTCCCAAAGAGTGAAGGAACATGAGAGGAAAATAGAAACACACATGGGAGGCCGGACATAATGCTTCATTACACAGAAGAAACATCACTGTTAATGAAATTGTTAGAAAGAATTCAAGAATGCATGCTCTCTGCAAGTTGTCCTTATTTTTATTTTTTTAAGTAAAGAAACTAATTTGGTTTTTTAAAGAAACCAATTAATTCTGAAATTCTGTCTTTTGTTTATGCTTTAATGAACATCCTTAGTTCAAGATTTCAATTTTAAGTATTTTGCTTAGCCTGAGAGTAGTCTTAATCATGTTTTGCTAGAGATGAAACCCATGTGCTAGACTGCTAAAGATTAAAGGAAGCTTAGGAAAGGCACCCTCTCATTCCCTACCTGTATGAGCTTCAAGGGTGGATTTCTTACATATCCAAGTCAAGAATTATATTATAAAGACACAAATGGTGGTAAAGATTACATTTGAAATTGCTAACGAGGACTACTGTTCTGAAATGGAGGTGCAGATGCTATTATTTTATCTGTCCATTAATCTCCCCTTCCTCTTGTTCAAAACTAATCTCCAGGCTTTGGAGACTTGTATGAGGAAAGGGTTATAGTGAACAAAATGTATCCCAACTTGCACAAGATGTTGCACTTTTTGCTCAGGCAAAGCCACTCATTTCACAAGTCTATCTGAAAATATATCTACTTTATAAAGTAAAGTAAAGGTTCCCCTCGCACATATGTGCTAGTCGTTCCAGACTCTAGGGGGCAGCGCTCATCTCCCTTTCAAAGCCGAAGAGTCAGCACTGTCTGAAAACATCTCTGTGGTCATGTGGCCAGCATGACAAAACGCCAAAGGTGCACGGAACGCTGTTACCTTCCCACCAAAGGGGTCCCTATTTTTCTACTTGCATTTTTTACGTGCTTTCAAACTGCTAGGTTGGCAGAAGCTGGGACAAGTAACGGGAGTTCACCCCGTTATGCAGCACTAGGGATTCGAACCGCTGAACTGCCGACCTTTTGATTGACAAGCGCAAGATGTCTCCAGAAAGCAGAGCTGTTGACTGTGACAAAGATCAAGTAACTGGAGAGTAAATCGGTTCCTTGGAATCTCCAGATAAGAGGAAGACAGGAGATTGTCCATTTGTGATCTGAACAGCTACTCCTTACAAGGAGACCACAGGACAATTTTCTGCAGATTTGAATGCCAGGAGACAATAGGATCAGCCACCTTGTGGACACTAAATCCACAAACCTCACTTTCTAATCACTTTCAGAAATTCCCTATCAACTATGTTAAAGCTATTTAGAGATTTTTGGAATTACAAGTTTGAAAAGTCTTTATTTCAACTCTGAACAAAAGAAAAAATAATTATAAGCTTAAGAACTTAAAAAATTTGAAATGAATAACAACAAGGTATTTGATCTAAGAAAGTTATAAGGGTCCAAATTCCCTGAATTTGTAATGTTACCATTTACAGTAAGATTTTGGAATTAGCTATAAAAAATAAATAGCTCCTCATGGGAAACAGACTAATTTTGATTATCCTGGTTATGGTAAATCATAAGTGATTGTTTTAGAAACTGGACACTATAAGACAGGGGTCTGCAACCTTAAACACTCAAAGAGCCATTTGGACCCATTTCCCACAGAAAGTAAAACAGCGGGAGCCACAAAACTCTTCCTGTGCCTGACTATCTCTTGAGCGGCCACAAAACTAGCATATGTAGTTGAATTAAATGTTCAGTTTTCTTCTGAAACTTTTCTTTTCTTGGATTTATCCATGGTTGGCCTACTGGGGTTTGAAAAGCTCAATAAACCGTGTGCTTGCGAGTGTCGCACATTGGCAGTTGTGACGCATATTTTGAGGGAGCCGCAGCAGAGGGGTGAAAGAGCTATATGTGGCTCCAGAGCCATAGGTTGCTGATCCCTGCTATAAGAGGTTAAAGATTCTAAGCAAAAGAAAAAATATATAAACCTGTTCTTGATATCAATTAATACCGGAACTTACAGAATGATATGAAGTATCATAACTTCAGAAATATTAAAGACCTTTGAAGAACAGAACTAGAAATTAGTAAGCATCAACACTGCCAGTAATGATGTCCAGAATTAATATAATAATTGGGTTTTTTTTCTCACTACAGATGAGAGCGCACAAAAGTCAGAATGAAGAGGAAGGAACAGAAGCAGTAAAAACAGCTTGTATATGGCAACTCATACAGAAAGGTTATTTGTAAATGATATTTGTAACTGAATGAATGATTGATTGATTACATGCCATCAAGTCATTGTAGACTCTTAGCAACCACAAAAATAGATTTTCACTATGAAAATGAATGCAATATTGTGTAATAATATCAATAATACACAGTATTAATTTCCAGCAAATAAAATAAACAAGGAAGTTTAAGAACAGGATTTTTAAACATTCCTTTTTTTATTGATTTCTTTCAGCCATAGATGGCATTCCTTGGTCTATAAGACAATTTTCTTTTCAAAATGCTTAGTAAATGTTTTTGAGAACTAGAATCAGATATACATATATAAAAATCTGGATCTTTGTGGAGTGCCTGATGGTAATACAAGCTAAAAATAAATACTTGCCAAGATGAAGTATGTATTAGTTTCGGAGACAACAAATCTCACACTACAGATGTAAACATGCTTTTTAGTTTCAGTGAAATATAAAGGGTTTATAATTACCCTTTCAGTTATTACTTGACAGTGAATTCTTTGGAGCAATTCAAAAGCCAAAGCATCAAAGAGAAAATATTAAATAATCAAGAACAGCTCTCAGAAGTAGATTAGTCAAGGGTGCCTCATCTCTTCTTCGTAATCTGTTAAATTCAGCAGCATCTGTGCTCTACTCTAAGAGTTGGAATATGAAATAAAACCATGTCCACACTCAACTACTTTACAGTTTATCAAAACTAGAAGGCTATTTAACATTTTCATCCAATGTAATACAGGGAGAATTTCATCCCATATTGGTCCATATCAGAATGCAAATTGAGGATAGATTTAGGCCAAGGAAGTTCACAATCTTCCCCTATGTAGCCACAATATACCTGTATTATACATATTATGGCCTTTTTGCATTGGGGAAGCTAAATTCTCTAAGGCATGACACATATCCCCAATTAATGGCCAGACTACTGTTGTGAGACATACAGCTTCTTGGATTCCAAATATGAAAGAGCACACAACTGGCATAAGGAAACATCTGTGCTGCTCTTTCTTCTAAACTTGCAGCAGCCTCAAAAAAAAAATCTCAGAGGAATTAGCTTTTTTTTTAATTAAAATTTTCACATCACCTGGGTTCAGAGACTTAGGCTAATCCATTTTGTTCGTCAGCCCTTCAAGGTAGTCAGACAAGAACGACCAACCTGGAGTACTAACACTACCTTTATTGTAAGGTTACATTAACAGAATCTTGAAAGTCTTGAAAGTACATCTCCCTCCCCCCCTTCACCTTTACTAGGGAGGGTCCTTTCTGAGATGTTTGCCACGCCCCTATTCCTTCTGGGGACTAAACTGCTGTTATCTGACCTTTGATCTGTGGCTCCTCCTTCTGTCTCTCAAGGACATTATCACAAATCATTAGTCTTGTGCCGGTTAACTAGAAATGTTCTAAGAAGGCCTAGGTAGCATGATATTAATGAATTAATAATTAAGATCTCTGGGCATTGACAAGGAGATTATACAAAGACTTCATGGAGCTTCATGGTGCCTCTTAATGAGGAAGATAGGCAGATGTTGTTTAATTTCAAGGATAGACTCTTTTTTTTAAGAACTTAAGGCCGTACACGAATGTCCACACAAAAAAACTTTGTAAGATAGTTGGGTGAGGAGAATTACTACCTCAAAATCACCAAGTGAGTTCTTCAGCCTTAATTATTTTGAATGGCTTGTTAAAAGCCAGTCCCCTACAGTTCTTTCCAACTGCAAGCTTGCTAAGCATCTTAGCTTCTGGCTGGCTATAACAAACTACAAAACTATTAATGCAAATTTAAAATAGCCATCCCTATCTTAAGTCCTCCAGATGTTTTGGACATACATATTTGGACTAATACCTGGTAGTTTCCCATGGTAGTTGGAACTGATTGACACCAAGCTGGAAAGACTTATTTGGAATCTCTGTTGCTGATGTTTTAGTGCAGGTAACATTTCTTTAATTCATTTTTAATTAGGAGCATGTGTTTTCCCCACTTTATAGATGGGAACTTCAACCAGAGCTCACATCTTTTCCTGACGAGCCCTCTAGTGCTCTGGTGAATTGTTCTTTTGAATTGGGCGGGAAGGAGAGCTCTAACTGCAGTTCCACAGATTCAGAGGTGGGTTTCAGCAGGTTCTGACCTGTTCTGGAGAACCGGTAGCAGAAATTTTGAGTAGTTCGGAGAACCAGTAGTAAAAATTCTGACTGGCCCTGCCCCCATCTATTCTCTGCCTCCCAAGTCCCAGCTGATCGGGAGGAAATGGGGATTTTGCAGTCACCTTCCCCTGGAGTGGGGTGGGAATGGAGATTTTACAGTATCCTTCCCCTGCCATGCCCACCAAGCCACACCACGCCCACCAAGCCATGCCACGCCAACCAAGCCATACCCACAGAACCGGTAGCAGGGGTGAAATTCAGCAGGTTCTGGCAGGTTCTGGAGAACCGGTAGTGGAAATTTTGAGTAGTTCAGAGAACTGGCAAATATCACCTTTGGCTGGTCCCAGAGTGGGGTGGGAATGGAGATTTTGCAATATCCTTCCCCCAGGAGTAGAGAGGGAATGGGGATTTTGCAGTATCCTTCCCCTGGAGTGGGGCAGGAATGGAGATTTTGCAATATCCTTCCCCTGCCACTCCCACCAAGCCATGCCCACAGAACCGATAGTAAAAAAATTTGAAACCCACCACTGCAAAGAAGATAGTCTGTTGCATCCTCCACTGTAGTGTTACTGTAAAAACAATGTTTCTTAATTCAATGGGATTTGGCCCCATGTATAGATATAATTAAAACTGAACTATAATGCACTCTTGGTTTTTTGGCTTAAATCATACTCTGCTTTCTGAACTGCCTTCCTTCCCATCATCTGCATTCCCTCTTTAAGAGTCATCATGCTAAATACATATCCCAAAATGTGCCTCTTAAAAAGGTACGTCTGTTTCAAATGAACACTATAGTCTCAACAGAGATTACTGATATTTTCCACTGATTCAGAATGGCTGGAAACCAATGGAGATGAGAAAGGTAGAATTTTAAATAATACATATAAATCTGTCAAAATCATAGCCAGTCACCAGCTTCTCAGTTACCCATTGCTCTCAGAAGTCCCTCCTGGTTGACTGGCTCCTAGTACAGGTGGTCTTGACTTACAACAGTTCATTTAGTGACTATTCAAAGTTACAATGGCACTTATGACTTATGATCATTTTTCATATTTACAACCATTGCAATATCCCCATGGTCACATGATCAAAATTCAGATGTTCAGCAATTGGTTCATATTTACGACGATTGCAGTGTCCTGGGGTCATGTAATCCGCTTTTTCGACCTTCTGACAAGCAAAGTCAACAGGAAAGCCAGCTTCACTTAACCACCGTATTCCGAACTTAATAGCTGCAATGATTCACTTAACAACTGTTGCAAGAAAGGTCATAAAGTGGGGCAAAACTCACTGAACAATTATTTCACTTAGCAACATAAATGTTGGGCTCAATTGTGGTCGTAACTCGAAGACTGTAGAAAAGTGAAAACGCTGCCACTGAGAGAAATAGCATTTTCCATACTCTGCTGTAAAGTCAAACCCACCAGTGAACTGTATTTTCTCCTCCCCTTTCTTTGGCTCACTCAAACGAAACAGATTGGGGTTCAAAAATATGTTGGCAGTCCACAGAGGGCAGACTAAGTGCAATTAATTCCATTTATACACCGAGTAACGACCCAACCAGGTTGTTAAGATGACAGATGTCCAACTTAGAAAATACTGAAATGTAACAGTTTGTTAGGAGACATCATTTGGACAGCATCCAGACTAAACAAGAGAAGGGGAAAAGCAAATAGTATGGTTGCACACACTGGGGGTTTCTTTGGCTGACTATATTCTGAAACCGAAAGTTCCTGATTTTTCCTATTCTCCATTGGGTCCCTTCCTTAAAAATCAGGGTGTGATTGGCATTAAATTGTTAATTAGGCTGTATCAACTTGAAAAATAAATAATCTCTCTCTCTCTCTTCTATACATAGTTCCTTCCTAACACATGATATTTAGTAAAATAAAACACTTTCCTATGTATAATGAACTGCGATGCTCGAAGAAACAAAAATAGACATTGTCTGCATCTATAGCGTACTTATGCACCATAATTATGGCATAGTAAAACTTGAGGTGGCAGCAGTAAAAACACATCAACTGTACAGTTTTACAGACTCTTCAAGCTTAATTGTGGATACATATGGGAGCAGGAGAAACAATATGAAGGCATTTTGATATATTTTTTTGTTTAATTGGGGTATCTCAGTCATGTTATTGCGATGAGAACTCTAAAAGTCATTCCATTCCATGCCATGATAGAGATAGGAAATTGGTTTCTTTTCGGGGGATGTTCTTTTTATACTTCGCTTTTTTTTTCTTACATTTTTCTCTCTTTTTTTCCCTTTTCTTCTAGCCATTACCTTTTCTTGTTCTATTTTTTTTTAAATTTTTTAAAAAGCACCCCAAGTCTCATTTCTGCTCTGTAACCAGCATTTTTCATATATTATGAACAAATCTGAAATATATAGATCAGCGGTGTCCCCAATCCTTCCTGCTCTGAAGACTGGCAGCAACAGCAGCCAGGGAGAGGGGATAGTCTCGCATGTGCACTCACCACTTGCGCAAATGGAGCTTTGCCACTTACCGCTGTTTATGTAGTCAAGTTCACAAGGGGCCGCGGACCGGTACTGGTCCACAGACCAGAGGTTGGGGATCCCTGATTTAGACCATCTGAAGGATTATGCGTGCTTATTCTGAATCCTTTTGCACTCCCTTGCTCAAATTGACAGCTCACTCTCAAAACAGAGTTGAGAGATTCTATTACAGACAATTGGGATTTATGGCCATATCTTCCTTCCAGATTTTATTAACATTTCCTTGACCTCTGTAATGGAAACCTCATTGCAGTTTAGCTCATTTGCGTGAATGATACAATACCAGTGAATGATACAATAGCAGGACAAGTGTAAAGAGTATGTTTCTGGTTTGCAAAACAAACAAACAAATTCCACAACCAACTGAATACTTTTTGAACTACTATCTCACTTAGCCCACGATTAAGATGCCGCACTACTCGCACAAATCCAAGTAGACAATATATATGAGGTGTGTGTGTGTGTGTGTGTGTGTGTGTGTGTGTGTGTGTGTGTAAAAACTTGTTTATTTTGTTCTGGCTGCTTTTGTGTCCTAAAATATCTAACCAAACTGGTGGGCAGAAAAGTTTACAAAGGAAAAAAAATGTAATGATCCTTGAAGCAATGCTATATGACATTGAGAGATGACTCATGAAAGTTGCATTGCATTTCACTCCCCTTTGGGGACTTCCTAAGATAGTAAGTATCTTTTTCAGATCCCAGCTCTAGCAAAACTTCCATCCAGCCTCAGAGTAAGGAGGAGGCTATACTTCTCCATGTTAGAAAGATCATTTTCAAAAGAAAAAGAAAAAAAGTGGGCGTCTTTCACTTCATTAATTACTTTCATCCTATAGTCAGAAGACCAGGAAGTAGGCCTGAAAGCTTTCATTTTGGAGAGCAGTCCAAAAAAAAACACCTGGATCTTGAGATGTTACACGTTTTTTTTCTTTCTTCAAGCGAGCAAAGTCGACCTTAGCACAGGTTCTCAAAATCATTAAATGCAAAACAGTAACCATAACACATTAATCATATGTGATCGTGCCGGAAAAACAACTGAAATATTTTTGTCCCCCTGCCTTTGATGCATTTTACAGAGCGTGGATATCAGGGAGAAGGCTACAGCACAGTGACAGAATGCCTACTTTGAATGCAAAAGGTTGCGGGTCCAATCCATGACAGGTAAGGCTGGAAAAGCTTCTTGTCTGACAACCAGTGCTAGCCAGTGACAGATTGAGCTAAATTAAGCATGAAATGGAATTCACATTAAGAGAGGCTAAGTGTAGGAAGAGTTGCTGATTCTAGAATAATGGAGTACAAATTAAATTTTAAAAAGTGTAGTTGGAACCACCTGCTGAAGGAGAGGTGACCATAGCTGGGGGGCAGGATTAAAAGACATTTCAGGTTACAGTCCATAGGAGCAAGAAAACTTTTTAGGTCAAATCCTTAGGTCTATATCTGTTATTTCCTAAGGGAAGAGGCAGACAGCCTGGCAAGCTAAATTGATCATCAACAATAAACAAACCTGTATGACCCATTCTTGGAGGTGTTCTGGTTGTTTGAGTCTGACAAAAACTAAGATACACTTTGTGTATCTAAAGTGTTTGAACAACTGTTGGACCTTAGTTCCAGAAATGAAATAACTAAACATTACTCTAAAAACTATTCTCTCACGCACACATTAAAAGGCTGTGATTACAAAAGACAGATTTTGAAATCAGACAGGTGAGAAAGGGACCTCAATACTAAACTACTTCTTGAGAAGCAGAAAGGGTTTTTTTTTTTTTAGAGCAGCATGGCTGCTAAAATCATCTGATGAGAATTTCAAACTTAATTTGTTAAAACTTTACTGATGTAGTCAATATTCTTTCTTCAACTTCAGCTTTACACCATATATTAGCAATGAAATACAGCCTGGCCCCTTTAATAACCCAGAGAAACATCCTGATAGTTTTATTTAAAAAGAATGAAATTATCAACAAATTGGGTCAGATGACAAAATTGCTTTTTCCAATTCTGCACGGAACAAATACAGAAAATCCATCTAATTCAAAATGCTATTGTGAAAAATATTTTTACTAGACTTTGGAAGATGCAGTTGCTTGCACGTAAGTTTTTTTTAATGTTCTAATTAACTATTTCTATCAAACCCTTCAGTGAGCTGGCTTCTGTCTACATCAGTGATTTATGACTGGTTTTCTTAGTGCTACTTAACACAGAAATGGATTTACACTACTAAAGAGGTAAGAAAAAGCAAAAAGGTAGAAAAGATTCAAGACAAATTTATACCCCTAGAAAACCAGAGTAGAATTATATGATATAACTTGAGTTTTGCATGAAGGCACCCATAAATCCTGATTTGACTGGGAAACAGCTCAAATTTCCATATGTTTATTTAGGAATTTAAGGCCAAGTACTTAGGATGGCACCCCTTTCCTCAATATTCAACTCAGATTGAACTACCATGCAGAAATTAGCTATTATTAGTACTGTAAGAAGACAGCACATGATAAAGGATCATTTTCTTCAGCTGAGTCTGTAGGGTAAAATAGACTTCTAATTTCTTCCTAGGGGGGCGGAGAGAGGCTAATCCCCATTGGTAAAACGGTCTATATAGCGCATTAGTAAACTACATAGCCTAATAAATCCTTCATTATAGAATCTTCCCAGCTCTGTTAGACCCCTGCTAAATTCCAAATCCTATTCGGGTCAAAGCCGAATCGTACGCCGGAAAGTTCAAGGAAAAATCGCGTGTGTAACTTTCACGAGCGTTTGCGCGTTTGCGAAATGGGGATCTCTGGAGGGGGGGGTCCCCGTTTAACATCTGCCCCCCCTCTCCCGACAAGGCACGAGCGAGCTCCCCTCCCCTCAAAAAAGTTGCTCGGAAAATCGTGAGGCACCTAACCGAAGCCGAGAGTTTGCTGTCCTCCGAAGAAAAAATACTGACCCCCGCCCCAATGGGTCTTCTCGCCCCTCTCCTCACTTCCAAACAGCCCACCGCCCACCGCGCCCCGAGCAACTACTCCGAGTTTGCCCGGAGCACTTTGCTAAGTGGCGGGGAGGGTCGCGCTTCCTTTCCCGGAGGTACACAGGGAGCAGCTTGGGAAGGGCCCTTCCGACCTGCTCTCCCCTCCCCTTCCCCATCCCACCAACCTGACATATAAAGGACCGGGGGCTGCATAGGAAGCCAAACGCGCCCCCGGACACGGCAGCCCCGTTGGCTTGTCCGGGATTCGCGGCCGGGACGGCACACTCACCATCTTCCTTCTCGTCGAACACGGGTCTTTTGGAAGACGAGGAAGAGGTGCTGGCTCCCATCCTCTTCTTCCACTTGCTCCAGTGAAACATTGGCGAAGGAGGCGAATTGGCATCCCCTAAAAAGTCCACAAGAGAACAAGGCGAGCCGGGCTCGGCGACCACGGCAGCTGCAAGCGGGAGAGCCGGAACCCCTTCAAGATGGATCTCGCGGGTTACGCGTGTTGGCGCGCCGGTGTGTAAACGTGTCTTGAGTATCTCTTTCGGGCTCTACTCGCCCGCTTTTGTCTCCACCGCTCGCTCTTGCTCTCTTCTCTCTCTGCCTCTGCACGGCGCTGGAAAAGGCGGTGACGGCTGGAGCTGCAGTTGCCAAAGACTTGCTTTGCTCTTTTGGGGACCCCCTTCTTCTCCCCTTCTTTCTCCGATTCCTATTCCCGTCGGTTACTCCCACCTCTGGAAAGGGGGGGGCGGCGTGCTAGAACCTCCTCCAAGGAGCCCCACAGCAAGCGAGCAAGAAAAACCCAAAGCACGCTAAGCTTTCTTCCCTTATCCTCCTTTCTTCTTTCTCCCTTTCTCCCCTCTTCCAAACCCACCCAAGCTTTAGTCTCCACGCTAGACGGAGGCGGGCGCCGCTGGAGAAACCCGGCGTTTCCCTAAAGCGAGCTGGAAAAGCCAGGATTTGTAGGGAAGGGAGGGGGGGCGTTTCATGCTCGTAGACTCCGGAGCCGGCTGCCTTAAAGCGAACGCGACTCGTAGCGCCTCCGTCCGTGGCTAGATGGCGCTCGAGGCGCGCGAACGCGGGCTTTTTACCTTTAACCTTCTGAGATCATCGAGATGCTGCTTGTTGGGGAAGGGGAGGAGATGCTCTGTTCTGCGGAAAGGGGCTTCCGACCGCTTTTCGGGTTGGGTTGGTTCCAGAGCGGACACTTAGCACGACAAATCATGTGTCTGATTTGATATAATGCAGTGTTTCTCAACCTTGGAAGCTTGAAGCTGGCTGGGAGATTCTGGGAGTTGAAGTCCACCCATCTTTAAGCTTCCAAGGTTGAGAAACACTGATATAATGTGTATAATCTGATGCAGCAGCGAAATGAAAGGGAGTTCTTTCATCTATTATTAATGATTCTTTGTTCTCCTTTAAGGGATAGCGTGGCTGTTGGTGACCCACGCTGTATTTGGAGTCCTATTTATTTTGTGGACTACTTTAAAACCTTTAAAAGAGCCTTGATAGTACAGGGGTTTAGTGCACCCTGTTATTAACACAGCTGCCTGCAATTTCTGCTGGTTCGAATCTCTCCAAGGCTCAAGGTTGACTCAGCCTTCCATCCTTTCTAAGGTAGGTGAAATGAGGACCCAGTTTGTGGGGGCAATAAGCTGACTTTGTATAAAATATACAAAAGAATGAAGGCTATTGCTTAACGCATTGTAAGCCGCCCTGAGTCTCCGGAGAAGGGCGGCATATAAATCAAATTAAAAAAACAAAAAACAAAAAAAAAACAAGGATCTTAGACACCTCGGGAAACGATTTGCCTCTGAATATCAGGTCTGCTGGAGAACATAAGGATGATGCTGCAAAGGCATTTTTGTCTCAACTTTCCATTGTATTTGGCTGGTCGTTGTAAAAAGAGACCATTGGATGAGAGGGGACTTTTGATCTGATCCGGTGTGTGATTTATAAGTGACTGATGTCAAAATAAGTTATTGTTCTTGCCGTTATTAAAAAAGAAAGTGTATTTTCCATGATACGGCTACTGTTAATAATTTGGAAAGGAGGGGGAAAAAATCATGGTTTGAATTTCTTTTGATGCCTTCCGTTTTATTATACAGGTGGTCCTCGAGTTACAACAGTTCACTTAGTGACCATTTGAAGTGACAATTGCACTGAAAAAAGTGACATGACCGTTTTTCACACAACCGTTGCAACATCCCCAAGGTCATGATCAAAATTCGGATGCTTGGCAATTGGTTCAGATTTATGACAGTTGCAATGTCCTGGGGTCATGTGATCACCTTTTGCGACCTTCTGACAAGCAAAGACCATGGGGAAGCTAGATTCACTTAACAGCCATGTAATTAATTTAACAATTTTAGTGATTCACTTAACAAATGTGGCAAGAAAAGTTATAAAATGGGGCAAAACTCACTTAACAAATTTCTCACTTAGCAATATAAATTTCAGGCTCAATTGTGGTCGTAAGTTGAGGGCTACCAGTATTTTAGCTTTGCCTTCAACTCAGTCTTCACTTCTTGTAATTGCCTACCTGTTTTCTTGGCAAATTTTTCAGAAATAGCTTGTGCTTGCCTTTTTCCTAGGGCTGAGAGAGAAGGACTGGTTCAAAGTCCCCCAGCTGGCTTCCTGCCTAAGGAAGAACTTGGACTTACAGTCTGGTCAAGCTTCTGGTTAAGAGTCTTTAAGCACTACCAGAAATGGGCTTTTCCAATCAACTGAAAATGCTACACTTTCCAAACAGCTACTGGAAGCAACAGTGAGTGACAGGTAACCTGACCAGGCAGGTTATCCCGAGTAATTGCTTTCCAAATACAGTATGGTGGTCTTGATAGCATGGGCAGCCACAAGGCCCTTTATGCTAAACCTATGCCTTTCATTAGCTCTTTAAATATCCATCTATTTGAGCAGCATCTCTGCCTAATCTTACAGCTGCTTTAATTTCCATCCCAGAATATGGTAACAAACAGGAACACCATAGATCAGGGGTGTCAAACTCAAAGCCTGCAGGCCGGGTCCAGCCCACAGGGTACTTAGATCTAGCCCGCGGAGCCACCCTGGAAACAGCAAAGGACCAGCTCGTGATACCTCTGCCAGTAAAAAAAGGAGCTTGGGAGCGGCGTGTCCCAAGCTCTGTTTTCACTGGCAAAGCACTCGGGCCACCACAGGTGCCCCCGATACAAGTGACATTGAGCTGCCACACCCACCCAGCCTCCCAAAGATAAACACAACCCTGATGTTGCCCTCAATGAAATCGAGTATGACACCCCACCATAGAGATATTAAAATGACAAGCCACTGTCACTCGCTTCAGCTCAGAATATAACTCTAGCTCCCAAGTAAGCTTTCTAGAACAGCTTCCCTCATCTGGGACCACTCTAAATTTATTGGGACTACAGCTTCCAGAATCCCTAGTCAGCATGGAATTCTGCTTAGGTATTCTGAAAGTTGCAGTCGCAAGCAATTCAAAGAGCATTAGATTAAGACAATGAAGAAGTATATCAGAAAACATTTTGTTCAAACTTTGAGTTTGTCCTTAACAAAAAAATTGTATTATGGGTAGCCCTCATTTACTGACTGCTCATTCAGCAATCTTTGAAAGTTATGTCAGTGCTGAAAACTGAGACTTATAACTGATCCCCAATTCCTAGCCACAATGCATCTAATAATATTAGAGTACTCCAAAATTTATTTAGTCAAGTTCTATAATTTGTTTTAAGTATTGAAGAGTTTTGAAGTCTGTATATGACAACATGTTTCAAAGTTTAGAATGAAAAAGTGCCGTATCACATATGACTTTCTAAAACTGGTGAATCAATTGATATAATTTCATATTTTAAGAATATAAAAAATGCTAAATAAAGATGTATAGTAGATGAAGAAAGCCAGGGCATTTATTAAACTGAAGATCTTTTCTTATAAAAATTTCCTTTAGAATTTTCCCCCAAAACAGCATGCAATTTAACAATCAATTAGAGAAAAGGAAGAAATTGACTTTGATTTTAATTAGCAGAGCTAATTAGAAATTACACAATCTTTTGGAAAACATAAATATCCAAATAATTGCAAGAATAATTTGAAATTCAGGTAACATTGAATTGTTAGATTTAAAAAAAATAAAAATTGACTTTTTCTACAAAAAGATAAATGATCGTCATTTCAAATGAACAAATTATTCTGCAGTTATAGGGTAAGAAATTAACATTTTAAGCCTTGCGAGATAAACCAAGTGGTAATATGTAGCTAAGGAAAAGTCTCACAAATGTCCTTTTATGCAACATAGTGCTATCCAAGAAGAAGTATGCTTTTTGTGCTAAAAAATCATTTTAATTATAGACTCTGCTAGTCTCAAAATAAATACTCAGATATTGTATACAATAATACATATATCAATGACAATTACAAAATATTGGGCAATGTTCTGTAGATCATTTTACAGATTAAGAATAAAGAATATTGCAGAGCTGTGGTTGAAAATGCTAATTTTCTAGTGACAGATTAAATAAAAATTGATCCATATATCTCTGTCACCAGGCTAATCCTAAATAAATTTACTGAGAAGCAATTCTCCAGACTTTAAAAGTGCAAGAGACTAGCTTTGAAACATTTATTAAGTTAAATCAACTCTTGAACAATTAGCACTTAAACAAAAGTATGGAATTATTAATACAATAAATTCTACAGGGATAGCTATATTTTTCTTCGTTGCAGCGATACACCCCAAATCTATTTGGCCTCCTAAAGTAGCAGCAAATTTATTACAGTGCAAGCATTAATTAGTTTCATTTCATTTCATTTCAGATGCTTGCCCTGCTGCCCTTAGTTAGATATTTATATATTTATATAAGAATATTATGAAACCCAAAGGTCATGAAATGCAAGAGGCAACAATGGGTCAAGATTTAAAAAGAGCTTCTGACTAGAAAAACAGTAATTAAAGATAATGCTATGTGTTTTATAATCCTCAAACTAAATTAACATTCACTGTATGAAAGGAAGACAAAATTCAGGAATAGATTGGTTTATACAATACTTAGACTCATAATACCATTTCTACAAAATAACTACAAAAAAAAGCTTTTATTATAAAGACATATTAGTGTTCCTTCAGTTCAAGCATACAAAGATTATACTGCTAAAAGCCTCAAATTTCTATTGAATATAAAAATAGCAATTCATGAATGTATAATAATACGGTTGATAGATTTAGGCAGTGGTGAAATCCAAATTTGTTTACTACCGGTTCTGTGGGCATGGCTTAGTGGGCTTGGTGAGCGTGGCTTGGTGGGCGTGGCAGGGGAAGGATACTACAAAATCTCCATTCCCACCCCACTCCAGGGGAAGGATATTGCAAAATCTCCATTCCTGCCCCACTCTGGGACCAGCCAGAGGTGGTATTTGCCGGTTCTCCGAACTACTCAAAATTTCCACTACCGGTTCTCCAAACTGCTCAAAATTTCCGCTACCGGTTCTCCAGAACCTGTCAGAACCTGCTGGATTTCACCCCTGGATTTAAGTTTATCAAGAAATGCATTTCTTGAGTGGGCAGAAGTTGTAAAGTTGTCAAATATTTTGTTCCTATTAAAGTTAGCAAAGTTACGTTATGCATCCTTGGTTTCATTGTGAAGAGAGACAGCTGGCAATCCTCTAGTGTTTACAAATGAATTCTGGTTTGCAGAGGGAATCTAGCGGATTTAAGATATGATGACTATTCATTTTGTGACCACAGAGCCCCACATTACAATTTGCTGGAGGGAATAAAATTTTATCTTGGCAGAATGAGTTGCTTTAATTGGTAGCTCCCTTGCAAGATGCCAAGAGCATACCTATTTTTGTTCCTGAGGAGCTGCCATATAAGATTTTTAAAAGTTTGACATTTGAGAGAGTGAATAAAAACTGTCGGTTAGAGAAGATTGACAAAAAGTAGGCAGTTCAATATTTTCCATAACATTTACTCAATGACAGCTTTGAGTCAATCAATCAGAATAGAGCTGGAAGGGAGATCTTGGAGATCTAGATCTCCTAGTCCAACTGCTTGCTCAAGCAGGAGACCCCATACTATTTCAGACAAAGGACTGTCTAGTCTCTTCTTAAAAACGCCCAATGATGAAGAGTCCAGAGTATGAAGAATAGGGCCTTTTATTCAGTGGTGAAATGTAAAATTTGTTACTACCGGTTTTGTGGGCGTGGCTTGGTGGGGGGTGTAATATGATTGAGTGGGCGTGGTCAACTTTTTCTTTTACTTTTAAAACCATTTTTTCTACAATCTCTTCTGCTGAAGAGGTTGTTAAAAAATGCTTTTAAAGCCT
Source organism: Pituophis catenifer annectens (assembly GCF_029215685.1). Classification (NCBI taxonomy): domain Eukaryota; kingdom Metazoa; phylum Chordata; class Lepidosauria; order Squamata; family Colubridae; genus Pituophis; species Pituophis catenifer. The sequence continues at coordinate 63,157,943 of NW_027256886.1, forward strand.
CTGACGATCCCAGCTGACTTGCCTGATCGGCAGAGGCTTTTTTTCCTTTTAAAAACATTTTTTCTATAACCTCTTTGGCCAACTTTTTTTTTTTTACTTTTAAAACCATTTTTTCTACAACCTCTTCTGCTGAAGACGTTGTAAAAAAAATGCTTTTAAAAGCCTCTGATGATCCCAGCTGAGCCACATGATCATCAGAGGCTTTTTTTTTAACTTTTAAAAGCATTTTTTCGGCCAAAGAAAAAATGCTTTTAAAAATAAAAAAAAGCCTCTAATGATTGCGCGGCTCAGCTGGGGAATGGGGGGTGGCAGGGACTTTCGCTACCGGTTCTCCGAACAACCTGCCTCCATCGTTACCGGATCGGGCGATCCGGTCCGAACCGGGAGCATTTCACCCCTGCTTTTATTACTTTCTAGCCCAGGGTAGCTAGGAAAAGCAGAGTTAAAAGTCTCTAAATCAGTCCTACCATAATTATAGTAATAGTTATCATAATCATGATTTCACTGGGCTTCATCCTGATTCGGTGTTCCACTCCATCTATACCAACTGGTTTATATATATAAAAAAAAAACCATGGGAATAAGATCTGCGTTGACATTTTCTTCTTTTCTATAATATATATTTGAAGCCTTATTGATAAAGAATGAAAAAAGGATTATAACTATAATAATAAAGAAATTGTGATAAAAGTAGAGATATGTGAGTCAAGGTGAACTCTGGTGCCTTCATGAACACAATTACATAACAGAGGTGTTATCACATTGAGTTCTCTTTTCCTCTTTCCCCTCTCCTTCTTTCTCCTGTTCCCTCTCCCACTCCGTGCCCTGATGTTCTCCAATGGTTTATCTCCAAATATCAGCAAGACCCGAATCTATTGGGTCTCCAAACCTGAATTAGATCGGTTCTACCCTCCAACACTATATTGTCACTTGCTGAGGAAGTGACAGTAATAAACTATCAATTGTATAAAAGGTCCTCTTTTTATCCTTGGCAATCTATTGTAAAGCAGACTGATTATTTCTAATTTTGACTTTGCGTGACTGCATTCAAAGATGGGTGGGTAATTTATGCTTTCAAAGTAAATAACAATATTTAGCATACCCTCTGCATTTAGTTACAGTTAGCTATTTGCATTTTGCCATTTAATAGGATGGAGATGCATATGATGGCCTATTTCAATAATGTCTCAGTGTAACATTCAGAAAATTTCAATATTCTTTTTGGCAGAGAATGCTGAAAATCTATTTTCTCTGGTATACTGAATGACTCTTCAAATTATGCCTCTTCAGTAAAAAGTTCATATTTTCCGTGAATGTTCATCTTAAATTTAGTGATATATTTAATTCAGTGGTATCAATGTGACATTTGAAAAGAACATCTATGGTTAGGTTAATGATAAGTTAGTGAAACTGAATAGATTCAAAATCATGGAAAATCTGGGATCAGCTCATACTTCACTTTCAAGGTACCCAGAGAAGACAGGTTTGCAGGGAACATACTCTTTGAAACACTGTTAGTGAGTTTTATGTCTTTATTTCTATGTTAAATTTATTAGTTGCCCATCTTGCTGTGGAGTTACTCTGGGCGGCTTACAACAGTAAAATGGAAAAAATAATAAATGTAAATATAACAATATAAAGCAATGAAACAATAAAAATAAACAAGGAAAGTAAAATAACATGAATTAAAAGATGGGCAGAGAGGAAGTAGAAAGCGCAAGGGGAGGTAGGATCAGCTGATTAGTCCAGTAGTCACCTTCTATGTGGTAGTCTCCTATTGGATCCCCAAGCCAACTGGCAGAGCCAGGTCTTCAGACCCTTGCAAAAGACTAAGAGGGTGGAGGCAAATGTTACACAGGAGGGCAGCATGTTCCAGGGTGGGCGGTGTTACAGCAGAGAAGATTTTTCTACTAGACCCTGCCAGCCAGAGTTCCTTCACAGGAAGGATCTGCCAGCATGAGAAGGGTAGGCTTGTTTTAGCAGGAAGAGATGGTTCATTAAGTAATCTGAACCCATGCCAGAGAGGTGCTTTAAAAGTCGTAACCAACACATTGAACTGCATCCATAAGCAAATCGACAGCCAGTGCACCTCACGAAGCTGTGGTGTATCATAGCCCCTTCTACGGGCTCCAAAGACTGCTTGGGCTGCTGCACTTTGTAGTAGTTGAAGTTTCTGAATGCATTTCAAGAGTAGCCTCATGTAAAATCTACTGCAGTAATACAGATGACAGATGACTAGGGCTTGAGTGACCGAGCACGGAGAGTACTGATTCAGGAAAGGTCACAGCTGATGCACAAACCAACGCTGTGCAAAAGGTCTCCTAGCCACAAGCACTACCTTCAATCAGATTGCAAGTCCAGGAGAACCCCTAAATTGCAAACTCGGTCTGAACAGGGTAATGCAATTCCATCCAGAATTAAAGATGTCAAAGATACGGATCTTAAAGCTCCATGCAGCTAAGGCCACTTGGTCTTGCCAGGGTTCAGTTGTAGCCCATTTAATACTGATTTCTTATATTGGTCTGTTCCCCCCAAAACCTTACAGAGTTTATGCATAGGGTTTATATTGGGGGCTAAAGTAATGACTGCTCAAAAGAGGCATAGCAAACAGATTCACCTCCAAGAACTCAACAGTCTCGGCCTTCCAGAGGCATCTGTTCTGAACCAAAATGATGCAGAATGCATCTTGTATCTTATGATACAAGCTCTGCCCCTTTGTACATACAAGATCAGAGAAGCTATCAAAAGAGAATTTGTGTTGCAGTTCTGCAACATACATTTCAACACTTGCTTTCCTTCCTTAGTGGATACCCATTCTTGAATGATATAATTAGCACAAACATCCCATTTCACATTTTAGACACATTTTATCGAGAGCAATCAGTTTGGCGGATACCTGGTTTCAAATAGTCCTGTTACATTTTTTCTTTTTAAAAGATGTTCTGCTTTTCTGTAGCAAAACAATGCTTATTCAATGTTATCTGGCAGAAACAAACACAGTTTTAATCTCAGAGTGATCATAGAGTACCATGTGGTATACCATAGGTTAAAAAGTAAAACTACACATTTAGAGTTATTTAGGGAAGGGAGTTGTTTCTGTTGTTATTCTAACACATCTGGAATATAAAAGCAATTGCCAAACAGGGAAAAGATAGCTGTGTGCTTCACAACTGAAGTAATAAACACATGGCAATTTGACCATTGATTATGTTCTAAAAACATACAACTATGATCTAATATTATCCAACAACTTTACTACCTGAAGGAGGAGTGTTCTTATTATTACATTATCAGACTGCTTTAAAAAGGTATCAAATTGTGATTCTGTTCAAATCCTGTGAAAACTGTGAAACTATTCAGATAGAGGGTGCCCCTAGAGAGCCAATGAAATATGCTAATAGGGTAGTCCTCACCCAGGGCAAAGCAGTGACCAGTTTTAGTACAGGTAGTTTCAACTTACAACCACAACTGAGCCCACAATTTCTGTGGTTAAGTGAAACATTTGCTAAGTGAGGTCTGCCCCATTTTATGACTTTTCTTGCCAGTGTTGTTAAGTGAATCACGGCAGTTGATAAGTTAATAACCTGGTTTTTAAGTGAATCTGGCTTTCCCATTGACTTTGCTTCTCAGGAGGTGGTCGCAAAAGCTGATCACATGACCCCAAGACACTGCAACAACCATCACAAATACAAACCAGTGGCCAAGCATCTGAATTTTGATCACATGATCCTGGGGATGCTGCAAAGGCCGTAACTATGAAAAACAGTCAGAAGTCACATTTCTCAGGGCCGTTATAACCGAACGTGTCATGAAACGAACTATTGTTAAGTCTAGGACTGCCCGTATTTTAAAATCAAGCTGATATACCAAAACATGCCAGATGAGGAGAGAAGACTGCAGTAGGGACTGGAGGGTGATTGTTGCCTATTCCAATTAAAAAGCATGCAGGGTCTAGTAAATGATGTGGGTTGCTTTTTAAGCTGCCAAAGACTGGCGGTTTTTTTTTTTTGGTTTGGGTTTTTTTTTTTTTTGCAGATTCCTTTATTTTAAACCTGTGCCTAAAATAAAGGCGAGCGCGGGAGGAAGGGGGACGTGAGGTTACAGAGGAGGCAGTACTGGAGGGGTCCGAGGCGACAGGAGTGACAGACGGTGGGCGAGACTGGGACGACAATCTAAAAGGAGGGGCAGCTGTCTGCGCCTGCTCTCCCCCCCCACACACACACACACATACAACTGTCCCCCTCCCCTTCTGCACTATTTTCCCCGCGGAAGCGAGCAAGCGGGGAACCCCCGTGCAAAATGCAAAAGCCACCAGAGACCCCCAACCTCTCTCCGAGGTCATAGAAGTAGCCCTTCGCTCGCCTTTCCCTCCCTCCTCCCTCCCTCCCAGAGCTGGCCTCCTCCGGCGCTTCCCAGCCGCTTGAGGGTTACTATGGCGACCCGGGCAGCTGCTCCCTGAGGCCTGTCTGTTGCCTTTTGGTCACGACATAAAAGAGAACAAAAAGGCGGGCGCCAATATATGCCGGGGCGGGGAGGCGAGGGGGCGGCAGAGGACTGGGGCCTCCCCAAAGCAGCCACCCGTTCCCCGCACCGCTCCGCGGAGTAAGTTGTGAGAAAGGAGGAGGAGGAGGAGGAGGTGGTGGTGGGGATGGGAGGAGGAATGGAGGCTTAGGGCGGTGAGAAAGCGCAAGGCAAGTCTCGGGGCGCCGGGAAAACGACTTGCTGCCTTATTGTACCTCGACGCGAATGTAAAAGCATAAACCCAAAAGGATGCTGAAGATGAAAAAGCCAACGAAAAGAGGATTATTACTTTTTTTCTCCCGGGGTCGACGCCGTGGGAACTTCAAGAGATCGAGTTATATCCAATTTAGGAGTAATTTAATTCCCCGGGCAAAAAGAAAAGGGATTTTGCCTCTCAGAAAATTGCAGGCTTTCATTTTAGCGGCTGCAAAAGAGTAGTAGGCTAGCAAGAGTGGTGAAGAATTAAGCGGGATTGTGGACGGAGCAGAAAGGGCAGTGTGCCTTGCTGGGTGGCAGGGCAGAGGGGCTGAGGTCTCATCCAGGTTCCCCAGGCCTGTTTGCTGATTTGGATATAAAGAAAAGGTGACAGGAAGCAGGTACTTAGGACAGAATTTTCTAGGCCAAGAAAAAACAGATTGATTGGCAAGGAATTGTGGCTAGCATGGTGCATATACTCATGCAGAGTTGTGTGTCTGTGTGTGTGTGTGTGTGTCTGTGTCTGTGTCTGTGTGTGTATTGTGTCTGTGTGTGTAATATATATATTCTTTTTACGTCTATGTTCTTTCAATTCAATTTTTTTATTCTTGGCAAGAGCCTGGACTAGCCATCTTGAGCATTCTTGCCAAAAATTCAGAAGTGGCTTGCCATTGTCTCCTCCTTAGGGCTGAGAAAGAATGACTGGCTCGAGGTTACCCGCTGGTTTGTGCCAGCATGATGCCTTAACCATTATGTCAAACTGGCTAAATGTATGCGATGACATATAACTGATCAGGTAAAAATGAAGAGGGTAATAGTAAAAAGTAAAAAGACTTCAGAATTCAAGTCTGGCATGCCTTTTTTCTGATAGTATTGAAATCAACAAAAAGCCAGCCAGTTGGGTCTAATGGTTAAGGCCCCAGGCTAGAAACCTGGAGTCTGTGATTCTAGTCTTGTTTTAGGCATGAAAGCTGACTGGGTGACTCTAGGTCACTCACTCTCAATTTACAATATCAGGCTCGATTAACAAGCCAGTCAGACAATTCCTGTCACAGCCAATGGATCAACACTGTGGATCTGAAAAAAAAGAACCTGCTCTATGGGAAGATGCTAGGAAGAAAAAAGATCAAATCAACAAAAACATTTGGATAGCTTACTGATCTTGACAGTAAGGGATGTTTGATGCTGATGCTGCTTTACAAAGAGTTTAGAACTTGCCATAATTCCCATACCCTCCTCTGGTTTCTGAGTAAATATTTTCAGAAATGAGAAACCAAGATTGTATGTATATTTTTACCCTAGCATTCCTAGATATAATTCAGTAAACTCTGTAGCCTGCCAAATCTAATTAAAGTGGCAATCTCCAAACATTTCAGATGATGGACAGTACAGATTTTACATACCAGTAATAACCTAGGATCTTTTCCCCTCCTCTTTCTCTTCTGCCTTCATTATGTTTAACATCCAGCCCTAATGAAAAGTTTTAAGAACTTAATTCATAAGTTTATTTATTATGTTGTGACATTTAAATTAGTTCCAATACTTAATATCATAGAGTTTGAAATACATAAATCCATGCGGCAATGGCATGTGTTACTAAAATAAAAGCTATTCATTATCTCATAATAAATGTTTTTTAACAGTGTAAGAATATTTTGATAGATTCAGACAAAACCTAACTATTCTTCAATGTTTTCCAAGAATTCTAAAAATTAGCCAGTGTACCTAGTTGATTACTTTGAAGCCTGTTAGTGAAAGTAAAAAATTTAAGAAAATTTTGTTCTTGTTATATGCTTCCAAACCTGATGACAAAGGCCTGAAGGAAAGATAGGACCAGGAAACAAAAAATGAATGATCTGATATGTAGGATATCTATCGTGTATATATATTTTTAGGTCCAGGAAAAGAAAGATTGGATCCGTCATATCTTTTCTATCTATTCTTCAAATACACTGATCATAAATAAATTCATAAATTTAAATAAATAAACTTGGAGACTATAGACTGAGGTTTTCTTATGCGTCATTAGAAGGAGGACTGGTGACAGTTTTATACTCCTAACATCCCATTGCTTGTACTGTGAGTGAAACCAGCAAAAAAAATAAATGTAAATTAAGTGACTGAGGTAAGGAATTTTATTATAGAACATGCATGATAGAAAAAGACGCTTTGAGTGGGTGGAATGAAGAAAAAATTATGGTTCTATGATGGAAGCGCTTGGAAAACAGCAATGCTGTAAGAGTTCTAAAGTAAGAGACTAAAGGAAATAGTTTTTACATGGATGGCAAGAAGGCTATGGATAGTCCTTGATTAGTGACTGCCTTCTACATGGACTGTTCGCAATTATGATGCTGATGAAAAAGTAATGTTATCAATCCTAACATTTATGACCTTAGCAGATCTGTAATGTAAATGAAAACTGAAGTAAGATCATACTATAAGTATAGTTGCAGTTGCAGTTACCAACTACTTTATTTAACAATTGAGTTGCCAGTCCCAATTGTGGCCACTAAACAATGACTACTTTCAGTGTATATCATAAAAGATAAGCTAGAGAAAAGCACCTATTATTTCCTTAGAAATGTAGAGTTCTGTTGAAGTCCAATGGGGTACAATGGGGTTATTTTCTATTGAAGTTTGGAACTGAAACTAGAACTACATTTGTAGCTGTCAGTCTCACTTTGGATACTTTTATTGAGAAAAAAATTATTATTAATTTGATTAGGTGCCACCAACTTGTTGAGTCTTAGGAACCAGGTTGGCAGATTTTCTCCCTGGTCTTTCAGGTCTTCCAATGGTGCCTTCATTGCCACTGTAACTGCGTCCATCTATTTTGATTATTTCTCATTTTCTCTTTCCTCCTACTTCTTCCAGCATTAGAGCCTTCTCTGGAAAGCTAGTTCTTTGCATATTGTATTCGAAGTAGAATAATTTTAAACTTGGTCATGTGTTCCTCAAAAAGAGAGCCATTTGTATATTTTCTTGGCTGTCCATGGTATTCTCAGGAACCTTGTCCAACATCATTGCAGGCTTCTTGCAATCACATGAACAAAATTGCCCCACCTGCATTGGTACTGTCTTTTGGCTGCCTATCTACCTGCTGCTGTCAGCTGCCCCCATCACCTAGCCCTGCCCCCTGTGGGCCATTACTGTACCAAAGGAAGCCTCTTTCATGCCATCTAATCTTGCAGTGGTGCAGCTGGGATCGTCTCTTGCATGCCAGTCGGGGCCTCCATTTGTGTGATGACCAGGGCATCCATTCAGACCCACCCAGGGCCCCTGTTCATATGCCAGCTAGGGCTTTCTTTCACATGTGATTGCAAAAGAAGGCCTCAATTAGAAGGAGGCACTGACTAGTGTATAGAGGCCCTAGGGCAGGGATTCCCAACCCCTGGTCCATGGACTGGCACCAGTCCATAGCATGCCAGAAATTGGGCCATGCAAACAAGGGAAGCCCCATCTGCAGGAAACCACACACATGAAACCACACTCACTCCGGTTCAATTTTTTGGCAACTAACTAAGATCCACAAATAATCCAAATGAGATTATAGGGCTTTTTTGTCTTTTGTTGTGAAGTGCTAGTGATATTAACAATATTAAAAAACAATTCTTATCAGTTTTCCAATATTGCAGTATTATAACTAACACAATTGTGAAGCAAAGGATACATTATTTATTTAAGAAAAAGTTATTCTACTTATACTACTTATAAATTCATTTATAAACTATATTGTTGATTTACACATATTCTTTTTGTTATTTTTCAGTTTATTATCTTTAAATACAGAGCTGCTAGACTTCTGGCTTAATCAAAGTTAACTAACAAATGGAAGAAAAGTGGTATTATACAGAAAACAATGGCAGTGGAGATAACCGTCAAAATACTCAAAGGCGGAGCGATTCAGTTTCTAGTTCATCAAGGCGCATCCACCGAGCTCTTGAAAAACTTGTATCTAATTCAGCAGTGTCTTTGGATCTGAGTCGAAAAGATCTACAACATCTTACTGCAGAAATATATAGATTATTTAACCTTAGAGTAAGTTTTTCACTGTTAACATACCTAATTAAAGGATAGCTGAAAAAAATAGATGCTTTCCCACTTGAGATTTGCAATATGTACAAATTGCATTTTAAGATTACTATATCCTTGATAATCCTTTAAAAATTACTTGAATAATTTTAGCACTTTTTATTTTTGGGGGGGAAATCATTACTCTCAAATTATATGCTAAGCATAGGCTACTCATTCTCTCTCTCCCTCTCCCTCCCTCTCTCTCTCTCTCTCCCACTCCCACTCCCACTCATCTGTCATTTTAGTATTTACATCTGGAAGGAAATGCCATTTCTGTAATTCCTGAAGATTTTTTTCAGAGCCTGTCAAATCTTACTTGGCTAGATCTGCGCTATAATAAATTGAAAGAGCTTCCTTCTGGGATTGGATGCCACAAGTAAGTTTTCTGCTATATAATATATCTATTGTTTTTTTAAAAGGAAGTTGTTCAGTAGTAGATATCATGTATCTACTACTCAACAAATTGAATAGTAGTACCATGTATGATTAAATATTAACCCTAATTATCAAAAGAACAAAATACAGGTAGCCTTTGCCTTACAATAGCTCCATGGTCACATGATCAAAATCTGGGTGCTTGGCAATTGGTTCGTATTTATGACAGTTGTAATATCCTGGAGTCATGTGATCACCTTTTGCAACCTTCTTACAAAGTCAAAGGGGAAGACAGATTCATTTAATAATCATGTTACTAATTTAACAGCTGCAGCATTCACTTAACAATTGTGGCAAGAAAAGGTTGTAAAATGGGGCAAAATTCACTTAAAAAATGTCTCAGCAACAGAAATGTTGGAGTCAGTTGTGGCAGTAAGTCAAGAACTGCCTGTATTGGAAATACTTTTGCAATGTATGGACTTCATTTTTTAGAATTCTTAACAATGGCCATGATGAATTGAAGAATTCTGGGAGTTGAAATCCACACATTGTAAAGTTGCCCAGGAAGCACTGTTATAACTATACCAGTGGTGAAATCTAAAATTTGTTACTACCAGTTCTGTGGGCGTGGCTTGGTGGTGGGGTAATGTGACTGGGTGGGCGTGGCCAATTTTTTTTTTTAACTTTTAAAACTATTTTTTCTACAAACCATTTTTTAAAAGCAAATTTTCTTTGGCGAAGAGGTTGTAAAAAAAATGCTTTCAAAAGGCTCTGACGATCCCAGCTGAGTTGCCTGATCGTCAGAGGCTTTTTTTTCTTTTAAATGCCTCTGCTGATCAGGCAACTCAGCTTGGATCGTCAGAGGCTTTTAAAAGGAAAAAAACCTCTGACGATCAGGCAACTCAGCTTGGATCGTCAGGCATTGTCTTGGATCGTCAGCTTGGAGAGTCAAACTCAGCTTGATGATCAGGCAACTCAGCTTGGATCGTCAGAGGTATTTAAAAGAAAGAAAGCCTCTGATGATCGCGAGGCTCAGCTGGGCATGGGGGGGGCAGGGATTTTTGCTACTGGTTCTCCAAACCACCCGCCTCCATCGCTACCGGATCCGGCGATCCGGTCCAAACCAGGAGCATTTCATCCTTGAACTATACCCTTCAGCAATTCTTTGTCCTTAAAATAGCCTGGCTGAAGAGACATTAGGAAATGCTACAAAAACACACACACCCCATTTATAAAATACAGATGAAATTAAAAAGCTCCAAAGTTTCTTTTCCATTGCTGTAACAAAATATGAAAATAGGTCTTATAAAGTGTTGCCCTTTAGGATTGCTTCTCATTTGGAAGAGGCCATATGTCATTAGTATCACTAGTAAAGTGTGGGGCAACTAATAATAACAACCAGATTTAATTCTTAAATAGGAGATTGATATAGAGCAGTGATGGCTAACCTTTTTGCCATTGTGTGCCAAAAGCGCGAGGGAGGTGGGGGGTCGAGCGCGCGTGTGCCAATACCCATAATTCAATATGCCCTGCCCCCCGTGCATGCACGTGTGAACTCCCCGCGCTCCCCCTGCTTTTGGCACGCGATGGCACAGTGGGCCCGGTAGGCCTGTTTTTTTCCCTCCCCAGGCTCCAGAGGCTTTCTAGGAGCCTGGGGAGAGTGAAAATGGTCTTCCCCACCCCCGGAGGCCAAAAACAGCCCGTTTCCCAATTTCTGGTGGGCGCAAAAGGCCCGAAAATCAGCTGGCTGGCGTACGCATGCACACTGGAGCTGAGCTAGGGCAACGCTCGCGTGCCCACAGATATGGCTCCGCGTGCCACCTGTGGCACACGTGCCATAGGTTCGCCATCATGGATATAGAGCCTTGATTTCAGTTTTTTTTTTAAATATGCCACATGGGTGCATTTTTTCATGATAAATATATAAGCAAGCTTTTCAAAATAATGTATATACAGTAATATGTAGTTTTAAATAAATAAATTTAAGGATGGGAACAGATTTTTCTGTAATTCAGGTGTATGCCAACTTCTAGAAAGAAAGTGAGATCTTATTTTATATCAAGAGAAATGGATAAAATTAGGAAAACTGACTCCTTTCTAAAACCTTGACACACCTTCTTTCCATATTCAGCCAGGCAGAGATATCCCACAATGAACCATCAATAAAAATTCAATAAATAAAATAAAATAAAATGCTCTTCCAATATGTACAGCAGAATGTGATGATGATAAACTGTATTCTACTTAATGAAAAATCTAGTTTTTTCATTAAAATAATATAAGAATATATACATTAATTAGCTCTTATTTTCATGACTGATCATATTTGTCATTATACATTTAACTATTATTTTCTGATTTATTAAAAAGGCAGCTGAAAACTCTCCTGTTAGAAAGAAATCCTATTACAAGGCTACCAGTGGAGCTTGGTAAGTATTCTGTCCCTTCAATAATATGTAACTAAACATACATATATTCCTTTCAGGATACTCCCTCTCAGGGTAAGCAGCATGAGGCAAAGTTCAGAAAAACAGTTAGAACCAATGGCATTGATGACATAAGTTAAGAGAAAAGGAAAGAAAAGGAAAAGAAATATAGCTTGATCTAGCTTTTTTTTTTCCAAGTACATATTAGATAAAATATATAAGCATGAATTGAATACATAAAATGAATACAATTAAAGAGAACATAGGACAGGGACGGTAGGCACGCTGGTGCTCTTATGCATGCCCCTTACAGACCTCTTAGGAATGGGTTGAGGTCAACAGTAGACAGTTTTAGGTTAAAGTTTTGGGGGTTTGGGGATGAGACCACAGAGTCTGGTACTGCATATCAGGCATTAACAACTCTGTTACTGAAGTCATATTTTCTGCAAGCGAGTCTGGCGCTTACAACTACAATAACTATATTTTCCTATCCTTGCAAATCATTCTTGTTTTTATCATACCCTTATATTACTTCATATATTGCTTTTTATTTATTAGACTTCTCACATTTTTCTTTCTGAGGATCTCATCAGTTCCATTCAGTCACAGATTTCTTGGTCTTTTCTTTCTTCTTAACCTATTCACTATTCTTTTAAATATTTGTTTTGCACTTTTATCCTCATTCATTCTCAGTATGTGACCGAACTGCTTCAGTGTGCTTACTTTGTACTGATGATCCACTTTAGTATTCAGTCTACATAATTACTTCATTTTTGTTCCTCTCTCTCTTTATTTCATTTTCTTTTTTTTAACAATGTTTTCCCCAAAGGTTGATCACATGACGGGGGCTAGTGCAGTGGCCATTAGAGAAAACTGGTCATAAGTCACTTTTTTCAGTTCCATTGTAACTTTGAACAGTCATTAATCAAATGGTTGTAAGTTGAGGACTACCTGTAGTTATTTCTATTGATTGATTGAATATTACCTTCAAATGGAAACTGAGGTATTTCACTGAATGGGTTATCTGACAGCCAGTTTCTTCCCACAAGAGATTATTAACTTTTTTGTTTCATCTTCTTAAGCAATCTTTTCTCATAGCACTTAACCTCTTTCATGTTTCTCCTGATGCTGTTCCCATCTCTCACTTTCATAAACAGAAAAGTGTACTTATAAACAGCCGTTTTGCTTCTTTTGACAAATATTTATTCATCACAAAAAGCCATATACTTTCTACTGCCTTCTATCAGGATTTACCCAACCCTTATTTGTCTATTTTTCTACATTTAGTAAATAAAAGGTTCAAATCTACAGAAATAGTTTGTCTAGAAAGTACTCATACAGATCGAATGAACAGAATATGCAAGTATTGATAGCCTTGAGTCAAACCTGTGTCCTAGTAACAATAGGCAAATTTTTGTCAGCAATATTACAGAGATGATTTGTTATGCCAAGGATGTTTTTCAACTTCACAATCTAGCCTACCATAGCAATAGCACTTAGAGTTATATACGACTTCATATTGCTTTAGAGGTATTCTCTGATGTTCGCACATCTAAATATTAACCAAGCCCAGACCTGGTTAGCTTTGTAGCCCAGGCAAGGTCAATTATTTTCTGGCATCTTTTCCTATGTTGGTGAACGTTGGTGCTTTCACATTTAAGACACCTTTTCTATCAGAGTTGTTAAGTTCCAATCTTACTCTTTACGTGTACTGACATAAACACCCTACAAACAAACAACAGAAAGTCATAGAAAATATTGAGATTCCTAAAACCAGGGCGTTCCTGAGGTGACTGATTTTTCAAACTTTAAAATGTTCTCCTTTCTTATTCAGTCTGTTGTGCAAGTAATCATTGTCCATATTACACTGACATACATTTAAAATGTTTCTAATATATACACCTCATGTATTACACGTTAAGGAACATTTTAATATCACTGCTATGCAAGGTTTATCAGTATTTCATTTTTTTATACTTCTAAAAGTGCTATAGGAGCCTTGTATTTTCCTAAGAAATTATCAACAAGGTCTATGTGAAATTATTTTTATTATTATATTGGAAATTAAAATACCCATGAGAATAAATAAGAATAGTGACGGGGGTGGGGCGGTGGGAGAGGCACAGAAGATTTGAAACTGGGAGTAGCATGACTACTGTTTTTATTACTGCTGAGGAATATTCTTGAAAAGAAAAATTGTTTTACAGCATTAATAATAGGGTTTAACTGACAGCAATTTAGAATAATATAGAAAGGTATTTGTATTCCAGCACTGCTTTTACAGAAATAATTTGTGCAAATATACATGTAATCATGAATAAAATATAGACTAATGTAGAATACTAAGTACTACACTTTCGAAAAATAAGAGAAACAGCAGAAATAGTAATTACTCAAGCTGTGAGTGGACATTTTAAAATACTATTTTGAAGGCAATGTGAAAAATGTGTTATTACCTGCATTATGATCTTGGCAGTTTTCATATTGTTTTCCCCAGTTATATATTGGTTCTGTTTATCTTACATTACCCAAATGTATTTGTACTGTTAACATTTTTCTTAATGAAATTAAATAGGCTTCTCTAAAGGGAAAAATAAATACATTGTAATTTAAGTATATTTTAAATTTTGATATAATATAATTCAGAAGTTTTTCAATATACTTTTTATCCAAATGTGATAAGTGCAATGGAAAATTAAGAACTGTGGATAACGGAGTAGATTTTGGTCCTAATAGTTTAGGTTTATATTTAGTCCTAAAAATAAATCTAATAATCACTCTCATTTTCTAGAGACATTTGCAGGTAATCCTTGATTTATAACAGTTCATTTAGTGACTGTTTGAAGTTATGACGGCACTGGAAAAAAGTAGCTTATGACCGTTTTTTACACTTACAACCATTGCAGAATCCCCAAGGTCACATGATCAAAATTTGGATGCTTGGCAACTCATTCAAATTTATGACGTTGGCAGTGTCCCCGGGTCATGTGATTTCCTTTTGCAAACTTCTGACAAGCAAAGTCAATGGGAAAGCCAGGTTTACTTAACAACTTTGTTACTAATTTAACAACTGCAGTGATTCACCTAACAATTATGGCAAGAAAGATCATAAAACTCAACAAATGTCTCATTTGGCAACAGATATTTTGAGCTCAATTGTGGTCATAAATCGAGGACTTATGTACTGCATACAGGACATTTATTATACATATAACGACTTATTCAGAATTTTTTTTCAAGATATCCAGATAATATTTTCTCTCCAGAACATTCTTATGTTTTCCCATGTATAGAGAAAAGAAGAATATTTGCCCAATAGCTTTTGATTCAAAGCTATAAGGAGCTGCCCAGATGAAAACACCCTTCTTTCACAGTGTATGATTAAAACAACATTTTAAATTTCATGGAATCTATAAGAACTAACATAAAATTAAATACAGTAAAGATAAGGGAATTTCCTGCCCTCTAGTGGAGACATCTTGTAAAAAAAACAGTTTCTGGAGTTACATACCCCAGCAGTAGGGCTAGAAATATATTTTTCAGGGCCTGTTTGATATGTAGGGTAGTTGTATCAGTATCTAGTGGAATAAGGTGATTACAAGGAGCTATACAGAATTAGTCCTGAATAGTGTCTCCTTCATTGCCTATTAAAAGAAATTCCTTTATATACTGAGCAGCTCCAGGAGAAAAAGTGGATGAATAACACAATAACAGAGTTGGAAAGGACCTTGGAGGTCTTCTACACAATCCCCAATTCAAGCAGTAAACCCTACATCATTTCAGATAAATCATTGTCTAATCTCTTCTTTAAAACCTGCAGTGTTAGAACACCCACAATTTCTGGAGGCAAGTCGTTCCATTGATTAATTGTTCTAACTGTCGGGAAATTTCTGCTTACTTTTAGGATGAAGAGGCTCCTAAAACACTAAGATAATATCCTGAGTTTATAGGTGTTTGGAATTAATGGAGTTTGGTGTTTTGCTTGGTTTTAAAGATGTGGAGTATATTATAGATCACAGTATGCACTGATTTTTTAAATGACTTTTAAAAAAAAAATCTTACATCCTCCTTGCTTGGAGTTGGTCCCAGCAGCAGCAGTGGTGGCATGTACAGATCTATAGCAACTATAGATGGAAGCCAGCACAGCATAGTCTTGGGAATTAGCAGCATGAGGCAGTGGGGATCAGCTTCACCAGCAGCTGTGGCTTTCTACTTTGCTGGCTCATAGATAACCCTACAATGGAGCAAATGGCCTGGTCCTTGCACCTATACAGAACAGAGATGAGTGGAGTTACTTCTCACAAATGAAGGCAAATTTACATGTCCCAGGATAATGTTGCAAAATCCAATCTGGATTGGTCACCGTGACCAGAAGTTTACTCTTTTGAGCTTTCGGTCTTGTGCTGGAGCCCATCCTCAGAGAACTTACGTTGGGCTATTCTAAGAGTTGTATTTATGTGGTGTCTTCTTATTGGTTGATTGGTGTGTTGATGGCCGGCGATTGCCTGTTGTTTCCAAGCCAAGAACTTGGAAGCACAAGGAAACAACAAACAATTGCTAGCCATCAACACACCAATTAACCAATAGGAAGACACCACATAAATACAACTCATGGAATAGCCCAAAGCACATATTCCAATTGAGAGAAGTTCCCTGAGGATGGGCTTCAGCATGAGTCTGAAAGCTCAGAAGAGTAACGTATGGTCCTGGTGACCAACCCAGATTGGATTTTGGAGTAACTTCTTTTCTATCTGGATAAATGTTCTTTAGCCTAGGAGGGTTGAAAAGTGTGGGGATGAAATTAAGGTAAGAGAAATTCCAGGAAAGTTGTGATAGATGAGTAGGTGAACCAGTCACTGGCATGATAAATTTGGGGATTGCAACCTATCTTCCAGCCTCTTGGTATTCAAGATCAGGTCATCAAATTCTTGATGGATTAGGGTTCCAGCTGCTGTAACTGAACACCAGACCAATATGTAATAAAACTACCCTCATCCAGAACTGACTATAAGTGAGGCAGCCCACTTACAGTGTGTAGTTAGATTTGGGTGGCCCCAGAGAGAGGAGGTCCTTTCCAGTGGTGGGTTCCAACCGGTGTTACCAACGGTTCTCTTCGCGCACTCGCTTTGCTTGCTCGCGCACCAAACTTGCGCTCTGCGCAAGTGCATTAGGTTTCTGCCCAGCTGAGGTGCGGCAATCCACTCTGCCACGCCTATCAGCTGGGCTAAAAAACAAGAAATAAAGATAGGAATAAAGCGGGGGCGGGCGGGAGGGCCCAGCTCCCAGTCAAAGAGAACTGGTTTGGTAACGTCACATCGTCACCACTACCAGCTCGGCCGAACTGGGCCGAACCGGGAGCAACCCACCACTGGTCCTTTCCCATAGATATGCCACCTGCTGTCAGGGTTCCAAGTAATACCTCCAACCAATGAAGACTCCAAGGCCAACAGCTCCTCAAAGTTCCATTTTATTAGAGATGTCATATTGGCACATGTGGGAAAACCCGAATCTGAAAGCTCCGAGTTTTTTCCACCCAAAGGAAAGTCAAAGTCCCTTCCCCTGCACCCACATGTCCATCACATGGTCCAATCAATCCACCAGCAACTGGGGATGCCACTCCAGGTGCATGCTGAATGTCCTTAACTCTCAGAGAAAAGAATGTTGCTATGGCTAAATACTTCTACCAACTCCATGCTAACTCCCCTCCCAGTTTCCCACAGACTAAGTGTGGCAGCCCTGAAGATCCAAAAGAAAAGATGACCTCCAGGGCCGACACCTGCATTTTCAGCTGTGAAGCCAGGATGGAGATGGTGGTGATGACGGGTGTCATCCATAAAACCTTAATGGCTCTTTTCTGTGTCCTGGCTTCAGTGTAAAAATAAAACGCTCATGCAGAAGACAGGCAAAGTTCTGGCGTAATGCAGGCAACGGGGCCAAAACTGCAGAGGTATTGTGCAGGAATTCACACATACACACACCCATAGAGTTTACGAACAATTATTTTCCAGCAGGGCTTGTAAAAATGTTGGGAAGTGTTATCTGGAGACATGGCAGCAGACAGGAGGCAACAGAAGAAGAGTTGGGGAAGCAAGAGAAAGAACAAGTGTATCCATGATAGCTTACTTGAAGCTAGGGGAGAAGGTGTAATCTGAATAGACAGTTTGTAATGCATTACTTCAGAATATCTTGAAAAGTACAAGGGATAAGTCAGAGGCTTGGCCAGGAAGACCAAGGTCAAAATAAGCAGAAATCAAGAACAGGAATTCACAAATGAAGATGTCGAAGTTGCTTCCAGTAAGAGAAGGAGTCCCTGCATAGATTAACTCTTCTCCCCGCCAAGTATACTCAGCCAAAACATTTCCTGCTCAGCGGTTGCCAATAATGAAGCATGGGGCTTACTTGCAGGGTCAGCATCTTTCTGCTTGCTCGCAAGGTGCTTACTTTGCCAAAGTGCAGGATTCTCAAGCCTGTGAAGTTTGTACTGCTTCTTGGCACCTGTGTTAGCTAAAGAAGGAACAGTGCTGGCTGAGGAGAGGATATCAGTGTTGGATTTAGTGGCTTATTGAATCATTAGGCTCAGCACCCACTGGGACCTGATCTGCCTGCATCTTAGCATTTGGGTTTGAGGCGATGACATTTTCAGAGTTTTTGGTCTCCAGATAATCAAGTAGGAGTCCTTCTGGTTAAAGGACCCTCTTGCTTCCAGGTGTTGTGGATGCTCCATCACTGGAGGTTTTTAAGAAGAGATTAGACCAGGGGTGGGCAACTGTGGCCCTTTTATAACCTGTGGACTTCAACTCCCAGAATTCCTGAGCCAGCTTGGTTGTCTCAGGAATTCTGGGAGTTGAAGTTCACAGGTTGTAAAAGGGCCACAGTTGCCCACCCCTGGATTAGACAACCATTTGCTTGAAATGGTATAGGGTTTTCTGTTGGACTAGAAGACCTCCAATGTTCCTTCCAACTCTGTTGTTCTCTTATTCTGTTCTGTTAAGGTGAACTCTCAGGAGCAGTTACTGCTCTATTAGCCTTCCTGCTGCACAAGGACATCTTCCTTGAACTGCTAGATTCTGTTGCAGGATTGGCAGTGGAGTCATTGGGAGCCTGACACATACCAGGGTTACCAATTAGACTTTTTCTTTTTGGTCATAGATTAGCTGCAACCTGATCTGAAAGTGGAGAATAATATACAGGCTGTCCTCAACCTATGACCATAGTGTATTTATTTATTTATTAAATTTCTATACTGCCTTTCTCCCATAGGGCTCAAGGCGGTGTACAGTCAAGAAAAATATAGATACACAAACATCATAAAATTGCTAATTAAAATTATTATAACATAGTTTGGCCCAATTAAATAGAACCTAAAATTAGATAACATTTTAAAAACATTCACATGTTGAGCCCAAAATTTCTGTTGTTAAGTGAGACATTTGTTAAGTGAGTTTTGCCCTTTTTACCACAATTAAGTGAATCACTACAGTTGTTAAGTTAGTGACATGGTTGTTAAGTGAATCTGGCTTCCCCATTGACTTTGCTTGTCAGAATGTTGTAATGGGGATCATATAACCCTGGGACACTGCAACCATCATAAATATGAGCCAGTGGCCAAGCATCTGAATTTTTATCATATGACCATGGGGATGCTGCAACAGTCATAAGTGCGAAAAACGGTCATAAGTCACTTTTCCATTGTAAGTTCAAATGGTCACTAAATGAACTGTAAATTGAGGACTCCCTGTAATCAGTCCTTTGCCATGTCAGATCATTTTCTGGTCACCTTTTGGCTTCCCAGTGTAAGAAAGTGGGACCTATTTAATCAACCCACTCCAGGCAATTAATGGACCTTGCAAGATTCCAGAAGGACTTTAGATTGTTTTCCAAGAATTCGATGGCACTCTGGAATGAGCCTATGATGAGGACCCTGTATTGGATTTTTCCAAATATTCTCTCATTGTCCTAAGGTGCTCCTTGGTTTTCTGAGCAAGTTGTTCATCATAGATGAAGATTCAAGCAACCATAAATAAGAGCCCATATTAGGCATTTTATTGTGGTGATAAAAGCTGCAAAGCCTGGCTCTTTCTGCTGTTTCTACATCTTTCCTAGTTCCTCGTAATCTCTCAGCAGATTTTAATATCGTGGTATCCTTCTCTGTTGCCTAAGGGAATTAGCAATGAGAGTACAGTGTTGCAGTGCTGGGTTTACTGTATTCACTGTCTTCAGTGGTTGGGAGAAGAATTTGACCCAGAGACATCTGACATGTGTCTCTGGGCTCACTGCTCTTGCCCCTCAATATCTACATGACTCTGATGTTTAAAGTCATCTGTTAATTGAAGTCAGGTATTATCAGTTGCTGATGACCCCAGTTGTTCAATCTTGACCCTGGACAAATTAAATGTATAGATAATAACTAGCACCATAAATCATACCTGGAAACAGATTTGCAACCAGTGCAGCTCACAGAGCAATGGTTATCAACAAAAGCATACTAAAGCAAGCCCATCACAGTTTACTCCACTGCATTCTGGCCATCTGAAGCTTCTGAATGGTCTTCAAGGGCAACCTCATAGAGAGCGTATTGCAGTAGTCAAGCCTTGAGGTATCTAGGGCATGAATGGCCATTTGAAAGCCACTCCTCCCAATCTAGGAAAGGGTACCATTAATGCATCTGAGGTAGCTGAACAAAGGTTCACTTAGTCACAGCTGCCACCTGTTCTTTGAACAGGAGCTGTGAATTCAAGAGGACTCTCAGATTACATGCCCCATTCTAGCACTGGTATGGAAAGTAATCAGATGCAGGGTATTTTAATATCCACAACTACTCAATTTTAGTAGGACTGAGTTGGAGTTGGTTCTCCCCATCTAAGCCTTTTGTTGTGTGCTAGTTGTGCCTCTTCCTGAATTGGAAGCCTCTCCTCATAGTCATTCATGACCTGGCCAACTTCCAGGTGGATTATTGTAGCCTGCTGTATATAAGGTTGCCCTTGAAAGGTTATTAAGACCAGCTGCCTGCAATTACTGCAGGGTTCGAATCTCGCCAAGGCTCAAGGTTGACTCAGCCTTCCATCCTTTCTAAGGTAGGTGAAATGAGGACCCAGTTTGTGGGGGCAATAAGATGACTTTGTGTAAATATACAAAAGGATGAAGGCTATTGCTGAGCACATTGTAAGCCGCCCTGAGTCTTCGGAGAAGGGCGGCATATAAATCAAATTAAAAAAAAAAGCATGCATTAGTTGCCATATATACTGTATGGCTTAGGAGCTGAGTTTCTTCAAAATTGCCTATCTCAGGTAATATCTGTGTGCTTGACATGCAAAGCAGATGGTAAAGCAATGGAACAAACAAACAAATAAGGAATGTTTGCTGAGGTCCTCATCTACTGGGATTAGCAGGAAACAGGACAAAAGCTGCCATTTTCTATGAAGCTTTGACTGTTATAGAACAGCTTGCCCCTTGAGGCAAGAGGGAGGTCTTCCTTATTTATTTATTTATTATATTTCTATACCGCCTTTCTCCCGTAGGACTCAAGGCGGTGTACAGTCAAGAAAAATATAGACACACAAACATCATAAAATTGCTAATTAAAATTATTACTTAGTTTGGTCAATTAAATAAAACCCAGAATTAGATAACATTTAAAAATTTAAAAACATTTAAAAACATTTCCTTCATGCTCTTCCACAAACTTATTAAAACTTGAATGCTCTATGTGTACTTTTTTGCAAACCAACAGTCTTATTGTTTCTAAGTAACTTTACAGTTAAATAATAATCACTTAAATAATAATATGGAGAGTTTTTTCTTCTAAAACATTTTAACGTTACATTTTTGGCTTTCTTCTTTTGGCAGGTAATGTAGCTTCACTTACAGCCTTAAATCTCAGGCAATGTCCTCTAGAATTTCCCCCTCTTGAAGTGATACAAAAGGGTCTGTCATTCATTTTATGCTTCCTCCGAAAGAACTGTCATCAAAATATTGAATATGCAGAGTCTATTTCTCCAGGTAGAGTAATATTTTAATACATGTTTTTGAAATAACCGTATTGACCTAATTAAGTAACTAAAATGGATATGAGTTTTAAGCAATTAAGATATCAAATGACCTGAAAATATCTGTGGGACTGTCTTTCCCATTGTTTCTGCTGAACCCACCAAATCTTGCAGTGAAGGCATGTGTTGATATTTTGTGATCAAACAGTGTGATCCCTTTGGACCTAGAAGTTGTGCTTTCTCTGTGGGTGCACTTGTTCTGTGTCCCTCTGGAAATCCAGATGGGCCAACCTGGGTAACCTTTTACAAGGCTTTAAAGATATGCCTGCGTTTCTTGATATTTGGACCAGGAAATTAGTTGACATTTGCTGTTGAATTGGTTTTTGTGATTTAGAATTTAATGTTTTAACTTTGGGCATCATGAGTTGTAGGTCGTAATTTTTATTTTAATCCACTGTCCAGAGTTTCTGTTATGAAATGTGTTATGTCCATATAAGGGCATCCGCCCTGATTGGCTGCCAGCCATCGGGCGGGAGATTTGAATCCCTGTCTAGGGGCGGTGCGTCTGCCGGGAGCGAATATAAGGAGAGCTCCGGCAGCGCGCCAGCAGTCTTCTTTTACTTGTTACTATGTAAATAAAGTTTGTTACATGTATCGAGCTGGTCACGTCTTCTGTTCCTGCGCCTGATCTAACACTGGCGACGAAGGACTAGAGAAGAGAACCTGAGAAAGACTCACGGCACGATCGCCCAAAGAGCTGAAGTCACCTCACCACAGCGACTTC
The DNA here is from genome assembly GCF_029215685.1 of Pituophis catenifer annectens. NCBI lineage: Eukaryota > Metazoa > Chordata > Lepidosauria > Squamata > Colubridae > Pituophis > Pituophis catenifer. Next base: position 63,180,304 of record NW_027256886.1, read on the forward strand.
CAGAATGGCTACCCCGCAAGCCCCGATGACCGCGCTGAACCCGTTCGACCCATCCCGGGAGAAGTGGAGGTCATACATGGTCCGATTCCGGCAGTTCCTGCGAGGCAATGGATACCAGAACCTCGATGATGAGAGGAAAAGAGCCCTCTTCCTGGCTCATTGCGGATCGGACGTCTTAGAGATGGCGATGGACCTCGTGGCACCTAGGGACATCGAGGAGATGTCCTGGAATGACCTGCAGGACGTCTTACAGGAGCACTATGCACCTACAGGCACCCCCATCGCAAACAGGTTCACCTTCCAGCAAAGAAACCAGCGGGAAGGTGAATCAATCAAAGAATTCGTGGCAGCGCTCCGCCAACTCGCTGCCAACTGTGAGTTCGACAATGTGGACAATGCCATCCGGGACCGCATTGTGTTTGGAATGCGAGATGTGGGGCTGCAGAAGAAATTCCTCAGCAGGAAGAAGATTCCGCTTAAAGACGTCCTCGACGAGGCAACAGCGGCGGAAACGTCCGAACAAGCAGCCGCTGCAATGGTAAAAGCAAGAGGGATCCATAAGATCCACAAGTCGGGCCCAACCTCATCGGACGAGGCAACCACTCAATCCGAGTCTGATGAGGAAATGGCCGTCCACAAGGTGTCCCGCCCTCCCAGGCGGGAAACCCCACCGCATGGCGACCGCGGAGAGCGATGCGGCAGCTGCAGAGGCGACCACCCCAGAGCGACCTGCAGATGGAGGGACGCGACCTGCCGCCGATGCCTGAAGAGGGGCCACATCGCCGAGGCCTGCAGAGCCACAGACCCAGCCCCGGAGCCGCCCAGACCGCGATTCCGGGAAAATCGCAAAGATAACCAGAGGACATCCAAACGGTCCTCAAACCAGTCCCGGCGCGGGGAGGAGGAATATCCCCGAAACAGAACGGTGCACCAGACCACCACCATTGCTCACACAAGCGACGAGGGGACCACCAAGTTCCACGTGACGCTGCTAGCAGAGGGGTCTCCGTGCAAGATGGAGGTAGACTCCGGATCCGCCTTCTCCATCATGGACTGGCAGCACCTACAACAGCTGAAACCGGCATACAAAAGGACCCAGCTGAAAGCCCCGAAAGACAAACTTGTGGACTTTAATGGAAACCCCATCGACATCCTAGGCAGAGCAACCATCCATGTGAAGTACAACGACTTCGATGGAAAGCTGCCCATCACCATCGTGCAGCACAGCCGACCGAACCTGCTGGGCGTGGAGTGGTTCAAGCCTCTAGGACTTTCACTTCAGGGCATCCACGAGATCCGCAGGGACGAACTCGACTCCATCATCGAAGAGTTCAAAGAAGTCTTCGATGGTAAGCTGGGGAAATTTGTGGGGAGGCCAATCTCCTTTAATCTGGACAAGGGAATCACCCCAATCAGGCTCAAGCCCCGCCGAGTTCCATTTGCCCTGCGGCCGAAAGTAGATGAACAGCTGGATAAGCTGATCGCCCAGGGCGTACTGGAACCGATCGATCATGCCTCATGGGAGACCCCCATTGTGACCCCACTGAAGCATGATGGGTCTGTGCGCATCTGTGCTGACTACCGTTGTACCATCAACAAGGCGTTGGCACAGAGCGCATACCCAGTCCCAGTGGTGCAACACCTGCTGCATTCCCTGGGATCTGGATCAATTTTCGCGAAACTGGACCTGGCCCAGGCTTACCAGCAACTGCCAGTGGATGACAAAACGGCGGAGGCTCAGACAATTGTCACGCACAGAGGGGCATTTAAATGTAACCGCCTCCAATTTGGAGTCAGCGCTGCCCCTGGCATATTCCAATCCATGATGGAACGCCTTCTCCAAGGCGTTCCAGGGGTGGTGCCTTACTTCGATGATGTGCTCATCTCCGGTGACTCGAGACCCCAACTCCTTGAAAGGCTCAGGCTTGTCCTGCAGCGATTCAAGGACAAGGGTTTGAGGGTCAGGCGGGACAAGTGCATCATAGGAGTACAGGAAGTCGAGTTCCTGGGCTTCCTCATTGATAGCACAGGCATACACCCCACCAAATCAAAAGTGGAAGCAATCCATGAAGCTCCAAGCCCAAAAAACAAAATGGAGCTTCAGGCTTTCCTTGGGTTGCTCAACTTCTACGCCATTTTCTTAAAACAGAAAGCCACAGTTGCTGAGCCACTCCACCGCCTGCTGGGGAAATCGGCTTCCTGGAAGTGGGGCCAGGAAGAGGAAGCGGCATTCCGGGCCATCAAAGGACTATTGACGTCCAAAAGCGTCCTCATCCAGTACAGCGAGACGCTCCCCATCAGACTGACCTGCGACGCGTCGCCTTACGGGGTGGGGGCAGTCCTCAGCCACGAACTGCCCAATGGCTCGGAAGCCCCAATCGCGTACTTTTCAAAGACTATGTCCGGCGCAGAACGGAACTATAGCCAGCTGGACAAAGAAGCCCTGGCCATCGTGGCTGGAGTGAAGCGCTTCCACGAATACCTCTACGGAAGACGCTTCACCATAGTCACAGACCACAAGCCTCTCCTGGGACTCCTCGCAGGCGACCAACCAACCCCGACCTTCATGTCCCCAAGAATGACGAGATGGGCCATCTTCCTAGCTGGCTACTCCTATAGGCTCGTGCACCAGCCAGGCACAGCCATAGGGAACGCTGACGCCCTCAGCAGATGCCCGTCGAGGAAGCCGGTCGAGGACCCAGCCCCCACGCTCCACCTACTTCACATTGATGACGACGCCAGCTGCCCGGTGTCATCCGCAGATGTGGCCGTCCACACCCAAAAGGACCCCACACTCCGCCAAGTGAAGTCCTGGATCCTCAGAGGGTGGCCAGCGGAAAAGCCAGAGGAAAGGTTCAGCCCGTTCGCAAGGAAACAGGAGGAGCTGTCCACCATCAAAGGCTGCCTGCTATGGGGAGACAGGGTGCTGATTCCAGGCACCCTGCAACGGCGGACGCTAGAAACCTTACACAAGGGGCACCCGGGCATCGTCCGCATGAAGGCCCTGGCACGGAGTTATGTCTGGTGGCCCTCCATGGACAAAGACATTGAACAATGGGTCTCCAGATGTGACCCGTGCCAAGAAGTTCGCCCAGCGCCGCCGCAATCCGAAGTCGCGAAGTGGGAGACCCCCAGCAACCCCTGGTCGAGGATCCACATTGACTTCGCGGGTCCGATGCAAGGGCGACACCTCCTCATCGTGGTAGATGCCTTCTCCAAATGGCTCGAGGTGGTGCCGATGGCATCTACCACAACTGAAGCAACCATCCGAGCCCTGCGCCGCCTGTTTGCCACACACGGCCTACCGGATGTGCTGGTCTCAGACAACGGCCCCCAGCTCACATCCCTGGCCATGGAGTCCTTCCTGGCAGGACTGGGCATCCGCCACGCCCTGTCCGCCCCTTACAGGCCAGCCGGAAACGGACAAGCCGAACGCATGGTCCGGCTGACCAAAGAGGCCCTCACCAAGATGGGCCCGGGGGACTGGCAAGAGCGCATAGACAACTTCCTCCTCACACAGCACATCACGCCACACGCCACCACCCACAAGAGCCCGGCCGAACTGTTGATGGGCAGAAGGTTGAGGTCACCCTTGGACCGGCTGCACCCCCAATACAGCCCGGAAGTGACCGCAACCGCCAGCCGCCCGCTTCGCGCCTTCAGCAAAGGAGATTCAATCTTCGCGCTGAATTTCAGCGGCTCTCCTAAGTGGCTGAAGGGGAAAATTGCCAGCACAACCGGGCCCAAATCCTACATCGTTGAGTTGGAAGATGGACAGTTCACGAGACGCCACATCGATCAACTCCGAAAAAGGTGGGGGGGGCACATGAAAACCAGCCTGACGAGGGAGGCCTACAACACCCCGACGAGGTAGGCCTCCAACACCCCGGCGAGGTAGGCCTACCACACCCAGACCAGGTAGGCCTACAACACCCCGACGAGGTAGGCCTACAACACCCTGACGAGGTAGGCCTACCACACCCCTGCGAGGCAGAGCAGCACCACCCCGACAAGGTTGGCCCAGCCCACTACCAAATGCTGTCACACCGGCAGCCCAGCGAGGTAGACCGGGGCCAACCGCACGGGGGATGGCACCACCAACCCAGCCAGGTGGGCACCGGGCACGGCAAGGCCAAGGACCACCAACCCAGCCCGCAGGTAGACCGGGACCTGCCCAGAGGAGGAGCAGCGCACCCCACCAGTTACAGCAGCCCATGCCAGCCCAGCAAGGGAGACTGCAGTTCCAGGCGAGTAGACCGGGACCCATCCAAGACGGGCACCCCCAAACCTATGGGCAAGGGTGGCACTCGACTCCCCGGCGAGAGGGACCCCCGCCCATCACAAGAGGCAGCCAGGAAACAACACCCCGACCCGGATGACCCCAGGCACCACCCAACGGTAGACCAGGGACTAGGGGGAAGGGAAAGCCGACAACAACCCGGCCAGGTAGGCCTGCACCACCCCGGCAAGGGAGACCTCCGCCGCCCCGCAGAGGTAGTGCCGCAACAACAGCCCGACCAGGTCGACAACCACCGACCAGACAGGGTAGACCAACGCCAGCCCGACCTAGCAGACCAACACCACCCCTGCGAGGTCGGACAACGCAACACGGGCCAGCACCTCCCGCAGCCGGCGGGCCGGTCCAGAGGGCACCAAACAGAACCACCACCCACCCGGCACCAGGCCGAACCGCAACCGAACCGCAGCGCCCGGGAGACCAGGGAGGAGCAAACGATGGACTTACCAAGACTCAGACGCTCTTCCCGGGTCGGAACCGAGCCACCGAGACGAGGAAACAGATCCACAGGCCAGGAAGAAGACCACCAGAACCAGCCACCCAAGGTCTGCGGTCCGGCCGGAGGCGCTGGGGGTGACCCCGCTCACTCGACAGCCGAACCAAGCCCGGTTCCGGAGAGGGAGCCCGGAGACGACAGAGCCCCGTCCATCCAGGTCGGAGACGGAGAACAAGTGAGACTGCGCAGGTCAGCTAGGGTGCCGAGGCGTCCTACGTACCTGCGCGACTACGTGACTTTTGTAAACGAGATTGACAGTTCAGACTAAGGGGGGAGGAGTGTTATGTCCATATAAGGGCATCCGCCCTGATTGGCTGCCAGCCATCGGGCGGGAGATTTGAATCCCTGTCTAGGGGCAGTGCGTCTGCCGGGAGCGAATATAAGGAGAGCTCCGGCAGCGCGCCAGCAGTCTTCTTTTACTTGTTACTATGTAAATAAAGTTTGTTACATGTATCGAGCTGGTCACGTCTTCTGTTCCTGCGCCTGATCTAACAAAATGGGTGGTCATATAAATCATGTAAATAAATAAATAAATAAATGAAATTATTTAAGGCACAAAATGTTAATATACCTATTTTTATTGAAGAAGTTAAACAGGAGTCAGTTTAATAATACATTTGACGGGGAGGGAAGGAGAGAGAGGAGATAGGTCTGATTATATTGGTTTTGTTATTTCTGTGTTTTGTTATAGTTTTGTATTATAGTTCACTGAGATGTATTCTCTTTAAAAAGCATAAGAACCATGTGCATGTGTATAGAACTTTCCAGTTGTCTTTGAGAATCAGTGAGCTATAGAATATATAAGGCTTTTCTGTGGTATATAGTGGTTTTGGTGATCCCAGATAATAAATCTAACATATTCTGCATTGTGGTTCGTATTTTACCTATTGTGTTTGAGCTCCTAATAAAGGCTCCATGCAACTGCTCTTGGAGTATTAATGAATGAAATGATTAAACACAGCCATTTTATTAGCTGTGTTTAATCAGTTAAGTCAATTCTTTATTGACTTAAACTATTGTTCATGATTGATTGATTGATTGAATGATTAATTGGTTAGGTGCCATCAAGTCAGTATCAACTCTTAATATCAACCTTCCAGATAAGCTCAGACAAGAAAAATACAATAAAGTTAATTCTGCTTTACTGTAAAGCTACAATTACAGAATCCTGCAAGTTTGAAAGTATACCTTATTTTTCAGAGTATAAGACACACTTTCCCCCCCTAAAAGAGGGTGAAAATTTGGGTGCATCTTATACACCGAATGTAGCCCCTCCCACCCGCCGGCCCCCACCCTTCGGCTTCTGCGTATCCTCTCAAACAGAGCTTTTGGAAACTGCAAACACTGCCATTTGCAAAGGAGCTTCTCTTTGCAAAGGCAGTCTCTCAAACGGAGAACCTCTCAAGCAGCCTCCAAAAGCTCCATTTGCAAAGGAGCTTCTCTTTGCAAAGGCACATGCGCGCTCACAACCAGCAAACCTGTTGCTAAAGTTCACCTCTGGGAACAGCTGATTGGGGGTATTCCAGGAGGTGATCCACCCGCCAATCAGCTGCTCGTGCTGAATCAGGCTAATGTGCTGAAGCTGACCAGGCTGTTTGCTAAAGACGCTAGCCAGATGAATACCGATGGATGCTGGTAGGCAGAGGCAGAATTTTTTTTTCTTATTTTCATTCCCCAAAAATCAGGTGCATCTTATACTCCAAAAAATACGGTAATTCTTCTGTTATATTTTGGGTGGATTTATTTGATGATTCTTTTTTTTTTTTCATTTTCTTGGCTATCTGTGGTATTCTCAAAAGTCTTCTGCAACACCAAATTTCAAAAGCCTCATTGTCCTTCTATTGTGCTTTTTCAAAGTCCAACACTTTCATAGAATGTTACAGGAAAAACTGTTGCCTGAACAATTCTGATTTCTGTAGGTATAGACACAGCCCAGAATCTGAATATCTTTTCCAAGATCTTCATGGCTGTTCTACCAACTTCTGGTCTGCTATGTATTTCTTGATTGCTGGTTTCTTTTTTTGTTGCTAGTTGATCCTAAAGGCAGAAGGTATCTGTCACTACTCAATATTTTTAATGTTGCATCTTTAATTCTAAGGCTGGTTGCTGAACTTGTTATTAATTTGATTTTTTTTTAATATTTAATCTTAATTTCATTTTTTGGGGTGCTCCTTGATTTTACTACGTCATCTTACAGATCATTTGCACTTTTAGTCATCGGAATAGTGTCTTCAATAGAGGTCAGATTACTGATATTTCTTCTTCCAGTTTTAAAGCCGCACTCTTCTTCCAATACAGCTTTGCTCAATATTTATTCCATATATAGGTTGTAAAATAAGGGTGAGTATGTAGCCTTTTCTCATCTCTTTGCCAACCTGGAGCCAGTCTTTTACTGCAGTCCTCTCCATACTGCAATTTCCTGACCTATGTATAGATTTTGTATGAGGACAGTGAAATGTTCTGTGGTTCCTATGTTTCCAAACACATTCCGCTGTTTTATATGATTGAAACAACTGAAGACCTTTCTATAATCAATGAAACGTATACTGACTTTTTTTTTTGGTGATTCTTTGACTTTCTCAATTATTCAGCATAAACTTTATGCTCTTAGCTTTCATTTATTTATTACAGTTATCTTATTAATGAAACTGTAGTTGATCATCTGAAAGAAAGCAATGTATTTTGACATCAAGGAAAAAGAATTATATAGTCCTCAGTACAAAGGAATTGTTTTAATAAAAGTTAATTCAGGGTCAAATATTTAGGGTGTTGTCCATACCCAACACAATCAATGTGCTGTAATCAAGACAATATTGCAATAGCCTGTCCAATATTTAGGCTTAATTTATTTTATTGGTTCATATTTTGGGTTTCACATTTAAACCATCTGAATTCTTGGTTAAACTCTCAATGAATGACTAGTGGATTCCTTTTTTTATTACACGAGAAAAAAAGTCAAGTGAATCTATCATGAAAATAGTGTAATAATTTGATTTTTGGAAGTAGATGAAAGCAAAACAGTAGATGCATTCAGAGAGAAAAATACTACCTAACCCCTCCAATCCATAACTTTCTGAAGCAAGTGTGGATGAGAAGAATAACTGTAATCTATCACAAGATCTTTAAAGATCTGCGTTTATATGTATTTGGATAAATAGGTATAGTAAATCCTTTTGAATGTAACATTTGTAGAGCATCTACATTCTGTTGCCTAGTATTTTATGTACCCAATTTGCATGTAGAGGACTATTAGAATTGGAGCATTTGCTTGGAACTGCCAATCAAGCAGTGGCAGCAGGCAACTTCTCCCTTATAATATTCCTCTATACAGTATTTGGAGAATGACTGCAACTACAGCTTCTGTGCTGCTTGGTGACTATCCCCAAAATTTTAGAACTCTAAATATCCAGGGCTTTGAAATCTTAGGGTAAGTATTTAAAAAACAAAGTAACTTTTCATCTGTACACAGTTGCCCTCTACATGTAAAAGACAGCAAGAATGTCATGGAATGAATTTAGTAAGCACATTCCATTATCTTTCCATGTATAGCTTAATTAGAGAGAATAGTATACAAAGGACTTACTCCAGCACAACCATAAAGGACACAAAAATATGTATCCTGTAATACTGTGCCATATCCACCATTTTTAATATGGACCATTATACTCTGACTTCTTATTATTTATTTTTTTGCATTGGACATCATGATGACTGATTATTTTCTATACTCATCCCATGCTTCTGAGTGGTTGAGATAGTTGTTACAGTTGAGATAGAGAATATATATACTGCTCAAAAAAATAAAGGGAACACAAGCAGAAGACATCTGAGATCTGAATGAATGAAATAGCCTTATTAAATACTTTGTTCTTTACATACAGTAGTTTATACGCTGCTCAAACAACTAAAGGGAATACAAAACTACTGTGTGTAATGAACAAAGTATTTAATAAGGCTATTTCATTCATTCAGATCTCGGATGTCTTCTGCTTGTGTTCCCTTTATTTTTTTGAGCAGTGTACTTCTGCTATTCATGAAATTCATACAGATTTTTACAAATAATGTAATGTTTCCATATCTTTTGAAGTTTATATGGAAAAGAAATAAACGGGTCTTTATGCTATAGCGATCTTACTTTAGAGCATCAGTAATTCTATTCTTTAAAAAATTATAGATGTGTTCTAAATAAACAACTGCATAATAAACATACTGTCCTTTAAAAAAAAAGCATGTACTGGTATTTTGCACAACTTCCTTTCTACATGCCTCTACGGTATTTTATTCATCTTCAAAGGAGGATATTCATAAATTTTTTTGTAGCAAATTATTATGTGTCAGCGTAGTTGTAACATGTGCACATACCTTGAAATTCTGTATTTCACAGACTTGCCTTCTCCGCTAGAACAAGAAGCAAAGGCCATTGTTAGAGAATACAAGAAAAAATGTGACAGACCACCTGATCGTAGGAAAGCTTTCAACGCTTTGTGGAAACAGATAAGCCTCTTTAGTGAGTTTAGTAGAACACTAGCATTGGAAGGCAATATCCTTTTGATATTAGTCCTGTGAATATACTATATTTCTGAATCTAGATCATATAAGGGTTTAGTTCAAATATTCTACTCAAAACTATGATTTAGACTAGATGGCTGTATCACAAGCTCATTTTTTTCAAGCTCCAATTCCCTCCTAAATTTGAAACAGTAAAATTTTCCACTGCCTCTAAGTAGAGAAATTTATAGTAAATCGTTATCCAAAAACCAGAATTTAAAATTAAGCTAATTGTATGGTTAATGAAAGTTTGGCCCATTTGGGACTAGAAAATTAGTAATGAAATTGGAATATGAAGAAGGATAAAGGCCCTATCAATTGACAGCGTTGATAGCTAACAATCATAATAGCAATGTGCCAGTTTGGTCTAGAGCGGGTGTCAGCAACCTGTGGCTCCGGAGCCACATGCAGCTCTTTGGGCCCTCTGCTGTGGCTCCCTGTTGGGTGATCCCACCACTGGCTGGCCCCACCCCTTGCCGTCCCCTCCCAGTCACTCCTCACCTGGCCTGAGAAGGTAATGGTTATGGCGGGGGATGGAGAAGCAGCTGGGGCAGAGTTAGAGAGATTCAGAGAGAGGGGGAGAAAGAGGGGGGAGAGCAGCGGGAGGGAGGGAGGGAGGGAGGGAGGGAGGGAGAGAGAGATGTCAAAAGGGTTTTGTGGTTCCTGGTGTTTTTTAACAACCAGTTCTCTGCCCTAATGACCAGCTGGGTAGGTATGATTAGGGGGTCATGTGACTGGTGGAAATGAATGACGTCAAGTTGGCCATGCCCACTCAGGTTTTGTGGCTCACTGTGGCTCACTTCTTTTCTGTGGGAAACGGGTCCAAATGGCTCTTTGAGTGTTTAAGGTTGCAGACCCCTGGTCTAGAGGTTAAGGCATCAGGCTAGAAATCAGGAAACTCTGAGTCCCAGTCCTACTTTAGGCATGAAAGCTAGCTGGGTAACTTTGGGCCAATCACCATCTCTCAGCCCAACTTACCTCACAGGGTTATCGTCAGGAAAATTGGGAAGGAGGAAATATTAGTATATTTATTGCCTAAATCAGTTCTCACACACACACACATAGCAGATCCAACAATAACATTACAGATTAGCCCTTGATGACTATTCAGGTTCATTTTGTGCAGTTAAAAAGCCATTTGCTGGATATTATCCCCAAATGTCTTGTCTTACCCTAAAGAAACAAATAATTTCTTGAAGAAATCACAGTATATCTGTAAATCAAATTATATTAAATTTCTAAAGAAATAGTATGTGTAGCACAAAAATATTTTGTATATTGTAGTATTTCTAGTTTGATGGTGTCCTCTGCTTTTAACTAGCTTTATTTCAAATATTCTTTCATTACAGTAGTTCCTTCTTTTATATATTTTTTTTTCCTACAACCCTGGATGCTGTGTATTTTGTTGGAATAACAATCTTCTTTTATCCTATTAAAAAGAACTAAAATCCCTGGAAGCTAAAATACTGAAGTTCCTTCCCAAGAGGTAAAAACAGTACTGAATCTCTGTTATTGGATCAGAACTAATAATTTAATCCCTGTGGTTTCAAATATTTTCAGATCCCTAAAAATTCAATTTTCACAAATAACATAATTATTTTTTAATTTTGTGATTTATAGATTTAATTCGGTTTAAACCCAGAAGCGCTCGAAGAATCAGTAGTGTGTCCAGTAAAGGTAGCACTTAAGAAAATATCTTATTTTTAATTAAGTTTAAATAGTGTTCAGCTTATTAAGACGTACATAACTGATATTTGTGATTCTTTTTCCAAGTCAAAAGCACATAATACCTGTTTAAAGATTGTTTCTTTAAAAAAAAGGTTCAATGTGAAATTGCCATCTTTTGTCTGTCATATTGCCTGTTATAGAAACAACAACAACAACAAAATTTAGCAGAAAACATAAAGATCATTTTGGCTTACTTTGTTGTGTTTCATACAGCATACTTTTAAAACAGTTTATGCCAGGTTGCAATATCAAATATGGTTTAGCAGTAGTACTGTGGCAATGTAATACTAATAACTCTGATTAATCTGTTTGCCAATCTAACTATATAGCATTGTCTCTTACAACACTTAAACAAATATGTTTGACATAGGAAAAATTAGAATGGACTGAAATGAATGCTCAAACTAGCATTCTGAACATTCTTCATTGAATTATTTTTGTTTGCTGTTGATTTGTTTTTTTTTTAAAGAATATATAAAACACATAATTCTAAAGATTTAAGCCATGACTTTAGAACTGAGGAGCAAAAATATTAACATATTCTTATATGTGCTTGTTTGCCACCAAACTAACATTTTTGGAAACTGGAGCTTTGAAAATACCATGAAAATAAGGAAACGTTATTCACTAGTTTTTTTTAAAATGTATCATCTTCAGCTTTTTGTCTATTTTATGTGATAAGAGGTTTGTAATATTTATTGCTATCTTAATGTACATTGTCAAATATCAGAATGTAAAGAAATAGTTGGGTGTTATTTACATACTAGAATAGTAATCTTTTTATGATATGTAACATTTGTTTTCAAAACTGTTGTATTTCTGAAAATCTTGTATTTGATGGCTACCGGTATGTGATCATAAAACATAAGTACAGCTTTTTATATAAAAATAAATTGTACTGTCAAATACTTGGTAGAATTCTTTGATTGACTAATTGTTTTATTTGATACATACATGATTTGTTTGCTGTGGTATCTTATTTAGCTTTGAATTTAGATCAAGAAAATGGCACAGATACTGGACATCTCTTCCAACATTACTTTTCTTAACTTCAAGGCAACCGAGAAAATGGGAAATGCTGATTGCCAACTTTTTCCATAAATTACCTGGACTATTTCAGAAGCCACATTTCCGATACTGTCAATCAAAGAACATCATGCAATTTCCCCATCTTTTCCTTCTTAATTTTTTGTAGGAAGGAAAAATCCTGCATGAATAGTGGGAAAATATGGGAGGATTGCTGGGGAGGGGGGAAGGACAATGTAATATTGCATAAATGTAATGGAATTTTATCCAGAAAGAAGATTTGGAAATAAGCTGGGAACGGCTAGTTCAGTGAAGGAGGCTATTAAAGACCAAAGTCACAAACATTACGAAGAATAGGGTGTCAGACTGCGGTGCTATCTCAAAATTAAATGAATTTCCAAACTGCCAATCTTTAAGGAAATCTTTCTTTAATTGAGCTCAGCCACCGGATCATGACTCCGCACGGACAAGACTGACCTTTTGCCTCCCAATCCCTCCCTTTCCGATCCCAAATCTCTGCTTCTCATTGGCTGTCTTCCAAGTCATTCTTCAGACTTCTTTTCCTCGTCATTTCCCAGGAATGTGCCCCCTCCCTTCATTTCCACGACAACCGGGCTTCAAAGGGATTTAGCAGGCAAAAGTTTCAGAGCTTATCTCTCGCTCTCCTCATCTCTCTCTATGCCAGCGTTGCAACACTGACATAGGGGCTACGTAAGGTCAAATTCTTACTTTACCTTGTATTCTAGTATATGAACAGATACTCATAAATGAATAAAAATTAGCTACTTGTCAACCCAGGAGACTAATTAGAGGTTAATTAGAGTGAAACCAACACTTTCAAGGATTTCATGTACCATGCATGAGTATTTCCAGTCTTAAGGGCATTTTATAAGCAGGAAAATTTAACTTCAGGCCCAATGTTTTAGGTGATATCTTCAGGCTAATAGCATTCACTATTTCAGCTGAGTATGTTGACCTTTTATTTGATGCACATTTTCTCAGGCTTTTGTTTTTCATTCTGTTAATTGTTCACAGCCGTTTCTTACATTTATACATGCCATTCCAGCAATTTCCATTAGACACAACAGGGGCATAATCATGCATGTAAAATTAAGGATATGGCAATGTCATGAATGGTCTCAGGCTAGAAACTGGGAGTCTGTGAGTTCTAGTTCCATCTTAGGCACAAAGCCAGCTGAGTGATATTAGGTCAGTGAGTCTCACTGAGCCCTAGGAAGGAAGCAACGGCAAACCATATCTAAAAAAAACCCTTCCCCAAAAACCTGCAGTCACTTGTCCAGGCCGTTGCCAGGAATCAAAAAATGACTCGAAGACACATGCATGTGCGCGCACACGCATACAGTATAGCATTTGCATTTTTAGGGTAAATAAAATAATAAGCTTATTGCTCCACTATTCTAACAGACCTGTCTGCAGACCTTTGTACCAGAAAGTGCAGACCATAGCAAATCTTATTTTTAATCACTGCCTTAATAGACTGTGCTCTAGAAAGGCAAAGAAAAGCGCAGTTAGCATATTCTTTAAGATGTACTGTACGACTGCCTCTTTTTTTTTTCTTTCTAAACTTTTTCTAATGCCAGAAATTGCCAATTAGAGGTATAGGTCTATGATTTCTTATTATATATTCTATAGATATCTCCTAACAGGCTGTTGAGTCCCATTTCAGATTCCTGTTTGGTTTTTTTTCATATCTTCGATGTACGCATGTTTATGTATATAAAGTTTATGTATTTAAAGGCTAATATAGCAGAAACATATCTCTTTCGGTCTATTCTCAAGCGACATAGGGAATCTGCTCTGTGTCTTATATGCATCTTGTAGAATCCAAATTGTAGCCCAGTGTTTCTTCATATGGGTTATATGATTTATTAATTAGTACAGCATTTGTTAAAGAAAACATATGTTTTCTCTAGTCAGGCAGGGAGATCCCAAGTCTGTGAAAGGAAATGCACATTATTTCATAAAAAGCGCTAATATTATTATCTGAGTCAAGTGGCTAAATGAAGATTTGGAAGAAGCTATGCATCCCTGAAAAGATGAAGCTATTTCATAATTACCAGTTCTGCTTCGATAATTACAAACTTAGGTTTTATTTTCCATACAAGTATTTCCTTGAATCTGTCTGTAAAAAAAAAAAAAACAACACCTACAGATAGTGCTCAATTTATGACCACAACTGGAACCAGAATTTCCTTTGCTAAGCAAGGCAGTTAAGTGAGTCACACCCAATTTTATGACCTTTTTTTGCCATGGTTGCTATGCAAATCATTGTAGTTGTTAAGTGAATCACAGGGTTGTTAAGTGAATCCTACTTTCCCCATTGATGTTGCTTCTTGGAGGCCAACTGGGAAGCTAGCAAATGACAATTACATTACCCTGGGTCACTGCAACTACCCTAAATACATGGTGTTGAATTTTGATCACTTGACTAGTGAATTGACATTCGTAAGTGCAAGGACCAGTTGTAAGTCACTTTTTTCAATGCTATTGTAACTTCAAACAGTTGCTAAACAAATAGACTTATATACTGCTTCACAGTGCTTTACAGCCCTCTCTAAGCAGTTTACAGAGTCAGCATATTTCCCCCAACAATCTTGGTCCTCATTTTACTGACCTCGGAAGGATGGAAGGCTAAGTCTTTCTAGAGCCTACCTGTAATATCATAACCCACTTTGCAGTTGTATCTTATTATTTATGATGAATGTATTTTTATGATGACTATGATTTATCACATAGCTTTTATGTACACTGAGAGCTTATGCACTGAAGACAAATTCCTTGCATGTCCAATCACACTTGGCCAATAAAGAATTCTGTTCTGTTCTGTTCTGTTCTGTTCTGTTCTATTCTATTCTATTCTATTCTATTCTATTCTATTCTATTCTATTCTATTCTATTCTATTCTATTCTCTAGACCCCCAGACCAGGGGTGAAATCCAGCAGGTTCTGACAGGTTCTGGCGAACCGGTAGCGGAAATTTTTAATAGTTCGGAGAACCACCTCTGGCTGGCCCCAGAGTGGGGTGGGAATAGAGATTTTGCAATATCCTTCCCCCAGGAGTGGGATGGGAATGGAGTTTTGCAGTATCCTTCCCCTGGCATGCCCACCAAGCACACCCACAGAACCGGTAATAAAAAAATTTGAATTTCACTACTGCCCCAGACTACTTACAGCAAGCACATTGCATTCAATTCAGCACTTGCTGGGTGTATGATTTCAATTGAGAACATATTTTACAACATAAACCAAAACTAAGGTATGAAATGCCACTCAAAACACAGATTCAGTAGAGCTGAGGTTCCCTTGGCTACGTTGTATTGACTTGCAGCGCAACAATTTACATAGGACAGAAATAGTGTATCAACTTGGTTTGTGTATCTGTAAACTCAAGATCATCCAAGGACACGGGAGAGTAACCTAAGCACATTTGATCAGTTAACCAATAAAGGAAAATGGGGATTCAAAATATGCATAGAACTCTGCATCAGTTTTCCAGCTTCAATTAAATACCCAGACTTTAATCTTCAACAAAGTCCTCAACAAAACACACATCATGATTCTTCTACGGGACACCATTTTTTGCCAGTGCCCTACATTAACCAAAGTATGCAACGGATAGAGAAGATTCCACATTCTAACGTTCTTATGGAAACTTCAAAAAAGTGTATTAGGAAATCAGTGATTATCTTTTGCATCAAATCAAATTAGCTGCATAACATATATGTAGTCCTCAACTTAGCAGCAGTTTATTAAGTGACTGTTCAAAGTTACAATGGCCCTGAAAAATGAGACTTATGACCATTTTTCATAGTTGCAACCTTTGCAGCATTCCCATGGTCACGTGATCAAAATTCAGATGCTTGGCAACTGACTCTCCTTTATGACGGTTGCAGTGTCTAGGGCAGTGATGGCTAACCTTTTTGTCATCACGTGCCAGGAGTGGGAGGCTGGGGAGGCATGCGTGCATGTGCCCACACCCATAATTTTATGCATCCCACCCCCACGCATGCACGTGTGACCCCCCCCCTTCCTCCCTCCTGGCACACAATGGCCCGGTAGGCCCGTTTTTCTCTCTCACCTGGTTCCAGAGCCTCTATAGGAGTCTGGGGAGGGCAAAAACTGCTTCCCCCCCCCAGAGGCCCATTTGCCAACTTCTGGTGGGCCCAGAAGGCCTGAAAATCAACTTGCCAGCACGCGCATGTGCGCCAGAGTTGAGCTCGCGTGCCCACTGATATGGCTACGCATGCCACAGGTTCGCCATCATGTGTCTAGGGGTCATGTTAGCACCTTTTGCGACCTTCTGACATTCTGGAGCCTGAGTGGCGCAGCAGACTAATGCTACTGTTAAAGGTAGTATTTAGCTTCCAGCTGCCTGCAATTACTGCGAGTTCAATTCTCACCAGGCTCAAGGTTGACTCAGCCTTCCATCCTTTCTAAGGTAGGTAAAATGAGGACCCAGTTTGTGGGGGCAATAAGCTGACTTTGTATAAAATATACAAAAGTATGAAGGCTATTGCTTAATGCCTTGTAAGCCGCCCTGAGTCTCCGGAGAAGGGCGGCATATAAATCAAAATTAAAAAAAAAAAAAATCAATGGGGTAGCCAGAGTCACTTAACGACTGTGTTACTAACTTAACATCTGCAGTGATTCACTTAACAGCTGTGGCAGGAAAGGTTGTAAAATGAGGCAAAACTCACTTAACAACTGTCTCACTTACCAACAAAAATTTTGGGCTTAGTTGTGGTCGTACATTAAGAACTACCTGCATAAGAAGAATATGCCATAATATGTTTGAACAGAATTTAAGATTTGTTAGATCAGGGGTGTCAAACTGATGCGTCACACACAGACATGCTCACCCTACCTCTGCGAAGGGGAAAAACATAGCAAAATGTCATGTGACAGCAATTAACGCCACGAGTTTGACACCCATGCTTTAGATGTATAATCCTTGCTCCAACTATAGCGAAAGATATCATATTTGCTAATAATAGAGTAGTCTTTGAAATCTATCTTAAGGTTAGATAAGATATAATAGATATGTAGGGCCTTCTCCTGGATCCCCAACAGATTCTGAAATCTAAGGAGAGAACAACATTAGAAATCATATCTACCTTATTGGTTGTAATCCAAATTTATAGGATGCAGACCAATAGAGTAGTCATACTTTTAAGAAGTAAAATAAGAATTGTTTTTTTTTTACAATTCCATTATTTTATTAATAGAATTACTGGAAACAAAAAAAGGGCAAATTGGACCATTAGACTTTAAAGTGTGTGGGGGGGAGGGGTAAATAAACTGTCAGTACTTGGAGGTTAGTATTTTAATGTTCATATTTTGGGAAGCAGTCAAAGATATCATGTTATCCAATCATGATATAAACGAATTGGTCAGGAATGAGGGGTTTGAGGTTTGGTTTCTTTTAATTTAGTTTTGATTTGTTTAAAAATGCTTAAATATTTTTTCCTATGAAAAGTGAAACATCAAAATCTGACAATTCAGTTTTTTTCACTGGGGTAGTATAGAGATTCTGAGCACATTTGCATCACATGATCACACCCTTGCTGATGTGTAAACCAAAGTGATTGAGTCAAGAAAAATGTGTATTTTATTTTCATTCTCTGCACTACTGAACTGAGGGTTTAGTGATGCTTCTGTTTCCT
This sequence comes from Pituophis catenifer annectens, assembly GCF_029215685.1. NCBI lineage: Eukaryota > Metazoa > Chordata > Lepidosauria > Squamata > Colubridae > Pituophis > Pituophis catenifer. The sequence goes on from NW_027256886.1 coordinate 63,198,083, forward strand.
TTTGTTGATGCTTATTGCATTACAATAAGAAAGGGAGAGCTTGTAAACATGTATTTCTAAACAAAAGGAACAAAAAATAACTTTCTTGCTACCCTGTTTCCCCAAAATAAGACATCCCCTGATAATAAGCCCAATTGGGCTTTTGAGCACATGGCAATAAGGCCAAACATTTATTTCAGGGTTCAAAAAAAATATAAGACAGGATTTTATTTTCGGGGAAACACGGTATTTTCCCTTCCCAGTTGGTTCCATCTATGAGTGTAAAGCAATCTTTTTTTATTTCACTAGAAATGCCTCCTGTTGAAAAATTAAATTTGGCAGACATCATGAAATCCAGTTTGGATTTGTCAGACGGATGGCCTAATGAGGAGGAGATGATACGATTTAAGAAGCTAAGGGATGAACTTATCCAAGATGAAAGACAAGAGTATCCTGAAGAGAAAATAATAACCAATGAATCTATGCCTACATTAATGAGAACCAGGACAAAGGAAAGCATCTCTCGTAAATCATCTATACTTTCATCAAGGTAATAAAACATATAAGCCAGTTTATGTTTTTATATTTATGGTAACTCACAGTTTGCATTCTAATGTAAATTATATATTACTGTAGTATGTTAAATTCAAAAAATGTGTGATAAATAGTAGAAATCTAGAAAACCCAAAGGGAAATTAGAAGCTTTTCTTTTTAAAGCCACAATAAGAATGGCATTTTAAAATTTCCATAACCAATATGATATTATTGTATCAGTGTAAGGGAAAAAAATAATTTAAAAAGGGTAGCAATCTTCCAGGAATCATCATTCCTACTCTGAATCGATTGTTAAAATTATCTGTGGGTGAGCTCTTGCTGCTTTTTCAAAGATTTTTAATATCTTGATGCAACTCTTCTGCCAATGATTCTAATGATAATCCTTATAAATGGCTCCAAAAATAGATGGCCATGCATCTCTATCAACAACTATATGAGTAACAGGAAGTGGTAGGAAATTCTGGGCAGAAACAGTTACAGTGTTCCATGGTCATGTGGCCACAATTTGCAATACTTGCAAGTTTCCAGCAAAAAAAAAAAAGTATATCCAGGAAAATGGATTCATTTAACAACCACATAGTTTGCTTCAACCATGGTGACTCATTTTATGACCATTGTTAGAACAGCCATAAAATTGAGTCCAATCATGTGCTGCCTTGACTTACAAACACAGTGACTTACGATCCCAGTTCCAGGCTCCATTGTAATCATATGTCAAAAATTACCAGCATTTAGGAAGAGCAATGGGACAATTGACATTGCCTGGACAATTTCACATTTGGGGAATCTGTGTACTATACCTTTCTCTATATATGTTAACTCCAAAATAAATAACAGTCATTTTCAGAAACTAATACTTTCCACAATAAATATAACTAATTAGCAGTATATTTTTTAAAGGTAGAGATTAAACCAAAAGAAGATTAAAGAAATGGTCAGTTATCATCTAGATCAGGGGTGTCGGGGCTGGATTTGGCCCGTGAGGTGCTTAGATCTGGCCTGTAGGGCTGCCCTAGAAATAGCAAAGGACTGGCTTGCAGTGCTTCTGCTAGGCTCCGTTTTCCCTGGCAGAAGGCGGCAGGAGACTGTCGTGGCTGAAAACAGAGCCTGGGAGCCCATTTTCGCTGGCAGAGCCCTTGGGCCACCACAGATGCCCCCGACACGAGTGAAGTCAAGCTGGCCATGCCCACCCAAACCCCCGAGGTCAAACACAACCCTGATGCAGTCCTCAATGAAATTGAGTTTGACACCCCTGATCTAGATGGTTCCAGATTAGTATCCCTATCTGTTTTGCAGCAAAACTGATGAAATACATTGGAGTCTAGTCCTTCTTAAAGACTCACAAATGTATTTTCTCATAATAGGCTTTAGTGCACCATGAACTATAAAAAATTACATGATAATAAATCACATAGTTTTTAAAGTGACATAGAACATGAGAATTGAAATCTAAAGCCAGAAACAAATGAAGCCCATAAGATGTACTTGGACAATTAATTCCTTAAAGCAGTTCCCATTGTAAAGTTTTTCATTTAGATAGCTACCAGTTGCTAATGCTGGTTTTGAAACATGTCCCTGATGGGAATAGAAATTTGCAACTAATTTTTCAATAGACACTCATATCATATACATAAAGTATTTTTGAAAATGCTGAATATAGAGTAAGTCCTTGTTTTTGCATTTAAATCTAAACAAATCCCAAAACAACCTTTAAAATGTTATGAAATCTTATGATTTCAATTACCTCACTCTTTTTGCCAAGCAAATGAGAAATGACATCCACTTGGTTGAAGCATGCAATCTTCTGGTTTTTTTAAAAAAAGCAACAGAGCTAACCTAAAATTGTGATTTTAATGGTTAGAGGCAGATAGAACATAGCAACAGATTTTTCTTCAAAGATTCAGGAGGTGGAGGATTGGATATAATGTTTTGTGTTACAGGATCAGTATATTAAGAAATAGAATACATATTTTTGAATAAATGAGCATATACAATACCTAAGATCTAATATGAATTAAAGAATTTCCATGTTAAGTTTGAAGATATCAAGAAGAACTCACCAACACCCACTTCCTAATGCCTTCCTGTATTTTCTGCTATCTTCATAAAAATCTATTTCTTCCAATAAAAACGTAAGAGTTCAATTCTAAATGTTCCAAGAAAGAGATGGTTTGGGATCAAAGTTAGTCATCGTTCAGTTGCTCTGAAGCCGATAAAGAATTTCCCCGTAAAATAATGACTAACTGTAGTTGAATTGAATCTGTATGCTTTCTTAATTCTGTGATTTTCTTCCCCTCAATCTGGATATAGTTTATAGAAAACTAGGCACAAAAACAAATGTTTAAGAGTAAATTATCTAAAGAACAAACAAACAAATCCCAAATTATGCTCAAACCAATTTTATTGTTTTAATATTTATAATGCATGTACAGTTTATTTCAATTTAACACAGTCATGCTAAGAAACTATGACCTTAAATTTCTGCAAAAAAAATGCAAGGAACAAGTGTAAATTAAATGAGAACCAAACAGAAAAAGGATTATGGGAATGATACAATTCTCAAGTCTGTTTTGTTAAACTGGTGTCTATCTGGAACAGTAGGAATTCTGAAGTAGACTTTGTTTTTTTAAAAAAATAATAAAATGAAGCCTGAAGATAGTAGATATGATTATAGAGATTTTTTTATTCAACTATTGTGGTGTTCTGCATATCTATGTAATTGACTGAAGTTAACAAGTCTATTTCAAAGGGATAAAAAGAATCTGTTTCCTGCTGCTTCATCATATGATTTCATAATCCAGAGTAAGATGGCAGAGGAGTGCAGATTGGCAGCATTAAAAGAAATGAGGGAAAAACAAGCTTTAATTGAACAGCGGAGAAAGTAAGTGTTATAATTATTTTCAACAAAATAATTAAATAAATCTGCTAAATATGGGTTGCAGAAATCTAAAAGACCACTAGATGGTGGCAGAGTTTTTTTCTATATTACCTTTCTGCCAAATGACAATCATCAGAATTTTTGTAGCCTAAATATGAAAGCCCTAATATAGAAGATGTTACTACTTGACAGAAAAACAATTTGGTTTTTCATTTTAAAGATGAATATATTACTAATTTATCCATCCAGCTTTGATTTGCTTTTGCTACTTTCAGAGTGCAAGATTGATGCCACAGATGCCACAGATCCATGATTTTAAATCAATAAGGAAGATTATTTTTACCATGTTTCCCCAAAAATAAGACAGGATCTTACTTTCTTTTGACCCCCGAAATATAGCCTTGGCCTTATTATTGGGGGTCTTATCCCTAAACCTCAGTCCCAGAGCGCCAACCAGCTCCTTTGCCGGTGCCACTTAAGCCGCTGCCTCCAGTAGCAGCTTTTTCATTACTTCCCATATAAACAGCACGAGGTGAGGAGGCAAGGGGGGGCAAAGGGAGGGAGCATGCCCCACATGCACCTGCCACCCACGTGGAATGGCCTTGCAGAGGCCGCTCCCACAAACCTTAGCTCGCACGCCCCTTCTCTTAGTGGCGGCCACAAAGAGCAGCTGTAAAAAAACTCTTGCCAGCCCTAGCCCTGTCGACCTGGGACTGGGGGGAGGGGGACTGGTGCTGGAGCTCTGAGCAGTGGCCGGTGCAGACTGTCTGCGCAGCCATGAAGCGGGATAGGTGTGGCTGGTTCTTGCCCGTAGCATTGCCGGCGAGGATCAGGTCAGAGCCACTGCCGCCTGAGATCAGCAGGTTAGATTCGATGAGCCGGATACACCGCTGCCACTCAGGAGAAGAAGAGATAGACGAGGCTCTGTGAGAGAGCCCATTTCTGAGGTTCTTCTCCTCCCAAGCAGCAGCAGCAGGTTCAGCTCCCCGAATCTGGTTTACTGATCTTGGCTGGCGAGGGGAGTGGCAGGTGGGGGGGTGGGGTGGCGAAGAAGCGAGACGAATGGAGCAAGACGGGACTCCCCTTGCTGTCTCTTCTCCCCCCCCCTCTCGCTGGGCATGACAGGAGCTGGAAGTCACGTAAGACACGCAACTCGCTTCTCTGCGCGAGCTAGGGTTTGTGGGAGTAGCCTCTGTGAGGCCATTTTGCATGGATGGCAGGTACATGTGGGGTGCTTGGGGCATGTTCCCCCTCCCTTCCCCCTGACCTTGCCTCCTCACGTGTTGTTTGTGCGGCAGCTGCGCATGCGTCTAAGTATTTGGGGGGTATTTTCGGGGGGGCTTATTTTAGCGCATGCGCTCGAAAGCCCAATTGGGCTTGTTATCCAGACATGTCCAAGTTTGGGGGAAACACGGTAGTGTAGGAAAGCAGTAAACAGAAGAAACATTGTTATGCACCTCCTATTTTTCACTGCCATATTCAATCAGTCCTTCATATTGTTACTTTTTCCCCCTATTACTCTAAGCCTGCATTTTCACAGGATGATAATAGGATCGGTGAAAATCTAGCATGTTAAACAAACTTTTGAACCAAGTTTCCAGGTTAAGATCATACTCATTTAAGAAAGGATAGCTAGGGTGTGTAGACAGTAATATTTCTGTACCTATTGTTTCTCACCATAGCCTCTGAGCAATATTTCCACAACCTCAGTCCAGCATCTTTTTCACAGTTGCAGAATTTTAACTAAATTCATCCTGACTTGGAATGTGCAGGAAAATATTAGACTTAGATAAACTGACATCTTTGCTTTCTTGTTTCATATTCAGTTTTGAAAGTTTAAACCAGATATATACTTAATTTCACTATTTTATGATTGCCAAAAAGCACATGGCTTCTTTGAACAGCCATGAATAAGGGAGATTTAGCCATTTCTGCTGTGTGAAGCTGCTCTTAAATCCATATGTATATGAATGTCCATGTATACACATAGCACATATTATGGGTTATATTTAGCATCTAGAAATAGAACCATTGTTCTATATTATGACTGTTCATCTTCAAAAATATTATGTACACTTGCTCAAGAATAAAATTCCTGTATGATTTTTAAAGTGTGGTGTTTTTCTGGAAAGTTAATTCCAATATTGATTATGTGGCTTATTGGTGAAATGTTAAATACTTTTAAAATGTTTTTGAAGAGATAAAGAAGTTCTTCAGAAATGGAGAAAACAGGCCAGGAAGATAAGAGAAAAGAAAGGAATATTGTACACATATTCACCCCAAAAAGGAAATACAATGGTATGTATCAGCATATGATTTTGTTCTGCAAAAATATGTTGCAGGTTCTTATAGTGAAATACTGATATTGGGGTTCTCCCTACTCCTGGCCTAAATGCTTTGTACTGTATTTCATTGCAGTTATTTCCCCATAGCTGAATTATGTATCTAGGAGAAGACTTCTCTTTGGGTTCACCCAAATTAGAAGGACCTTCATTAATCCTATGACATGTGCCAGACCATTCTGAAACAACTATAGCCTCTTATTTAAATTATACTTCCTTAATTATGCAAATAATCATCGGTTGTAGAATAGATGGTCATCTGATTTGGTCTTCACATAGAAAATGGAAAAGATGCATTCTTGATTTTGATGATTAGATGTGGAGAATATCTGAAAGCACAAAAATTAGGACTTTGGCAAAGTTCTTGGAGATTAAGGCATCTCAGATAATCTAATCATGTCATCAAGGCCCTAGCTATCTTTCTGTTCTTAATCTGTTGAGTTATTGCCTCCAGAATGAATTATTTGTATTTCTGTGAAAATATCTGGATCAGTTTAATTTGATAGATCTAGTTTTAGAGTCTCTTGGGCTGTCTAGTGCCAAAGGTTCAGTTTGGATTAGATCTTGAGATCCATAACCAGAGTTTCCACCCAAGGACACACACACTCAGAGAGAAAGAAGTAGGTGATGGGGGCAGTGGTAAACATCAGCATCTGATAAGGGCAATATGTTAACCCAATATATATTCACAGTTATTATATTATTTGTATTTTAAAAAGGTAGTGATTTTTTCTCAGAAAAATAGAATTTTAAATGAGTTTTACATGTGTTAAAACGTGAAAGTGCAAATGTTCAGAATACACATTTAAAATCAGCTGAAAAAATAATCTTGGTTATTCTGGTTCTAATATAACAGTAATAATAAAATATGTAACAGTAGAACAGATATGGAATGGCCTATAAGAGCTACATAGCAGCACAAAATATATTTTCAGATCGTGCCATCTCTTTTTTTCCTATCTGGTAATCATGTCTGTCCTCTCTCCCTCTCTTTCTTTCTCCTATCATCTATTAGATTTATATGGACACCTAACTCACAAAATCTGACTCAGGTCAGCCTACAACTTTGCCAGTTAGGATACTTACCAGATCGACATGAGGACCATAGCATCCTAAATCTATAACTTAACCACTTGTTTATCTAGCTTAGCCTTCTCCGCCAAGATGGTGTCCTATGTACATCAGCCCCCAGTAAATTAACCTACACAGCAAACTTTTTCTTCAACTTTATTTTAATTTATGACTACCCACCCCCAGAACTTTGGAGAAAGTGTGCAAATGTAAGTAAATACTTAGATCAGCTCTTCACCGTGTAGCAAGAACCCATGTGTGCAGTAGGTGTCAAAACATCCTGCACATAGCTATTCAAAAGCTGTGGCTGCCCAAGCTGTTTGGAGGCGTTGAAACAGAAGGGCTTTAATTTAAAATAGGATTGTTGATGGATGTCTCCTGAGATTTTACTTCTGCCAAATTGAAGTAAATGTAGGCTGGATGTTATAGTTAACCCAGAGAGAAAAATCTGTCATCGTGGTCCCAAGATGTTTTGTAAACCTGTAAATAGAGCAAGTCCCTCAGTTCATTTAAAGAAGTAAAGAAGTAAAGTCGTCTTCTACTCCTGGTAATCATGTGGATGGGCCATGAAGTTGTCTTTGACCATAGCAAAATTGAAGTGGAATGCATAGCTACTCTTTTTTTTTCAATTTTTCCCTGCTGTCAGTCTTATAGTTCTGTGATTTTCAGGTGGTTATCTATCCAAGTTACAAAGTTCTAGTAGAGGATAATATATGTAGCTCGGGGTTGAAGTGTGGAATGCTTGATGCTCTCTGAGCTTAGTTGCTTGCTTCCAGCTGTTTCATTACCCAACTAGGTAATATCATCAGTGTTACTGACTTTTAGGTTTGCTCCAGGGATGAAATCCAAATTTTTTCCCTACCGGTTCTGCAGCCGTGGCTTGGTGGGTGTGGCAAGGGAAGGATATTGCAAAATCTCCATTCCCACCCCACTCTGGGGCCAGCCAGAGGTGGTATTTGCCGGTTCTCCAAACTACTCAAAATTTCTGCTACCGGTTCTCCAGAACCTGTTAGAACCTGCTGGGTTTCACCCCTTGTTTGCTCCCTGTGGAAGATTAACACTGATGATGTTACCTAGTTGGGTAATGAAATGTCTGCAAGCAAACAACCAAGTTCAGAGAGCACCAAGGACTTTAAAAATAACAATATGGTCTAACTCTGCTTAGCTTTACTAATGTAATTAGGCAATGCCACTTGCTCTAACTCTATTTATTATAATTTAACAAAACAACCAATGAGAAGTCATTGGGACAGGTAAAGATAGATATATGAATGATGCTTCTAGACTCAAAACAATGGCATGTATCTGGCTTTCGTTTTTATTTGTTTAAAATATTTTAAGGCCATGAGATTGGGCCAAGTGGTTAGATGATCATTTCATTGGTTTTATTATAACTTTTTTTTGCAGTATAGTACAGTATTTTTTCCCAAGTAATTGGGCATTCATTATTTAAATGACGCTATATAAGTGAAGTTAAAATGAAAAACTGTGCCAGCTTAGACTATTCTAAAAGATCAGGGCTATTAATCACAATTGTTTGTTTGTGATAGTGCTTTCAGACACTTAACTTGACATCCCTTTCTTAGCTATCCATCAGAACTTGTTTACACTTCATGCTCAACTGTGGCTTCCTTATCCATAACTTGTCAACTAAGCTGCACTTTGATGCACATAGTGCCATAAGTCTTACTGTAAACAATTGTGTTGAACTCATCAAACTTGCTAAGTCTAAACCTAATAAATTGTGTTATGGTTTAGCACAGTGTACAAACCCAATCTAATTAAGGATGTTGATGTGGAGAAGAGTTTATTCTGCTTCCCAGTTCAATGAAAGTCCAATTTTCAGGCTCTCCCTATAGAGACTATAGGGAGAAGAAGGGTGCAATTCAGTTGACCATTCTTCCATTGATTTCTAGAGTCTTGAACTTTGAAGATTCTAAAGCTCAATGAAAGAATTGATTGTGATACTAAATCCTTATGTCTTTGATCTTCACATTTTAGTTTTAAAAATAAGAGGAACTAACCAATAAATCAAGGAAATGGTTAAAAAGGATTAATAGTTACACCAAATTTAGACTTTTATAATGACATGAGTTTGGATATTTTGTATGTTCTTTAGGATATTTTAAAATTATTTTCTTAGTCTCTCTCCTGAATGAAATATGTAGGAAACACAAGAGGGCACTACAACACCATAGTATTCAATTGCAGTGAGGCTTCAGGCTTAAACAATATCAAATTAATAATGCAAATCATAAAGGAACAAATATGACTGTGTTTCCTCTATTTCTGTTCTGTCAGTTAATTAGAGGGTAGTTCTAAACATGATTTGTAGGTAAAATATGGCAAAGTCATGGTATAAGCAAGGCAGAAGAAAATGCTGCTTGGTGTATCATTGTTAAATCTTATTGGATAGGTTGTAAAATGATTGTCTTGATTATATGGGTGACCTGGCTGACTTTGTCTGATTTAAAAAAAACAGGGCTACATAATTTTAGCTTATCTTAGGATGAGAGATCACTAAAAATTCCTAGGCTGTAGTTTGGTAAATTGAAAAAAAATCTCAGAAGAAACAATAGCAAACCACTTCTGCATTGTTATGAAAACAACATGACCTTGTTCGTGACAACATGAGGAATCAAACTTCTGAAGGAGACTTAACTTTACCCTTGATTGATTGCTGTGTCAAACCACTGAATTCATTTATCTGAATGGCTTGGTTGGAAGATAAATTCAAATATATACACAAAGAGGCATGCATGGGCACAGTGATCGTTTCATGCTTTTTGTCACTGCAAAGCACACTTTAGTATCGTCCGTTAGTAATCTTTAAAGTTTGTGAGAAGAAGCTAAGTTATTATCTATTGGTAGGTCTCTGGATGATTTGCAGTAAATGAGCTAGCCTTTCTGACTTTCAGTCGCCTTAACAGTGACAATTTAAAAATCTTTTTCCTCAGAGAAAAAAATAGAAAATTGAAAACAAGTTATTGAATGACTGGCAAAGACAAGTAACAAATTTTACATGGCCTAATAAAAGATTGAGGATTAAATGTAAGAAACCGCAGATCTCAGAAGACCAAGGCAATCTGGCAGCCCTGAACTTCAAACTGTATTAACCAGGATAGCTGTTTAATTTGGATTACATATTGGATTTTATCACTCTGTGGTTGTGTTACCTTCTTTGAGGGAACAGGACTCCCAGGTGGACAAATTATCTTTAGATTGATACAAAAAGAAATGAACAGTTATAAGATAATTTGTATTATGTACAATAATAAACAATGTATTAAAGTTGGGAATAAATATAAGAAGATTTCCAAAGTCTTGCCCTATTGTTGTTTTTTTCATGAAGTATGAAGAATTTTGTTCAGTAGATAAACAACATCATATATACATCAAAATGTGATAAGGCAAATATACAAAACCACCTGATCTGTTTCAAATAACAGTATAGTTTTAAAAGAACTGCAAAAAGAAGAGGGAACAATAAGGGACCTGAATGAATCTGAAAACCTTTTATTTTTTTCAGCATTTGCCAGGTCTTGCTTATAAATCACTGATGAATGTGTAATTCAGAAACTGATATAATAATAAAAACCTTCCCTAATTTGGCAACTTAAAAAGAAATCAAGAGCAGAGGTGGAACATGAGTGAAATTTGGGATTTGTAAATTCAGATTTTCTATTAAATCCTAACCCTAATCCTTAAAACAATAGTATGGACAGTTAATGTGGTGCGTAAGGACAACCCTGTTGAAGGCTGCTACATTCCTTACCCCAACCTTAAGTGGTGTGTTTCAATTTTTTTTATTACCGGTTCTATGAGCATGGCTTGGTGGGCATGGCTTTGTGGGCGTGGCAAGGGAAGGATACTGTAAAATCTCCATTCCCACCCCACCTTAGGGGAAGGATACTGCAAAATCTCCATTTCCTCCCGATCAGCTGGGACTTGGGAGGCAGGGAATAGATGGGGGTGGGGCCAGTCAGAATTTTTACTACCGGTTCTCCAAACTACTCAAAATTTCCATTACCAGTTCTCCAGAACTGGTCAGAACCTGCTGAAACCCACCTCTGCTTTTATTTTAATTCTTTTTTTTTAAACAAATTTTTATTTTTATTTTTAAACAAACATACATAAAACCATCTTCAATTCACACGCAAACAGTTTGTCGGTTGGTTACAAGTCTTTTGTGCATCATTCACCAAATTCATAGCTTACAATTTACAGTTTACCTAAATTCTCATATCATTGACCTAATAAATATATATATATTATTATTCTCATTAATCATTTATTTGACTATGGCTATTTTTTCCCTCATTATTATTCAAAATATTCTAGGATTTGAGTTAATTTTTATTATAACATTCATTTCATCCTCCTGAATCTATCCAGTAATAATACCTCTTTATGTTATATTTCACATAGTTCTACTATGCTTTTATTTTAATTCTTTTAGTTAAAGAGAAGTAAATCAAATCTCCGAATTTCAACATTATTTTTGTTTCCAGAAATTTCTCTGGGCCCCAAATGAGTGTCCTATACTTTCTTAAAAAGATAATAATAATAATAATAATAATAATAATAATAATAATAATAATAATAATAATAATAATAATAATAATAATATGGCGGTGGTGTGCATTGAAGGGAAATTCACTTAACCTAATTTTGTGTACTATGTTCTTTAAAAGGGAAGATTAATAAACAAAAAATGTGCTTATATATATCACTTTCAGCCACAAATTTAGGATTTGGTAATTTATCAGCTGCTTGATTTTTAAAATAATTTTGATGAGTTCTAGGTCAAGCATGCCAAATCATGGCCATTTGTGGGAAGAAATGAATCTTATTCAAAGCATTTAGGAGCTGGGATTTTCACATCTCGTGGGCTTTACCAGTCTATAGAATAATGACAGTCTTAACTGTGAAGAAACTCTCATTATCTTAATTTGCAGCTGCTTGATTCAGAGACTTTTACAACATATTCTCTGCAACTCTAAAGATCTGCAGAATGAGAAAAAACATAAAATCTATAATAAATTCATGCTTTTATTTTTAGTAAGCAAAAAAAAAAATCATAGGGAGTTAGCAAGATTTCCTGCTTTCTAGCAAAGCTAAGGCCCACTGCACAGCTGATCATCGGAAATACCGGTTTGACTGAACCGATAGGTTTTTTTTTTACTACCAGTTCCCCCAAACCGGTAGTTTTTATCACTACCAGTTTGCCCGAACCAGAGTGAACCGGTAGCATTTCACCCCTGCCCAAATCCTATCTCTTCTCACATAATCTGTATCCATTTTGCTGTAGCTTTATCTTGTCATACTTTAGTCCAGAAGGCATGTGAAAAACTGATGATATCGTGTATTTGTTCTCTAAAACGTGGCAAAGTTGAACTCACCAAGTTTTGGAACCAAAATAAAAACTGGATTGAAGTACAATTTTACAAATATCAAGTGCCTCTCCAAATTGCTTCAATTTATCTTTTGAGATTCATCTAAAAGAGACACATGTATTGGCATCAATAAATGTCCCAAAGGAAAAGGTTACATCTTGATAACAAATGGTTCTTAAACGCTTGGAACAGTGACGGACACATTGACTAGAGCTTCTTGTTGACACTAATAAGAATGGGATACCTCTAGCTGAATTGCTATGAGAAGAATTCAGATCATACTTTCTGGAATTACAGTGCAATTTTTACCTGTGCTTGTCTATTATCCGTTATGTAGCATTTATTGAAAGCATGACTAAGCTGTTGTAGAAATGCTTCCAAACAAGCAGTTTTTGATGCTTCCAATCATAAGACATTGTGAAATCAGCCTGCCTTTTTCTTGCAACTGAATGATTTTCTAGTAGGCAACATTACAAAGGAAACTTTGGGGTTACAAATGGAAGATGGTAACATTTGGACCCCATCTTGCTCTGGTTAAATTCCTTGCATGTAGCAGGGCAATTGCACAATAAAAGCCTTGTGTGGAAGCAGCATTCCTAAACAAAAATGTTACTGTTTTGTTCTCAGGGAGGAGAGAAGAGTGCCTAAAAAGTTTTTAGATTTGTTTCCAGAAAAGATATAACTCTCCTCTAGCCAAATTTGATTATTTTTTTTTTACTGTTAAAAACTGCCATTACAACAATTAATATTGGGGAAAATGCAGATGAACAACTTATTCTCTAAAACGTATGACATTTCCCTGCAAAATCCAGAATGAGAGCCTAATTATTTATTTATAAATAATCATTCACCAACATATTTACATCTAATGTGGTTACTGAAGTAATCCATCTTCTGGGTTTGCACAAAATATTTCATCATAAAACTAGTTAAACATACTACCAGAAAAATTAAAAACCCACTAATGTTAAAGTAGCCAAGCTTTGCATGGTGTGTGAATACAGTTGGTAAGCCTCAATGTTCAGTTGACTCATTTAAGATTCTTGTATGAATCCGTCCAGAGGCAGAACAGAGACTCACTTGAACGAAAGCTACAAACTAACAAAATGCCTCCAGTTGGTTCCTTCCCCTATTTCTTTTGCAAAAAGGTATCTCATTTGTTTAAGAAGTTGCAGATAGATTGTACAGATATCCCCAACCAGTCCATCACATCTTTTTGCCTCCCATCCCTAATAATTGTAGCTCTTTGATTGTGAGGATGCAGAAAGCATATCTGCTTTAAGGATGTCAGCAATTATCCATTGGAATTCGAAACCTCACAGCTTGGTGCAGAAACCCTGTAGAGTTGCATAAATAGATAGCTTCCTTAGATAGTAGATGCCTCCCAGATTGACCATTGGTCTTGGACTCTGAAAGTTTCTGGTCTGTGTTTGAGTTTCTGATTATTCCAAGTTTAACGACTGAATTCAGGGAATATAATAGTTATTGAGCAATCTAGTATTCAATCAGCACCCCAGATAACAGAACAAATTTGAAATATTTATTTAGAAAGGAGATAAAAGGGATGGTGCTGTAGATTTTTTTAAAAAAAATTTGATTTATATGCCGCCCTTCTCCGGAGACTCAGGGCGGCTTACAATGCGTTAAGCAATAGCCTTCATACTTTTGTATATTTATACAAAGTCAGCTTATTGCTCCCACAAACTGGGTCCTCATTTCACCTACCTTAGAAAGGATGGAAGGCTGAGTCAACCTTGAGCCTTGGAGAGATTCGAACCAGCAGTAAATTGCAGGCAGCTGGTGTTAATAACAGGGTGCGTAACCACTGTACTATCAAGGCTCTTTCTAGATCATCTCTTTCTAGATTATCTCGTCTAGATAATTCTGAAACTCTGTATCAGACATTTCTATCCACACCCCACCATCCCTGCACAACTAATTTTGAAAATTTTATTGCAGTTAAGCATCCTAATATCAATATGCATATGGTGAATTATATCATTCTACCTTGGGTGACATGACCAAAGAAAAGAAGAAAGACAGTTTAGAATGGAGCAATCCACAGCATTCTGAACAACTTTTCATAAGAATGCACTGAAGGGATTTTTTTTTCTTAATGTTTTTGCTTGAAGCTCTCAGCATAACCCAAATCTTATTTGAACAACTGTTTTCTACGATCATAGCAGTGGTGGGTTGCTCCCGGTTCAGCCCGGTTCGGGCAAGCCGGTAGTGGTGATGATGTGACGTCAGCGAACCGGTTCACTATGACTGTGAGCTGGGCCCTCCTGCCTGCCCCCGCATTATACCTATCTTTATTTGTTGTTTTTTAGCCCAGCTGATAGGCGTGACAGTGTGGATTGCTGTGCCTCATTTGGGCAGAAATCTAATGTGCTTGCGCAGAGTGCAAGTTTGGCGTGCGCGCGCAAAGAGAACAGGTGGTAACACCGGTATTCCTGTTGCAGGAGATCTTTCCTGTTTTCAGTGTTCTGAGCCCCCTTTATGCAATTTCTTTCCAACATTCCATTGCTTTGGAAAGAATAAAAAAAGATTGACTTTTGATCCTTTTGTCAACCATCTCCAACCTAGTGCCTTCCAGCTGTCTTGGGCTGTAAATTCTGGGAGTTATGATCCAAAACACTGGATCCACAAAAGTTACTTTTATATCTTCATGTTTATTTATGTAACTCACACTGAATATGCTTGAAACTGTCCAAGGTGGGAAATCTGTAATAAACTCTGATTCTTTGGGATACTCATGCTATTTCTTCTGCAAAAGTACACATAGTCTTGTTTGAGTTATATACCCCCTCAAGCCCTTTCAGATATCTCACACACATATTCGTGGGAAGTTTATCCAAGTAATGCATTTCGTATAGGTTACTTATTGTGTAACTATTACTGGGAAGACATGAGACGTTTGGAGACCTTGGTGCTTTCTGAGATTGGGTTGTTTTTGGTTTTTTGTTTGCCAGAGTCTGGTCAGGAAACATCTGCCAAGCAAACAACCAAGTTCAGAGAGCACCAAGGGGGCCACAATTCATCCCTGAGCTGCAGACGTTCCTTTCTATTGCTATATGGAAAAGTATCAGACCATAGTTAGCA
The DNA here is from genome assembly GCF_029215685.1 of Pituophis catenifer annectens. Lineage (NCBI taxonomy): Eukaryota > Metazoa > Chordata > Lepidosauria > Squamata > Colubridae > Pituophis > Pituophis catenifer. The sequence continues at coordinate 63,213,406 of NW_027256886.1, forward strand.
TGCAGGCAAGATTCACCTTATTTTAGTTAGCGTGAAAAAGACCTTCATTTTCCAGTCTCATTTAAAAGAGTGAAAACACAAAAGCAGATGTGTTTATACTGTTCATTTCAAATGTTTTCTAACAGCCATAAAAAGACTGTTTAACGTTTACCATTTTATTAAAACAGGTAGACCGTGCCAGAATGCTAGGACTGAAAGCATATACAAAGCTGTAAACAAAATCCAAACCTCTTAACTTATTTGCATGAGAAGATTTTCTTGCTGAAATGTTGTCCTACCATTTTTATCCTACAATACTTTTCTCTAAAAATAAACATGAATATTTTGAAGAATCATGATCTGATAAGAGCTGATAAAGGCTGGATTCTACATGGAATGTCATTGACATTATCTTTAAGGCTGTTTTGCAAACAGTGATGTGATTTATTTTACAGCAAATTAGGGAGAGCAAGGACTTTATATATTATTTGAAGGTCAATGTCATATCTGAAGTTTCTACTTCGTTATTGTGACATTATATAAACAAGTAAATTGGTTAGCTATGTGCCTTGTGAGATTATCCCTTACCCCCAGCTCCTGTACTAAACATTGTGTTACAAAGAATAAGATATAATATGAAAGTAGTATCTTTACCACTAGGCACAGTAAAATAGCTCACCCGAATATAGGGAAATCTGCTTCTTGGATATCTACTATTAAAAAGTAAAAATATAAGATAAAAGCAGGCTGCCCCTCCTCCACACAGGGTCATTCCTCTCCCCAAAATTAAAAACAACAATAAATTACAGAAAATATGTGTGTGCCAATTTGCATATGTGCATGTGAATTTAGAAAAAAAATGAATAAATAGATATATAATAAATTTTGCAATAAGGAGAAGTATGTTAATAGATGAAATATATAACTGCTTAGTTTGGATGATCCCTTAGCAGTAGAATAGGCCTGGTTTTCTAAATCGCCTTGCTTTGTATCAACTTTAAAAAGGGGTTTTTTTTAATCCAGTGAATTGACATGTTCTTCAAACAGAGAGTGCTTTGAAGTGCAGATCTGTTCTCTGTAAAGATGACCACACTAGGTGGGTTATTGTCTGATTTTAAAAGCAACAACAGGGCTCATCAGATAGACAATGAGATAGAGATTAGCTTCTGGGTTTAGCATCATTAGCCTTCTTCTTTGGATAATCCCTTTCCTTCTAATACTGAGAATTACCCTTAGTTTTTTCTTCATGTAAAAATGACTAGACTTCCTATTAATATATTTTCATAAGAATAGAGTGATTAGAATAAAAGGAAATTCTGGGAATGAGGGGTTTTATTTATTTGCTGTTTGTGTTTATAATTGCAGGTTATAGAGTTCTCTTATTTTTGCAAGTAATGGCTTCTAGATAATTTTTTAGTTTAATTATTTTAAGGTTGAACAACCTACTGGGTAAGAGGAGAGGCAAGCAGCTGCCTAGAGTTCCTCTTATTGGTAAAAATGCCTATTATCTTATTGGCTTTCCATAAGCTTTTAAAAATTGAATTGTTTCAGAGGGCCTGAGGAAGATTAAAAATATTATTGTTATTTATATTACTATTATTGATCTTTTATTTCATCTTTGTAATTTTTAACTTTTCATTTTGGGTGTTTTCTTGTATTATTCTTGTAGTTTTATTGTACTATCAATCTATGAAATCTTTATTGTGATCATAGACCAGCCTAAGAAGAGTAGAGTGTAAACAATTAATAATTTTTAAAATTTAAATGTGTAAATTACACAAAGATAAAAAACATTTAAAAAACCTAAATTATACATAAAAAACAAAAATCTTAAAAACCTACTAAATGGGATAAAAATATTAAGCAAATATAAAATAACAAGAGTTAATGTATGGCTAACTAAATCTATCATAATACAAAACACACTTAGCTAACAAGTCAAATATTCAGGCTGATTTGAGGCACAGGTCATCGCATCTCATGGATTTTAATTGCTGCTGGCAACACTGTAATGTAGAAAGGAAGAAAGTAGTGTCTGCAAGCAGCAGAGTGGTATAAATTTGTCCTATGCATCCTGGGAAAAAATTATGGAATGCTACATGAATTTGCATGTCATTCTTACCAAAGGCTATGCTAATCTCTGTGCTGCCGAAGCAAGCACTTATTGTACTGTTGATTCCCATACATCTCTGGTTAACAGCCAAGATTCCATGTATAGTGGCAATTTAATAAACAAATAAAATACAATAGGCATTTATAAGTTTCAAATTGATTTTACATTGTGATATCTCATAATTCATGAATGTTATTAGCAATTCAGCCGCCAAAGTGTGGATCATGAGTTGTTTCCCAAGGCAACAGCTTTCAGAGCAAATTCCAGTGGAGCATGCCATCTTTTCACAGCTGCATGCATGGATGTCACTCCGACAAGCCATCAGACTGCTCTCCATGCATGCTTATTTATGTCATACAGTCAAAGATGCTATGCAATTCAGAAAAATGGGAAATTGGATATAATTAACTTTAGATTTTAGAAAGGAGAGGATTGACAAATATCATTTCATTAAAACTGACATTCTTCGTAAGAGGATTCAGAATAGATTACTTATCTGGGATAGTCTTCACACAACTTGAGATAGGATCTATTGAGAAAGTTACAGAAATTGTGTTCTGAACTATGAAGAAACTCAAAAGACAGGAACATGAAGCCTGTCACTTCTCACAGCAATGATCCATCCGAGAGATCCAATCCTCTTTAATTTACACAAAATTTGGGATCAACTCAAAAAAATTAGTTTTAATAAAAGATTTTATTAATTGGCATTCTTAACAAATGATTGTTTTTGAAATGTTTTGCTCTACAGTAAAATGTCAAGGACAATGAGTTACCTTGATTCAATGCTCCAAGGAGCTTCTTTCCATTCTTGCATGATTTTAATTTATGTGAGAAATGAAGCAGTGATTGGCATATCCCTGAAGAATATGATTTTTAAACACCATTAATACTGTATACTCCTTCCAAAACGATGAGCATGTCCTTCACTTCTCTCTCCACCTCTCCCACTCTCTCTCTTTTATATCCCATCATGATTAAATAAATCTCAGCAGTTTTCTTCCCATTTAACTGTCATCCAGTGAGTTTCTCAGCCTACCTTTCTATTGTTAAACATAGTATGCTCTTGACTTCTGGCCTTGGCTGGGTTAGAATTATTATCTGTGATAGATCCTGTCTTAGCTGAAATTCTGCCTGGGCTAATAGTTTAAAACCAGAAAAAAAACAGTCTCTGATATGATTTTGAGGACATCTGGTAATAGTTTCTCAGTGCCACAGTTGCTAGCAATGCTAATTTCTGTTATTAGATTTCAGACCTACATTTGTAACAGGCTGAAATTAGGGTTTGTTTTTGGAAAAATATGTGAGTGTTAGATAGGCCACATGTAGAAGATATAGTCACAGACAGAGAAGGATAAAAAAAATGGATGTAATCAGTAAATAACTAATGGTCAAGTATTGTCTGATCAAATGAGAATCTAATGATTCAAGACATGAATGTATTAAAAAAAGGAGCCCAAATGCTCACAACAATATCAACATGTGCTTCTTGAGAAAAATGGCTTATACTGGGAAACATATTGAAAGATGATGAAGATTCTCAGTCATCCAGAGAAAGTTGTCTGGAAGCTGAGTCGTGGCAACAGGTTTTCTTTTCTTGTTGGTTCAAACTAACAAGAAAAGAACTCCAATTGTCGTGACTCAACTCCCAGATAGTGAAAGTTTGTTTGTTTGTTTGTTTGTTTGTTTGTTTATTTATTTATTTATTTATTTATTTATTTATTTATTTATTTATTTATTTATTGGTTCGATGTATATGCCGCCCTTCTCTGGAGACTCAGGGCGGCTGACAATGCGTTAAGCAATAGCCTTCATACTTTTGTATATACCTGCTTAGTAGGGCTTTTGGGGCCCCCCCCAAGCAGTGTTCTTTTTTATACAAAGTCAGCTTATTGCCCCCACAATCCAGGTCCTCATTGTTGTTTTCTACAGACAAATAGTGGAAGTCTTTTAAATCAGAAATACCTGTTTTGGTTTAATTGTGATAGCAGTTCTGGCTCTAGATATGAGAAGGGTGATGCTGTATCCTATAGAAATTAGGCCAGTCATTTCTCAGATTGATTTCCCAGGCTCTCACTGAGAACATGTTGATGGAAAATAAGTTCCCATTAGCTATGTTTTGTTTTCTTCTCTTTCAAATATAACTGGCCTTTCTAGTAGGGAAAGGCAAACGTGCATAATAGTACCTTTTCTAGACAGCAGAACTAGGTAATTACTTGAAGGTATCCAGCTGCATTTGTACATCTTTTTAGAGATCTGCTGATTGCCTTTAACCTCTAGATGTCTTTTTAAAATGTAGTTTTCCTTCTGTTTATATGAAGAGAAAAAGTAAGTTGTTACGTATATAATGCATTCACCTTTCATGCTCAAGCTGTGATTAGAAAATAGCTGCTGTAATATTTGAAAATGTTACATTTGATTAAATGAGTTGTTAAAAAAGGGATTAATACTTGGGAAATTTAAACAACAAATTTTATCGTTTCAGTATGTATTTGATTATATTCTACTTGTCCTCCATAAACTCAAGGTAGCATATGTAGTACCTCTTCTTCCATCCCTGAGTTGAGACAAAGGGAGCTCTCATGGCTGTAGCTAGACTTGATTCTTGGCTTCCCAGTCTCTTTCCAATACTTTAACCACTCCTTGCAGGCATATTGCTGTCCTGTGTTAAATCCAGTCAGCACAAATGAGTGGATCTTTTTCTCCAAGTTGTTCTAATGCCATTATATGTCACATTTTTTTTTAGGTATCACAAAACGCACCTTATGCTACCGATAATATTAAGAGCAATGATAAGCTAGAAGGTTGGAGAGAACCGTCTGACCTGGATGAGCACATAGAAACAGCCCAAAATATAAATTCAATGAAAACCGCTGATACCTTCAGGTAAGAACAAAAGGGACAGCCTCACATCCCCCTAACTGTAACAAAAACATGTTTAAGTAATCAACTTTTATGCCATGTCCTTACGACTTTGCCTTCATCTAGGTCTTCATCTAGGTGAGTCCATTTAAAGTTGCTTTGGCTGTTCCAGTTTTAAAGTATTTTTTTCCCTCTTATGCCAATACAATTTTTGCTATCCACACAATCTAATATATTTCATTAAAGATGTAGTTTATGATCTAATCGAGTTGGCATTTGCCAATCTCCTATATATAGTTTTAGGCTGTTGCAAGCACCACACTTCATGGACATTGTGATTGAGGTTCAGGAAAGATAGGAGATCTGGATTACACAGCAGTATCCATGTAGTTACTGACCTGAGCTTATCATACCGTTTGTCAAGTTCTGTGTGGGCTCCTTACGTACATGGATTTACCCCTATTTCAAAACAATAATACCTCTGCACCTGTAACTTGTAAGTTGAGCAATCTGACAAGTAGTTAAATCAACTGCTCTATCATACACCTAAACCTGTACATCTTTCTTGATCTCAAGAAAGCAACTGATCAGCTCCCACAATTTGATTCAAGTTCTGTAGCAGCAGAAATGCCAGTAGCATTTTAAAAGAAAAAGTACTTTGAGCCTGAAGATGTTCATTATACCAATATGTTACTATCAATATTATATCATGAATGGTTGCCCTAAAAGGGCAGTGCAGCTGACTGCTACTTTTATTAAACAAAAGACAAACTATGGATTCAGTTGAGGACTCAATAGTTTCTGGTTGGCAGTTTTAAAAAAAAAGCTAAAAACTTTGATGTGCTTATTCATCTCAGAAATGAGAACTTATATAGGCATTTAGAGGCACAGTGGCGCAGTGGTTAGAATGCAGTACTGCAGGTTAACTGCCCACAGACAGGAGTTCAATCCTGACCGGCTCAAGGTTGACTGAGCTTTCCTTTCTTCCAAGGTGGGTAAAATGAGAACCCAGATTGTTGGGAAAAATATGCTGACTTTGTAAACCACATAGAGAGGGCTGTAAAGCACTGTGAAGTGATATTTAAGTCTAAGTGCTATTGGTATTTAAAGGAGGAGACAAAAGTCCACATGGGTAACACTGGCATAGTTGAATCCAAACACTGTAAACTATAATGATTCAAACATACAAGGCAAATGGATAGTAAGAATTCTCTCCTTACGAATAAGAAAGAAAAGTTTCAGCTCAGTTCCATTTCTGCTAAGCGTAATATAGAAGACAATGTTCACTACCTTTCAATAGATGTGTGCAGAGAGGCAACCAAACAAATAGGAAATACCTTTCTTCTGGGTGCAGAAACTATTGCAACTCTGTTCCCTCTGTTCTCCAAGGAATATATAATGATTACATTACAGTCATTTGTTTTGCTTCCTCTCCCCTTTCAATTTATTCCACAGAGTAAGTTTGCCAATGAACGGAAATTTGAGCCAAGATTCCTCTGGTTTAAGTCAAACTACTTTATTGTACTCATTCATTAGTACAGAAACATAGCATGTCAGTTCTGAAAAAAGTAAGATAAGACCCTGTTCTGTAGACACATTTCTGACGACAAACACTGTTTAAAAGTTTAAAAGGGAAAGAGAATGAACGAGTGCATTCATCTTCCATGTTTCTACTTATAAACAAATTAGTATTCTAGTATTTATTGTGTGTTTGCATTCTGCCTTTCTCCTAAGAACTCAGACCAAATTACATAGCACTCATTCTTCTACACCCAGAATGTCTACACTCATGATTTCATGTATTGTTGATAGGTTGCTGTTCTGACCTAGGCTTCATGAAACAGTAAAAAGCACATGATTAGTCCCAAAAACCCTCTTTTTATTTCAACAGCTGTGAATTATGTTAATTCACAGTCTGTAATGAGTCACAAATAGTTTGTAAAGAGTCCAACAGAAGACTGACAGAAGTCTGCCACAGTCCTTCGGGATAAGGCTGATAAGCACCCACCTTTATCTCCCTTGACACACTGCCAAAGGCCTAACTGGCAATTAGCTTTGCAAGGCCACATGGAGCACAGAGTCAAAACGGAACTTCAGAATTTAAATCGACCAGAACGAACAAAGTTGCTTCCTGCAAAGGCTCACATGCCTTTGCTCCTCCTTTATGTCTTATGAGAGGGGCCAATCATCTCCAAGCCCTACTCCCGATACGTCTCTTTTGTCTTAACTGTTCTTGCCTTCTGGCAGCTCTGCGCATGCGTGCACTGGGAACAGGCTCTCCCTGTTCCTCTGCCCCGCTGAGGTCTGACTCTGGAGGCTCCGGAGGCAGCCAATAACTCCCAGATAGTGTTCTTCCCCAGCTACGGACCCCAAAGAATACAGCACACACAAAGTTTGTACAAAATTTAATTTACTAAAATAACTCAGTCTTTTTCAAAACAAAGGCTGTTAATAAACTTTCTTAACAGCCTACAAGAAACCAAAGATAAAGTGTTCACAATTTGGCAGAATTTGGCACAAGGTTGGCAGAAAGCCCAGAAGCAATTTGCAGAGAATCCAGACGCAAAGTAGAGTGAACTAAAGTTGTTCCCTACAAATTGCTTCAGTCGGCGTTCCTCCTTAAATAGGCTAAGGGAGTGGCCAATTAGCCCCAAGCCTTACTCTTGAGGAGACCTCCTCCTGAGGAGCCACTCCTGCCTTTTGGCTGCTCTGTGCGCCCGTGCATCGAGAAGAGGCTCCTCCTCTTCGTCTTCTTCACTTAAAGGAGCTTCTGGAGGTTCTGAAGGCCCTGGTTGAATCCCTGCCTCTGGCACCACATCTTCTCCAGCCTCCTCATTGTCCGACTTGAGTGACAGCTGCACAGGCTGATGGTGAAACACCACACCAGCCTCCTCGCTGTCAGAGTCAGCTACAATCCGCACAGGCCGCTAATGGGCCACAACATATGGCCCTGGCCCCCTCTCTGCCTCCGATGCAGAATCCTCGTCTGAGTCTTCCCCAGACTCCAGGACTGGCCCAATCTCCTCACTGTCTGACTCTGCTGCCAGCTCCGCAGGCCGCTGGTGGACCACAACAGGTTGCACATCCTTAACACTCAGTTCTTCATCTCAGAAAAATCAGAAGACTGTTTTTTCTGTTTGATTAATCATAGATTGGCCAAACTTTGGCTTACCTTAACAATTGAGTATTTAAACAAGCTAATTCCTTATACCAGCATTTTTCAAGACCATAGTTAATCTATGGATTTCGAATACCAGAATTCCACAGATTGGAAAATAGCCAAGGTTGAGAAACACTGCCTTCTACTATGGTTCAGAGTCCATCAATTAATTCATAGTTTGGTTTTTTCCAATTCCTACTTGTAGAAAGATGGGATAGAATTTGAACTAATTATTTCATTAATAAAACACCAAAAGCTGTGGTTAACTGAAAATGGAAGCAAAAGCTTCCCAACTCAATGAAGTTTCACAGGAAGAAAGCACACAAGCCAAGAGCCATTATTTTGATGTTAAAGTTTGCTTTATATTGGCCATTTATGAAGTAGAGCATCAAAAAGCATTTGAACTTTGCAGAGAAATGTCAGAAAGTAGAATTGCGATACCTTAAAGGAAGAATGGAAAAACTATGGCTTTTCAGATGCTGCTGAACTACAGTTCCCTACAACTTCAGTCATCCAGACAAGTAGTCTTCGGCTTACAACCACAACTGAGCCCAACATTTCTATTGCTAAGTGAGATATTTGTTAAGTGAGTTTTGTCCCATTTTATGATCTTTCTTGCCACCGTTGTTTAGTGAACCACTGCAATTGTTAAGTTAGTAACACAGTTATAAAGTGAACCTGGCTTCCCCATTGCTGGGCAGAAGGTTACAGAAGGGGATCCCAGGATGCCACAACCATCATGAATATGAGTCAGTTGCCAAGCATCTGAATTTTGTTCATGTGACCACAGGGATGCTGCAAATATGAAATATGGTCATATGTCACTTTTTTCGGTATTGTTATAACTTTGAATGGTCACTAAATGAACTGTTCTAAGTCAAGAATTACCTGTAATGAAGGTTAATGGAAGTTGTAGTTCAGTAATATCTTCGGGGCCATGGGTTCCTATGCCCACTAAGGACTAATATTTATTGGGAATAAGTTTTCATTATCTCATAGTACTTTATCAGATAAATGGTGCTGCATACCTGCAGACATAAATAGAAGGAAATGTAATCAGTGGGGTTTACAGTCCACGACACGCAACAAGTTTCAGTCAACATGTAAGGAACAATGATGTGTTCTCCCTGCTCCTAGTCATGGTGGTGACACAAGTGAACAGATGGTTCAGGTCTCCCTGCAAGAGCCGCGGTGACACAGTAGTTAGAATGCAGTACTGCAGGGACTGCCAGCTGCCTGCAATTTGGCAGATCGAATCTCACCAGGCTCAAGGTTGACTCCATCCTTCTGAGGTCGGTAAAATGAGGACGCAGATTGTTGGGGGCAATATGTTGACTTTCTAAACCGGTTAGAGAAGGCTGTAAAAGCATATGAAGCTGTATTAAGTGCTATTGCAGTGAGAAATCTAGCTCCAATGCACTTGTTTCCACATGAGAAGATAACCTAATAATGGAAGCTCCAGCTCCTTATAAAAATGTGTGTGCACTTGTGTGTCTCTTCAGTGACATCTTCAATGCCTTTGAGAGAGGGGAGACAGATACACATGTCTTCCAAGTGTTGAAGTGAAACACAGAGATAATACCTGAGAAGTACTGCTCTCTGTGACAATTTTGTGAAAGCTTTAATGTACACAAAATAAAGAGTGATTACCTGTATTTTTTGGAGTATAAGACACACCGGAGTATAAGACACACCTTAATTTTTGGGGAGGAAGATAGAGGAAAAAAATTCTGCCTACCAGGTATTCAGTTCGCTTGCTGGTTTTGAAGTTGGGGTTGATTGGGGCTGTGCTTCTAAAGCACAGCTGATTGTCGGAGGGAGCAGCAATTAGAAAAGCAGGCAAAGCAGGCAAAAGAAGATCGCTTTGCTCACGTTGGGGCTGAAAAACAGCTTCAAAAGCACAGCTGATCCTTGGAGGGAGCTCCAGTGACTAAAGCAGGCAAAGTGCGGAAGGGGTAAGAGAAGGCAGCAGCTGTTCCAGGTAGCCATTTTGGGCACCACTTGAGGTTACATTCGGAGTATAAGACACACCCAAATTTTCAGCCTCTTTTAGGAGAGAAAAAAGTGTGTCTTATACTCCAAAAAATATAGTATCTTTTCTTGATGTTGTGTATGGCCAATGAGTTTGCATACAGTTAAGCTTTGCTTAGAAATGTTATAAGCTGACATTCTTGCAAATTATGGTATATTGTTACTATTGTTTTTCTTTTCTTTTCCTTTTCTTGGGTACTTGTTCATTATACAATCTGTAAAATTATTGTTTAATGTTTAAATATGATCCTGTCACACTAGTCTAATATAACTTTTTCTTCTTCCTGGATTCTGCTCTATAAGTTGCTTTGTGAAAACTTCGTGTTCATAAGTAGGGACTTCAGAAGAAAAACATTTTTAATTGCTTTAAAGCTTGAAGACAGGAGACAGATGCTTAATCAGCTTAAAGAATTTTTCTTAGCTGATAGCAGTTGATAACACAGTGATCAAAGAGAACAAGAAATGTGTTAATATTCTATTGTTCTCCAAAATAATAGCACATGCCTTTTTTTGCATACTGTTAGAATAGATATACTCCTGCATTTTCCGAAGTTTCAGTGTTTGAAATATTTTGCATGTTTTTTTTCAATAATCATATCTGAATGGAGAAGCATTACTATAAGCCAAACTCTGATTTCTGAAGAAATCTTCAGATCTTATGTTTGTATGCAATGTTTGTTTCTCATTTGAAAATACATGCAAGAAAGAAAAGCATGAAAACATTGTATGCTTCCTAGTGGCAAATAAGATGTGCTGTCTTGAATTGTGCAATAAAAGTGATCATGTAATTTTATAAACTTAATATAAAGAAAAAGCCCATGTGGAATGTGTCATACAGAGGTTAAAATATTAGACTCGTAATGGAAACATGTTCTTAATCATGGAAGCTCAGTGGGTGACTTCAGACATCCTAGCTCACAAAGTTATCGTGGAGCAATATTAGAGGATTTTATTTTATGTACACCAGTAGATTTTACATCTAACAAAAATCTTCAAAAGAAAATTAAATAATGTTAGAATCTAATTACTTTAAATATAGGATAGCAAACAGAATAGTACTTGGTGGATCATCCTGTCCTCATTATCATGAGTTTTTAAGTCAAAATCAAAACCAAAGGCTGACAGTACAAGGATGTACAGACAGCTATGATGGCTCTATGCCTAAGTATAGTGATATTTGTTTTGTTCTCAGAAAAATCAGAAAGAGCAGGTGGCTTTAAGATTGCCAAGGACAAGCAAGCCCCAGATGGTACCCATGGCCCTGTTGCCTAATTACCTCTGTACGTCTTCTAGAGATTACATTAAAATGAATTATTGCCACAAGAACTCTGGATACATGAAAAGCCATCCAAGTCATCCTCCCAGCCAGAAAAAGGGTATTGGTGGACACATGCCACATTTGGAAACATTAGCATTTCAAATTATATCATTTTCTTTTTAATTGCTTTAATGTAGAAAAAATCAAGAGAGCAGGTAAACATAGCAAAAAGAAAAACGAAGGGAAGAGAAGATCTGTTTTCTAAGTATTAAATATAGAATTAAACCATAACTTTGTGGAATAATATTGGTCAGGATTTCTATTATTTTGATAGCGAACCAGGCCATAAGCAGAGCAAACAAGTATCATCAGTTCAAAACCACATTGTAACATAATTTTTAAAAAATAGAAAGAAATTCATACTAGCCAAAGGTGCTGGAAAAATTGGATCTATTCTTGTTCCATATTCAGCAAAGCCACTGCTACTGTTAACTGCTCTCCTGGATATTTATCTAAAATATGAATTAATATTCTAATATTAGAAATTCATTGTCCTTCTATAAAAACAGATGCACAGAATGGATAATCAAAAGTATTACTTTCTATGAGCCAAGCTGCTGGTCAAAATGATGCCATCACTATTGAATAAGGAAATTCTTCTATCCTATTGCATACACCCAGAAATATTTATTCTATTGTACTCTGTTTTGAAAACTCCTCTCAAAGCCAGCCCTATCATTAAGCTGAATGAGGCAGCTCCCTCAGGCTGCTGATTTGAAGGCTAATAAGAAAAGGCTCCAAATTGAACATTAATTAATGATTGCAATAGTATTTTTACTGCCAGGGTGGGGCCAAGATATTTAGCAGATTTTCTGCTTCTAGTGCTAAGAAATTTGACCAGCTGTAGGTATTATGTACCTCCTCAAGGCTACGACCATAACTTGCCATTTGTCAAATGTTTAGGAACAAACCTGAATGCAGATGGGCTCATCTATATTAATACTTGGTGTTTTACAGTGTTTATTGTCCATGTTGTAGGCTGATTTTTATTCTGTTGTGAGAGAGGCGTCATTTTTTCAAAGATTAGTTAAGAATCAAGGTCCATTTTTATTTATATCTTTCCCTGATGGGCCATGGGAAAGGATACCAGGATTGGAATAAAAATATGGAGTGAGTAGAAAACTGTATAATTCTGTGTTTACTAAATTCTAACTGAGTTTGTTAGTTTACTTCTAATCAAGACTGCATCTTAATTTTTTTGTAGGCTAGGACAAGCAAATTAAAAATTTCAGTTTTATTCAATCCTGTAATTTTAGAAGGTAAATGTATATCCCAAATATTGACACACTCAGAAGCCTTTTCAAGCCTTTTAAAATGTTACTCTTTCAACATTGTTGTTGGAAGAAATGTCCATCTGGGTTCAGTTCCAAGTGGGAGAAAGACACTGGAAACATGGAGGCTGATTTGGAAAGATGGTTTAATGGTGCACAGGACCACATGGTATGAGGTCCTGGGCAATTGAGCACATGGGTGAGAGAGAAAGAAAGATTTATACCCTCTCTTGGGCCCCACCTTTGAGCTTCCAGTTCCTGTGTAAGGGCAGGTATCCTGATTGGTTGTCAGACTCCCATGGGGCCATGCAGGGGTAACTTTGTAGGTTGTCTTGAGTCCCAGGCTTGGTTGAAACTGCTGGGTGATGAGGTAATGAAGCTAATCCTATCATGTCCTGAGGGCCATGTCTTAATCCTATCACCCTGGAGCTGAAGTCGGGGCCAGGGAGCTGCTTTGTCTTTAAAAACATGTTTCTCCTTTTCTCAGCCAGGGAAATACAATATTCTGCCTTTTTAATATTTCCTAGAATATTTCTTTCTTCTAGAAGATGGGTGGGTGCTAACTTTCTTACATTGTCATATGGCTTTTTAATTGCTGTGTATGGGTAGGTCTATAAATGTAAATGGGACAAATTGGAAAAAAAGGTGATTCTGCTTCTTCTTTCAGAACTGCAAAATACAAGGAAGTAGAAAATCGCATTAAACAACACACACAATTAATGAAAGAAAAAAGAAAGAAGTTAAGAGCACTACCCAAAGAAGATATGGAAAAAGCAAATCAAGACCTTGAAACTGTAGGTTTGCATTTAGAAAACAAAGATGTTGACATTGTAGGTTGCATTTATTCCCTTTGAAATATAGGATTGGTTCATATATACCATTCCTAAATGCTGGGATTGAATGTGATTTGTGCTCTTGTTGCTCTCAGCTCCTTGGAGTTTTCCAATCTCCTCTCCTCTTGATCACACATCGTACCATAAACTATGTTGACAGAACTTTGGTTTGCATATGAATCAAGATTCCAAAACAGTCCCTAACTCACTCTAGTAAATACAATCAATTTGTAAGATGGAAAGATAGGTTGAGCAATGTGAATGAAAAATAGTTGAAATGAGACCCAAAAAATTGATTATGGTGCTTTGCAAATGAATGGATGAAAAAAACATTTCAAGCAGGATTGTTTTTATAAAATATCAATAGAAATTATGTATACCTATTACATATTATATTATTTTATATTAATCTTATATGTTACAAAACCTACGAATACAAGTAGTCCTCGGTTTATGACCACAATTCAGCCCAGAATTTCCATTGCTAAGTCAGACAGTTGCTAAGTGAGTTTTGCTCCATTTTACAACCTTTCTTGCCACAATTTTGCTGCAGTTGTTAAGTTAGTAACACAGTTGTTAAGTGAATCTGGTTTCCCCTTTGACTATGCTTGTCAGAAGGTCGTAAAAGATGATCACGTCACTTGGGGACACTGCAACCGTCATAAATACATGTCAGTTGCCAGGCATCCAAATTTTGATAATGTGACTACAGGGATGCTGCAATGGTCATTAGTGTGAAAAATGGTCATAAATCACTTTTTTCAATGCTGTTGTAACTTCAAACGGTCATTAAGTGAATAGTTCTAAGTCGAGGGCTGCCTACATTATGGTTACCTAAAAAAGTAATTTTTAGAACTGACAGTATACTAGAACCAAAAATATAGAGAAACAGGACTAAAAGTAGTGTAAGGCAAGGGTCTCCAACCTTTGCAACTTTAAGCCTGGAGGACTTCAACTCCCAGAATTCCCCAGCCAGCAAAATCCGCCAGGCTTAAAGTTGTCAAGGTCGGAGATCCCTGGTGTAAGGTATTAATCTGATATGGAGAATAATACAGGCAGTCCTCAACGTATAACCATTTGTTTACTGACCGATGAACTGTTATAATGGCACTGAAAAAAAGTGATGACCAGTCCTCACACTTATGACCTTTGCAGCATCTCCACCGTCATGTGATCAAAATTTGGGTGCTTGTCAACTGAAATATATTCACAACAGTTGCAGTGGTCCCAGGGCCATTCGTAGCTTTTCCAGCTGGCTTCCGACAAGCAAAGTCAATTGGCAAAACTGGATTTGCTTAATAATCATATGATCCACTGAACAATTGTGGCCATAAAGGTTGTAAAATCAGGCACAACTCATTTAACAAGTATCTTGCTTAGCAACAGAAATTCTGGTCCATTTGTGGTAGTAAATCGAGGATTACCTGTAGTATGTGAAACTTGATATGGTTCAAAGTATTCAGAGGATTCTATATATAAAACTGAACAAAAATCCATTTTAAAAAGCGCTTTAAGACTTGTTTCAATTCAAGACTTGGAAGATGGCTTTGTGATTTGCTATTGATATGTGGAAAAAGAGAAAGAAGTAAGTTTCTTCTCACTGCACAATGGGTTGATTTAAAAAAAATGTTCCTCAGTATTAAAAAAGGGTATGGTACAGATAGCGCTCAACTTATGACTGGAATTGAACCTGGAGTTATGTTTGTAATTCATGATGACTACATGACAGTAACTCATTTTATGACCTTTTTTGCAACAGCTGTTAAATGAACGCCAGTAGTTTCTAAGTGAACCTGTTTTCCCAAATGGGAATTTTTTGGAGAAAACTGGAAGTAAATGCAAAAACCACTAAAAATCATGGTCACCCGACTGCAGAATGTGGCAATCAGCCATAAACCTAAGCTGGTTGCTAAGCGACCAAAATGCAATGGTGTGACTGCAGGGAGGTGCAGCTGTTATAACTTTGAAAGTAACTCTGGGGTGTCTAAGTGACCAGTCATTAAGAGAGGATTACCCATAGGTGGTTAAGAATGATAATTTCATATAAATATACAGTAGTTCCATTATATAACATAGAATGATTATCACTGATTTAAGTAATTAGTCAACTCAGCCTAGTATTATAAACTGACTACTAACAGTAAGCTAGATTTTTTTTCAGCCCTGTCAAGAAATGCCAGAGGTAAAACCAGTTTTGTCACTAAAATATGGCTCTGCAAATTTAAGATTTTACCATATCCTAAAAATATGCTAAAGTTTGATCAAATGCACTTTAATATGGAAATATATCCTGTTGAACCCAGCGAGAGTTTCATTCAAGTAAAATGAAAAGAATTGAGCTACAATAAAAGTATGCTGAGCTATATGGCAAGAGATTTACTGGACTGGGGCACGCAGAAGATCTGGTTGTTACCCTATTATGACGGCTGGAATTAATAATCTGGATCAAAGGCACCTCCATAAATATTATATGGAATATAATTATAAAGTCACTCGGGTGGTTGTCGGGGTTTTTTCTTTTCTACTATGAAGATATTTGTTGCTGATGGGGGCAGATGGTAATTGAAGATATTGAAAATACTGCTGGAATAAGGACGCGATGTTACCCTAACATGGGCGATGGAGCTTATCATCCAGTTGAAAGACATTACAGAAGATGTTATATGGTTCATAAGCTTAAGGTTCTTTTTTTTTTTTGTTTTTTTTTTAGGATTTTATTTACATAAGGGAATAATTTTTTTAGGGGATTGGGTAGAAGAATAAAGATATTAAGAATAATTATGGTAATTTTGCAGGAAAGTGGGTGGAGATAGGTTAGGTTATGGATTGTTTATTTTAAAGAAAAGGGATATTATGTTTAGATGCGAATATTTGCAATGAAGGGGGGGAACGAAATGGATAGTGGAACTGAATAAGTGTTAAATTAGGATTTATTGAATACTTAGAGTGGAAGTATGTCTTGAAATGTTATATTGCATGGGGGTAGTAAAAGGGTAGACTATGAGTAGAAATTGTTAAATTGGGAGATATAACAATATTATTATGTTAAATCAGGAGTTATTAGACAATGTTATAACAGAATGTCACCTTGAAATGCTTATTACAGCGTAGTATAAGGGGGGTATAATAATTTTATTAGAAAGAAAGGGTCAGTATATGGAGACGGAGTATGTGGATGGTAAAGTATGATATAATCTGTTATGAATCTGGGTTTTAATATGTGGAAGTCCAAGGGGAGGGGGGGTGGGGTGGGGTGGGGAGGAGGGGGGGAAAAAGGGGGAAAAATCTGTATTTGAAAAACTTTTTCAATAAAAAAAAAAAAGAAATGCCAGAGGTAAAACCAGTTTTGTCACTAAAATATGGCTCTGCAAATTTAAGATTTTACCATATCCTAAAAATATGCTAAAGTTTGATCAAATGCACTTTAATATGGAAATATATCCTGTTGAACCCAGCGAGAGTTTCATTCAAGTAAAATGAAAAGAATTGAGCTACAATAAAAGTATGATCATAGTTTTTGTTGCTGCAAGAGCTCTTAGATTAAGCACATTTCTCAACAACTGAGTTTGTTTATTTATTTATTTAATTAATTAATTAATCAATTAATTAATCAATTAATTAATCAATTCTCCCGAAGGACTCAGGGCGGTGTACAGCCAAAATAAAAACCAACAATATAAAAGTTAAAAACAATTTAAAATTATTAAATAGTTTGGCCAATCATCTAAAATAAAATAACCCATTCCAATAAAATTTTAGGCCAGCCCTGCTTGATGGAATAATAGCGTTTTAAGGGCACGGCGAAAGCTACGTTCCAGACGGCAGGTGCCCCCACAGAGAAGGCTCTCCCCCTGGGGGTCGCCAGTCGACACTGTCTAACCAACGGTACCCTGAGGAAACCCTCTCTGTGGGAGCGTACTGGTCGGTGGGAGGCTATTGGAGGCAGAAGGCGGTCTCGTAAATATCCAGGTCCTATGCCATGGAGCGCTTTAAAGGTGGCAACCAACACCTTGAATCGCACCCGGAAGACCACTGGGAGCCAGTGCAGCTCGCACAGGAACAGTGTTACATGGGAGCACCGAGTCGCCCCCATAATCACCCGCGCAGCCGCATTCTGGACCAGCTGGAGCCTCCAGGTGCTCTTCAAGGGGAGCCCCATGTAGAGAGTGTTACAGTAGTCCAGACAGGAAGTGATGAGGGCATGAGTGACCATGTGCAAGGTGTCCGGTCCAGAAAGGGAGGCAACTGGTGGATCAGGCGAACCTGATAAAAAGCCCCCCTGACCACAGCCGTCAGATGGTCTTCTAAAGACAGCTGTGAGTTTAATATTTACATGGCTGTACTGGTAACTAAGGAAGTTCATAGTCCAATATCTTACTGGAATCCAACGTGTTCTTGCTGCAAGAAACTAACTGCACAATCCCAGATATTAAAATATCCAGTGGGATTTATTTCTAAGAAAGTTGGCATTGGAATGTATCATAGTAAAGTAACATCCCCATATTTGGCTGTAGCACCCATATTCTGGAATTTGCCCCGATAAATATAAATATCCTATCTTCACTAAAGCTTAAGCCTATGATTAATTTTATTTGCCATGGAATTTTGGAAACCCATGGTGATACAATCAAAGCAACAATGGCCATTATTATATGCAGGGTTGTCCTGCACAATTATCCAGGATAGTAGCCTGCACAAAAGTACTCAGCAACGTCCTGATGGTACTTTGGGCCTCTCTTCTGCCTTGGCAATGAAACAGAATAGGACTTTTGGCCACACTGAGAGTTCAGAGCAGAGAAGAAATGGGCTGGGAAAGTCTCCTTTAGTTCCAGTTCTAAGCAGCAAAAGATTCATTGGTCTTCTTCAATCTAACAAGACCAATGAATTGACCCCAAAGGAGCTAGTCTTCATTACTTCCCACTATCTCTCTCCTGCTTCTCCTGCAATCCACAACAACAGAAACAGGGAAGAAGAATTCTTGTCACCTCTTTTCCCCCCTCTGCCTGCCATTGATGACTTTGAAACAGGAAGAAAACAGGAGGTGAAATAGGCGTCCTCACTCAGGCTTTGCAACCGTCTCTCCTAGCTGCCTTGGGAAGCCAGAGGAAATGTCCCTGTCCTTATACACACTTGGAGGAATCCAGAGAGCAGAGCCTCTTCTGGCAGCTTAAAATATATTGTAGCTTTAAAAAAAATGTATTCCTGAAGTCTGGGACGGGGCAGGGAGGTAGAGAGAGGGTCCAAAGATAATTCCACCACCACGTATATGTTTAAAATGCACCTCCAGTATAGATTTCTCATTGTAGCGCTGAAGACAGCTGGGAGGTGCTTGCCCCTGTCCTACAGGGAAGCCCACACAGTACTGCACTTCAAAGTTTTAGGGCTGCAGAGCCAAAGTCATGTCCAGAGGTATACCAGTGCCCGTCCTTCTATCTAATTGAAAAGGAAATCAGTCAGTGGCTAGAGACCCAGAGGATGCAGGAACATCTGAGTTGGCATGCTTGTGCCAACAGAGAAGTGGAAATACATTATAATTAAAGCTGAAGGAGAAATAACAGGTAGAGGCTACCTTTGTGGTGGGTCAGGATGGGTTGGGCACATCATTGTGTATTCATGTTCTCAACAGTTAGTGGTTTTCTTCATGTCGGGGCAAGTAGGAAGTGTGGGGCAGCTCTTAATTTTTGCATTTTATTATTTCATCACCCTAGACTAGAGACACACTGCATTCCACTCCATGAGATCTAGATACACAGGAGTTTAAGTAAGTAGAAGAATAGATATTAGCAACAATACTGAGCAGAATTCATAATTGAAGCTTTCTTGGCCAAAGGCAATTGAGGGTCCATTATTTCACGCTGACATGAGAATGGCAGAGAGCCAGGTTTATCTATCCAAGTTTGCAACTGTGTAGTATTGTTTGAGGCACAACCGAAAATAAGATGGTCATGTTATGTTAATTTGATCATTAGGTGTCATGTGGGGGTTGTTTATTCATATCTGAATCTTTGCCACCACAGGTTGAGCATTTGGAGGAGGAGCTTGCTGAATTGAAGAAGGACCTTCACAAGGAGTATCGTTTCACTGCTTTTACAGGCGAGCTGCTTCCTACAGCAAATAATCTCCTGCCCACAAATATATTTTCTAAAATGACATTTTAAGTGGATGAAAGACTGTCTCTCAAGCAGCAGCCTCTCACTAGTTGTTTTTCAGGGGAATCTGTTTTTTAAAAAGACTTTATAAAACTAGATATTCCCTCTTTATTGTTGATTATGTTTTTACTTCATAAAGTTAGAATTTAATATATGTCCTAAGGCTTTGGAATACCTTATACCGTAGTAGTGGCAGTGTGGGTTTAAGGACAATGTGGTTGCATTTTGTTTTTGTTTTTTTCCTATCTTCTCAGAATTCTTTTGTGAAGGTATGTTTCATAATGTAATATGTATTAATGAGTCTTAGCAGAAATAGAAAAGTTTTTAATGTAATTGCCTATTGTGCTAATTCTGGTATAGTAACCTCAGGAATCAAATAACAACCCTTCTTGACGAAGGTTTTTGGGAATGGGAGGTGATCAACTTGGCATTTCATCACTCCTAAACCAATGGATCCCTCCCTGCCAATTATCTCTAAGCCCTATTCCCGAGTCGTCCCTTTTGTTTTAACTGTTCTTGCCTTCTGGCAGCTCTGCGCATGGCGTGCACTGGGAACAGGCTCGCCCTGTTCCTCTGACTCGCTGAGGTCCGACTCTGGAGGCTCCGGAGGCAGCATGTACCTCCCAGATGGCTCTTTCTCTGCCTATGATGCAGAGCCCTCGTCCGAACCTTCCTCAGACTCCAGGACTAGCCCATGTTCCTCCCCAACGTCCTCACTGTCAGACTCTGCTGCCAGCTGGTGGACCACAACAAGAAGAACCATGGTGGCGCAATGGATAGAATGCAGTATTGCAGGCTAACTCTGCTGACTGCCAGCAGTTCGATCCTGACCGGCTCAAGGTGGACTCAGCCTTCCATCCTTCCGAGGCAGGTAAAATGAAGACCCAAATTGTTGGGGAGAAAATACTGACTTTGTAAACTACTTAGAGAGGGCTGTAAAGCATTATGAAGCAGGATATAACTCTAAGTGTTATTGCTATTAATACAATTTGTATGCTACCCAGCTCCACCCAAACCCTGGCCAGCTCATGACCAAAAAAAAAAAAAAAAAAAATTAACCAACCAAGGACAAAAATAGTTATAAAATAACTCCCCTTGGTGCTAGTGCCACAGCACTTTCCTGATTTCACTCTTATCTCTTGGGTCTACTTATTTTGCTGATTGGAATTTCTATTCCTTCTTTGTTTCCTGTTGGTACTCCTCAGGATTTCATTCAGCCTTTCACTCTTTAAACTAACCCCCTAGGTTCTTGAATTTCAACTTTTCCATTTCAGTATCAAATTTATACCAACACCATCATGGTGCATACTTTGTCTGTAGCTGTTTGTCAGATTGCCTTGCAGGGTTCTCAATTTCAGTATTATCACACCACCCAAAGTTCAACATGGACCAAGTAGAAATTGTTTTTTTCATCCGGCTTCTCCTGCCTCTTCACGGGCTATTTCTCCCTTTTATTTCCAAAATATCAGCTGTTTATATCTTAAGTGGTTACCGGAGAGCTTGTGTGGAAGATAAACTCACTACGAATCCATTCATGGCATGGTAGGGGTATTGCAATTTCCAGTTTAGGAATATATGCAGTTTAGCCAGTTCTGAGATGGAAAACCAAGTAACGCCAAACCACCGTGAGAGGGTGGTTTGGACTTTTTCTGACTCTTTCCATCTTGCCTGATTAGGATGGCCAACCACCGTGAGAGGGTGGTTGGATAGTTCCCCTCAACTGGACTGAACGTGAGGACTCCTACCCATTACCGTGAGAGGGTAATGGTGACTCTTCCGATCATCTTAGTCTTGCTTCCTGGACATTTGAAACCATCATTATCGACCCCTAGGCCATGTCTAGGCCTTGTATTATTTTGTATTTGCCAAACTTGTATTATCACTCTAGTGTTAAAATGTATTCTAGGGCAAAGCTTCTTGTGCTGCGAGATTCCCCCCTCTCGCAGGCCTGGCCCTCTATGTTATCGAGGGCCCACCTTAATGACAGATCTTGGGACCCCGAGAGGTGGCATGTCGCAAAAAGGGGATTGAGGGGTTTTTTAAAGACTTTTTTAATTAGACTTTTAAGGGGTTCTGAGGGTGGGGGAGGTTATGTGGGTTTGGGGGAAAACCCACGGGGGTTGGAGACTAGTCCGGCTGCTATTAATGGTGCCGTAGGGGGTACGGACTCTGGGGGAAAGGGGACTGTTAGAATGCCCTCTAGTGAGGGCTTCTCTATTAACACGCTGAGTGGGAGGGGCAGGTATGGCGGGAGCAGGGGGCCATATCATGTGGTGGGGGCACGTGCTCGCTATCTCCGAGCGATTGCGTGCCCCGGTCCCCTTAGCTCTTCCCATTCCCCAGGCTGCTTAGAGTCTCAGCGCCCGAGTCTCCGGCTGATGTTATGTAATGCCAGGTCCGTAGTAAATAAAGCCCCCCTCATTTGTGATCTTATTCAGGAGGGGGGAGCGGACCTGGCAGGCATCACGGAGACCTGGTTGGGCCATGAGGGGGGAGTTCCCCTCGTGGAGATGTGCCCATCAGGCTTCCGTGCATTTCATCAGCCGAGAGCTCAGGGCAGGGGCGGGGGGGTGGCGGTCATTTTAAAAGAGGGTCTTGATCCGAGGGAGACCACTGTACCTCAGATAGCCGGATGTGAGTCCCTTTTTGTGAAGTGGGGTCGTGGGGTGCAGATGGGTCTGTTGATCACGTACCTGGCTCCCTGCCACGTGGCAACGACCCTGCCCGAACTCCTCAATGTTATAGCCGAGGTGGCGGCTGATACCCCCAGACTTGTGGTCATGGGGGATTTCAACCTGCCATCCATCGGTGAGACATCTGAGGTAGCTCGGGAGTTCATGGCTTCCATGACGGCCATGGACCTGACCCAAGTAATTCACGGCCCTACTCATATGGGGGGACACACTCTGGACTTAGTTTTCATCTCTGGTCAGTGGTTGAGTGGCCTTGATATAGGGGATGTAGATATTGAACCCTTGTCATGGTCTGACCACTCGCTCCTTCGACTAGACTTTCTGACCGCCGTACCCCGTCGCAGGGAGGTGGAACCGACCAGGTGGTTCCGCCCCAGGCGCCTGATGGACCCTGATAGGTTCCAGATGGAGCTTGGGCCATTTCCTGAGACTCTAGCTCACGACTCGGCTGATGACCTGGTGGCCGCCTGGGATAGTGCGGCTGCCGGGGCTTTGGACCGGGTCGTGCCTTTGCGGCCTCTGACCCGGCACCGAACTCACTTAGCTCCTTGGTTCTCTGAGGAGCTGAGGGAGATGAAGCGCCGGAAAAGACGCCTAGAGAGCGGTTGGAGGGCCAGTCGTTCCGAGTCTGACTTGACACTGGTAAGGTCTCATATTAAGACCTACCTAGTGGCGATAAAAGCGGCGAAATCTAGTTATTTTGCCGCTCTTATCGCGTCATCAGATAACCGCCCAGCCGCCCTGTTTAGGGTGACCCGCTCCCTCCTCCATCTGGGAGCGCGGGAGGACCCCTTGCAGGGCCGAGCTGAGGATTTTGTACAGTATCTGGATGATAAAATAACTCAGATTCGGGAAGACTTGGCCGCCGACTGGGTTAGTTCAGACGAGATGACTGAGGCAGGCCTTGAGAGTGTTATCTGGGAGGAGTTCGATCCTGTGGCTCCCGAGGACATGGACAGGATCTTGGGGCGGCTGAACGCAACCACATGTTTATTGGACCCGTGTCCCTCCTGGTTGGTGCTGGCTTCCCGGGAGGTTACACGAGGCTGGCTCCAGGGGATTATTAACGCTTCTTTGAGTGAGGGTGTCCTGCCGCCTGCCTTGAAAGAGGCGGTGGTGAGGCCTCTCCTCAAGAAGCCATCCCTGGATCCGGCTGTTTTGGCTAACTATCGTCCAGTCTCCAACCTTCGCTTTATTGCGAAGGTTGTTGAGAGTGTGGTGGCGCGACAGCTTCCCCAGTACCTGGATGAAGCTGTCTATCTGGATCCGCTCCAGTCCGGCTTCAGACCTGGGTACAGCACGGAAACGGCATTGGTCGCATTGGTGGATGATCTCTGGAGGGCCCGGGATAGGGGTTCTTCCTCTATCCTGGTCCTATTAGACCTCTCAGCGGCTTTTGATACCATCGACCATGGTATCATGTTGCGCCGGCTGGAGGGATTGGGAGTGGGGGGCACCGTTTTGCGGTGGTTCTCCTCCTATCTCTCCGACCGGTCGCAATCCGTGTTGACAGGGGGGCAGCGGTCGACCCCAAGGCGCCTTGTTTGTGGGGTGCCGCAAGGGTCGGTCCTCTCGCCCCTCCTGTTCAACATTTATGTGAAGCCGCTGGGTGAGATCATCCGTGGTTTTGGGGTGGAGTTCCATCAGTACGCTGATGATACTCAGCTGTACATTTCCACCCCAGACCATCCCAATGATGCCTTGGAAGTGATGTCCCAGTGCCTGGAGGCCGTGCGGGTCTGGATGGGGAGAAACAGGCTTCGACTCAACCCTTCCAAGACCGAGTGGCTGTGGCTGCCGGCGTCCCGGTATAGCCAGCTGACGCCATCGCTGGTTATTGGGGGCGAATCATTGGCCCCCACGGAGAGGGCCCGCAACTTGGGTGTCCTCCTGGATGCGCGGCTGTCTTTAGAAGGGCATATGACAGCCGTGGCCAGGGGGGCTTTTTGTCAGGTTCGCCTGATACACCAGTTGCGCCCCTTTCTGGACCGGGACTCCCTACGCACGGTCACTCAAGCACTCGTCACTTCTCGTCTGGACTATTGTAACGCTCTCTACATGGGGCTCCCCTTGGGGTACACCCGGAGGCTCCAACTGGTGCAGAATGCGGCTGCGCGGGGGATTATGGGAGCGACGGGGCGCTCCCATGTGACTCCTCTCCTGCGCGAGCTGCATTGGCTTCCGGTGGACTTCCGGGTGCGCTTCAAGGTGTTGGTGATCACCTTTAAAGCGCTCCATGGCTTAGGGCCAGGGTACTTACGGGACCGCCTTCTGCCACCAATAGCCTCCCACCGGCCGGTTCGCTCCCACAGAGAGGGCCTCCTCAGGGTGCCGTCGGCCAGACAATGCCGGCTGACGACCCCCAGGAGGAGAGCCTTCTCTGTGGTGGCACCTACCCTATGGAACAATCTACCCCCAGAGATACGAGTGATCTCCGACCTTCGGATTTTTCGTCGGGCCCTAAAAACTCATTTTTTCCAGTTAGCCGGTCTGTCTTGATTTTAGGGTTAGTTTTTAAAATTTTAATATTGATTTTAATTGATAAGTTTTAAATTATGGGCCAAATTATAAATTATTTTAACTTTATTTTTAAACTGTGATGTTTTGTATAGATGTTTTTATCTTGGCTGTTCACCGCCCTGAGTCCGAAAGGAGAAGGGCGGTATAGAAATTTGAATAAATAAATAAATAAATAAATAATTCATGATCTGATTATTTTACAGCTGAATAATTTTAGCTTTTTGTTCTCTTGGCTTCCTCAATAGTTTCTCATTCAAATCCAAAACAATGTTATGAAGCTTGTTTAAAACTTCCCAGTTGTCTCCAAAGTTCCGTTTAGATGCAATCTCTTCCACTGACTTCCAATCAAGCCACATTATCAATTTATGTTGTAAGCTGCCAAGGATTGTTGGACACACGATGGGCGGCAAATTTTCATAATAAATAAAAATAAATAACTCAATTTAGACTCCTTATTTTGGTACTCTATCCTCTTCAAACATTCCAACACACGGGGTCTTTGGTGTTCTCTGAACTTGATTACTTTCTTACAGTTGTTTCATTACCAAACTAGGTAACATCATCAGTGCTAGAAGGGAGTGGAGTTTGCTTTTTTTTCATATAGGTCAGTGTTGCCCTTGTCAGTGTTCTTAGTGGTTCCTTGCTTAGACTGTTGTTTACTGTTAGCTTGTTTGTCTGAGTTGGTAGTTCCTTATTTGGGGTATTGTTTACTTCTTGGTTGTTGGTCTAGTATTAATCTAGGTGTTTTTCTGGGTGTTGATTGCTCTGTTTGATTGATCTGCTTTTCTGGGTGTTGATTGCTTGGTGGGGAGGTGTTTGGGTCTTTTTGTTTTCTGAGGGGTCCTTGGTGCTCTCTGATCCTGGTTGTTTTCTTGCAAAAATTTCATTACCCAAACCAGTTCCCCATTAAAGCAGCAGTTATGAATGGGCATACAGTAGCTCTATAGATGCAGATGTGCCACATTTGCTGAGAAGGATGGGAAAGTAATAAAGTAGAATGGGGTCTCACTTTGATCCAGTGTTTCCTAATCTTGGCAACTTTAAAACATCTGGACTTCAACTCCCAGAATTCCCTAGCCAGCCATGCTAGGTGGCAGTATTTTAATTCCCCATGTTGCCTGGGAAATTCTGGAAGTTGAAGTACAGATGTCTTAAAGTTGTCTAGACTGAGAAACATTTCTTTGATCTATCATTTAGCTTCAGATAATTACATTTTGTAACCAGTGGCAATGCTAAGACTGGATTAGTATGCTCAGGTCCAAAGAACCTCCAGGGACCTGAATTTCATTTGGCTTTTCTAAGAAGTCCTATTAGTATGACCATCTTATGGCTCTATTAAAATAGACAGAAGTAACAAGTTGTTATCGCCTGGTTTTAAAAGGCTAGCAATGTGTAATAAGAAATAATTTTAGAAGAGTTGACTAGTCAGGCTACTCACTATCTTTTTTTATTTTAGAAACCAGGTTAAAATCATCCTGTGCCACAGGGCACTGGTGGACTGAAAGTTTAATGGAAGACAGCAGTATTTTGGGGAGGGGGATATTGTAATGTATGATGGATTTTTATGAATATTTATTAAATAGATTTCTATGACCACCCAACTCACACACAGGGACTTGGGGCAGGGTACAGCATTAAAAATCATCAACAATATAGAAGCCACAGAGAACTCTTCTTCCAGCAGCAATGAACACAAGCATATCAGCCACTTGATCAACTTAGGGTTCCCAGCCCCACTGACAGAATCAGGCCTTCAGCGACTTCCAGAAAAGTAACAAGGATGGGCCAACCTTATTTCCAGGGGGGGTGATGTTTCAAGGGGAAGGAGCCATTACAGAGAAGGCCCTTCTTTTAGGTCCCTTCAGGTGTACTTCCTTAATAGATGGGACCCACAACATATTTTGCCTCTCCACTCTGGTGGCTGGATAGATGTATATTTTAATGCATGCTGGTTGGAACGGCTTGGTTAGGTAGGAAAGCAAGAAGGAAGGAAGGAAGGAAGGAAGGAAGGAAGGAAGGAAGGAAGGAAGGAAGGAAGGAAGGAAAAGGTAGGAACTGGGAAGCAAAAGAAGATGGGGACATGGAAGATGGAACTATAGTTTTGATTGGGAAAGAGCCTTCTATTGCAGTGCTTCCCTTTTTTTTTCTTTTTGACACAAGAAATACAGTATATTCAAAATAATATGGCTGATATGCATCACAGGAAAGCCAATCAGGAAATAATTGATTTCTGGAAAGATAAAGCCCTTTTAAAATACTGTTCGATTGTTTTATGTAGCTCTACCTGAACAAAGCCCGGTCCCAAACAGATGGATACAATAATGTTTATATTTCTCTGCTAATCCAGGATGCCTCTGAAATGTTTCCTATAAAAGAGAAGCCTATCAGAAATTAAGGTGATGCAATTCCCTTCCTAGTTATTGAAAGGAGGATTTAGATAAGAGGGGGGAAGGAGTTGAAAAAAAAGAAAGAAAGAAAATATCAGAGGAAGAAGCAGAAAAAACAGGACAAGTGAAGCTTAGGAGTGGTATATCTAGCTGGGGGTTTGAGGCAAAGTTTTATATCTTCTCTTGGCATAGCCTGCTTATCTCCATTTATATTCTAACTGAACATCCATAAGTCAGCCTAATATTTTTACTTGCTTGAAAGTCCCTCAGAATCCTGGAAGGTCTCATTGTTCAGAAATGGGTGGAACATATCACAACATTTATGGCTGAAATGCTAGCCACAGTTAAAGCAGAGTAATAATTTTAATATCAATAGATGAAGACTACAGTACTGCTCGTTTAGTTTTCCCCCTGCATTCCTGCTTAAGCTCATTGATTCTGTAGCTGAGATGGCAATGGGGTGCCCCACACTATGGTGCTGGTTCTTTCAATCTGCCTTCTTTGAGCTCAGGGTCAGAGGTGGGTTGGGAGTTCATGGCCACATGACCCTGACACAACCAATTAATGGCCCAATTCACAATAGAAATCACACATTCATTAGATCTAGTCTGTCCTGGGGGAGTAGCATATGGATCTGAGGGAAATTTACATAAATTCCTTGCCATGGTCACATCAGCCCATCCAGGGCAACTGAAGAGATTTCAGAAGGCGCTTGGGGATCTTCCTGAAGCCCTGACATATGGTTTGGCTAAAGCAGGGGTGTCAAACTCAAGGGCCGTGGGCCGCATCTGGCCCCCAGGGCCACCCTGGAAACAGCAAAGGACCAGCCCACAGTGCCTCTGCCAGCAAAAATGGTGCTGGGTGGGGGTGCTGCGTGCAGGGGCCCCAAGGTGTTTTTGCTGGCAGTGGGCTAGCAAAAGAAACTAAAAATAAAACAAAAGGAGAAATGTTTCTCCCTTTGCATTTGAACATGCAAGAAGGGAAGAAAAGGAGAAAGGGAAAGAGGAAAGAAAAAGAAAAAGATGGGAAGATGGGAAGAGAGCAAGGAAGGAGAAATAAGGAAAGAGGGGAAGGAAGAGGAAAGAATGAAGAGAGAGGGAGGGGGAAATTATAATGAGAGTGAGGAAGGGTCTGAGGGAGGTCCTACCTTAGCACTTTGTCATCACAGGTGCCCTCAACACAAGTGATGTCGAGCTGGCCACACCCACCCTGGCTACACCCACCCACCCCAACCATGCCCCCCAAGGTCAAACACAACCCTGATGCGGCCCTCAATGAAATCGAGTTTGACACCCCTGGGCTAAAGCCTCAGTCGTAACTTTGAATAATCTGACAAGGCTCCTGGATGAAACTGTGCCTATGCAGATAATCTGGATCGTGGATCTAATAGAGCTTCTTGATTACCCAAGGAGCTAGGAGAGATGAAATAACACAAGAGACGTCTGTCTTTCAGTGAAGTTGTATTATCTAGTGTTCTCTGCATCGAACCCAAGAAGAGAATCAAACATGATACAGATTTTAGAAGATCATTGGGCTTAAATCACATTTTCCAAACGTCTTGAATGGTATCTTAGGAACACTGGAAGCCATAACTCTAGTTCTAAGTCAGTCATTGTGAAGTGCGTTCTTCCCCAAGCCAGTTGTCTTGTTTTCTGCTACTATGGAGCTCTATTAAAGTCTGCTGCTGCACAGCAACCAGGGAAAGATCGTTTGTGTTAACTACACACTACATACCATGTAACTATGCAGCAACATGGACAGACTCGCAAGGAATGTTATCCCATTTAGGCCAGGGAAAACAAGGTGTGACTGAATGACTCAGCCAGGCTAAATGACTCACGTTCCTCTGAACAAAAGGGCCTGACTATAGCAGGCAAAATCCATCAGGAATTTCCCATAGACTCAACCCTGGTGAATTTCAGTGAACTCTAGTGGTTGCACTCTTGCTCAATTTCTAGTCAGGTAAATATAATGGGGGTGAAGAAGACAATGCCAGGTGATTGGGTGTCACCATTTTTATTGGATTGTACTTCTCTCAGGTATCAAAGGTCAATTTACTCTGCCACTTCCCATATAATAGCTTAGGCGCCTGCACAACTCATTTTGCATATACATGGATACTTGCTGTAGAACATTATCTCATAATTATTTATTATTTATTTTATTTTATTCAATTTGTATACCGCCCTTCTCCTAGTGGACTCAGGGCAGTGCACAGCCAGAACTAAAACACATACCAATACAAAATTTAAAATTTTTTAAAAGAATTACATGACTTTGGCCCAGAATTTAAAACATTCAAACTAAAACCCATTGACAATTTAAAAAGCTAAAAAAAAAGGGGGGGTTCACGCCAGCCCTGCTTGATGGAAAAGAAAAGTTTTTAGGGCACAGTGATAGATAAGTGATAGAGGTTCAGGTCAAGCATCACACTGAATTTCGTTTTAGCATAAACAAGGAATGACTTCATGAAGTGCTACTCAGTTGTCTCCCTTTGGTTCCTATCGTTGGTGGAAACAGCTGAACAAACCACGAAGTATTCATCTATAATTTTTGCAGGGCTGGCCAACTTTTGGCCAACCACATGTTTCTGAATTATAATTCCAGTACCCCTGACATAGTAACACAGGATTGAACTAGGACAATGTCTGAAAGTCTAAAGGCTACCCATCTCTGCTTCTATATAACATCACAATCAAAGCCACAAAAACCTAAGCCAGAGTTTGAGCCAAGGACAAAAGTGCTTATTTACACTAAGCTAGAATTTGAACAATTCTTACTCAGTGGTATACAAATATAGTTCCTAAATGGTGCTTTCCTCTGTACCTATTGTCCCTGATACAAGCATCAATGGTTGAAGCACATACTTCATTTCCATGCCTGAGATACATACATACTAAAAATCAACATTGGTGACTGTTGACATATATCCAACGTGTGATCCATACTTCCCACATGCATATATAAGTGCACTATCTGCCTATCCAGACAGCATATGAGAAGCCAAACACTAAAGTGCAGTCTATGATCTGGTGACTATATTAATGATGAATTACCTCAGATTATGACTAGCCCAACACACATGTTAAGACACACACATAATCTCATTTTCTGCATTGGATTAATGAAAGTAATAATAAATGGGTGGAAGGAATTGTTGGGACAACAGATCAATATTTATGTGATCAAATGTAAATTACTACATACATTGAACAAATAAATCTCCAGATAAATCTGTAATAGACTAATGAGTAGGGGATGAGTATTATGATCCATCTCTGGAGGCAGAAGAATCTAAATATTTTTGGTGGTTTTCAAGATACTTTCCTACAGATTTAAATTTGCAGGGGGAAATGTAGAACTGTTTTGGCTCTCGGAGAGGCTGAGGAACTTATTTAGAGCTAACGTTAGCTTATGAGAACAAGGAAGAAGGCCTTACTAGTCTCTCACTTGTGAATTGCTTCTGATTGACATCTGCCAGATTCTATCACGATTAGTCTTCAAGAGCCAGAAGGTGTCTTACAGATTATCTACAAATAAGTAAATAAACCAATGCAGGGTACAATTTATCTAAAAGATTAAAAGGCCTTTGCAATGTTCCTGAATCATAGAACTAATACCAGTGTCACCAGAAGAATATTACATAAACAGGGTGCCACAACTGTGAAACCTTAAATCCAGTTGCATTTGCCTTATCTCAGACTAAAGAAGGATTCCAAAAAGATATTCCAAAGTACTTTGCACTGTCCAATCTGGAATATTTGCTGGTTTTTAAAAACTGGTATCTGTTTTTTTTTAGTCTTGAAATACCTTATAATCAAGAGGGCTCTACAAAGTCCACCTTCTATTTGTCACTAGCATCTATCTCAGGGGTTGTTAATCTGGGATCCAAATTAAGATTCCAGGAAGTCTATGAACTTGGAAGGGGGGAAAAGGGTACAACTTTGTCACTGACCTCTAAAAGTCAGCACTTCATTTAATAATAAAGGCACCTAACTGATTTTTGGATTCTAACCCCTGAAGTGTGTGTGTGTATATATATATATATATATATACACACACACACTAATATATATATATATATATATGAATTATTTTTAAATACTTTGATATCTGTGTTTGAACATAATAGGCTTCCTTTGTAACATAATTTATGCTAGAGAGAACCAGAAAGAACTAAAGATTACAATTAAAGAATGCTTAAATGTGACTTACTAATACAGAATAAAGCAAAATACTTTAAACAATGGGTGTATTGAAGGATGTAGGTGAATCACGGACCCAGAAATTAATCTAAAAAGCTCCCACCACTGTAAATAGACTGTGTCTAAAAAATGGTACGGAAGAGGAACAAATTTTATTGGTTAAGACTGGGAATGATTCGAAAGTGGATTTAAAAATGACAGACTTTTGGTATGATATTGAAAAAGATGCTATACTGAATATACAAATGAAACTAGCTGAGGGGTCCTCGGTGCTCTCAGAGCTTGGTTGTTTTCTTGCAGACACTTCATTACTCAAACTAGCTAACATCATAGATGAGGACCCCTCATTTCAACCCTGAGTTACAGATATTCTTTATTGAAACCAGCTGATGTCTTAATAATTAAAAGGGATATACAAATTACAAACCAAACGAGTGACCTGGATGACTTTCCTACATTGGTAAAGTTACAAAAGAGAGAGTTTTCAAGAATTTTATGAAAAGGGACAAAGAAATGAAAAGAAATCAAATTCAAAGGATGAAAGGTTAAGATGGTTAAAAGTAAAACAGAATATAAAATAGGTTTATTCAATCAAGATTAAGAGAGATACATTATCTCTGGGTAATATTTATCTACTTTGGTTGACTAGGACTCAAGAATGAGATTTTAAGGATTTGTTTACAGATAAAAGATAGGATATGGGAAGATTTGTTGTATTCTGATGAGTGATGTTACTAAAATTGTTTATAGTTGTGATGAAGAGGGAAGTCATTTCTTTATATATATATATATTAATGCATTATTTTTCCCTATTTTTCTCTTTCCTCGCTTTCTATTTTTTCTTATGCCTTTGTTTTTACTTTGTATTAATTCTTGCCTTTTTATTTATTTAATATAATTTGTATGCCGCCTTATCTCCGTAGGACTCAGGGCGGCTCACAACAAATAAAAACAAACCCAATAAAACGTAAAATACATAAATATGCATACATAAAATACATAAATGTACAAATATATAATTTAAACATATATTAAAACCCATTAAAATAATCAAAAAAATACCTCAGTCCAGGCTTTTAACTGCAACGTTTAATAGAATTACTATAAAAAGAAAGGAATTGTGGGGGCAGAGGGAATGAAAGACTATTTTTACTAAAAATATATATATATTTCTTTTAAAGTTATGATCACGGTAAAAGAAACTTGAGAGGATGGAGCGACAACGGCGGCGGGTGACAGGAAGGGGGGGGTGTTTCAGAGCTTTTCCACAACTTGAACAAATCCTTCAGGATACACTTAAAGCCTTATCGT
The DNA here is from genome assembly GCF_029215685.1 of Pituophis catenifer annectens. Taxonomy (NCBI): domain Eukaryota; kingdom Metazoa; phylum Chordata; class Lepidosauria; order Squamata; family Colubridae; genus Pituophis; species Pituophis catenifer. The sequence goes on from NW_027256886.1 coordinate 63,246,238, forward strand.
CTGAATCCACAAGGATTTGAAGGGGGCGGCTGTCGTTTTGCAATGTTTTTTATTCAAACGCTGCAGCCAGCGAGACTGCCGACTACCCCTTCGAGAATGTGTTTAGAAGTATCCCAGGAGGTCTGGAATGTGCCTTAGGTTTAAGGTGACTGATGCCCCTGCCGCCCACCCCTGCCTCCGGCGGCGACGTCCATCCACCCTGTTATCTGAGGTTGCTTCAGCTTGTCAGCTTCGGCTCCAGCAGCTGCAAAGGAGGCGACTGCAAGGCTGGAAGGAGCCCATTTGAAGGAGGGAATGCCGCCAGCGACCGCTAGGCGGCGTATGATGGAAACGATCAGCCACGCATAGTAACCTCCTCGAATCGTCAAACATTGCCATGGTTAAGAGGGCCGGAGAGAGACAGTGATCAGGTAATGCGAGCCACAGACTTTTTTTTTTCTTCGTTGTTTCTGTTCTTCCGACTGCTTCTCATTTGCGAGGGTTTTATATATACTGGCTGGGGTGGTGCGTTTGCTTGATTGTTTTCTTCGCCTTTCTTTTGGGAATGCATCCTTCATGCTTCTTTTTTCTTTGATTTTAATTCATAGCCAGGCTGTGGAACCAGGTGGGAATCCTTACACATGAATGAAGCAAAGCTACCTCCCGCCCTTAACCTCCCCTTCATTAAGAATTAAACAAAATTAAGCCTCAGACTGTAAATAGCCTCCCATTTGCAGGCTGGAGTTAAGAGATGTTATAGTTTGAAGAGCCCACTAGAAAAAAAACTGACAGAAAAAAAATAGTGACTATAGTGGTCACACTAATAAAGATCTAAAATGTAATATGGGAGTGTGAAGGTTATCTGGTTTGCTTGATTTTGCAAAATATATGAGGAGGATAGAGCTTTAAGGGGGGAAAAAAAGACTGGAGGAAGAAAAGCCTATACAGATGTTTCAAATAAATTGAAACATTCTACACTGTATTTAACTCTGGTTTCTAGGATTTGCTTCACTGTATTATAACACCTTAAGCTAAAAGTAGACTGATGAATCCTCAATACAAGAAATATAATGTATTTTTTTAAAAAATAGAGGATAATCTAAGAAATCTACAAATCATTATACTGATTCTGTCTACATTGAAATGTGATGGTTCTTATACCTTCCTTTCTCTTTTTCCAATTTCTGCTTTATACTGATGGGTGTTTTGAAGAAATGTGTTGGGGTAGTGAGATTGCTTTAAAGATAAGAAAACCTATTTATTTCCTTTTTAAAAATTGCTTACATTTAATAATGCCCTTTAGATCTTTCTTAAATATGGAGTTGTACATATGCTGGAGGTAAAATGCTACATTTCCAATAAAGTTTCTAGTCTATTTCATTGTCACTCATCTGAAAAATTTGATTAAATATTGCAAGAGTGAACAGATTTTTGTCAGTATTGTAGATTTATATCTAAAGAGCTAATTCAAGACTGGCAGAAGCAGGAAAAGATTGGTGACCTTGGACCTCTTTTGAATGCAAAGGGGGGGAGCAGCCCTCCCCTCTTTGTGGCACTGTGTTGAGGCCTGACAAAATAATCCTATACAAGATCATGTGATTCCACATCATTCAGTTCTAAGAAAGACTTGGATCCTTCTCCCAAACTCAAGCAAAAATCTTAGATCTCTAGGAAAAAGCTTAACCTTCATAGGTGTAGTGAAGAAACATGCACATTTCTACTTATGTTATATTATCATACAAGTTGTAGAAAAGGATCCAATCATTAGTTTTAATTTTTTCATCCACTGATTGTAACATAAAACTAAAATCTTGCTATGTTACAATCTTTTTATCTTATAAATTTACTTTATAATGTTATGGAAGAATGATCACTTTAACATATCCAACTTCTGAGTGATTTATGAAGATAAGGCTGTCTGGGCATTTTTCTTGAACAATTACTGCTGTCCTACACTATAGCCCCCACCCCGCATACAAACTTTTCTTCTCCTTGAAAATGATAGTGAAGCGAGGTCAACATAAATCCTATTATTGCCACTTACTGAACTGAACCTATAAATCACAGCAAACCACAAACTCCACAGAATCATGTAGGAATACTTGGAAATGTTGCAAAGCCACCTTTGGAATTGCTCTATCACTAAGCATTCTTCATGAGGAAACAATTTGAATATATTGAAGGTAAAAGCTTCCTACAAAGGACCAATCTATAGAGGTTATGAACATTCCAACTCTGGAGATTTTGAAGAAACAATGGAGATGATTTAATTTTTTTGTAGATGATTTAATTGATCTTCCTTCCTATTCCATGGAAGTGGACAAGTTGATCCTTGTAACTTTTTCCAATTCTGCACTTCTAAGATTATTTAACCCAAGTCAGAGTCCCTACAAACAACTGCAACAGACCCCAAAGACATGATCAACTGTTTTTGCAGTGTTAAAATAAAATAAAATACAGCACTCCTCATGCATCCTTTCCAATTCTAGAAAGATTTCTCTGTAATGCACAATGACAAGATCTGTACACAGACTTTAGAAACAAAAATGTCAGAACTATTTTTAGCAGTAGGTCCTTCAGAACTCAGCAGGACCTAATATTCGGTTAAGATGCAACTTACTGGATGCCTCTTGCCTTCTGGACATTCAGGATTCTGTTGCTACGCTGCTTCTTCAGAATGTCTGCTTTGAAAATCTCCTGAATTTATAGAAAATTACCTAGAAATCAATTCCTTCCTGTTTCTAATTGCACATCTAAATGTATTTATAATGAAGCTCAGTGAATACTATAGGACCTAGCAATGTTAAGATATATGGCCAAGTAACGGTACTGATATATTTTCTGTAAACATTACAAATCTAATCAACCTTACTGAACTGTATTTATTAAGAAACCTACTGAATACTATAGGACTTACCAATACAAAGATATATACTATCAAACATAATGGAACACAGTTCTGGAGAGAGAACTCCTCATTAGTCAGTTGTGAATTATATGGCACAAAAAGAAATTTCACTGTTCCTTAATGTTGATTTCCAAGTATAGAGTTGTTCACATATTTTATTTGAGGATGATATTTAAAGTAATTGGGAACAGCTTATGCATGAGATGAAACACAGGTTGTCTGAAATTTCTTATAGAAATTAGGGAGGATGGCCTCTTTAGCACTGTTTTCCCTCCAACTCTTCAAAAAAAAGACTTAAAGTCCTTTTCTTCTTACATAAAGCAACCATCAAGTTTATTAGCAGGAGCTGAGAGTTTAGTATCCCAACATTCACTTTGAAAGGAAATAACTGGCCTTTTGAAGGCTAGCTCTGCCAAGGCACAAGCACATGGTCTCTGAATGTGCTGAGTTTTGGAAAAATCCCTTTTCTTGGGTCAATTCACCCTAAGGAGCATGGAAATTAACTGAACTCTTCTGGAATAAGTAGGATAAAGCTATTCATGGACTGATTTCCTCCCAAATACACATACTGTACCGGCACACGTGTCACACAGGTATCTAGACAGACACACACACACAGAGGAAATGTTAAAATCGATCCACTCCAGATTTGGCTGAAACAAAATAGGCTCGGCTGGCCATGGGAATCCAGAGCTAACCTGTGTTTTGCTGGCAAGAGCAGAAAGATGGTTTGTCGATAGCCACCATCAAGGCCACGTGACGGAAGAAAACAACATTTTTTACTTTACTTGGGATGGTGGCTAGAAATCTGGACGCCGAGTGGCGCGTGCGTTTCACCCACCTACCCACTCCCTCCCTCCAGGTAAAATATCTCCTTTGCAACGGGAGGGGAAAGAAGGCATCCCCGCAGACTTAAACCAACAGCATGCCCAGAATTTAATCTATGCTGCGCTGGATTGTCAAGCAACAGTACCGGGACGGAAGCAGTTTAGCCTGGATAATCACTTGACCCCTCCTGTAAGCGTAAGCGTGAATGCTTCTAAAGCGCTCAAGTGTGGGGCAGGCGGGAAACCTCGTTCCTAAAAGGGTAACTCGCTTGGTAAAGCAGGAGGAGGGGAGGAGGAGGGGAGGGGGGAAAAAAGAGAATCAAAACACCTTTCTCGTTCCTTAAGTAATCTAATGTCGCCCATTGTTTCAGGATTCCTCTGTGGAACGTTCCCGGGAGGGAAGCATTGTGACGTCAACGCACCTACTTAATCCTCCCTGTTGAGGGGGAGCCTGGAGCCATGAGGTCATCGAAGCGGCCAGTGTAACTATCCCGAGAGCAGCGCCAGCGCCAGCAGCAGCGGCAGTTTCAGCGGCGGGGGGGGGAGGGGAAAAGCCTGCCCAAGCAAGGCCGCTTGGGATCTCTCGCAGCCGCACTCCAGCTGCAAACCGAGGCTCGCCGCCACCGCCGGGAGTTTCTGGCAAAAGCATGGAGGAGGCTGACGCGAAAGAGCTGCAGGTCGGCTCCTGGCTGCCCGTGCTGGTGGAGCAAATGGTGAACGATACCCTGGTAGTCACCTTGAGCTGCGGGGAGAGGCGGTTCACCGGGATCCTCCTGGATTGCACTAAAAAGTAGGAGCATGAATTGCTTGGATGGTTATTCTCTTTGCGCCCCCCCTCCCCTTCCTCCCACGCTCCCATTCTAGAAAAGAAAAGAAAATTTCGGGAAAGGGGGGGGAAAATTGCAACTGAGAAGTTTACTGTCCCCACTAGGCCCTGCTTGGAGGGCGAGGACAGAGCAGCTGGGCAGAAGGCGGGATTAGGCCATAATCAGATTAAAGACTTGCATGGCTCATTGCAGGGAGGGAGGGGGGGAAGGGAGCAAATGGTCACGTCGATTCTCTCTGTGAGTGGTGTGTGTGCCTCTTCCTCTCCCCCCCCCCCTTTTTTTTTTTGTAATGGCATATTTTAGTTTCATTTTCTGTTCAGAATCCAGCGTGGAAGAAATGTTCCTCTTTCTGGGGGGGGGGAGTCAGCTTTCTAGTTTGTACACTGTACAATCATGTCCTCCTTCAGTGACGTTTTCGAAGCGGAGTTGCGGTGGCGTCCTTTTCTGAAAAGGCTGCTGAAATGAACCATATTTTCCTCTGGGGGTTAGGCCCTTAAAAAAAAAAAAAGGTGTGTCCCTCGCTGGTGCGGGAAGGGAAATTATTGTCTTCATCATCCAGGAACAGATTCCGGGGTTTTAATAAGCTGCTTCCAGAACATCAGGTCACCTCCTTTTACAAACCCTACAACTTTGCTAAAGTTTTTTTTTTCCTTCTTCCCCTTCTCCCCTTTATTCTTGAGGAGATTTCATTGGTGCTGCCTCTGGACTGCTGCTGATGTAGCACAATAATGTTCTCGTGAAGACACATGTTGCCATAATTACAGACTTCTTTGTTTAAGAGATTCTGCACACTTCAAAAAGCTTTTTTTTTTTAACGAAACTGTCCCAGCTTGCCATTTTTTTTCCTTTTCACATTCAGCAGAAGGATGGGCCTCCTTCAGAGAGAGAGAGAGTTTGCATGCCTGAGAAACATAATGCATACATAAATGCAGTTAACAGCAAAGCTTATTTCCTTTCCTGTTTTGCAGTTCAGGATATATTCACTTATTTAATGAAACACCAACTCCTATAAATAGCGCTTGAGTTAATAATGTGATACTTCCAAAACTGCCTCTCTTTCAGTATCTTACAAACAAAAGAGTTCCCTGGATTGGCTATTAATAGGAGATGTAATAGTTTTATAAAAGTATACCAATAGCTATATAAAGGCAGAATATCTTAAAAACTGAAACTTGGCAGGCTGTTGGTGCTAGAAAAATGAGCTTAGCCTACTTAGTGGCCTCGTATTTAAAATATTTTCTATTGTTTCTAAACAATTGGAAATAATCTTTCTCCCCGTCTTTGGTATGGATACCTTCTGTACAAAACAGAATTTCAAATAGGCTGTTGGCACGCAAGACTCCTGAAGCATGGGGTTGTCCCCCTTACTACTGAATTTTGAGTAAAATTATAAATAAATGCCTGTCACTTTTGAAGGCCCCAAATTCATTTTTCTTAATGAGGACTCCATCTTGGTGACAGCTTCTTCCATTTCCTCCCCTCCCCCAGCAACATGCATTCATTAGCCTTTGACAATTATCTGCAAGAATTATCTAGTTAGCAGATAAGCCAGCATCCATTAACAGTAAATAGATGTAACTTAACATAGGGCTCTTTATGAATTTCAAGCAAATATGTTTGTATGTAGACATAAATTTTCTCTTAAAGTCCTGTGTGATAAACAATATATTTAGCTAGCTGGGAGTGCTGTGTTACTCTCCTTTCTTCCTGCCATCCCATTGTCCTGATGGCTAAGTTAATGTTGCTGATGTTGTTAAATAGGCACCAAAGCCTTGCTGCAGCTGTATTGATTTCTTTCTGGCACTTGAGACTGTGAAGCAAATTAAAATGGCATGATGCACTGGGAATCTTTGCATATGAGCAGGTTGCCACAAATTGCAAGGATGCAAAAACTAAGGGGTATTTTTAAAAAAATCATGCTAATTTCCACAGGCCAAGTCCAAAAAGAATAGTTCTCTGCTACATTGTAGACTGTGAGCTGTGTTATGCTTCTGTATCAGTGTATCCCTTTCTCTAGATGCTTTGCTGACAGAATTGAGACCTCTTAGATTCGTATGGTTAAACTCCTGGTGGGACTGAAACAACCAGAGAGTGGAACCAGAGCCCAAATCTGAGTCCTTCCTTCCTTCCTTTTCCTTCCTTCCTTTCCTTCCTCCCTTCCCTTCCCTTCCTTTTCCTTTCCTTCCTCTCTCTCTCTCTCTCTCTCTCTCTCTCTCTCTCTCTCTCTCTCTTTCTCCTCCCTCCCTCCTCTCTCCTCCCTCCCTCTTTCTCTCTCTCTCTCTCTTTCCCTTTCTCTGCAGGAAAAAATACAGGTAACTCTTTACCATCTCTTGCAGGGGTGATTTGAATTTAAGGTCTAACATATGAAGTTAGCCATATAATGGGCTGAAGCCTTAAGACTGCAAATTGTTCACCCCAATTTTAAATGGTGGAAACCATTGGTCTTGGTAGCTTACTACTTGCTTACTAGGGAAGGGCATTTGTCTACATATAGGAAAACCCCTTTTTATCACCACTGCTCAGGTCCTTTTATCTATGGAGTCCCAAGCCAAGGCATACCCTTAGCCCCTCCCTATGCCCTTCATTTTATATAGTTTTAATGCATAATTATATCCACGATCTTAGTTCATTTGACATGTTTACTAGGTACATAAGTTTTCCAGAAAAAAAAAAGGTTTAAGGAACATCTGTGTTGACATTCCTGGCTTGGCTGGACAATCTTTTGACTTTGAAGGGACCTTCCTTAAAAAATTGGAGATCTCAGTTCCTTAAGTGCAAGGCTTAAATAGCTTTATCTCATGATTTCTTTTCAAAACCACCCAGACAGTTCAAAAGCTTGATGTGTATCCATTCTGAACATGCTTTCCCTCCTCCTCCTGGTTTTTCTAACCTCCTCCTGATCTTTCTATTTGGTAGGATAAGTTGCTTCAAACTAGTTGAATATATTCCTTATCAGACAGTAAAAATGTTTCCACCCAGTTATGCTTAACCTTCCAGAGTCACTCTGCTTATTAATATGTAATATTGAATGTTGACCATGTGTTCCCAAACACACCACTAAAGCCAGATGCCTAAATGGTTACCACAAAACTCAAATTGGTGCTTTGAAGAAGATGAAAATGAAATAAAAGTGAGGGAAAATCCAAAATAAACAGCGCTGAAAGAGCTCAACAGACAGTAAGAAATTAAAGGCAAATTGGAAGGAGGGAGAAAGAGGCCTGGATCATAAATCAAGGCAGATGAAAGCAGACTAGCAATAATTGTTTGAAAAGAAGTATCTAAAAAGGAAAATTAGAAATTCTGGAATGAAGAACTAAAATGTTTAAGGATAACATTCCTGGAAATAAATGTGAAAATGTTAAGAGTTTGATTTAGGGAGGAGGAGCTTGTCCCAGAACTTTTTTTTTTTTTTTTTTGATTTCCAGTTTTTAGTTGTCTAACAACAACTGCAAATCAAGATGTGTCAGCTTGTTCCCATCATACTGCTGAAGTAAAAAAAGGCTGAAATAATTGGAGGTTAATAGTAGTATGAAGATGGAACTTCATTTAAAATCAGTTCCTGAACTAGCAATACCTTATTTCCAAATATCTTTACTTATAACTAGGTTCTACTTAAGGGGGTCACACAAGTTACTTGTAGATATGTGTGTGTCGTATGCCTCTGCTTAATTACACACCAGACTGTCCCTTATACATACGTATCATTTGTGCACACAGGCTCGCTTGTTCATTCCCCTTTCTTCAAAAAGCTGTGAGCAATTTTGCTGGGAAGCGAATCGGCCTTCTTCAGCCTAACAATCTATTTACAGATTGCTGGTTTTCCATTATGAGAAAGGATGGCTTCAAGCAGTCATGGGGGGGGGAGGAGAGAATAGGAAGGAAAAAGCGGTCCCCTCCCTCTCAGCAATATTGCTCAGTCTCCCCCCCCCCCACTAATTGTAGAGGGAAACAAATGATCTTAAGCTGTGGGTCCTTGAAAGGAAAAAGAAAGCAGCAAGGTTTTTATAATCTTGCATTCAGCCCCAATACAAGCTACTGGTTTTTCATTGCCCTTAGCAGCAGGGAAATTAGGGGAGTGGTCTCTTGTTATAGCCAACTAATTAGTTGGCTCCTGGGAGAAGCTAGTAGTGTTTGTATGTCAGGATAAACTACTTTGGGGTGGGGGGGGGAATGTTGATTTAGGACTATATGAATCTTGCTTATCCATGTGTTAGGGTTTTTTTTGATAAAAGTGCAAAGACAGATTGATTTTGTACAGGCTTGAAGTACCAGGTAATCCTTATTTACAACCACAATTGGACCCCAAAATTCTGTTGTTAGGTGAGACGTTGAGGTTTGCCCCATTTTTACGACTTTTCTTGCCACGGTTGTTAAGTGAGTCATTGCAGTTGTGAAGTTAGTAAACCTGGTTGTTAAGTGAATCTAGCTTCCCCGTTGACTTTGCTTGTCAGAAGGTTGCAAAAGGGGATCCCATGACCCCGGGACATAGCAAAGGTCATAAATATGAACCAGTTGCCAAGCATCTGGATTCTGATCCCATGGCAAAGGTCGTAACTATGAAAAATGGTCATAAGTCAGATTTTTCAGTGCTGTTGTAACTTTGAGCGGTCACTAAATGAACTGTTGTAAGTAGAGGACTCTTTGAATGTCTTCTACTCTATATGCTGTTGATTCCAAAAGAGAGGCCTTTTGTCTTTCAGGTGATTTAATTATGCACAGGAATGTTTAAATTGCATTTAACTAATGGTAGCTGACATTAGAAGGAAGCTTTTTGAGTAGGCCTTAAAAAGCTTTTCAGTTTCTAGCCATTCTGGATCTCTCATGGAAGAGAAATTTGCATCTGATGTTACTTTCCCATATGGGGAAATTCCATCTCTGGCTGTCTTGCAATATTTCAATGCTGATTAAGAATGAAATAAAATTCTACTTATATATTGTTCGGGATCTAGCAGACATGAGTCTGCTCCCTTGTCAGCTGTTACAGGTAGTCCTTGACTTACGACCACAATTGAGCCCAACATTTCTGTTACTAGATGAGATGTGAGTTTTGCCCCATTTTATGACCTTTCTTGCCACAGTTGTTAAGTGAATCACTGCAGTTGATAAGTTAGTAACCTGATTGTTAAGTGAACCTGGCTTCCCCATTGACTTTGCTTGTCAGAAGGTCACAAAAGGGAATCATATGACCCTGGGACACAGCAAAAGTCATAACTATGAACCAGTTGCCAAGCGTCTGGATTTTGATCACGGGAATGCTTCAAAGTTCGTAACTCTGAATAATAGTCACTTTTTCCAGTGCTGCTTTAGCTTTGAACAGTCACTAAATGAACCGTTGTAAGTCGAGGACGACCTGTATTTGTGGCGACTTTCTTGATCACAATAAAAGGGTTCTGGAGGAACAGCAAGTTCTCTTTTCACAAGTGCATTGATAAAGAAGGTAAAAATCCAGAATTAGGTCTTCTGCAACAGAAATTTCTGTTTGTCCATTTCTTCCAACTTCAGGTAGTCCTCAACTTATAACCACAGCTGGGACTGGAACTTTCATAGCTAAGTGAGGCCATCATTAAGCAAGTCATTCCTGATTTTATGATCTATTTTGCCACAGTTGTTCATATTCCTTGTAGACAGCTGGTCATTTGCATCCTTTTAGAGGGTCATTGAATGTTTTATCTGTGATGTTTTATCTGTGTCCTCAGGGTCACCTGAGTAGTGCAAATGGATCCTGTAGTCTGCAGTTTTTCTTCTGGAAATCCATTCCTACTCCCACGCTATTCAAAGGATGTTCATCCCAAATTGTATAGCTAAAAGTCTGTAGAGATTCTCAGTCATCCAGGTCATGGTTGTCCCAAAGGAGCTTCTTGAATGAGAAGTGAAACGTATTCAAAAGAAAAAACTAAGAAAGTCTAGTTGCCTCCTGAAAAAGCACCTTTGGGACAGCCATGACCTGGATGGCTGAGAATCTCTACACCAGAGGTCTTCAAACTTGACAGCTTTAAGACTTGTGGACTTCAACTCCCAGAATTCTCCAGCCAGCTATGCTGACCTCTGCCAAGTTTGAAGACCTCTGCTCTACACACTTACAACCCCAGGATGTTGCAGTGATCGTAAATACATGCATGTTACTAAGTGCCCACATTTTTATCATGGGACTGCAGAGATAAAGGTACTACTCTACTTACAATAGTCTGCTTAATGACCATTCGAAGTTACAACGGCACTGAAAAAATGACTTATGACCATTTTTCATACTTACGACCATTGCATCATCCCTGGGATGACGTGATTTACATTCGGACCCTTGACAACGGACTCACTTTTATGACGGTTGCAGTGTCCCCGGGGTCATGTGATCACCTTTTGCGACCTTCTGACAAAGTCAATGGGGAAATCAGATTGGCTTAACAATTGTGTTACTAACTTAATAACTGCAGTGATGCATTTGACAAATGTGGCAAGAAAAGTGTAAAATGGGGCAAACAAATTTCTCACTTAGCAATATAGGTTTTGGGCTCAATTGTGTTGATAAGTTGAGGACTACCTCTACTGCAATGGTCATTACTGCAAGGACCAGTCACTATAACTGAATAGTTGCTAAACAAATGGACACAAGTTGAGAACTAACTGTATAATGAAGGTTACATTTCTTGAGTAAGAGAGGCCTGAATAGCTGCTGCTTTTATTTTGCCTATCAGAAGACCAGGAAGCAAAGCTGTTGGATAGATCTATTATCATTTTGTTATAAATTGGCTACATGTGAAAATATGTTGAACCCGTTTTTTAAAAAAACCCATTATACACAGAATATTTTTCTGTATGACTAATGTTTCAGCAAAAATACAAGGACAATGAGAGAAAATGAACTATTGTGTCTACTCATTCCTCCTTCTGGCTAGACTAGTTTCAATAGTATTTGCTGATTCTATGGACGAAAGAAAGACAATAATGGAGAGTTTTTATCTCTTCCTTGGATGCTAGAGTTTTAAAACCAGTGTTGCAAAATTTTGATCAGCAGTCAGATAATTCCTAATCTTAGAACTGCAGTTTGCAAAAAAAAAAAAAAAGTATGCCTTAATCCACCATTATTGCAAATAAACCTGTAAGCCATTTTTGGGCATGTTTCCTGAGAGGTAATTATTATTGGGGCTTACTCCCAAGTAAATGTGCATAGGATTATTACTTTATTGATGCTGTCTTGTGGTTTGTGAATTCAAAGAGCTGTCAGGTTATAAGCAATCAAGATCTGTCAAGTTATAAGTAATTGGTATGGCAATGGGAAGGTAGCAACTGAGTAGTAGACAAAAATAACACACATATTATATTAAATTACAAACGTAGCAGGGTGGCGGAATCATATACAGCAGTAAAGTAGTAGAAGCTTTTGTTCCCCCCAGCCAGAAAGAGATTTAATATTTAAATATTTAAAATATTTAAACAGGATGGGGAATTTATGGACTTCCAAATGTTGCTGAAATACAGTTTTCAGCAGCTCTAGTCAGAATAGCTAATGATGCTGTGTGAATCTGACAATTACTGGAGGACCATATATTCTGATCTTTCCAGTTTCTGATCAGTCTTTCAAATATTAAATGCTGCATCAAAAAAATTTTCAGGTGAGTAATGATTTGTTTATCTGTGCTGACTTTCTACTCTCCAAATATGTTGGACTGTACCTACTGGTCAGTGGGTGAGAGTTGTAGACCCATATATCTATGGCAGCTTAAACGTCTGCCCACAGAGGCCACGCTTCCTGCATAGGCCCAAGTTACTTCACGGTTTATTGTAGGGATACGCTTGATTCCTGTATCTTTTTCAGGCACTCAGAAATTTGTACAGTAAGCAGTCTGGACAAGGATGGGGGAGGTGGCATCACAGCATAGCTGGAGATAACATTCATACAACATGTTTATGAAAATGCCTGAAGAGAGAGTCCCTATGTGCTTATAGGCACTTGAAATGAACATTCATGCAGTTGGAGAGATAGTCACACACATCCTTCATATGTGTGATTGTTGTATTTTGTTAACCAAGTCATTATAGTTTATAAACTATGGATGGCTTATTGTTATGTCTGAATTGGATCCCTTTAGATTCTTCATCTCATGACTTAACTATCTTTCCCAAATGAACAAATGAACTTATGACTATGCTTAAACTTATGATTATGATTATGAAAAAAAAAAAAGAGGCGTGCATAAGTGCACCAGCGTGCTTACCGTCCCTGTCCTAATATTCCTTTTTACTTACTCTTTTCATGTATTCAAATTATGTTTATACTTTTACCTGTTATGCTTAACAAATAAACTTATGAAAAATAAACTTATCAAAACCTTACAAATAAATTCTGGGAGACTTCAGTTCTCAGAATTTGAGTAATGCCAGTCGGTGTGATGGCGAACCTATGGCATGCGTGCCAGAGGTGGCACGCAGCGCTCTCTCTGATGGCACATGAGCTGTCGCCCCAGACGTAACAGCCCCAGTTCAGCTTCTCTGCACATGCACCCGTGCCTCCCACCAGCCAGCTTGTCTTCAGGTCTCTGCCGTGCATGCGGGGTGGTGGTGCATGCAGGGGGCCATACATGCATTCACGGGGGGCATATGCAGGGGGCTGCACCCGCATTGCATTTTGGGGGTTTGGGCATGCGTGCATTCATTCTCTTTGGGCGGTTGGTACGGAAAAGGTTAGCCATCACTGGTCTAGTCTAGGGTATGTCATGTTGGAAGAGACTAGCTTTGTGCTATATGTGAACCCAGTCATTGTATTGTGCGAAGAGTTTTGGGAAACCTCCTCTCTAGTCCAGATTTGGTCATAAATCTCTGTCACTATGGCTCATACTAACCTGCCACATCTTAACACACACTTGGACAGATTGTTGTGAAGACAAATAATACAATGGCCATAAGCTATTTTGAAGGTGAGTTAGGACATCCTTGCAATAAGTTCTTACGCTGCAAAAAAGATAAATAATGAGTATATTCTGAATAGTATTTAGGGGGAAAAAAGTGGTCAGGCCGTTCTGTGGCTGTCTACCATCTTTTACTTGTAATGCAAATTCTACAGATCTGAAGTCTTTATCAATAGAAAGCATTTAAAAATCAGCACTTTCCTTTGGTGAGTAAAGCTGTGAGCTATGCGATACCTGAGGGCAGACGAAGAGATTCTCTTGTATAGGCAATGACCTTTTTGAGTCAAGTCACTCCTTTAGAATGTAATGATCATGTTTTGAGTGCTCCTGTAAAATGGCTGCCATGTAGGAGTCTACACATTCATAAAATGGCTGTCCTGGTGGGTTGGAGTAAGATAACCTATCAGGTTATTCTCTGCCACACTTTGTCTCCATATGACATTCCATGCCATCCATATTTACCTTTCTCTTTCTTTTAGAGGTGAGGTCACACTTTCACACAAAATGCTTAGCCTTCAGCTGTTCCTCCCAATCTGTCTTACTTTCTTTATGGTGTCTGTGGCATCTCCTTGTAGTCCAGGACATCCATGGTATACAGATGGTACTGGACGGTGGCCCTCTGCTTTGCAACATGTATGCCTCCCCTTTAATCATTTTTAAGTGAATCTTTTAAAGTTAAAATCAAATGGGATGGGGAGTCTGGGATACAACGAAGGAGCTATCCTGAATAAATGGGCATCTGGTTTGCTTGTCTTGGTCACAGTGGAGCAATTGTGAGAGAGATGCTTTCGTGTGTGTGTGTGTGTGTGTGTACAATCACAGACACACACAAACACAGACACTTATACAACTGCTTGGGAAGGGGGGGAGGCATCTGAATTTCAATGGTTGAAATGTTTGTAATAATGACAGTACATGGCTTAAGGCACAGGTTTTTTTTTTCCTCACTGGAAAATGACTGCAAGCTTTTAAAGCACAACTGCAACCTTTACGGGCATGCTTCAGTTTTAACTGCTACTCACATTTTTGACATGACATGAAAAGGGCTGAACAAAATGGCAAGTGGGAAGTCAGGCTGAGAAGTGAGAGCAGATGTCTTAAAAATGAAGGATTGCTCTTTTTAACAGGTATTTTTGACAGATCCTTACTGAATGTCAGGGCGATCACATCTCTGGGAGGGGAAAAAGGAGGCAGAATGATGAAAGCAGAATCAGGGCATCAGAATTAGACTGGTAAAGGCACTTTGATTTGGGCTGGGGAGCAGGGGTGTAAATGAGATGCTGTTTCAATGTGGTTGCTCGTTCTCTAGATGATGTTGAGCTCCAAGTTCCAGATAGGACTCCCGTTAGGAGAAGCTGCTCATCAGAGCTTGTGGTCCTGGCAGTTGAATGAGAGTCCTAGTTTAATCTTGGAACCCACAACAATCTTGGATCGTACAAGTGGTAGTAGCAGTGATTGCAGAGGGATTTACTCCCTTACATGATGTCACTGGGGAAGCTGGTATTAAGTCACAAGTCGCAATCATGTGATGTTGCACTTAATGATAGCAGCAGAACTGCCATTGTTAATTGAGCACAGTCATTCGATATTTTGCTTAATGACCTGTCACTTAGCTAGGAAGCTGCCAAACCCAAATTCTATTAAGTGAGGACTATGTGTAATAAAGCATATAAAAATATTCAAGAATCCAAATTTCAACAGAAGATTCAGGGATTCAGAATTCAACTAAAATTTATTTATCCATGCATTAAACATGCAAACATTGATATATACTGATATTTGTATGGCACTGCTTTTAGAGAATACAATATGACAAAGGCTGGTTAATGACTATAATTGAGCAAGGACCAAGTTCTTGGGTACATGTACTAAGCTTGTTAGGTGAATGTAAAACATATCCCAGGTAGATGCAACTATTTCAGTGGAAGACTGCAGCCAAACAGAAAAGCTTGGAATACTTGAAGCATCATAGGAACAGATTGAGTACGTCTTCAATATCTGAGAATATGGAAAAGTAACAATGGATTCTCCATGCCATTGTTCTGCTCATCACAGCCATAGAAGTGACATCAGAAGAACTCTCCTCCAAGTAGCATGGTTCCTCAGGGCTTCATATTTTTTCACACTTGTCTTGACCAAATAGTTATGGGTCACAGTTTTCATGGTTATAGTCTCTGTGTGGTCAGAGTCCTGTAATTCAGTGGTCCCAACCTTTTGGGCACCAAGGACCGGTTCTGGTGTGCTGCAGATCAGTGCAAGTCTGTGGCCTAGGGGTTGGGGACTGCTGCTGTAACTAACGGGTTACCTTCCTCCCTTTGGCCTTGTCTTCTCATGGAAAAAAGAAGCTGTTTTTTTGTTGCTGCGCCCACTCCCCATGGTCCAACAAAACACTCCTGATTTAGTGGATGGCTTAATCATGTTGTATGTCAATTTCATTTAGTAGCTTTTAACTGAAGGAATAAGATATAAGGGCTGTGAAAGGCTCTGGAGAGCTTCAAAGTAATAACCTTGGACCATCTATATCTGACCTGGCATAAAACAACATCTCAGGCTCCAACTACTGGCTGAAAATATAGAAAAAAGAGGAGTAGGATATGATTGTCTCGCATATTTTGAAAATACAGAGGGGAAAAGGAAGAATGATTGCCTCCCAGATGTTTTAGATTACAATTCCATAGGCTGTGCTTGATGGAGATTATGAGACTTATAAATAAAATATCTAGAAGGTACCAGGCTACAGATGCATATAGTGTATGTATGCATATTTTTTTGAAGGTAGTGTCTTCCTGCTTAATACAGGTAGTTCTCAACTTACGACCACAGTTGAGCCTAAAATTTCTGTTGCTAAGTGACGTTTGTTAAGTGAGTTTTCCCTCTTTTATGACCTTTCTTGCCATGGTTGTTAAAGGAATCACTGCAGTTGTTAAGTAAGTAACACGGTTGTTAAGTGAATCTGGTTTCCCCATTGACCTTCCTTCTCAGAAGGTAGCAAAAAGGGATCACATGACCTCAGGACACTGCAAGCGTCATAAATATGAGTCAGTTGCCCAAGCATCTGAATTTTGATCACATGATCGTGGGAACGCTGCAAATGGTCGTAAGTGTGAAAAACAATCATAAATCACTTTTTCAATGCCATGGTAACTTCAGACGGTCACTAAATGAACTGTTGTAAGTCAAGGACTACCTGTGCAACATATCCCTTTTTTCAATGTCACATATCCTTGTTATGACCTTGATAATATTTTTTTTGTTTTGTAAGTTAAGACATGGTTGAGGGTTTTTCTTCTGTTCCATGTAACTACAACAGTACTAATGTATTCAGAAACAGTTCTGAATCTAGAAAATACTAGATTTTGTTGTCAAGTGAAGAAAAATAAAATCAGATTTTGAACTGGCAAGTAGTTCAAGCTTTCTAAACTCATAATAACTACACCTTAAAGATTCATTTATTTGTTTAATTCAGCTCTGTTCTCTATTTTTCCCCCAAATTATTTTGCAAGAGATTAGTGGTGGTGGTAGAACATACTGACAATATAACTGGAAGCAAGTTGATTTGTGGAAAAAGTCCTTCCAAATCAATGCTTCAGGTATTGTTCAATGCTGCAGTGAAAAATGTATTTGGATTAGACAGAGAACTGCAACAGAGCTGGCCAGCTGTTGGTAGATGGTGAGGAGTGGAGGAGACAGAAAAGCCTTGGTGCATTGTATGATGTAAGCCAAATGGGACAGAAAGAGTTCCTTTGAGGTGGTTCTTTTCATATCTTATGTTCAATTGTCAAGAGGTCTGGTACTTTGATGCTTCATACATTTTCTAAATAGAAGGTTATCCTGTGGCTGATTTCCTTAATTGTCATGAGGGCCCAGGGCTCATTGTAGTTTAGATGTCGTTTAGGTGGTCTTGGAATCAAGGGCTACAATTGGGACTGGGATCTCAGTTTTAGAGGGAAGCAGCAAAACATCACATGACTGCTTTGCTCAATGACTGCAAACCCAGCACTCCTGGTTGCAGTCATTAAGTGATTTGTGGCTCGTTAAGTGGCAGAGTCCCAGGTAAGGAGCATGGGTTGTTTGGGGGAGGGCAATCCTGGGAGGCATATAAATGGCTCTCTGCTCAGGAGATGCAAATTCTCCACGTCAAAATCCAAGAAGGATTTTCAGCCCCTGAGCTGAGAGGCACTCGCGTGGAACCTGTATCAGGCCTGCCACAATTTCCATCTCCCCGAAGGCAACCCATATTCCTTACCTGGGACTCAAGCCCCCTGAGGCACCTTTCCTTCCCGCACTGCCTCTTTGCTCTGGAGCTGAAAATCCTCTCTACCCAAATCCAAGTTTGCAACCTTCCCTGACCACTTCCCAATGACTTCCTGGGGAAATTGGCAGAAAAGTTTGCAAATGGTGATCATATAGTCATGGGCACGTGACAACCCATCATAAACGTGAGCAGCCTGGCAAGCACCCAGATCACAATCACCTAACCATAGGTGTGCGTGCGACATTTTGCGATGGTCAGGTAGCTGTAAAGCACCCTTTTTGAGGTCACCGTTAATTGAAACAGTTGTTAAACGAACAGTCACAAGTAACAGGTAGCTCCTTGATTTATGATCACAATCGAGCCTAACATTTCTGTTGCTAAGTGAGACATTTGTTAACTGATCTTTGCGCCATTTTACGGCCTCTGCACTTGTTAAATTACGTACTAACACAGTTATTAAGTGAATCTGGCTTCCCTGTTGACTTTGCTTGTCTGTTTTGGCCCGTCAGCAGCCTGTGCAGCTAGTAGCTGATTCCGACAGCAAGGAGGCTGGTGTGGTGTTGCACCTGCAGCCTGTGCAGCTGGCACTTGAGTCAGACAATGAGGAGGCTGGAGAAGATGTGGTGCCAGAGGCGGGGATACAGCCAGGGCCTTCAGAACCTCCAGAAGCTCCATAAGTGAAGAGGAAAAAGAGGAGGAGCCTCTTCTCAATGCATGGGCGTGCAAAGCTGCCAAAAGGCAGGAGTGGTTCCTCAGGAGGAGGTCTCCTCGAGAGTAAGGCTTGGGGCTAATTGGCCACTCCTTTAGCCTATTTAAGGAAGAAGACGACTGAGGCAATTTGCAGGGAACAACTTCATTCACTCTCCTTTGCGTCCTGATCTTAGTTCTCTTATCAGTTTCCTGCAAATTGCTTCTGGGCTTTCTGCCAACCATAGTAAGATTACGATTATTTATTCTTTGGATTCTTGTAGGCTGTTAAGAAAGTTAATTAACAGCCTTTATTTGAAAAAAGACTGATTTAATTTAGTAAACTAAGGTATGTACAGACTTTGTGTGTGCTGCGTTCTTTGGGGTCCGTAGCTGGGGCAGAACATTTTCCAAGGTGGTCACCTTGGAAAAGGTGATCACGTGGCCCTGGGGGCAATGCAACAGTCATAATATGAGTCAGTTGCCAAGCATCTGAATTTTTATCACATGGCCATGGGGATGATCTAACGGTCGTGTGAAAAACGGTCTTAAAGTCACTTTTTTCAGTGATGATGTAACTTTGAATGGTCGCTAAACGAACTGTTGTGAGTCAAAGACTACCTGTATTTGCCTTTGCACTGCAGTGATGTTGTCAGTATCAGAATAGTACTACAGATTGCAGTGATGCTAAAACACTATTGCCAAATCCTTTTTCACCGTGCTGTGTTTATGAGTGTCCAGTAAGCGCAACTAAAAACGTTAGGAAAGCAAATTTGATTCCTTGGTGAGCTTGTAGGTTGCCGGTAGAATGGGTTTGGAAAGAACCAGGATATGAGGATAAGTTGTATTAACCACCTTAATTATAGGCCATACAATGCATCTTAGCAGACTAATTTTAAGGAGGCGTTTTTATGGAGGCTTCTGATCTGCAAGACATAGAAATTCTTTCTCTAGGCATAGAAACTATACTCCTGAGTGTTGTTGCTGGCTGAGTTTGCAGATTGAACCCTTGAATTGCAGATTTGAGACAAAATCATTGCTGCAGTCCCTCCACAAAGAAAGCTGAAGCTTCAGATGCTGCCAACGTGACTTCAGTCATCCCAGTGTCTTGTCATCTGTTTTTTTCTCTGTTTACTAGCATTGCAACAGCTTTTAAATTCTTTCTTCTATAGATTTGCAGGTTCTGTTTTTTTTTCTTTGTAAAGGATGCTTCATTCAACTGTCTGAAGCATATAAGGAACGCCACATGGGGACATGTGAATGTCAATATGTAAGAGTAGCAAGTCATTATCAAAATAATGGATGCAACCTCAAAAGCATATAGGACAATGTTTGCTAGACCGGGTGCCCAAAATGTAGATTAATCTGTTGGTTTTTCAATATTTACGTGGTAAAATCAAGACTTCTGAAATAATCACCAAAGCAGGAGAGCATCTCAGAAACCTTGCAAACTCAAATATCTGCCAGTGCAGGATATTCTGTACCATAACTCCTTGGGGCCCACCTCAGCAGTCTGTTGTTTCATTTAATTGTTACGGGGCATTGATTCTACAAATCCTTTGTCATATGAACCTCTTCACTGAAAATCTGTCCTATGCACCAGGGGTAATTAACCTATAGAAGACTTGCTGCTCCTCTCCAGCCTTGTCCTCTTTTGTGGCCAAATTTGAGTTACACATTTCTCTTACTACAATTGCTCTATTTGAGCAATTCATTTCACCTGGGTTCTTGTAGGAATGCTGTCTACAGTCACTGTGCTGGTCCTGCAAGACGGTGGTTTAGCTCTGCTTAGGGTCGTCTCCCACCTCCCAATAAAAGTTTGTTGCAGCTGGCCAAAACCTGCAATGTGTGAGATAAATAAATGTAGTGGGTTAAATGAGATGGCACGAAAAAATTATATGTCAGTGAGAAATGAGAAGAAGCTAAGAGGAAAAGGAAAACAAGGCATGTGATCATTTTGTAGTCCAGCACCACCAATTTTGGGCATGTGATTTCCCCACTGAATACATTCCTTGATCCGAGTGTGCCAGCTCCTGCTTCAGCCTAACAGAAAAGACATTTAGTCTGCTGTCTGACAGAGCACTTTCTTTGCTTCTAGATGATGAACGCAGAGCTTTCCTCAAGAAGCCGTCTCCTCAAGAAGCCGTCCCTGGATCCAGCAATATTGGCTAACTATCGTCCTGTCTCCAACCTTCGCTTTATTGCGAAGGTTGTTGAGAGTGTGGTCGCGCAACAGTTTCCACAATTCCTGGAGGAAACATCCTATCTGGATCCGTTCCAGTCGGGTTTCAGGTCTGGGCACAGCACGGAAACGGCATTGGTCGCGTTGGTTGATGATCTCTGGAGGGCTCGGGACAGGGGTTATTCCTCTGTTCTGGTCCTATTAGATCTCTCAGCGGCTTTTGATACCATCGACCATGGTATCATGCTGCACCGGCTGGAAGAGTTGGGGGTGGGAGGCACCGTGTTACGGTGGTTCTCCTCCTTTCTCTCCGACCGGTCACAGTTTGTGTTGGCAGGGGGGCAGAGGTCGACCTCGAGGCCTCTCATTTGTGGAGTGCCGCAGGGATCGGTCCTCTCGCCCCTTCTGTTCAACATTTATGTGAAGCCACTGGGCGAGATCATCCGTGGCTTTGGGGTGAGATACCACCAGTACGCTGATGACACCCAGCTGTACATCTCCACCCCAGGCCACCCCAACGATGCCCTTGAAGTGATGTCCCAGTGCCTGGAGGCTGTGCGGATCTGGATGGGGAGGAACAGGCTCAGGCTCAACCCTTCCAAGACTGAGTGGCTGTGGCTCCCGGCATCCCGATATAGTCAGTTGACTCCATCACTGACTATTGGGGGCGAGTCTTTGGCCCCCACTGAAGGGGCTCGCAATCTGGGAGTCCTCCTGGATAGGCAGCTGTCTTTGGAGGAACATCTGACGGCTGTTACCAGGGGGACCTTTTATCAGGTTCGCCTGATTCGCCAGTTGCGGCCCTTTCTTGATCGGGATTCCCTGTGCACAGTCACTCACGCCCTCGTCACCTCTCGCCTTGACTACTGTAACGCTCTCTACATGGGGCTCCCCTTGAAGAGCACCCGGAGGCTCCAGCTGGTCCAGAATGCAGCAGCGCGGGTAGTGATGGGAGCAACATGGCGCTCCCATGTAACACCACTCCTGCGCGAGCTGCACTGGCTCCCGGTGGTCTTCCGGGTGCGCTTCAAGGTGTTGGTTATCACCTTTAAAGCGCTCCATGGCATAGGGCCTAGTTATCTCCGAGACCGCCTGCTGCTACCGATGACCTCCCATCGACCCGTGCGCTCCCACAGAGAGGGCCTCCTCAGGGTGCCATCAGCCAAACAATGTAGGCTGGTGGCCCCCAGGGGGAGGGCTTTCTCTGTGGGGGCTCCCACCCTCTGGAATCAGTTGCCCCCGGAGATAAGAAGAATCCAGGACCTCAATGCCTTCTGTCGTTCCCTGAAAACCTATCTTTTTCAGCAAGCCGGGTTGGCTTAAGAAGAAATTTTTAAAATTTTTAAATTCTTTTAATTAGTCTGTGATTTTTAATTTTTTGGGCCAAATTTTATATATATTTTTAAATGTTTTAATATTTGTATTCTATGTTTTTTATCTTGGCTGTACACCGCCCTGAGTCCTCAGGGAGAAGGGCGGTATATAAATTCGAAATTAAATTAAATTAAATTAAATTAAATTTAGCTGATGACCATGTTTGAGAAACAGGGCTTAGGGTTTGAGTTAAATCTTAATACAGACTGTAAAACAAAGCTTGTATGGATTAATTGAGATAGATAGAGTCTTTTTTATTAGATAATGATGAGTATTCCTCCCAGTATTAAATTCCTCCCATGCTCATTTATGAATAAGATAGAAAAAGATTCCATACAACTTGATATGTTTACGTCACACAGTTCATGGATGATGTGGGGTAGGCAATGTTGATTGGGCTACGCCAGGTGTGTCAAACTGGCGGCCCACAGGCCAGATGCATCTCATGCAGGCCACGCCCACCCCAGCTCCACAAAGGGAATGAATGTTGCGATGCATCACGTGACGGCAATGTGATGCCACAAGTTTGATACCCATGGACTTCACTGACTCAGATGCACTCAAGTTGGTGTAGCCCAATCAACATTGCCTCATGCCATCCATGACGGTGTGATATATCAAGGTGTATGTACTTATGGGTTATTGACAACTGGATTTTTTTTTTTTGAAAAAAAAATCAGGATTAGGGACGCCAATAGAAGGTAATTTTCTTACCTTCCCCAAAAATCTTTATATTGTAGCATGTTCTAGATCTCTATTAAATTCATCAGTAAATGCTTTGGGTTGTATTGAGTTAGAGGCACGTTTGGAATTTGTATAATATGATTGGGCTTTGAAGTTCCCATGGTTTTGCCAGAAGATCTGAGTTTGGAATCATTAGTTCCAGCAAGCACTAAAGTTTCACTAGAAAATGTAGTTACAGATCATCCAAACTACTTCCTTCTTTTATCCTTGTTAAGTACCCCCGCCAAATTGCCTCCAAATTAAAAATTGCCTCGTCAACATTTCAACACTTACGTTAATGTCTTTGCTGTGCTGAGTCTAGTAACGGATTATTTTTAATTTAAACTAAAGCCACCAGATATTTCTGTATAGAATCAGCCAACTTTCTTTGTGAAGCCCATTGAGAGTATTCCTGTTTTTGAAATGGCTTTGAGCAAAAATAAGGAAGATGGTACAGGTAGTCTTCATCATACAACCATTGGTTTAGCGATTGCAACAGCATTGGGGTGGGGGGTTGGGAATGACAACTGTTGCAACACTCCCCTAGTCCAAATTTGCTCACTTAGCAATTAGCATGAATTTATGATGGATTGAATGCCTGGGTCATATGATTGTCATTTTCAACTTTCCCAGTGGCTTCTGACAAGCAAAGTCAATGGGGGAAAGCCAGATTTGCTTAACGACTTCCTTGCTGACCAACAGAAATTCTGGTTGCAATGGGGGTTGTAAGTCGAAGACTACCTTTATATTGTGTTTTTTTAGATACAAAATTACCATATTTTTCAGAATATAAGATGCTCCAGTCTAAGACGCAGCTACCTTTTTTGGGGAGAAAAACACGATATATATTTGGAACTGTTTTAAATTTTTTTCTTTTTTTTTCTGTAATCAGAATCAGTAAGTTATTCAGCACGCAATCTTTTAGATGTAAAGCTTCCCTCCACCCTCTTTATTTTCCTTCAGGTAACATTTTAATTAAGTTAGTGAAATGCTGTTTAAATTCCAGCTAATTGTTGATTCTAGACAGAAATTTTACAACGAAAGGACACAAAGAAGAAAATAAGACTCATAAAACACTCACAATAACTCTGCCTCCCAGTTTGCCTTGTTGCAGCAGCCTGCTTTAGTTTCATTTTCATTTTCAGCACAAGGGGAAAAAATATCCTTCCTGCTTGCAGCAAGCAGCGGAGGCCTGCATGGCAATAGCCAATGGCAATCCCTGCAGCCTGAAACAGCTGAGGGTTGTGCTAATCAGGCTGTGCTGAAGTTGAAATGGGCTGGCTTGCTGCTTGCTGCAAGGAGGTAAATTGCTGGGAGGCAGAGGCCAAAGGGTGGGGGCTGGTGGGTGGGCGGGGCTACATTCGGAGTATAAGATGCACCCAAATTTTCACCTTCTTTTAGGGGGGAAAAAGTGTGTCTTATACTCCGAAACATACGGTAGATACGTATCTTGGCACCTCTCTTTAAACTCAGGTTCCATTCGAAGGTAATACAGAAGTTCTCTTCTGGCCAGTGAGAACTCAGACTTTCTTATAGCATTTCCTTTGCAGTTGCCAAAATGAATTCCATAGTGTAATTCTTCTCTAAACTCATATGCTACTTCAGGTCAGGTTACATTCCCCAGTATAAAGCGGTTTCCTTCTTTCTCTTGAAGAAGGAAACTGTTCCTCCTATAACATTTTAATTTGCTTGTATTTATTTATTTATAGGGCTTATAGGTTTCTCCAATCCACTGATCCTGAGCAGTATACAATTCCCCAATATATCAATTTGGATTAAAAACAACAGATACAAATAAAATTAAAAACAGCACCATATAATGTAATCAATTATAAAACAGACTCATGATCAGACTTTAAAAACTAACTCATGTTCCAGAGGGATAGTCGTAATAACCCCCATGGTTGTTATGACAACCTGTACCAATTTTTCTATCAATTTTATGAAGACCATCAGGGAAGGGACCAATCACATATCGAAAAAATGTTATTCCCAACAATTGAAAAAATGTGCTTCCTTGGCACTTGAAAGGGGTAATTTTGAATTCAGGGTGCACATAGAGAATCTGCCCTAGTAGCCTTATTTTGGGGGTGGAGGCAGTGGTGAAATGTAAAATTTGTTACTACCGGTCTGTGGGCGTGGCTTCGGTAATGTGACTGGGTGGGCGTGGCCAACTTTTTTTAAAAAAAACAAGCATTTTTTCTACAACCTCTTCGGCCGAAGAGGTTGTAGAAAAAATGCTTTTAAAAGCTGGGTGGATTTGATTTAAATCAAGCTGATTTAAATCACAATTTAAATCATGATTTAAATCACTAGTAAAAAGGCTTGATTTAAATCAACTCGATTTAAATCATAATTTTTAAAGAGCAACTGTCATCTCTGCTACTCCTTTGACTCACCGATAGTCTCAGTGTTGCAGAATATACAGCCTCATGCTACATAACTAAGCTCCATTTCATGCTGAATAAACTAAATTATTTGTATCTTAAATAGAAAACTATCTTACAATAGATTTTTACCCCAAGTTTTTTATTAAAATAAATTCGATAAAAATCAAAAAAATCCGATTTAAATCAAAAAAATCTGATTGTTTTGATTTTTTTAAAAAAACATTGATTTTTATCCACCCTGTTTAAAAGGCACTGACAATCCCAGCTGAGCCGCATGATCATCAGAGGCTTTTTTTTTCTTTACTTTTAAAAGCATTTTTTAAAATGCTTTTAAAAGTTTTTTTAAAAAACTTCTGATGATCGTGCGACTCAGCTGGGCATGGGGGAGGGCAGGGATTTTTGTTACCAGTTCTCCGAACCACCCGCTGCCATCATTACCAGATCGGGCGATCCCGTCTGAACCCGGAGCATTTCACCCCTGGGTGGAGAGTAGATGTTACGGGGAAAAGGCTGTCATATAGATACCCAAATTCTGAAGCAGGGTGGGCTTTCAAGATGACAACCAGGACCTTGAAATGTACCCCGAAGCTGATTGGCAACAAGGTCTCTCTCCAAGTATAGGTGCCACATAGTGGCCCTTAGGTGTACCCATAACTACTTGAACCGCTGCATTCTGGATCAATTGTAGCTTAATGTTATATATGGACAGCCCCATGTTGAGCATATTACAGTTGTCCAATTAAAGGATGGCTAAAGTATGAACGACAGAAGTTTTCAGGAGAAGTTGCAGTTGCCACAATAAGATGGACATGAACAAAAGTCCTCTTGGCTATAACTGCCACCTGTTCACAGCAGCTGTGAGTCCAAGAGGACCTCCAAAGTGCAAATCATCTGCCCCAGGGAGTATAATCCCATTCAGAATTAATAGTAGAATCTCCTTGGAGTTGGTGGTCTTTCCAAGGCAAAGTCACTTTTTATCAGGCTGGTATGGAGTCTCGATTTGTTCTTCCCCACCCAGACTGGGAGAACCTCCAGGCACCTGAACAGCACTTTAATATCATTTATTTGATGATTTGAAGCCAGTTCATGTTGTTCCAGTTCCTCCCTCAACTGCCTAGAGATGATTTTATATGTGTCTGGAGGTACTTTTGGATGAGATCAGTATTGGTGTCTATTTGAAATTCTTGAAGTCAACAGTTCTGCCTCAGTATCTTTAGTTAACCAAATACCTTTTTATTCTGAAAAAAAATTGTCCCAAACATTTCAGATGCATTTAAATTAGCTTGCTTTTCCATTGAAAAACATTATGGTCTTAATTTCAGCTTCAGGATCCAGGCTATATCTTGAACTTAATTAAAAGCCTACACTTAAAAATCTGAATTGTCTGCAAATTTTCCCGCTGCAGTGTTTCCTCCCCCCGCAAAAAAAAACTGTACTTGCTATTAAGGATTTTCTTCAAAAGGCTCTATCAGAAAGTTGATATTTTATAAACCTTATTTTCAACAGTCAAAGTCTGCTTCCTGTAGCCTGATACAGCTCAAATACAGGCAAATGAATCAGTATCAAATGGGAAAAAATAAATTTAAAGGAAATGCTTATGAGAACTGGTCATGTTTGTTACTGTTTCCCTGTGTACAGTAGAGATTGCTAATAGGAATTCTATCAGACCTGTCACAATTTAAACCTCTAGATTAGAAACGATCCTTGGCTCCATTTGTTGAGAAATTTGTAGTTTTATTAGAGGTCGTGTACTGCAGTCTTGCAAAGCCAGAACTGAGAATCATGCGCCAAAATTCCTAACTTCTACTTTTCCCTCCCATAACTATCTCTCATTGCCCATCCCAGTGTAACCAATCAGGTTCATGCAAGATGTTTTCATAATGGTCAGTCCAAATGCAGTTTGGTATGCAGCCCCTTCCTTGTTCCAGCTGGGTGGCCTTGAGGCAGCATCTTGAGGAGATAAAGCACTTACTTTCCTTTCCCCAAGCATTCCTCTTTTCATTCCCCCTCCCAAGATTCATGGCAGTCTGTCACCACATAGCAGCGAAACACAAGCAAACATAAAGTGGCAGCTGACAAATTAATTTGAAAAGGAGATAAATGTTTGTGTGGGGCTTAAAACATTTTCTCACCACCTGTAGAGTAAATGTCTATCTTGTTTATGATGGTGATGAATGAACTCTCCTTCTTACACCTTTGTTTTCCCTTGAATTTGTGAAGGACTCACGTAGGCAGTGAAGTTGGGTTGCTTAATGACTTCAAAAGTTGGACTTCAGATGACACTTCTCATGGTAACTGGTGTGGATTCAATAGGAAGCACAAGGGATGTGGTCCTGATAGCAGTCACAAATAGACAGGGACATGATGGAAGTGATTGGCATTTGAACAAAAAAGTACACTGAAGTTTCATTCAAATCTTCTTTCTAGGCTCCCCCAAAATTGTTCATCTTTGTCTAGCCTGATATAAAAGCAACAAATTTCAGTAGCATTTCTCATTTGAGTTTTGTGATAGGGAAATAGCTAGTTTTTTAATAATAGAACTTGATAATCAGCTATAAAGCTACAGATGTTGAACAATTTACTATGGGTAGTCCTTCACTTGCGGCCACAATTGAGCTGAAAATGTGTGTTGCTAAGTGAGAAATTAGCTAGGTAAGTTTTGCCTAATTTTATGACTTTTCTTGCCTTATTTATTAAGTGAATTTCTGCAGTTGTTAAATTAGTAATACCGTTGTTAAGCGAATCTGGCTTTCCCATTGACTTTGCTTGTCAGAAGGACATTACCTTGGAACACTGCAACCATCATAAATACGAATCAGTTGCCAAGCATCTGAATGTAAATCACAGGAAGATGCTACAATGGTCATAAATCTGAAAAATGGACATAAGTCACTTTTTTCAGTGCCTTTGTAACTTCGAACAGTCACTAAATGAAGTGAGGACTACCTATATAGTATACGTTCTGGTTAGCAACTGCTTTTTTCTGATGCAGCCAGCTACTATCCTGGAAACATTTCGTCAAGTAATCCATTCCCTTGTTAAGACATCATAATGCTCTGTTGTATATCGTCATATATTTGTTTGAATACCTATTGCAGATTTCTACCTACCTAGGCAAGACTAGCTGGGAGAGGGGGAGAAAATAGAAATGTACAGCATAGATATTGGGCTATTGCAATGACAAAATTCATTTTAAATAAAGTTAATTAAATAAATAGATTACCTTCCACTCCCATTAAGCAATTTTCTTTTTTAAAAAAATCAGGCTACTGATTCCTCGCATTTTTCAGATAAACCCTGTTATACAATAGTCTTGTGGCATCTTAAAGAGTAATATATTTATTCTTTACTCAATCAGGCCAACGATATATTGTCTTATATAACTTATAAACATTCTTGTGGTATTAGACTTCATGAACCGCAGTCCAATTTCTCACATGCTGGACTTTGAAACTGGAAATGAAGCTTTTTCAGGATTGTGGAATGAACATCTATCTTCTGCTCCGTAATTGTAGAAGTTTAATGTTGACCTTTGTCATGTATTGTATAATCTTAAATGGGAAGTACAGTTCAATCTGTTCTGATATTGCACTTTCTTTTCTTCCCTTCTTTCTTTCTACAATGATCTAGGTCTGGACTATTCTGTGTTCCACCAGCCTCCTTACCAAAGACAGACGATCCTCTTAACAAAAGTTGCACTAATGGGAAAACTGAAGACAGACCATCCATAGACCTGGAGGCTGAGCAGTGGTGTTCAGAAGGAAAACCCACCAAGGCCAACGGAGAGGAGCAAGTCCCGCCCCTCTTGCCTCCACCACCAACGGGCAGTGTTCCTCCTTACCCTCCCTATTTTGAAGGAGCCCCCTTCCCCCCTCCATTATGGTTACGGCACACATATAATCAGTGGGTACCTCAGCCACCTCCGAAAACTATAAAAAGGACAAAGAGGCGCTTGTCCCGAAACAGAGACCCTGGGAGGCTCATCATGAGCACAATTAGGCTGAGACCGAGGCAAGTGCTTTGTGAGAAATGCAAGAACACTCTGAATCCAGAGGAAGGTATCAAAGCCCACCAAAATGCAAAAACCCAGAGGAAGCTGAGCATGCAAGATAAGGAACAGAAAAGACACAGCGAATCTGAATATGTAGAGAAAAAGAGCAAAAGAGAAAGGCGAGAGGATGAAAAGTTTTCCAGGGAACAGCTGCAAAGGACTCCAGTTATAAAAATATCTTACAGCACCCCTCAGGGAAAAGGTGAAGTTGTGAAAATTCCCTCCCGCATTCATGGTTCCGGGAAGCCATTTTGCTCTCAGCGACTTCTCCAGAATGGTGGGGACGACCAAGATGAGGCCCAAGACTCAGAACAAGATCAGGAAAGCAAATGTTTTATGGACAAGCAATCCGGTGGGCACCATGCTTCCATTCCAAAGCTAAAGTTAACTAGGCCTGTGCATTCCAGTGCAGATGTGCCCCCGCCCAAAATCCGTCTGAAGCCCCATCGGCTCAGTGAAGGAGATAATGTTTCCATTTACAAAGCCGAACTTATTGATGAGATGAATGTTCTTCCCAGCAGTGGAGAGTCTGCTGCTGCTGCGGCAGCAGCTGCTTTTTACAGTGAGTCTGCAGAACGGAGTCTAGCTGAGATGTCTTCAGGGAGTTCCTGTGAAGATGATGACTTCAAAAGGTTTCCTCAAGGCAAAGATGGACACGATAACTTGGCTTTTCTCATGAATTATCGCAAACGGAAAGCAGACTCTTCCAGCTTGTCGGTGTGCAGCAACGACAGCCTCGAATCTAAATCTTCCAGTTCAGAAGTGGCATCGCCAGAAATATGTGACTTTTTACCTGGGGATGACGCCTCTGTCTCCTCATCTTCTAAAGATGATCGTAAAATTGTGCCCCCACTGACAGTTAGACTACACACCCAAAGTGTCTCCAAATGTGTGACTGAAGATGGAAGGACTGTTTCAGTCGGAGACGTTGTCTGGGGCAAAATCCATGGCTTTCCTTGGTGGCCCGCCCGTGTTCTTGACATAAATCTTAGCCAGAAAGAAAATGGAGACCCTTCCTGGCAGGAAGCAAAAGTTTCATGGTTTGGTTCTCCAACAACCTCTTTCTTGTCACTATCAAAACTATCCCCTTTTTCTGAATATTTCAAACTACGATTTAACCGTAAGAAGAAAGGGATGTATCGGAAAGCTATTACAGAAGCTGCGAAGGCCGTGGAACATTTGACTCCAGAAATAAGAGACCTCTTAACACAATTTGAAACATAATTTTGTCTTCAAAAACAAGTAAGTTGTGGAGGTGCATAACCCCTTTGTAGTATAGCAATTGGTTTAGAGATACATGTATTGGTTTGCTTTTGAAGGTTCAAGAGAATACTTCTATTTCAGGAGTGCACAGACTAGAGGTACGCTATTTAATACTCTCTCAAACACCCCAGTGTAACTACTGAAAATCATAAGGATTATTCCTAATCCCTAAAAAAAACTCATCCAGAAGATTCAGTGTTTGAAATACAGCCTCATTGATGTAATACTTTATATTTTTGTAAAAAAAAATAATAATGGAACAGATATTTATTGAGGATCTTTTTTAAATGTCTTATCAGAGCTATATTTTGTCTTTTTTTCTTCATCTTGTTTCTTTTTAATCAAAGTGACCAGAGCCTGAATTTGAAAGAAATTTGAACATATGTTCTGACATGTTCTTAGGGTAATTGCTTTGTATTGATTCTATGTTATGTGACAGGCAATATATTTTGGGGGATTCCTTAATTCCTTTGGTCTTGGATATGGATGACCATAGAAATAAAAGCTTACTTTTAAAGAATAAAAAAAAGGAGACTGATATTTTTGAGGCAGATTCTATGCCTCTTCCACATTCTGTTCAGCCTTCCCCCACCCTTCCCCGGTGACATAATTTTGGCATGCTTACAGACCTTTGCCATAGAAGACTGTGCATATTAACTTGAGCCATGAAAAATAGGGGTAAAGGGTAATCTATTTCTGATAAAGAAAAGGATGAGAGAAGTCTCTTACAATGATCTAGTTTTCATAGTTTATTCAACATTAAGAGAATTTAGCATTTTACAGTTGCCTGGATTCCAATTCTGGAAATCAATCTCTTTAGGTTGTTTTTGAGACTGTGATGCTTGGATTCTTGAATGTAATAATGAGCTTGCTAAAACAATCACAATTTACATCTCTAGCCAATTAGAAGTCAGTAATTAAGACTCTGGGGAGAAGATTTGAAACTGAAAGAAAGAGATATGCTTCTGGCATGGCTAGTGATGTATGGGTCTTTTTTGGGGGGGACTATCAAGACATCGGATACAATCTAATTAGCATGTTCACAGCCTACTTCCACATTATGTTAAAGCCGTAGCTGAATGCAGATTCAAGGTGTTGGATTTCATCCATTTTTTAAATTACTGTCATCATCCTCCCCCTTCACTTTTTGTTTTAATTTTTAATAGTTGTCATTTTTTCCTGAATTAGGATTTTGGAGAACTCAAGCTCTGCACAGTGTTTTCTAGTCTTGAGTTAGTCATATTTGTTCTAATGCAAATTATTAACACAGTTAATTTATGTCTGCATTTTAATTACTAAGACCAAAGACTAAATTCCTGATTTAAACATTTTATATTGATTAGGAGATGAGCTAAATCTGAGTACTGAACTCAAAAAGAACCAAGGAAAGATTAGCAATATTTTCTTCAGGAAAAGAAAATTAATTTTTTTCTCTGTGTTTTGTGTTCACATGGTAACTTCTTCACCAGTTTCCTATTATGAATGTAACCACTTACCAAAGGGGGAAAAAAAGGTTTGCTGTTTTGTTACCCTGAAAGAGTTAATTCTGTAAAAAATATTTTTTTAAATTTATTGTACAAGCAACTGATGGTCTAAGTCAGGGGTGTCAAACTCAAGGCCCAGGGACTGGATCTGGGCCACAGGCTGCTTAGATCTGACCCGTGGGGCCACCCTGGAAACAGTGAAGAATCAGCCTGCGGTGCCTCTGCCAGCAAAAATGGAGCAAGCGGTCCTCCCGAGCTCTGTTTTGTTGGTAGAGGGTTGCAGGAGGCCATTGCAGCAGAGTGCTTGGGCCACCACAGGTGCCCCCGACATGAGTAACCTTGAGCTGGCCACACTCACCCTGACCACACACACACCCTGAGGTCAAACACAACTCTGATGCGGCCATCAATGAAATTGAGTTGACGCCCCTGGTCTAAATTGAGACCAGGAAATTGAAGGAGCATCTCCACTGGATGATTGTAATGATGCATGTGAAGCAATTCTTTAAGAATAATTCCTTGTATACCAAAGGTCTTTTCCTGTTAGCAAAGCTGGCTCTGTGGTCACTTGACTTCAAGTAGACCATGACTGGCTCAAGAATTCTGGGAATTGAAGTTCACAACTCTTAAAAGGGCCATAGTTCCACTAATCCTGGAGTAGAGGATATTTGAACCTGCAGTTGGCATTATAATGCTCAACATGTAAGCATTAAGATGATTCCTCTTCAAACTCTTAAGAGATCTAAACCTAGAGATCTGTGGGAAGTAGGTAGTTTATTCGAAACTGATCATGTGATAAATTGGGAAGAAATAATTTGGTGGGTAGCAAGAGGTGGTAATTGCAATTCTCTGACCCACAAATTGATTATCTGTAAGGACCAGTAGGATTCTGAAATGTGATGATTCCTACTGCTACCCAATTTAAAAATGTAAATTGTAACTACCAGACACTAATAAGAATGCAGGGCTCTTTGGAAGAAATAGCAATTAGTGCTTTAGCCTAAAGGTCCCCAACCCCCAGGCTGCAGTCCACTACTGGGATGCAGCCTGTTTCAAACCGGGCCACAGGAGAGATGGACAAGGGCATGCATGAAGCTTCACTTGTGCGGTGATAGGTCTGAAGCTCCCCTCGTGTGAGCGGAGGCTGCTTGCGCTCGTGTGCAAAATTCCACTTGCGCGAGTGGAGGACGCTTGAGCTTGTGCACTCACGCAAATGAAGCACCCTCTACTCATGTTTCTGGATTTTCATGCACGAGCGCAAGCACCCTCAGTTCAAGCACCCTCCGCTTGCCTGAGTGGAGCTTCACACGCAAGTGCAAGTGCCTGCCGCTTGTGCGAGTGGAGCTTTGTACACAATCACAAGCACCCTCTGTTCATGTGGAAAGCTCCATTTATGCAAGGGGTAGGCGCCCCCCCCCCCCGCTGCCTGCACAAATGGACACATGCACATGTGTCTGCCACTCACGCCCATTCCCCCACCAGGCCGAACCACCAAGCTGGAGAGGTTGGGGAACGCTGCTTTAGCCAATGGTGGAATGAACTAAGTTTACACAGGCGTTGAGAATAATGGAGAGGCAGCAATCTGAATAGAATTGTTTTAAGAAATGTAAGTTTTTCATTTCATTTTAACCTTGTGAGGTTTTTTCCCCCTTTCTTAATACTGTGAAGCAAGATCAGTATTACTGCAAGAAAGAAAACAAACTGCTGAGAATCTTGTCTACTCTGCAATGTTAAGTATTTCTTAAGGCTGTAGTTGTATTTTTGCCTAAGTTAAAGACTTGAAATAAGCAGGTCATTTAATTTTCTTGCCAACAATACAGAAGTGATTTGTCAATGTCTTTCTTTGGGTTATATATTTATTTTCCAATTTAGCTTACAGTTTTGCTGTTAAAGTATAAAATGAGGACAGATGAAATTGCAATTGTTAAGAACTAGTATTAAGCAACTATTGTTAAAGGACCAGAGACATTGAGGTTATTTATGTGGAAGATATAAATAGTAATGCTGAAGTTCATGTAAGGTTGAGAGAAATGAGAGATAAGAGATATTGAAAGATACACCGTAATTTATCCCTTGACTTCATAAATTATCTGAGGATAATGTAATTTATGGAAGTTTTAAATGGCGTATAGGGCCCACAACACACTGCCTGCAGGGAATTGATAGATACAGCAGAGAGCCAGTGGTTAAAATGTTGACTAGGATTAGAGAGACACTTGAAGTCCAGAGTTGGCCTTAAAGGTCCCTAAATGACTCTAGATTAATCATTCTCAGCCTAACCTACTGAAAGAATTGTTGTAGGAAATAATTGACGGAATATATATATTACTTTCTGCTTAGGGCATAAATCAAATAAATATACGTATGCAAACATTTTGAATTTTACTTTTAATTTTTAGCACACAGGAAGTATCCTAATTTGAAGGCCTTTCCCCTTGAAGGGATCAAAGTCAGAACTCTTCCAGAAAAGCCAAAATGGTTTTGCACATTTCTCAAGACAGTTCTATTTAGGAAGGATTCTAGCCACTGCAGAATCCTTGGCTTAAAGTTGAATACTTCCTTGGCTCCAAATTAGCAGAAGAATGGGGGTACCGAGAGTGCAAAATACTGGCTAAGCGTATTTTTACAAAAGAAGTTAATCTGAGCAATATCAAATATTGCTTCAAATATTATAACAGCCTTCCTTCAAATATTATAACAGCCACATCCCTTGAAGCTTCACATGGCTGCTTTGATTTGTTGGTGGTCATGGAAGAAGTGCTTGTTCATGCTTGTGCAGATAGCGGGAAATGGCATATACATTAAACTTTGGATTCAGAAGCCTAAAAAGTATTCATCTGCAGCATAAGACACAGCAATATTACTGGGGCTTATAGTAAATTTGTAAACAAAGAACATTGCACCAAAGATACATGGATGTGTGGATGATCTGGCTGCAACCTGTCACCCCATTCATTGCTAGGGTTGATTCAGCTGATCTGGCTGGCTAGACGGGTGTCCCCTTCCTTCCTGCTCCATTGCATCTCTTCCGATGCTGTGTGCTCGGTAGAAGAGGACGACTATCCCAGATAGGAGTGTGCCAATCAAGGATATACAATAGCTGAGCTTCCCCGCTACAAACTCCAAAAGATAGATGGTAGAAGTCATAAGATTTGCATTGCTGACTGGAAATTGAAGTCCACACATCTTAAAGTTGCCAAGGTTGCAAATCAATTAAAGTTGCACCAAAACCAGCACAGAAATTTTTAGGTTTTGTGATTTTTATAGTGTATCTTTTACACAGTGTTCTTTGTTACATATGTACTGTAAGCCCCAGAATTTTTTCTGTGTCTTAGATTGCAGGTGAAATTTTTTTAGACTTCTGCATCTATAATGTATATGTATAAAAGAGAAGAATTTCCTAAAATCCAAAGTTTATCAATATAGATTCAAATGATGTTAGTGAAGGCTCCTCTGGTGCACATTCTTAAAATCGAGGAATAAAATCTCATGAATACAAGCTGTCCAGGAAATGTGTTTTCAGCACATGTGCTGAACATGTAGCATTTGAAAACCAGCCTTGTTTTTTCCCAAAAGTTTGTTAATACAGTAGTTTCAACCAAAGTTGAAAGAAAGGAAGACGTTATTTTGATTGTTCTTATTGTGAGCCACAAAATCTTGCTATTTACTGATAGATCTCAGATCCACCCTCTTCCGGATCTTGATTTAGGCTCTTGTTTAGTACCATAACTATTTATTTTCAAGTTGAAATGAGCCATGAAAGCTGAATGTTCTCTTTGAAAATGGTTTTCTTTTTAGCAGTGATGTTATGTAGATTTTTGTGCTCCAAGATTTGTGTCATACTAACACCTGGTGTTAGTAATGAAATTACTCATGGTCCAAACAGTGAAGTTAGCTTTTTAATGTCACTGGGTTCTAGTGTTTGGGCCATTCCCTACCTCAGCAAATTTATGAAAAATATATTTGTCTCAGGCTGTGGTCTGAGTGTTCCAAGACTTTTTGGTACTTGAAAATAGTGAAAGTTAAGGGCACCAGAAGAAAATTACTTTCTCTTTGCAGTCAGAAACCTGGTTAAGCTATGAAACCAAAGTCTTTCCTTTCTATTCTAGTTTTGAATGTGCTCACCACTAAAAGTTGATAATTGAGTAGCTGTAAGTTTTACACAGTGCACAGCTGGTTTAGACACCACTGTATTGTGGGCATATTTTGGTGCAGTGACTAAGAAACCAGGAGGCTGTATTCTAGCCTCCCTTAAGCATGAAAAACCAGCTGGATGACTTTGAGCCAGTCACACTCTCTCGGCCCACCCCACCTCACAAGGTTGTTGTAGGAAAAATAAGAAGTAGGAGTAGTAGCTTTGTTTGGTGCCTTTAGTTGACCAAAATATATATTTTTAAAGGATAAAAATATATAATAATTTATGTAATAATCCCTAAAATTTATAAAATAATTTATATAATAATTCCTACAATTTATTTCTTAATATTTATAACTAGTGATTTATCATTATCATTCATTATCATTAGTGTTTATTAGCATACTGGGTACCTACCAAAACTGTTAGAAAATCTACATATTGACAAAATTTCCATCAGTCAATTGCAAAAATCCACACTGTTTGGCTTGGCAGATATACTATACTGATCCATTACAATATTCTGAGTTCTTGGAAATAACTCAGTGTGGATGGAGGCCAACACCAGCTAAAGAACTGGCAGCGGTGAATAATAATGAACAACACTTGCCTATCTACCTGGGGTAGGCAGATATTCTTGAACAGTATCAAATATTTGCCTATTTCAGGTCCTTGGGTAGGACTCAATAGGTGAATAAAACTGCCATATCCAATCTAAATATCTGGCAATGCGCACGCGATCCTCCCTCCCCCCCTCCACTCCTGGCACGTGATGACCTGGTAGGCCTGTTTTTCTTTCTCACCTGGTCCAGACCCTCTCTATGTATCTGGGGAGGGCAAAAACAGCCTTCCCCACTCCCTTGTAGGCCCTCCGGAGACCTGAAAGGGCCCATTTCCCAACTTCCAGTTGGACAGGAAGTGACGTTTTTTGTTGTCCCCAGCCTCCAAAGACTCCTGGAGGCCAAGTGCTTATTTCAGAGTTCAAAAAAATATAAGACAGGGTCTTATTTTTGGGGAAACACAGTATCTTGTAGTTGGATGCACCTTTATTCCACTATCTCCTGTATGCTCAAAGTGGTTCTTTTTCCAAAGATGCCTACTTTGGGAACATTTCATGTGATTTTTTTAAAAAAGGCAGTTTTAAAGATTTTTTTAAAAAGCGTGCAAACAGTTTTTCATTTCCTTTTCAAATTATTTTCTTTCCCCTCTTTCTCTCAGTTCTGTGATTCATGGGCGGCTTGTATTTTAACAAAGAAAAGGAGGAAACGTGAGTTGTTATTTCAGCAGAAGTATCAAAAGCACCAAAAAAAAGCCATCTTCATAAAAACTGCTAACAAGGATGCTTGGATAAAGTTTTATGAAAAAGTTGAGCATTGCTGAATAACTGTGCTTGTTATTTCTTCATAGGATTACCTAAGTTTGTTCGTTCCTTGTTTCTTTTGGGTGGAAAAATGAAAGTAGTTTATTATTTTTTTCATGATTAACACTGAAGAATACTTGAGGATCTTGTGTAAAATATTTGTGTACTTTTCAGTTAAAGTCTTACTGCTGTTCATGAAGAAAAGAAATTAAGATCCATATTAACTCAATGGTTTTGGAAGTTCAGATGCCCATTCTTTTTATTCTTTCTGTTGGCTTAATTAAAGTACAGGTAGTCCTTGACTTGCAATTATTCTTAACAACCAGTGACTGTTCAAAGTTACAATGGCACTGGGAGGAAAAATGACTTATGTCAGGGAATTGTGCAGCAAGTGTCCAAATGAAATCAGAGACGCTGAAAACGAAGTAGTTTTATATAAATACATTTTACATCTATATCTACAGCAAACAGGAGCATCATGAGGTAAATCACAGGACACACAGAAGAAAGGCGGGAAAGCAGGGAAACTCCCCCTCCACACCCACAGCAACCAATCATAGTGCAGATTGCCTCACGCAGGAGCCAGCATTCTCCAACCAATTAACTACAACTGTGTGTTCTGGCTCACTGCAAAACCTACTGTTCCAGCTCCTAAATTTAAATATCTTAACAACTTATGTCTGCTTTTCACACTTATAACCATTGCAGCATCCCTGTAGTCACATCATCAAAATTTGGACATTTGGCAACTGGCATGTATTTATTGTGGTTGCAGTGTGCCGGAGTCATGTGATCACTTTGCAACCTTCTGACAAGCAAAGTCAATGGTCACATGGTCAAAATTCAAATGCTTGGCAACTAACTCATATTTAGGACAGTTGTAGTGTCCCAGGGTCATCTGATCATCTTTTGCAAAGTCAATGGAGAAGCCAGATTTACTTAACAACTGTATTAAGTTAGCAACTTAACAACTGCTATGATTCATTTAGCAACTGTGCCAAGAAAGGTTGTAAAATGGGGCAAAACTCACTTAACTGACATCTCATTTAGCAACAGGAATTTTTATGGTCATAAGTTGAGGACTACCTGTACTTCAAATACATTTCCACTTTAATTTTTTTTACTCAAGTATAGGTGTAGGAAAGGACTTGGTAAAATATCTTTTCCTGGTTTATTTGTTTGTTTTTGTTACATTTCCTGAAAAGGATGCCGGAACAGGATTGCAACCTATTAACTCAGCTTTTCCCTATCTAGGAGAAGTGAATGGTATGAAAAATTTCTAATTGCTGCCTTGATCAATATGGGTTGTTCTCTTTTTCCCCATTCTCTGGCAGACGGTGCTTCAACTCTAGTAAGCTAGGATGAGCCAGGTTATTTAATGAAACTGTAGCTGTGCCTCTCCGGTTTTCTGCGACCAAATTAGACTGTGAGGTTTAGAGCTATATTTAGATAGGTGGTTGTGTGATCACTTTTTGTGCTCCAGGACTATTTGATGCCATTCTCTGTAACCTCTCCCTCTTTCACTTTTCTCAAGGTAACAGAAGACAAGAGCACAGCTGTCCTAGAGTTTCACAAAGTCTGTAAACATCCTGACACGCTTCCCTCGGAGAATCGTGAGGTTTCATTGCACAAGGCGGCAGGATAAATTTCCAGACTGGCCTTGCTCATCATCTGTGAAAGAGAGCTGGCACCTGGATTGCTTAGGAAGTCTTCCAGAGGCTGGTCTGACCAAATGTCATAAGGCTACTTAACACAAGAGAAGCAACTTGACCAGTAGTATCTCGAAGAATTTGGGGTAGAATGAAATACTACACCTTGGAATGTATTTATTACCTATAAAATGTTAGCTACTCTTTATAATTTCCCCATCTCCTCCTTCCTCCTCCTCCTCCTCCGTTAGATAAACGTTGCTGCTGCTTTTCCGTAACAAGATTTATCATGTACTCTTGTTTAATTTTAACAATGGAAAACTGTTGACTCCAATTATGCACATTCTTAAGAAGGGATATGCAATAGAAAGAATCAGTGTAGTCTTAAACTAAAATGGGCTCACTTGTGTCTATTAAAATTTGGAAACTGTTGAACTCAACTTTCTTGGATGACTTTTATTGTGAAAAATATGCTTGAGCTCTTATTCGTCTATTTTAGGATTATACAATCTGCCCATTGCCTTCAGACATTCCATGAGTATTGAATTAGGCATCAAATATTTCAGGCGCAATCATACAAGGAGACAAATGTACTTGTGGTTGCCTTTTAAAATAATAGTAATTGTGCCAAGGTTTCTTAGTGCAGACCTGGGCATCATTTTAGTCTGGGAGAGCATTGAAAAGGTTCAATGCATGTTGTGAGTCCTGTAAAAATAACACTTGCCATGAAAGGCTTTCCTATTTACAAAATGGCTACCACGCTAGGCATGGCTAGCCACAAAGCACCATATTATAAGAAAGTAGTCTTGCTCTCCACTCCAAGAATTCATCAAAGTGTAATCTTTGCAGTCATTGCTGAAAATAAACACAGTGTTTAAATGCAAGAGGTCAGTTCCCAATTTTAAAAAATCTGATGGGACCAAGCACTTCTATCAGGAAAGGGACCTGGAGGCTCGTTGGTGCTCATGGTCACCCTTGCCCAAAAACCTAGGGTATTTGAACTTCCTGAAATATACATGTCTAAGGCTTGGATGGTTCCCTCAGGCAACAGATTTTCTTAATCTAGTGGATGCACTTCGTTGCTGTGGTTGAGTTCAATCATATCCTCTTCTAAAATGCTGATTCCCATCATGCACCCTGTCATCATGCACCCTGTGCTTCCCTATAATTCCCAGAATTTCCAGCAATTGATGGGGGCACCAGACATCCAGCCATGGAATCATTGAATCTCTTGTTTCTATAGTGGCACCTCTCCCATTCTTTTCAAAGGTCTGCTTTTTCAGACTGGGAAAAAAGAATTGTCAACCAGCTTTCTGATTTCTGCTATTTTGGAAAAGCCAGGATCACTGTTGAAATTCTTAAAAACATTCTAGCAATCAGACGTATCTGGATACAAGTAATTATTTTGGTGTTAATTAGAAATGATCTAATCATCTCAGAATTGCTTATTAGAATATTGGATGGGCATTTTAGACATCCACAGTTCTACAGAACTGAGAATTCTCGAATTGTAGGGTATTGTTATATACAAACAGGAATATTAGGAACATATGTATGTTAATATATACAAATGGGAATATATTGGTAAAATGCTTGCTATGCAGTGCTATTTGCTGATTTTTAGTTTTTATTGCTAAAATTTTATAACATTGGGGAAACTTAGTCGATGAGAAGGTTGAAAATTACTGTAGAAACCCTCCATTTATAAGAAAATTTTCTTATAAGAAAACCCATATTTTACTTATTATTTATTTTCTAGATTAGGATAGGGCTATACAGTTCCAAATTACAAAATAGTTGGTTTAAAAACAAAAAGACAGGGTAGGATGTAAAACACATTTTGAATTTTGAATTTTGAAACATGCTGCTTCAAGTATAAAGCAACTATTTTGAGCTTGAAACAAACATATTTTGATCATCTGGAAATCTATCAAATTAAGAGCATGAATGCATATTTTGAAATGTTCTCTACATCCTTAATGTGAAGATAAACCCAAAGTTTGTTTTATTTTGGCAGGACGTTTAAGAGAACTGAAATAATAAACATGAAGTAGAAGAAAAACTAAGAATCAGCACTGAGAACAGGAGTAGGCAAACTGTAGCCTTCCAAATGACACTTTCATCATGTGTTTCATTTCACCATTGTCATGCTGTCCAGAACACTTAATCATAGTTTAGCAATTTCTAAATGGTTATTGTATGAAAAACAGTGTAATTATTCCAAGAGGATTTTGTGCTGCCCCATTCTGAGAAAGATTTTATCCAAACAACTCAGATACCTCGAATTCATTCCTGTTCTAGAAGAATCAAGTCCAAGAGCCTTGGTAGTACAG
This sequence comes from Pituophis catenifer annectens, assembly GCF_029215685.1. Taxonomy (NCBI): domain Eukaryota; kingdom Metazoa; phylum Chordata; class Lepidosauria; order Squamata; family Colubridae; genus Pituophis; species Pituophis catenifer. The sequence continues at coordinate 63,287,568 of NW_027256886.1, forward strand.
TGGTCTAAAGCACCCTGTTATTAAGACCAGCTGCCTGCAATTACTGCAGGTTCGAATCTCGCCAGGCTCAAGGTTGACTCAGCCTTCCATCCTTTCTAAGGTAGGTAAATTGAGGACCCAGTTGTGGGGGCAATAAGCTGACTTTGTATAAATATACAAAAGGATGAAGGCTATTGCTTAGCGCATTGTAAGCCACCCTGAGTCTCCGGAGAAGGGTGGCATATAAATCAAATTTAAAAAAAATGGATAAACGACTCAACTCAACCCCTTCCATGAGAAAATGGAATGGTCCACATTGCTTTGCACTTTTATCACTAAAAGGTTATGGTAATAGCATTTAAAAAGTAGAAACACATGCTGTGTTCCTTTCTTGACAGACTTATGATAAACTGCCCGCTGTGAACCAGGTCTGCATTTAACATTGAAAACAGTCAATCAGCATTTCTACATGTCTCAAAGGAGGGTTAAATGTAAAAATAACATCAATTAATCCTCTGTGGTTTTGCAGACATTGTTCATAGGAAGAAAATGAGTTCGTGCTAAATTACACAGAAACATTTCCTTTGGTCAAATTAAGGTTGACTGTTTAGTGATGCATATTATTTGAAGCTATTATTAAATAGCATAGCCAAGTTATTGTCGGTTTCATGTGAGATTGTTCATATTATTGTTAATTTGTGCCATCTCCTGATTCAGATCCAAAAAATGCTGCTCATTACAATCTTTTAAAGTTTTGAAGAATTGAAACTCAGGACTTGTGAACATTATCTGCTTCTATAGAAGTTTTGCCTGTCTTTCAGTTCAATCTATAGAGACATGGCATTCTTGTCCCACCACTGCAAATGGTAATAACTTTGGGCTGTACTTTTTTAGAAGTCATGCTTAGGTAGTGTGAGAGCTTCTATCTAACCCTAAGAATAATGTTCTTCTGCCAGGCCTTTAATTACAGCTGTCTTTTGCTAGTATGCTTTATCATTTTGTGTTTGGAATCAGTTTGGCTGAGAGCCAGTTTGGCCAAGGCACTGGATTAGGAGAAAGAAAGTCCAGGTGCTACTCCTGCTTTAAGCATGTCAATCGGCTGGATGATTTGAGGTCTGTGAGTCTCTCTCAGCACTGGGAAGAAAACCATGGCAAGTGACTTTGAAAATATTGCCACTGGAGGGATATGTTCTTGTAGGACTCGAGGCTGCCAGGACTCAAGTTTGATTTGAAGCCACCCAAAAGAAGAACTCCTGATTTCTGATTTATAGATTTCTTTTTATATTTTAGAAAAGGTGTGGAAATTGCTTTGAGAGCCTTCAATCAGAAGGCAATATGAAAAAATAAAATGTTTAGAACAAAGCACAAAGTGAAGACAAGTGATAACTTGCTCAGATAATGGATGATGATATAAAAAGAGAATGCTGCATTGCAGGGTGCTCATGCCACTGTCGTCTCTTACAATCAAGTCTGGCAGACATTTTGCATTGTTTCCCAAACCTGTTAGACTAGCAGTGAAAGTGTGATAAAATCAATGTATAATACACCTTGGGAAGCAATCGCAGTCACTTTGTGGGGTATGTAAAATGGATTGTATCATGTCTTGCTTGCTGGAAGTTTATTTGACTCCATCATAATTCTTAACTTCAGCGGGATCATCACAGCTGGAATTGCACAAAGATTGCTGGAGTGACCAAATATACCCCTCTGGTTACAGTGTGAGATGCAATCATCAAAACCGGTCTTCACCCTTCTTCTGCTGTCGGAAGCTGCAATGAGACCGATGATTGTGTTTTGGAGATTGAGTTCAGTACAGTAGAACTCACCAACTCTACTCATAATTGCAAATTCTGGGATTAATCAAACACCAGGCCTGCTATTCACAAAGTTTATACTGCTGCATTTTCAGAGAATGCTCAAAGGATCATACAGTTGCTGGAAATAAAGCATATCAGCTAGCAATATGGAATTAAGCAGCGTGCTAATTAGCCTGCAACAATGGGCAGACTGCCTTAAAAGTATTCAACTCATTCAGATCACGGAAGATACAGATCTAAGCACAGAGTGATGATGTCTGAATGAGACACAGTCATTTTTAATAAAAGAAGATTGGCAAGGATTTAGCCATATAGAATGGGAGAAGGATGATTAACAAGAGTAACGTTGCTTAAAGTTCTGGAACAAATTTAGCAAGTCATTAAAAGAGCACCATCTCACTAAAAAATAATACTATAATCTTATATGTGATATACTTTTAATTGTGTTACCTTTTCTGGCTCAGAATGGTTCCTCCCAAGTTACACACATCTTGTGAGACGTGCTAGTACTTTGGAAAAATCTAAATCATTTCATAATTTGCAAAATGGGATTTTTTTTTATTATGGCTTTTGGGTGCCAGTGGCCTAAATTTGCATTCTGGCTAATATTCTGGTGGAACCCTGTTGCTGAATTATCATTACATGCTATTATTGATAATGAAAAGCAAAAATGTAATGGATCATACATGAAACTTCAGTGAAAGAAGGGAATATATTATAAGGATTTACTGATTATCTTTTTAAATTGTAAGTGGTGTTTTGAGCAAGCATATCGGTTCTTGCAAGGAGTATTTAAGCAAAAAAGGTCCGATTTTAAGATGCAATATAAGGAAAAACTCAGTTGGTTCTCTTGTATGTGGAAATATATTTCACTGCTCCATTTTGGTAATGAAGCTGAGAGCTACAGAAGCAGGCTGCAGAAATATTTGCTCAGCTGAAGAAATGATCCCAGGTTCTGACCGAATTAAGTTTTAAAAATTAGTGGCAATAGACTAGTTCAGGAAGTCCTCATATACTTTAGAACTGAGTTTGCAAGAGAAGCTTTAAATACAGCTTTTCTCTGTATTTATTAATCCTGAGCAAAAATATTTGCAATTTAATGTTAATTCAAATAACCTTTAATAGCTGAAAACTAAATTGGATCTGTTTATCCATGTAAGATGTGAGTGTGTGTGTTTGTGTGTGTGCGTGTGCGATGGGAGTCACCCTGAAGCACAGAAAGATGTGAATTGTCAGCAGTTCCTGTAATCTGCAGCTGGAAAAAATGTCTGAAATGATGATAGGAAAGTTGCTCACATCCATATTTTATTGATTACATTTTCCACAATGAATAACCTAAGATCAGCAGGTCAATTATCAGGACAATGCATAATGTATAAGCTGATGCTTTTTAAAGATGGTTTTGGTTTTTCAAAAACAATTTACCAGGGGAGTATTTCTTCTAAATGGAAAGATCATTTAACAAAGTTGAGCATGAATTTCATGCATCCAAAAATCAGAAATCAAAATGAATTTTTTTGATTGGAAGGAAGGTGAAAAGATGGCAACAGAAAATGTGTCTGTAACTCTTGGTTCATACAGTTCACAAAAAAGAGGAGAGATATTAACTTCACTGTCAAATTGGAATCTGAACTTTTCTCCTGATATTCTTTCTGCATTGAATGGTCTTGTTTATATCCTAGAGTTGGCTTCATCATTTACAAAATTTACCCATCAAGATTTCTCGAGGGCTTATATTTTATCCTATTTCTCATTCAGTTTTTTAATTTCCGTTGTACAAATTTCAACGGTGAAGATAAAGTGAAGATGGAGGATAGCATTCCCAGTTGGGAATTGACCGATTTGCTGCTCTTCTTGTAGCCCCTCTTCTAAGCAGGTCCAGGAACTTTCGAGATGGGATAGAGCAGATTTTGAAAGGTGCTTGAACTAGATGAGCGAGCTGTCAAGAAGAGAGTTAAGCTTCACAAGGAGACATCATTGTGACAACATTGGACTTCGCCATCTTATGCTGCTTAGGTGATTTTTCAAGCATCCATGCTTGTTCTCAATTTAGGGAGCCATGAAGCAGAAGTTGTAAATTATACCACAGACTGAATAATTAGAATTCAGTACATAGAAGCCATGTTGGAAAGAACAGGAACTTCAATTACCTTCATCCTGCTGCTAAAATAACAATTCTTTGAATTATTTTGACTTAAATCTCTTGACTTTTCCATAGGGAGGGTCTCTCCTATGCCCCCACAGTTGGTTTCATGTGAGAAAATAGACCCAAGTCGCAATGTATCTCTTGGTATGAACTTTTGTCTTTTGTGTAGCAATTTGAGCACTAAACATAAATAAATAAAAGTAGGTTCCAGATTTATCTGGTTTTGTGGTTATTAACAAGAATTCTATCCAAACGTTTCATTTAATAACTAGTATTAATTACATTTTTAATAGGTAAGATTGGACTTGTTGGGGGGGGTATGTTCATAATTCATGAATTGTTAATGGTGATATATATATTCATTCATACACATACACATATGTATATATATATATATATATATATATATATATATATATATATATATATATAAAATACACATAACTCATTCTGTTGGAAGTGTGTGTGTGTATAATACATAAATGTTATATATATATATAACAAACACTTCTAAATATGCGAATTCCAGGTATATTAGTAAAGAAAGAAGCAGACATCCTGCGTGCTCCGGAACTTAAAATTTTAAAATAATTAAAATTTTATTTTACTAAGCTTTCGTCAGCCATTTGCTGACATCGTCAGACTATTAAACTACCATTACAGAGATCTCTGCCTTTATATGCCATTAATCAATTTGGCCCTTGCGCGTGTAATAGGCCCTTCCAACCGTCTCCCACTTGTAATCAGCTGTGTTGTTTTTGCTGTCATCATGCTGGATGATGGAGGCTTAATTCCTACTGTTTCCTCCCTCCTAGCTTGCATATATACAGAAAAAGAGAGATAGCTTTTGCCAATTGGGCCTGCAATGCTTGCTGATGTCGTTGATCCATCTTGTTTTAGGTCTCTTTCATGGATGCTTTTTATCAAGTGAGGTCCATTCTATGACTGCCTTGGTCCACCTGCCATCAATTCTTACTCTGTGACCAGCCCATTTCCATTTCAATTCTTTTACTCTTGATGATATATAATTTTGTTTGTTCTCTAATCCATGTGCAGGTCTTTCTATCTTGTCTTGTGATGCTGAGCATGTATCTTTCCATGGCTCTTTGCGCTACTCATAGCGCAGGCAGAGCGGAAACAGGAGAACAAGCTTTAAAGTAACAGTGCTTACTGTATTGATTGTGAAGTAACTGTCCATGTTTCACTGGTGTATGTGTTATACACACACCTTTCCAATAGAATGAGACAGAACTACAACCTATTGTAGTATAGATATTAAAATAAAATAAACATGACAAAAGGAAAATAATCAATTGATGTGGAAGATATGTAGTAGAATTGTTTCGATGTTGTCCAATCGTACTCTCAGTATACATATTAAATTTTCTGGAATCAAGTTTCTCTTTGTGTGTCCAACTTTATGCTGAGGTTATCTGAACAACTCCAGTGTAATGAAATGCAAAAAAAAAAAAAAAAGTAATAAACAAGCACTGCAGCCTTTACTGTGGACCCATTTGTACAACATATTTAATTGGGTCATGAGGTAAATATGTGAACTCCTAAACTGGAAGATTGACTTCAATTAACCCAGAATTAAAAGCAGGCCCAGGCATGTTGAGGACTATGTTCCTTGGATCCTTATCCCCATCCCCCTCTTGACAGACATCATACAAGTGCAGTCAATGCCATTTCGTTCCCATACCTCAGTCTGAATCTGTCTGAATTATACCCCTTCCCCCTCTCCTCCTATGTAAATTGCATAGGTTCACTACTGTTAAAGAATGGTTGGTGAAAATGATGGAACTTGCTAAGATGCCTAAACAGACTTCTTTGATCAGAGAAAAGACAATATATCCATTTATTGCTGATTGGAAACCCCTTATATACTTTTTGCATAAGGGGTGAATCAGAAAAAAATGAATTTATGATATCGGTATATGGTTTTGATGATTGGACAAGATAGATTATAGAAAATATATATATTGTAACCATAGATTAAGAGAGAAATTTAGAATTATAACTGTTGTGAAGAAGATTGAAAGCTACTTCTTTGTATATTTTTTTATTTCTTTCCTATTTCTTTCCTGTATTTTAGCTTTTTATTTATTTTTCTGTTTTTCTCTTCATTTATATTAATTTTTAATCTTCCCTTTGACGATTCAATGCTGAATCTTTCCATCTTGGTGCATACAATAACCTCGCTCAGGTTATCATGTACAGAACCAAAGTTCAATAACTTTTTTCCAATTGTCTGCCCACCAATCCCAAAAGACAAACCTCTGTTCTCAATTGTGTATTCATCCATAAAATCCTCGGAATCAGTATGTGCATTTGAATCTAGAATTTTCTGCCTTTTTTACATGTCCACCAAACACGGTAAGCATTTTCATAGAACATTTCTAACATGCTGGTTTGAAAACAGTTTCTCCAAACCCCGTTCGTGCTTCAAGGAGTCAAGATGGTGGCTGGCCTTGCATGGTCAAAGCCCTGCCCTTTTTCAGAGCTTTCAAAATGACACACCTGGCTCCCACTTAAAGAACTTGTGGGCTGGGGGTTGAATGGGGAATGACACTGCAATTTTTCTTTGGAGGATTGGAAAACTGCAAACCTCATTGGAACAAAATATATCTTCCACCCTCTTGTCTCCACTACACGAGCTGAAGATCTCGTGTAGGCCAAGATCTCACATTTTTCCCATTCTGCCTGGGCAAGCTTGCTAGCTAGAAATCTGAACAAATGAAAATGTATGATTGAAGCATTCCTTATTCCTGTCAGGGCCTTGGTTTTGCCTGTGCGTGTAATAGACAATCTCTAGCAAATATAGTCTGAGCCTTCCTTTCTGGACCAGCTGGATAAACAAGCTTGTCAAAGCAGAGCAGGAAAAATGTGAGCCGTTGCCTATCTCTTAACAGTTGTGAGAACCAAATTTAACACTTGGTTCTCACAAACGTGGCTGAACTGGCTAGATAACAACCTGTTGAAAACTACTGTAGAGTTGCTGTCATGAGCAGATGTGAAAGTTTAATGTTTGAGAATGTCTTGTGCATTCTACTGCTTTTCCTAAACTTTATAAACTTTAAAATTATCCTGTGGATTGTGAAGTCCTTACTGGTCCTGAAGCTTCATTCTTTGTCTGCACACCTTACCTATCAGCTCTGATGATATAACCTAGTCAGGTAATGAAATGTCTACAAGTAAACAAACAACTTGGAGAGCACCAAGAACTCCACAGTTCAACCCTGAGCTATACATAATTTCTTCTACTGGTATTTTTTTGAGATGTCATGCCATTCTTGCCATATGACTTTTCCGAGATGACATTCAAACCATACATACTCATTCATCCAGATTTCCAGCTAGCTTTGTGGTGAGCATCAAATTTGATCAAACATAGTAAAATTCAGATCTTTCTCAGAATCATTTTGATGCTCAAAAACATGGCATCTCTTTATGGTAGAAACTAACAGGCTTGCATTATCTTATGCAACAATTGAGCCCAAAATTTCTGTTAAGTGAATTTTGCCCTATTTTATGACCTTTCTTGCCTCAGTGGTTAACTGAATCACTGCAATTGATAAATTAGCAACCCGGTTGTTAAGTGAATCAGGCTTCCCCATTGACTTTGCTTGTCAGAAGGTTGCAAAAGAGGATCACATGATCTTGGAGACACAGCAACTGTCATAAATACGAACCAGTTGCCAAGCAACTGGATTTTGATCACATGATCATGAGGATGCTGGAAAGGACATAACTCTGAAAAACAGTCATAAGTCACTTTTTTCAGTGCTGTTGTAACTTTGAACGGTCACTAAATAAACTGTTATAAGTCGAGGACTACCGGTAGATGAAGTAGGAAGAGTAATGAGATTCCTCAGAGTCGATGGCAAAACAGAACTTCTGATTTGTAGATATCAAACTGGAAATGGCCGTAGACTCTTGGAGAACAATAGGATTTTCCTTGTTCCTTGTTCTGATGCATGCCTGCATCATTATTTAATTAATCTGCATTAGACTGAACATAAAATTACAAATAAATAAAAATTATGTTGGTATGGATGTGTTGCCAAAACAACCTTGTGATCTGGATTTGGGACTGTATTGTAGGCAAGAAGGAATAAACAGGAAAAAAACACTATTGATTCTCCCAAACTTAATCATGGGTATATAAGCAGATCTGAGTATATTAAAACAACTAAAGGCCATCGCTTGTGAGGGAAAAGTAATGTGGAATTTTTCTGTGAAATTTCAGAAGAACTTGGAATGTGGAATGCTGGATATCAGCCTAAAGTCAAAAGGAATGGATTGCGTAGTTTCCAACTGTGGCCAAAAGACTTTTGTGCAACAAGTTTTTCTTGCCTAAGAATCCAAATGATCCTTTTTCCCTCTCCCTCCTGCTCTCTTTAATTACATCAGAGGCCATTAGCATTCACCCTTCATGATGCAAAAAGCCAAGTCAACTTTCACCCTAACGTTATTTCCTGGATTGATAAGGGTTTTTTTTTTTCCTTGCAAGTCAGATGATTGTGTGGCAAGCAATGCAGCCTTCCCTTGTGCACATTGTAATTGTATGTTATTTTTCCACTCTCAAAATTCAACATTCCCCCCCCCCACACACACACACACCCTTTCTTTACTGGAAAATGTTCATTCAACATTAATATGTATCAACTCTTCTCTTTGTCTTGCTTTTTTTGCTGCCACAGGAAGAAAGTGTGTTCTCCTGGAAAATGTTTGTAACATAGGATCATTAGTAGTATTATGGTCTACAAAGTTCTTCACTGTTTGGGCTCTCTGTTTTCATGAAATTAGCCCTGGCTGGGCTTAAAGCCCATTAGCATTACTAAAATTTATTATTCCACAATAATACGGAATTGGGATTGCAGCTGTGGTTCCCAGTAGCCCTATAATATCCTGGTCACAATCTTCTAATACTTGCCTATGTGGCAATGATAGCAACTATGCTTTTTGTTAAAAAAAAACAATCCTTGAACTATTCTCCTTTTCCCATTTTACTTACTTTAACTCCACCTCCATTGGTGGTGGAGAAGACTCTCAAGCAGGGGTGAAAATGCTCCAAAGTCTGCTACTGCTTCGCTTTGCTTCGTGTGCATGCGCACTGCAGGTGCTAAGAAGCCTTTTCTGAGTCTGCAAAGGTAAGTAGAACAGTGAGAGGGGGGAAACAGCTGTGCCACACGATTTAGATTTACTAGAAAGCAGGATTTCCTGCTTTCTAGCAAATATAAATCACGTGGCACAGCTGATTGTCGCACAGCTGCTCGTTGGAACTTTTTTTGTTACTTTTTAAGCATGCTTAAAAACTAAAAACGAACGTTCCAATGATCAGCTGTGTGACAATCAGCTGTGCCATGCGATCTTCAGAACTTTTTTTTTTTTTTAAAGCATTTTAACTACCGGTTTGGGTGAACCAGTAGCATTTTTTACTCCTGCTCTCAAGAATATCTTGGATTGCAAGGAGACCAATTCAATCAATCCTAAAGGAAATCAATTCTGACTGCTCTTTGGAAGGACAGATACTGAAGCTGAAACTCAAAGACTTTGGCCATCGAATGGAAAAGATCCTGATGTTGGGAAAGACTGAAGACAAAAGAAGAAAGGCATGACAGAGGGTGAGATGGTTAAATAGTGTCATCGACTCAATCCAGGGGTGGGTTTCACTTACCTTCGTTACCGGTTCACAATGGGAACGTGAGAGCTTCTGTGCATGTGCATAAGCTTCTGCGCATGCGCAGATCGTCTGTGATGACATCCGGGCAGGTGGGCAGTGCTCTTTTGGGGGCTGGATATCATTACAAATATTGTTTGTCGATGTCTTGAATGCCTCTTCAAAGCATTTTGCAAGGAGAGAGAATGAGGATAATGTATTCAAAGTGTTCATTCAGGTTTTCAAAATACAGGAAGTCCTACTCCTGGTGCTGCTGAGGAAGCAGCGTGAGAACCGCTGTTGCCAGGGGTGAGGGGGTGGCGGCCTCAGGAGCAGCAGGCTGGGGCTTCAATCCCTCCCCCCACAGGCCTGAGGCTGTGCCAGAGGCCTACTTGGGCGGGGAGACAGGGAAGCCCCGGACTGCCCATCCTTACCACCACGACCCCTTGCCCCTGGCAGCGGTTCTCGCACAGCCGTTTCCCTGGCATTGGCAGGAGCAGCTGGCGGGGGAGAGAGGCTGGTGGCAGGCTGCGGCAGCAAGCCATTCCCGCCAGCTAAGAGGCAGCAGCGGCTCATCCTCCTGCCAGCCTCACACTCCAGGCAGCATCCAGTCAGCCATACCTGGCCTCCCCCTGCAGCAGCCCACATGGATCCCAGGCAGCGCAGCTTTAGGGCCTTTCCTTACAGTGGCGGTGGCGGTGATGAGGCAGGCAGCCAGCCGGGCGCAGGGGAGCGACTGGCGGCAGCGCTCCTGGCTGGCCAGGGGTGGATATCCCAGGGCTGCATGCAGGTGACGACGGTATGGATGTGCGCACGCACGCTAAGATGTTAAGGCCAGCTGATTGTCGCATGCACATGTGCACCAGTAACCAGAAGACTGGCTGGCTGGTGCACATGAGTGCCCTGGAAACCCGGAAGCAGAATGGGCAATGCCACGTGTGCCGGGTGACATGGCTCTACATGCCACTTCTGGCACGTGTGCCATAGATTCGCCATCATGGCTCTATAGCAGCATTTTGAGGGTAGAAGTTGAAACAGTTTATGTCCAGGATGCAAGGGGTCTGTAAATATTTTCACAGCCCTCTTTTTGACTCGTGCAGTATACAGGTCCTCAGTGGAAGTCAGGTTGGTAGTAATTGTTTTTTTCTGCAGTTCTAATTATTCTCTAATTATTCTCTAATTCTGGTCTGGTTCGGGTTGCCGAACCAGACCAGACAGTTATAGAGGTGCAGATGACAGACTCAATAATTCCTCTGTAGAACTGGATCAGCAGCTCCTTGGGCAGTTTGAGTTTTCTGAGTTGGCGCAGAAAGAACATTCTTTGTTGTGCTTTTTTGATGATGTTTTTGATGTTAAGCGTCCATTTTAGGTATTGAGATATGGTAGAACCTAGAAATTTGAAGGTCTCTACTGTTGATACTGTGTTGTCTAGTATTGTAAGAGGTGGTAGTATGGGAGGGTTTCTCCTAAAGTCCACCACCATTTCTATGGTTTTGAGTGTGTTCAGTTCCAGATTGTTCTGGTCGCACCACAAGGCTAGTTGTTCAACCTCCCATCTGTATGCAGATTCATCATTGTCTCGAATGAGACCGATCACTGTTGTGTCATCTGCGAACTTCAGTAGTTTGACAGATGGATCGATTGAGATGCAGTCATTGGTATATAGAGAGAAGAGAAGTGGAGAGAGCATACAGCCTTGGGGGGCCCCTGTGCTAATTGTACAGGTATTTGATGCAATTCTGCTTAGTTTCACCTGCTGCTTCCGATAGATAGATAGATAGATAGATAGATAGATAGATAGATAGATAGATAGATAGATAGATAGATAGGTAGATAGATAGGTAGATAGATGAGAGAGAGAGAGAGAGAGAGAGAGAGAGAGAGAGAGAGAGAGAGAGAGAGAGAAAGATAGAGAGAGAGAGATATACACATATATATGTGAGAGAGAGATAAATATTTGGAGTTTGCTACTATAAAATTATCTATGGTTGGCACATTCTCTCATAGAACACTGATAAGCTTCTAAATTTCAGGTATTCCTCATAATGTTCTTTCTCTCTCCCTCTCCCTCTCTTATATGTATTAATATATGCATAGCTCATTCAATTTTACAGTGTGTTTGAATTCCTACCATGCTTTATTATTCCTTATGTGCAAGTAATTGGATGGCAAACTGGTGCTCTTTTGCATCCTGAATATACCAGGATGTTTCAAGAACATGCTTAAAAGCAATTATATTTTTCAAATACCCACTTACTATCGCAGTGAGTGGCTCTAAGTAAACCATGAATCAATTGCTAATTAACTCGGTGTCTTGCCTGCAACAAAGCAATTGGTTTTACTTCCTGCTTCATTGCACACTTCATGCATATATAAATTGCTCTGGCTTTGTTCCTCATCTTCTACTTAATTTGCGCTGCTTCGAAACTATTTGTCTCTAAATTGTGTATTAGTGATTGCTGATCTCTTACTCTTCCTGGAAAACCATCTTGCCTTAAAATGTGCCAGACTTAGAAGGAAAGAGCCTGTTCTAGTTCTTAATCACAGCTAAGAACTAGTCTTTATATATACAGATGGGTGAGCATGTTTGATTTTTCTTCAGTTATGTTGGGGGCCTATATATATGTATGTATGTATCTATCTATCTATCTATCTATCTATCTATCTATCTATCTATATATATATATATATATATGACTTCATTTTAGCTGGGAATTATTGAATACGATACCAGCTTGGGTTCTAAGTCTTTGTGGAAGCTCATGCTCAAATATTAAGATAATAAGAATAGTAAAGGATGAGAAAACACGTATCCAGTAGAGCTTGTATGAGATTACTATAATGATGGAAGAGCTAACAAAAAGAACACTCATTTCATCAAAATTGGAAGCCAGAATAACCTCCAAAGTTTAGTATACAACTAAGGAAAATAAGTAATTGATTCTTCTGAATGTTTGTGGTTGCTCAGCCTACAGATCTACAGGATTCTAGAAGAAGCATATTATCTGGATCCTTTTCAGTCAGGACTCAAACTGGTTCTAATTCTAAGACAACACTGACTGAACTTATTGAGGATCCCTGACAGATTCAAGATGGTGGCAGTGCATCCATTTTGGCCCTCCTTGATCTTGCAGAGGTCTTCAGTGCTATTAATTATAGTATAATGGCCAGCTCATGGGGTTGGGAGTGGAGGCATAACCATTGTAGTGGTTCCCTTCCTTTCTCGAGGGAAGGTTCTGGTTAGTATTAATAAGGGTGGGGTGGGGTGGAAGAGAGTTCTGTTTATGGCTTCTTATCAGACAAACCAGAAGCTTCTTAGATTTATTCATTTATTTTGTATTTTATATAATTTTGTATTTTATACCTATTGTGAAAATTTTGTTTGATTTATAAAGTTTTGTGCAGCAATTTACACTGGTGTTTTAAAATAATTGACTCGTGTTTATTTTAAAAGGCTCTTGTGACAGCTCTAATAAATATGCATTAGATCAGACTTTCCAAATGCTTGTACTGAGTGGAAGGCGAAATCCAATATACACTGAAGACATTTCACTGAGAAATGGCAGTGGTAGATTCTGCATATCATAGGTTTGGAAGGATTCTCTACTTTTCCTGGATCAGTCACAATCAGGAGAGAAAGTGTTTTGATTTATTTATTAATTTTTCCCTCAATAGATTTTTTTTCCAAATTCAAATTTCCACATTTCTTCCATTCCATACACCTGAAACAACCTCTCATTTTCAGCTAGCATACTTATGTAAAAAGAACTGACCTGTTCTTAAAAATATTTTTTTAAAAAAAACCTGGAATGAAACAGAATATTGTGAAATCAATAAGCAACTAAGCTCATATGCATAATATGGGGACGGCAGGTCAGTACATGTCCAGATTCCAAAATACTCATCACTTATTTTAAGGCTACTTATTTTAGCCTATCAAGCTTAATGCATTGAAACAGTTTTAAAATTACTTGCTTATGGAATGAAAATTATTCCTACCGGAAAGCAACTTCTATATTTAGACTATCCCCCAGGTAAGTAGGTAGCTCAAAGAAAACTTGGTTGTTGTTTCTTGGAAGCGTTCCCGTCTCACACTAACCCATGGATTAATTGTATGGATTTTGCAGTGCATACTTAGTGAAGAGAGCATCACATTTTATGTCAATTTACACCAGGGGTGGGTTCTACTTACCTTTACTACCGGTTCGCAACGTGGCCACGCGCGCACTCTTCTGTGCATGCGCGGAAGCATTTTGATGACGTCGGGGTGGGTGGGCGGAACCTCCGTCCGGTTTTACTACCCGTTCTATAGAACCGGTCCGAACCAGGGGCAATCCACCACTGATTTACACTGAGTGTTACATGGACTTTTCAAAAATGGGCATATATATACTGGTGCAGAAAGTGGGAGGTGTTACAGGTAGTCATCAACTTACAACCGTTCATTTAGTGACTGTTTAAAGTTACAACAGCCCTGAAAAAGTGGCTTATGACCATTTTTCACACTTATGACTGTTACAGCATCCCCACAGTCATGTGATCAAATTCAGATGCTTGGCAACTGGTTCATATTTATGAGAGTTGCAGCATCCCAGGGTCATGTGATCACCTTTTGTGACCTTTTGATAAGCAAAATCAAGGGGGAAGCCAGATTCACTTAACAACTGTGTCCCTAATTTAACAACTGCAGTGATTCACTTAACAACCGTGGCAAGAAAGATCGTAAATGGGGCAAAAGTCACTTAATGTATGTTTCGCTTAGGAACAGAAATTTTGGGCTCAATTGTGGTTGTAAGTCAAGGGCTACCTGTATTTTTAAGAAGGTGCACATGCGTATCTTGATACATGTACACAAACATATACAAATCACATAAACACACAGCCCACACACTGTTGTCTGACACCTGCACATTGCAGTGTAATCAGAAGAGGAACAGGAGGGATACCTGGAAAATTGGCTATGACATTATGTATTTGAAGGACAGACTGTACTAATAAAAGACAATATTTGTACCTCAGGATTCAACCGTGGGATCCTTTGTGCTCTCTGAGCTTGGTTGTTTTCTTGCGACATTAGCAAGAAAATATCTGCAAGACAGCAACCAAGCTCAGAGAGTATCAAGGACTCCACAGGACAGATTGTTTTCTGTCTCAGATAACAAGAAGAGGAACTTGGCAACAAGGGAAAAATGGGGTAAAACATTGTGCAGGGGAGTTAAAGAGAAGGCTGGGAAGCCCATCAGTGGGCGAGGTGGGACAAAGACACATTTGACAGAGGAGGTAAGAAATGTGTCAACAACATATTAAGCAACAAGACTGCGTGAGGACAGACATGGACATAAGGAAGCAGGGCAAGTACACAAAATGGCAGACAGGAGTGAAAAGGTTGAAGGAGATGCGGTGTGCAGTTGCACCTGTGCTAAACCATAAGGGGTTACACATCATAGTAGCTGAGATCATTCTATCTGCTAAGATGAATCAAACATATGCCCTTATGGCTGGTTGTCAATCCAATTACTTTTTTTCTGGACTAATGAGGAGAACCTGGGATGAAGAAAGGAAAGAGAAGGTGTGGCCAGGGGTGGGCTTCAAAAATTTTAGCAAGGGGTTCTCTGCCTGGTTGCTGGGTGGGCATGGCCATGGTGGGCATGGCCTAGTTGGCCTCCTGCACCACGACAGGGGAGCGTTTTTGCCCTCCCCAGGCTCCAGAGGTTTTCCTCGAGCCTCCAGGAGGGCAAAAACAGCCTCCCCAGGCTTCAGAGGCCCTCTGGAGGCTGGAAATGGGCCTGAACTTCTGGTAGGCCTTCCCTGAGCCTCTGCGTGTGTCCTTCACTTACCTGCATCCAAATCGGGCCGCGTGGGGACTCCTGGGAGGGGAGGGGTGGCATGGGAGGGGCCAGCCAGGACTGGGATTTGGGGGTTCTCCAAATTGCACAGAATCTTAGCTAGAGGTTCTCCCGAACCTCTGCAAACCCCCAGCAGCCCAACCCTGGGTGTTGCTATTCAGCCCAATGCAGTTCACACAGAAGAGCTAAACTAACTCACAAGGTACAGGGCTGTGTCTAAAAAAAAAAAAAAAATCCATTTCACCTCCTTATTTCCGGGCTTGGTTCAAACCCCACATTTATAAAAGGATGACAGCATTTGATTGTTCCGTTCTTGCTGAAATCAAGTAGGGAGGAAAATCTGATTTAGTTCTTTGTTTCAGTAATAAACCATTTTCACCATTGCGCAAAATAGCTATAAGCTGTGACTATTTTCTTCCTATGATTACAGGTACGTGGATTGGTTATGTAAAGTGATCTGTTACTTCTGTAATGTTAGCATACTGATTTTCAATTTATTTGCATGCCTTCTCTTCCAGGGAGATCACATGACTGTAACATTTTACATACGCTTGTTAATTATTATTAGTATTTCATTAAATAAAAGAAAAAATTGAAATACAAAGAAATCAGATAGTAAATAGGAAACACATTATTTGCCAATGCACATTTAAATCGTATTTATTTACACATCTTTTATGGGAGAATCAGATTTTCCTCTGCAATTTTTGTAGTTCGTAGCTGGGCATATTTATCATTCCAAACCTTTCAAGTCTTTTGAAAGAATGGATGAAAACAATTTCCCTAAGTTACCTGATGACATAAAAATTACATTCAGACAACAAATGAATAACAATGAACAAAATGTACAAAAATGTTGGAAGACATGCTCTGCGTGCAGATATAATTCATAAATCTTGTTCTGTAGATGTGGAGTTGGCTTTAATGTTTCCCACAATCTAAGCTGCAGCAGGTTCTATACTGTACATTTATTTAGGAGTAAGTTGAAGCAATCATTGCGTCCAATTTTTTGCATGAGATATTGTCATTTATCTTCCTTTGTCCTAAATTCAATGTCTCACAAAACAGGTGATGTTTTCAAGATCCTTTAAAGGGGGATGGAGAATTGAAGCAGCTATTGGAGGCAATTGGTAGAGTGGTCCAAAGGCATCACATCTTGTATGATCTGAGGTATAGTGATGATGCCTTTCAAAATCACCATTTCAGTATTATAGGAGGGTGTTAGATTCTAATGCTTCTTTGTCTGGTCATCCCAGCTATCGGAGCTCTCATGCACCACCTTCAGCAGGGAAGAAATTTGGGATTGCTGCAAGCATCAGGTCCTGAAGCAAGCATTCACTTTGCCCAAGGCCTTGTATCCAGCTAGTGTACAATGTTTAGGTGCTACTTCTTTGCCACTACACATTGATGAGGGCAGATCAAACCTAGCAATGGTTGTCTGATGGCCCATCTCTTCCCAATCAACCAGCATTCCAAATGAGAAGGTGTTCTCTATGGGTGGACTCTAAAGAATAACCTTCCCCAATGGACCATTCCTGCATGCCAATTGGGGAAAAAACTAAAGGCTAGCCCTTTACATAACTCCTCTCTAAAATAGGATATACCAGGTCATGCCGTGTGCTCTGGAACTGATGTTTGACACCACATACAGCAGAATCATCATGAAGACAGGTTTTTTGGATAGCAGCTGAGTAGAACATTGTAACCCAAACAAGAAGAAGCTTGGTCATTGCTCCTCCACCCCCCTTTACCTTTTCAATCATTTCACTGCTAAGGGGAACTTGGAGTTCATGTGTAGCACAATGGCTTAACCTCCAAAAGAAAGCAAATAAATGGTGTTTTATACAGAAGGAATACTGCAAATGTCAAGCACAATATTGAGCAGTGGTGTCGTAGTGGTTAGAATGCAATATTGCAGGCTAACTCTGCCCACTGCCAGGAGTTTGATTCTCACTGGTTCAAGGTTGACTCAGCCTTCCACCCTCCTGAGGTCGGTAAAATGAGGGTTCAGATTGTTGGGGGCAATCTGCTGACTCTGTAAACTGCTTAGAGAGGGCTGTAAAGCACTGTGAAGCGGTATATAAGTCTAAGTGCTATTGCTATTGACTTTGGCTGCTTGTTCAGGTGTCAAGGAGAATCTGCTCTGTGCTCGCTTATGTGACCATCCGAATATTCAGAGGGCACAGAAGTCAAAGTGAAAACACTATTTAAGATTGTTTTGGAAGCTTTATACTTCCCTTGTTCTGTGTTCTGTATTCTGCTTAACATTTGCTACGTTGTGTTTGGCAGTGTGTATGTGCGTGACTCTTGTCCTGATCACAGCTTTCCAGAATGTGTTTCTGTGGTTTTGGCCCACTGGGGTAATACTATATTATTGCTATAACCATCATCATGGTTTTCTACTTATTCAAGCAAAAAAATTAATAAACTGCATTACTGAACTTAAAAAATATTTTTTAAATTATTTGAATCAAGACAGCAACAAATCCTACAGGAATGGGAAGACATACTTACTGTTTCTCTGTGTCTGTGCCTGCATCTGGCTGCTTCTGACATAGCTGGCAGCTTGTGTTGTGAGATGTCAAATAGTGTTAAAGAATGCTAATGAAACAAAATACTCTCTCTTTCTCCTGTCTGTCTGTCCGTCCATCCATCCGTCCATCCATCCATCCATCCATCCATCATCCATCCATCCATCCATCCATCCATCCATCCATCCATCCATCCATATCTATCTATCTATCTATCTATCTATCTATCTATCTATCTATCTATCATCTCTTAGCTGAGGACCCTAGAAAGTTTCTTTACAGAATTAAGTTATTTATTTAGTCTTAGATATTCTTCTAGGGAGGTCCTATGGTTTTGTTTTTAATGTTCCTTTCTCCAATCTTTGTACAAGTTAGCTAGCTGGTAGCACTTGTCTCCCTATTTATTCTGGGTGGTTCTGGATGGAAAACTTGAGAGAAATAAGCTGATTCCAAATTGCCTCCTGAAGCCATGAAAAGCAAGTTTTTTTCATCAAACTATTAAGACTTTTCAAATTATTTCAAGTTTAGTTCCATAGCTATGCTGCTGAATTTTTCCACTTAAACATTTGGAATAGGGCTGATTTGTTTTGAACTGAAAATAAAGCATGTGCTCTATTCCAGGCACTTCCCTAGAACAGTATTAAGCATGAAAGTTTGGTGCTCAAACTGGATGCTAGTAAATCTAGCATTCTCTAATAATAAATTCCAGGTTCTAGAGCACTATAGGTGTGAGATGGGAGACATTATAACCAGTGTTGGAAGAAAAATCCAGTCCGGTTCCAAGCCGGGAGAAAGACGCTGGAAATAAAATGGAGACAGGCTTCAGAAAAGAAGGTCTCTGTTTATCTGAATGCCAGAAACTTCAGAATCAGCAGCATGTTTCTGGGGTGGCTGACAAAATGGGGTTGAAAGTAGGTGGGTTTTTATACATTCTTTGGGGCTTTATGATTGAGATGCCTGTTCCTGTGTAAGAATGTGTCTTTTAATATTTTAATGGCTGTTGCCAGATTCCTATGAGGTCATGTAGGGGTCAAGGCTGGCTCTACAGGCAAAAAGGGAAATGCAAATCCTAGGTGTTTGTTTAAGCTAATCTTATCAGCTTTGGCTTGCCTAATTGTATTGCTTATTTGGAGTCTCTTTGCATATGAATGTATCGGCCCAGTCTTTCTGAATGGATACAAAACCTCCATTCCTAAAGACCAGCTTGTTCAAGCTTCTGCTTGAGGCTGTTTTCCTATGGCAGGAAGACCTGCGCTATTTTCAGGCTTTGTTAAGATTTTTTCTCCTTTTCTCCTTTAGAGGAAATTAATTAATATTAATTAATATATATTAATTAATATTAATAGAATATTAAGAATAAAACACGAAGATCGCCAATGATGACATCTGGGATGGTGGGCGGGGTCTCCAGCCAGTTTTACTACTGGTTCTTGCGAACTGGTCCGAGCCGGGGGCAACCCACCACTGGCGTGCGAGTGAAGCAAGCATGCGCACACTCACACTCCTAAACCGGTAGTGAAAGTAAGTGCATTTCACCGCTGATTAGAAGTCATAGCTGTCTTATACACAGGTATTCTAATAGCTTTATAAATGTTTCCATTTTAATAAAACCGTGTGTACCCAATCTTTATTTACCAACAAGAACACTATTTTCTGGAGAATTATTCTCCAGAATTATAATTATTCAACACCTCTGTTTTTACTACATTATACTCTCCTCAGAAGTGCATTCCATGGGAATTTATTCAGCCATAAAGCATAAAAATATAATCCTGATTATTTTATCCTGAAGTGAAAGAAATGAGGCACACCTACTGTTTTACCCCAAGTTACTAGCACAGGCACAAGTCTGGGTAAACATATACAGCGCTACACCACAAACATTTGTTCTACTCAGGATCATTAAATTTACTGTTATGGTCAGTTAACACCACACCCTGCATAGGAGCAACTGCAAGAGTGGTTGTTGCGAAATATAAGAATACAGTGTACCCTGAGACTCTTCAACTGTGTGTAATTCTCAGGTTCTAAAGATGCCTTCACATGAGAAAGTTGTTGCAAACATTATTTAGCTTTCCAAAATATTTTTCAAAATATTTCTCCTGCCGTACATGTTCAGAAAGAAACACTGTATGGATAAAAGTATGTCATCTGAAATAGGTAAAGCTGGAACATGCTAAGTGGGGGACGTACAATAAATAATAATCGGAAGTTTTATTTCTTAAACTTTTTTCTTTCAGGACCTCTTTTCATTTTTAAAAATGACCCCAATAGAGGTTTTTTTAAAGGGTTATATTTATCAATATTTACCACATTAGAAATTAAAATGGATGAATTTGCCGCCACTATTGCTTCACACAATTGTTTTATGAGATCTCAATGTTGTGTTATTTTTTTAACATAGACTGGCAAATAATTTTGATTTTGGACACCCCTGAAATGCTCTTCGAGTTTTTGCCCCAGAGTTTTTCGACCACAGCTTAAGAAACACTGCTCTAGACGTCTATGCTGATTGATTCTAAAATACTGAAGACCAATGAGGATTTGAGTGGGGGAGTATTTCTTTTCTTTTTTAAAAAAAAAATATTGTTCTGTTTTTGTAAAGTACAAGTTGTACATTATATTATTGGGGAACAGTGGTATTTTGCATCTAAAGCTAAATGTGAAATTAATAAACAACTGCTTATATAATATAACTTTCTCCTTAATTCTTTTTTTAAAAAATATTTTTATTAAACAGTTTAAAAAAAACAAACAAAACAAACAAACAAAAACAGATATTTACATCTTCTTTTCAACATCTTTGAATCAGTAGTCCATATTTATACATTTTCTCTTTCTTATCTTAATCTATCTTTTATACATATATTTCTAGTATATCATATATATACCATTATAATATATTCTCTTAATCTAAATATTTTATTTACATTTAACATAAACAGGTACCTAGTTTCCTTTCCACAATTTATATCTTCCCATTTGTTTCCATATTCCTCCGCCTAATTTAACCATTGTTTAGTTTTCTTTTGTCCCCCTTTTTTTTCTCCCTTTCTCCTCCAACCATTTATACCATTTTTCCCAGACTAAGTAGTACTCTATTTCATCTTTTTCTTGTATCTCCTTTGTGAGCTTATCCATTTCCGCACACTCCATAATTTTTCTAATCACCTTGTCTTCTGATGGTATGTCATTGTTTTTCCAGTTTTGGGCAAAAACTATTCGTGCTGCTGTAATTATGTGAATAATTAAGTCTTATTTCTTTTTCATATGACCCAGTAATTATTCCCAGTAAGAAAGTTTCTGGCCTCATTTCTATTTGTTGATTTATAATTTCTTCTATTTGTGTTTTAATTGTTTGCCAAAATTGTTTTGCCTTATGGCAGGACCACCACATGTGATAATAAGTTCCTTTTTGATGTTTACATTTCCAATATAGCTTCTATCCTCCCCCTTTTTAATCCCTCCATCAATTGTGGTGTTTATAAGCATTTAGGCCACCCCACTTAAAAGACTAAATGTAAATATTTATACTTGTCATATTGTATAATATAATGTATATATGAGAACCATGGGGTGTGGGGAGGAGATAACAGGTGGTCCTGACTTATGACTATATGATTAACAACAGTTTGAAGTCACTACAGGATCAGAAAAAGGGATTTATGATCCATCCTCGAAGTTACAATCTTTCCACCATTACCATGGTCCCCTTATTACAATTTGGGGGCTTAGCAAGCAGTTCACATTTACGATTATTGCAGCGTCATGTGGTTATGGGATTGCAACTTGCAACCTTCCCAAATGGATTCCAACAAGCAAGTCAATAGGGAAGCAAGGTTCCCTTAATGAGCATGAGATTCGCTTTACCAAACATGGTAAAAATGGTCATAAAATCAGGTATGGTCATGTGATGACCATTTAACAACCACACCACTTAGCAATTCCAGTCCCAATTGTAATTGTAAGTCCAGGACTGGGTTTTATACACACACACACACACACACACACACACACACACGCACATGCACATGTGTGTGTGTGTATGTGTGTGGTCCTCAACTTACAACCACAATTGAACTCAGCATTTCTGTTGCTAAACGAGACATTTGTTAAGTGAGTTTTGCTCCATTTTACGAACTTTCTTGCCGCAGTTGTTATGTGAATCACTGCAGTGGTTAAGTTAGTAACATGTTTGTTAAGTGAATCTGGCTTCCCCATTGACTTTGTTTCTCAGGAGGTCACAAAAGGGGATCACATGGCCCCAGGACACTGGCAATGTCATAAATATAAGTCAGTTGTCAAGCTTCCAAATATTGATCATGTGACTATGGGGGTGCTACATGAAAAATGGTCATAAGTCACTTTTTTCAGTGTCATTGTAACTTTGAACAGTCACTAAACAAACCAAGTCGTGTGTGTGTGTGTGTGTGTGTGTGTGTGTGTGTGTGTGTGAGAGAGAGAGAGAGAGAGAGAGAGATACTCTAAGATCCTATAAGAAAAAAATTGTATTGCATTTCGGAATGTTAAAGACAGAACACTTTGTTTAAAGATAAAATAAATTTGCCGTATTGAACAGAGATAAGACAGCATTGCTCTTTTCTAGGCTAGAATTTAGCCATAGGTTCTCAGCCCCTGCATACCTCAATCTATCTGCAGTGGATACCATCTGCCCAGCAAAATTTACCCTATGGGATCAGTATGGTGCCAGCTTGATTTGGACCAGCAGAGTTCTGTTAAAATGTTTCAACAGAGTCCTGAAAACATCAGTCTCTGAAACTGGCACTATACACTGATGAATGTTTTAATAAAGGAACTGCAGGCTAACCAGCATATGCTCTCTTGAGACTGAGCACAGGGAACATTTTCATATTTCAAAAAATATTACATGCAAGGCAGAATTTGGCCATCTCACCACCACCTTCTCCCATGAGATACCACCAGTACGCTGATGACACCCAGCTGTACATCTCCACCCCAGGCCACCCCAACGATGCCCTTGAAGTGATGTCCCAGTGCCTGGAGGCTGTGCGGATCTGGATGGGGAGGAACAGGCTCAGGCTCAACCCTTCCAAGACTGAGTGGCTGTGGCTCCCGGCATCCCGATATAGTCAGTTGACTCCATCACTGACTATTGGGGGCGAGTCGTTGGCCCCCACAGAGAGGGCTCGCAATCTGGGAGTCCTCCTGGATAGGCAGCTGTCCTTGGAGGAACATCTGACGGCTGTAACCAGGGGGACCTTTTGTCAGGTTCGCCTGATCTGCCAGTTGCGGCCCTTTCTTGATCGGGATTCCCTGTGCACAGTCACTCATGCCCTCGTCACCTCTCGCCTTGACTACTGCAACGCTCTCTACATGGGGCTCCCCTTGAGGAGCACCCGGAGGCTCCAACTGGTCCAGAATGCAGCAGCGCGGGTAGTGACGGGAGCAGCCTGGCGCTCCCATGTAACACCGCTCCTGCGCGAGCTGCACTGGCTCCCAGTGGTCTTCCGGGTGCGCTTCAAGGTGTTGGTTATCACCTTTAAAGCGCTCCATGGCATAGGGCCTAGCTATCTTCGAGACCGCCTGCTGCCACCGACAATCTCCCATCGACCCGTGCGCTCCCACAGAGAGGGCCTCCTCGGGGTGCCATCAGCCAAACAGTGCAGGCTGGTGACCCCCAGGGGGAGGGCCTTCTCTGTGGGGGCACCTACCCTCTGGAATCAATTGCCTCCAGAGATAAGGAGTATCCAAGACCTCGGTGCCTTCCGCCGTGCCCTTAAAACCTTCCTTTTCCAGCAAGCCGGGCTGGCCTAATTTTTTTAAGTGTTTTTAAGTGTTTTGTTTATTGTTTTTAATTAATGGGGCCAAATTTATATATGTATATTTTAACTGTATTTTAATATTTGTACTTGATGTTTTTACTTGGCTGTTCACCGCCCTGAGTCCTCAGGGAGAAGGGCGGTATACAAATTCAAAATAAAATAAAATAAAATAAAAAATGAGCCATTACCTGCATTTCTTTACAGCTAATCCAGCCAGGTAAAAAATGGTTATAATTCTGCCTACCAGGAAGAATCTGTCAGCACCTTTTCTGACTAACAAAATAAAATTCCTCCTCATTTTTTGCCTTTGCCAACCAATATGGTTCTCTTATTTTACCTACTATTGCTACTAGAAAAGAAAGATGACCATTATTAAAAAGTCAGCATAAATCTGTACAATAAAGGAATCTGAAACTCTTTATCAGCACATTGAAAAGGAAAAGCTTGCAATGATATCACTCATGTTAAGAAAGCTGGAATGATTCAGAGTGACAGCTGAATGTAGCCACTCATTAATCAACAGAATTTGTGTTAATTTACAAGGGTTTTCCTTTTGTTGAGGGCTGCATTTTCTCAAATTCAAAATCGGTTCAGCTGTCAGTCACAGCAGGTGCCACTTCTTAGCCAACTTCAACTGAAATTGAGAAAGCAAAGCAGGGTTGGACTTGGATGAGAGACCACAAGAAATCTCCAGCAATCAAAATAGCCTGTGAAAAAGGGTGTTTTTGTGTGTGTCACACAAAACAATCATAAAAAACGTCCATAACATTGCTGAAGAAACTTCATGAACGTATCCATGAAGTTGCAGGGATCAACTGCATCTTCAAGGCAACTATACAGGGACTCCTCGACTTACGACTACAATTGAGCCCAATATTTATGTTGCTAAGTGAGACATTCGTTATGTGAGTTTTGCCCCATTTTATGACCTTTCTTGCCACAGTTGTTAAGTGAATTACTGCAGTTGTTAAAATAAGTAGCATGGTTGTTAAGTGAATCTGGCTTCCCCCAATGACTTTGCTTGTCAGAAGGTGATCACATGACCCTGGGACACTGCAACTGTCATAAATATGAGTCAGCTGAATTCAGTCACAAATGTCTGAATTTTAATCACATGACTATTGGGATGCTGCATCAGTCATAAGTGAGAAAAATGGTCAGAAGTCCCTTTTTTCAGTGCCTTTGTAACTTCAAACCAGGGGTGGGTTCTACTTACCTTTACTACTGGTTCGCAGTGGGGCCACACGCGCGCTCTTCTGCGCATGTGCAGAAGCGTTTTGATGACATTGGGGTCGGTGGGCAGAGCCTCCCGCTGGTTTTACTACCGGTTCTATAGAACTGGTGCGAACCGGGGGCAACCCACCACTGCTTCAAACAGTCACTAAATGAACTGATGTAAATCAAGGACTACCTGTATTTCATTCTCGTGCCTGTCTGTAAACAGAAGCTTAGATTCCCCTATTATGAGTAAACCTTTTCCTTTCTACAGGAGTCAGCAAGGTTGAGGTTGATCATTCAGCTAAAGACAGAAGGAGGTACATTGTGAGGTTCACAATGTTATTCAGCTTCAAACATGAAGTGCTTTGAGGGAAAGGAGATGGGTGTTCCTTCAATATTTTTCTTCCTTTCTCTAAATGCCAGCCTGTCCCTCCCCCTTATTTTCTGATTTCCCCTCTCAGTTGTAGACTCATTCATAGTTAGCATATTTCTTTGACTTGTGAACCGATTCAAATCAAATATCTTTATTTGTCTTTGACCAGCCTTTACAGTACTAAAGAGAGTTTGACACAACAATTCTTTTTTGGGGGGGAAAGAAAACACAATTGGATAATAAAATGTGACATCTAATTTTGCACAGCTGTGTAGTTTGGTGAAGATATTTGGCACCTGATACGAGAATGTGGGGTTAGCATCCCTTAAAAAAAAAATAAACATAGAATTTATCAGTGTGGCCCTCGCATTTGGAAAAGTCCTTTTAACACACCTTAAAAAGGACACAAAAAGGACGTGAGGGAGATCCACAAGAGCAAATATGGAATCCCATGAAATTTTCCTGCCATAGAGTTGCTAGGGGACCTCAGAGCGAGCTCTGGAAAAGGCCCATCTTTGGGGTTAGATTGCAGTAGAAGGCTTGTGACTGTTTAACATTTGGCGGAGAAAGAAAAGAAAAAGAAGAGACAGAAAACGAGAGACAGAAAAACATAAAATCCTTCGCTTAGATATGGGGACTGCCGCCCAGAACATCTTCAAGTTGTTTGGAGAGTTCTGGTTTCCAAGGAGCAGAGTTTCACAAAACCTTGTGCTGGATTTCAAGGGCCAGGTCTTTGGCAGTACTGGTCAATGACTCACGTTATACCAATCTTTTTATCAGCTGCGCTGATTATAATTTTGCTTCCTGGTTACTGTTTGGCCTGTGGGAGTCATTTGAAGTGCTGGCTTGACCTTTGAGCCCTAAGCAAACTGATACTTGAAACTGAGTCCCTGAAAAGAGTGAATCCCTTTTATCAACAATCTAAACTTTAACCATTTTTTTTATTATACTAGAAAGTAGGCATACAAACAAACAAATATATTCTTGTTTCACCAAGCCAGAAGTTGCCAAGGTTAAGAAACACTGCTTTAGAAGTCTGACTTTCCTCCCAAATTCAGTTTTTTTCTGGGTGTCTAAGCTTCCCTGGAAAAAGATGCTCTGGTCTTAAAGGTTTAAAATTAATGCCCTTTTTTTCTTGTTCTCTTATCTTCCTTTTCAATAGGCCTTTTCCAATACAGAATTTTTATTTCTCATAAAAAAGTACAATCCATGTTTTTCTTTTTAAAAAACTCAATTAAGAGACCAGACAATGGAAAATGGAACTACTGTATGTTATTATTGTTGCTGATGACTTATAAAAAGGGAATTTGTCGGCCTCTCCTTGGTCAAAAAGTATACAGGTAATCCTCAATTTACGACCTCAATTGAGCCCAAAATTTCTGGTGCAAAATAAGACATTTGTTAAGTGAGTTTTGCCCCATTTTATGACCACAGTTGTTAAGTGAATCACTGCAATTGTTAAGTTAGTAATACAGTTCTTAAGTGAATCTAGCTTCCCCATTCATTTTGCTTGTCGGAAGGTTACAAAAGGTGATCACATGATCCTGGGACACTGTAACGGTCACAAATATGAGTCAATTGCCAAGCGTCTGAATTTTTTGATCACGTGACCCTGGAGAGGCTGCAACGGTCATAAGTGTGAAAGCGGTCATAAGTCATTTTTTTTTCAGTGCCTTTGTAACTTTGAACAGTCACTAAATGAACTGTTGTAAGTTGAGGACTACCCGTACCGTAGGTTAACATCCCTGCTGACAACGACTTATAAGAAAGAAATTTGTCAGAATTTCAAAGTTCCATTTTGTGGGCAAATGCAGATTGTTTCAAATCAGCTCCCCACCCCCCCAGAGCTGAATGATTGGAAGTGATCCATCCACAGGGAAGCTGCATGGAATATTGTCAATGAAACTTGCTACTGGGCAAGCATGAATGATGATTTCAGACTGTGTTGGGCTTCCTCCCCTTTCTTTCGCGTTCAAAGCAGCTTTGGAGCTCCCACACTCCGCATTCCAATGGCAGGCACCATCTTGTTCTATGCTGGAATGCTGGCCTCGGTTAAAACATCTGTGTAAAATTTGACACTAAAAAATAAAAAAGATCTAGGCTGCCCTCCATGATTTTATAGACAGGGACACAATTGATTTCAAAAGTGCAATTAAAACAAAGGGGGGGAAAAGATTTATGGGAGACGTCAGGACAGCGTGCATCGAAGCGCAATTGGCAGCAAACAGCAGGATAAAATGTGGGGGGGGGGAAATGTTTGCTCTGAAAGCAGAAGAGAGAGTAAAACATTCCTACCTCGGTTAAAGGGTATTAATGGTGTGCTCTTTGAAAACAGCTTTCACCTGCTTACCACATGTTTAACTGAGAATAGATAAAAGAATTCAGAAAAGGATTTCAGATGGAAAAAAAATATATTTTTCAGCATGGGATGAATTGTTTTAATGTTTTAATATTTAATTGTGGAAGCATCTAACCTTGCTTGCCTGGTATTGAAAAAATAGGTAGGGTCACCTGCGGTTAGCAGGAACATCCACAGAGGGGGAAGAGTGTCAAAAAATCAAGATGGCAACTGGCAAAAATAAATAAATAATTAAGATGGCAACAACAGAGTTTTGTCTAGTGGTTAAGACACCAGGTTAAAAACAAGGAGACTTGTGAGTTCTAGTCCTGTCTTAGGCATGAAAGCCAGTTGAGTGACTTTGGGCCAGTCACTCTCTCAGCCCAACCCACCTCATAGGGATGTTGTGAGGAAAATAGGAGGAGGAAGGATATTATGTTCACTATCTTGAGTTGTTTATATAAGGTTAGGACACAAGTAAATAAAATAAAAACAAGAGAATAAATTGTGACCATACTGTTGAAGCCCTGTCCTTTTATATTGGTGTCACATGTATCATGCATGTAAAAAAAAGGGATTTTGATTACAAGGTTAACACCTCCGTCTTGACTTGATTGACAGTCCCTTTTCTGGCTGTCCTTGGCTGTGAGAACACAAACAATCTCAAATCGGTAGACTAGTCTAAACAACAACATCATTGTCAACAACAACAACTTTGGAATAAATAATGACAATCACTTCAGTCTTCAGTGAGGCCATGAATGGAATCAGGAAACACATTTGACCTGAAGAAAGCTTCCCTTTTATTCTTTCTAGGTTGTATGAAACTTATTTTGGCAACCCAGATTTTGCATTGTGTCTGATATATTTCCTGAACATCAGGAAACCATTGCTGATGCAGTGATATTATTTCATAAGAAAAAGACGGTCAAAGTTTATGTTTCTTTCTGTCTGGCTTTCTAAGGCATGTTTTAAACAATATATAGCTTCTCTGTTTTATAAATATTGATTCTGGTACAACTTATGAAAATGATCTTAAAGAGGAAGAAATTTAAATATTTAAATTAAAAATATTGACTGTAAATTAGTTTGGATTCTTCCTTGTATAAATAAATGCTGCAGTATGGGAATTACCACAAACCATAGCATAAAAATGACAGGGCATTCTCTGCCATTCACTTCACATATGACCATGAAAGGCTTGAATCCAGGGTGTCTGGAGTTCGTAATTTCCATATGACTCTACACTTGTTACAGTTTTCAGATTTGCCCAATATTCCCCCTTTATCTGGGGCAAAACAAAAAAATGATATAGAACGGAATCTTCCTGAGTGGATTTGAAAACCGGCTTAACATTTGGATGAAAACAAGAACATTTCTTTATAACCATGATTAGCATATCAAGCTCAGCATGAATGGAATTGTTATTGGGAAAGACCAAAAGCAGAAAATTCCCTATTCCTGATCCTTGACTATCAAATTGGGAACATTTCACATCCATTGCAGAGGTGGGTTTCAGCAGGTTCTGACCAGTTCTGGAGAACTGGTAGCAGAAATTTTGAGTAGTTCAGAGAACCGGTAGTAAAAAATCTGACTGGCCCTACCCCCATCTATTCTCTGCCTCCCCAGTCCCAGCTGATCCGGAGGAAATGGAGATTTTGCAATAATCTTCCCCTGGAGTGGGGTAGGAATGGAAATTTTACAGTATCCTTCCCCTGCCATGCCCACCAAGCCACGCCCACCAAGCCATGCCACGCCCACCAAGCCACACCCACAGAACCTGTAGTAAAAAAATTTGAAACCCACCACTGATCCATTGCCTTAGAACAGGGGTGTCAAGCTTGCGGCCTCGCCCACCTCCGGTTTAGCAAAGGGGAGGAAAGTTGCGATACGCCATGATGATATATGATGACAATGTGACAAGTTTGACTCCCCTGCCTTAGAAAATGGCTTTCTTATTCTCTTGGAATATTTCTCAACATTTCATCAGGAAACCATTTCTGGCCTACCTTGGTTCTGGCCTTGCTTTATTTATGATTATTTTTTTTATTTATTTTATTTATATATTGCTTTTTATTTTATTTTTTTACAGACAAATCAAGGCAGCAAACAAATATCGTACTCCTTCTTCCTCCTATTTTCCTCACAACTACAATCCTATGATGTGAGAAAGTAATGGCCCAATGTCACCCAGCCAGCTTTCATAGCTAAGGCAGGTCCAGAACTCACATTTCTCCAGTTTCTAGCCTGATTCCTTAATCACTAGACCAACCTGGCTTGTACCAATGCAGCAAAATTGGAAGCTGCTTTGTTTCATATTTTAGCCTCTGTATCTTACTTACAGTCTACACTGCTCAGCAGCAACTCTGAAATTTTAGGCTGGAGGTTTTGCCTGGCCTCTTTGAAGAAATGAAGGATTAAATCTGGGGCCTTTTGTATGCCAAGAATGTATTTACTCTCTCCTTCAGGATAAAGCATACCTGAAATCCATATGGCGGGGCCCAAAATAAGTAATAAAAAAAATCAGGGGTGATTAAGAGCTCTCAGAAGAATCTGCATCATTTCCAGATTGTGCAAACATGTTTGTGTCTTGGAAACTGCAAAAATAAGCAGAGGGGTGTCTGCTTTCACACAGACAGTTATCTTGTATATTCCAAAGGTAATAATGGAATCGCCTCCAGGAACTGCATCCTTTGCCAGATCTGTCTGCCATTCCTCATTTTCTTTCAGGTTGTTCTGAAAGCAAATGCTGGCCAGCTGTTGGTACAGTTCTATAGCTCATCCTGTCATTTGCCAAATTCACAGTTAAATGCAACAGATCAAGCAATAAACAGATAGAGGAATAAATAATGACCTTAAATGTGTGCATCATATCAAAACTATCATGGATGATCATCATTTGCAAGTCCAAAAATCATACCTCGCATTCAGTTTGCAGTACAGGTAGTTCTCAACTTACAACCACAGTTGAGTCCCAAAAGTCTGTTGTTAAATGAGACATTTGTTAAGTGAGTTTTACCCTATTTTACGACCTTTCTTGCTGCAGTTGTTAAGTGAATCTCTGAAGTTGATAAGTTAGTGACCTGGTTGTTAAGTGAATCTGGCTTCCCCATTGACTTTGCTAGTCAGAAGGTCGCAAAAAGTGATCACATGACCCTGGGACATAGCAATGGTCATAAGTATGAACCAGTTGCCAAGCATCTGAATTTTGATCACATGATCCTGGGGCTTCTGAAACGGTCGTAAGTGTGAAAAATGGTCATAAGTCACTTTTTTCAGTGACGTTGTAACTTTGAATGAACTAAACGAACTGTTGTAAGTTGAGGACTACCTGTATAGAATAATTATTGAGCTATTTAGTGCTTGAAAATCAGAACGACATGGTACAAAATAACTGTCCACAATTATTCAGAATAACAAACAGTTGGAAATCTTAAAATGGGAACATCAGTAGATGACAGTGATTTAAAAAAAAAAAAGCAAATAATTGTGTCCTTTACATCAAGCATGCAGATTACTGATACACTAAGGAAAGCCTGTGGTCATTACAATGATCAGATGGAGAGGGTGGTTTTAATGTAAGATAAAAGGCTATTTTATCTTCAGTGAAAAATTTCTTCAAAATTCAGTGACTCCCATTTGTTTATGGATATGTGCACGCTTGGCATAAAATACCCGGTGCTTTATTATTTTGCCACATACTTCGTCAAATCAGCCAATGCAATTTGAAATAGCTAAACATTCCAGCTATACTCTTTGTAGGTGGAGGAAGGGAAAATGCTATTTTTTCCTTGCCAACTAACCTAGAATGAATACAAAGACAAGATCAGTCCTGAAGTGAAACATGGTAGATTTATTAAACTCAAACAAAATCTTATTTCAATTTACGCTGAAAGAATACCAGCAGTTCACTCTTGGTCAGAAAAGTATGTTTTGCCTCTCATGCATTCAAAAAAAGTTTTAGATTATACTAAATCTGGAAAAAGATGAGATCAAGGGACAGTGTTATTCTGTTATTCTGTAATGTCTTGGAGAAAGGACCAGCTTTCCTGAATTCAGGAGAGAAGCACAGGCTGAAAGTGAAAACTTTTTTCCTGCAATTAAATGCAGGAATTTTATGAAATGCCATTGTCTTCAAACTATCCCAAACTATCCCAAATTCTTCTTAAAACTAATCACACACAGATCAATATCTGTGTAACTGAAATAACGTCTAATTATTTTCCCATCTAATGATTTACTGCCTTGTGGCCTGTTTTGGAAAGAAATATAGCATAAATAAAAAAAAGGAATAATTAATTGAGGCTTAAAGTTGGCAGCAACTGCGAGGAAAAGAAATAGTGAAATGAACCCAACAAACTCGCCCAAAGTCCAACAGTAAATATTTGCTGCTTGAAAATAACTGCGATGCATTTTGTTTAATCAATAATTTTAGCCTTTTGCCGCAACTCAGCTGCACATCGTGACTTAAGCAGTCCTTTGATTTATTTATTTATCTTTATTTTTATTTTTATTTTTATTTTTATTTGATTTATATGCCGCCCTCCTCCGGAGACTCAGGGCTGCTTACAATGCGTTAAGCAATAGCCTTCATATATTTGTATATTTATACAAAGTCAGCTTATTGCCCCCACAAATTGGGTCCTCAAATTACCTACCTTAGAAAGGATGGAAGGCTGAGTCAACCTTGAGCCTGGTGAGATTCGAACTTACAGTAATTGCAGACAGCTGAATGTTAATAACAGGCTATTAGTCTGCTGCGCCACCAGGCAGTGTTAGTTACTTTCTTCTATTTTATTTATTATTTATTTATTTCCCGCTTTTATTATTTTTATAAATAACTCAAGGTGGTGAATCTTCCTCCTCCTATTTTCCCCACAACAACAATGCTGAGAACTGAGTTGAGCTGAGAGAGAGGAACTGGCCCAGGATCACGCAACTAGCTTTCATGGCTGAGGTGAGACTTGAACTCAAGGTCTCCCTCTTTCTATCCTGGTGCTTTAGACACTAGAGTCTAGACCAACTCTCCAGAATCTTATACCATCAACATAAAAAAAAACCCAGTTGTTTGTGACAACTACCCAGGGGAAAAATGTATCTGGATTTGAACTACATTTTCATTCAGAAGCCAAGACTACAGAGTCTAGATCGGTGGCTGTGGTATTCTGGGAGTTGAAGGTCACACATCTTCAAGTTGCTAAGGTTGATAAACACTGATTTAGATCTCTTTTTGGAGGTTCTCAACCTGTTTAATATTATTTTACGTAATGGCCATTCTAGAAGCCTTTTGCTGTATAGTGAGCTAAATTGCTCCATCAGTCAATTAAACTGTTTTAATTGCGTCTGTTTCAAATTATATTCATCTCATAGATGGAAAAACACACTATGACTATTACCTCCATTTTTATGATGGCTATATTTTGTGCAAACAGTTTTAAAACTGCTTGTTCTTTGGTTGTTAGTACAGCAGTATGCAAAAAAGTTAGCTGTTAAAGAGGTTTGTTATCCTTGTTTTCCCTCTTCCCACCCTCAGTCTCTCTCTCTCTCTCTCTCTCTCTCTAACACACACACACATTAATTCCAGCTTTTGCTCATAATGCACATTAACAGGGAAATATATTTCAATCAGAATAGAGCTAGAAAGGACCTTGGAGGTCTTCTAGTCCAGCCTCCTGCTTAAGCAGGAGACCCTATACCAGTGTTTCTCAACCTTGGAAGCTTAAAGATGGGTGGAATTCAACTCCCGGAATCCCCCAGCCAGCGCTGCTGGCTGGGAGATTCTGGGAGTTGAAGTCCACCCATCTTTAAGCTACCAAGGTTGAGAAACACTGCCCTATACCATTTCAGACAAGTGATTGTCCAGTCTCTTCTTAAAAACCTCCAACGATGAAGCACCCACAACTTCTGGAAGCAAACTGTCCTCACTGTTAGGAAGTGTCTCCTTAATTTCAGGTTGCTTCTCTCCTTGATTAGTTTCCATCCATTTTTTCTTTTTTCTGGTGCTGTAACCATTCAAAATCTATCACAAAAGATCTTTTTATGCAAGCTTCCAGCCTTCATTCTGTGTAAAAATTAAGGTAAAAATAATCATCTCTTTCTTTTATAATTATGGTAAGGCTAAGCAAATATTTTGTGAATCAAAAATGCCAGCAATATTACTGACCCGTATTCTAC
This sequence comes from Pituophis catenifer annectens, assembly GCF_029215685.1. Lineage (NCBI taxonomy): Eukaryota > Metazoa > Chordata > Lepidosauria > Squamata > Colubridae > Pituophis > Pituophis catenifer. The sequence goes on from NW_027256886.1 coordinate 63,321,456, forward strand.
ATGATGCAGAATGGTAACGTACTACAGAGGGAGACTTTTTCATAGTAGATGCTTAGTTGGCAAACTTGGGTATTAGATTTAGGTCACCTTTGGCCACCCAACCATGCAAAGTGTATATGCAAGTAATTTTAAGCAGTATTTGAGGATGCAAAAGGGTGTGCACATCATTCTTGTTCAGGATTGCTCTGGGAGAAAAGAAGCAGATGGAGAAGAAATGCTCAGAATAACAGGACAGAACAGAATAACGGAATTGGAAGGTATCTTGGAGGTCTTCTAGTCCACCCCCCTGCTCAGGCAGGAAACTCTATACCATTCCATGAAAATGGTTATCCAATCTCTTCTTTAAAACTTCCAGTGATGGAGCAACCACAATTTCTGGAGACAACTCCTTTGATTGATTAATTGTTCTAACTGTCAAGAATGTCCCGAAGGTGCTTTTTTCAATAGGCAACTGGACTTTCTGGTTTTTCTTTGAACACATTTCGCTTCTCATCCAAGAAGCTTCTTCAGCTCTAACTGGATGGTGGAGAATGGAAGGATTTTTACTCCTTGCAGACAGCTGATCATTCGCATTATTTTATCTGTGTCATCATAAAATAAATTCTGAGTAGTGCAAATGGGTGTGGAGCCTTCTTGGAACCATTGAAAGGACTGTGTTGTAGATTGGAGATAGATGATGTCAAATCTGTTGAGAGAGGGCTGTTAAATTTTGATATAGATGTCTTCTTTGGCCCCCTCTTTCAATCCAGCGGTCCTCTCTGTCCAAAATGTGGACTTTGCTGTCTTCAAAAGAGTGGCCTTTGTCTTTTAAATGCAGATGTATTGCTGAATCTTGTCCTGATGGGTTTGTTTTCTTATGTTGTGCCATGCATTTATGAAGTGGTTGTTTTGTTTCCCCAATGTTTCCCCATAGGAAAAAGTACCTTTGGGACAACCATGATCTGGATGATTGAGAATCTCCGTAGACATTTAACTGTCAAGAAATTTCTCCTTAGTTCTAGGTTGCTTCTCTCCTTGTTTAGTTTCTATCCATTGCTTCTTGTCTTGCCTCCAAGTGCTTTGGAGAATAGGTTGACCCCCTCTTCTTTGTGGCAAACCCCTGCGGCAACTGTTCAAGACAGAAGTATTTACTGTATGTATTACATTTCTATGTTTTCTATGCTGCCCATCTCCCCTATAAGGTGGCTGAGCAGCTTACAGATTATAAAAAGACCAATAGATATAAGTAATTTAAATATTACAACCATGGAATTTAAAACTTTAAAACCATAGGAAAAACCAGGACTACGAGACGAGGATAAGATGGTCTTACCTCATCAACCATCTTCAGGACTGAGCACCGCCCCCAGGACCCCAAGGCAACTGGCAAAACCAAATTTTAATACTTTTCCAAAAGGCCAAAAGCGTGGGAGCCGTTCTCACCTCTGGTGGTAGAGTGTTCCACAGGTGCGGGGCCACAGATGACCCTGCCCATCAGAATTCCTCAGCAGATGAGATCTATAACAGGCCTCTGCCACTGGCATGAGTGGGGCAGATAGACTCATTGGGGTGAGATGGCTCTTCAGATACCTCAGACCAGTGGTGGGTTCTACCAGTTCTCCCTGGTTCGGGCGAGCTGGTAGCAGAGATGGTGAGATGAGAGCGAACCGGTTCACTCCGACCATCAGTTGGGCCCTCCCTCCCGTCCCTGCGCTATACCTACTTATATTCGTTCATTTTTAGCCCAGCTGATAGGCATAGCAGAGCGGATTGCCATGCCTCAGCTGTTCTGAAATTCAATGCATTTGTGCGAACCAAAGCACGTGCAGTGCACGAAACAAACTGTTGGTAGCATCAGTTGAAATCCACCACTGCCTCAGACCCATACTGTATAGAGGTAACCAATATCTTGATTTGGACAAACTAGGAACTAATGCAACTTGTGCAACAATAGTGTTATATGTGTCACCCTAAGGGACCCCAGAGATGTGCACACTGCTGCATTCTGCACCAGCTGTAGTTTCCAAATACTCTTCAAGGGTAATCCCATGTGTTGCAGTAATTTATTTATTTATTTATTTTATTTTATTGAATTTGTATACCGCCCTACTCCCGAAGGACTCAGGGCGGTGATCCAGCCAAGAGATGACTAAGGCATGAGAGACTGTGTACAGGCCCTCACAATCCAGGTAAGTAGAATAAATATGAGGGAACACTCTTATACTTTACTTTCAGTTGTTTACCCTCTACTCCACTAGATGATGTTGCTTGAATTCACATCACTTATGTCAGTTTTTTGCAAAACTATTGTAAAATGCAGTCAAAAGACCACAGCAGTGGAGGGCGACCATCAGAACTTCAAATCCAGGACATAAGTAACTTCAAGGTACGTTTGTCATCATAATTTGAGGACTATCTATAATTTACCTTCTTGTATTAAATCAGAATCAATGTGGGAAGGCTGCAGCACTGTACACCAATTCATATGCAGCTACTAAAACTAAGGGAAACTGATGTTTTGGTCCCCCTTTTCCAATGAAAAGCGATTTTGCTCTGATTGTGTAAGATACTTCCCAGCTGCAGAGAGGAGTAGCCAGTTCTGTGTTCCAGAGTCCCTAAGTTTCTCATTTATTGCTTTTAATCCACATGGCATTTTGGAGTGGGGAAATCATAGTCCAAAGTATCTTGGGAAGACGCAATAGATTCTCAGAAACTGAACTGACCTTCCTCTTTCCTGTTGCCGTTTCTGACTTATTCCTCTCTGACTGCACACCTAGGGAGTGAGTAGCAAACACATTCCATTGCTCTAAAAATACAACCTATAAATTACAGCAGCAGCCGCAACCAAATGCTGTAAGAATGCATCCAGTGGCTTATTGTTTGCTTTTTAAAGGGAAGGGTTTTTCCCAGTAAAGCCTCATCATGCATAGTTACAGCCTGCTTCTCAGAGTCCAAAAATGAAAATAAAATCTGCTTGCAAAACACACATGCATATACAGGATCACATTGATTGCACTTTCAGAAACAATCAATGTGATCCTGTGTATGTGTTTTGCAAGCAGATGCCTTGTGAGTTTCCAATATTAATCTGAATTTGTCCTCTACTTTAACCATATAATAGCACCGTTTTGCATGCATAGGCTTCCCGCTCCTTGAAATCCATATTCTAAAATCAGGCATTATTAAGACTTGTTTTGTTTTTTTGCTTCCAGGCTTATAAGGGATGAAAAGATTAAAGGTGATATGATAACCTGTGGAAGATCGAAGCCTTTGGCAACGATTGCTACTTTGGCTTTCAAAGAATCAGATTTTATTTATTTTTTTATGGTGGGGAAATTGACCTATGCAGGGTCAACCGAAGACTTTTCAGTGCCTGAGGCAAACAGTACTGTGGACCTCTTTTTTCTACATACTGAAACCTACCTGATTGTGGAAAAAGCCCAGGGGCTATGGAACAGAGCATGTTTGTTGGCATACAAAGCTCAGACTAGTTTAAAATGAAGTGTTTTAATCCAATTTTTGTATGTTTTCTCTTTTTAAAGTAAGGTGCGAAAGTCCAGGCCCACACATGAAGGTATAATTAAGCTGAATTATTGCTACAAAGCCTATGCAAAGGAATCTTAACTAACGGTTAGCATCTGCTTGGAATTAGCTACGTGTGAACGGAATTCAAAGTGTGGGGTAGACTTGGTTCACCTGTGGCTATGTAGGGATTCTAGGCTGATCCCTCTTTTAACTCTGCCCCAGGTTCTGCCACTCCTTCTCCTACATTTCACTTGCTATAGCTGGTCATATTAACAGAGTAATGAGCATAACCTCTGGATTATATTTTACATTTGTTCAATGCATTTCATACCTAAGGCTTTTTGGAGAATACCTGGGGAAGATAGAGAAAGGAAGAGGGGAAAGGATCCAGGTTTATTTGGAATAGATGTAGTGAAATAAATGGGAAAGTAATAATGCTGAATTCAAGGTCCACTAACTGATTTGTTACGCTTTGTAGCATTATTCAAGGCCAGAAAAGTTTATAAAGGGCAAACAGATGAACCCTTTGTATTCTAGGAGCTTGAAGATTAAAATTTGATATCGTAGGAAAAAGAAGAAGGTAAATAAGAAAGAGCGAAAATACTATTTCAGTTGCAAGGCATAAATAACATGTTAATTTTCTTAGAGTAGAACATCAAAATTTTTGAATCCTAGTTTCTGTTTTCCACTCTGCCAGTAAGAGTTTCTCTTTGCAGTTTTATTTCACTTTATTCAGAAAACAATTTTTCACCGAATGACATTTTTGAAATTTTACTGTTCTTTTTGTAAGCAGTTACTCTAGTCATAAATCAGATTTTCATTTGAGGTTGCTTATAATATTTCATGCCAACATTGTGTGATAAGTTCAAGCCCTTCTTAGTTCCTAAAAGAAATAGAAAGGCAGATCCCAATAAATCAGAACTGTTGGCCCCTTTTCCATTGTTCCCTTTAAAATAAAGGATATGTAACAGAAGAGAATATGTCTATAAACCCTTGACAATTTTATATTTGTAAAAGAACATGCCTTTCTACCACCAAACAGGCAGTTAGGTTTCTTTCCTCCCCACCCCCACATCCCTGACCCTAACTCTAACCTATACCTCCCATGGACCAACCAGCCTGGTGAGTGGCAGCTGGCTCATCAGTATCGACTGAAGGCGGAGACGTCATTGGCCAGAACAGCTTTAGAAGAACAGCACACGGTGTGGTGGCAGCCACTTGAACAGCATGTGCACAGCGGTGTAGAAAGCAAAGGGAAAACTACTACACTATATATTTCCCAGGAAAATCATGTTAACCGCGGCAAAATCTAACAATGGCCCCAAGTACAGGCACCCCTTAAATGGGGCAGGGGTGCTGAGAATCTCCCGGTCTGCTAGAAGCATGATAAACCCAAAACTACGAACTGGAACGTGGAACCTGAGAAGCCTATATGAATCTGGGAAAACACACAACACTATCCAAGAAATGTTCAAATACAATATCTCTATACTGGGAATGAGTGAAACCATTCAAAAGCGAAAGTTAGAGTATTTTGGACATGTGATGCAACACCCAGAAAAATACAGCATCCTTCACTTAATCCTCCAGGGAAAAATTGAAGGCAAACAAGGCCCAGGCAGAAGAAGAACATCATGGCTTCAAAACCTAAGGGACTGGTTTGGACAAAACTCAGCAGCACTTTTTCATATGGCTGATGACAAAAATAGGATTGCCAACATGGTTGCCAATGTCCGATGATGGACATGGCACAAGAAGAAGACAAGAACATGACTGCATTCATAATCAAGTCAAGTCAAAAATGGTTAATCTGTTTACTTGTTCCTTCTGCATAAGATCTCCTTTTTTTTGCCAATCCTCTTATTTTTTAAAAATAACCTTTTATTTTATAAAGTGTCATTACAAATTGCATATGATTGGAAAAACTGGAAACAAAGCAGGTATATTTGCTAATAAATATCAAACATGGCCCAGAGATTCCTTTCAGAGTTCATGTTGTATTAGAACTGTCCACCATCAGGGTCATCCATCAGGCAAATGCCAAGGATGCTAAATCAGTAGAAATGTACAACACAGAATCAGCTCTGTATCCCCAAACCATGACTGCTGGAGGCAGGCAACATCTGGACCGGTAGCTCGATGCGGCAGCTCCCATCATCCCTGACTGTTAGCTAAAGCCAATAGTTCTAAAACGTTTAGATGGTAGATCACATCTTGCCTATTCCTGCAGGAGCAGATGCTGTTGCCCTCCTAATAATGAAGATTTAAATCCTAATCTGGTTCCCTTTTGAATATGGATACTCCTCAATTTATGACCACAACTGATCCAAATTTCTGTTGTTAAGTAAGATAGTTTTTAAATGAGTCGTGCCCAATGTTATGAACTTTTTGTCATGATTGTTAAGCAAATCCAGCTTCTAGCATTGCTTGCTGGAAGCCAACTGGGAAGGTCGAAAATGGTGATCACATGACCCCAGGACGCTGCAAACATTTTAAATATATGCCAGTTGCCAAGCACCTCAGTTTTTATCGCATGACCACGGACGTGATACATGAGTTGTAACTGCAAGGATTGGTTATAAGTCACTTTTTTTTCAGTGCCGTTGTAACTTTGAACAGTCACTAAACGAATGGTTGTAAATCAAGGACTATCTGCCTGGAAATTGGGAAGGCGCTACCTAGTCCTTTGTTTCAAAAAACCAAAATGCCTTGGCAGGCCTGCACAACATACCTGAAACAAATGGTCCAGAGACATTATCAGGCAGGAAAGAGTTAGATATATTGTTCCTTAATTTATCTAAATTGCAGTTTCTAAAGAATGCTTTGGAGAAAAGAAGCAGTTGTCAAGCTAATGTTGCACGTAGTTACAACGTGAGGTGCAGTTTGACCTAGAAAGAAAAATCACAGCCAGTCAGAGCCTGCTTGCTGTTTGTTCATTCCTAATTCCTGATTCCGAAGAAAATGTAAAACCAAAGACTTCTCCGTGGATGAGACAGAATGGCACCAGTCCTTATGTAGCCCTATTTAATGAGTGCTAGGCTGGTACTAATGGCCTTTTGTTTTGATATCAAGTAATTAGGAAGGATCAAAGGAGATTTTGGACCTGTCTTTTCTAATATTGGACAGGAAGTTTTATATCACAATTTTCAAAGCAGCTGCTATCACAAGTTTGCTAAACTAGCTTTGGAATTCTGTCAGAAGAGCCTTTTTTTTTGCAATAATGCTTTAGTCCCATAAGCTTGAAGATGATGTACTGGATTCTTAACTTGGCTAAAATATTTTCTTCCTCAAAAATGCAATTTTATCCAATGGAGTGTCTTTCAGGTAAATTTGGGTCATAGCTTCCCTGATTCCCAATCAGCACATATAAAGAATTGTGAGAGTTGTAGTCAGTGATGGGATTCAAGTAATTTAACAACCGGTTCTCTGCCCTAATGATTTCTTCCAACAACCAGTTTGCTCAGAAAGTTAACAACCGGTTCTCCTGAAATGGTACGAACCGGCTGAATCCCACCACTGGTTGTAGTCCACTCTTACCGGAAAAGGCAGTTGATAGAAGAACACTGCATACAAAAAACAAAAGCATCTTAAATCCATCTGATCCTGAAAGTTTCTATTGGAAGTTGCTATACTTTTAAAATTTATTGATGTCCATGGTTGCAAAACACATCTAGATTTTTTAAAAAAATATTATTTGGCTGTTCAAGTTTGATGGGATCTGCACAGCACCCGATCATGAAATACAACTTGTTCATACATATCTTAATTGTCATAGCCATCTGTCCTCTTTATAGACTTTGGTTAGAATCACAGTCAAACCAGTGTAGATCTCATGTCTATATCCACAGTATGCTGATGAAGGAGTCCTGGAGAGAAATAGCTTGCAACAAGTCTGCAGCTTTTTCTTAACACTGCAGCATCATGCTCACTAGAGAATTCTGGGAGTTGAAGTCCACACATCTTAAAGTTGGTTGACACTGAGAAACTCTGATCTTACAGGATATTTTGCTCTTAGAACTGGCATCAGCTTTTTGCTGTGTTAGGCCAGGCAGCCAGATTCTTGTCACAGATTAAAATGTAATTGCTTTGCATACATACATAATAAATGGTTGCCATAAAAATGAAAATATTGCCACAGCAGGGTTGAGGAAAGGAGGTGAAAGTATGTTCACGCAAAATGTCACTTTCCGGTGCAGATCTACTATAATCCAGGTGTTCTCTTGCTTAAGTTTAAGATGTCACCGTTTCTTTAGGCAGACTTCATAGAAAAAGAGCTAATTGCCTGTTTCAAATATTAGAGGTTCATCCCATTCTTCCTGCAGTAACTTAATCCTTTGTAGCCCTAGCCAATGGAAGCTGACAAATAATAGATGTTTTTACTTATTTTAGAATTTACGATAACTCCTGTGTGGAGCACTATAGTTACATTCAGGTGACTCTACTTCTGGTTGACTTGGAAACTTCTCAGAGAGTTTCCAGGTCAACCCGAAGGACTAGGTGGCATTGGGGTTGAAATGGTAACTGGTAGGGTCAGAATGTACTTCTCAATCAGCCTCCATGCTTAGGTCTGCTGAATGGCTGCCCAGGACAGCCATTCAGCAGACTGATTCTGGAAAAGAACAGAATCTGTTGATTCTGGAAAAGAACAGCTACAATAACGTGAAGCTTATGTTTTGTGCTTAAGTGAAGCAACAAGACAGGGGAAATCTGTATTATCTGCTTGCATTGCACTATTTTAATATATAATAGTTTCATTTCTCAAATTTCTGTAGGTGACTGCTTTAATCCTAAATGTTTTTGGATGATAGAGCTATGTTTCATATGTTTACAGATTGTGATGGTGATGATAATGATGATATATTGACGGAGGCTGTCTTGAAAGAAGTTTGTCCTGTTCTTAGAATTTGGGTGGGTGGGGATGTAAATTCTTAATCCCATCATCTGGACCTGAAGGTGTTTTGTTTGTGAATAGGTTGGCCTGGATTTCTTAATGGGCACAAAATATCCATCTCTAAAAGCTTCAAGCATCTGCTGGAGGCTATAAAGAAAGACTGGGGCTGCTTTCTGTCTTTAAGAACATGTTTCTCCATTTCTCCTTTGAGGAGAAATATAATATTCTCCTCAATATTTGAGGAAATATAATCTGCCTCTTAATATTCCCCAAAAAATTTCATTCTTCTAGGGAGAGGGGTGCTTCCCACACATCAATAACTTGTGCTCTGTTGAGGACACTACGGGACTCTGATAGCTGAAAATGCAAATGATCGGGAAGCTCTAGTGAAAAATCAAGAAGCACAGTGGGAAAAAAATGAGACTAAAATTCAATACTATATAAAGATCAGAATCGTGCAGGTAATGGTTTTCGCTGTAACTCTGTGGAGAAATAAAAATGGGACCTTGAAGAGGCAGAACAAAAGGAATATCAATACTTTTGAACTTTGGTGTTTTAATATCATGGACAGCCAAGAAAACAGATGGATCATAGAACAAATCAATCCAGAATTTTCATTCAAAGCAGAGATGAAAAATAAACTTTTGACACATTATGCAAAGATGGAGCTTTCTTGAGCAATCTATAAAGCTGGGAAAGATGGAATGGAAAGAAGAGCAACCAACAGCAGAGTAGATGGACTTAATTACAGTGATGATGGATTCACTGTAATTGAAAGTCTATCTATATTCTGAGCTACTAAGAGTTGACATCAACTTGATGGCACATAATCAAACAGTCAATCAGTCAATCAATCACTAAGTAACAAATTGTCATGTGACAAAGATCTTGCTGCCTAAACAAAATAGCAACACCAATCTAATGGGATAAATAGTGCACTCCAAAAGAAATTCCCTGCCAATAGTTTTAATGTCCAAGCTCTCCTAGAGTGGCATAATTTGTGGTTTTATAGGAAGGGAAAATATTTATAGACAAGAACATTTGTAAGCTGTATTACAGTTACATGGACATTCTTATTGGATACGCTCTGAAAAGGAACATATAATTTATTTAGCCAATTCTCAGATCAAATCTGCAATTAATTTGCATGCAGATACCAAGTTCTTACAAAAGTTTTTATTCAGGTTCCTTGTAACCAGGGAGGGCCTAACTCGTATGTCATTCTGAAGACATTCTGTTAAATAGAAATCAGCTTGGGAAAGTCAACCAATATTTCTGGTTGGCCTCAGTCCAACGCAGCCCTTCCCTTAAACTGCCAAGCTAAAATCAACAGAACTAAAATTACACAGCCACCTGTATTCTGGATTTCTCATGACTCAGAGCAATACAAGGCAAGATCACTGTGGCAGCATATATTAAATATTACACCAGCCATCTGAACGCAATGGCTCAGGTAGTCTACACTTCTTTGCCTCAGGAAGCTGGGCTGTTGTTTTGGGTTGATCTGGCATTTGTCAAGCAAGCATGTTGGATCTGCATATTTTTATTTAAAAGCACAGTTTTTGCTTTTTATTAATCTAGGATGCAGATCATGCATGCATAGTAAGAAGAATTGCTCTTATGTTTAAGCTTATTCTACATGCATATTTACATGCTTACATACGGTACATATTTGCTACATTATTTCTTTCAGAGACAAGCCATCTAATGTCCCAAAGATGCTTTTTTCAAGAGGCAATTGGACTTTCTGGTTTTTCTTTGAGGATGTTTCGCTTCTCATCCAAGAAGCTTCTTCAGCTCCGACTGGATGGTAGGGAATGGAAGGATTTATACTCCTTGCAGACAGCTGGTCATTTGATGATCATGGTAATCATGTATCTTTGGAAATGTGCACACCTACCTGCTGAAAAGGACAAAAGGATAATGGGGGTGATAGAAAAATTAGCATGGCTGTCTTCAGTATATGATCAAAGAAATCAAGCTGTGGCCAAATAGTATGGTCAAAGCTCTTCTTTCCCATTTTTTGTGTCACTCACATTTCAGCTAATTCTAATGCCTATAATCCCAACTCCATATTCCGTATGGATTCACACAGGCCATCTTGTTTCGTTGAATTTTTTTAATTGACTTAGAGTATTGAACTCAACTGGGCCATTTATAAGCCATGGCTTAGCATTAGTAGGCTTGGTAAACCCATCAAATTGTGGCTTATTCAAAACAAACTATGGAAAAACAGAGCACAGCACAGCGTGTAGTCCTACTTGTTATTTAAAAATAGTATGGAAAGGCACACTGGGGCTTCACAATCACTAGGCTTTTAATATTCCTTCTCCCAGCTTGATAAGAACTCTACAATACTGAGAAGATTGGGCACTGTTTGGTAATAGTTTGATTGCCACAATAGGCCCTATATATTGATGTTTTTAATTGTTCTTGCCAACATAGCTGCCCTCTTTTTGGGGGGGAATCAAACATGGATCCAATCTGGGTCAGTCACTGGGATCAGAGGTTTAGCCTTCCAAGATTTGAGACTTGTGCTGGAGCCCATTCTCAAGGAATGTCTCTCTTCCAAAATTTGCATTCTGGTAAAGAGAAGTTCCCTGAAGATGGGCTCCAGATTGGATCCTGCAACATTATCCCAGGACACATATATTTGCCTTCATTCATGGAATCAAGCATGTTTTGATGAACTAGCAGGACACATCTTCAATGCTGTTATTGCCCTGTGAGAAGCAATAAGAAAAGTCTCATTCACCTATTTGACATCATCTCAAGAGATGCCTTGGAATTTCCATTCGTGACTCAGATGTTACATTATTCCTGTTTACAAAGTACTTTCAAAAACTTTCCACAATGGTTGCTTTATTCTGGGATATTGAAATCAGCTGGTAGTGAGCAAGATTTACCTTCAACTGTTAAATAAAATAAATGTATGTTAGCAGCCATAGTCAATGTGCCCCGCTCTGCTCTTTTGGTGACCCGTATGTTTTCTGGAAACAAAAGAATAAAAACATCACAGCAGCTTGCCTGTCTTGAAGGATACCCAGAGGACAGGCAGGTGCTGAAGAGGAAGGCCAGGTGGGGATTTCAGCTCCACATTCATCACCCAACGAATTTGCAAGCTGCATTTATTTTATAAATTTGCCTCTCAGATTGGGGAAGATTTTGAATAGCATATCCTTGTATTTTGCATATTTTTCCCTCTCTAACATCCATGGAAATTTGGTGGCATTTTTTGGTTTGTTCTTAAGGAGATTTCTCTCTCAAAATGAAGAGCAGAGGTTGGATGACGCACAAGCAGCTGCCTGCTCTGAATAATAAGGCCTATCCAAAGTCCACAAGGTATCACCAGTTGCATTTCTGAAATGAGTAATAGTAGGTTGAAATCTCAGACATTCTGATTCCAAGTAAATTCTCCACATCCTGTCTTCTGCCCACTTCATTTCTTGGAACAGTCTTAATCTCAGATTTAGATTGAAACCAATTTATCAGCACTGCATCTTGAAAATTAGATTGGATTTAACTACAGAAATATTGTAGCTTTTAAAATAGATTATTTACATTTTATAATTTATTATATGGTAGATTAAATTAATAGAAGAACATTTTATGAATAATGGTGTTTTTTTTAGTATGCTGCCTAGAAGCATTTTAATTTTTTTTAATAGATTGGTGTTATTTGTTAAAACTTAAAGAGAGATGATTATACTGTTCATATCTAAAAGAAGTACTAAAAGAAAGTTGGAGGTCATTTATATTATATTTGTTTGATGCATATTTTTGTCACTTTTAATTGGCTTTGTTATTCTCTTTCCCTTTTCCTTTTATGTTATGTGTAGTTGTATTTTAATGTTTGATGTTGGAATCTAATAAAGATATTATAAAAAGGCTACCCATTCATTAGCCAAGAAAAATAAAAATCAATCTCAAAAAAGAAAACGGACTTTGAGAAAGATGACAGAGTTTTAAATGCTTATGTAAAACTAAGGATATATTTATAAATTGTTGCTGAAATATGAAATATGTTAAAATGGATGAATAATTTGAGAGATGTAATTATACTGAACAGGAGTGGGTTCTACTTACCTCCACTACCCATTTGTAACGAGAGCGCACGCACAGAAGCTTCTCCGCATGCGCAGATTGTTCATGATGATGTCCGGGTGGGTGGGCGGAGCCTCCCGCCACCGTTACTACCGGTTCACAAGAACCAGACCAAACCGGGAGCAACCCACCACTGATTCTGAACCAATGGAAAGGCTATGAGAAAAAAATAATAACATTTACTCCAAACTACAATGTAATTGGTACAAAATGTTCTGCAGATGGTATGTAACTCTGTCGGCAACAGCTAAGGCAGATAAAGCATTTAACAATTGTTGGAAATGTCATAACAAAGAAGGAACATTTTACCACATATAATCATGCAAAAAAACAAAACAAAACCCCAACCCCAAGTCCAAAGTATTTGAAAGAATTACATTAAACATCCAAAAATTTCTAAAAACAAAATTTGAACTGAAATTACAGGCATAATTCCAGAAAACATAAATGAAAAAAAATATACAATTTACTAATACATTTGAACCGCTGCAAGAACACACCTAGCACCAAATTATAAAAGAGTTTTTCTATTCTTATCAGCTTTAAGATGTGTGGACTTCAATTCCCAGAATTCCTCAGCCAGGAAGTTGATGTCTACCTATCTCAAAATTACCAATGTCTGAGGAAATTTGGGAGTTGAAGTTCATACATCTTAGAACAGAGAACATTAAGCAACACTACTCTACATAAAGAGTAGCTCTGTTCTGTGCCTCTACAGTTAATTGTGACTTTATATAGAAAGTATAAACCACTGGAATCTTCTATACTTCAAAACTGACTTGGCCAAGAAAATTCTGCTTGGGCATGCATTCTGCCTGAAAAAGTCTTCCAGGTGTAATCCTAGGTTTCTAGCTGTTGACAAACAGGACTGGCAGGTACTACAATCACTGCTTTCTTAATCAAGCTGAATTCCTCATGCCACACCCCAGCCTTCAGTCTGCATTATGTCATTAATGTCACAAGTGGCAGTTCCACAACCAGTTAAGAATATCAGGGGAGGAATAAAGTGGAAAAAGGAAGAGATGTAGGCATGGCCAAGGATGAAGCTTTAGATTCGGTCTATAAATCAGTGCTGTGGAGCAGTGGCCCCCCAAACCTTTTGGGCACCAGGGACTGGTTCCATTGAGAAAGGTTTTTCCATGGACTGAAGCAACCATGGTTTTCCATGCTGCCTGCATCCCGTAGATGGGACTTCACTTGTTTGCGCGGGCCAGTTGTTGACATACTACGGACCGGTGCCACTGTTATCTACAGCAGGGGTTGGGGACCCCTGCTGTAGAGAACAGCGAACACTGAACTATAGACAGTTCTCGACCTGATAATCCACAATTGGTACCAGAATTTATTTTGCTAAGCAATGTGTTTGTTAAGTGAGTCACATCTAATTTTACAACTTTCTGCCACCGTTGTTGAGCGAACATTACAATTGTTAAGTGAATCCTGTGGTCATTAAGCAAACCCAGCTATCCCCATTGACTTTATTAGTCGGAAGCCAGCTGGAGAGGTTACAAATGGTGATCTTATGATCCTGCAAACATTATAAATACATGCCGGTTGCCAAATGCCTGAATTTTGATCACGTGAGTGTGGGGATGCTTTGAAGATTCTACGTGCGATGACAGATTGTACATCCCTTTTTCAGAGCCGTCATAATGTTGAATGTTCACTAAATAAATAGTCGTAAGTTGAGGATTACCTGTACATTGTGAGCATTAAAAAAATCCTTAGTAGTATAGTTTGCCATTTGCAGTATTGACAGTGTCAGGAAACAGATAGACAGTAAGCTCCTATTCATTATTTAGAAATGTTTCCTGGTTTGGATCTAGATCAGGGGTCCCCAACGCCCAGGCTGTGGCCCGCTACCAGGCCTCAGCCCATTCGGCACTGGGCCACATGAGTGATAGGTATGCGCGCACATATGCACAGCTCCACTTGCATGAGTGGCGGTTGCTTGCGATCACGCGCGAAGCTCCATTTGTGTTAGCAGCGGGCACTTGCACTCATGTACGAAGCTCACACAGAACCATCCTCTCCTCCCCCCCCCTTTGCCGGGTCGCCAAACCAGAAAGGTTGGGGACTGCTGATCTAGGTAAAGACTGTCCCCAAGGCCCAAATTATCCCAACCTCAGAAATTAATCTCTTGATTTACTGGATTTACTCATATAGAGTTTTAGCAGCAGTAATATATGCTGATTGAAAAGATGCATAAATAAGTCAATAAATAACATTTTCTATTTACAATACTTTGATTACTTTTGTATTCTTAATTGTTGGCAGGAACCTTCCTACTACTTTATCTGTTTTCTAGGAATGGGCCAACTAAAAATAAAATTAAAAAGCTCAAAAGAGTAGTTCTGAATTTGTCAGTGCTTTAACCAATGAAATCTTCCAAAATGCACGCCTGTCCAGTCATATCTCATGGGCTTCCTGATTTGTTTCAATGTTTGTATTTTTAGCGTAGCTATAGCTTGCCTTTACAACTCTGTTTGTGAGTCAGAGATTTGATGATGTCATTCCCGCAGCTGTGCATTTATTGTATGATAAATATATCTTGTAAAAATGGTTAGCTCAGAAATTGGCTTTGTACAGACAAAGAAAAGGATAATTGTGGCTACTATTGTTAAAACCACATTGCATGGACACAGTGCATGTTTTCAAAAATAGAGTTCTGCCAAAAATGGTATATGTGGAATGAGCATATGTCACATGTCCTTGAAAAGATGTTACATGTATTATTCTCTAGACATAAGGTAATTTGTGCCCCTAGCTCTGCTAACAGCCCCCCAATTCCTGTTTAGTTTGATTGCTAAAAACCAGCAACACAATTGTGTACTATTTGTCTACCAAGAACTATGGTGGTGCAGTGATTAGAATGCAGTACTGCAGGCTACTTCTGCTGACTGCCAGCTGCCAACAGTTTGGTAGTTCAATTCTCATCGGCTCAAGGTTGACTCAGCCTTCCATCCTTCAGAGGTTGGTAAAATGAGGACCAAGGCTATTGTGGGTGTTAGATCAGGCGCAGGAAATGAAGACGTGACCAGCTCAATACATTGAGTAACTTTATTAGCTACGAAGTAACAAGACAAGACTGCTGGTGCGCTGCCGGAGCTCTCCTTATATTCGCTCCCGGCAGACGCACCGCCCCTTGACAGGGATTCAAATCTCCCGCCCGATGGCTAGCAGCCAATCAGGGCGGATGCCCTTATAAGGACATAACAGTGGGCCTCGCGGCGAAAGGAGCTGGAAAGGTTAGTGAAGGGATGTGGCTGCCCTAGGTGGCAGGTGTGTATGTGAGGGTTTGGCCTGGGTGAAGGCTGAAGCCGGAGTGGGATGGGGTGGGGTGGGTGGAGCAGCTCTGCACCCCCTTCCTTGCTTTGTCCTCCACCTCCCCTGCCTCACTTGGTTCTTCGCCATTTCTTCTCCTTGCTCGCCACCATACCCTAGCAGGAGGCTGACCAACACAATGATGCAACGGCCAAAAAGCAAGGCAAGGGGTGCAGATCTTCCCTGCCATGCCCTGCACTGGCTTACCTGAGTACCCTTCCAGCCAAGCACTGAAGCGCTTGGCTGCCGCCACAGCGAGACAGAGAGACGGGGGGACTCTGTGTGTGTGTGTGTATGAGAGAGAGAGAGAGAGAGAGAGAGAGAGAGAGAGAGAGAGAGAGAGAGAGAGAGAGAGAGAGAGAGAGAGAGAGAGAGAGATCCTTGCTTGTTGGGGCATTCAAGCTGCTGGCAGTGGCGGGGAGTGGGGGGAGAGCCAACTGAGCAGCCGTTTTTCTCTTCATTCTCCCCACTCAAGCAGCACAGGCTCTGCAGGACAGCAAGGCATCTCATTTCTCCCCTAGAGCGGCGAACTCCAGCTTCAGTCGGGGCATTTAAGCTGCTGGAGGTGACAGCCACCTAATGATTGCCCTCTCCCCAACCAGCCACCCAGCCAGCACCACCTGACCTGCTCCCTGCCAGCTGGCGCAAAGCCTCACCACTCTTCTCGTCCTCCCTGCCCAAGCGGCAGCGGGCTCCGCGGGACAGAGTCTTATTCCTGCCCCGGTGCAGCGAACTCTGACGGGCTGGATGCAGGTGTGAAGGACCTGGCCCCACAGTGCTTCCTTGTTCAGTTGAAGGCTTCGTTCAACCTTCAAACAGTAAGGCCGGCCGTGAAATCGGAATCGGCTGGGTGCAGGAACCAATGCCGTCGGTGGCCCTGGTGCGCTGCTCACTTATGTGGGCCAGCCTTACTGTTTGAATTGTAAGCTCTTAGGAAAATATCCCCTCCTTGTGTGTTGCAAACAGCTATTTCCAGTGGGGAAAACAGGAGAAGGTAAGAGGGGAAGACAGCAAGGAAGGAAAAAGGAGAAGGAAGAAGAAAGAATGAAGAGAGAAGGAAAAAGAAGGGAGGGAGGGAAGGAGGGAAGGAAGAAAGAAAGGTTGGTTATAATGAGAGAGAGTGAGGATAAATCCTGCCTTAGCACTTGGCCACCAGCAGCCCTGCTGCCTTTTGCCTCCCCTTGTCCCCTCCTGACCTCCCCTGGTGGTCTCCCATCCTATCACTGAGGATATTTTGGTTACAAAGCCACATCTCCTCATAAGGAGATGGAGTGGGCCTCCCTCTGACCCACACACTTTGCCCTCCTGCACACACCATGAGCAACCTGGCCAAGGAGAGCGAGCACAGCAGCAGTGGGAATTGGCCACGCCCATCCCAGCCACGCCCACCCCGGCCCCCTGAAGTCAACCACAATCTTGATGCCGCCCTCAATGAAATTGAGTTTGACACCCCTGATCTAGAGTCACAAAAAATAGTAAGAAATCAGAAGGACTGTGTTAGCAATCATAATAACAAAAGTTATTAAAAAGCCTATGATTTCATGAGATACATTTCACTTATAACCATATTTAGTAGTCTTAAAAATTATGAGAATTTTAAGAGAAGAGAAAAGAGAAATACAGAAAAAACAGAATAGAAAAAAAATTGAAGGAAAAAGCCAGCAACATTTCACAAATTAATTATGAAATTGTAATTCCAAAAAATACAAAAGGGAGAAAGGTAGAAAATGAAACAGGAAAAAAACCCTTAAAAAATTAAATGCTAATTTACTTTAAATCACCTAAATTATTATATAAATAAATTTATATTTAACAATGGATCAAACTATGCAATAAAACCTGTCAGTTCTTATAAAATACTATGAAACCTGCACCAAAGAGAATTTTATCGTGCCATTTGTCAATTAGTAGGAAAAAATGCTGTTTCAAAAATAGGTAAATTACACATTTCTTAAATCTGTTTTTGCTAAATGAGGTAACAGCACTTTCCGAACTTCTTAATATTTTGGCTATTCCCCACACCCAGTATAATCAACACTCCTTAAAAATAGTCAGATTCCACTATTTTGAAATGTAATTCAAAATAATGTTGACATCTTTAACTTGAAAAATATTTACCCAGACATGACACTTTTAATTAAAGGATGTTATCCTAACCAAAGCTTAAAATATGTATTTTTCCTACTTTCCAATTGATTTTTTGGCAGCATGATCTTGACAGCTCCAAAGTCATAGAAAAGAGACTGGCTAGCCACAGATTGTGAATTCACTGCATATGCTATAAATCCTCTCGGAAAAAGCTATCTTCTAACACAGAGGAGAAAATCTAACAAACACAAAAATCAGCTTTGTGTTATTCTTCTTATTTGCATCTCTTTGTCGATGGATCAGAGAAATCTTGTACCTATAAAAAGTTATCCTGATTTTTTTTAAAAGTGCAACCAAGTCATTTTTTTGGTGTGGGGGGGAAGAGTCTGTTATTCTGATTATCTGGGTTTGCTTCTCTGAAATCCAGCAATCCAAACATGCAGGAAAGAATTTGAACAATTCTGTCTCACACATTTTTGGGCCTTATCCCAGCCCTTGTAGCTTCTGCTTTGAAAACTCTGCATGGTTGAGTTGACTCCTGGAAGGAAGTGACTAAGCACATTTTTGTCCAAATGCATTGTCTAGCTGAGAGGGGGCGGGGGTAAGAATCCCTCTCTCTGCCAAGTTATACTGCCAAAAATAGCGTGCAGACTGACATGGAAAAAACTGCTGCATCTTGGAATTAATTTTTTACTGATTCAGGAGGTCTAGGCTCCAAGAAGATATAAAGAGTCTATTATTTAACAGGCAAGAAATCACAGGTATTTCTAATTATTATCTTTCCTCCACAGAACCCTTTGAGAAGAACAGGGTTGAAGTTGCCACAGGGGAATTCAACTGGTATAGTCTTGTCCATTTCATTAGATGCCCAGAAACTTTTATTCCTTTTTGGTTCCATGAGACACTCAGTACTATTTTTTCCCCTCTCCCTCTTACTATGGCACACTCATCACCCTCTGATATTATTTTAAAATTATTAAGACATATATATCAGTGGTGAAATTCAAATTTTTTTACTACCGGTTCTGTGGCCGTGGCTTGCTGGGCGTGGTGTGGCTTGGGGGCGATGCAGGGGAGGGAAACTGCAAAATCTCCATTTCTACCCCACTCCAGGGGAAGGATACTGCAAAATCTCCATTCCCACCCCACTCTGGGACCAGCCAGAGGTGATATTTGCTGGTTCTCCAACCTTAGTGGTGGGTTGCCCCCGGTTCGCACCGGTTCTATAGAACCGGTAGTAAAACCAGCGGGAGGGTCTGCCCACCAACCCCGATGTCATCAAAACGCTTCTGCGCATGCGCAAAAGAGCACGCATGTGGCCCTGCTGTGAACCGGTAGTAAAGGTAAGTAGAACCCAACCCTGTCCGAACTACTCAAAATTTCCGCTACCGGTTTTCCAGAACCTGTCAGAACCTGCTGATTTCACCCCTGATTTATATCCAGCCTGAAATATAAATATATTTATTTTATTTTAGTGCCTTCAAAACAGTTTTTTGCTCCTGGCAACTGGCTGAACATTTCATGTTTTCATGGTAAGGTTTTTTAGAAATGGTTTGCCATTCCCTCCATCCTAGAACCAAGAGCAGTAACTAGTCCAAGGTCACCCAGATGGCTTTGTGAGTAAGGTGAGACTGATTAGAATTCAGAAGCTCCTGGTTTCTAGCCTGGTGATTTTAAATCGTAATTCTAAAAGATTTAAGTGTTTGATCCTGCTTCATGAGGGGAGGTTTATCATCGGGGGTTAGGCCCCAAGTTGAGTAAAATGGAGTCAGATGAGGTAGCTTCCTTCACGAAAGCCACAAAACTGTAGCATTCCTTTCCTCCTAATGTGCATTATACAGGTAGTTGTCAATTTACAATAGTTCATTTAGTGACTGTTCAAAGTTACAACAGCACTGAAAAAAGTGACTTATGACCATTTTTCACACTTACGACCGTTGTGTCATGCCTATGATCAACTGACTCACACTTATGATCTTTGCAGTGTCCTGGGATCATGTGATCACTTTTTTTTCAATCTTCTTACGGGCAAACTCAATATGGAAGCCAGATTCATTTAACAACCATGCTACTCACTTAACAACTGCATTGATTCACTTAACAACTGTGGCAAGAAAGGTCATGAAATGGGGCAAAGCTCACTCAACAACTGTCTCACTTAGCAACATACGGTAAATTTTGGGTTCAATTGTGATCGTAAGTTGAGAACTACCTATATTATTTATTTTTTTTAAAGATCTTTGTATTATAAAAATGAGAAGATGGAGCAATATGTTTCAATATGGTATTGCATAGATTTAAAAAAAAATAAGTATCAAGACTGAATTAATTTTGTGCTAATATTATATGGGTCTTATTTTGTTCTTAGTACCTTTTTCACTCTCTCCATATGTTCACTTTATTTTAATCATTGTAATCATTGTAACATACGGAGTTTCTTACTGTGCTGTCACCAATGTGTCTCTTTTTGTTTATTATGCTTCAGTAATAAAATTAAAACAAACAACGCACTTTCTCTCCTCCATTTTCCTCTAAGGCTGAGGATACATTGGAACATGGATTTCCAAAATCTTAGTCCAACATCCTAACATTGTCCTACACTCCAGTTTATTTACTTACAACAGTTTATTTCGTGACTGTTTGAAGTTTCAACAGCATTGAAAAAAATGACTCATGGCTGTTGCAACATTCCCCATGGTTACATGATAAAAATTCAGTACTTGGCAACTGACTCACATTTATGACAGTTACAGTGTCCCGGGGTCATGTGATCACCTTTTGCGACCTTCTGATAAGCAAAGACTCAAAAGTCAATGGGAAGCCAGATTCACTTAGCAACCATGTTACTAACAACTCCAGTGATTCACTTTACAATCGTGGCAAATAAAGTTGTAAAATGGGGCAAAACCCATTTAACAACTGTGTTGTTAAGAAAATTTGGGCTCAATTGTGTTCATAAGGACAAGCACAATGTACAAGGAGCATGTTTCAAACGAAAAAGACCCATCACATCTAAGACGAGTATTTTGACTGCTTCTTTTTAAATCATATTATGTTGTAGATCAAAAATGCTTGTAAGAACAGTGAAGAACTTTTATATGAAGTATTCTTCTATTCTACTATGGCCTATGTTGGACAAAGTACTTGATATTTAAAGTTTTTTTCTGAAATCACATCAATGTATATATTTTCCTGTGTAATAATATATACACATAAAGTACTTTTTAAGGAAAGTATTCAGTATAACAGGAAAACACTCATAGGACTAGTATGTTCCTCTGGAACTTACTCTGAGATTTCCAGCTCTTTACTTTTCCTCTGCCTTCTTTGATATAACATCTTTTTCCTCATGTTATATTTCAAAAGCATTTGAAGGTTCTGGTGAAGAATCAAAGAGTTTGTTGCAAAGATTTCATTCTGCAATTGACCTGCAAGTAAATTGGATGGGCAGAAATTGGGGATCCAGCATCTCTCTCTCTCTCTCTTGGAACCGTGTGCCAATTATTAAATGCATTACTTGGTTCACTAGCAAGTTATCCAATAAGACCTATTGAAAGTTTGAGCCTAAGAAGACCATCATCAATAGCCTTCATCAGTGGCTCTTGTTATCCCATACAACCAACACAGAACAGATACTAAAATTACTGCTAGCAGAACCATTACATGATGTAGTTATTAGCTTGCCTTCCGCAGCTGGTGCGAGGTCTGCTTAATGTAATGCAAAGTCCCTTGTGAGACTAAGCATTACATTATGCACAGCTTTGGGAAATCTTTATGCACAGCTGTTAGGAAATACTGGCCTTTCTGGAAAACTATGCACCCCAAACACTGTTCTCAAGTCATCTTGAGAGGCAAAGCTGCCACCTTGGGAAATCTTTAATTCATCAAGCACTAATGTAGCCAGATGTGTTGAGGCTAATTTATTAATTTGGTTTTAAGGGATTTGAAAAGGAAACTTCCGATCTCCTTTCATTGGGAGACAATGATTAATTTCTGGAATTAATCGAAACCCACTAGCCGTTAAAGGGTAGGAATCAAAAGCCCACTTCTGTTGGAAACTTGAAGTGTGTGTGTGTGTGTGTGTGTGTGTGTGTGTGTGTGTGTAAATAAAACCAAAGGAAAACTGAGCAGTGCAATCTTTTGCATATCTATACATGCCATTCCTGTTGCATTTAGTGCAATTCACACCCAAGGAAAAATAGGTTATAATTTCAGTACTGGGATTCCTTTTTTCCATATTTTTGCATCATCACTGAGGTACAGGTAGTCCCCCACTTAACGACCACAATTGAGCCCAGAATTTATGTTGCTAAGTGAGAAATTTGTTAAGTGAGTTTTGCCCCATTTTATGATTTTTTTCTTGCCACATTTGTTAAATGAATCACTGCCATTGTGATTCACGTAACAACAGGGTTGTTAAGTGAATCTGGCTTCCCCCTTGATTTTGCTTGTCAGAAGGTTGCAAAAGATGATCACATGACCCTGGGACACTGCAACCTTCATAAATATGAACCAGTTGTCAAGCAACCAAATGCAAATCAAATGACCATGGGGATGCTGCAACAGTCATAAATGTGAAAAATGGTCATAAGCCACTTTTTTGTAACTTCAAATAGTCACTAAACTAACTGTTGTAGGTCGAAGACAACTTGTATTCTGAAATGCCAGTTCAGGGCAAACGAATAGACTGGGAAAGAGTACATGAGCTTGAAGGGCCAGAGACAGCAATAGCACTTAGACTTATATACCGCTTCACAGAGCTTTCCAGCTCTAAGTGGTTTACAGAGTCAGCATATTGCCCCCAAGAATCTGGATCCTCATTTTACTGACCTCGGAAGGATGGAAGGCTGAGACAACCTTGAGCTGGTGAGACTCGAACTGCTGAATTGCTGGCAGCCGGCAGTCAGCAGAAGTAGCCTGCAGTACTGCATTCTAACCACTGCACCACCACAGCTCCTATAATCTGCATACGTTTACATATTATTTCTACAATTTAGATATCCACAATGGAATGTAAAACTGCAAAGGATAATGGTGTTTCAATTGGAATGAAAAAAAAAAGATACAATGAAGAAATCAAAGGCATGATGCGTTTATGGGATTATTATTTGAAATGTGTAAAAAAAAAAATCTGCCTTGACAGAATGCATCTTTTGATTTTCTAAACAGATTCCTTTAGCAGGAAGATGAGAACTTGAATTTACTACCAGGGTAAATCTGGGCAAGTCAGAAATGTTTCTTTCTCTTTTTTCCTATTTTGATTAGACATTCAGAATCTTCACTGGCAATCTTTTTGGTGCCTTCAGGAATTCAGCCTATTTTGTCTGCCAATTGCAGTATCCCCATCAGGAAATAGATGCTCCAAACATAATTTCTTTGAACAGTTCTTGCTGAGAAGGATATGCTTCTCAAGCAGAGTAATCCATGGAATAACAATTTCATGTCCCAGAATTCTGGAAGGTTTGTAATCTTAGCTTTAATCCATGTTTCGAAAAGACAACACAGATTGGAAGCATCTGCCATCACTGCACCTCCCTTAAATCCAAAGCAACAGATTTGGCATTAGGAGAAAGGAATGTGGAAGTGTTGGAGGTTTAAAAAATACTCTGTCTTCTTCTTTCTTCATTTAACTGTAGGGTATGGAGCAGGGGTGCTTTTCTCTGTGATCATCTCTAATAAATTCTTGTGAGGCTCTTTTGATATCCTACCTGCCTTAAGCAGAGAGTTCTGCCTCCAAGGTTCGGAGAGGCATGGGATCTATTGATTCAATTTGGCTGATGCAAAATCCTGCCTTCTTCCCTTCTTCAACCTTCCCACCTACCCATCCATTCATCATACTGTAGGATTATTGACATAGCTATCCTGAAGCAATAAATACTCTATTTGATCTGGCTTTGGCTTCTGAGATCTTCTGAGGCATATGGATCCTAATGGCTAGCAACTTTCGATTTTAAGAAAAGAAATACGATTACAAAATTATACCAGATCAGACTCCAATTCCATACCTGCACCTTGGAAATGGTGGTGGACTTTAGGAGAAACCCTCCCATACTACCACCGCTTACAATACTAGAGAACACAGTATCAACAGTAGAGACCTTCAAATTTCTAGATTCTACCATATCTCACGATCTAAAATGGACACCCAACATCAAAAATGTCATCAAAAAAGCACAACAAAGAATGTTCTTTCTGTGCCAACTCAGAAAGCTCAAACTGCCCAAAGAGCTGCTAATACAGTTCTACAGAGGAATTATTGAGTCTGTCATCTGCACCTTTATAACTGTCTGGTTTGGTTCTGCAACCCAACAAGAGAGACACAGACTTCAGAGGATAATTAGAACTGCAGAAAAAACAATTACTACCAACCTGCCTTCCATTGAGGACCTGTATACTTCACAAGTCAAAAAGAGGGCTGTGAAAATATTTACAGATCCCTACCATCATGGACATAAATTGTTTCAACTCCTACCTTCAAAACAACGCTATAGAGCACTGCACCCCAGAACAACTAGATACAAGAACAGTTTTTTCCCGAACGCCATCACTCTGCTAAACAAATAATTCCCTCAACACTGTTAAACTAGTTATTAAGTCTGCATTACTATTAATCTTCTCATCGTTCCTATCACCCATCTCCTCTCACTTATGACTGTATGACTGTAACCTTGTTGCTGGTATCCTTAAGATTTATATTGACTGTTTTCCTATGACTATCATTAAGTGTTGTACCTTATGATCCTTGACGAATGTATCTTTTCTTTTATGTACTCTGAGAGCGTATGCACCAAGACAAATTCCTTGTGTGTCCAATCACACTTGGCCAATAAAGAATTCTATTCTATTCACTTTGCAAATGGTACCATCTACTGTTCTACAGTTATGGATTGCATTAGGCATAAGGCCTTCGTAAGCCTTATCTTCATTGAAGGCATCTATTTCTTTACAAGGCTCTGGGGAAAATACTTCTGTTTGACACACTAGATCCATTATGACAGTTGCTTCACAACCCGACCACTGGACATGATACCACTCCTAAAATGCCCTTGACCATGTCATACTTCTTGCCAAGGTCTTCAATGGATGCCCCAGTTTGTTAAAATTAAGTGAGGCCCTCTGTAGACAGATTCTGACATCAGAATGACAACCATTGCACAGCATGCAATCACTGATTTGCAAAGACACTTCCCATGATTTTAAAGAATTACCAGGACCAGCACATGAGCCCTAAAAAAAATGCCTATTGATCTTATGATGTTGGCAATTTCTCTCACTTCTTCAATATAACAAAAATCTGAAAAGTGAGCCACTTTCTTAGATTTCTGCATTCCTTGGTTTGGGCAGGACTTTCTGCCTTTAGAGCATGCCCTTTTCACACAGCAAGTATCTTCAGAGCTTCAGCTTTGTTGGGGCAAATGGTTCAGATTGTGGGCACAGTCCATCTGCTTTGCGTTGCTGTCAGATTTCTCTGTAGAGCAAGGGTGTGCAACTTTGGCAACTTGGACTTCAAGTCCCAGAATTGGCTAAGGAATTCTGTGTAGTTGAAGTCCACAAGTCTTAAATTTGCCAAGGTTGGACACCCCTTCTCTAGAGCTTTGTGTGGGTAACTGAGGGCTTCTAGCAAAAACTTGTAGACCAGGGGTCCCCAAACTTGGGCAGCTTTAAGATTTGTGGACTTCAACTGCCAGAATTCTCCAGCCAGCATAGCTGGCTGGAGAATTATGGCAGTTGAAGTCCACAAGTCTTAAAGCTGCCAAGTTTGAAGACCTCTGTTGTAGACCATGACAGTTGCTTAGCTCTGGCACTGGCCCTGATTGTACAAGCCGCTCAATCCTTGTACAATCCTCAGCTTAAAACCATTGGTTAAGCAACCTTTCAAAGTTATGATGGTGCTGGCAAAAGTTATTTATGACCAATCCCTGCATTCATGCTCAAATTGGGGCCCTTGGCAACCGGCATGTATTTGCAATGGTTGCAATGTCCAGAGGTCACATGATCACCACTTGCATCACGTGATCATCACTTGCAACCTTCCCAGCCGGCGTCCAACAACAAAGTCAATGGGAGAAGCCAGATTCACTTGACAACCCCATGATTCATTTAATGATCATGGTGATTCACTTAATAACACAAGAGGAAAAAAAGGTCATGAAATCAGACACAACTCACTTAATAACCGCCTTGCTTAGCAATGGAAGTTATAGTCCCAATTGTGGTCATAAATTGAGGATTATACCTATATTGAAATTTTCTATCTGTAAGCTGTTAGGATGAAAGCTTTGGCTCAGACACTCACAACCAACCTCTGATAGTTTCATCTCTGCAGGCTGACAGTCACCTGCTATCTTATGTCAGCACTTTGATGCAAGCCCAGCAGATTTTGCTGGTGCTTGTTTCCTTTGCTGAAGGCCAGTTTTCTCATACATTAGATTTGTCTTTGGCACAAAATAGCCACTGACATTTCTCAGTACAAGGACTCAGTTATCCATAACTTCAGCCGCAGCAGCAACAGCAGCAGCAGCTATATAACTGAATAATAATACTAATAATAATACTAATAATGATAATGATACCTAGGATGCTGGCAGCAACCTGTATCAACCATTAGCACCAGTCAATGGTATTTGTGACACATTTTTAAATGTCCAGTTCACTGAGTTTCATGAATAATAATAATAATAATAATAATAACAACAACAACAACAACAACAACAACAACAACAACAACAATAATAATAATAATAATAATAATAATAATAATAATAATAATAATATTTTAAAAAAAAAAATTGCCAGGGGCATCCAGAAATAAATGAGGACATATGTCTCACTGCAGCCGTCATCTGCATTCAGTTTGGTAGGAATCTACAACAGGAAAATCTCTGTTTCCACTCAAACCATCCAGGGAAGGAACTAAAGTGACAGGTCTCCAGTGGGGAAAAAAATTGGCAAACTGCCAAATTCCAGGCTTCCAACCAGAGTTCTTAATTACAGATGTTTCCAGAGCTGCAAAGTTTTTCAGATATCTGGCCCCATATTTGTTCTGTACAAACTGGCTTTCAATTTCAATAACAATAATAATAAGTAAGTTACAATAATTCCTCTCTACAGACCCGAGTTCCCTTTTTCTAATAGAATTGTTCCTCCGTAGCTCTTATTTTCTTTTTAGATCCTTCTTTGCTTTATGAAGCCTTGACTCTTCTCTTATTCACTGTTTTCACCATAAACCACCAAATGTCCAGAATAGGGTCGGCCATCCCTTGGTGGATGCAGCTACACTTCTATTTCATGGGGAAAATGAAGCATGGTGATTGAAAACAGATGATGCCTACATTTTTCATGGATTATATGAGGTTCTTCATTTTAAATCATATTAGTCTGTCTTCAACCCTACTTTATGATCTTTGTGTGTCCCTAAGCCTAAATTGGCAGGAAACCATACTGCCAAAATGTGATATCATGATCATAGGAGCTTTGAGGACCCGAAAAAAAGGGGATTGAGGATTGATTGCATATTGCCCACTTCTGCCCTAAAGTAACACTATCATGGGCATTATAAGAAATAAAATCTTCATTCATTTTTTTTTTATTTATTTTTTTTTAATTTGATTTATATGCCGCCCTTCTCCGAAGACTCAGGGCGGCTTACAATGTGCTCAGCAATAGCCTTCATCCTTTTGTATATTTATACAAAGTCAGCTTATTGCCCCCACAAACTGGGTCCTCATTTCACCTACCTTAGAAAGGATGGAAGGCTGAGTCAACCTTGAGCCTTGGCGAGATTCGAACCCTGCAATAATTGTAGGCAGCTGGTCTTAATAAGCTTAATAACAGGGTGCCTTAAACCCCTGTACTACCAAGGCTCTTCATTTGATTTGTGTGCCAATTAAGAGTGCCACAATAATTCCACATCTATATGAATATTACAACTGTTTAAAACTACTATACCTTAATTATTTGTCCCTCTTCCCCAATAGCAACCCCTTTAATTGACATTAATTGACAAGAGATGTCTTTAGTAATGTAGTTTATTCCCCAATTGTTAGCTGAAATTGTGTAAGTTTTATTTTAAACAATAGGTTATTTTAAAGGAGTGATTGTGCTGTGCATTTATGTTGAACTACAATCTGCATAATTTCCCAGTCAGCATAACCAATGGCCAAACTGACTAAGGAATTATAGGAACGTGGTTCAATATATCTGGAAGGCACCAGGCTGAGAAAGTTTGGGTGGGACTATAAGCATATTTTATTCCAAGCATGATTAATGCATCATGACTCAGAATGCTGCTACCTCAGCAAGTAAAAGACACTTGCTGACACAGCACACGTAAATCATTGAGTCTGCTCTAGGATAAGTGAGACACACCCTAGTATTGTTGCTCATAAAAATGGCATAATGACTATGAACTATTTGCATGTCAACATCTTGTGCATGATTCATAGCATGACCCCACATTTCATGTAACATGTCTTAGGTGCCTCCCAATTTTCCAAATGGTGACAAATTCCAGGAATATTATTATTGGGTTTACTTTCCATTGGAGGAAGAAGTACTGAGAAACCTGGATATTTTTATCAACCAAAGTATCCTTATAAATCATGCTGGAGAAGTTTATTTGGTCACTAAGAATTAACATGGACTTGATGGTATATAATCAATCATCATAAAGCTTATGAAATCTGCTGAATTTCAACTCCCGGAATGCTCCGTTATTGGTTATGCTGGATGGGACTGCAGATCAGCAACATCTAGAGGACTTCAAGTTTCTTACCCAAGTGATAGTTTGCTCTTTGTGAAAATATTCCCACCCACTGCAAATCAAAAGTTCCATATTTCCAGAAACAATGAAGGTTCATGTTCATCCCAATTTACACACCTCTTGGTTCCCAATTATGAGGGAGGTAATTACAGTTCAGTGGTAGAGCACTTGTGTCATATGTGGAATCTATGGCATTTCCACTAAGGCGTACAAATGCTGAGAAGAAAGATTCAGACCTGAGATTGCACTCAGATGCAATTGACATCTGCTGATTTAACTGAGACATATCAACCCAAGGTCATAAAGCCCCCGAGGACATGTCCACATGCCTTCTGTATTTTACAGATAGCTTCAGGCTAAAGGAGCCTAAAGAAAGATTTAGGAGCTCCATTTTCTATTTTATTACAGCTTGAGTTGCCCAAGGAAGTGTGTTTGAGGCACTTTCAGCCCTTCCAGGTAGACTACACAGGAAACCAAAACCTGAATACCAATAGTAACTTTATTGTAAGATTACAATAATAGAATTATGCATTTCATCCCTACCCTGCCTTTATTTTCCATATAACTAGGGAGGGTCCCTTAATGAGATCCTGTCACCAGTTCCATTCCTCTTTTGGACTCAGAGCTCTCATATCAGACTTCATCTAGGCTGCAGATCTTCCTCTTGCCTCCCAAGGTTATTCTCACATCCCATCATAGTGAATTACCATGTTCTATATCAGGGACCTATATATTGGTTCTTATGCTCTGGACCACTCCTTCCCTCTAGGTCCTGACCACTGTGCCAACCTCTTTTTACTTTGCCTGTGTGGGTGACCAGATTTGTGTTGCTTTTGTGAATGATATTTTGTAGCAACCAGTCAGATGGTCAACCATACAATGAGGCACAGTCCCTAGCCTAGACTCTTAAAACTGAGAATTTCTCTTCCCATTAAATGCTTAACTGGGATTCTGTTTTACCGGGTATATGGAGTCGAGTTTACTAGACAGGTCTAAACACAGAGCACCATGTGTAATCACTGCAGTATCAATCTATATGCAGATATGAATATATATATATTAATATATTTCTCACGTCCAATCAAATCCTAGTTTTAATCTTTTCCAAAGCACTGTCTTTTCAGAATATATTGCAGTCCTTAATATTGTACTTGGAACAAGCAAGTTCATTCCAATCCAATCCAATCCAAGTCGAAAAAATATATCCTTTTCCAAAAGAGAACACAGTTAATAGTGATGTGTCTAGACTACATTCATACCACACTTTTTGTTTGGTATTTTTTTTTAAAGCCCTCTCAGCTAATTCCTTAGCATATTTTCTGTTGATTATTAAATTACTGGGGTGGATTAAATATACCTATGAGTTTCCTGTAGGGATTATGCAGATATTTTTTCTCTATATATTGTGTTCCAAGTGCCTTTTTTGTTATACCTTTTGTTATACCTGCATATGTGCTGATTCAGTACAATGAAAGGATCATCAACTTCTAAATATATCAAATCTCTTTAAAATATATTGTGGTCTCCACTCCCCTCTAGTCACAATACATCCCATTGGAAATCAATTTTTGCTATTATTTATTAGGTACAAGGGACTGTATCACCAAAAAAGATAGAATTCAGACTTGAAGGCTTTATAATCTAAAATTAATTTTAGGGGGGAAAAACAGGAAAAGGAAAGAATTGCAGGGGAGGGTGTGAAGAGAGAGAAAGGAAGCTGAATAATATAAGGTCCTTGCAATGGCCTTTTTGGCATTATTCATTATGTCCATCACTATCACTTTGTATCTACCATCTTCCCATCACCACCATTTTCACCACTGTAGTTTTCCTGTTGCATGACATTATTTTATGGAAAATTCCCGAGTGGCCACACTACCATTCAGAAACTGTTTGTCTCCAGTGAATTCACAGAGGCCAAATAGATGATGGTATTCCACTCCATCAGAGCAAGCAGTGAGTTCACACAAGGACAAATTGCTGCCAGACATGACAGCAATCTTTCTACTTCTGGTTGTTCC
Organism: Pituophis catenifer annectens; assembly: GCF_029215685.1. Taxonomy (NCBI): domain Eukaryota; kingdom Metazoa; phylum Chordata; class Lepidosauria; order Squamata; family Colubridae; genus Pituophis; species Pituophis catenifer. The sequence goes on from NW_027256886.1 coordinate 63,352,150, forward strand.
AAACAAAACTGAGCACAAGAGGCCTTTTTGCAGTCCTCCAGCCAATTTATGGGCCTAGGAACTGGGTGAACGATATTTGTGATTTTCTTTACAGGAAATTCTCCAGCAATTTTTCCAGTGACTTTTGCACCACTGGTCTTGATGCCTTGTTCTGGAATTTAGCAGAAACATACAAAACTCATACAGGCTACAAAATTCTAGAGGAATGATTGCACAATGAAGGACTGTGACAACACCACTTAGCCAACTTAGAACTACATCAGATTTTCTCTGAAAGTCCCTTTTCCTTGAAAAACAGCTATTATGCCAAAGATCCATATGACCACTAGAAGGCAACAGAGACAAAAATCCCTACTCATTGCTGCCACCTAGTGATCTTACAGAGGTCTTGCAGCACTAAAGCAAATTCTCTTTTATCTGTCCCAAAAGTGCTTTTTCAAGCAGCAACTGAACTTTCTGGGGTTTTTTTTTCTTTTTCTTTTTTTAAGATGTTTCATTTCTCATCCAAGAAACTTCTTGGATAAGAAGTGGAACATCTCCAAAGAAAAACCAGAAAATCCAGTTACCTCTTGAAGAAGCACCTTTGGGATAACCATGATCTGGATGACTGAGAATCTCCATAAACTTTCATCAGACTAAATGACAATTTACAGGAAAGATGCAAAAGAAATTCCCTGGAAGTATTAACAAGGGACTAGCGGTGTATGCATCTGATGGATGTGCCGAAGTTGTTCAGGACATGACATCACAATAGGAACCTTCCCCCAGCTTCTTCCTGTACCATTTGTCAGCTTATCTGTACTCATAACCACTCGTGGTCTGTAACACTTTTTAAAAAAGGTTAATTAGTAGTACTGCCAAAAAGAAGAAAAATTGACAGATGTTCTAATTATTTTCCTTTCTCTTTTTTGCTCTTCTTTGAGTACAGCCTGTACCTCATTCATTGAGACATTGGCAACACTGTACATTTTTAATGCCAATTACCCTTTATATGTTGTGATTTAGTGGTTCATTAGCCAGTGCCAAGCGTTTTGTAACGGTGTTTGGCTGCTTTAGTACAGATGTAGTTTTTACAGAGAAACCTTTGGGCAGCCTATACTTTTCTCTTATCTGCATTTCAAAATCATTACATTTCAGTAATATTAAGGTTTGTGAAAAAGAATTACATGGCTTTTAGCAAGCACGATGCAGCTCTATGAGAAAACTAGAGGTGCGCATTGAAACAACTCATCTAGATTTTATAACTATGATCAACTCTGATTTGAAAAAGAAAATTCTCCTTTTTTTCTTCTGAAAAGACAGTTCTTGTCAGCACTGCCTCATAAATCTGTATTAATGACTTCAAGCATATGCATTTCTGAAGTATAAATATTCTATCAAATAAAATACACTGCACAGATTCAGAATCATAGGCCCCCTTAATCAGTGGTAGGATTCAATTTCTTTTACTACCGGTTCTGTGGGCGTGGCTTGGTTGGCATGGCATGGCTTGGTGGGTGTGGCAGGGGAAGGATACTGTAAAATCTCCATTCCCACCCCACTCTGGGGGAAGGTTACTGCAAAATCCCCATTTCCTCCCGATCAGCTGGGACTCGGGAGGCAGAGAATAGATGGGGACGGGGCCAGTCAGAGGTGGTATTTACTGGTTCTCCGAACTACTCAAAATTTCCGCTACCGGTTCTCCAGAACTGGTCAGAACCTGCTGAATACCACCTCTGATACTGAAGCTGTTTTGACCTCTAAAAGTTCCTTCACATGAATTCATGTCCAGTTTCTTAAAAACTCCTTTTCTGTTCTTTGCACGGTTTTCTTCTCCCATGGAGATATCTACCTTGTGGTGGTAGAAGTGTGTAAAAGATACATTGAGTATGCATTGAGAGTAACATTGTTATTTTAGGAACTGTATAAATAAGCTAATTTAGGAATTAGCTTATAAATAACCCTAATTTAGACCTCATACCAAATGAAAGTAAGACAGTTTAAAAAGTAGTTGATACTTCTTTAGAGTGTAAGAATTCCAAAAGATCTAAATGTAGAGGGATTTTTAAAAGTGCTGAATTGTAATCAAGACAAATTAATTCCCCTACTTAATTTTGGATTATGGAAAACTATGATAGGAAGGAATACTTAACTGGAAAAGCCTGGATACTAGAGGTCAAAGGTTAAGCTAAGTGAGAGTTCAAGATGAGAACGATCTTTGCCACTTTATTTTTTGATACATTTATGTAGCTTTCAATTTTACATACATGACTGAGCAGTGTACAAAGTTAAAAACAGAAAAGTGATGTAATTGACAAAAACAAAAAATAATCATTAGAAAACCATAAAAACCATAATCTTCAGGTGAACAAACTCAATTTTCTTATTATATTCTTATTATATTCTTATTCTTATTCTTATTATTATTATATTGAAAGAGGCGGTGGTGAGGCCCCTCCTCAAGAAGCCCTCTCTGGACCCAGCTGTTTTAGCAAACTATCGTCCAGTTTCCAACCTTCGCTTCCTGGCGAAGGTTGTTGAGAGTGTGGTTGCGCGACAGCTCCCGCAGTACCTGGAGGAAACCGTCTATCTAGATCCGTTCCAGTCCGGCTTCAGGCCCGGGTACAGCACGGAAACGGCATTGGTCGCGTTGGTTGATGATCTCTGGAGGGCTCAGGACAGAGGTTGCTCCTCTGTTCTGGTCCTATTAGACCTCTCAGCGGCTTTTGATACCATCGACCATGGTATCATGCTGCGCCGGTTGGAGGGGTTGGGAGTGGGAGGCACTGTTTTACGGTGGTTCTCCTCCTATCTCTCCGACAGGTCGCAGTCTGTGTTGGCTGGAGGGCAGAGGTCGACCTCAAGGCACTTGGTTTGTGGGGTGCCACAAGGGTCGGTCCTCTCGCCTCTCCTGTTCAACATTTATGTGAAGCCGCTGGGCGAGATCATCCGTGGTTTTGGGGTGCAGTGCCATCTGTACGCTGATGACACCCAGCTGTACATCTCCACCCCAGACCACCCCAACGATGCCCTTGAAGTGATGTCCCGGTGCCTGGAGGCGGTGCGGGTCTGGATGGGGAGGAACAGGCTCCGACTCAATCCCTCCAAGACTGAGTGGCTGTGGCTGCCGGCGTCCCGATATAGTCAGCTGGTGCCATCGCTGACTATTGGGGGCGAGACATTGGCCCCCACGGAGAGGGCGCGTAACTTGGGTGTCCTCCTGGACGCACGGCTGTCCTTAGAAGAGCATTTGACGGCCGTGGCCAGGGGGGCTTTCTATCAGGTTCGCCTGATACGCCAGTTGCGCCCCTTTCTGGATCGGGACTCCCTATGCACGGTCACTCATGCCCTCGTTACTTCCCGCCTTGACTACTGTAATGCTCTCTACATGGGGCTCCCCTTGAGGAGCACTCGGAGGCTCCAACTGGTGCAGAATGCGGCCGCGCGGGTACTTATGGGGGCGGCATGGCGCTCCCACGTGACACCTCTCCTGCGCGAGCTGCATTGGCTTCCAGTGGTCTTCCGAGTGCGCTTCAAGGTGTTGGTTCTCATCTTCAAAGCGCTCCATGGCTTAGGACCCAGTTATTTACGAGACCACCTTCTGCCTCCGATAACCTCCCACCGGCCAACACGCTCCCACAGAGAGGGTCTCCTCAGGGTGCTGTCTGTCAGGCAATGTCGGCTGGCGACCCCCCGGGGAAGAGCCTTCTCTGTGGGGGCACCCGCCCTCTGGAATGAGCTGCCCCCAGGGATACAACTAATCCCGGACCTCCAGACCTTCCGCCAGGCCCTGAAGACTTTTTTATTTCAGCAAGCCGGGCTGGGTTAAAAAAAAAAAAAGAAAAAAAATTAATTGGTGAATTTGATGGGTAACGGGGTTTTAAATTGGAGAAGCCTAAGATAATTTAATTTTGTTTTAATGTATTTTAATATTTGTATTGTGTGTTTTTAATTTTGGCTGTTCACCGCCCCGAGTCCTTCGGGAGAGGGGGCGGTATAAAAATTTAATAAATAAATAAATAAAAAATTATTATTATTATTATTATTATTATTATCATTATTATTATTATTATTATTATATTTCTTATTATATTATATTATATTTCTTAATATATTGTAGCCACTTTGCAAGCTCCATAACCGCAATATCAGATCTCCATACCAGATAGCAAAATCAGGCCTTCAGGCCGCTCTGGAAGGCAGCAAGGTCAGGGCCCATCCGACCCACGGGCGAAAGATGTTCCAAAGAGTGGGTGCTGTGGCACAGAAGACTCTCCTCCTGGGTCCCATCAGATGTTGTGGGACGGGACCCACAACATGTCCTTCCTGCCAGACTTAAAGAGATTAGTAGGAGTAGGTGTGATTTTGTGGAGTTCTTGGTACTTTCTGAGCTTAGTGGTTTTTTGCAGACATTTCATTACCAAACTAGGTAGTATCATCAGTTCTAGAGAGGAGTGGAGCTTACTCTTATTTTTATATACTAGTGGCTTGTCCTTTCAAAGCTGGTGGAAGTAGTCTTGGTGGTTCCTTGATAAAGCTGTTCGTTTACCATTAGCTTGTTTGCCTGAATTGGTAGTTCCTTGATTGGGATATTGTTTACTTCTTGATTGTTGGCCTAGTGTAATTTTTTTTTAATTTATTTATTTATTTAAATTTCTATACTGCCCTACTCCCGAAGGACTCAGGGCGGTGAACAGCCAGAAGATAAAACACATAAATACAAAAATTTTAAATAGAATAAAAATGAATTAAATAATTTGGCTGAACAAATTTAAAATACCCCATAATTTAAAACACATTAAAATTTGCATTTAAAAAGGGGAGAAGATTTAGGCCAGGCCAGCTTGATGAAATAAAAAAGTCTTAAGCACGCGACGGAAGGTGCACAGATCCGGGATACTCTGTATCTCCGGGGGGAGCTCGTTCCAGATCGTAGGTGCCCCCACAGAAAAGGCTCTCCCCCTAGGGGCCGCCAATCAACTTTGTTTGGCCGACGGCACCCAGAGGAGCCCCTCTCTATGGGAGCGTACTGGCCGGTGGGAGGCTATTAGTGGTAACAGGCGGTCCCGTAGATAACCAGGTCCTAAGCCATGGAGCGCTTTAAAGGTGATAACCAAAACCTTGAAGCGCACTCGGAAGACCACCGGGAACCAGTGCAGCTCGTGCAGGAGAGGTGTTACATGGGAACTCCACGTCGCTCCCATAACCACCCGCGCGGCCACACTTTGTTCCAGTTGGAGCCTCCGACTGCACCTCAAGGGGAGCCCCATGCAGAGAGCAAATTTTGGTCTCTCTGGATTAAGAGGGGATGGGGTCACTTGGAGCTGTGCTTCCTAACTGGCCACAGCAGTTGATTCTTGGAACGTAGAAATTAAGTTGTGGACTTGGCAAAGCAGTGGAGCAAGTTGGAAGGCTGAGAAGATAAGAATATCAGCTACCAGACGGACTATTCTCTGGAAAGAGAGAAGCCCTTGGAGATGTCCAAATTCCATATACTGCTTGCTATAGTGGCAAAAAACCTGGATGTTTTCAAATGCAGGCAAAATAATGACATAAAGCCTTCATTTCATCCAAAGTACAGATGTAGAGGGGAGGCATGCAAAGCACTTACTGTCACCTATATGTGCAGAAAGGCTCTCAATGTGGGAATGTTTATCTAATTATGGGAAGAGGGGGGAAAAGTTTTCCCCCTTCATTGCCTATGACTGTTCATCTTCCCTATAGCAGTGAAGTTAATTTATAGCATTATCCAGCCATCACTGTGGCAATATGAAACTTGCCTCCACATTCTTGATATATCACTGCCACTGTGGCTGGATAGCTCTATAAATCACTTGTGTAGATAGTCTAATAAACTGCAGTGAAACTTTAACATTCATTCCTCTCCTCATATAGCCAAGGAGTATTTTTCCAGGTGCTGCTCTAGTGGACATGCTGGCCAAGGATGAGGGCACCAAACAGAGAAGACCGAGAGCCTTCTAAGAGTTAAAGAGCCAGCATGGTATAGTGGTTAATGACAATGGAATCAAGACCAAGGAGGGACAGGTTCAATTAATCAGAATAGAGCTGGAAGGGACCTTAGAGGTCTTCAAGTACAACTCCCTGCCACAGCAGGAGACCCTATACCCGTGATGGCGAACCTACGGCATGTGTGCCAGAGGTGGCAAGCAGCGTCCTCTCTGTGGGCATGCGAGCTGCCGCTCCAGTTCAGCTCCATCACGCATGCCTTCTACCAGCCAGCTGGTCTTTGGGTCTCTGCTGCAAATGCGGGGGGGGGGTCATGTGCAGGGGGCGGATCGTGTGCGTGGGGAGCATGCGCACTTGCATGTGGGAGAGGGCATGTAGAGGGCCTTGCATACATGCACAGGGGGGGTGGGATGCCTGTGGGGAATGCGCACATGCATGGGGATGGAACGCATGCACAGGGCCACACGCACATTGCATTTTGGGGGTTCGGGCACGTACGTGTGCATTCACACGTGTGTGCATGCGCTTTGGGCACTCGATCTGGAAAAAGTTAGCCATCACTGCCCTATACCATTTCAGACAAGTGACTGTCCAGTCTCTTCTTAAAAACCTCCAGTGATGAAGCACCCACAACTTTCTTTTTATTTCTTTATAAAAAGCTTTTTATTAAATAAACATTAAAAACATTGGACAAGTTTGACCATCCTGGTTATGTCATTCCCATACATATTTTTAACATAACAACAAATATAATTACTACTTGTCATACATCGCTATTTTGTTCTTGTAACCATATCCCTTGCATCTTTATCTAAATATTACCCATTTTCCATTCTACGAACTCTAATTCTTTTATTCTCCGACTCCTTTTCCTCCTTTCCAATCATTGATACAATTTGTTCCATATTTCAAAATATTCTGTCTCACCCTTGTTTTTAAGTTCTAGTGTCAGCCTGTCCATTTCTGCACAGACCAAAATTTTCTTTATTATTTTTTTCTTCCAGGGGGATTTCTTCGTTTTCCAATATTGCGCATAAACCAATCTTGCTGCAGTTATAACATGCAACATTAAGTATATCTGTCCTTTGTCATATTTCTCTTTTGTGATTCCTAATAGGAATAGTTCTGGTCTCAGATCTATATTTTGGTCTAGTATCTCTTCCAATCATGTTCTTATCTGATGCCAAAAATCCTTAGTTTTTGTAAATAACCATTACGTGATAAAAAGATCTTGTTGCTGAGTTACATTTCCAACATTGCAATGATAGCTTCCTGTTCATTTTTGCTAATCTTGTAGGCGGGAGGTGCCACCTGTAGAACATTTTATATAAATTTTCTTTATATGCAGTGGCTAAGGTTAGTTTTCTGTTTCTCTCCCATACGTCTTGTCATTTGTTCAGGTCAATATTATAACCAAAATTTTGGGCCCAGGCTACCATGGTTTCCTTCAGTTGTTCCTCTGCCATTTTTTATTTCAATAAATATTTTTTTTATTTTTGTTATTTGTCTTCTTTTTTTTTATTGAAAAAGTTTTACAAATACATTTTCTCCCCAGTTTCCCCCCCTAGCCCTCCCTGACACCCCTAACCCTCCCTAACCCCCCCATCCCTCCCCTCCCCCCCAGGACTTCCACAAAATATAATCCAAATCAAAATCACATTTTATAAAACTTGAACCCCTCCACTCCCTGTATATTATTCAAATCTTCACAAAGTTCAATTATTCTACCCCTATATAATACATTCAGTTAAAAGCTATCTGATATTTCCTAGTTTGATATTTATTCTGCACATAATCTATCTACTTTTTTCACTCCCATACATAAGTCTCTTGTGTCCGATCTTTTAAATATACTGAAATCTTCGCCATCTCTGCAAAACTGGCCATCTTCAAAGTCCATTCTTCAATAGTGGGCATAGCTTCATTTTTCCAATATTGACCTATCAGTAATCTCGCTGCTGTTATTATTATTTCAATAAATATTGATAAGTTTTCTTTATCGCCTTTTCATCTGTTCCTAATAAAATTTTGTCTAATGCCATTAATTCTTTCTTGATACCCCATTCTTTTCTATCTTTCATATAGAGTGATTTATTTATTTATTTATTTATTATTTATTTTATTATTCATATTTCTATGCCGCCCACTCTCCGAGGACTCTGGGCGGCTTACACCAAAGACAGTATATTAAATAGCATATTGCCCCCTAACAATCTGGGTCCTCATCCTCCTCTTTCTTTAGCTTCTTGTAATAGTGTTAATTGAATTCTAGGTCTTTTCCCTTGCTAAATAAATTTAGATATTGTTTTGTTCAAGTTTCATAAATATTCTTTGTCTAATTTTATAGGTACTGTATATTCTGAAATAGAAAGAGAATTTTTGGCAAGTTGTTCATTTTTACGGTTGCAATTCTCCCTTTGAGGGAGAGTTGCAACTTTTTCCATCTTTGCAAATTCGCCTTAATTTGATCATTTAATTTGTTGTAATTGTCCTCTTTAATTGTTATACATCTTGCCGTTAATAATATTCCTAAATATTTCACTTTTTTTCATTATTTGAAGACTTACTCTCTCCGTCAATTCCTTTTTCCTGTATTTTGGACATATTTTTTACTATCATTTTGATTTTTTCCTTATTTACCCTCAATCCAGCTACTTCCCCATATTCTCCCAGCACCCACAACTTCTGAAGGCAACTTTTCCACTAATTGTCCTCACTCTCGGGAAGTTTCTCCTTAATTCCAGGTTGCTTCTCTCCTTGATTAGTTTTCATCCGTTGTTTCTTGTCTTGCCTTCTGGTGCTTTCAAAAATAGGTTGATCTCCTCTTCTTTGTGGCAGCCCCTCAAATACTAGAATACCATGGATTTTTTATTAGCTGACTTTAACGCAATCCCTCTCTCTCAACCCAGCTGATTTTGTGAGTTTTTTTGTGGAGATAAAATGAAGGAGAACTCCGTGTGAGCTGTATGTGATATAAGGGAAAAGGTGGGATATCAATTCAACAAATCATTGTTTAATTAAAAATTATTCCTCTTTTCTTCCTCCTTGTTATGTCTCTTCTCTCTCATAGGCACAGTATAGGGTTTATTTTCCTCACCCACATTTATTTTTTGTGTCAACGCCGGCTGCAAGAACAATACATACCCTTCTGAACTACTCATACTTTTCAGCAAAATCTGTATGAAGAGTGGGCTGCCATGCCTTTATAAGGAAGCAAACATTTCTTGTAGAAAAATAGAATCAAGATTTGAAGATAAATCCCAGTTTAAGAGGTATTGATACCGAGCACTGACAAACAAGGCGGAGCTGGTTAAGATAGAACTGTAAGGTCATTTGACCACAAACAGACGTATTAGTTAAAGATTAATTGATGTGAGAGGTCAGGTCTTGCCTTCTGGCTGATAGCCAGGTAGCTTTTTGTCCATTTTGTTTTTAACATGATCATGTTGTCATGACACGTTACACAGGCAACAGGAAATACTTACTGATAACACAGGGTCTGGATAATAAGATCATATAGTTTAGTCAGTAAGTAGTCATTTGGTTATATCCGGGCTGTCAGGCTCATGAATTTCCTTATTATGTGCTGCCCTTGTTTATATGGTCAGATAAATTCCCAGCATTTTTTCTCACAAAGCTTCTATCCACAAATTTGTACCAAATTCCCTTTCTGACTAATTTATTTTGTTTGGTACTTAGATAAAAGAGAGCAGAAAAGAATAACTAAAGTAGTTAGATTTTTTTTTTCTGGTAGTCTACAATATAATGCACCAAATCACTATTTTCTTAGTCATGGGTAAATACACCTTGATCATTCATTAAATGTCTAATACTAAAACATATTTATATAATTATAAATAAAGCTATAGAGCTATAGAAGTATGCATATTTTTTTAAAAAAACATTGGGGTCCAATTGTAGAAAAACAGATGAGATAAGAAGACTGAATCTATATAATTGAATCCATTAGTAGGAACAGTCAACTTTTGATTGGTGAGTGCTGCGTTCAAGCTGACAGTCAGAGTTGGTTACACATGCCAATAGATATCCATTTTGGACAATTGGATTTTACTTTGTTGTTAAACTGAAGTATGCCTGCATTAGGAATTCTACTATGCTTTTCAAAGAATTTCCCTTTTCAAAATCAAAAGATTGAAAAAAAAGGATTTAGTCTTGGTCCTGGGGTCATAATCTACCAACACTTGATATAATGAGTAATTTTAAACCTTCCAGATGTTAGATTACAATTTCCATCTTGGCTGATGGTCATGTTGTCAAGAGATTATGAAAGATGGAGATGCTGAACATCAGAAAAGCCACACATGAACTCTACATTCCTGTTAAGTCAGACAACTATTTCATTCAGGAAGTTTAAGAATGAACTTTTATCGTCATTGCAACTAACCATAAATATTATTTTACAGAACAGAATGCTCCCTGACAGCTGGAAAAAGGTTAATATAGCATTTATTCCTAAAGAGGGATATGATTTGACTTTAACAAGAAACTAACAAGAGCCATGATGGCACATTGCTTAGAATGTAGTATTGCAGGCTAACTCTGCCCACTACCAGCAGTTTGATTCTCACCAGCTCAAAGTTGACCCAACCTTCCGTCCTTCCGAGGTCGGCAAAATGAGGACCCAGATTGTTGGGGGCAATATGATGATTCTCTAAACCACTTACAGAGTGCTAAAAAACATTATAAAACTGTATACAGGTAGTCCTCAACTTACAACCATTTGTTTAGTAACTCTTCAAAGTTACTACAGTCCTGAAAAAAAGTGATTTATGACCATTTTTCACACTTATGACCATTGCAGCATCCCCACAGTCACATGATCAAAATTTAGATGCTTGGCAAGTGGTTCATATTTATGGTGGTTGCAGTGTCCCAAAATCATGTGATCCCTTTTTATGGCCTTCTGACAAGCAAAGTCAACGGGGAAGCCAGATTCACTTAACAACCATCTTACTAACTTAACAATTGCAGTGATTCACTTTACAACTGTGGCAAGAAAGGTAGTAGGGCAAAACTACCTTTTTTTGGTAGTTTACCAAAATAGGGCAAAACTCACTTAACAACTGTCTCACTTAGCAACATAAATTTTGGTCACAACTATGGTTGTAAGTGAAGGACTACCTGTATAAGTCTAAGTGCTATTGCTATGGCTGTTTCTATTGACCAATGTTGAATAATGGCTACAAATTGTTTACCATATTTGTGGCTGAAAGGTTGAAAATAATTTTACAGAAATTTATTCATGAAAATCAATGTGGGTTTTAACATAAAAGACAATTTGGAGACACTATAAAAATGTTTGGATATTCTGGAGTATTTGGGGCAACACAGTGAAAAATAAGCTGCACTGATCATCTTAGATGCAGAGAATGCCTTTAAAAATTTTAACTGGATTTTCTTGCTTAGACTTCTGGAACAAAAACCATCAGATAATTTAATTTTATGGGTAAGATTGATTGATATCCCAAAGAAAGCACAAATGATTATTAATAGAAAACTAACAAAACCTTGTGAAATTCAAAAAAGGGAAAAGATAAGAATGCCCACTGTCTCCATTCTTTTTCATTTTACTTCTTGAGGTAGTGACATAAGACAAGATGTGAGAATTGTGGGACTAAAGATGTTCATCCAATTACCAATGAAGAATTTAGCAGCGAAGGAAAAGCTTTCTTAAATAAAAATCTTCAAAATGAATTGTGGGTGGAGCCTTATAACGCACTAGACAAAAAGATTGAGGACAGTGAATTTATGTCAGGGAGAAAGAAGGCCAGCCAACGGAAAAACTGAGGCAGTTGTGCAGAACCTGATCATTGTGAGCTGATGATGAGGATGACTGATTATTCCTACCTTTTGATTTACCATGTTTTTGTTTCAAAGAATAGTAAGTAATACTTCGGGAGGAAAAATACATTGTTTAAGCAAAGGCACCATTTTGTATATTAGGGCAGAGTCAAAATTTGCAACCTAGAGACTGAAATAGGCAGCGAGAAAAGAGAGATACAACTAGTCCATTAACAGAGCATCTGTAGCTCAGCCTCTGAGGATAGTTTAGGCCTAACTGTCTATATTGCATATGCTAGCGGGATGTGATCAGCATTGTGAAACTTAACAAACAAGATTCATTAGGCTGTTCATGTATAAATGGCACCAGAATTCTGAAGCTAAGAAATTTCCTTGTTAATTCAAATCAATAGGACAATGTATCTATATATCTCTATCTCTATCTCTGTCTCTGTCTCTGTCTCTGTCTCATACCTATCTGTCTGTCTGTCTGTCTGTCTGTCTGTCTGTCTGTCTGTCTGTCTGTCTGTCTCCAAATAAGAAAAACATGAGGGATATATATTGACAGACTTCTTGGGAAAGCTATTATTTGGTTCCAAAACTTTTACTTTTGTTCTGAAATGCTTATTTATTCTGAAATGCTTCCTTTGGAATGGGGTTTCTGTCTTAATTCAATTACGCAACTTAATTCAAAACTTGAACTAGAAACTTTTGGCTTTAGGCCGTGGTGAAAACATCCAAATCAAAGGGTTCATTTAACATCTATGAGGCCCAGGGCATAAATTCAATTCATACAGTATGGAGGTGATCTTGAGAGCTTCTGTCAATACAACATTTTTTGAAATGCCAGTTGAATAATTCAAAAGTTTCCAAACAAGGAAAGTTATGCAATATTAAGGACATCCCAGCTACAGTAGCTTTGATTCATTCTGCCTTGAATTATAACAATTTTTCAAAAATAAAACCAATCTACTAAACAGATGGAACATGGAGGAAGATAAACTGCTTTGGTTTTCTTCTTGAGAGGTCGGTAATAAGCACATTTTGCTGTTATTGCCAGGCAAAAATTCTTTCCTTGCTAGCCTTTTTTCAACACATGCATGCCCATACACACGGAAGTACACATACACAGCAGTGGCCTCAGCATGTTCTGGTGGTTGCCTGTCAAGAGATATGTTTCATTATGATTCAGAGGCGATATATCAAAATAACAAAGTCTTCCAGCTGAATATTTGATTGCGGGTGTGGGAGGGGCTAGCACTGTTGTGGAAGAAAATGGGTGGGAGAATCCCCCTTTTTTCAGATACATATTAGTGATACTGTGTTTCCCCGAAAATAAGACCCTGTCTTATATTTTTTTGAACCCTGAAATAAATGCTTGGCCTTATTGCCATGCGCTCAAAAGCCCGATTGGACTTATTATCAGGGGATGTCTTATTTTGGGGAAAACAGGGTAGTTTTTGAGATAAAACACCAGGTTCTACTTACAACACTGGTAGCCTGCATTTTGCTCACTGCTCCTCCTGTGTAATACACTAATCTGTTGGGAAACAACAAGAGAAGGGGGTGCTACCATTTTTGGTAGGAAAGGGCTCTAGATCAAGCATCCAGATGTGGCTAAATGTCAGCTCCCAGAAGCCTCAGCAAAGAAGACCAATGGAAAGGGTTAATGAGGGTTGAACCCCATAACATCTGGAGAGCTGCCCTTTTCTCAATAGAGTGAAACATGATTGCAGGCACTTAAAAAGAGGGTTGCCAAGAGGCCTTGTGCTCACCTCACTTCCTGCAAATGTGGGCTCCAGACCATTTTTCTGCACTGCTTTTCAGTGTTGTATATCCCTCCTTCTGTTGGTTTAAATGCTACTGTCTGGTTTGCCTGGGAAAATGAGAAAAATGGTGCCTTAGAGGACTGCTTAAAAAGCTGTTATCCAAGCATCTCAGATCAGAGAGCATTGTCCTAAACCAGTTTACAGTCAACCCAACAGAAGCAAAGGAGGGGACCAGTTTAAGGGTATAGTCTGGACATGTCCCAAGGCCCCAAGCAATCTTTATACACCTACTGTAAATAAATGAAGGTATTATTATTTAATTGAAACAGTCTCAGACTGTTTTACATTATAACAAGTATCTATTTTAACCTTGCAAAGTAGGAACGGTGTTCAGTTTTAAAACAGGCTTTATTAAAGAGAGATGTTGGTTTAGGTCTGAGGTTATGCCCTAAACCTTGGACAGACCCCATTGCCCCAAAGTTATATTACCAAAAATGCAAAATTCATCCTAGCCAAGTCACTCAATAGCCTTAACAAATCTATCACAATCTACATCTCATAGAGTCAGATTGACAGCCATCAAGCAGCAGTTTTTGCTGGCAGGTTTTAAATATAATTTACTTTGGCCAGTCTTGAGGTGGGAAACATTGCTTGCTTGTTTGATTTACTTGCTTATAGAATTTCTAGACCACTTCAGCCTTAAGAGTCTCTTAAGCATTTTACAAAAGAGCAATAGTGACCTACCCAACCAAGTAATAAGATGCAATAAAATAATTGACATTCCTGCCACTTCCAGTCTGCCACTTCCAATTGTACAACAGCTAGGTTCCAAAGGACTTGTGGAACAACTAAGTTTTTAGCAATTTCTAAAAGGCCAAAATAACTCCGTTGCCTTGGTGGGAGGAAGCTGTTCCGTAGCCAGAGATCCCCCAGAGAAAATGCCCACTTTTAAAAACTCTTTCTTTCTCATCTTTCTTTATGGGGCCTTCAGCAGACATTCTCGTTTAACTCAGATTGGGCAAGTAGCCGCTATCGACGATAAGCATACTCAAAGATACAGATTCATTTCTCTAGAAATTCATAAGACTTTTAATTCTTTGGAATAGGCATAATTCTTTGCAGTTCTGTCTGCTTTTGGCTTCGGAAAAGGTTTTTCTATCAATTCTAAACTGCCAATATAGCAGAGCTGAGGCTGCGTTTAGAATCAATGGCAATCATCACTCACCGATAATACTACAGTGAGGAAGCAGACAATACTCATATTTGCCATTTCTTTTTTTTTTTTTTTTTTTTTTTTGCAAAAGCAATTGAGCAGTTTGCTGAATTTATGGCTGATAATACTTCAAAGGGAGTTTTCATCAACAATATTGAATACAAAATAACCTTATTTGCTGATAACGCTGGATTTTTTTTTTTTTTAATCTTGTAAGAGCTGCAACCTTTTTGCTTGCTCAGCTTTCTTTCTTTTCAGAAAAACTCCTGGATTAAAGGTCAACTGCAACAAATCTGATTTAGGGTAAATCTGCACAGCAGCCTAAGCTGCTTCTCTCCCTTGTTTCCAAGTATTCCTGAAGTTGACTTTCAGAATTTCAGATTGCCAGAAAGCTGGGCTGGTGCTCCCACTGAAGTTTGGCCACTGCAAAGCCTGACTAGTTATTCCCTTCTTGCTCTTCTTATTTATGCAAAAGGGCTAGCCTCCCTCGCTGGCCTCTGGACACAAATCTCACAGTGCCTACCTTTTCATTTTAAGGTCAGAGCTTCTTATTAATCTCTGTGCCTTTAGTTATTGTGTCAGAGTTCGTTGCAGAAATTAAATCCAGAAAGCACACACAGGTAAACTGATTCAGCAGGATTCATTAACTTCTTTATATACATATAATACATGAAGATAAATGTACAATACCAATATAGATTCTTCTTCTATACGTAGTAGCAGTTACAAACAAAACACAAGGCAGGAGAGAACAGTTAGTTTCATTTCAGCAGAGCAGACAAGTTTCAGTTTTTCTGCACAGACTCAGAAGCTGCAGACTAAGATACACCCTGGCTCCAGTCTGTCTCCCATCCCAAACAGCCCTCATTGGCTGATTTAGTTACCATGTCCTATTCCAGTTGATGAATATACTCTGACATATTGATTGATTTTTATCCCGCCCTTATTGCTTTCTAAGTAACTCAATCTGGCGATATTCCTTCCTCCTCCTATTTTCCTCACAGCAAGTGCCCTGTGAGGTAGGTGGGGCTGAGAGAAAGTGAACTCAGAGTCTCTTGGTGTAGTGCAGTGGTTAGAATGCAATATTTCAGGCTAACTCTGCCAACTGCCAGCAGTTCAATCCTGACTGGCTCAAGGTTGACACAGCCTTCCATCCTTCCGAGTTCGGTAAAATGAGCATCCAGATTGTTGGTGGCAATATACTGATTCTGTAAAGCCCTAACAGAGAGCTGTAAATTTCTATGAAGTGGTATATAAGTCTAAGTGCTATTGCTATTCTAGGTCAGCATCTTAATCATTACACCAGAGTGACCTTTTGCTGTTACAGATGTTTCCCATTACGGATGCCTTCATACCTCCTTCTTAGTTCCCTATTTTGACATGAATGCAAATTCTTTTATTGTTTTCTCTTTTATTTCCCTTACCTGAAATAAGGGAACTGATTATTTCTTCATTCATACTTCCCGTATCAGATCCATGTAACTCTGCAGCAAGGAAGCATTTCAGAGAGAGTTCAACTTCAGTTCAACTTCAGAGAAGCAAAGTTTGTGGCTTTCTTCCAATGTGTTTCTGTTGCAAGTTAAAGATTTGGGAAGGAGAGGCTGGGAAGGAGGGTCAATATTGCGGACAGGGAGTGAGAAAATAAGGGGAACATACTTCATTCAACCTGGGCAAAAAACTGAGAGAGTGCCCACTGGGAAGTTCCGAAAAATCTGGCTTTTCCAGAATGTAAGAAAGTAAGTTTAGTCTAATGCAGCGGTGTCAAACTGGCGGCCTGCGGGCCGGATGCATCATACACAGGCCACGCCCACCCCAGCTCCATGAATGGGAAAAACATCGGGAAACGTCATGTAATGGCAATGCGACACCGCGACTTTGACACCCGTGGTCTAGTGGTTAAGGCACCAGGCTAGAAAGCTGGAGATTGTGAGTTCAAGTCTGACTTAGCCAGGAAAGCTAGCTGGGTGACTTTCACACACTGTCAGCTGAGTCTACCTCACAAGGTTGTTGTTGTGGGAGAAATAGGAGGAGGAAGGTGTTTGTTCACCGCCTTGTATTATTATTTGTAAACCTAATAAAGGACTGAGTGGCAGGATGAAGTTTAGATGGGGTGAGAAGCAGACAAGGAAAGGTCATTGATTTAATTGTTCAACTGCAGATTTATTTTTTATTTTTAAATGGAAAGTGGTTGCCAGTGGACAACATAGAAGCCTGGAAGGCCAGATCGATTGTCCAGGAGAGTCCTCAGCTTCTGGAAAAGGGAAGGCATGATAGGTGCTGCAGCTAATAGGAGCTCGGACTGCTAGTAGAGTGGAAGGAAATAAAGGTAGTTCCTGATTTACGACCATCATTGAGCCCAAAATTTCTGTTCTTAAATGAGACATTTGTTAGGGTTAGGGTTTGCTTCATTTCATGATCTTTCTTGCCACAGTGGTTAAGTTTTAATTATTATGATTAAGCTCTGCTGGCTGAGGAATTCTGGGAGTTGAAGTCCACAAGTCTTAAAGTTGCCAAGTTTGGAGACCCCCGAACTACAGCTTCAAAACAAGGCAGGGGCTTTGCAATGGTCTGGAAGTGAGTGAGGATGAAGTCACACATCCCTGTATTAAAAAAAAATCAGTGGGCAGCCCCGTGAAACAAAAAAGTTCAGTTTCTCCAGCTTAATGCTTACATTTTAATTTTTAAAATATTTGTCTATACACCTCACAAAATTTATTAACCGATCAGTAACAAGAAATGACAAAATATTAGTGGCTAAAATTAAATGGGATCATAAATCATGGTAAACATCACATTTATCCCTTTAGGCCATGCAGCGTCTATAACAATGCAAATGTTGCTGTTCTTATTTCTTCTTTTCCTTTTTTTGTTTTGAAAAGAAATGGAAACCGTAGCAGTTTCATAATGCTTTTTTTCTTTTTCCGGGGTGGGGGAAGGAATTCAAATGTTTGAAGTCAATTTGGGCAGAGAGAAACATTTTGCCAGACCTAATATTAGTACATAATATCTGCTGCTTCTCACTGATAGTATCTCTAAAGTAACAATATATCAGGTTTCAAGACCTCCCTAGAACATATCAAGCTGTTATGGATTCCCATTTTAAGTTTCCTCTAAGTCTTTTATAATTATCCACAAATAACTTTTTATACAACTGTCCTTGGGGATAGTTACAACTGTTTCCTTCATTGCTAGACACTGTAATACACAGTTTGCCTACTGCCTCCCACCCCCCAATCAACTTTAGACTTTTATCATATTTTATGTATTTGTTTGTTTGTTCATTTATTCATTCATTTATATTTATTATTTATATATTTATATTTCACCTTTCTGGATTGCCCATGTCCCTCAAACTAAGCCTGAGGAACATTTAAAAAAAAAAACTGCCATATTATCATTCAACTTATTTAACTAAATGATTTATTTATCTGTTATACACTTAAGTGACTAATGCTACATTTGGAGAACAGTAGACTCTAAGGTGGAATGGAAAACAGATTTGGACATGACACTTTCTCCTCCCCAAGAGACATAACCGGTATTAGTGGGATTGGCTGCCATCAGAACTATTTTTGTTCTTTTCTTTCTTTCTTTTTCTTTTTTTTTAAAGCTTTCCTTAGAATTTAATACCATTGGCTTAAATGGTGATTTCACATTAACCCAGCGGTGAAATCAGTGGTGGGTTGCTACCGGTTTGCCCCGGATCGGGCGAACCGGTAGCGGTGACAGTGGCGGCAGGAGACTCCGCCCACCCACCCGGACGCCTCTGCACATGCACAGAAGTGTTGTGCGCATGCGTGAGCACGCACGCATCCACGAGCGAACCAGTAGCGACAGGATTTGAAACCCACTACTGGGTGAAATCCAGCCGGATCTATCCAGCTCGTGCGAACCGGTAGCACCAGTGGCGGGAGGCTCCGCCCACCCACCAGGACGTCATTATGTCCCATTTTTGTCCCTGTGCGCATGCGCAGAAGGCTCCGCACATGCGCAGAAGAGGCGCACATGTTCCCATTCCCGAACCACTAGTGAAGGTAAATCGATTTCACCGCTGCATTAACCCCTAGGTTGAAGAGGCTGGGGAGGAATTTTCACACAAATGTGGTTCACAGACCTAACAGTGTCTATATTTCAGAAAACAGCTCTCCACATTTTTGTCAGATACCCCAAAGCAATCTCTTACGTCTTGTCTAGCATTAATTTTCCCTGAAGTTCTCAAGAACGGTAATGCTGCTTTGATGCAAAAAGCTGAAGTAGAGAACACAGCTTGAAAAGACACTTCTGAACCTGTGTTGTCTAAATCAGGGCCCCCCCCAACCCCTTGGGCCATGGGCCACTACCGGGCCACGACCCGTTCAGAACTGGGCCCTGGAAGCAGAGGGCGAGCACGTGTGTGTCTGCAGCTCGTGCAGTGGGCAGGCCAGCACATGCATGCAGCTTCAGTTGTGCAAGCTGCGGGCATGTGTGCCTGCCACTTGTGCAAATGGAGCTGTTGTGCTCACCCGCCACTCATGTGGAGCCATCCCCTGCCCCCCTCCCCCCGCCCAGTCCGCAAAGTTGGAAAGGTTTGAGACCACTGGTCTAAATGGCTCCCATAAGGAATAATGTCTCACTGAAAAAAGCCAGCTGGAGGACCTTGGATCAATCCCTCTCTTTCAGTCCAAATTAAGGCAGGATATAAACAAACAAACCAATAGACTTCAAGGAACTGCAATGGGGGAAATGAAGTTGCCAAAAAGAGTTTTCTTTTTGTTGTATTAATGCTAAGTTAAACATGTTTTCTTCATTCCCCAAAGATCCAGCTATTCTTTTGAAGAGAGCCATTCCAGGATTAAACAGTTGTAAGAGAAGAGGGACAAAAGGGTCCCCATTTTTTATGTATAGGTTTTTCAGCAGGTGGTTAAGTAGTTATTAAGTAATTTATGATGAGCCTTGATTGCCTGAAACTAATTATTGTGCTTTGGAATGCTATTCATACCTACGTTTTGTCATATAAGTGCTTCCAAAAGCCAGGATGGTCTAGTCCAGTGATGGCTAACCTTTTTGCCGTCGCATGCCAAAAGCGGGGGGAGTACGGGTGTGTGTGTGTGCCCACACTCATAATTCAATGCCTCACATATATGCGCGACAGCCCCCCCCCCCCCCGCACGTACACACTTTTGGGATGTGATGGCAAAAAGGTTACCGGTGGGCCTGGTAGGCCTGTTTTTCACCCTCCCCAGGCTCCAGAAGCTTTCTTGGAGCCTGGTGAGGGTGAAAACAGCCTTCCCCACCCCTCCAGAGGCTGGAAACGGCCCATTTTCTGACTTCTGGGGGGACCAGAAGACCTAAAAACCAGCTGGCCAGCACGCGGATGTGCGCTAGAGCTGAGCTAGGGCAACGCTCTCATGCCCACAGATATGGCTCCGCATGCCACAAGTGGCACGGGTGCCATAGGTTCGCCATCCCAGGTCTAGTCAGTGTGTAAAAAAATATACATCCATCCATGTATACATATATATTTGATGATTGCCATAAGCACTGAGGGGATCTGCAATTCTGTTTTCAAATACTTTTACAAGGTTTTAAAAGAATGCTTTAGGCATTCTTCCAGCATGAGAGTGATATTTTAGCAGTTTCACAGAAAGCGGAAAATCCAAGGAAGGTATTGCATTATACAACTCCTCCTTGGCATTTCTTGCTGCATTGCTTTTCGTTTTACAAGTAGTCCTCAACCTATGACCACAATTGAGCCCAAGATTTGTGTTGCTAAGTGAGAAATTTGTTAAGTGAGTTTTGCCCCATTATATGACTTTTGGCTGTTAAGTGTGGAAAAATGGTCAGAAAATGGTCACCAAAGGGGATCACATGACCCCCCCGGGACACCGCAACCGTCATAAATATGAACCAGTTGTCAAGCACCCGAATGTAAATCACATGAGCCTGGGGATGCTGCAATGGTCATTAGTGTGAAAAATAGTTGTGTCACTTTTTTTAGTGCCGTTGTAACTTCAAACAGTCATTAAGTGAACTGACTATCTGTATTTAATTGGTAGAATATGGAGAACTGCAGCTTCAAAAGTGCAAAATTTTCTTGAATTCAAAAAAGGAAGGACGCAACAATATGTTTCCCTCAGTGGTGAAATCCAATTTTTTTTACTACCGGTTCTGTGGGCGTGGCTTGGTGGGCCTGGTGTGGCTTGGTGGGCGTGGCTTGGTGGGCATGGCAGGGGAAGGATACTGCAAAATCTCCATTCCCACCCCACTCCAGGGGAAGGATCCTGCAAAATCCCCATTCTCACCCCAGTCCTGGGGGAAGGATATTGCAAAATCTCCATTCCCACCCCACTCTGGGGCCAGCCAGAGGTGGTATTTGCCGGTTCTCTGAACTACTCAAAATTTCCGCTGCCAGTTCTCCAGAACCTGTCAGAACCTCCTGGATTTCACCCCTGGTTTCCCTTTTTTCACTGCAAAGATAAAAGGTAAAGGTTTCGTTTGCCAGTCAGGTGCAACTCTAGAGGGTGAGGCTCATCTCCGATTCACAGCTAAACAGCCAGTATTGTCTGAAGACACTTCCATGGTCATTTGGCTGGCATGTCCACAGGTAGTCCACAGCTTACAATAGTTCCTTTAGTGACTGTTCGAAGTTACAATGGCACTGAAAAAGTGACTTATGACCATTTTCATGCTTATGACCGTTGCAGCATCCCCATGGTTTACATTTGGATGCTTGACAGCTGACTCACATTTATGACAGTTGCAATGTCCCGGGGTCTTGTGATCCCTTTTTGCGACCTCCTGACCAGCAAATGGGGAAGCCAGATTGACTTAACAACTGTGTGACTTAATTTGACAACTTCAGTGATCCACTTAACAAATGTGGCAAGAAAAATCGTAAAATGGGGCAAAACTCACTTAACAAATTTCTCACTTACCAACATAAATTTTGGTCTCGGTTGTGGTCGTACGTTGAGGACTATCTGTATATGCTAAAGGCACATGGAACACCGTTACTTTTCCATCAAAGTGCAAAAGTTATTTATCTACTGCATGCTTTTGGATGGCTAGATTGACAAGGGATGGGGCAAGAAACGGGAGCTCATGCCATCATGACCTTCTTAGGTCTTGAACTGCTGACCTTCCGGTTGACAAGCCCAGTGTCTTAACCACTTCATTTAAATATCAGAATATTTCCTCTTTTTTTCTGCATAAATGAGGAGGCCTTTCACTGGAAAAATGTGTCTTAAAATATCTTGGACTTCGTTGCATAATAACCCAAGGAGATATAATCATATTATGGCCATATTTTAATGATCCAAATATTTACAGCCAATCTTATTATAGTTAAGCATTACATTTATGCTGTGCTAATAAAAGTGTTTGATGAAAACATCATGAACCAAAAAAAATTGGTATGATTCTATGATCCATTCCAACATTAGAATTTCATGTCCTAGAAGTGAGACCTTAATACATGTTTCATTTGTCCCAAAAGTGCTTTTTCAAAAGGCAACTGGAGTTTATTTTTTCCTTGGAAACGTGCTTCATTTCTCATTAAGACCAATGAAAAATTGATCTGCCTAACTTAAATCAGTGGTGGGTTCCTCCTGGTTCCGCCGATAGCGGAACCAGGTAGCGGTGACCGGTAGCGGTGATGATATGACATCACTGAACCAGTTCTGCCCCCCCCGGTTCCCCGCCCCCCCACCTCCCGCGTTATTCTTACCTTTTATTTGGCCCCACCCCCAATCTATTGCTGCCTCCTGAATCCCAGCTGATGGCTAGAGGGAAAAAAACTGTTTAAACTCTTGCCTCAGAGCTTCAAAGGGCTGCCCTACAGCTGATCAGTGTTAAAGGAAAACAAATGAGTAGACCGGTGCCTGCAAAAATAAATGAGTAGATCGGTACAGCTCTGCAAGCAGTTAAAAGCCTGGTAGACTAGTACCTCTGCTAAATCCTAAATAATTATCACATGACCATCAAGCCATGCCCACAAAATAAGCCACGCCCACAGAACCGGTAGTAAAAAAAATTTAGGACCCACCCCTGATTTAAATGCCAGGTTACACCCAAAAGAAACAACTGCTGTAGTGAATATTAGTGTTTGATGTTATCCAGCAATGTTCTCTGAAAACCTGCTTGAAGACAGAATAATGGTTGCAAGGCTGATAAATATAACACTCCTACTGCCGGTTCTGAATAAATGATGGGACTGTTATTAACAAGGAAATGTCCAGATTCACATTAGGTTCATAACCTGAACAGCACGGGACAAAGTATCTTGGATTTGAAGCTCTTTTTACCCAAGTCAATTATTGAAAGTTTTCATCAAAGGCAGCACTGCATAGAATACACTGTACTAATTAAGACTGGTAGTTATGAAAGCTGGAATCAATTTCATAAGAGGAGGAAAGAGCTTTTTCATTCATTAAACTTGAGAAATACTTCACCTATTCTTCCTTTTCTAGGGCTCAGCTTCAAGCAGCATCTCAATTCATCTGAACTGAACAAGTCACGATATCTTGAAATATTTCTGAAAATGCACCTAACATCGCTCCTTTTGTTTCTATGGCACAGTGCCCTATTTCTCCTCAAAGTTTTGTCTTCCAAAGTAACCATAAAGAACAGTGTACACATATAAAAAAACAAATATATTCAAAACAATCTACTCCACAAGAGCCACACAACTGAAGCCAGAGAAGGTGCTCCCCAGCAGAATCTATAATTAGCAAGTTTGAAGGCAGCCTAATCATTTGCAGCATCTGTCATTTGCACTTTTCAGTCCCTTCACCTCCAGAATTCTGTCTTTTCTTCCAGCAGTCAGTGCTGATTAAACTCAAAAGTAACATTCAGTTGTTGAGACAAAAGTTAATATTCAAGGACAGACAGTCTAGAAATGCAGGGAAAAATGACAGAGGACGAGCATGGACGAGCTGAGCTGATTACAAATGCTAGAAGAGAGATGGAAAACATGACTCTCCAAAGCTATGAGTATTTATTTATTTATTTATTTATTTATTTATTTATTTATTTATTTATTTATTTATTTATTTATTTATTTATTTGATTTATATGCCGCCCTTCTCCGGAGACTCAGGGCGGCTTACAATGCTTTTTTTGTATATACCTGCTTAGTAGGGCTTTCGCCCCCCACCCCAGTGGTGTTCTTTTTTATACAAAGTCTTGCTTACAATATTGCTTAGCACATTGTAAACCGCCCTGAGTCTCCGGAGAAAGGCGGCATATAAATCAAATTAAAAAGAAAAAAGTCAGTTTATTGCCCCCAAAATCTGGGTCCTCATTTTACCTACCACGGAAGGATGGAAGGCTGAGTCAACCTTGAGCCTGCTGAGATTTGAACTCGCAGTAATTGCAGGCAGCTGGCAGCTAAGTGCTACTTAACAGCACTTTAGTCCGCTGCACCACCAAGGCTCCTTGAATATAAGGAGACGTTCTAACCAAATCCAGAGGAGGAACTGAACTGCGGCTTGAGCACTGCAGTTGATTTTTTAACCTCCTTCCTCCATGTTCCGTACCATGTCAGTTATGTTCTGTATCCAATAGGCAAGAACAAACAGTGGAGCTCTCCAGAGTTTTGCTGAACTCTTCATCCCGGGCCTTGAAGAAACAAATAATTCACTAGGGACACTAATGGGGGAATAATCTCAATAAGGATGATCCCTATTCATGCTAAGGAATATCTTCCTTTCCAACTTTTTTTTTGAGGGGGAGGGGAGGTGGATTGTGTGTTTTTTATTTTGCACATTTAGTTATTTGTAGCCCCATGGATGTTTTATGACCAAAGTAGGAATGAAGAAGCAATTTCCATATTTCCCTGTTGTAGAAAAACCTTCAGAATGTCAACATAATTTCTCATTCCGATGTGTGGCGGTGCAGTGGTTAGAATGCAGTACTGCAGGCTAACTCACTACTCACTGCCAGGAGTTTGATCCTGACTGGCTCAAGGTTGACTCTCTCAGACTTCCATCCTTCCGAGGTTGGTAAAATGAGGACCCAGATTGTTGGGGGCAGTGTAAACCACTTAGAGAGGGCTGTAAGGCAATATGAAGCAGTATGTAAGTCTAAGTGCTGTTGCTATTGCTATCATTCACAGTTGGCATCTAATGGGGTTTCTCCATAGGGAAAGAGAGCTGTGTCCAGGTAGGATGAAATTCAGCAACAGTACAGTAGGAAGGAAAGACTTCCCTCCTCAACTTTTCCAAAGGGACAGTTTTGTTTTGTTTTGCAGTTATGTAAACATGCAGTGAAGATCATTTTCATAGAGTTAAATTCTCCAAAATAGCCGTTAGCACAGAATGCTTTTTATGTCTCTCTTGGTGAGGCATCTGCATATATCAGAAAGTGCACGGGCTGTTTGTTCATTGTTATGGCAAGGAGTGATTGGAGAACCTGCACTTATTTTGCTTCTCCCATGTCCTAGTATTCATGTGCACGCCAAACGCACACTGCATGCACATGCACAGTGCACACCAAAAGGAGGCTTGGGAAAGTAAGTAGAATAGCGAGGGGGGAGAATCAGCCGTGCTGCACGATTTAACTTTGCTAGATTTCCTGCTTTCTAGCAAAGCTAAACCCCGCGGCACAGCTGATTATCGGAAATAGTGGTTCGGAGGAATCGGTAGCTTTTTTAAACTACCGGTTTGAATGAACCAGTAGTTTTTATCACTACTGGTTTGCCCGAACTGGAGCTAACCAGTAGCATTTCACCCCTGATTTAGGGGTATCCACCAGTGAAGGGGATCGAGGTGGCAGCTGCTGTAGTGCAATCAAATCTGCCATCTCAATTTTCTGAATTCCCCACTGCTTCTCTTATAGATGTGGGCTGTGAATAAAGTTCCCTTTTACGACTCTGTAGTCCATTTATTTTGGGGAGAATGGATGGAGCTGTGCATTTACTGGTTGGATGCCCTTCCTGACACCACATGGAGCTGACAGCAAATATTTTTTTCTTTGCGCCCTGAGAGAGAAACATCTCCCACTACCTAGGACTGAACTCTCAACCTTCTGAGTGGGAAGTGAGCATCTTCACCACTAGGCCACCTTACCACCCAACATGGGCTATAGTGATTAACACTCACAAATGTTGAAAAAAATAACACTGAGTACTTATTACACAAGTACACTAGACTACTGTGATAACTTTCTTTTTCTAAGTGGAGATGAGAAAAGGATAAAACGCAGAACGATCTCAAGGGAGATGAACAGATTCATAGAAAACTTGGCTCAAGACTAATTACAGCTACCTTTTCAGAATGAACATGTACTATTTCAAGAGGGCATTCAGGCTACAGCAAAATTGGATTCTGGACAAAGGTGGATGGTAGACATCTATTGTGCAAAAAATGAAACTCTTGTTTGTGGCAATGATGCATCATACTGAACTATTGAAAACATGATGTTTTGAAAAATAATTAGACACAGTAGCTATTCTGTTTTGGCCAAAATGTTGTTGATTACCATAATTCGGCTCTACACTCTGAAAAGACCATGTGCAGAATGGATATGCAGAATTGACAGATGATAAAAGTTTTAAATGAGAATTAGAATCAGGTCAGGTACAGTGAATCTTGAGTTTTAGACTGATATCTGTGCAGCAAAGGTGTAAATCCATGGCAACCAAACCAGACCACAGAACATTGCATGCATGTTTTCTTTGACAAAACCCAACAGGTAGAATAGCTACAAGTTGCATTTGAGAAAGAAAAAGACAGTTTGGATGTGAAACTCTCTTTCAAATAAAGAATTGATCCAATAGGATGTATATTCCCAGTGTATGTAAATTAAAAAATAATGGCACCAAGTAGACTGTAGGAAATACAAACTTAATCCATCTGGTTCTTTGCTTTGGGACTCGAATAGGATTATACTAGCTTTCTTAAGTAGATTTGATATCCTTTCAGCTAGGAAAAAGAGTAAGGTAGAAAGAATTAGGACAGGGGTCTGCAACCTTAAACACTCAAAGACCCATTTCCCACAGAAAAGAAAACACCGGGAGCCACAAAACCCTTCCCGTGCGTGACTATTTCTTGAGCAGCCACAAAACTAGCATATGTAGTTCTGTTTTCTTCTGAAACTTTTCTTTTCTTGGATTTATCCATGGTTGCCTACCGGGGGTTGAAAAGCTCAATAAATGGCGTACTGGCGGGTGTCACACATTGGCGGTTGTGATGTATATTTTGAGTGACAAGGATCCGCAGCAGAGGGGTGAAAGAGCCACATGCGGCTCCAGAGCCGCAGGTTGCTGACTCCTGAATTAGGACATGTGTGTTTGATACCTATTTTTCAACTTATATATGTTGATAGAAAATCTAAAAGTGAAGATTTATATTTTCAAAGGATCATTATTAGGGTTTTTACAGACTTAGTTTTCATCTGAAGGACAGAGACTATGCTGCATTCTTATTTCCTGCCATGGCAAAATTTAGAGGGGGGAGGGGAAATCTGAGCATCCTTGTCTGCCCCTTTTGTATTAACATTTTTCAAAAGCTTGAGAAGCTGTTTGTCTTAAGAAAGCTGAAGAAAGCAGCTTTCTGAATTGCAAGGCCTTCTATCCTGGGAAATAAAAACAACACCCCCCCCACACCCCCGATCATTCCAATATTCTTAATTCATAGCAGTCCTGGGCCGAACTAATCTCAGCAGCCACCGAGAAGAGCAAGCCTAGATAAAACAGAATGCCGAAGCTCAGCACGGCACCGATGGGCATCGGTGAAAAGGCCAACTAAGATCAGAATCATTTGTCAGATCATTTATGAAGCCCAGAACACAAAATCTTTGTCATCCAAACTGGGCACAATGGAGAAAAGCATGAATGCCCCCCCTCCACCTCCCAAGCTCTAAAACGAAAAGGATTACCCAATCAAATAGGCTTGATTTTTCATAGTTGAAATGTATGACAGATAAAGATGAAAACAGTCTTTGCAGACATAATTAAAACTGCACCATTGGATTAAACTTCCAAATTGTTCTTCTGCAACATTAATTCTCCCACCTCTGCAGGTTTGGTTTATTTTCCATTCCTTGTCTTGCTGAAATGACTTTTACTTATTTGTTTATTTGTTTACCTAATGATGTAAAAATGAAAGCCAGAAGGGCTGTCCTTGATCTGGATACGTCCTCTGTACACAGAGGCTGCTTTGAAGCCAGCAGATTATCTATGAGTGCTAGTATTCTAGCCATATGGATCTATTCACATGCTATATGTATGTATCTTCTCTCCCTATAGGTCCTCTTCCTCCCTTCCAATAATGAATTTAAAGGGACGATATCAGCTGAGGGTCTCCTGTGAGAATGGGTTTCGGAATGATTCAGGTAATGAGTCATGTAATAATCCCTCCATGGCAACTAGAAGAAAGTTTAGACCAAAGTTCACATACCATACAGATAGGAGGTAGTTTAAATCCTTTGAAGGTATGACTAAACTGAGAATTCTGTCCAGGAATTTCAGCAGAAGGAGGTGGCTAAGTGGACATTCAATCTATCTCAACAGGCAGGGACAGGTGGTCATGTTCACATGCTATCCTCCAATCCTTGACAAGGCAGAAAAATATGTCAGCATAAGTTGCCTTGCCGCAATGGTTGAGTGGTATTCTGGTTTCATGAATGAGGGTGATCAGTTGAGCTATCTTGATAATTTTAAGACAGAACAAATTAAGGAAAGCAATTATAGGTTGTGAACTAATGACATTTAGTGCCCATTTAAAGTTACAACGGCACTGAAAGAAGGGATTTATGACCATTTTTTGCACATTTACAACCGTTGCATCATCGTCATGGCCACTTAATCAAAAGTCAGACATTTGGTAACTGACTCATATTTATGACAGTGGTAGTGTCCCGCTTTTTGCAACCTTCTGACAAGCAAAGTCAATGGGGAAGCCAGATTCAACAGAGTTGTTTAGTCTAGTGAAGGACAGTACATCTGTATTGAAAAAACAGATCCAGCACCTTTCTAAAACAGCTTTACATACACACACACACATACACACATACATACACACACACACACACAAGCTGGCCAGTATTTTGGCCAGCTTGACACAAAACACTTCTTTAAAACTGAAACAAGCTAAAGGCAAGTTTAAAATGGCTCAACTGTGTTGAGAGAATAAGACAAAGGCAACATCATGATGATAGTTCATGTAAAAGTGGACGTTGATCTATATATTTTTGTGACTGCCTGAATCAGGAAAGATTGGACCCAGGTCACCAATTTTGTTTGATTATTATTTATGTTTACTATTGTAATCAAATAAGCTCCAGGTGTTTTCACATATTATTTGATCCTTCTCATATTATTATTCTATCCTTCCATCCTTCACTTCTCCTTCTTTAAATAACATATATACAGTACTGGGAAATTTATTTATTTATTTATTTATTGGTTCGATTCATATGCTGCCCTTTCTCCGGAGACTCGGGGTGGCTTACAATGCGTTAAGCAATAGCCTTCATACTTTTGTATATACCTGCTTAGTAGGGCTTTTGGCCCCCCCTAAGTGGTGTTCTTTTTTATATAAAAGTCATCTTATTTATATAAAATCAGCTTATTGCCCCCCACAATCCGGGTCCTCATTTTACCTACCTCGAAAGGATGGAAGGCTGAGTCAACCTTGAGCCTAGTGAGATTTGAACTTGCAGTAATTGCAGGCAGCTGGTGCTACTTAATAGCACTTTAGAATCTGGATGATTCTAACAGCCTGTTAGAATCAGCCTGTTTTTTGCAGGCTGTCATTTTATTCTTATTAAAATTCCTGTTTTATTCTTAATTTTAAAAATACCTTAAAATATTTTATTCTTATTAAAAAGAGCCAAGGTGATGCAGTGGTTAGAATGCAGTACTGCAGACTACCTGCAATTTAGCAGTTTGAAACTCAGCAGGCTCAAGGTTGATTCAACCTTCCATCCTTCCGAGGTTGGTAAAATGAGGAGCCAGATTGTTGGGGGCAATAGGCTGACTCTGTAAACCGCTTAGAGAAGGCTGTAAAGCACTGTGAAGCAATATATAAGTCTAAGTGCTATTGCTATTGCTATCTACAGCTATCTTGGGTCAGTGTTTAAGCAGCTACCATTATGTTTTTGGTCTATGGAGGCATTCTTTGTCTATTGCAGTGTTTCTCAACCTGAACAACTTTAAGATGTGTGACTGGGAAATTCTGGGAGTTAATGTCCACACATCATAAAGCTGTCCAGGTTGAGAAATTCTGATGCCATCATTTTGAAAGAAGAAAATTGTGCAACAGAGCAGTACTTTAGAAGCTAGCAGTGTTAGCTTAAAAATGAGGAAAAAATAAAAAATGAAAATGCCCCAATCCTTTATATTTCCCCTTGACTTTATTTATTGATTAAAGAAACTACCCAACTCACCCGTAGGTGACTCAAAGCAGCTTACAATATTAAAAAAATTTAAAAGATCCACTATGTAATAAAACTATTTAAAAAAAAAAAAAAACACCCATCCCACTCTCCCACAGCAGGAACTTTCTTCAAATATTTGCTTTCAAACTTTTATCTGAAAGTAACAAGTGAAGTCCAGCCCACCAAGAGAGAACAGAAGCAAATCCATGCAGGTTTATTTAATCTGTTGCTTCTGTCTGCATTGAATATGTTGCCAGGGAATGTTTAAATCTGTAAAGGAGCCAGTAGGGAGGGATGGGCCAGTCTAATGCATAGCTGAATTTGCCTGACCCTTGATCAACAGAAATAAGATATGGGGTTTGATTGCTAACCCGAGATCTACCCATTTTGATCCTACCAGAGATCTACCTATTTTGTTTTAGGAAGGCCTCTCATTTCAACCCTTGCTTTGCTTGAGAAATTAGATACACCAATAAATCATGCCCAAACTTTTGCATAGTTTCTGCTGCTATAACATTGTTTTGGTTATGATTTATAGCCCCTGCTCATTTAATATTTAAATTTGAGATATTGTTTTTATCTAATATTTCAAAAGGAGTATTTAGTATTAGATTATTTGATTTCCACTGAAAATTCATAGAAGAATCATGAGGTTGTCTGAGAAGGTTTTTAAATTTAGCCAAGCTCCATCCTAGAAACAGCCTCTAAGTTAGGCACTGATTTGCTGTGGCTTCAGCATCCTATATAAATAAATATTTTTTTCACTACTATGAATTGGTGCTATACCGATTATTGATTTTCATATAGGAAATGGGACATTCCTGAATGTTTGAAGTTGCATTTAGTCACTGAAAATTCATGCTAGGTTAAATTGGATTTGAACATGAAAACATTTGGCATCACAAAGATTCAGTGGCTATATTACTGTGTCTGCAGCATGTATAGCTAGTTTTGTTTGCTCCTAAGGAATATCAGTGGATCAGGATGATTATTTTGAGTAAGATCCCTTTCAGAGTTTTAATAATCCTGCTACTGAAATACATTCAGTATATATGCTGTTCAGAACTTTTCAACTCAAGGAAATTTTCTTGGTCTTGGTTTAGCAAATGTCATGGGAGCCGCCTAGTGGTCATTTTGTAAAACTACATAGAACAAATTAAATAAGTATTCAAATGCTCCTTGGAACATTTGACCAACAGTCCCATCTGTTTGGGTGGGTGGTTTTATGTTTTATCTGTTTTTTATATGTTTGGCTTGTTGTTTTTTGTTTTAAACACTACACAGAGTCCATTGCAGTTTGGTGACTATAATAAATTAGCTTGGGGTGAAAATAAAAGCAACAGACGGGTCTATCGTTCTTTCCTTTTATCAAGAATCTCTTTTGATTTTGTTTTTTTTCCCCCTGAATAAAAAGCAAGGAAATTGAAAATGTGAATACAAAAATCTGAAATCATGAAAATCAAGACAGAAAACTGATTGCATTCTCTAACCGTTGCTGTTTTGTTTGCCCTTAGCCTTAGTTTTTATAGAGCCCTAAATTTCAACAAAACAGGGTGTGAAAAACCCTAGTCAGAATCCACTATATCTCCTTGCCCTTTTCTTAATTTTGCCTCCATTTCGGCATCCAAACCAGCATTTCACAACTGGATGCCCCCCCCCCCGGCCCCAATTGACATGAGCAATTCCTCCTTTCATAAATTTCATAATGTTCTTGCAATTACCTCATTTATTTGACATTTTATTCCACCACCAAACAAAATCGTTTGGTGTGCATTTCAGTAGAAGTCCACAGTAGTTCTCGACCTGGTATCCTCTAATTCAGGGGTGTCAAACTCGCCGCATTACGTTGCCGTCACATGATGTATCGTGACATTTTTCCCCTTCACAGAGCTGGAGTGGGCATGGCCCAGGGGTCGGTTCTATTTACCTTTACTACTGGTTCGCAATGGGGTCGCACGCGCGCATGCGCAGAAGCATTTTAATGACATCGGGGTCGGTGGGCGGAGCCTCCCGCTGGTTTTACTACCAGTTCTATAGAACCAGTGCGAACTGGGGGCAATCCACCACTGGTGTGGCCTGTGCGTGTCGCATCCGGCCTGTGGACTGCCAGTTTCACACCCCTGCTTTAGATATTTTGGGAATTATAGTCCAACCCAGTTAAAGGACCCTTCAAGAAGACTTATACGTTTGTTTTTGAATTCACATCCAGCTCATCTTATGAAATTCAGCTGTTTTGAAAGTCAACTCAATATTTTCCATTGTAAATGAATGATTTACTTATATTTAGGGACATGATTTGTCTTGAAAAGTTATATTAAGTAATGCTACATTTGAATTGTTACGGGTTATTGACCAAACCTTCACTTTTGTCCTGAAGTATATTAACACTAAAGTTATATCTTAAGGAATGCTTTGCTGAAAAATTTATATAAGCTTATAAAGAATGTTTTGTTGAAGAATAAATATAAACTTGTGGGTTATAAGGAAAATATAAGTGGTGCAAGGGTTGAGGGAAGGTTTTCACAATATTTTTTATAGATATCAAATAGTGAAGATGTTATTTGATTATAAGTAGTGGATTTGTAGAGAATAAAATGAATATGTTTATGCAAAGCTATTAAGTAAGGAATGTTTCTAGGAAGAGTCAATATGAGTTTATGGGGTAAAAAGTAAAAATAAGGTTTTTACAATATAATTTATTTGAGATTGGTTAAAATATTTTGTTAATGTGTTAATGTGTTAATATATGTAAGGGTTGGAGATGTGATGGTTAATTGTAATTGGGTTCTGATTGTGCAATGCTGGAAGAAAGAAGACTTGCTTATTATTGAAGAATTGGTTTAAATAGTTATATTCAGATAGGAACAAGGGGAGTTAAAGTGTAAAAGGGAGATAAATCTATAGATAGTTAGTTTATGTTTTTTTTAATATGTTTGTTAAATGCTATATCCTGTATTTGCTCTGGGAAGTCCGGGTGGGGAGAGGGTTGGGGCAGGAGGGGGGAGGAGGGAAGGGAAAATATGTTTAAAATTTTTAAAAACTTTTTAATAAAAAAAATATTTTCCATTTGAGAATATGGAATAATATTTTCCATTATTTGCTCAAGCTTAATTATCTGAAACAAAACTTGTCCGAATCTGAAATGTTGCAAGATATTTCCATTTTCCTTTTTTTAACCTGACAGGTGACTTCTGTGCTATCAAGTCATTTGCAACTCCTATCAACCGCATCGATAGATTTCTCGATGACAACCTCTTGTGAAGTTTCCGAAAGATGCCCTAATTAATTCATGAACTTGAAAGCTTTGCAAGTTGACACCTCTCCCTAACCTGGCCTTGCTGGATTTCCATTGGTACATTCATTGCCACTGTAAATGAGTCCATCCACCTTGCTTATGTTCATCCTCTTCTTCTCTATCCTTCCACCTTCATCAGTGCCTTTTCCAGAGGGCTCAATCTTCACGTAATGTGTCCAATATGGGATAATTAGGGCCTGGCTATTTGTGGCTCTAGTGAGAACTCTGGATTAATTTGTTTGTTGATCCACTGGCTTGTTTTCTTGGCTGTCCACAGTATTCTCAAGAGCGCCTCAAACACCAACATTCAAAATCATCAACATTCTTCCTGTGCCACTTCTTCAAAGTCCTTGATATGCATCTCACATTAATCTGTAACTCATATCAAAGGCTTGTATCTTGATCTGCGTCTCATGTCTCCCTGCATCTTTCTACTGATTAGTCACATATTTTGGAATTCCTGAGAAGATTGTTTTAATCCATCTAATCTTTCTGGCATTCCAAAATGTCTTCCTTATTGATGCCAAGAAACTGTGGGTGTTCCTGTTACCTTATATAAGACACAGGAACTTTGGATGTGTCAAACAGCTGCTATAGTAGTAGCATAAGTAAAATAAGCAAAGGTAAACAAAACAAAAAAGCCCAGAATATATTGTATGCTGTGTTTTTGCACACTAATTAAGTGGACAGTGTTTGTCTGGGATGAGGGGAGGGGAGAGGAGAGGAGAGGAGAAATTACATGCATTAAAATATGAGCTTGATAGACACTATTTTAATGAATATGTTTTCCCTCTTAATAAATAGGTATATAGAATGTAGGGAAAGGTATAAAAACGGGGACCTGGTTCAATAACAGTAACTATGAGAAGGATCTAGGAGTCCTAGTGGACAATCGTTTAAGTATGAACCAGCAGTGTGTTGTAGCTGCCAAAAAAGCCATTGCAGTTCTAGGTTGTATCCTTGACATCAACAGAGGAAATACTATCAAGATAATGTGAGGTGTTAGTACCACTTTATACTGCACAGGTAAGACCACACTCGGAGTATGGCATCCATGTTTGGTCACCACTATACAAAATAGATGTTGAGAGTCTAGAAAGAGTACAGAGAAGAGCAAAAAAGAGGCTGGAGGCTAAAGTATATGATGAACGGTTGCAGGAACTGGAAATGTTTAATCTAACAAAGAGAAGGACTGGGGATGACATGATAGCAGTCTTCCAACATTTGAGAGGCTGTCACAGAGAGGAGGGGGGTCAACCTATTCTCCATAGATGCTGAGGGCAAGATAAGAAGCTTCAGACGGAGGCTTAACCAAGAGAGATCCAACTAGAATTAAGGAGCAATTTCCTGTCCATGAGAACAATTAATCAATGGAATGGTTGTGGGTCCTGAGTTTTTGAAGAAGAGATTGGGCAGCCTTTTGTCCAGAATAGTATAGAACAGGGATCCACAAAAGTTTTTACCACTTTAAGAGGTATTTACATAAGGCAGCCAGGAGAGGGCAAACTCTCTCTCCTTGTGTCCAGTATCCATTGCTAAATTCTCCGTGTAGAGTTAAGAAGAAAATTGAGTGCTTGTCAGATATTTGCTTACCACGTATATTTCTGTAACCACTGTTACACGTCTAAGTCTCTGAGTGCTGTGTTTTGCTCCTGCGTTGTCGTCTACTAGAAGTTACGCTGCAAACGCTCTGACAGTTGACAAATCTTTTCGGCACCGAGTGCTGAAACGGGAGTGCGCACGGGCGGAGGGGAGCGCCAGAAACCAGAAGAGCAGCTCCCTGGTGCACACGCACAGGAGTGCAAGAAACTGGAAGAGCAGTATTCAGGGGTGCATGTGCGCACCCCTGAAACACACATGCATGCGTGAAGATCAGCTGGCTGGCACGCATGCACATGCCGGAAACCGGAAGAGCAATGGGTGTCTGCTGGCCTGCCTGGAGAGATGGCTTTGTGTGCCAGTTCCAGTACATGTGCCATAGGTTTGCGGGTATAGAATCGGGTATAGAATCTCCTGCTTGAGCAGAGGATTGGATTTGAAGAACTCCAAGGTCCCTTCTAACTCTGTTATTCTATAATTCTGTAAATATGAGCTGTATTAGAGACTAAATATGTAGGAAGTCCTAACATTTCCACTTCTGAATAGTGATGTTGCTGAAGTTCATAATTTCTTATTCAGAATGCTCACTGCAGTATTGTCTCCAGTGCTTTCAACGTGAATTTTAATGTGAACCAGACAAGACAGCCATCCACTCCTAAGCAGTGCTACTGACAGTAAATCCAGGAGGAAAATCTTTAGTCTCCCAAGTGCCTGATATGTAGCCACAACAGATGAAGGGCCAGGAGCCTCAGGAAAATGATATTTCTCAAGGTTCTATAATTATCTTTCCAATCACATCCAACAGGAGATGACAGGAAAGGCACTTAACCTTCTTTCCATTTGTAGACAGCACTTTCAATCTGCCTGTAAGAACTTCCAGCAACCGACAGCGTACATGATTAGGCATATTTGCAAAGTTGCAAAGCTACTGTACCTTCAACTGGTACCTGCAGAAATTTGCTAAGGCACCTCCAAAGCTCTTGGCACCAGCAAGCAGCCTGACTCAGACAGCAACAGAAATGGGGTTCATGTCCCCTTTTAAAGGGCAACAGAATTTATTTCCTTTTCTGTGTCTCCCCCCTACCGCCGGGCAGGCATCAGCTAATTTGCTCAGCTCATTGCTGGGCTTAAGAAGTAAAGAGAAATTTGAAACACTGCAGATTTAGCTAGTTTCTCAACCAACTGCCTGGCAGAGTTATATTCTATCTCAGTGTTGGTGGACCGAGTGCCAAAATGGGAATAGGAGTGCATGCATGCACATGCCGGAAGCCAGAAGAGCAGCCACCCGATGTGCATGTGTAGACCAGGAAGATGGTCTTCCAGTTTCCGGTGTATGCATGCGCACTGGCCAGCTGGTCTTCGCACACACATATGTACCAGAAATCGGAAGACTAGGTGGCCGGTGCGCATGCACAAAGTGGAAACCGGAAGAGCAGTTGCCCGGCACGCACATGCGCACCGGGTGGCTGCTTTTCCGGTTTCTGGTGCTCTCATGCACATGAAGACCAGCTGGCCGGCGCACCAGAAGCAACAGGAGCACCAGAGCAATGAGCGATGGCTCACGTGCCTGTAGAGATAGCTCTGTGTGCCACT
This sequence comes from Pituophis catenifer annectens, assembly GCF_029215685.1. Classification (NCBI taxonomy): domain Eukaryota; kingdom Metazoa; phylum Chordata; class Lepidosauria; order Squamata; family Colubridae; genus Pituophis; species Pituophis catenifer. The sequence goes on from NW_027256886.1 coordinate 63,388,724, forward strand.
TCTGGCACATGTGCCATAGGTTTGCCATCACAGCTCTAGCTTATCTGAAATAGGCAGGTAGCAGTAAGAATGAAATGGTGGGAGTGAAGGAAAGCTGCATCAGGGAAGGCAAGGTAATAGAGGAGGAAATGGAGGAGGAAACAGAGAGGAGAGCAGCTTTGATGAGATATTGATTTGATGAGATATTGATTCCTACTGCAGCAAAATCCTGAGCTGCCTTGACTCTTTTACTGGAAAAGCACTACAAAACTGTCTTGCCAGAGGAAAGAAAACAAACATCCTTGTGTTGGAAGAAATGTCCATCTGGGTTCAGTTCCAAGTGGGAAGAAAGACACTGGAAACATGGAGATTGCTTGGAAAGATAGATTAATGGTGGACAGGACCACATGGTTTAAGGTCCTGGGCAAAAAAAAACACATGGGTGAGAAAGGGAGAGAGATTTATACCCTCTCTTGGGCCCCACCTTGGAGCTTCCTGTTCCTGTGTAAGAAATGTATTCTGATTGGTTGTCACACTCCAATGGGGCCATGCAGGGGTAACTTTGTAGGTTGTCTTGAGACCCAGGCTTAGTTGAATCTTGCTGGGTGATGATGTAATGAAGGAGCTTTGGACAATTCTCATTATGGCTTAATGGCTTTGTCCTGGTTTGGATCTTGAGTGAGGGCTAATCCTATCATGTCCTGAGGGCCATGTCTTTTGTTTTGTAGATAAGCTGGCCCAGCCTTTGTCTTGTAGATAGATTGGCACCAAAATATCTGCTGGGGGGGGGGGCAGGGAGCTGAGGCTCTGAGTTTGTCTTTAGAAACATGTTTCTCCTTTAGGAAAAATATAATATTCTGCCTTTTTAATATTTCCTAGAATATTTTCCTAGGAAAGGGGTGGGTGCTAACTCCCTACATTGCATGAAAGAAAAAGGTTTCAAGTCTTCTCTCCGTTGTTTCTTTTCATGGTGATGGAATTGAAGTAATTGGTGGTGGCAGGAAAAGGAGGTAGGCAGGAGGAAAGAGGCTTTTATGGATGCAGTTGCTTCTTTGCATCTGAAGGTGTGTGTCCACCTGAATCTGTTTAAGGGAGGTTGTGTGAGGAAAGATGTTATGTATGAGGTGCAAAGTTTGTGACTCTGAATGTGTACAGTACTTCTCTATGGGCTGGTCTTATCTGCTGCTTGATAAATTCTGACTTCCTAGATATGAGTCCTTAAGCCTCCAAAGTTATCTACCCTGCCTTTGTTTATATCTAAAACTCAGGAGCAATCTTTCTGACTCACAAATTGCATTCAAAGAGTTTGTAAAACATCAAGTCCACTAATAATATTGGATGAATTTCAGTTAACTGTAGCCTGTCTGAGCTACATTGAAAGAGAACAGAAGCAGTATTGTAAGCCGATGCCATCTTGTGGTTTTGTTAACATATTACATTGCCACCATTGTCAGTATGGGATTTTCCCATGTATTTTACCAGGAAATGTAGATAAGCCAGACTCAAAAAGTCGATGCCCTCCTAAACATACCCATTCACTCCGAATTTTGATGCTTAGTTCTTATTCATAATTCCCATATTTCACTCTTTATATCTATTTGTATTAAAATGTTATCCTAGTACGTATCACAGTATGTATACTGTATGTATCACAGTACATACAAAATAATCATCCAGTCAATATAATTCGAATGTTAATATACATGTTTTTGTTAAAATATGTTCCTGAACAATCTTTTTTCTTTTTTTTATCCATCATCTCTTACCCACATCAGTACTTTAAGTCTTATTCTTTCTTTTTTTTACTTGCCTCCCATATTCTTCTCTGAAGTCTTTGTCTCTATCTGCTTCTACGTTTGCATCCTGACTGTTCAATCTTAAATTTTTCTCCCCTCCCTACCCTTTCCCACTATCTAATTTTAAAACTATCTGTTCTAACCCCTATCTCCTTTCCCAAAATATCATCCTGTTTCTCCCATTCTCTTTTTAAATCTTTTAAAATGTTTTCCTCCTGTTTGAATTCCCTTAAAGGAAAAGGTTCCCCTCGCATATGTGCTAGTCATTCCCAACTCTAGAGGGTGGTGCTTATCTCCGTTTCAAAGCCGAAGAGCCAGCGCTGTCTGAAGATGTTTCCGTGGTCATGTGGCCAGCATGACTAAACACCAAAGGCGCACGGAATGCTGTTACCTTCCCACCAAAAGTGGTCCCTATTTTTCTACTTGCATTTTTTACCTGCTTTCAAACTGCTAGGTTGGCAGAACCTGGGACAAGTAACGGGAGCTCACCCCGTTACACGGCATAGGGTGAGCTCCTGTTACTTGTCCCAGCTTCTGCCAACCTAGCTTTTCTCTCCATTCCTTCTGTTGGTTCCTTCTTTTCCTGGTATAATATTTTCCAGTTTTTGGTCTGTGCCATTAAATAATTCCATAGTTACCTTATGTTGTTTCTGTATAAAATCCTTAATGCTTTGGAACATCAGCTCCATCTCATTTAAAATTCCACTCATTTCCGCCTTGTGTTGCGTCTTATTTTATTTTAGTAGATCCCATTTTTAGCCAATAGTCCAGGAACCATTTATTCAAAGCTGAGTTTACACAAATCACAATTCTTTATGTCCCATAGATAATCAGTCAAATCCATTTAAATAGACCAGAGGGTTATCCAAGCCTCCTCAAATCACTTTTATGAATTCGATCATATAACATAACATTCAAGGGTCTTTTTAATTAAAAATCTTCCTTGTACTCATATTTAAATATTCAAGTCTCCTGTGGTCTTAGGATAGATGGATGTAATCCATTACATATTTTCACAGTCCTTCAAATGGTTATTCCCAGGCTTCACAATGTTGTTACTGGCAAGTCTGATTTTAATTGTTTTAAATTATAATTCAAGTAAAAAAGCAGTATTAATTTTTTTAATCCATAGTTCCAGCATTTTAAAATGCTTTCTCAATACCACGTCTTCTCAGTTTGAGACTCCAATTTTCTGTATTTTTAAGAATATTTTTTTCCCTTTAATTCTTCTCCTTCCGGTTTAGTAATTTTTCAAAGTGCTTGTTCACCGCTTTGATAAATAGTTCTGAATAAGTAGTTCTCCTAGATTTTCTTGGGGTCAAATTTTAATAGATAATATCCTCTCACCCAGTTCACACACTTTTCACCAAAGTCCGCTCCTGCACAGTGCTTAGATGGTCATCGGCTGCCCCAGCTTTGTGGCAGCCATCTTTGGGCTACTTCTCCTCACCGTGGCTGAGAGGGAAAAAAAGCCCCGGGTCAGGCAGGAGACATGTGGCTCTCCTTGACCTCTCAGAGCTCTCCACTTTGTTTTGCCACCCCTACAGAATGGCTTTGGCTTTCAGAGCCCACCAATGGGGAGAATTTGGCACAGGCGAAATAGAGATACGCTTCCCGAGATCCCAGAGATCTCACTGCGATGTCAGCAGGAAGTCCAAATTTGCTTAAATTGAGAGTGTGTCAGTGGTGGGTTCCTCCTGGTTCGGTCCGGTTCAGCCGAGCCGGTAGCGGTGACAATATGATGGCTCCGAACCGGTTCTCTTTGGGCCCTCTCACCCGCTCCCGTGTTATTCCTACCTTTTATTTCTTCTTTTTCAGCCCAGCTGATAGGTGCGACAGAGTGGATTGCCACACCTCAGCTGGGCAGATTCATAACGCGCTTGCACGTGCACGATTGCACGTGAAGCGCGTGCACGAAGAGGCCATCACGCGCGAAGTGTGTGCACAAAGAGAACCAGTAGTAAAGCCGGTTAGAACTCACCACTGGTGTGTGTGTGTGTGTGTGTGTGTGTGTGTGTGTGTGTGTGTGAGAGAGTGAGTGAGTGAGTGAATGAGTGAGTGAATGAGAGAGAGAGAGAGAGAGAGAGAGAGAGAGAGAGAGAGAGAGAGAGAGAGAGAGAGAGATGTGTCTTCTTGGGGTGCATCTTGGAAAAGTGTCAAGAGAAATGCTAAAAGGGCAATCAGTTTGGGATTAAATTCCAGATGAAATTGGATTTTAAGGGCATGGAGACATGAAGAACTTTCAACTGCAGGTTTCTAAAAATCTTATTAAAATGAATGTCTAGAGGCAGCTCTTTAACTCATTAGTCCAGAGAGAGCAAAAGAGATAGCCTCCTAATGAGGGTCTTAGCATATTTAGCTCAGGAATAACAGAATAACAGAGTTGAAAGGGACTTTTGAGGTCTTCTATTCCAACCCCCTGCTCAGGCAGGAAAACTGAAGATGCCAAAATCTGAGTGAAGAGCCTGGTAAAGGTGTCAGAATAACAGAATAACACTTAGAAGGGACCTTGGGGGGTGGGTGGGTGGGACGGACTGTATACCATTTCAGAGAAATGGCTGTCCAGTCTTTTCTTTAAAATTTTCAGTGATCGAGCACCCAGAACCTCTGGAGACAAGCAGTTCCACTGGTTAATTGTTCTCACTGTCAGGAAGTTTCTTCTTAGTTTTAGGTTGCTTCTCTCTTTGTTCAGTTTCCAACCATTGCTTCTTGTTTTGCCTTCTGCTGCTTTGGAAAATACATTGCCCCCCTTCTTTGTGGCAGCTTCTCAAAAGCCTGTTTTGTGACCTGCCTATCACACTCTTGGACAAAACATGTGAGCCATTTCCTCCGTTCAGTGGTCCATGAAAGTACATCTATAGTATGTAGATGCAGATAATAAAGTCGAAAAAGGTGAACAACATTTTTACAGAACTATAGATACATTGAGGCCGGGCGGGCATGACATGGAGTAGCTGGGAGGGGAGGGGCCGGGCGAGGCACCCCTTGACATGAATGTCAAGTTGGCCATGCCCACCCAGTCACATGCCCACTCAGCCACGCCTACCCAGCCAGTCATTAGGGCAGAGAACCGATTGTTAAATTATTTGAATCCTACCTCTGTTATACATGTAAGCCCAGAAGAGAGATAATGTTATAGAATGATACAAATAAAATAAAGTTATAGCATTTGAATATTAAATTAGAACATTTTTAGTATATTTTTGTTCTCCCTTCTGACTACAATTGCTCTTGAAATCCAAGATTACTCAAGCTATGAATTTTTGAGTTTCTTTAAACTGGCTGTTAACTCCAGGAACTCAAAAGTTTCACTGCTCTGATTTTGGTTATTCCCAGCAACATCATGAGATTTCTATTTCTACTTTAGCTTTGAAATATTTAGGGACACACCCCAGCAGGGGGAGGGGGGGAATTTCAGCCTTTGACCAAAAAGGAAAAGAAGCAATTCCTTGACTTACAAACCTGCCATTTATATTCTATGAAAAACACAGATGTTGGAACAGGCATGTTCTTTTTTAATATGATAATTATGGGCTGCAATTTACTGAGCTGATGCAAGCCTACGTGCTCATTAAAACCTTTTCCCACATTAGAAGAATGACTGCCTGGGTTAGTTCGCTGTGGCTATTGCTAACTATTGCATATTATGGTACCAGAAAAAGAGCTTGTGAGTAATTTATTACTACATATCAGAGCACTGACTTATTAAGGCTTCTGTTCAATTTATTCTTTTACTATTTTCAAACACAAGGAAGTTTTTGCCTTAAAATTTCTCATTGTCAAAATAGAGGGGTGGGGGTGGCAGCAAATCAGATTAAGGAACAACTTTGAGTGGTAGGCAGAATCAAGGTCCAGTATGTTGATATGGTTTTAAAAAATCATACACAAACACACTTGAATATACAGTACATCATGCACACTTTATTAGACACAAGTTGTTAAAATAGGCGATACATTTGCCAATAAAATTGGCAATGCTTATGTGGGATAATGCCACTGAGTACTTTGTAGAAGAAGTAGAAGTTATTTTGAATAGCTGATCCTAATGGATCTCACAGTTAATCAGATATCTCCTCTGTAATCCACAAATTTTAAATCATAATTAAAAATTGACACACACTTAAATTTTGCAAAATAATACTGATCTATCAGGATCAGTGGAAGGAAAGACAAAAAGAACAAGTGGCCAGCATCAAGTATAGCAGTCAAGTATAACAGTTAAATTAGGTATGGAAAAGAATAGTTAAAATGTAAAAAATAAGAAACTCTTTAAGTATTCTGTACTACACAAATAAACTTAGAAATAAAACTGCTTAGGGACTTTAGCAGAAGTATGTACAACTCAATTCTGTGCTTTTTATTCTGATATAAATCATAACATACAGTAGATGGCACTGTTACAGAGTAAAGAAATAGCTGTGAACAGATGTTCCTGTTTTCCTTTACAATTTTGGCCATAGACCAGTTCTCCTAAATGTGTCCAAGATTTCCTTGACCAAAGGGCAGGAAGAGAAATATGCACTATTTTTAATTCTGTTTAATAGGCAGTTTCTATACCATAACAGGAATTATTTCCTCTAGAAATGACCATCAGTGTTTCTGGATTCTATTTATAACGAAGATTGTTTATCGTTCATCAACTAACTGGAATATACATTTCCATGCAGTAATTTATTTTCTAATAATGTTTATCATTCATGAAATGGTTTCTTCTTAGGGGGTATTAAAATTCTCTGGATGTAAATATTTAAAACAGGGCTGTTATTCAAAATACATAGTATGATATGTATCTGGAAACATAATTTAACTAAAGCGTGTGTGGACAGAACAGGTCTAATTTAGGTATTCACATCATGACAGGTTCTATATAAGACATTGACTGAAGATGTAGGACCTGCGTTGTATTTGGCTCAAAGTATGCACTAATTCTTAATACTAAACATTATACAGCAAGCCATATTCTTGAATTTGAAGCTTACTACAAACTGAATACAGAAAGAAGTACTGTAGGTTCCCAATCCATTTCTCTTCTTGCTTGCTTCCTTGTGTTGTATGGATATCTACCAAGGCTTAATTAAAATCTGAAATCTATAGGGAATGATTTGGGGGTATCTCACTAATGGGGAAAGAGAGTGCGTCATTTCCCCCCAGCTGCAGCCCTTCAGTGTATTGCCATCAAGCTTCAAAATAGTCTTCATTGTTGTTAGTGGAGATCAGAGGTGGGTTTCAGCAGGTTCTGACCAGTTCTGGAGAACCGGTAGCGGAAATTTTGAGTAGTTTAGAGAGCTGGTAGTAAAAATTCTAACTGGCCCCGCCCCCATCTATTCTCTGCCTCCCGAGTCCCAGCTGATCAGGAGGAAATGGGGATTTAGCAGTAACCTTCCCCTGGAGTGCGGTGGGAATGGAGATTTTACAGTATCCTTCTCATGCCATGCCCACCAAGTCATGCCACACCCACCAAGCCACACCCACAGAACCGGTAGTAAAAAATTTTGAAACCCACCACTGGTGGTGGAGATGTCTAGCCAGGATTGTCGGAAAAGTCAAATGGCAGTCACAACTGTGCTATCAAAGCCCTGTCCCTTTTTAATATATTGCAAATGCAACACAGATAAAAAAAGAGGTGGCACTTTGATCATTCAGTCGTGGCCACCATTTGATTCACTGCAAATAGTTGTGGTTGAAGAATGTGAAAATTAAAAAGAACGATATGCATGTATCTGGAAAGAGACAGAACTGTGTATGAATGTGTGTATTTCAGTGTGCCCTATAATAATAACAGCAATAACAATCATTGGGGGCAGCTTTTAATAAATTTTGGTCCAAAGACCCTGAGAGCCTTGGTAGTACAGTGGTCTAAGGCACCCTGTTATTAAGCTGGTTATTAAGACCAGCTGCCTGCAATTACTGCAGGTTCAAATCTCGCCAAGGCTCAAGGTTGACTCAGCCTTCCATCCTTTCTAAGGTAGGTAAATTGAGGACCCAGTTGTGGGGGCAATAAGCTGACTTTGTATAAATATACAAAAGGATGAAGGCTATTGCTTAGCGCATTGTAAGCCGCCCTGAGTCTCCGGAGAAGGGCGGCATATAAATCAAATTAAAATAAATAAATAAATAAAAAGATGGTGCTGCTGATGAATTATCTAAGATATTTTTCTCTTTGTATCCAATATGATCACCTGCATAGCAATATCTCAATTTCTCTCTTAACTTTTTAAAAGAAGGCTTCCAAAATCTCAATACAACGATTGAGTGAAACATTTTAAAGCAAAATATTTTTATTTCTTCTATCTTTTGAGGTGCGACTGCTCGGACTGCTATCTGGACAGAATGAGAAATTCACTCCACTCCTATCCTAATTGATAAAATGAAACCCACAATAGCAGGCTTAGAAGCAGCTATTGTTTATACCCAATCTTGCTGCTTATTCTAAATCAGGGGTATCCAATCTTGGCAGCATGGCTGGCTGGGGAATTCTGGGAGCTGAAGTCCTTAAGTCTTAAAGTTGCCAAAGTTGGACATCCCTGATGTACAGCCTAGCAAAGCCTTCCCGATTCCCACCCAACAATCCAGATGATAAAGGGCACCAGGATTTAGAAGGATAGTACAACATACATACAAACCATACTGCAGTGGTGGGTTTCAAATTTTTTTACTACCGGTTCTGTGGGTGTGGCTTGGTGGGCGTGGCAGGGGAAGGATACTGTAAAATCTCCATTCCCACCCGACTCTGGGGAAAGATACTGTAAAATCTCCATTCCCTCCCCAATCCAAGGGAAGGTTACTGCAAAATCCCCATTTTCTCCCAATCAGCTGGGACTTGGGAGGCAGAGAATAGATGGGGGCGAGCGGTGCCAGTCAGAATTTTTACTACCGGTTCTCCGAACTACTCAAAATTTCCGCTACCAGTTCTCCAGAACTGGTCAGAACCTGCTGAAACCCACCTCTGCCATACTGGTATCTTTAACAGTTATACTGTCACTCATCATTGGATTATGTTTTAGATTTTGGATGGACTGCTTCCAAACCAAAAAGACTTGTCCATAATGCTAAGGTTCAAATTTTATTTTCTATGCTATAGTAAGAATAATGTTCCCATGTAACTATTGGGTACGACCTGTGATAAAGTAATTGTGAACTCAGTTCCAAATCCAGATTCCATGGACCACTTCATTCTATTTGTGTTGTAGGGACAGGGGCAAACTTTATAAAATCCACTGTATTTTTCTATCTTATTTCCTTGTACTTTGAATTCAGTTCTGTGACATTTGTTTAAATCCAAACTGGGGATTCGAAATTCTAGACATTTAATCTTATTCCACAATGTGCTATTAATTTGTTTTTCTGTATAATTCCACCCAGTTATTAAGATCTGGGAGGAAATTAGAGTTACCATTTCAAAAAACTGATGTATCAGAGGTGAAAAAATGCAGTCCCCACAGATTCAGAACTAAATTGTGATATATGGAAATAATCTTGTTCTATAATTTCTTTTTAGCTAGATATTGGGGGCATTTGAAGGTGGACTCAAAATGGTAGCTGACCTAATTAGTGGATGAAAATCCACACAGGTTTTTAGTCCTAAATGACTAGATTACATAGATGAAAAATCTCCAATTTAATCTAGAGGGAAAACCTACTTTAATCTATTTTATAATATACATGTTTTTTTTTAATCAGCTTTTGAAAACATTGGCACATAAGTACATCATTCTATCTCTGTGTTTTATTTTCCAAAATATTGTGTAGGTTCAGTGGTACTTACCTGGATGTGGATATGTGTGTTTTAAGAATGGGGCATATCTGATTATGTGGTTGTGGCCATCAACTTAATTTCTGCAATCTGTTGCCATCTAGATATATGAAATAATATCTCCCATCAGTGGTGGGTTGCTATCGGTTCGCCCCGGATCGGGCAAACCAGTAGTGGCAGCGCTGGGAGGCTCCACCCACCTGCCCAGACGTCTCTGCGCATGCGCAGAAGTGTCACGCGCGTGCGCGCCCATGAGCAAACCAGTAGTGGCCAAAACTGAAACCCACTACTGTCTCCCATCTACCCTAAACAATCTGACCCAATTCAAGTGAATAAAGAATAGTCAGAAACATAGAGCACAGAAAAATAGGATTGGAAGAGACCTTGAAGATTTTCTAGTCCAACTCGCTGCTCAAGCAGGAGACCCCATATCATTCCAAAAAAATGACTGTCCAATATCTTCTTGAAAATCTCCAGTGATGGAACACTCACAACTTCTGGAGGTAAGCCATTCCACTGATTGATTGTTCTCACCATCAGGAAATTTCTCCTTAGTTCTTAAAGAGAGATTATAGGTTGGATCTCTCTTTAATGATCTTCCATCCATTATTTCTTGTCCCATCCTAAAGTGCTTTGGAGAATAGGTTGACCCCCTGCTCTTTGGGACAGCCCCTAAAGTACTGGAAAAGTGCTATCATATCAACCCTAGTTTTTATCTTTGTTAGACTAGACCCGTGATGGCAAACCTATGGCACGGGTGCCACAGGTGGCACACGGAGCCATATCTGTGGGCACGTGAGCGTTGCCATAGCTCAGCTCCAGTGCGCCAGCTGATCTTGGGGGCTTCTGGTCCCACTGGAAGTTGGGAAATGGGCTGTTTCCATTCTCCAGAGGGCCTCCGGGAGGGTGGGGAAGGCTATTTTCGCCCTCCCCAGGCTCCTAGAAAGCATCTGGAGCCTGGAGAGGGTGAAAAACAGGCCTACCAGGCCCATTGTGCCATCACGTGCTAAAAGCATGGGGAGGTGTGGGGGTGCACACGCACATGCGCAGAGGCAGGGTGCATTGAATTATGGGTGTGGGCACGCACGTGGGCGACCTCCCCGCACTCCCCCCGCTTTTGGCACGTGACAACAAAAAGGTTAGCCATCACCGGACTAGACATACCTAGTTCCCTTAATCATCAAGTGATTTAGCCTCCAGACTTGATCTCTATCTATCAGAATCTCAAGGTGTTAGATATATAACTGATCTTTCACAATGAAAAGGCAGCAATGGGGCATTTGAGTTCCAATAGATTTCTTTGCTGAAAACTACAAAGAAAACTCAAGGAGGGAGTATTAGGTTGCCGACCTTTTGTTCCTTGAAGAAAAGTGGGTTACAAATCTGGTAGATAAAATTCTGAAATTAAAAATCTCACTTTCCGCATTTTTGTTCTTAAGACAATTACTGGTGTCTGCTACATGCTTTCAATCCTCCAGCCTACATGGTGATAATTCCATTAAGAAAGCAGCGACTTGACATCTTAGATTAATAGCACCACTGAAGAATTCTATTTCTCTTGACAGAGCATTACCTCTGGGAATCAGCTTTGCCTCCTGCCAAAACCAGCCAGAAAGGTTTAAACGTCTGATATTATGATCTGTTGTGATTCAAACAGCAAAAAGCACATGCATGAACAAATGTGAAGAAGATGTGTCAGCAAGGACAAAATGGCAGCCTTTGTAGACTTGTCCTTGTATGCTCCTTCAATTCAAATAATTAAACCCACCTTGTGCAATCAGGACTACTAAATCCATAATACAAAGGAAGAACTCTGTATCTGTTCTCTCTCTCTCTCTCTCTCTCACACACACACACACACACACACACACACACACTTTGTGCAAGTGTTCATCTGAATGTCTCCATCCCCATAGCTACCATGAGCCTGCTGTTGTTGTGGGAAGGGGAATTTTTAAGACAGAAGTTATTTTCAGATATTGGCTGTATTATGTGTTGAATGGACATGGAAAAAAGGGCATATTCATTCCAGTAATGGGTTTCAAATCCCGTCGCTACAGGTTTGCTTGTGGGTGTATTTGCATGCAAACACGCAACACTTTTGCACATGCGCAAAAGCTTCTGTGCATGTGCAGAGACGTCCGGGCGGGTGGGCGGAGCCTCCCACCGCTACCTGTTCGCCCGATCTGGGGCAAACTGGTAGCAAACCACCACTGTTTCATTCCTTTTATATACAGTATATACGTCACTGACAGCATGAAAATGATCACCCTGTGTACAACTCTACCCACAACGGAGAAGTAAACCTCTGGAATTCATGGCTATTCTACATCAATATTCAATTCTTTAGACCACGGATATCCAAGCTTGGCAACTTTAAGATCTGTGGACTTCAACTCCCAGAATGGCCATGCCCACCATGCCATGGAAGCCCACTATACTTCCACTGTTTTTTTGAAAGTGTAGAAAAATAGGAACCTAATAAGGATACATATCCAACTAATTTGCAAAATATACTTGATAACAGTAGTATGGGAAGGTGTATCTGCGTGGAAGGAAGAAATAATCCCTGGCCTGAAGCAAGAATCTATAAAAATGATGTCACCTATGCTAAGATTAGGAAGAACCAACATGAGAAATGGAGAACTATTGCCTTTTATAATGTGCTCCAAACATCTTTATTAAAAAATAACTTTGAATCCCATTCCCTTGAGTGATTATATGCAAATTCCCATTTCCTTGAGTGATTATATGCAAATTAGTCAAATCAGAGCAAGCAGTTTGGTTTATTTGTGTTCAAGCTACAAAAATGCCTTAATAACTAAACTTTAACTACATCCAAAAGCCTGCTTGAATCTGTTCAGCGTTAACAAAATGCTGTCCAACAGGCAGCCGTATAAAAAACCAAGATAATGAAAATGACAGTGATATCTTCTGGCATGCACTTGTCATTCTCCTGTGTTTCTGCTTTACTACACTGATGTGAAAGATGGGATAAAGCCACAGTGAAACAACAACTATATGCCAATGCTATTCAGAATTAGTCTCTGACTTTTGCTCTGGAAACCTGAAAAACCTGTGGGCCAAAGGAATGACGCTTGGAATTAGACTCAATACTATAGGCAATCTTGTTAAGCAAAAGTGACAGTGATATGGCTCAGGAAAAGCTTTATAATGGAGAGAAACACATTCAAGTAACCAAAGTCTGTGCCAAATTATAACATAAGTGCAGAATTTCAGACTCACATCGGTAATTTTTTTTAAATGTATAAATGGTTTGGTATGGCATTTCTCTAGGATGATATGTGATGACGGAAGAAAACATCTTAAGCAATCTTCAAGAATTACTGCATCTTAGGTCCCATTTCCCAGGTTAGCATTTCCCCTTTAATTAGAGGTTCTGATTTATATTGACTGAGAGCAAATCAGGGGTGAAATGCTCCCGGTACGGACCAGATCGCCCGATCTGGTAGCAGCGGGTGGTTTGGAGAACCAGTAGCAAAAATCCCTACCCCCCCCATGCCCAGCTGAGCCACGCGATCATCAGAGGCTTTTAAAAAAAAAAATTAAAAGCATTTTTTCTACAACCTCTTCACCCAAAAAAAATGCCTTTAAAAGTAAAAAAAAGGCCTCTGATGATCGCACAGCTCAGCTGGGATTGTCAGAGGCTTTTAAAAGCATTTTTTCTACAACCTCAAAATGCTTTTAAAAGGCTCTGACGATCCCATCTGAGTTGCCTGATTGTTAGAGGCTTTTAAAAGCATTTTTTTTACAACCTTTTCGGCCGAAGAGGTTGTAGAAAAAATGGTTTTAAAAGTTAAAAAAAAAAGTTGGCCACACTCACTCAGTCACATTATCCCACCACCACCAAGCCACGCCCACAGAACTGGTAGTAACAAATTTTACATTTCACCACTGGAGCAAATTAATCCATGGGTTTCTTTTCTCAAACTCTGTGGTAGAGAGGCAGTTAGGAGAATAAAAGGATGAAAGAGAAAATGATGATGGAAGTATTTTTCCCTTGAGCCATCATTCTTCAGTAATAAGTTGTAATAAGATAGCCTACCAGAAATATAAAATTACCAGCAACACTTTGCTGTACTGCAGGCTATCAAGCAGTATACATCTAGTGAACTTAAATTAATATCACTGAGTCATATATCCATACCTAATTATTCCTTTAACTCTGGTATCACTTTGACATTAGGTTTTATTACATCCTTCTAATGTTCAATTAGAATCCTGTGAGGCAGCAATATTGCTTAACGATCTCAGCCTCTGGTGCTTCAGTTAAGGCTGTTCCCATTTCTCTCCCGTGGTGAATCTTCATATTTACTACTTTCTGTGCTACAAGATGTGCTTTTATCTCATCAGATCATAGAGTCAGGCCACTTAGACTACAGAGTCCAATGCCTTTCTAGGCACATTAAGCATCCCCAACAGACTGTCCAGTTCAACTAGTAAAAGAGAGCGAACAACCTCTCTGAATAATTGGCTCCCACAGCTCAACTTCTCTTATTATTAGGAAATTTTACTAACCCTCAACTGGAATCTGCTTTCACATAAATTAAACCAATTGTTCTGTCGAATGTTGTATGGGATGACAGACAAAAGGCCAAGGCTAATGTTGCAATTACTTTAAGAGCGCTGTAATATTCCCACCCAAGAGTCATTCTTTACTTGCCAGTAACAACAATATCTCTGCACCCAATAAATAAGGATAGCCCCTTATTTGGCAGTATTGTGTTTTGGGGCAGGATAGGGTAAATAATGGGAGCAGCAAATATCATGGCAATGTAGGTTTTTGCTGGCTCAAGGATGAGGGCATAGCACTTTAAATGTTCCACAAATGATTAATAAAGGACTCAGCCTATTTATTTTATTCAGCAAATGATTTGTCTTTCCTAATTCAAATTGGAACTCTCATCTTGGCTTGCAATATATTTATTTTATATACATTTGTATATATATTAAGAGGGGTGCGGTAGCTCAGTGGCTAAGACGCTGAGCTTGTCAATGGAAAGGTCGGCAGTTCAGCAGTTCGAATCCCTACTGCCGCGTAACGGGGTGAGCTCCCGTTACTTGTCCCAGCTTCTGCCAACCTAGCAGTTCGAAAGCACATAAAAAATGCAAGTAGAAAAATAGGGATCACCTTTGGTGGGAAGGTAACAGTGTTCCATGTGCCTTTGGTGTTTAGTCATGCTGGCCACATGACCACGGAGACGTCTTCAGACAGCACTGGCTCTTTGGCTTTGAAACGGAGAGGAGCACTGCCCCCTAGAGTCGGGAACGACTAGCACATATATGCGAGGAGAACCTTTACCTTTACTATATATTATATTTTTATTCCCGAATATATTGGTTTTCCATCAACAATTTGAAATACACAACTAAGTCACAGAATAACCTACTGGATAATAGATGGCATTGATATCATGGCCTACAAATATATGGTGGAACATTATGAAAAGTGCCTCCCAAAATACATGCTTGGACTCAAAATAAATCACAGGTCTGAAGAATATATTTAGGCAATAATGAAGGCAGGCAGTGATATATTCCCAGCACAGACTAGAATGAAAAAACAAACAAAAACAATTGATTCCCATCTGCAGGTCCATCACTTCATTTCCCAATGCTTGATTTGCTATGTAAGAATTGATTATTCTCAGTTGAACTCTCCTGTTGGACAATACTGTGCTAAACACTATAACCTGGGATTGCTCATTCACATATCAACTTTGAGGTTCTAATTTATCTATAAACTAAGAATTAATTTTTATTTGTTTGAAGAAGGTTTTCCAGAGATCCACGGCAATATTAAAATGAAGAACTGTGTCTACGGTTCTAAAGCTAATTCAACTCTAAGCCCTTAAAATGGCTCCCTTTCACAGTATCTTTGATGATGGAAAGCAGTAGATTAAGAAATAGAAATAGATTCGCTATTTCCAAATAACAGCTCTAAGTTTCTGTCTTTCTAGGCGATGAAATATTATTACTTTTCCAAGCTATGAAATAGTGGCTTCTGTGTCTTAGCATAAAATGTATATCGAGGGTAGATAAAAAAAAATGAACTCTGTTCCAGAATTAATAGCCATCATTGTTGTTGGTATTCTTATGTAGAGATAGGGAATTTCTTTTGAATGCCAGATTTTAGAAAAATAGAGTACAGGAACTCTATTCCACATGTCTAGTTAATGAGCCTCCTGAGATATTTCATTGTTCTTCTAGACATAAGGGATTAGATTCTTCTTTGCCTTACTCAAAAAGGAATATTATATTCTGAATATCTGGGAAGAATACCACTTTATAATGGCTTGGTAAGGCCACACTTGGAATACTGCATTCAGTTTTGGTTGCCACGATATAAAAAAGATGTGGAGACTGTAGAAAGAGTGCAGAGAATAGCAACAAAGATGACTAGGGGGCTAAAACATATGAAGAATGCTTGCAGGAACTGGGTATGTCTAGTTTAATGAAAAGAAGGACTAGGGGAGACATGATAGCAGTGTTCCAATATCTCAGGGTCTGCCACAAAGAAGATGGAGTCAAGCTATTCTCCAAAGCATCTGAGAGTAGGACAAGAAGCAATGGGTGGAAATTAATAAAGGAGAGAAGCAATTTAGAACTAAGGAGAAATTTCCTGACAGTTAGAACAATTAATCAGTGGAACAACTTGCCTCCAGAAGTTGTGAATGCTCCAACACTGGAAGTTTTTAAGAAGATATTGGATAACCATTTGTCTGAAGTGGTGTAGGGTTTCCTGCCTAGGCAGGGGGTTGGCTAGAAGACCTCCAAGGTCCCTTCCAACTCTGTTATTCTAGTCTATTCTAGTCTATTCTAGTCTATTCTAGTCTAGTCTAGTCTAGTCTAATACAGACATGTCTGTAGAGGAAGAGGGATTGACCATGAAGGATAGAAAGAAGAGTGCTTATTAAGGCAATGGTCACATAAAAAGGCCCTGAGCCCAAGCCAAGAATTTAACTTGAGAAAGCCTCTCAGACAAGCCCTTCCTTAGTTTACATGACAATGAAGGATAGGAAAGGAAAGCACATTCCAACTTGCAAGGTTTAGATACTATAGTTTTTCTGATCTACCTTCTAGGGCTGACAGTGCAGGGGTGAAATGCTCCCGGTTCGGACCGGCTCAGGCGAGTAGGTAGTGATGGTGGTGGGCAGTTTGGAGAACCGGTAGCAAAAATCCCTGCCCCCATCCCCCATGCCCAGCTGAGCCGCGCGATCATCAGAGGCTATTTTTTCTTTTAAATTGCTCTGACGATCCAAGCTCTGACGATCCCAGCTGAGTTGCCTGCTAATCGGTAACAAAAATCCCTCCCCCTCCCCCCCTCAGCTTGCTTACCTTAGCTGCTGGTCGCAACACCTTGCTGTAATCCCTGCAATCCATTGCATCAGCAAGCAACTGAATCTCCCTGCCTGCAATGAAGCAGGCAGGGAGTTGTGGACTTCAACTCCCAGAATTCCTCAGCCAGCAAAGCAAAGCTGGCTGAGGAATTCTGGGAGTTGAAGTCTACAAGTCTTAAAGTTGCCAAGGTTGGAGACCCCTGTTCTATTGGGTAAGTTTTTTTCCCCTTGGGGAGCTTTAAAAAAATAGTTAATTGTGGGGTTTTTTAGTTGTTCTTTTTTTAGACCTAGCCATTTAAAGTTTAGGAAGTTTTAAATTTAGCTGCTTTTATATAAAAATAAAAATAAATTAAAATAAAATAAAATAATATTTGTTCAGCTTTCTGAGATTTAGTGTGTTTTTGTAGTGTTTCACTCTAACTACACAAACACACAAAATCTCACAAAGCTGTATGTTGAATTTTGTGTGTGTAAAGTGTGAAAGTTGGTTTTTTGGGCTTTTTGTGGCTGTGTGAAGTCCTGCTTGTTGCAGGGGCCATTTTGGGTCTAGCACAGCTGCTTTTATATTGTGGGTGAGTCAGTTGTGTTGTGTTGTGTTTTGTAGGTTAAAAAAGGGCAAAGAAGTGACATTGACTTGGCCACGCCCACCTGACCAACAAGCCACGCCCTCCCAGTCACCTTACCACCAAGCCCCTCCCAGTAATTAAGCCACGCCCACAGAAGCAAAAAATTTTAGATTTCACCCCTGTGACAGTGGCCCTTTCAGTTAGAGAATAGTCTATTGATATTTGGGCAAGAGGACCATTGATAAGAAACTTTTTTATCATCAGTGAAAAGTCACTCCAACATTGATAATTTTATGTACTGCATGGCTGAATCACTGAATTCCAAAGGAGGATAGCAACAGCACTTGGCAATAGCACTTAGACTTATATACCACATTTTTTCTACAAATGCTTTTAAAAGTTTAAAAAAAAGCCTTTGTTGATCGCGCGGCTCAGCTGGGATCGTCAGAGCCTTTTAAAAGCATTTTTTTTACAACCTCTTAAGGTTGTAGAAAAAATGCTTTTAAAAGTAAAAAAAAATAAAGTTGGCCCTGCCCACCCAGTCACATTACCCACCCTCCCCACCAAGCAATGCCCACAGAACTGGTAGTAACAAATTTTACATTTCACCACTGCTTCATACATAGGGTCACCTCCAAATCTCCAAAAATGCAGGGAAAATAAAATCTGGCAACTTATTGTATCTTTTAATTAGGATTGCGAAACTGACAAGAAAAGATCCTGTTCCTTGATATGATTGCCTGTATTTCATTGCCTTGCATATTTTCGTTGCAGTGAAGCTGAACAAGGGCTCAGTTAATCCTGGAGCTGGGAGGTGTGTTGAAACTAGAATAGCCCTAGACAAACAGAAGGAGAGAAAAGTAACCTTCTCAACTACTTATAAAATACGATGGAACAAAATTTATGGTTACGGAAAAACTTGTTTTACTCTTTGTTATTTGGTTGGGAATGAGGAAGTGCAGTATATTTAGGAATACATTTTAAAAAATACTTTGATACAACCCAAAGTCACAAGGTTGACACGATGCACTTTTATAAAGCATGTGGGCCTGTTCTGAGATCTCTGCAGGGTCCAAACCTTTGGTCAAAGTGATTAAAATAGTGTATTTCCAGTGCAATGAAAGCTCTACCCTTTTCATATATGTGCATAATGATTTCCTTACATTTTTTTTGCCACTGCAAATGTCTCTTGCACAGCAATAGAAACAATAACTAATCATTCCATTCATTATAATGTACTTGCTTTAAGATACCACTATACCTTTATTTTTGTTTAAAACACTCTGTTAATGCTGTACTTTGACCAAGGAAGAATCAAATTCATCCAAGATCATTTCATATTAATCAGTTTGCTGAATCCAGAAGCTGTTTGAGATGGGGGCACTCAGTGGTGGGATCCTTCCGGTTTAACAACCGGTTTGGTGATTGTGCGCTGCACGCACGTGCGCAATTCAACAAAAAATCACCTTCCGCGTTAGTGCTAGGGAATTAAAACAGCTGAGGCACGGCAATCTGCTTTGCTGCGCTAATCAGCTGTGAAGATAAAGGTAAGTAAAGCGCAGGGGTGGGCAGGCAGGCCCAGCTGATTGTCGGAGTGAACTGGTTCACTCCCAGCTGATAATCGGAGCTAACCAGTTCGGCCAAAACTGTCCAAACCGGAAGAATCTCACTCCTGATCATAGGGCAAAACATTTTAACCAAGGTATCTCACTCCCAGCTGATCGTCGGAGCTACCGGTTCACCTGAACTGGTCCAAACCGGTAGAATCCCACCCCTGGTGGCACTAGTATCTACTTCCAGTTTAGAAATGAGGAGGAGTATTCCGTATTGGATGTATAATACTTTCCTCCAGATTCTGGAAAATTCATTGAATTCAAATGGAACAGGTTCTGACCTAATAGCACTTAGAAATAGCAATAGCACTTAGACTTATATACCATTTTACAGCCTTTTCTAAGTAGTTTGCAGAGTCAGCATATCGCCCCCAACAATCTTGGTTCTCATTTTACCGACCTCAGAAGGATGGAAGGATGAGTCAACTTTGAGCTGGTCAGGATTGAACTCCTGGTAGTGAGCAGAGTGAGCCTGCAATACTGCATTCTTCTAACCACTGCGGCATCACGGCTAATGCAGTTCTATGCATGAAGAAGAAAAATTGACAGAAACAAAAGCTAGAATTCCCACTTGATTCTGTAAGGAAAAAGGATCATCCCCAAAAATCTTTGTGTCTTTGTATCTGCAAAGCATACTTAGCACAAGGACCTGTTCTGGTCAGGAATAGTGCACTGATTGGATCAGATGAAATTATTTCAGTAACTGGAATCCATTCTTGGAACAAAGAAGATGAGTTGTGATGGAGGAATGTAAAATCACGCTTAGCATTAGCCCACAGCATATCTGTAAACTCAACTGGCCAAATTAAGCTTGGGATTCAGCAGCATCCTTATGTGAGGGGGGAAGGGCTCTGATCATCTCAAGGGGCATATTGACCAAATCCCTCAAAAGGCCCCATGACACTCACAAACGATGGATTGCCTACATTCGGTCTTAACACAAAAGCATGGCAAAGCATTTGAAGGAGAAGCATGAGGCAGCCACAAGCAGAAGGCTTGGCTAGTTTGCTTCAAGAATGTTTTGGGGGTTTTTTCTGCACATTAGCATTCAGTTCCAGCAGAAATATATAGTCTGCCTCAGGGAAAGCCCTCAAAATGGCCCCTTAAAGAAGACAGGACTACCTCAATTCTTTGCAGTGGAACGCTATTTAGTGAAGTATCCACTCAAATATTTGATACAGCCCCTCCAAAATTCAAACATAAAGCAATTTGTGACCCTCTGCAGAAATCCGTCCTGGTTTTTCTCTCTTCTTATCAAGTTTTGGCAAACAAAAGAGCCATTTCTGTGGAAATATTTTGTCTCAGGCTAAGTGCTTCACTGTTGATTGTTAGTGGAAAAAAAAAACTTTTAAAAACCTTACATTTTATATGAGCTTGTATAGTTTTTAATGAGTGTCCAGCAATCACAATAAGAAGCAAATTATTGTTATCCTCTATGGGATAAAATAGGATACAACATAGAGTTAGAATCAATAGCAAGAAAAGAGGGGGGGAGGGAGGGACAGACAGACAGACAGACAGACAGACACAGAGAGAGACAGAGACAGAGAGACAAAAAAAGAGAGAGACAGAGACAGAGAGACAGAAAAAGAGAGAGACAGAGAGATCCTGTAATCAATAGAAAAAATGTACAAGTATGTCGCAAATACACCAGTGTGTATTTGTGCTTCATGGGGTTGAAAAGGCAGAAAATCTTGCTTTATCTCCCTTTGTTTGCAAAACAAATGGGAGACTATGATTTTTGTTTGAATATTCAAACTGTCATCCTGGATAGCAAAACATCTATTCTAAGCACATGGTTTTATGTTGCACGCTAGAGTTAGCAGTGGATGGTCCTAAATAGGTGTTGTTAAACTTCCCTCAGAACCTTAATTCCTTCTCAAGCCACAAAACTGTCACTGTGAACAGCTGTGCCCATCAGTTCAACCAGGGATTGTTGAGCACAAAACTTGTGCCACACCATTAACTCAAAAGAAAAATTGCAGGCACATAAACAGCCCAATTTGTCACCACTCCACTCTGGATTGGCCCTTGCAGAGGTATCTGTGACAGCTTAATTATTATCAATCAATTGGAAGCTTATGGAGGAGACAAAGTAAAACACAGTAAACAGGAGGAAAAAAAGGAATAAAGTGTCCGAGTATTTTTCATGGTAAAAGATGTTCAAATCATGAATAGGTGCTTGCATTTGGAAAAGTAAATTTAAATGGATGGAGTAAATGTGTTTGGACAGCAAATGAAAAAATCTATATGTAATAAATAAGACTACAGCTGTATTTGCACATGTACATATATACCCATACATGTGTTTACAAAAGAGAAAAGCAATTAGAAAGGAGAGGAGGAGGAGCAGGAAGCAAAAAACAATTGGCCAATAGGAAATATAACCATTTGTATACATCATAGGAGAATCAGTTTGATATGAGGGTTAAATATGATGGGGAGGAACAGACTCAGGCTCAACCCATCCAAGACCGAGTGGCTGTGGTTTCCGACGTCCCGATATAGTCAATTGGTGCCATCACTGACTATTGGGGATGAGTCATTGCCCCCCACGGAGAGGGTTCGCAACTTAGGCGTCCTCTTGGACTCACGGCTGTCTTTAGAAGAACACTTGACGGCTGTGGCCAGGAGGTCTTTTTATCAGGTTCGCCTGATTCGCCAGTTGCGTCCCTTTCTGGATCGGGACTCGTTAAAAACGGTCACTCATGCCCTCGTCACTTCACGCCTGGACTACTGTAATGCTCTCTACATGGGGCTCCCCTTGAGGAGCACCCGGAGGCTCCAGCTGGTCCAGAATGCGGCCGCGCGGGTAGTTATGGGAGCAGCATGGCGCTCCCATGTGGCTCCCCTCCTGCGCGAGCTGCACTGGCTCCCTGTGGTCTTCCGGGTGCGCTTCAAGGTCTTAGTTACCACCTTTAGAGCGCTCCATGGCTTAGGACCGGGGTACTTACGAGACCGCCTTCTGCCACCAATAGCCTCTCACCGCCCAGTACGCTCCCATAGAGAGGGGCTTCTCAGGGTGCCGTCAGCCAAACAATGTCGACTGGCGGCCCCCAGGGGGAGAGCCTTTTCTGTGAGGGCACCCACCATCTGGAACGAGCTCCCCCCAGAGATACAGAAGATTCCGGATCTGCGCACTTTCCGCCGTGCCCTCAAAACATTCCTGTTTCAGCAGGCCGGCCTGGCCTAACTTTCCCTTTATATTGCTTTTTGATTTTATTTTAAACTGGGATGTCTTGAATTATCTAGGACCAGAATGTTTAGTATATTTTAATTGGTTTTTTTTATTATTATTATTAACGTTTGTATTACATGTATTTTTATCGTTCACTGTTCACCGCCCTGAGTCCCTTAGGAATAGGGCGGTATATAAATTTAATAAATAAATAAATAAATAAAATAAATAAAGCACCAGGGTACAAAGCAGGAGACTGTGAATTCAAGTCCCACCTAAAACATGAAAGCTTGGACAAGTCACAATATTAAAAAAAATAAAATATTTGTGTGGCATGTTGCGGCCTGGACCATGCTGAAACAGGTTTTGAGTTGTAGCTACAAGCCAACTTTGAGTTGAAATAATTTTTCTCAAAAAGATCTAATTGGGGCAATTAATTTGTTATTTATAGAGTATGGTGCTCCCCAGCTTGCTTTCTCTATCATTAAATTTCATGCAATATTTTTTTTCCTCCAAAAGGAGATCAAATTCAGGTAGCTATTACCCTTGAAATATCTCACTGAGGTTTGGGAATGTCATGAAATACTTGATCAAAATGTTGTGCTGAAATCAAGCTATAATGTACTCACAACATTCCTGGTATCTATTAAGCAAATTGTTTGATGAAAAGAGAGAAGGTTTGTTGAAAAATCTATGTTGACCGTTGGTAATTACTGAATTTTTACTAGTTGTTTATAGAGCAATCTCTATTTATTCTAGAAGCGTTGATGGGCCAACAGTTGTTCTTCAGGTCCTGTTTTCCCATGTTTGAAAATAGAGACATTTCCCTTAGTGATCTCTTCCTGTTCTCCCCTGAATTCACTAACATCTTCTCTTCTAACAACAAAGATGTGGATTCTGCTACACTCAGCTTTTAATTTTGTGTAAAATCCTGAACTCTAGCATAACACAGCATTACACAGTCCCTTTCCCCCATAATTCCCCTATCTTAACTTTCCTTCACCCTCGAAATGAAATCCAGAATTTTCAGTAGCTATCGGTAAAAGTGTCATGCTTGATAGAATTTGTTTCCCTACAAATACCAGGTCAATTATAATTATTACTTCTTTATGATGATTATGTTTAATCATCTGCAATTTGCTTTTGGAAATCATCATCCATATATTCTTTTTTATTGGACTGACAATAGAAGACACTCCAAACAACATGGCCTTTATTTCTCTACTTATATTAATCCAGTTACTCTAGAGTCTAGACAGCTTCACCAAATTCATTTACTTGGATTTCTGAACAGGATGGATGACTTTACATACAGTGCAACTCATCTTTTTAACTATGCTACATTTGCTAAATTCCACACATAGGACTCATTTTCTAAGATCATCATTATTAAATCATATTTGCCTTTTCTGTAATTTCACCTCATCTTGCTCATACCCTTGAGTATTAATATTTAGACAGTTAAAGCCACGACCTTTATGAACCAACAAGTGTTACTGAGTTGTCTAATACGCCTCTTACAGCAACACTTCCATTTCTTTCTAAATAACACATCTGAGAGTTTATCGGGAGTTCTACTTCAGGGTTTTCAACTCCAAATCTCACAGGATTTAGTTTGAAGTTCTTGCCCCACTTTGTCCAAATACATTTTAATAGGTTTTCGTGAGGTGCAACTCTTCTCATGCCAGCTAGCCATTATCCAGACAATTGAGATGACAGTCTCAGAAAGCAACCTCCTGCATAATCAAGCATACTCTTCTGTGGACTAGAATAGGGGTCTCTCCCGGTCCATGGACCGGCACCGGGCCATGGCATGCCAGAAACTGGACCACTCAAACAACCAAAGCCTCATCTGCAGGATGCAGGCAGCATGCGAAACCACATCTGAGCCATGGGAAAACCTCTCTCCTCGTGTTGGGGCCACTGGACTAGAAGAGTTCTAAACCAGTGGTGGGATTCAAATTTTTTTACTACCGGTTCTGTGGGTGTGGCTTAGTGGGTGTGGCCTGATTTGGTGATCATGGCTTGGTGGGCGTCGCAGGGGAAGGATACTGTAAAATCTCCATTCCCACCCCACTCCAGGGGAAGATTACTGCAAAATCCCCATTTTCTCCTGATCAGCTGGGATTTGGGAGGCAGAGAATAGATGGGGGCGGGGCCAGTCAGAGGTAGTTCTCTGAACTACTCAAAATTTCCGCTACCGGTTCTCCAGAACTGGTCAGAACCTGCTGAATACCACCTCTGAACTAAACTCCCGAGAGTCTACAATAGAATTATAGCAGTTCTTTGCATAATCCCCTGTCCCCATTAACAGGAAAGGATAATTGTCCATGGATTTGGTAAGGTTTGGAAGTTGTTCTGTCACATCTCTGAATTTTGCTCCTAGCACATAGCACATTTCACAAACAGATCGGTCTGATTGGCACATGCCTCTTTCAGTTCTTCGTAGTAGTGACTCATAAGTATCAGGAATTGCGTCGTTCAATTAATACTGAGTTCTGCCACACCACTATCTCCTTGAAGGTGCCTTCAGGCTACTATATGCTTCCCATATCTTGTCCTTGCTATCCTGGTATCCACATTATCCAGTGATTCCAGACATGTTTGGCAATCAATAGAGTTCATAGCAAGAAACTTCACTTTACCCACCCATTCTGACCCCAGTAACAGCACTGCCATCACAAGCCAGTCAATAAAGACAGTCACAGAGTTCACTCTTCACAAGTAATCCCAGCCCTCTGTGAATCAACAAATGCCCTTTCCTCTTTCTTAAGAAAAACATAAGCAAAGCAAAAATAGAAATTAAAAAAAAAAAGAAAGAAAAACTTTTGTTTCATCACTATGCCTTTCCAGAAAGTTTTGTAATATGTGCTCTCTCAGCAAACAAGCCTGCTTTTTTCCTTTAACTCCAACGGATGATTAGGAGACTAGAGGTTAAAATATACAAAGAACATTTGCAGGAATTGGGTGTGTATGTCTAATTTAATGAAAAGAAGGCCTAGAAGTGACATGATAGCAGTGTTCCAATATCTAAGAGTCTGCCACAAAGAAGAGTTATTCTCCAAAGCATCTGAAGGCAGGACAAGAAGCAATGGGTGGAAACCAATCAAGGAGCGAACCAGAGAATTCTCCTGATAGTTAGAACAATTAATCACTGGAATTGTTTGCCTTCAGAAGTTGTAAATGCTCCATCACTGGAGGTTTTTAAGAAGAGATTGGACAATCATTTGTCTGAAATGGTATAGGGCAGGGGTGTCAAACTCCTGATGCCGTGTCGTCACCTGACGTATCACAACTTTTTCCCCCTTCGCTAACTGGGGATGGGTGTGGCCAGCGCATTATGCATCCGACCTGCAGGCTGCAAGTTTGACACCCCTGGTATAGGGTCTCCTGCTTGAGCAGGAAGTTGGACTAAAAGACCTCCAAGGTATCTTCCAATTCTGGAAGATGAGTATACAGGAGGGTGTTAGGTTAGAATCAGGCCTGCTCCTTTAAGTATCACCACTAATTCAGAGACATATATTTTGTTCCTTTTCTTCAATTGAGAGGGAGATGGTAGATGACAGTAGATAAGTTTCTTTCTGCCAAATGTCCTTAGGAATCTCCACTTATTTCCTAGCCATTCTAAGTCATTTCCTATAATTTTTCTAACACCAGACGTAATGGGTATGTTTGCCAATGGCTATTAAGGAACTCTATACACTCATCTTAATCTCCTAGCCTTCACTTGTCTCAGAGTACATTGCCAGCGAATATCAATGTGAAGAGTCAAACTTGGCTGTTGATCATTAGGATAGCATAGGAAAAACAACAACGATAAGTATCCTTTATTTTTTTAAAAAAGCCCTGAGAGTAAAACTCTTGACAGTAAATGTATGAAAATACTCACTTCATATTTCTGTGCAATAAGTTGCTAATATAACAAAGACCCATAAATGAAACTTGAGTGTATTTATGATAAATGCAATAGTTTTATTCAGACCTGCAGTAAATATTTATCTGAGTTATATATAGTCTTATCACTTCTATAATAACAACTGAGTAGTTGATTTACTAACAGCCTTGAAGATGAGGCTGTATTTATGACATTCATAAATTTGAAGTTCCAGCTTTGACAGTGGCACCATTATTTAGTTAGAAGGGTTGCTCTGTGGTATCATTTATATTTATCTTCTGGGCTGCTTTCATATGTATAGCTCGATGGGTTCATGTATATGTGATAATCTCAGATTCCAAATGTAGGTATTGCAAGGTCTCCTGGCTATTTGTGCCTGCCCAGCCATCAGTCCTCAGAATACATGTATTTAACTTGATTTCTTCCAAAAGTATTATTGAAGACTGTGGACTGGCAGACAGACCAAAGTATCTGTGATCCTATCGGTTGCATTAAAGCAGGGGAAGGAATTGATTGGTCTAGATTTCCCTTCTTGCATGGAGGAGATTTATGTTCATACGTTACAGGGCCCGGCCTGTTGAGTGAGTTCCTCCATTGTATATGGAATCTAGCTACATTATCTTGTTTTATGAACTGGTAAAGACAATCATTGTCTTGTTCATGCATTTATTTATAAAGTTTGGCAAGTGAAATCTATCCTTGTGTGTCTAGAGTAGACCTGGGCATTTTAGGGTCCATGGGTCACATCCAACCCTTCAGCTGTCCCTATCCAGCCTGTGGCATCAGTTGCAAAACTTTGGTGTTGAGTAAGGGGCATTCATGGAGGGGTAGCATTTCTGAGGGGCGGTATTGGGTGAAAGGATGGCTGCCCACCACAAAAGTCCCAAGCTTCTCATGTGGCTCCTTGGGAAAATTAATTGCCCACCCCTGGTCTAGAGTGTCTATTGGTAAACATTCAAGTATTGCATTCATTCAAGTTTCAAACAAGAAATGACAACTATAATATGGACAAGATTGAACTTCATGTTAATTGTACCAAATACCTGCTGCCTTAAATTAATCTTATCTACCCCAAATGAGTGAATTGCCCTTCAAGGAAATATGGCATCTAAACCATCCACAGCTCTCTGGTTGTATTATATTACATTTTTATAGTATCAGAACAAATGAGTAAGGATTATGGGAAGTGTAAATGAGGTATTTGAATGAGGATTATGGGACAAAGTCACGCTGGGAAAATTATACTAGATGATTTGCTATAATATTTCCTTCTGTTTTAATATAAACACAACAAAATATCTCATTATTTTTCTCCAATATTACACTTTAAATTAGAAGAATACCAGCATATCCTAAAAGTGGGCATTAAAAATAACTTCTTTACTCCTTTTAGCTGGCATGTCCAATGAAGTAGGTGAAGCACTGACTGTAGGAAGAATTGTAATGTAAATATTTTGATTTACAAGTAATATTCAATTCTGAGAAAATTAAAAACAAAGAAATAGCAAATGAGGTATAAATATTTGACCAGTCAGTTTTCTGTAGCAAAATTTGTTTTTCCAGGCTTTCCCCTGAAACAAAGAGAGTTTATCACAGGGTCATTATGTTTCTTGGTATGTTACCACCAAGGTATGTTCCTTGGCAGGCTAATTGTGATTAGAAAGAACAGCAACTTAAGTAGAAAATGGAAAGAAACCACAGTTTAAGGAATTTTTAATCTGTAACAGATCACACAATTTATTTTTATTTAGCAGGAAAGAGTCTCTATTTTTGGATCAAAAATTTTGCATAGAAAACTGATGTGGACATCTGGTACATGCATATCTGGATCTTATGCATCTGGTGTAATTGGCAACTGCACAATTAGTTGGCATGGTGGCTAAGGTGCAGGGCTAGAAATTAGGTTCCTATAAATTCTTCAGGGGTGAAATCCAGCAGGTTCTGACAGGTTCTGGAGAACCGGTAACGGAAATTTTGAGCAGTTCGGAGAACCGGCAAATACCACTTCTGGCTAACCCCGAAGTGGGGTGGGAATGGAGGTTTTGCAGTATCCTTCCCCTGGAGTGGGGTGGGAATGGAGATTTTGCAAGATCCTTCCCCTGAAGTGGGGTGGGAATGGAGATTTTGCAGGATCCTTCCCCTGCCACGCCCACCAAGCCACACCCACAGAACCGGTAGTAAAAAAATTTGGATTTCACCACTGGTTCTAGTCCTCTTTTAGGCACAAAGCCTGATTGGGTAACTTTGGGCTAGTCATTCTCTCTGAGCCCAACCTCCTCTCTGGAATATTGTTTTGGAAAAAATAGGAGGCAGGAGCATTAGATATATATTCCAGTCTGAAATGGTCGAAACAGAAAGAAAGAAAGAAAATAATATAGTTGGCACTTTGCATTAACATCTTCCTGGCTAACCAAAATCCTAATTTTGATGTGGTTATGAAGACAAGAAGATGACCTTGACCAAGATACGCCAGAACCATTACCAGAAATGAAGAGAAAACACTGTTTAAGTCCCAAACAGTCAGAAAGGGCTGAGAAAGATACCTCCTTAATTCACATGAGTGTAAAATGGGCAGGAAACGCAGTCCATCAACTTGATGGGGCTGACAGATTATTTATATCCAAGTTATTTCTGGGCTCAATCTTCAGAATAAAGGATGCGGATGAATTATAAATGAGGTTTTAGACTCTGCACTGCAATTCAATGGATGTTTACTGAGAAGTATATCTCCCTATGCTGATTGTATCAGTGATTCTCAACATTCATAGTTTAAATCTCACAGGTCCCCATTAACATTTAAAAAAAAAGATTTTAAAAAGAGGCATAATTTATTCAGGAAATAAATATATACCCTTAGAAACATTCTGTTACTACATTTTCCACTATACTGTATATCTTTTAAGTACATAAAAATGTAACAAATAACATTGGCAATATTACTGTAACTGAAAAAGGGGAAAGAGAATTGTGACTGAAGCCATGTTTGTCATTACGGCAGTTTTCTCTTAAGCTTAAGAATGATATCAATATACTACTAAAGTTCTTTAGCTGGGTAAAAGAATGCATCATAGGCAGTGGTGGGATCCTTCCAGTTTAACAATCGGTTCTGTGATCGCTGCATGCGTGTGCGCAGTTCAACAAAAAATCACTTTCCGCGTTAGTGCTAGGGAATTAAAACAGCTGAGGCGCGGCAATCTGCTCTGCTGCGCTAATCAACTGCGAAGATAAGTAAAGCGCAGGGGCGGTCGGGCAGGCCCAGCTGATTGTCGGAGTTAACTGGTTTGCTCCCAGCTGATAATTGGAGTTAACCGGTTCGGCCAAACCTGTCCAAACCGGAAGAATCCCACTCCTGATCATAGGGCAAAACGTTTTTAACCAAGGTATCTCAATGGCCTAATTTACAAAATGCATCCAAAATCTGGGACCCATAACCCTTGTGGAATTGAAATTTGGCAAATTTTGTAAAACATTTTATGAAACAAAAATTATAAGACATTTTATGACATAATAAAAAAAGGTCATAAAACATTTCTTGTGGTGAACTCCTGATGTTTAACTGTGCCGTACAGTTCAACGTGGGCTATTTTCAAGGCTGGATATCTCCCTGAAGTTTTAGGA
Organism: Pituophis catenifer annectens; assembly: GCF_029215685.1. Lineage (NCBI taxonomy): Eukaryota > Metazoa > Chordata > Lepidosauria > Squamata > Colubridae > Pituophis > Pituophis catenifer. Next base: position 63,418,483 of record NW_027256886.1, read on the forward strand.
ACATTTCCAGTACATTGGAAGCTCTGCCACTGTTGAAAGCATTTCTTACCAGGAATCTGGTAAGGAAGGATCTCTGAAACAATGATCCAGTGTGTCACAGATTATTTAGTACAGGATACTTCTGAACAAGAGAAGTTAATGCTACATTTTTAGTTCTGTATCAACCTTGAATTTAGTTCTGTGGTGTATAAATATAATGAATACATTCATTTTTTAAAAAATTAACAAGTTGTGTGATTTTGCACCAGGAATTTAGTTTGGGTAGTGCACGCATAAAATCTTAGTTCGTATTTTGGGATTGTGAGAGCTACAGTGTTTGTTATTATATTTTGTCTCTTAAACTCAAAACTTTCACAAGTGGTTTTGTCGGCTCCAAGATGTGAAACAGACCAAGAAATCAACTTCACATTAAAAGCAAGGCTACATTTATTGAGATTGGCTATAATAATGGCATGTTGCAAGTCTGATTATGTGTTACTTCTCCCACCCTTACTCCATACTAATGTGGTGAGGTGTCGGTCTCTCATAAGATGTTTCTGTAATCCACCTTCATTGTTTGGGTTTCAAGCAATGTTTCCCTCCACATTGCTTTGGTAACAGTTCTCCCCTATTCCCATCCTCTTTACTTTCTACACCAGCGGTGTCAAACTCGATTTCATTGAGGGCAGCATCAGGGTTGTGTTTGACCAGGATGGAGGGGCCAGGGTGTGGCCAGCTCAACATCACTCCTGTCGGGGATGCCTATGGTGGCTTGAGTGTTCTGCCGGCAAAAACAGAGCTTGTGAGGGCAGCATGCATTTTCACTGGCAGAGAGTTGCAGGAGGCTGTGGCAGCCGAAAATGGAGCTTGGGAGTCCATTTTCGCTGGCAGAAGCACTGCGGGCCAGTCCTTTGCTGTTTCCAGGGCCACCTCGCAGGCCAGATCTAAGTACCCCATGGGCCAGATTCGGCCTCCGGGCCTTGAGTTTGACACCCTTGCTCTACAGGTTTTCACTCTGATCCAGGAAAAGCTTCACTAAGATATTTAGTTCCTTTGATTCAGTTGAAGACTAGTGCTCGGTTATTCTTCTTTCCCTCTCTCCCTGGCACTATCCCAAATTTAGGAAAGGAATTTCATTCCACCTAGAGAACTTATTGGAGGTTGCACCACCTGTTTGCAACTACTGTATAAGGTTTTTGAACATTGAGGCAAATAGTGAGTAAGTGACAAAATAAAAGTTCTCTACTTGTGATTTTATGTCTGCTCCTTAGGTGGCCTAGCATTACTAAAATGAATTTCTAGGAAATTCCTTTTTCTCCCAGATATAATTTAAATAGAAGTGAAGTATTCCTATCCTATGCATTTCTTAACAAATCTACTTTTTACTTCAAATATAATGAAACTCTTGTTGGCTGAGCTGACCCTATGTTCTTCATCTAAGACAATTAAATCATGAGCATATTTCCCAGGTGTCTCCAAACTTGGCAACATTAAGACTTGTGGACTTCAACTCCCAGAATTGGTTCAACTCCCAGCAAAGCTGGCTGAGGAATTCTGGGAGTTGAAGTCCACAAGTCTTAAAGTTGCCAAGTTTGGAGACCCCTGATTTTTCCTTTTGAATTAGACCTGCTGCTACTTAATTACTGGATAATTGTTCATTTACTCAACACAACTTCTAATGAGGGCTCCCAGTGAATTAAAATCTCCAACATTTCCTCTGTGTGCCCCCATTTGAGAAACACTGAATACAGGAACATAGCATCCATGCCAAAATAGGAAATCTTATAAAAACCTTGTTCAAGTATTTAGACAAGGCAGGACTGGAATGTGGGGAGAGAATGTATCTTGAGCTTGTACAGAAGTGAAAGTTATTATCAGTCAGCCAAGTGTCCCATTTCCCCTCCATCAAAGCTGACATATTTCCCCCTGATACTCAATATTTTATGCTTTTGAGTATACTCAGTCTTTATTCTACTCTTTTGGGGTCGTCATAGGAGCACACAATGCACTCTTGAAGCAGCAATCTTCTTCTAAGAAAAAGAAATAGATGGATTTTCATCTCTAGATGGTTCACATAAATTATGTTTAAAACAATGGCTTTGATGAAAAAAGAATTAATGAAAATAAAAGCTCTGTCTAAGCAGCACAATGAACATGTGCTAGCACAGGGGTCAGCAACTGCGGCTCTGGAGCCACATGTGGCTCTTTCACCCCTCTGCTGCAGCTTCCTATCACTCGAATTATGTGTCACAACTGCCAATTGCAACATCCGCCAGCACGCGATTTATTGAGCTTTTCAACCCCCGGTAGGCCAACCATGGATAAATCCAAGAAAAGTAAAGTTTCAGAAGAAAACAGAACATTTAATTCAAGTACATATGCTAGTTTTGTGGCTGCTCAAGAAATAGTCTGGCACAGGACGGGTTTTGTGACTCCCGGTGTTTTCTTTTCTGTGGGAAACTGGTCCAAATGGGTCTTTGAGTATTTAAGGTTGCAGACCCCTATGCTAGCAGAAAACCTCTCGCTGTTTGGCATCCCAAGATAATAGAATAGTTAATAGAATAGGATGGTTAATAGAAATACAGTAAATAAAAATAGTGAAGACTTTAGCATCTAAATTGTCCTGAGTATAAACATGACATTCCCAATCACAGAAATATCAATGGATTTAATGACTTCTTATTTATCAACAATTTTGCTCAGGAAAGAAGTCCCAGGGCTATACATGACCCCTGTATATATTCCTAGAGCCTCTTCTGCCCACAATTTCCGGAAATCAGTGGTACAGTTTCCCACCCAAGAGCTTTAATGTAATGTATAACAAAATTTGGAAAGATAAAAATAGATAGGCTAGGTCTCACCATGTTTATATTGTACTTTTTCGGATAGGGAAAAATTTGAAAAATATGCTGCCCCAAAATAGCAGCTATGCACATTATTGGGGATGCTCTGAGGCTGTGAATGAGGGCTGGGGGGGCCTCTAAATTAGCAGGATTTACCATAAACCGGGTGGCAGGAAAGTTACTGGCTTCTTCCCATTGTTCATCTAAAATTGCAAAATTTCCCATATTCTCACTAAAGAAGGCTGATAAACAAGAGGCTTTAATCTCTTCCTCCCTCTTGGCCATACTTGGTACACATCTTTTCCCGACTGCAGCTATAGAAGAGAACAGAAAGTTGTGTCAGAGAACTACCAGTCCCACTAGCAATAATAAAATTATATGTGTTCTGATTCTGAAATAGGATTAATCAAGGAATCCTTGCTTAATGATTTCTGCAAACAGCCTTTTATGTTGCCAGTAACATTGGCAGTTTCCCCTTCGATCTCTTCCTAGGGAATTGGCCTACTTTATATCTCAATTCCCTGAACAGCACTTTTCAAATTAGTTTTCTTCTTTACAAATATATGAATCACCAGAAGCTTAATAACTTTTCAAAGTCAAGATGATAGCTTATCATGACACCTTGTTCCAAGGCAGCCATTTCCAACCTGGTGCCCTCAAGAGATGTTGGAGTACAATATTCATTTCCTCATCCACCATAGGTATATCAGCTGAATGATGATGGAAGCTGTAGTCCACCATTTCTGCTATGCACGTGTGTAATTTATGCCTTTCTTCACAGGCATATCTTCATCATTTTCTCCATCTTATTTCATTTCTCAAAGAGCTACTGAGATTCAAATTTAAATGGACAAGTGGGGGAAGACCTCTTAATGAGAGTTTTAAAAATGCAAGTTATATTTTAACATATAGATGTCAAATAGTTGAAGAAGCTTCTTGGATGAGAAGCAAAATGTCTTCAAAGAAAAAAAACAGAAAGTCCAGTTGCCTCTTGAATGTATGAAAAAGAATGCTTGTAACAGTGTTGGAAGGGACCTTGGAGGTCATCTAGTCCAACCCCCTGCTCACCCAGGAGACCTGTACGAGGGATTCGAGCCACCAAACTGCTGACCTTTCTGATCAACAAGCTCAGTGTCTTAGCCACTGAGCCACTTAGTCAGTTCTTGGGAGAATGATGAATTGAAAGAGGCTGTGGAAATAAGTGTTGAGAAACACAGATGATCCTCCTCCTCCCACTGCTGCAGTGGCATACCTGGCCTGGCTGCTGGCCTGGACTGGCCTGGACTGGGACTGGCCTTTGTGCTATGAAGAAAAGAAAAAAAAAGCCAAGAGCCCTAGAGTTACAGCAAGTGAAAAAGCTCCTTTATAATGATCTCCTGGGCAGGCTAAGGCTTTGCCTTCCAAAAAAAAAACCCAGAAGGAGCCAAAAGCAGCCTCTTTGCAAAGAATACCTGGAGGCTGGGCTCGGTGTTCCCAAAAAACCCTAGGAGAAGAAGAGGCCAAAAGCAGCCCTTTTGCAAAAAGCTTATGGGCAGGGTGGGGCTTCACCTTAAATAAAGGGGGGCAGCTTTTAGCACTGGTTCTGGAATTCCTTCCTTCCTTCCTTCCTTCCTTCCTTCCTTCCTTCCTTCCTTTCTTTCTCTCTCTCTCTCTCTCTCTCTCTCTCTCTTTCTTTCTTTTGTTCTTTCTTTCTTCTCGTCTCTTGCAGTACAAAGCCCAGCACCATCCAGCTCAGCATCCGGGCGCATCTTATCAGCAGCAGGAGCAAGAAGACATCAGAGATAAACTGGGTGGCAGAGCGGAAGGCAATAGGGGTCTTGGAGGGCAGGGTGGCAAAGGTGACTGTGGCTGGGCCTGGGCTGGTGAACCTGCAGCTTCCTGGGATGAGATCAGCAGTCCCAGAGCTGGATAGTTATAGGGCTCCTTGCTTCTCAGCAAGGCCGGGTACAAAATGACCAATAGGGCAGAGATGGGGGGGTGGAGGTAGGTGAGTGAGGGAGTTGGAGGCAGTCCCTTGCCTTACTGTGGCTCTGTGCTCAGAGGGACCAAGCATGGAATGGCCTGAATTGAGTTGGGTATTCACCTAATTATGTACAGTTCTCAGTTAACAATGGCAATGGGGAATGCCAGGATTGCAGTCGTTGAATGATGCAGTCATGTGATATCTCACTTTATGACCGCATCACTTAGCAAAGTCACAAATCAAGGACTATCTGTAGAATTCTTAAAGCAACGAATCTTTACATCCCTACTGGAATGGTTAGGTACTTTAATGAATAGCACAGAGGTTGTGTAGGGTCCAAACCATTTTAAAATCATTTTGAAGCATGCAAAGTCTACACATTTAATTCCAGGGTCAGTGATTCAACAATCAGCCCCCAAAGACCCTCCTAAAGAGACAAGGCTTTTCAAATTTCACAGAAGGCATTCATAACTCCCCGGACAAACTGTTCTTTTGGAGGCACATAAAGTTTATTGTGGAAGGAGGCAAGCCCTCACAGAGGAATCATAAAGCTTAAAGCATAAATAAAATGGAAAATAGATCTTTTTACATAATACAGAAGATATTAGGTATGCTCTTTTTGCACAATGAAAGGGAAGCTTATATACTGTATGAATTATATAAAGCTCCTATACAACAACGTGATAGGCACACCAAATTAGATTGTACCATATGTCTCTAGTATAAATAGATACCACTTATTAAAATTCATTTTCATGCCTGCTCCTTAGCTAATCCCCTATTATTCCACTAAATTAGCTTGCAGATGAAATCTAGAGAGATGGTGTTTTTCATGCCCTTTTAAAAGTAGGTACTTGATGGAGCTGGGCAAGGAGATATAGAAAAGGAATTGCATAGCATAAACACCCACCCACCCACCCCCGCCCCGAAAGGCCCTTTCTCCAGAGCAAGGTTTCCCAAATTATAAGGGTACCTCCCTTGGGGAGGTGCAGAGAGAGTCCTAGGTCATGGGAAAAACTGGTTAGTTAATAAATCCACTTTTCACGCAGTTTCATTGTATTATTTTCATTGTTCATTTTGATTTTTGTATTTTTAGGTGAGATGTGTACATTAAGATGACTCTAAAGGGAGCTGTGAAAGACAAAAACTTAGGAACTCCTGTTCTAGAGTCCGCAAACTTTATTAAATTTAGTATTGGCAAGCAAACAGGTCCTCTGAGGGTTATGTTGAAGTCTGTACAAATCCATATAAGGAAAGGCTATCTTTTATATGTACTATAAACAGTATTAGTTTTATTTGCTTCCTGAAACTTTCCTAGCACCAATTTAAGGTGTTATGTGTTTGTGGGTAGATGTTTATACATGTGTGAGAGAGAGTGTGAGAAAGAGAGGTGTAGTGGTTAATGTGTTGGCCTTAAAACCAAGAGTCTGTGAGTTTGAGTCCCGCCTTAAGCATGAAACCAGCTACAATCAGGAGTAGGTTTTTCTGCTGCTTGCTGCTTTACTAAAACTCCCAGGAGAACTAATTCCAGTGAGTTTGTAAGAATTACAACATATACAACAAGCCAGTGTAATCAAATAATGGTACAAGATCACTGGCACGCTGAATCAAACAACAACAATAATAATCCCAGATAAAACAACAGCAACACATAAAAACAACTTTCCAAATGAATTCACAACCAGCTCTTTAGGTTCACTGTTGGAAATAATAAATTGGTATACATTGGTATACATTGGTAACTTATATCTATAAGAGCCAGTTTGGTGCAGTGGTTAAGTACTAGGCTAGAAACCAGGGTACTGTGATTTTCAGTCCTATCTTAGGCACAGAGCCAGCTGGGTGACTTTGAGCCAGTCACTCTCTCTCAGCCCTAGGAAGGAAGTAATGGCAAGCCACTTCTGAAATTTGCCAAGAAAATTGCAGGAACTAGTCCAGGCAGATATCAGGAATCAAAAAACCGATTTGAAGACACACATATACACAATCCTCCATTTCTTTCAATTTACCTTTATAAAACAGGTAGTCCTTGACTTAACAACAGTTCATTTAGTGACCTTTAGTTACAAAGGCACTGAAAAAAAAAAGACTTATGACAGTTTTTCACACTTCAAACCATGGTGTCGAACCCCACTCCAGGGTTCGCCATACCTGGGGGTGTGTGGATGGATGGACGGCAGAGTGGCAAGCGCAGAGTCGAGAGCGGAGTGAGCAGGAAGCGAGGCTACGGCGGTAGCAGCTACATCTGACCTGTTTGTTGGGTGTCCAGGCTGCTTCTGGCTGCGCCAACCACCTGTTTGTCGGGGAGCCAGGAGGCCACATCCCACCTGCTCACCAGATGAGCTTACCAACAATCGGTGTGGAGTACAACCACAGCCAATGGAGGATCTGGATGCTGCTCCTCGGGCACCATGTGCCGCCCAGTGTTTCCCATGACCTAGGACGTTTGCCAGATGGTGGCTTCAAGGAGGGGTGTCCGGCGAGCCAGAGGGCATGGACCCTTGCTGATAAAGCAACAGACTTTGTTCACATGTATCGCATTCATTGCGTACATTGCGCATTCATTGAGGCTCTGCCTGATTGAAGGTTTTGTTGGTTTGACTGTTCATGAGCGTGTTCTGCCCCAGCTACGGATCCCAAAGAACGCAGTACACACGAAGTCCATTCAAACCTTAGTTTACTGAATAAACCAATCTTTTACAACAATGTCTGTTAATTAATTGCATTAACAGCCATCGAGAATTCAAAGAATAATAACTGAAAATTTACTATGGTTGGCAGAATGCCCAGAAGCAATTTGCAGAAAGCTGATAAGATAAGCAAGACAAGACATGAAGGTATGTGAACTAAGTTGTTCCCTGCAAATTGCTTCAGTTGGTGTTCCTCCTTAAATAGGCTAGGGGAGTGGCCAATTAGCCTCAAGCCTTACTCTTGAGGAGTCCTCCTCCTGAGGAGTCACTCCTGCCTTTTGGCAGCTCTGCGCGCCCGTGCATCGAGAAGAGGCTCCTCTTCTTTGTCCTCTTCACTTAAGGGAGCTTCTGGAGGTTCTGAAGGCCCTGGCTGATCCCCGCCTCTGGCACCACATCTTCTCTAGCCTCCTCATTGTCCAACTCGAGTGCCAGCTGCACAGGCTGCTGGTGCAGCACCACACCAGCCTTCTCGCTGTCTGAATCAGCTACTAGCTGCACAGGCCGCGTATGGGCCACAACAGAGCATGCTTGCTTCAGTTCTACCCAATCCAGCTTTGGACCTTTGAGACATGGCAACATTCCCATTATCTTGTGATCAAAATTCAGACACTTGGCAACTATCTCATATTTATCATGGTTGCAGTGTTCCGAGGTAATGAGATCACCTTTTGCAACTCTCTGACAAGCAAAGTCAATGGGGAAGCCAGATTCACTTAACAACCATATCACTAACTTAACAACCGCAATGATTCACTTAACAACTGTGGCAAGAAAGATCGTAAAACGGGGCAAAACTCACTTAACAAATCTCTTGCTTAGCAATAGAAATTTTGGGCTCAATTGTGGTTGTGAGTCGAGGACAACCAATAGCTCCTATTTTAGAGGTAGCTGCCTTAAAGGAAAGTTCAGCCCAATAACTGAGAATACTGAGATCAGTTCAGCTAAGACCATTATACAACCTTTGATATTCTTGCATTTTAAAGTCATAGCTTTCCATCCAGAAGTACCTCTATTACAAGATTATTCAAATGAATCTTCAATTTTTCCCACTTTTAGGGCATGCTCTTAAGCAACATGCATTTTCTGTATAATGTAGTGTTTCAATGTGTGCGAAATGCCTTGTGTCTGGAAAAACAGTTTATTTCTACATTGGAAAGTACCATCTTAAGTGTTCCTGTCACACCTCAGCAAATAAAATGAGTTGAAAATAAATAAAACAAAGCTTGCTTGCCATCATCATAAGTTATCACTGCAGCTGCTCCTGCCTGAAGGGTTCCCATAGTTACCGATGCTGGTTTGATCCTGTAATGTAACTACAACTGACATTTACCTCATGCTGAAAACCTCTCATTAATTATCTGAATAGCAAAAGAAAACAACAATTGGTAAGCCATATGTGTTAGAAGAAATATCTGTTAGAAGAAATTTTGTGGGACAATACCATATGAGTATATACTCAATTGTAGGTGTAGTTATTGAACTGCAACAAATATTAACTTAGTCTTGATGAATATACGGCCAAATCATAATATAAATTTAATAACTGGAAGTTGTGTTTTCAAAACATAGTTTTTAAATTACAAAGCTGAAGTTAAGTGACACTCAGCACAACTGAGGCTGCCAATGAATTTTAGTTAATTATTACTTAATAGAAAACCTCTCAAAAAGAAGCTGAAAGGGCCAATATGATGTATATCTGAATTTAAGTCAATCCGATCCCTTACACAAAGGAGAGAGAAAATACATACAAAACAATTTGCCCAATGCCTACCTTTTCAACCATTAGTTGTCAATTCTAGTTTAAACCCATCCTGGGGATTCTTTCCCTTTAATTAATACATACACAGGACATATATACCTGCTGGAATATATACAGAATTAAAAAGTATACATACTGAATTAGTACCGGTAGTCCTCAACTTACAACAGTTCATTTAGTGACCTTTCAAAGCAGGGGGTGAAATCCATTTACCTTTGCTACCGGTTCACAAATGTGAGCGTGTGCATGCTCCACAATGCACAGAGCTTTCTGCGGATGCGCAGAGGGTCAAAAATGGGATGTGATGATGTCTGGGCGGGTGAGTGGAGCCTCCCGGTTCGCCCAAGCCAGATAGAACCGGCTGCATTTCACCACTGGTTCAAAGTTACAATGGCACTGAAAAAAAGTGACTTATGACCATTTTTCACACTTATGACCTTTGTAGCATTCCCATGATCCTGTGATCAAAACTCAGATGCTTGGCAACTGACTCATACTTATGACTGTTGCTATGTCCCAAGGTCATGTGATCCCCTTTTGTGACCTTCTGACAAGCAAAGTCAATGGGGAAGCCAGATTCATTTAACAACCGTGTTACTAACTTATCAACTGCAGTAATTCACTTAACAACTGTGGCAAGAAAGGTCATAAAATGGGGCAAAATTCACTTAACAACTGTCTCATTTAACAAGAGAAATTCTGAGCTCAATTGTGATTGTAAATTGAGGATTACCTATAGTAACTAAGTATATAAGGGAAGGTAAAGGATTTAAAAATTAATTCCCCTCTACCTATACCAACCATTCTCTCTTACACACACACATAAATCACTCCCCCATACAGAAATATAATATACAAACACATACATATGTGAATAGAATAGAATAGAATAGAATAGAATAGAATAGAATAGAATAGAATAGAATAGAATAGAATAGAATTTTTTATTGGCCAAATGTGATTGGACACACAAGGAATTCGTCTTGGTGCATATGGTCTCAGTGTACATAAAAGAAAAGATACGTTCATCAAGAATCATAAGGTACAACACTTAATGATAGTCATAGGGTACAAATAAGCAATCAGGAAACAATATTAATATAAATCGTAAGGATACCAGCAACAAGGTTACAGTCATTGCTCTTCCTACTTCTGTGAGAGGAAGTGAGGAAACATTGTGTAGCATGTTAAAACATGCTCTTCTATCCCAGCTGAAAACTTGGCATTATGATAAATCATAGCATGTACCTAAGGGTGGATCTAAGTGGATTCCTTATGTTGTCCAATAGCACATTGCCAAGGAGATTAAAAGATATGCTGTATTTAATACCTGCCCGTTGGAACATTATCTCCCCTCATTGTTTGGACCAGACCCTGCTGCCATTTTTAAGTCCTTGAGTTGTGTCTGTGCATTGAATTAGATTGCCGTAAGGTAGCATTATGCTGTTATTGTGTCATTGCTGTTTATTGTTGCTATTAATTAAATTTTGCTTTGTTGCCTGTTGGTTTTAATCTGATGTTCTGTGTCACAATTCTGAATGGGCATTTATGGTATATCCACTGGTTAAATAAACGAAATCCATCCAGCTATGGACAGCCAATATAACATTCACCTTTATTTTCATACTCATAAGAAACCTGTGCTTTTATTTTCTGCATAATTGATTATAAGTTACCTTTGGGTAGAGTTAGAACTGTTGGAAAACTGAGATTTTTTCCTTCTTCTTGAAATAAACGTACAGGCCTAGTAACCATTTGAAAACTTATTAGTTAAGCGTCTGAACTGCCGAGGAGGTCAAGCTGCAGTGGACAGAGAAATATTGCTCATTAGACTTTCTAATACGCAGAGAGCATTTATTAGTGAGGTCCTGCTACACAACGGACAAAATTATGGACGGTTGGCTCAGAGGTTCTCACAGACTGAAAGAACAGAAAGAAATGATCTACCTTTGATCATGGATTTCATTTCATTTGATGGCTTTTTTTATGGGGAAAAAAGCTGTTACCCCTTACTATTGAACTTGCTTGCCACTGAATCCAACTCTCTCTTTCAATTAATGTAGCCACAACCTTAGCAATTTTAAAATGAGTGGACTTCAATTCATACCCTATGAACAACATGATTTTGCCACAGGTTGCCAAATTGGTTCCAAACCAATCCATTCTCAGCCAGCCTGGTTGGCAATTCTGAGAATTAAAGCCACAATATCTGGAGGGCACCATTATCTTCTTTATCTGCATGTCGTTCTATCTTGAAAAGACTGAATGTATTTATTTATTTTGTTATATTATAAATATTGATGTTTGCAATGATACTACTGACAAAATAGCTTCATTTCTTCCATCTGGGACCTACCTCGAATGGTTGTCTTCTTAGGCCTTCCAACGTCGGCAGAAATTACACATGAATTAAGACAGCAGCTAGCTAAATGATTAATATCATTAACTTGAGAAAAATCAAAACTACAGGTCACTGTGATATTAATTATCATAAATATAAAAGCACAGAAAAAGAAAAAAACAAATTTTTGCTGTTGTTAATTAGATGTATTTATTAATTTAGATTTATATGGCCAACTGTCTCACAATAAGGACTTTAGTGGCTTATAATATTATAAGTACAAAATATAATATAAAGTACAACAACATACACAGCAGCCATACTAATTTTTGACAAATGTGTAATAAGTTGTTTTGCTTTTACCTCTACATATTTTTTAATGAAGATTGTGGAGAACATTTGTTCATGCTTACCCAGTGGCTATTATTAAATATTGAGATATTAGTAATAGTTTTACTTTATTTCTATACTTGTTAAACATAATCTGGAAGAGTACTACCAGACCAGATGTTTATTAGACAATTGCCCAGAGGAAAAGATCTCTCCATTTCCTTTCTTCTCATTGTACCATATATTTTGCTATATTTTTCTTACCAGAAAAAATATTCACAGTATTTTTAGTTGCGCAGGAGGAAGTATTCTAATATTATGACCTGTTCTAAATATTGCATTTTACAAAAATGGAGGTAAACAAATGTATTCAAATGAGTGTGACAAGGCTGGCTAGAGTTATGAAAATAAATCATTGGAGGAAAATTTAAAGGAAATATAATTTAGTTTTAAAAATATGGCTCGATCCTATTTTAAGCACTTGATGCTGTTTTAAGCACCTGGTGTTGGAAAGATTTTATTTTTGCCCCTAGAGGATAGAATTAGCTCTAATAGGACTTAAACTGGGATCAACTTTGATTGAACATTAAGATAACAGTAAAGAAAGTTTAGAATAAATTCAGTGGTGGGATTCAAATAATTTAACAACCGGTTCTCTGCCCTAATGATTTCTTCCAACAACCGGTTCGCCAAATTGCTCAGAAAGTTAACAACCGGTTCTCCCGAAATGGTGCGAACCAGCTGAATCCCACCACTGAATAAATTATCCAACAATGCTAGTGGTCTCTAACCTTAGCCATCTTTCTTCTAGATTTTGTTTTCTGATGCAAAGATCCTTGGGAGCTACAAGGCTTTTTCCAATTTTATTACTCCTTTATTCTTGATTTCTGGTGAGCAGTGCGGTGGCCTAGAGGTGAAGATACTCTTGATAGGGGTCTTGTTTATTTGATTGTTGGTCTGCTGTTAATATTGGAGTTAATCTATGCTCAACTGGAAGCTGTTTGCTGGTAAAGAGATGCTTGGGTCTTTTTGCTCTCTTTTTTGCATAGTCTATAGATATTGTTTATGTCTAGGTGTCCATTGATGGCTAATTTGTCAGAGTGTCAAGCTTCTAGAAATTCCCTAGCATGTTTGAATTTGACTTGGTGTAGGATAGTCACAATTTCCCAATTGAAACTACGGTTAAGTCTGTCCACATTTGTGAAGAGTTTTCATCATGTCTTCTGACTGCTAGTTGGTGTACCTGGATGGTTCTGCCAGTCTTCTGCCTGTTTGTCCTTTGTAGTGGTTGTTGCAGTCACTACACTGTATCTTATAGATGACTCCTGTTTTTTCTTCTGGGACTGCTGGGTCTTTTGGTTTGCTTAGGGTGTTTTAAAAGGCTTTAGTTGGCTTTGGCTGATTCCATGTGATTGTAGGAAGGAGCCAGGGTGGATAAAAATCAATGATTTTTTTAAAAAAAATCAAAAAAATCAGATTTTTTTTTATTTAAATTGTTTTTTTTATTTTTATTGAATTTATTTTAATAAAAAACTTTTGGGGTAAAAATCTATCGTAAGATAGTTTTCTATTTAAGATACATAAATAATTTAGTTTATTCAGCATGAAATGGAGCTTAGTTATGTAGCATGAGGCTGTATATTCTGCAACACTGGGACTATCGGTGAGTCAACAGTGAGTCAAAGGAGTAGCAGAGATGACAGTTGCTCTTTAAAAATTATGATTTAAATCGAGTTGATTTAAATCAAGCCTTTTTACTAGTGATTTAAATCATGATTTAAATTGTGATTTAAATCAACTCAATTTAGTTTAGTTTAGTTTAGTTTAGTTTAGTTTAGTTTAGTTTAGTTTAGTTTAGTTTAGTTTAGTTTAGTTTAGTTTAGTTTAGTTTAGTTGATTTGTATACCGCCCTACTCCCGAAGGACTCAGGGCGGTGAACAGCCAACAATAAAATACATAGATACAAAAAATTTAAAAACCAGATAAAATCAAATTAAATCATTTTGGCCCAGACAAATTAAAACACCCCAATAATTTAAAAACAGATTAAAATTTACATATTTAAAAAAGGAAAGAGATTAGGCCAAGCCCGCCTGATGGAATAAAAAGGTCTTCACAGCGCGGCGGAAGGTGCGCAGATCTGGGATCCTCTGTATCTCCGGGGGGAGCTCATTCCAGATGGTAGGTGCCCCCACAGAGAAGGCTCAAATCCACCCTGGAAGCAGTCCTACCAAAGTTCTACTAAGACCATTCTCATCAACACTGGCAGGGCAAGCACTACAATATAAACTGAGAGCAAATCCCACTACATTCTAGCACTGATGATGTTACTCAGTTTGGTAATGAAACATCTGCAAGAAAACAACCAAGCTCAGAGAGAGCACCAAGGACCCCTAACTCTAATTGTTCCAAGGCAATAGCTCTTCTGCCTCATAATGCAATTTATTTATTGATCAAATTTCAGTATCACCCATCTCACTCTCAGAATGATTCTGAGATGGTAGGCATTAGGTTATGCACTGTACAAATGGATTTGATTTACTAACCAGCAAAGAATTTGCCATAATAACTTATCAGGTGTGAAAGACCAGGGCTACACATTAAGTTCCAGTTAAAATGATTTATTGCTCGTGACTACACACAGGTATCTAGTCAAGTTGCGGTTGGCACTATTTTGACGTTAGTGGAAGTCAAGAGTGGTTGGATTTAGTCCGCTTGTGACAATATAAGAGACTCTGGGCTGATTCCTCTTTTGACTCTGCCCCCAGGCTCTGCCACTTCTTCTCCTACATCACGAATGGAAAACTAGCTTAGAATACACACATCGTTGCCTCCTCATACAGTATTTTAAGGGGACATAATTTTAAAATTCCTTGAATATTCAGATTTAGAACACTGAGTATCTAAATGAACTTTTGATCTGGAAATGTGGTATTCTGAAATCTCTCTCTCAGCTTCAAGTATTAGACACTGACATTGCTTCATGCCTACCATTAGCTGTTGCTACTGTAAATAATTACTGCAGAATGTTTCCTTACTGTTAAATACAAGCAGCTATTCTGTAGCAGCTTTATTCCTTACTGTCATATGAGGGGCATATCTTCTGTCAAATATTACCAAGGGATAAAAAAATGCATTTGATAAAGTGAGCTGCAGCTCACAAAATCTTTAAAAACATTTGTTTTTAAAGGTTCTAATTTCAGGGTTCCAAGTAACACCCCCAACAAAAGAAGACTCTGAGGCTAGCAGTAGACTCTTTTTTACTTATTCCATGGACACATTATTTAGTAACCAGATTTATAAAGCAACTAACTCAGCAATGTGACTCTCAGCAGTGTGCAGCATAAACAAAAAGAAAATCCTATAACATTAAAACATGTGTAATATATAAAATATAAAATCCAAAATGTAAAATGTCGACGAAGCAACATAACGTAACAAGGATAAATGAGAGTCTCGAGCTTCCATCTCAATAAAAATTATATTGAATCTACAGAGAGCTGCATTTCTTCTCATTCCCAAAATCTCTTTATGAGTTGAACAGAGGTTAGGGGGGAGGGAGTGTTCTAGTAAGTGTGATAAAAATTGATTTGTTTCAATGGCCTCAATCTAACTTGGTTATGACCCATCACTAATTAGGACATTTATGATTGCTTTAAAAGAGGACGATAATTTTGATCTGGAGTTTCTGCATAGTTTCTATCAATATCTTCTTCTGTAATATAAAGCCAAAGCCACCTTCAGCTTAAACGTGCCGGCCCACCAGAAGTAGGGAAACAGGCTTTTTCCTGCCTCCAGAGGGCCTAGGGGGTAGGGTAGGTCCGTTTTTCTTTCTCATCTGATCTTCCAGAGACTCCTAGATAGGCTCTGGAGGCTGGGGATAGCAAAAAAGTCACTTCTAACTGGGAGTTGGGAAATGGGCCGTTTCAGGCTCCAGAGGGCCTCTGAGGGGTTGGGGAAGGCTGCTTTTGCCGTCCCCAGATACATAGAGAGGATCAGGAGCCAGGTGAGAAAGAAAAACGGGCCTACTGGGCCATTGCGTGCCAGGAGTGGGGGGGAGGGGGGTTGCATGTGCATGTGCAGGGCAGGACGCATAGAATTATGGGTGTGGGCACGCATGCGCACGAACTTCCCCCACTGTCCCCCTCCTGGCACGCGATGGTCTAGATCCGTGATGGCTAACCTTTTTGCCATCGCGTGCCAGGAAGGGGGGGATGGGGGAGGTTCGCGCACATGCCCACACCCATAATTCTATGTACCCTGCCCCGCGCATGTGAGCGTGACCCCCTTCCCCCCCAACTCCTGGCACGCGATGGCCCGGTAGGCCCGTTTTTCTTTCTCACCTGGCTCCAGATCCTCTCTATGCATCTGGGGAGGGTGAAAACAGCCTTCCCCACCCCCTCGGAGGCCCGAAACAGCCCATTTCCCAACTTCCGGTTGGACAGGATGTGACTTTTTTGCTGTCCCCAGCCTCCAGAGACTCCTAGTGCTGGAGCTGAGCCGGCGTGCCAGGAGACATGGCTCTGAGTGCCACCTGTGGCACATGTGCCATAGGTTTGCCATCACGGGTCTAGATTATAGGCTGAGTCAAATTAGAAATATGCTTTTGAAAGAAACAATAGAGAACACTGTCTTTTAGAGCCCAGAATTTCATCTTGCATATTACCTTCACATTCCCATATCATCTAACACAGGGGTCCCCAATCCCTGGTCCGTGGACCGGCACCACGCCATGGCATGCCAGAAACCGGGCTGCACAAACAAAAGAATGCAGGTGGAATGCAGGCAGCACATGAAACCTTTTTCCATGGAACCATTCCCTGCAGTGGTGGGTTTCAAAATTTTTTACTACCAATTCTATGGTGTGGCTTGGTGGGTGTGGCATGGCTTGGGGGACATGGCTTGGAGGGCATGGCTTGGTGGGCATGGCAAGGGAAGGTTACTGCAGAATCCCCATTTCCTCCTGATCAGCTGGGACTCAGGAGGCAGAGAATAGTTGGAGGCGGGGCCAGTCAGAGGTGGTATTTACCAGTTCTCTAAAGTACTTAAAATTTCCGCTACCAGTTCTCCAGAACTGGTCAGAACCTGCTGAAACCCACCTCTGGTTCCCTGGTGCCCAAAAGGTTGGGGGCTGCTGATCTAACATGCTTTTATATCTCTGGATAAGGAAGGTGATCGGGGAGAGGTGCTTTTCAAAGTTATGTCTGTCTTTTGTTGTGTTGTTTATTTGGCAGGAAAAGAGGCTTTAACTACCAAACCTTTGGGGACTCTGTTGATATCTGGCCAATATTTTGGGCTTTGTTTCTGAATATTATAAGGAGGAGAGCATGGGAAAGGGAGAAGAAACAAAATGTTCTCTTGGAGAATGGCTAATCCCTAGATCAAAGAAGAGACCATATCAGCCTCAATACACTATCTCCTTAATCATCAAATTATTATTAATTTATAAACATTTTGTTGCTGAGCAAAAGTTCACACATGCAACACATGTGGTCAAAGAATGTTGAATATGCGCTCTGTACATAGGAGGGAAGATCTTTTGTAAAAAAGAAAGTTCCATACGTTTTTAAAAGTGGAATTTACAATACATGGTGTATGCACGTCAAGCATGAGCAAAAGAAAAAATGAGGGGTAAAAGTCTAAACAACATATATTATTCCCAGCTTCACACACAGACACCTCAACAAAATACAAGAGGATTTTGGAAAGATGCCGCATCAGGTATTTCATATTATGATTTTAAAAAGAAGAAAGAAGCCCAAAGCTGAAGAAAACAATGGGATTTTTCATGCTCTACCATTTACATCAAAAGAGGATGACACTCAGGTTGGGACAGGCAATTACAAGTTTTCTTGCACAAAAGGCCTCTATCGGGCCTGCTGTTTGCACCTTCAGCCTCAAAAACACTCATCTACTGGATTCAGTTATCAAAGGCTGTTAGCAATCCTTCAGCCATCAAAGGCTACTTTCAAAATAAACTAATTAATCAAAATACAAAAGCCACCTCCGTGGGAGACTGAGAGTTGAAAATTATCTTATTATAGGTGGGAAGACGTGAAAGAAAGCGAAATGTGCTGAAAAGCAGAAAGGCTTTTGTAGTGCTCTATTATTAGCAGACAGCTGCTAGAATTAATTTCATTTCTCTCAAAATGGAGAGAAATGTAAGTCCCTCTTCTTTTGGGTGCCAATGGCTTTACGGGCATTGTATGGTGTCAGGTTAGTACTGGCGAAACCAGAGCTCAAATCCCCAATTAGGCCTGCATCTTGCTAGATAATGTTGACTAAATTATCTGCTTCCAACTTCCTTCATAAGTTTGTTCTGAGAATAAAATGTCAGGGGAAGGGTTGGAGAGATTAAGTACAAAGTACATACTTTTGAAGATTTGGCAAAGAAGCACAATATACATTTACAATCATTTGTTTAGTGACTGTTTGAAGTTACAATGGCCCTGAAAAAAGTGACTTATGGCGGGTTTTCACACGACCAGGATCATGTGATCAAAATTACGGGCACTTGGCAAGTGGCATGTATTTATGTCAGTTTCACTGTCCTGGGGTCATGTGATCATCATTCGTAATCTTCCTAGTTGGCTTCTGAGAAGCAAAGTCAATGAGGGAATTCAGATTTGCTTAATGACCGCTTAACAAATTTGGCAAAGAAGATTGGAAAATGAGGTAAAATCCACTTGACTATGCCTTGCTTAGCAACAGAAATTTTGCACTCAGTTGTGGTCATTGGTTGAGGATTACCTGTAAACGTAATAAATAAATACATGCCTATGAGAAGTTTTTGTACCATGTTTCTTTTTCATGCTCACTTTTCCACTCAGCAACGCTCTTCAGAGAGCCAGTTTCTAACAGCATAGTTGTTTCTTCTGGATTATTTTCAATTTTCAGTCATGAATGAATGCTGTTATATGCAATTCACTCGTAATCCAGCCTTTAAATGTGCTCTACTTTTAATTCTTTTAGGCATGTACTTGTTGCTTTCTACCTGAACTCTGACATTAGCTTCTATTAGCAGAAACTGCAATGGAAACGGATTGATTGCTAGTCTTTATAAATCACTATACAGTACATGACTACCCAAAGCCAACTTTCTTTCTTTCTTTCTTTCTTTCTTTCTTTCTTTCTTTCTTTCTTTCTTTCTTTCTTTCTTTCTCTTTCTCTTTCTCTCTCTCTCTCTCTCTCTCTCTCCCTCTTTCTTTCTTTCTGCCTTTCGTGGTGAGGAATTGAACAAACTAATGATGTGTGATATGAAAAACTTTGTTCTTTCATCTGTTCTATATTTCCTTTCCCTCAGTTTCATTGGATTATTTATTCTCTAGTCAACAACAATTTATTATTACAGTCTTAGACCAGAGACCAGGACAAATAAAAGCACTGAGTATATATACACTTAAGAATTCTAGTATAAAATAATAAATAACAACTAAAATCAATAATAAAATCCAGCATCAATTATACATGGTCTGACTATATGGTAGTTGCAATCCCTAAACTGTGTGGCCCGTTGTAGGTTCAACGCTAAAAGGGAAATGACTAAGCAGTACAAAGGGTTTGCCACAATTGTTACATAACATCTCTATGGTGGAGAAGACACGTGTTTGCGATGAATCCCCAGGGCTGCTGCGCAGAATCTGGCCACCTGCGCTGTAGTTATGGACTGTTCTTCCTTAAGCAGCCACTGAAGATAGGTAGTGTCGGAATATCCAGGATACTTAGCAGTTATTGGCAGAATATGTTTTTTCCTAATCTCCGTATAAAAGGAACATCTAAGGTGCTTGTGATCCACAGTCTCCACCTCTTCTGAGCCGCAGGGACAGAGTCTGTCCGTGAATGGTATCCTTTTATACTTGCCATACAGGATGGCTTAGTCATGTTCCTGCTCAATCAGCTTTTTATTCTTTCCAACTGAACAAAGTGTTCGAAAACATTATATAAAGGGGTTTGGGAATCTATTTGTCCTTCAGCAAAATAATCCTCCAGATTATTATTTGGTGTTGGTGGAGAAAAACTAGGAGGGAGGGAGGGAGAGAGAGAGAGGGAGAGAGGGGGGGGCATGTCTGATAATGGGTCATGCTTCATATGATGTCTCCATCCTTTCTTTAAGTTAAGAATTCCCAAACACTCAAGACTTTCAATGTAAGGATCCAACTCTGATTATATTGCTTGCCCTCTTCTATATCCTGAATCTGAATGATCAGTGTTGGAGAACGATACCAGGAAGGGCTTCTCTTTCTAACAAAAATGATGAAAAGTGCATCAACATGTCACAATCGAAGCTCTACCTTTTTTTGCTTGGGTTGCAACATTGCTCCCAAGTACAGAAGGAGTGACTTCAGATCAAACATTATCACTCCCCACTTGCTCTTCTGTGGATGTCTATAAGTAGTCCATGTCATTGATTCTTGTCTAGAGAGTTGACATAAGAATTCAGTTAGCTCTTGTAAGAACAGGGTATTGTTTTATCATCACTTATTCAGTACATGCTGTATTTATTGTCATTTTTTATATAATTGTGCTGTCTTGTATGCAATGTTTCTAAAAAGTATGATTAATTTAAATGTATTTTCACATTATCTAAACAACGGACTTACTGAATAGTTTTGAAGTACAATAAATAACATAAATAGATGGACCTTCCTCAGGTCTGTTAGTGCTTATTATCTTTTGGCATGCTTGAAGTGCCTAGAAATATGCAACCTGACTGATGAGTGATCATAGTTTCAATTGGGAAAATGTGACCTTCCCAGACCAGGCCAAGTCCAAAAATGCCAGGGAATTTCTAGAAGCCTGGCACTCTGACAAATCAACCATCAATAGACACATAGACATTAACAACATCTATAGACTATGCAAAAGAGACAATCAACCAGTCAAAAAGGGAACAAAAAGAACCAAGCATCTTTCCACCAGCAATCAATACCCAGATCAGCATAGATTAACTCTAAGATTAACATCAGACCAACAATCAAGAAACAGTCAAAGAAGGCAACAGTAAACAGCCCAACCAAAGAATCTCTAAGACCACTCCCACCAACCCTGACAGGGCAAGCCATTAGAACCGTGATGGCAAACCTATGGCACGTATGCTGGATGTGGCACACAGAGACATCTCTCAGGGCACGTGAACCATCACCCGTTGCTCTTCTGGGTTCTGGCGTGCCAGCCAGCTGGTCTCCACACTCGCGGGAGCATCAGGAAGATAATCTTCCTGTTTCTGGCACACACATGCATGCCGGCCACCTGACTTCCCACGTGCATGCGTGCCAGAAACCGGAAGACCAGGTGGCTGGTGTGTGCATGCGCACAAGGCAGCTGCTCTTCCAGCACCAGCCAGCTGATCTTTGCACACGCATGTGTGCCAGAAACCGGAAGACCAGCTGTCCGGTGCACATGCACGCGCCAGAAACCAGAAAATCATCTTCCTGGTGCGTGCATGTGCAGCGGGCGGCTGATCTTCCTTTTTCTGGCACACACACACACACGCTCCCATTTCGGCACTCAGTGCCGAAAAGATTCGCCAACACTACACTAAATATAAACAGACAGCAAGTCACATTGCTTACTTGCACTGATGATGTTACCTAGTTTGGGTAATGAAACGGCTGCAAGAAAACAAGCAAGTTCAGAAAGCACTAAGGACCCCTGATGAGGGATCAGTCAACTGGCCAATGGAAGATGATGGCAACAACATATTGGTGCCAGATCAGCTGGTTGGCCACCTTCAGCTGCAATGAAGAGCCATTGCCTGTCACCAGAGTAGCTTTGAAATATTGCTCCTAATTGTTTTTCAACACGGAGTAGGAAGGGGGTAGAATCCTGCTTTCTCTAGACTTCCACAATCTAAGTCTGTCCTTAGCCTGCCTCTATTGAAAAGCACAGGGTTTGGACAGGATGTGAAGCCACATCAAATGCTCCCAAAGGTCTTTAATTTGTGATCATTGGTCAAGTTGCCCCGTTTTTAACAGACAGGTTTTGTGGAGGCACATTCACTTTGAATCCAACTGGGACATTTGCAAGAATAAAATTTCTTAACTGTGAACATCAATAAATTAAAACTTCAGATGGAGAAATCCCAGCCAAATAAGTGAGCCGTTTAAACTTAGCAAAGCATTTGGAACAGCTTTTCTTTGCATTTACGAGATAGGAATGTCGTTCGATATAGAGCATAACACCATGTACCACAGCAGAGAGGCAAGAACTTCCTAAAATGGACATCCACAGCTCCTCAGGCAGTTTAGGCGTTTTCCTTCACTCACTACAGCAACCAAACAGCAATCCATTTGAAAGAGAAAAGAAAGGTGCAATATTTCAAAAAAAGCATTACAGCAGCCTTCGAAATTAAAGCAAACAAAAAGCATCTTCACCCAACAAAAAAGATAGGAATGAGGGCACTGCATTTATGTTTAAAGTGGCTCAGCCACCTTCCCCCCTTCTCCCCCCACCCCACCTTTAAATCAGCTCAGTTTGAGTTGTGTTATCTGGAGTTGGAAGACAAATAAAGTGAATCTAGATTGTTGTTTATATGAATGTTTCACTATTTTCGTTCTTCTTTCCCATCTCTAAGCCTATTTATAAGGATTCAGATATCCCAAGCCCAATGGAACTATGACACAAACAAGCGTTTTGAAAGATTTTGATTTGTTGTGGAGCAGGACGATATAAAATCTAAAAATTTTGATGCTAAGGAAGAACCATTTAAAAGGCTTTATTCAATATATAGACTTTACTTATACTTGGTTCCTGATACTCTTCTCAGTCTCCACTGCTAAAATAATTTCATGTAAAGACGGCTCAAGCATTTGATGCAGTGAGGAAGTTTCCTCAGGCAGTGTATTTTGGATATCGTGAAAGAGGTTCAAATTGTCAAGTATTTAATTTACTATTGTTTATTTTTGCTGTCAAAATTTTCTGACTGTAGAAAACATGAGTGGAAGATTATAAAAATGAATAACTTCCACCTATCCCAATCCACACTGGAAACTCATCAGATTGTCAGTATTTATCAGCAATCATCTTCCTCCATCAAAATACAAACTTAGCTACCAACTGCCTTTTTGCTAGAGTTTAAAGTCATTGCCTTACACAACTACAATGTCCTACCTGTCAATGACTACTTCAGCTTCAACCACAACAATACATGAGCACACAATAGAAC
Organism: Pituophis catenifer annectens; assembly: GCF_029215685.1. Lineage (NCBI taxonomy): Eukaryota > Metazoa > Chordata > Lepidosauria > Squamata > Colubridae > Pituophis > Pituophis catenifer. The sequence goes on from NW_027256886.1 coordinate 63,441,552, forward strand.
TTAAAGTAAACCGCTCTAAACTCAATTGCAGAAAATACAACTTCAGCAACAGAGTGGTCAATGCCTGGAATGCACTACCTGACTATGATTTCATCCCCCAAATCCCAAAATTTTAACCTTAGACTGTCTACTGTGGACCTCACCCCATTCCTAAGAGGTCTGTAAGGGGTGTGCATAAGCGCACCAGTGTGCCTACCGTCCCTGTCCTAATGTTCCCTTTTATTTGTATCCATTTCATGTATTCAAATCATGTTTATACTTATATATGTTATCTAATAGTGCTTGACAAAATACATAAATTAAATAATAAATAAATAAACCACACTGATAATTAATTAAGATTTTAGGTCAAGATATAGGGCACTAGAGAGACATTATGACATCCTTATCCCTATATTTTTTTACTTAAACGAATGGATACACTTTAAAATTATCTGTTTACTTGACTCTAAAGGGGAGCTGGAATATGTACTGGAATAAGAGATTAGGTACTCTAATCTCATTGCACCCATGGGCTCAAAGTTCCTAAAAAAGAGGAATAATCTAAAACCCATTTTGCCCATGGTGCCGTCCCGATATGCTTGCCATTTCTCAGTCTCAAGTAACTTTTTACATTAAAAAATGAGGAGTTTTGTGTTTGTTTAATTCCAGCAATACTTCCCAAATATTTCTTGGAAAATGAACCTGGTGGGCCCATCTAGCAAGAAAGAGACAAAGGGTAGCATCGATAGTTTATTCCATGGGACCATTATTTCAGAACCCATATGGCTAAACATGTGGCTTGATAAGGATTCATTGGAACTCTGCCTATTCTAATCTGATTTTTAAATGTTTTAATGTTTTATTTTGTTCCTTTTTTCTACTTTCTTGGGTTTATTGATCTGTTCTGATCTATTTTTATTATAACATAGATGATTATTAATCATAACAACAGTCACTTAAGTAAAATGCCAAGGAACAAATGTTTACATAACTATGCATATTCTCAGCTACAGCCTGCGTTTCTTCCACTCAACAGTTATAAACTATGACATTGCTAATAGCCTTTTTTTTCTTGGAAGAGGGTGCTGAAGGGTCATTATAGCACCCCTCTGCTTTAACCGCTGAGTTGTCACCCATCTATTTTAAGACAAGGTATTATTGTTAATTTGAAGCGGATGAGGGTTGCTATCAGAAATCATTTGTTTAAGGACTGCAGGTTTATTTACTATGAACAAGAATAAAGAAAGGCCGTCTTGGACAGGATCTAGTAAACAAAGCAAATGTTAATCTTGTCCCTGGCAGGTCCCATTGTTTAACTCCGGAATTTTGGAATTCGTTCAGATTTTTCTCAAATGCGATCAGACTAATCTAAAGTAACACCCAATCTTCGTGTCTCCAGCTTGGCACTGTATATCTTACTATTGAACAGAATGGGAAGCATTATGTAAATCCATTCAGACATACATATAGACCAGTAGTGGATTCCACTTACCTTTGCTACTGATTCAGAATTGGGAGTGCGTGTATGCGCACTCTCGCTTTGCTTGTGCGCGGTGCTTCTGCATGCGTGTGGTGCTTCTGCGCATGTACAGAACCTTCTATGCATGTGCAGAGCATCCGTGATGACATCCGATCGGGTGGGCGGAGCCTCCTGCCATTGCCACTACCGGTTCACCAGAACTGAGGCGAACCAGTAGAAACCCACCACTGATATAGAAACCCCCATGATATAATATTCAAGGTTGATTGGTACTCCGTAGGCCTCACCCACGTTTTCTTGGCCAAGAGTTATGACTGACTTCAATGTCTGAACTACTTTCATTAAATAACCTTGTGGGGTGTTGATTGGCCCTGATGGGACACATCCCTTAATGTTTCAGTTGCAAAATAGTGAAAACACAGCACGTCGACTGTCTTTGTTTGAAAGTATTATTTTAGGAGTGGTACGAATATTGTGTATATTGCAGTTAATCTCATTTAACAAAACATCATTCAATGTCATTGTCATCAATGAGCATCATTGATGCACATATGGGTTCACTCTAAGAACTTCAACTTTTAGGTCTTGAAAGAAAAAGGAGGAGGGGGGGATAACTGAACCTAGCAACCCATATTTTGAAGATTAATTTAACTTATAATTTAACTTAGCAAAGGATAAGCATGATTAAAAGATATTTCATGCTACTCTTTCATACAAATGGAATATTTCTCTTATGACTAAATCCACTGGAACATGAACATTTATCCACTACAGTAAAAGCAAGGCATTTTGCCTTTCTGACACTCATAAATCCTAGTATGTCTGACTACATATACAGAATTTGCCTTGTTAAAAAAAAACAAAGGTAGTTACCTTCTAATCAGATTATTGATCTATTTTGTTTGACTTGGCCTAGACTGTGGAGTCCTTGGTGCTCTCTGTTGCACTGGAGTCCTTGGTGTGCTAGTGATGTTACCTAGTCAGCTAATGAAATGTCTGCAAGCCAACAACCAGGCTCAAAGTGGAATGGGGCTAGTGGTGGGTTCCTCCCGGTTTGGCCCAGTCACCGAACCAGTTCTGCCCCCTCCGCCCCACCTCGACCCCCCTCCACCCCCCTGCATTATTCTTACCTTTTATTTGGCCCCATCCCCAATCTATTGCTGCCTCCTGAGTCCCAGCTGATGGCTAGAGGGAAAAAAACTGTTTAAACTCTTGCTGCAGGGCTTCAAAGGGCCACCCTACAGCTGATCAGTGGTAAAAGAAAACAAATGCGTAGACTGGTGCCTGCAAAAATAAATGGGTAGACCAGTGCCTCCAAAAACAAAATGAGTAGACCAGTATAGCTCTGCAAGCAGTTAAAAGCCTGGTAGACCAGTACCTCTGCTAAGTCCTAAAGAATTGTCACATGATCATCAAGCCACGCCCACAAAATAAGCCACGCCCACACAACCGGTAGTAAAAACATTTAGAACCTACCCCTGAATGGCACAATTCACCACAGCCAACTTATCATGGCTAACTTGCTAAGACCTACTGGCTGTGAGACAATTCACCCACAGCCAACTTGCTGTGGGACAACCTGCCACGAGACAATTTAACAATTCAATTTAATTATTAAAATTTTAAAAAGTAATTTTTGTCATACATGTTTCATTTGTCTCTCTTTTTGCATCCTTTCTTTAATGATGCTTATTCCACCATTTCTTTGACATTAGTGTAACTCTTGACCCACAGCAAGTTCTCCCACACCGAGTTAGCTGTGGCACATTGGCTGTAGTGAGTTGGCCATGGTAATTTGGCTGCAGCAAATTGGCTTTGGCAAATTATCATTATGTCCACAGTTCAATCCTGAGCTACAGATATTTTCTTCTATTCCTAGCAAGGGCTCTCCAAATTTCTCCAAGTCTATACATTAATACTGAGCATATAGAAAGTAAAACAAAAACGAAATGAGCTTTTGTTCTTAGTACAAAAATGCAAATATGATATAATAGGTATAACGGGACACTTTTTGGATGAATCCAGTGATTGGACAACAGCAATTAAAGGGCACAAGGTGTTCAAAAATAAAGCAGTAGAAAGGAGGGAGAAGTTGAATTTTACCTTAAAATATTTATTCCTGCTCAGAAATGCAAATGAATGAACTTGGCAAAACTATGGAGATCATTTAGGTTAATATAAATGTGGGAACAAATATTAGTGACATTGTACTGACCACCCATCTAAGAACACTGGAAGCTGTCTCCCAAAAGCAAAATGCCTCTCTTTCAAATAAGTATGAAGTCATCATGATGGAAGATTTTAATTATCCCAATTTTAACATGGGTTTGGGGAAGTTTTTGTTTTATTAAATTTATTGATTTTCAAAAATAAAAGGTTAAAAGGTTAAACAACAAGAAAAAAGTTTGAAAAACAAAAAAAACTATAGAAAAAGAGAAGATAGAGGTGGGCAGGAACAGTCATCCAGTAGCCTCCAAAATTTGACTTGAACATGGATTTTCCTTAGCTAACCCCTACATATTAACCATCAGACCACAGTGATTCCAGTCCCTTAGTTGTGTGAAACTTTTAATGAGAACTTAGTCTCTCAATTCAATAAAGTGTGTCTAATTCTACCATTTATGTAACATTGTACCTCAAATCAAACATAAAATATCATTCATCTGGAAGGATTAAATTGCAATTTCCAGTTGGCAGAGCTCAGTTGTCTAAGGACGATAGGAATCATAATCTGATACATTCGGAAGACTGCAAATTGAAAGAGGGGCCCTTGTCTTTGAGGAACTATCAAATACATTCCCTTTCTATTTTTCAATACCTTCTTGGAGAGCAGTTATTTCCAAACTAAACTACATGTTTCTGTTGTGTGTTTCCAGCTTACTTGTTACTTAATGTGATGCCTCCCCTGCAGCTGTTACTGTTTCTGAATTTAATGTGGATGATAAACCCAGGCAACAGGAGAGAGTTTGACTGCAACTTGAATAGAAGCAGATCCAGAATTTCATAACATGCCATAAAGAGGATTTATGGGATAATGGGCACACAACACTAAATCTCTCAGCTTGGAAATGTGTCAAAGCAATGAAAGCCTGATCAGCCGAAGAAGGCTTCTTGCTCTGTGTTTCCCACCATATTTGTTCATTTGTTTTCCAGTCACATTACTTTGCAAAGCCCCCAGTTTACGTATCTCTGACTCTGGGAAATGCTAAATCCAAAATCAAACTGTTCATAAAGTTGTCTTATTGATTTTAATCAAAAGATGTTTAGACAGCAAAACGGCAACTGGTGCTGATGTTATTCATCAAGGAATGTTCCTGCAATTGTCCAGTAAACCCACTGAAATATAGATTTGTTGTCATTTCAATAGTATTCCAGGAAGGGAATGATTTGTAGGAACAATTGCTAGATATTTCAGATCTGATCGTTTGTTAACTATTTCAAAACAAAAAATAGATTGGGAAAAATATCTCTCTGCGGGAAATTAGATGTTTATATCCTGCCCACCCCACTTTTCCCTTGAAAATATTTTTCCGACAACAGTCGCAATAGTTTTCTTATGACCAAGATAGCTTTCATCAAGAAAGAGGGGGTTTCTTGATATTTATGCTCACAAACCAAAGAAAATTATTTGAACTAGAAGGGAGAAGCAAGGATTCTTTACTCCAAGATGGAATCGTACTGACATCAACAATGGTAGGCAAGATTTCATTTTTTTAAAAAAGAAGGGTCTAAAATTTGTCATTTGGGTTATAAATCGAAGAAAACCTAAAACTAATTTAAATTAAATTATGGGGAAACAGAAAAATTATGGGGCTTAACTAAAATCAGATTAAAGCCAAGTAGGACAATATAGTTAATTCAAATGAATGGTATTTACAAAAGTCTATAATAAACATCTTTAATTAATACAGAAGGAAATGCCATCTGATGTAAGAAGCTGGAGAGTTTTCTTACTGGAACTATAAAGATGGATTTTTTCCTAAAAAAATATCTAAACTAGCCAATCCTAATCTCATGTCCTCCAGAAGTTTTGATTTCGGATACTGTTATTTTGAGCCAATGTAACCAAGGGCTGTGAGAATGATGGCAGTGATCAACATGAGAAGGTAATGTAATTGCCAAAATGACTTCAATTAAAAGTGGTTTTCTTGGCAACAATGTAAAGTTTTCCATTGGGGGTTTTTTGGATTTTTTTTTTAACTTCCTACTCTAGCCAACAACTTTTCCATCAAAATACTAGGTCTTATACTGCTCAACCATTTTTTAAATGTTGGTGCATGTAATCTGTTGTAATCAGAATGACTTATCTACAGTATAAATAAATCTAATCTGGAATAAGTAAATCCAGGATGGGGATATAGGAGAGCTAAGGCTTTCACATAAAATTATTTGCACATTTTAATGAATATTTTATTTTTAATGAATATTTTAGAAACAAAACTAAAACTAGAGTGCTTCCTACTGACTTTACTCATAATTTTATATGTAGCTTTATCATGAGTTTTATATGGTTGTAACACATCCTTTTTGGATATTTCTTGAACTATTTTGGTAAAGGGAGGAATTAGATTAGCATAAACTATTGCTAAAGATAAGTTTGTTACATGCAAAGACATTGACAGGAGCAGGAAATAGATGAAAAATCAAAAGCTACTCTGAAGAAACATGGGTAGAGAATAAAAGACAAATCTCAGCCAAACTTTATCTTTTTGAAAAACAAGAATTTAAAAACAGCAGATGTTGCTACTGCTTCTCTCAGCCAGCTTCAACCAGGATTAAGGTACAGTTTGTCAAATGTCACATAAGTGTGTTTCATTTACCATTCCCATTCCTTCTTAGACTAAACTCCCCCAGATGCTTTTAAGTAAAGTTACGTGGAAGAAGAAAGTAGTATTCCTGCCCTGCTTTGACTATTAATCTCGGCTACAAAAATGTAGACTGTCACTTGATGATAGCAAAGATACATAGAAATGGCATGCAAGTTTTGCTGTCCACATCAGATACTCTACCTCCGATAGGAATTCATCAGTTTCTCACTATGAAAACCAGTGACTTTGAACAGGTGCTCTTGAATGATAGGAAGCCTTAGTGGTGTAGGAGATGATCAGGCTGAGTCCGAGGGCAGGGTCAAATGCATCATCAGTCTGGAGTACCTACGCCCCAGGAAGAAACCTAACTCCAGCCCCACTCCCCCCTTGAAGTCTGTTGACTCTTATCTGGTGCCAATTTGCCTTACTCATTAGTAGATCAGATTTTTGTACATAGGTTGCAGAGAATATATTTGCAATGATTTTTTTTTTTTAACCTTAACTGGGCTTGTGGTTTCCCGTGCCTGACAGCTGAATGGAATTATTTATAAGAATGAGTATATACTATAAGGATATATACTTCTCTTATACATAAGAGATATGTATATACTTCTTATACTTTTATACATAAGGATATATTTACTTCTCTTATACAAATGGTACCCACTTAGCAGTAGTGGCTGCCATGGTCTGGCTGCCCAGCAACATAAACCTTGGGTCTGCATTGTCAGATACTGTGCTACTGCAATCATACAAGAGGCCCTTTCATAAAACAGGAGGGTTTCAAATCTGAACTCAGTTTATCACAAACTGTGTGAAACACCGAATTGCTCACTGGTGTTTGGTTTGAAAAGTTATTTATATCTGATTGTTCCAGTCAAACAGTCCCTGATGCTTAGCACCCAGTTTAATAAAACTAGATAAATTAGAAGTTAATTCTGTAACTTGGGGAAGGAGGGCAGAAGATAAACGATGGAAAATTAGGGGAGTAATTAGCGGCCGTATTTGTTACACTGTACTTTCGCTGCATTTATTTTTGAAATCCACTAGAGGGTAGAAGGAAATTAATCATTCTCATTAAGGTAGTTTTCCAGCTGCTTTTCAAGTACGATTGAAGGAAAGATGAACTAGCTTTTTTAAAAAGTTAATCCTGAACAAATATCATTTAGAAATAGGAATTTGTGAGAATTGTCCTGCTGAAAGCAAAATTGCACTAAGTACAATAATAATAATAATAATAATAATAATAATAATAATAATAATAATAATAATAATAATAATAATAATAATTTTATTTCTATACCGCCCTTCTCCCGAAGGACTCAGGGCAGTGTACAGCCTATTTAAAAACACAGACAAAACAACAATATAAAATTTAAAATAATTAAATAAATTGGCTCAGATTTAAAACCCCAAAAAAATTTAAATACCCCAATTTAAAACTATTGTGTTGATAGTCCGGCCTGGCGGAACAACAGGGTCTTCAATGCGCAGCGAAACATCCGGAGGTCGGAGATCTTACGAATAAAGACTAATGTTCAGAGATGGAAATCCAGAAAAAACAGACAGTTGGTTTGGTAGGTCAACAAATGAAAGATTACTGAACAGATGCTGCATATGTGCTCTAAAACCTGATTTTTAGCACTCTGCCTAAAAACTAATGCAGGCCATCTTGAATTGCTTTGGAGAATTTCTTCATATAAAGAAACCATTACACAAAATCAGACCAGAGTATTCAGCAGGTTCTGACCAGTTCTGGCAAACTGGTAGCGGAAATTTTGAGTAGTTCAGAGAACCGGTAAATACCACCTCTGATTGGCCCTGCCTCCATCTATTCTCTGCCTCCCGAGTCCCAGCTGATCGGGAGGAAATGGGGATTTTGCAGTAACCTTCCCCTGGAGTAGGGTGGGAATGGAGATTTTACAGTATCCTTCCCCTGCCATGCCCACCAAGCCACGCCCACCAAGCCATGCCACGCCCACTAAGCTACGTCCACAGAACTGGTAGTAAAAAAATTTGAATCCCACCACTGAACCAGACCCTTTTTCAAAAGGAGTTTGGACACTCGTTCTTTTGCCTATTGAGTTTGTACCCTATGCCACAACACTTCCTAGTTTTGGATGATAGCGCAACTACACAAGGAGCTCTTTAGGCCCCAAGGGGATGAAAAAGTGAACCCCACGTTTGGTTTCAAGATCTTCAGAAGAAACTTGTTGCTTGTAGCTACTTAATGAATTATGAGAAAATGTGATTACATATACCTGTCCTAGCCAAGAGAGAAAACTAAATGGGGCAGATCTGAAAGGGAGACTACAAGGGGATCCAGGATTGTAAGATAGACTGGAAAGTTTAAAAGCAAAGAACCCATTATTCCCTCTGATGGTGTATGGATATGAATGATAGTTTCTGCACAAGAGCAAGAGGAAGAAGGTTGACTCTTTGTGGTGCTGAAGAAGGCTGCTTTGCATTCCTTCATCAGCCACAAGAAAACAGTTCAATATTAGAGAAACTAAGTCAGAGGTATCATGTATCACACTTGGGATACATCACAATGGCTGATGCATCTATGAAAACTTTTTTAATAGTATGTGATGTGAATGGAAAGCGAAAAACAGGCTGACAGTACATAAGGTGGATAGGCAGCAAACTGAAAGCCACAAAAAAGTATTTGCATTTTTAATGCAGTGAGAGACAGGACAGCTTGGAGAGCAGTTAGCCATAAAGCAATCGAGAATCACCTACAACTTGACAAAGCATAACAACAACAACGCACACTGAAACACCTCTCTAGGAGCTTCCACCTCTTTATTATGTATGATCAAATAATATGGTGAGTCTTGTTACAGCAATATATTAAAACATGGAATAATTAAATAATGATAGACTACAACTTAATATAAATGTGTATTATTATTAGAAATATATAAGTTGGTTGAACGTAATAACTATGATTAATTTTACTAGTTTATTTGTATTAGAATGTATGACACCCAGGTGTCACACTGTTCATACATTGATATGTATATATAAAATAAAATAAAAAACTTGGAGGGGGAGAATGTATGTACAAATATACCAAAGGAGTAGAACATTTATTATAACACTCTGCCAATTTTCACCTCCAGGATCTCACCGAACCTGCTGCTAAACACACTACATTTGGGTGAAAACATTTCCATTCAATTATCTGGATACACGCATGTACCTACATGTAAGTTAATATCATTTTTCTGAAAGTATGAGCACGCAAGAACAATTACTCACTAGATGTGCAAGCACAGTGTATATTTCTGATCAGTTGTGTGGGAAGATTCAGAATCATTCTGATATCATTCTATACATGATATTTCAGCTGACTCAAGATAAGTAGGAGAAACAAGATAGCCTTTGAAAAGAGGAGAAATGAATAATCTTGCAAATGTACAGCTGCAGTTGGTCCCCTGCCAATGGCTTTAAGAAGAAATGCCATGCTCATGTAGCATATGCTCACAAGAGCATGAATTATTATTTTGGCGTTGATTTCAGCGACCATATTGAACAACTGAGGTAAATTTAAAAAGTAGATTAATGAAGACTTGATATTACTGAAAAGCAATTACATTCCTCATATTATTGCTGTAATAAGAGCCTTAATTGTAGGGCAAGGCAATGGAATACCTTGACTATTTTATCTCTTGTGAATTCATATATAGATTGAGGACACCTGAGAAGGCCACAGAAAATGATGTTCTCTACTATAATATTCAGAAATAATTTACCTGTGGGTTTTTTTTTTTAAGATCCAGATAAACTGGGACAGGAACAAAGAAGGCAATGAAATGATCAGGGGATTGGAAACTTTGTCCTATGAGAAAAGAACTGAAAATGGTTACACAGATGAAGGACAAGAGTAGTGGAACAAAAGAACTAGAACAAAAGATGAATTATAGTCTTATCTAACATGTAGGTGGACTCTGGTTGAATGCTCACAAAAGCTTTGTAAAAGTTAACAGCAATTCAGCACCATACTCTATTATGTAATCAGATGCTAGGCTCTAGAGATGTACAAAACTCACCAGCTTGGATACCGTTAACTACTAAAGGATTGGAGGATTTGCTTCTGGAAACTATCAAACATTTGAAGGGACAAAGTGTGCTTTTTTCCAGGGGAAAAAAGCACACTTGTGAGCCAGGCCATTCATTGGTGAGTTTTGTACCTTCCTAGTGGGCTCCTTTCGTTCAAATGTATTTAAATAGGTACCATGTATTTAAGTCGGTACATGTTTTGCTTGTTACCTTCTGGGAGGAGGCTTCGTGATATCCCAAGCAGAACATCCAGATTCAACCACAGTTTTGTTCCATACAGTATCAACCTTGTGAACTCTCAAACTTCCTCTTTCTGCTATGTTGTCAAGATAGATAGTGATTAATATTTATATATATGTATATGTTATGGTGTAGATGTGTGTGTGTGTGTGTGTGTGTGTGTATGTTTTTGTAAATTTTCATGGATAGAGGTATGCAAGGTTTGGTGTATTCGGGTCTTTTCCCGTGTAAGATTGAAAGTATCTTGGTGACGTTTCGACGAGGTCCCACTCCTCATCTTCAGGCTGGTATCTTCGGCTTCGTGCTTGTGCGAGAAAAGCGTGATCGGAGCTGCTGTCTCTCTATAAATAATGGTGGGGAGGTGTGGGGTGCTGGCTTTGTTGCTGTGAGTGGGTTAGTTGCCTGCGTTGTTACATCTTGATTGGTTGATGGAGTTGATGTTTGCAGATTAGTCAGCTGTTTTGTAACATCCTGTGTGGGTGAGGTCCTTGATGTGTGCCCATTAGTCTTTTGTGTTTTAACGACCTGAGTAATGGGCTGTGTGTTAACATCCTGAGTTCTAGTGTTGTGATATCCTGAGTTTTTTGATGTAATGTCCTGAGCAGATGGCTGTGATGCCACATCCCGGGCTTTGGTTTGGCTCCGAGTTTGAGGTCTTGCCATGTGTTCATGGCATGTGTCAGTTTGCTTTGTCAGTGCCCTCCGATCCCCACACAAAGCAAACTGACTAATAAACTAAAATGGCTATCCTCTTAAAATGCATTAAAACACAAAATGTCCCTATATTTTCTTAAGTCTGTTAATGAAAAGCAGAGAATATCAAACACTAAGTGCTGGATATCTGCAGTGGAAGAAGAATTTGCTTGGATATTTTTGAAAGAACTCTGGAAAGCAGCAAAACTAGAGAATATTGTGATATTTTATTAATAGGGACAAAAATGGATGACTACCTGATTCCAGCAAATCTTTTCTAGAACATAAGCTCTGGAAATATGTTTATCAAATATTTACTTTAGTTTTAAAAAGCCCCACAGATAGTACTCATGTTAGAGTACTGGAAGTTAGGAAATATAAATAAAAGAGAGTTCCAAAACATTTCAAACAGTTGAAAATATAAATAAAGCCTACTTTTCAAACAAGTGTTTTATAATGGAAAGCCTACCTACATTTTTAACAGATATTAGAAAGCCTTATTGGTAATCCTCATTTACCAAATGCCTTGTTTAGCAATCAAAGTTCAACAGTATAAAAGAAAATCCAGCTTTGCAACCAATTCTCACATTTATAATCAACACAGCATCCAGCGCTCACATGTACACAATTTGGGCACTTTGTGACCAGTGTGTATTTACAACCATCACAGTATCCCTAGAGCCACATGATCACTATTTGCATGCTTCCCAACCAGCTTGTGAGAAGCAGAATCAATGGAGAATGCATAAATAAAATTGCAACTTGGGGTCACAATGGTTCACTTAACTGAAACTGAGCAGTTTAACTGAATAGGAAGTGATACCTTAAATCAGGGGTCGGCAACCTTAAACACTCAAAGAGCCACAAAGGTCCTAACTGGAAGCCCCCATTCAATTCTGGAGCCAACCGGAAGTCCGGTTCCCCCATCATAGTCTCCTCCTATCCCGGCATCCTCTTTCCTCTGCTGACTGAAAGTCCGGTTCCCCCACCATAGAGTCTCGTCCTAGCACGGCATCCTTTTTCTTCTACCCGTCCTAACCGAAAGCCCTATCAATTGTGGAGCTGACTAGCAACAAGGAGCCACAGCAGAGGGATGAAAGAGCCACATGTGGCTCCAGAGCCGCGGGTTGCTGACCCCTGCCTTAAATCCATCAGTCACATGTTTTTCCACTTAGCGACTGCAGTGTGTAGCAATGAAATTGCAGTTGTAGTCACTAAGCAAGGACTACCTGTATTTGCAAACAAACACATTAGGTAATGGCTGTTTGCTGGAAAGATGTACAATATAACTGATCAAGAGGAAGGGCTGGATAAGAATGTGGGAGGCAAATGAAAAACATCTGTTATTTACACAGGCTCTGAGCTGATTATCCTCTCAGAGTCTGGAAACAGCAGCATCTATAGAAGAAGAAACTGACTTTCAGAGAAACAAGATCATCATTTCTAAATGTGAATATGAAAAGAAGTGCAAAGTGCAAAAGGATCCATGCACATTTTTGCACATCAGGTAATGTGGAGCTACCCTATCTAGTCAGCTAAAATATAGATGTCATTAAATGGCTGCAAATTAAAAAAAAATCTAATGTAAGGATCAACAAACACCAGCCACAGATCCAATCCAGGCTACTGCTTTTGCAAGTAGCAGCAGATTGCTCCTGGGGTGAGAGGCAAAGTCAGGGGTGAAATGCTCCCAGTTCGGACTGGATCACCCAATCCGGTAGCGATGGCGGCGGGTGGTTCGGAGAACCGGTAGCAAAAATCCCTGCGCCCGCCCCCACATTCCCAGCTGAGCCGCGCAATCATCAGAGGCTGTTTTTTTTACTTTTAAAAGCATTTTTTCTACAACCTCTTCGGCCGAAAAATGCTTTTAAAAGTTTTTTTTAAAAAAGCCTCTGATGATCGTGCGGCTCAGCTGGGATCGTCAGGGGCTTTTCAAAGCATTTTTTTCTCCAACCCCTTTGGCCGAAGAGGTTGTAGGGGGAAAAATGCCTTTAAAAGCCTCTGGCAATCCCAGCTGACTTGCCTGATCGTCAGAAGCTTCTAAAAGCATTTTTTTCTGCAACCACTTCAGTCGAAGAGGTTGTAGGGAAAAAAATGCCCTTAAAAGCCTCTGGCAATCCCAGCTGACTTGCCTGATCGTCAGAGGCTTATAAAAGCATTTTTTTCTGCAATCTCTTAAGGTTGTAGAAAAAATGTTTTTAAAAGTAAAAAAAAAAAAAAGTTGGCCACGCCCACCCAGTCACATTATCCCCACCACCAAGCCATGCCCACAGAACCGGTAGTAACAAATTTTAGATTTCACCCCTGGGCAGAGTGGATGGTTGGCTGATGGTGTTTTGGGCCATGGCAACCTATCTGTGGCCCTGTACTGTCCAACAGTTGCCTCAGTTGTTGGCCTGCAGACCTGTCAACTACACCCACAGAAGCTGAAGAAGTACAGGATCTGGCCATTTACAAACAGGTATTGCCAACTGTGGTCTAATTCTTTGCTACTTATAAAGCCTGTCTGGAGTATCAGGGTATCTCTGTTGTAACTCTGCACAGTAGTTATTTCATTGTATTTATAACATGATGGTGGAAATCAGTAAAAAAAAAACCATCACTATGGCTATCCTGAACTTTGATTGCACTTGCCATCATCACCCTACCTACTGCATAACTACATCTTTCAACTCACCACAAATGATGATGATGATGATGGTGATGATGATGCAACCTCCAATAGGCTGCACCCATCCAGGTTTTTTTCATTGACCATGAGACTCGTTCAGTTCAGAAGTCATAATCCAAGAAGAGCTATGCACTCTAAAGCATACATTCCAGTGGTGGGATTCAAAAATTTTTGCTACTGGTTCTGTGGGTGTGGCTTGGTGGGCGTGACATGGCTTGGTGGGCGTGGCTTGGTGGGCGTGGCAGGGGAAGGATATTGTAAAATCTTCATTCCCTCCCCACTCCAGGGGAAGGAGGGATTACTGCAAAATCCCCATTTCCTCCTGATCAGCTGTGACTCGGGAGGCAGAGAATAGATGGGGGAGGCGCCAGTCAGAGGTGGTATTTACCAGTTCTCCTAACTACCGTATTTTTCGGAGTATAAGACGTAATGGAGAATAAGACGCACCTTAGTTTTTGGGGAGGAAAATAAGAAAAAAGCTGATTGGCAGGTGAATCGGCCTCCTGGAATACCCCCAATCAGCTGTTCCCAGAGGTGATTTTAGCAACAGTTTCCTTGGTTGTGAGCTCTGTGCCTTGCTTTTTTTTTTTTTTTTGCTTTTTTTTCTGCCTCTGAAACTTCTGAAACTCCATTTCAGAAAAAACTTTTTTCCTGCCTCTGAAAGCCTCCAAAACAGAGCTTCAGAAAAAAAGCCTCTGAAGATCTGTTTGGGGGCTTCTTTTCTGAAGCTTCGTTTCTGATTCTTTTTTCAGCCTCTGAAACCTCCGTTTGAGAAGCTATACTACATTTGGAGTATAAAACGCACCCAGATTTTCACCCACTTTTTTGGGGTGGGGGAAGGTGCGTCTTATACTCCGAAAAAGACAGTACTCAAAATTTCCGCTACCAGTTCTCCAGAACTAGTCAGAACCTGCTGAAACCCACCTCTGATACATTCTTATGTGGAAGAGGAATTGTGACCCCATAATTATTTCCCAATCCATTTGTTGGAGCAGTACTTCTGTCACATCTGGCTGACCTTACTGCCGTGGCAGCTGCTCCTACTCCTACAAGTTTGGAGCAGAGGGCTTTGGGGTGATGTCACTTCTCTCCTTCATACCACATAACAAATGAACACTAGCACCGAACAACAGAGAAACTGGTCCTGAAATAGACATAATTCTTGGCAGTTGATTGCTAATTTGCTATAACTAGCATGTCCCTTTAACCAAAGTTTATTTTCCCAACCTAAGGATCCAGAAATAGAATTGCTTTCTCCCATGGGATTATGGGGTTCAAGCTGCATGAGCTGGAAAGGAGAAGCAAAAGCCAGGCCACCTGCAAAGTCCTTTTAAAGAGACAGATATTCTGATGTTTAAAGAGGCTTAAATAGACAGATGAAAGAAAGGTCTCGGTAGGTCTGCTGAAATAAAGAATACAGACCGCCTAATATCTCCTGTGGGTTTCTTTCTTCAAGGACATCATCATCAAGTGCTTGATACATCCCTCTCTTAGTTTAAATGACATCTGTGCAATCTTTGTTATCTCCTGATAATGTCTGTTCCCATAATAAGCTTTGAGCCATTTTGCTTTCTGTACTTTCATCTGGGCTAATAATACTTTCTTATTATCTTTCATCAGAAGGCAAATGCCACATAGTGCCGGAACATGCAGTTTGACTTTTAAAGAAATCTGCCGTTCTTTCCAGCAAAGACATCCTTTTGGAAGGAAATGAAGACAAACAGGAAGATTTGAGAGGGTAACAGCTGAACAAGTGCAAGATGACATTAACCTTCTATGGATACAAATATGGATTAGATTAATTTCTCTCCCTCATTCATCTGGACATACTTTTCTTAAGAATGTGAGAAACTCTTGGTCTGGGCCTTTGGAAAAAAAATATAATTTCCTAGTTTTGTTCTCTCTCACACACATTCAAGCATTTTAGTATTGCAGAACAACAATACTAAACGGTGTGTTTGTTTTAGTTTAACAAGCAAAAGTTGCAATCCTGCTACTACCCTATGCCTATTCTTAATTTTTGAATCACAAGAGCTGGAAGAAATTTAAAAGAAACTTCTACAGAACAACTAGACACAAGAACAGTTTTCTGCCAAATGCCATCACTCTGCTAAACAAATAATTCCCTCAACACTATCAAACTATTTACTAAGTCTGCACTACTATTAATCTTCTCATCATTCCCACCACCCATCTCCTTCCACTTATGACTGTATGACTGTAATTTTGTTGCTTGTATCATTTGTTCCCTACGACTATCATTAAGTGTTGTACCTTATGATTCTTGATGAAAGTATCTTTTCTTTTATGTACACTGAGAGCATATGCACCAAGACAAATTCCTTGTGTGTCCAATCACACTTGGCCAATAAAAAATTCTATTCTATTCTATTCTATTCTATTCTATTCTATTCTATTCTATTCTATTCTATTCTATTCTATTCTATTCTATTCTACAGTGACAACCCTTCAGGTATTTGATGATAGCTATCATGTCCCCTCTCAACCTTCTCTTCTGCAGCTTAAACATCCCTAGGTCTTTTAACTGTTCCTTATTCCCTGTGACTGGGGTGTGTGTGCACCGTGAGGATGTGTGTCGCTATTGTTGTTTATGGAAAAAGGTTTCTCCCACATGAAATAAAATGTAAAGGCTTTGTGCCTTTATTGAACTCAATGCCAGAGGCATTAGGAGTTTGACTGCCTGACTGGAAGGAATTAAGAACAAACTGGAAACATTTAGGTCTCTGTTTAGGGTTGTCTGCAGGGTGTGATCAGAAAATAGGCCAAGCTTCAATTGCACATCATGGCTGCCATCTTGATTTAAAAAAAAAAATGTAGCCTGCAGATAGCCATGGCCCACACAATACTTTAAGTTATAATTTGCTTAGCCACATTTTGTTTTATATATACTAAATCATGGTCTCTTTAAAATAGTTGAAGCATGAATGAATGTGATGTGTGAACTCAGGTTAATGGCTTTGTTCAATTATGCTAAAGCAAAATTTTAAAAAAAGACATGGTTAGTACAATGTATGAGCTCAGTGGGGCTTACTTTTGTGAATAGCATTGTGCTGTAACTGTTTAATAAATGGTATTTACATTTGTGCTGAGACATTGCTGCTAAATTCAACTATTTGTCAATGAATCCTCTCAGTATAGTTTACCACTATCTATAAAACCTGGTGTGGATATAGAATTGCAGCCTTGAAATGAACTGTAGTAAACTGTAGTTTACTCTACCCTCTTAAATTATTTTCCTTATCAACGTGGTGATTTATAAGAAAGTGAATCACAGTTAGGAGGAGAAAGGAAAAGCAGCATGTTAATTCACTGAATCAATTTTCATCACAAATATGACGTTCTAATTATAATCCTATAATTCACGTTTCAATTTGCAGAAGATATAAAAGATGTTCCACGGAGAAGCCACAGGCATAGCAAACAGCTGACTTTAAATGAACTCTCCTTATCCTTTTTATACTTAAATAAAAGTAAAATAATTCGCAATTGTCTAATTGATTTTTCATTATCTTCCATGTTATCAGGGAAAAAGTAAACACAACACTATTTTAGCTGAAAGATTGTACACTAAAGCCTAGAAGACTTTTGACCTTATTAGATGTGTATGGGTGTAATTTGATTCTACAGCAATTTGAACAGGTTACTGTGTACTAGAATGCCACTTTAGTGTAGGGATTAAAGCATCAGACTAGAAACCATGAGACTCTGAATTCTAATCCTATCTTAGCTATGAAGCCACCTAATGGAATAGTCACTCTCTCTCAGCCCTGGAATGAAGGCAATAGCAAACCACTTCCAAAATCTTGCCAAGAAAACTGCAGGACTTGTCCAGGCAGTTGTCAAGAATCAGCCCTGACTTAAAGGTAGACACACACAATAGAAACTTTTATATGAAAATTACTAGGGGTAATTTCCAGTTTAGCTGCACTGAGCACGCTGCCAGTCAATCAACTCTCTATCCAAATCAGAACAAAAACACATGTAATTCAGCTCAGCTAGCAAAAGATACTTTATGTTCATTAACACCAGCAAGCATCAAAACAACCAATTCAGCAAAAACAGGATAAAATACAGGCAGAAACAGGTAGAGACACAAACAATAGGCAGGAATTAACATGATCTACTTATCTCTAGAATTATATCACAAGGCAGAGTACAATCCAACCTCCCTGGAAACAATAGTCTGTGGGTCCATTTATTTATTTTATATAGCTGCCTCACTTTTATGTGATTCTAGGTGCCTCACAATAAACTTTAAAAATTAGTATGGAGGACCCCAGATGTAAGCCTTTTATGAAAGAGTATAGGACAGAGATGGCTAACCTTTTTGCTGTTGTGTGCCAAAAGCGGGGGGAGTGCAGGGGTGTCACACACGCATGTGCCCACACTCATAATGCAATGACCCCCTCACACCCCAAACCCCATGCATGCGCGCATGACCCACCCCATGTTCCCCCACCCCCTGCAATCCACACGTGACCCCCGCACTCCCCCCTCTGTGCATGGGCATGTGGCTCCCCGCAGCCCTTTTTGGGCCTGGCAAGCCTCCCTGAAGCCTCCTGGGACCAAAAATGGGCTGTGGGGGGGGGGCGTGCCGCACCTCCCCAGGCCTGTTTTGGTGCCGGGGGGTGCACTGCTCTCCTCATGCTCCCCCCAACCCCTGCACATACACGTGAGTCCACCTGCACACGCATCTTCCGCATGTGCATGCATCTCCCACATGCGCGTGCGTCTCCCACATGCGCCCCACCCCCATGTCAGAGACCTGAAAATCAGCTGGCCAGTGGGAGGCACACACGCATGCACGGTAGAGCTGAGCTGGGCAGGGTTCGCGTGCCCACAGAGAGGGCTCCGTGTGCCATCTGTGGCACGCATGCCATAGGTTCGCCATCAAGGGTATAGGAGGAGAGAATAGATGCAACTAGAATATCAAGTGATCCTCTCTTATTTTCTGCAACATGAAAGAAACAGTTTGTAGGCCAAGATAATATATCCAATAGCTATCCTCAATGGGCGAATTCCAAATATATTGGAACTACAACTTCCAGAATTCCTAGCAAATCTCAATACATGTGGAGGGAATGGAGAAGGATTCTGGTGGGGGCCCTTTGCATCCTGCCTTAGAATTGAATTGATTATAGCACCCAACATGGATTGTTTAGTTGTATTTTCTTAACTGGGTTCACAAAATGGGCTGTGTCACAAACTAAACACAGTGGGCATGCTAAGGCTAAAATGAACCAAATGTAATGGCTTAATCTGATAGAGAATTCAGCCATTCAATAGGTTTACAGCGTACACTAAATAATAAACCATGGTTTTAAAGCTAGCACAGCTTCACATAATCAAAGCTAAGCCAATCTCATTATAAATGTAGAATAGCTACACTATGTGCTTAAAACAGACTGAAAACCTCGACTGTGGTGAATTTGAGCCTTGGTTTGATGTTTTAGAGATGTATCTGTTGAACATTTCTTGCTTCCAGCACACAGAGGAAAGAAAAAGCCACACACATTAAATAGGCAGGATTCCCATAATAGAGATGTGTTTTGCTGTCATTTTGTCCAAGAAATTCAGGGATTCTCTTCCTCTCAACAGCAGATTATTTGTTATTATTGCAGCCCCAAGTCTAATATATCCAAGGAGAATATTTGTTTTTGTTAGCCTTAGTCTCTTGATCCTTGTATCTTTAGCCTAACATGCTGCCTGGGGACTTCTGGGAGTTGAAATCCATGCATCTTAAAATTACCGAGGTTGAAAAATATTTCAAATCAAGAAAAAATAACGCTGAGAAATCCTGAGAAAAGATAGAACTAAAGGCCAATCAGGGAAAACAAAAACTGCAAAAGTTCTTTATATTATGTTGATACAATGGAAATAGTTTTTTCTATTCTGTTAACCTATACAAGACTTATTTGAGTTAATGGCTGAAAAAAAATAGCCTTAAAAAAATTGGGGTACAGTCTTTTGGGGAAGTCTGGGCAGAGACATTTTGGTTGGACTCTGTGTCCAACATAGACATAAGCTCTTTGAGGGATGACATTTTTATCTCACACCTCAACTTTCCAACTCTGCTGGACTCTGAAAGAAAGCCGTGTATAGAAAACTATGGCAGACCTCCAAAACCAACTCAGATGAAATTTGTTGCTAGATAAGGAAGTAGTGCAATTATCTTTCTGACCAAGCAGCTTTTCATTAATAGGTGAAAAAGATTCACCATGAGCCTTTGTCCAAACAGTGGGAGTTCACATGTAATGGAAAGATCGTGCCGCTGACTGAATAAATAAATGAGAAATGGTTATGCTTGAAAAAGGGCGAGGGTTTTTTTTTTTTTTTTTTGGCTATCTGCAAACAGAAGCAGTCAGTCTGCTTTCTTCTGCAGCATCTCAATTATCACTCACAAAATCTTAGCGAGTTTATTTTAAATAAAGGTATCAAGCTTGAAACTCATCTGATTGTTTCATTGCCCAAGATCATTATATAGCACTTTTCTGCTACAAAACATTAAGATAAATGGTATTTTTTATAGAACTAAAGCAAAACTTCATTTATTTTATTATACACTACATTACACTATATATACACACATAGAGAGAGAGAGAGACAGACTCACAAGTGTCCAGATTTAATTCAGTTTATTATTTCAGCCCGGCCGCTGGAATGTGAGCTCTGAAAGTAGATGTTTCTGGTTACAATCTGACAGTCCAACAATAATTGCAGGTAGTCCTTGTCTTACGACTGTAATGGAGCCTGCCCATTAGAGTAATAAATTGTGATGGTCATAATGTGGGTCACCCATATGACCAAACTGATTTTATGACTTTTTTTTTTTTTTTAAACAGTAGTGTTAAGCGAATGCTGCAGTTGTTCACTATGGGCCTATTTTGCTGAAAATCAAAAGTAAATGCCACTTATTAGCAAAATAATTATAAAACGTGATCACAACTGCAGGATGCTCTAAATGGCCGCAAAATGAGCCCAAAGTTACTGAGTGCCCAAACTGTGGTCACATGACCATAAGGGGAGGACAGCATCAGAACTTTGGAACCAGACTGTAAGTGGCCCTGGGGCGATCTGTCATAACTTTGAACAACTTGTCGTAAATCGAGAACTGTAGGCTTTAACTCTCGGCTCAATATACACCCACCATGTTAGGAGGGATAACGGTTGTGATCCTGGAAACCTAAATGTTCTCTTTCACACCAACACACTTTTGGTTCTCTTAATCAAGTGAGCTTTCGAAAGAGTATTATTGCGCCATTGAATACTCTTTAAGCAATAAGTTTGATGGATAAAGAAAGAACATCTGAGAATTATACACAGCCAGAATGAACCTCTTGCCCAACTTAATTCTAAACTGGGGGAAAGAACTAAAAACGGATCCTACATACTTTATCAAATCGTGACAAGCCTGAACATCCTGACTGGGAGCCAAATGTTAGCTTCCTCTGACAGAAGGCGCTTCCATTGTGGGAGGAAGGCTTCCTCTGTTGGAAGACGACTTTTTCCGTCAGCGGAAAAAGAGACTTTGGATTCTCTTGCCTGCTTTCACTTCCTGCCATGTGCTCTCCTTCGCTGTGGTGTTATATTTTGAAAGGCAAGAGAACAGTGTTCGGCCACCGTTGCCACATCCTTGAGAAGAATCTACAGCACAGCTGCCAGACAGAGTCTGCCAGTGTACGCAGAAGTGAGTTTGTGTAGCAGTTTCAATTTTCAAATGATTGCCCTGCCATTCATGGGTGTGAAATGCACACCAAGGGCAGACATGAAACAGAGAGAGGTGTAGTTTATACATTGTGCTAAGCCATGACTTGCTATGTTATGGAACTGGTTCAATACATTGATTCCTTTTTATTTTCTTAGCTTAATTCAAATAACTACCCACTCAGCACATGACTCAAAGTGGTGCACGTTAACCCACAGTTATATATTTAATACAATAAGCTATAAACCATGGTTTACAAGCTATAAAGGCTGGCATTGTACAACATGCTAAAGCAGTGGCTGACCATTACATCAGGTCCATGACTGAGTTTACCTGTTAAATCATGATTTATTTAATCCTAAAACCTAAATGCACACAATGTAATGTATAGTCATAAACAACCATAGTTTGCACATTACTAATTTTCTCAGGAAGCTATACCCAAATCAAACTAACCTCATTGTGGCTTGAGAAGATGCACCAGACTAGTCATAGCATATCGTGAGCCCTTCTTAGAATTCAGTAATTGTATGAGTCAATGGAAGCTTCAGATCATAATCCATCCACACCCCAGACCTCCATTCATTGATGGGGTAAATCTGAAGAGCAGCTGTAACCACATTTCACTTTGGAGGAATCACTGCATTAATGATTAAATAATTTATTTTTTAAAAAACCACTGCGAATAGGGAACAACCAGTGCCTTTAAAAGGAATCATAAGATCTCAGATTATGGGGTGCTTTAGATACTTTTAGAAGCTTCCAATTATGCTGGTCCACCACCCCAATAATCAAACAGCTTTGATTTTCTTTAAATATATATTTCTAAAGTAACAGGAGCTGACTCCAGAACGTGCATTATTAAAAAGGCATGACATTTCTGGTACAAATTAACTGCAGTTGAAAAATTTTTGATTCAACACAGAGATAAGAATCTGTTGTTGCTTCTAGTACAAGAATTAATGCCAGAAGTTATCCAGTTATTCAGCACTTGTTTATTTTATACAGTATATGACTTTTCCTGATAAAAAATAAGATGTTTTTCCTGATTAAAAAATATTTTGTGAAATAGAGAAATATTAAGAAGGGGGAGACACTGACTTCATGACAAAAAATGAAGTATTTCTGTATTTAAAAAATCTGTGTTTGTCTAAAAATATTCAATACGCAAAAAAATTAACTATAGTTAAGGATCAGCATTCATTCCTTCATTTTGGGAATTTGATGAGACTACCACATCCTTTGCATGAAAGGATGCCTTCAATCCTCAGCATCTCCAAGTTGAACTGTGAAAGACGTCTGTTTCAGATCCTTGAGAACCAATGCCAATCAACCTAAATGATATCGAGTTAATTTGATCAATCGATTAAATCTCTCCCCTTTGCTTCCCAGATGGTCTTACTGCTGCCAGAGATCAGCAAAACAGCTAGTTATCAATTTACAACCATAATTGAGTCCAAAATTTCTGTTGCTAAGCGAGACAGTTGTTAAGTGAGTTTTGTCCCATTTTACGACCTTTCTTGCCACTGTAAAGTGAATCATTGTGTTTAAGTTAGTAAAACAGTTAAGTGAATCTGGCTTCCCCATTACAGATTGTTTGTCAGATGGTTGCAAAAGGTGATCACATGACCCTGGACATTACAACCATCATAAATATCAGCCAGTTTCCAAGGAACTGAATTTTGATCACATGACCATAAGGATGCTGCAACGGTTGTAAGGGTGAAAAATGGTCAAAAGTTACTTTTTCAGTGTTGTTGTAACTTTGAACTGTTACTAAAAGAATGGTTATAAATCAAGGACTATCAGTATCTCTATTTGCAGGTAACAGAGGTACTGCTGCCTGAAGTCTTCATACAAAGATGAACTTAGGATGTTTTGCTTTTTTACGTACATATATAAATATATGTCATACAAATCCTTTTCTTGTCCTCAAATGCCTTGGAGAATAAATAGACTCCGTCTTCTCTGTGACAGCCACTCAGGTACTGGAAGACTGCTATAATATCACCCCTAGTCCTTCTCTTCATTAGACTAGACATGCTTAATTCCCTCAATCGTTCATCATATTTTTTTGTCATAGTTTCCTTAAGTATAATTCCATATTTCTGTGCTTGCTTTCTTGCTTCATCATAAGATTCCATTTCTGCTGCTTAGCCTTTTCCACTAAATGCTTAATGTTGTGCATGTGTATGCAGACCCACACGCACAACAGGTCACCACCCATGGAGAGACAGATGGCTATTCTGGCTGAGCCAAATGTGGTTCCCAGTCTAAGCAGGGGTTCTGGCCCAGAGTTGTGGCATTTCTGTTTTGGGTCAAGGAAGTGTGTCCTATCCACATTTGCATTTAATATGGCACAGTCACTGATCTCCCACTGTTAGTCCTCTGAATTAACTTTTGGTTTCTTCTTGGATTTAGAAAGGTATATCATATTCCTGAAGTTTCTTGCTGCTAATTTTGTACTATTTTTCTGGAGATTAATCTCACATGATCCACTTCTGAACAGATACACAGAGGGCTACATTGCTTAAGAATACATCAAGCCAATTAATAATGTCCTAATTGCTTAAAATACAAGCTAATGGTATTTTACAGGCAGAACAGATGATAACAAAAATATTTTGCAGTCTTCTCCATTTACTTATGACAGTACATGTTGCAATAAAAAAGATGGCATCTGAGCAAAACAACAACAACCCTGCTCTTTGGTCTTCCATAAGAAATTGCAGAAATTAACTTCAATCAGGGGCTATAAATGCATGGATTAAAACAGATTTAGTGTGCGTACCAGATCTTCCCAGGAAGCCAGGAACAAATTTTGAAGGCAATTCATGCACAGTTGTAAAAGAATATTTTATAGCACTAGCAGCCTTTTAAGTCAATACTTCTAAATTGTTGCCAAGAGATTATTAATTTTTGAAAATTGTGACCAAAGCTGATTGGAATGAACTTGTTCTGTTGGTTTCAATGGATTATCGTATTCTGAAACTCCCTCAACCTATGCACTTATAAACAAATGATTATGGAAAGAAAAGAGCCTCTTTTTTTAAAGAAAGGAAGAAAAAAGAGAATTTGCTGTAGATTTTAAGCTGTGTGAATCTTCATTTGAGATCTCAATTTCTGCCTACTTCTTACAAATCCCAAACATGAGATGATTGATTTCTTATTCTAATTTTTAATTAAGCTGTCAGAAAATATAAGAAAGAACTTGAGCTGACACCTACCTTGTGTTCTGATGCATATGTAAAGTGGCACCAATATAAACTGCTTTAAAATTACTTTGATATCATATAGTCAAATAGAAACACATTTGCTTTTAGATCTTATCTACTCTTCTCTCCATTGTTACTTTTGATGGATGGATTATTAGCACATTAGGTTGTTTCTTTGTGTTTCTTTCTCTTTCCTTTCCTTTTTTAACTTTTTATAGATAAAACAGAATTTATAATGAGTCCATAAAACAGCAGCAAGGTAGATAGACTCAATTGCAGTAGCGATGTATTATTTGGAAGTGTTGAAGGACCAAGAAGGGGCCAGATCATCCTGTAGATAGAATATCCATCTATGTGATCACTAAAAGTTGCAGTGTGATGGCACAATATGATTTATCTATCTACAAAGCAGAATTTTACAGACACTTCCTCACTATGGAAAAGACTTGAGTTTCACTCATTCCTAGTGGTGGGTTTCAAAATTTTTTACTACCGGTTCTGTGGGTGTGGCTTAGTGGGCATGGCATGGCTTGGTGGGCGTGGCTTGGTGGGCATGGTAGGGGAAGGATACTATAAAATCTCCATTCCCACTCCACTCCAGGGGAAGAATACTGTAAAATCTCCATTCCCTCCCCGATCCAGGAGAAGGTTACTGCAAAATCCCAATTTCCTCCTGATCAGCTGGGATTTGGGAGGCAGAGAATAGATGTGGGCAGGGCCAGTCAAAATTTTTGCTACCGGTTCTCCGAACTACTCAAAATTTCCACTACCGGTTCTCCAGAACTGGTCAGAACCTGCTGAAACCCACCTCTGCTCATTCCTTGACTTGAGATCTAGGAACATAAAGCAGGATGTACAATATTCCTTCTATTTTTTTTTTTTTTTTAGGAAAATTATATGAATTATATGAACCAAAGCAATGGAGAAAGAAGCAGATTTTCTTTATTGAAGTATCCTAAAACTGAGATCACCGGGTTTCCAGCCAATCAGACTAAGTGCTCTAAATCTAGGTTGGCTTATCCATCACAGCTGGTAATGGATTTTGTGGTATTCTGTGTATTACTGGTTGTTCCAGATTATGTCCATTTGTATAACTCCCTTCGTGATCATTAATAATGTTTACTGTTTTGTCAGAGCTCTTTCTTTTAGTAGTAAAGGTGTTATTGGGGGGGCAGGTCTACTTCTGCATTGATTAGGCTTTTCTCCAGCACCGTTCTTTCACTATCTCTAGCTGGGTTGCTATGTTCAGCATCCTGCAGTTCTGAATACAAGTTTGGAAAAGATAATGTAGAAAAAAGGTACATAATCAATGATATATAATTAATGACAAGAAGTGTGCATCCATGGGGGTGGCTGGTAGCTTCAGGTGCCTTTTTTACCTTTTTACCTTTGTTTAGTCCTGTTTTTAATTTTGCTTTTAACTGTATCTCGTTTTATATGGCTGTATTGGCTTTTATTTGTAAACCGCTCGGGTGAGATTGGCAGTATATCCATTTGATAAATAAATAGCTAATGAAAGATAATAGCTATATACTTAATGAATAATTAATTACATTGGCCTAGGCAGGAAACCCAGCTAACTATATATCAGCAATGATCATCCAAATCCAAAAATTGAGGCTGCTGTTGCAGTGCAGCTTTCACCCTTGATCTACATTCTTTCACTATTGTAAGTACCAATATTATAAAATGATCCTTTTATACTGTTCTTTTCCTGACGTTTTTACACTTTATTAGCTGATTTCTTCTTTCCTCAGGGTTACACCAAGCTAAATTACAATGCCAAAGGATCTCTGGGCTCCTCAAAGCTTTCTTGATTTTTACATAGTTCCACTTCTAACAGCTAGCACAGGAGTGCGATTTTAAACAGAAAAAAACATTCTCAACTAGGAAAGCTAAAAATCTGCCTTTATACATATCTTTTCAACTTTGAAACACTCAACTA
This sequence comes from Pituophis catenifer annectens, assembly GCF_029215685.1. Lineage (NCBI taxonomy): Eukaryota > Metazoa > Chordata > Lepidosauria > Squamata > Colubridae > Pituophis > Pituophis catenifer. Next base: position 63,468,377 of record NW_027256886.1, read on the forward strand.
CCAAAACTCTGCAAGGTAAGTTGCTCTAGGATGGGAGTGACAAACCCAAAGTCATTATGTGATTTTTCATAGCTGTTACTTTGAACCTGGGGAGAAAAAGAAAGAGAAGCTTTGCATTATATCTGAATAAATCCTTAACAACAACAGCTGCAATTCAACATGAGTTGGGAACAAACAAATGAAAGCCAATTTTTTGTGTCTTTTTTTCAGCACTTGTATCCCCCCAGTTCAATGTTTTTTATAAATATTTGCAATCTTTCTTCCAATCCCTTGATATAAATAACTTTATTAACTACCACCAAGGCATTTAATCTTCAGCAAAGGGAGGTTTTGCTATTTTGGTCTAGTTCTGAGCAATACTTTCTCCTTTTTCTTTCTTTCTTTCCAAAGGGTCATAGGGCACATATTTGTTCACTAGATCGCTTGCATCATTTTTTCCATTGCTTGGTTCAAAAGGAGGAGTTGTATCTTTGCTGTTTTGCTCTGGGTAAATTTAAGTGAGAAGAAATCAGCTCTGCGGCCTCTTGCTTGTTAACACAAATGCTTAAACAGAGCCTTGATGTACTTTGAAGGAAGAAAGAAAATATGTATTTCAGAGAATGTTACCATGATTTCTTTCCAAACAAAGAAGATTAATGACTTTTATATAAACTCCATTTACTTAGCATTTGCATCATTTCCTAGAGATGATATAAATCTGCAAACATCCTTTTTTCAGTTCCTCATGCTTTAAGGATTTATATAACACTTTTAGATAATGGTATTTTAGCATTTATATAACATTTTAGAAATTGTTATAACATTTTTGGAAAGTGATAGGGGAAAAAAAGACAGATATGGGATAGATCCACTAATTTGTTCCCTAATTTGTTCAAAGGTAACTTAATAATCCAATTCTTCTGATTTTCTGCATCTGGCAAAAAGTTGACATAAATCTACTTTGGGATATTAAGCTCAGGGGAAGACCTTCATCCATATTTTAAAAGGGACTGTAGTTGGGATAATGCAAAATTCCCCTTTGAAGAGTGCCTCTTTTACTTCTTGGTTTCACTTCAGATTTAACTGCCAGAAGTTCTTCAAGGCAAGTCAAAGAAGTCAAGATGGCAGCTGAAAGTTTTCAGGTGGAGTGCAGTATTCATTATCTCTAATCAGTAAAGGTTGTAATGGCAAAGCGGAAATTCAACGTATCTGGAAACTACCAAGTAATGGAAGACCATATGGGAGAATAATACATAAACTAGTATTTTTAAGACGTGGGAACTCCAGCTCCTAGAATTCTCCAGCCAGTATGCCTGGCTGTTGCCATACACAGGGGTATCATACTGGCAGTCCATAGGCCAGATGCATCACATGCAGGCCATGCCTATCCCAGCTCCGCAAAGGCAAAAAATGTTGCGATACGTCACATGACATCACGTGACACATTCAAGTTTGACACCCGTGCCGTACCATGTCCTTCCTGCCAGGTTTTTTTCTTCCTTTTGTACATCTGATTGAGGATCTGAGCTTTTTTTTTTTTTACATTTTTTTTTTTTACTACCACGGTCAATTGTATGAATGTACATTCAGCTTGGCCCTTAGGAAATCCCAGTATATTAGATTAGACTGGTATGTCAAATAAACAAGCAAGCAGAGAATTCAGAAAAAGACAAAGACAAATCACTTTCCTATTGTGGCCCAGAAAATAACCACTCCAGGAAATTACCAGAAATCAAGCTTAACTCTTTTTGTATACTTATTATTAGATTTTTATCCCACCTTTGTTTTCTTTTCCTTTTTTCTCCTTTCTTGCATTTTTAACTTTTTCTTTGATTTTATTCTTTTGTTCTTTTTCTCATTTATTAGTTTGATTCACACCCTGGCCAGTGTCTCTTTTCGCTTCTACCATCGGGCAGAAGACATCGAAGCATAGCCAGCCGGACAAATGGGTTTAAAAGCAGCTTCTACCCATGGGCTGTCAGACTCTTAAACACAATCACAATCACTCCAGGCACATATGGAAACTATGACTAGTCTTTTTTCCCCAATTACTTGTATAGGGATTATTCTCTATACTATTTATGTTGTTTTGTATTTTCTGTTATGGATTGCACCAGAGAGGCTAAACCAATTTCGTTGTAGATATGATGTACAATGACAATAAAGGCTATACTACTATAATTTGTATTCATTTTTATCTTTTTTAAAAAAAAAAAAAAACCTTTAATAACATTGTGTATGTGAGAGACAGAGAACAATTAGAAAAAAGGGAAACATGGAGTGACCGATTTCTTTAAATCTGAATTCAAAAAGCTACTTCAGACTCTTCTACCCCAATTCCTCAGGCTCCTCCCTTCCTCTCCATTATCATCTTTTCATTATTTTTCCAGCTCTCCTGCTGCTTGTTCCTCTCTGCCTCAATTCTCTCTGAGGGATCGCCTTTTCTTCAAACTTCATTCTCCCCCTCTCCCCTGTCTCTCTCTTGCCCCACCCTGTGCTTCTAAAAGAGGCATTGACTGTGAAATAATCCTGCTTCCTTTTTCAAATTTTACAGGAATACAACTGCAAAAACCATCATTCATTTGATAACGGTTCTGAATTTTATCATACGCCCTTCCAGATTTTTCTTAACATAAGGAATTGAAAACTAAAAAAAGTAATTTTTTAAACAGGAAAAATAAAAACTCTGTAACACTCTCCAATTGATAGTCCAGGAGCAGCCTGTAGAAAGCTCGCTTCCCATTATTCAGGATACTGCCTATAAGCACTATGTGCTTAGAGATCAAAGCATTGCTAGAGACCTCACACATCCACTTTACGGTCTGTTTCTTTTGCTCCCCTCTGGGAGGAGGTTTCAAAGAATATCTAGCAGGACTACCCAATTCTGTAACAGCTTTGTCCCCTATGCCATCTGTCTGGTAAACTCGCAAAGTTTGTTTTTCATGCCATGTACATCCGAACTAGACTGTGTTGTTTCTCTGTGTCATATATGTGAATATATGCATAATTTTATTTATTTATTTATTCTATCATGGTTATGTAGTGTATATTGGAGGTGGTGACCCTTTGAGAGCTGTATGCAACTAAATTTCATTTTAATGTATGCCAATTAGTGTACATTCAAAGTGACAATAAAGTTATTCTATTCAGTAAATTTCTACAATCCATTCCTGCTCTTTGCTCTTCTTTAGCTTGCAGGCTTGCCTCCTACAATGTCTTCACCCTCTCTTTGTTTGCTTGTAATTATTCTTTTGATTGACTACCTACTGGTATCTTTTTCCATCCAATTTCCCATTACATTCTAATTCCAGCCAAGCTATTTCCTCAGTTCTTTCAAGTTAGATCAGGAATAGCTTTGCTTCCTAATGAAATAAACGAACATCCAAACTATCTTACCGGATCAGGCTATCACTATCAGAAATGCTGCTGACAAAATATTAGAGAACATTAAAAGAAAATAAATCAATAGAAAGAAAGACTTTATGTAGGAAGGCAGATTAGACATATGGGGTGCCAATAATTTATCTCTTATTTTGCATTTTCAAAGTCTGCAAAACAATGATGGGACGATATGAAGAGTCACAATTATTCTGAAATGTTTAATTAGATGAAAGCAGACAAGTGAACAAGCAGATACAGATGCTTATAACTGCAAAATATGGTGGGCCAAATTAAAGCTGAAATGCATTTAGGCATTTCCCCTTGGGAAATTTTAGATTTACCTGGGCAATTAGACCTGGCAAATTAATGGTAATGACTATGTGCAGGTATGCACTTAAGTTTAGAGTACATTTCTGGGCCTCACTATCATAGATAGATAAATATATGGACATGTACACACACACACATGTATGTATATGTATATGTATATGTATATGTATATGTATATGTATATGTATATGTATATGTATATGTATATGTATATGTAAATATTGCTTGGCATAGCTATTAGCTGAGATCTTTTTTTTCCATAGAAAAGGAACTTTTACCCTTATAGTTTGCAACATTTTTGTAATCAAGCTCATCTCCCAGCTTTTCTACAGAAGAGTTTTTAAACTTTAAAATGGGTAGATTTCAACATCCACAGTTCCCTAGTCAGAATGCTGTCTGGGGAATTCTGGGAGTTGAAGTCCATCCAGATTAAAGTTGCCAAGTTTCAAAAACACTGGTCTATAGTCTCCAGGTCTGGGTTTGTTTGTTTTAGAAAGTTTGATATCCTTGAAGCTAGTCAAGCGAAAATTATCCTTGCCATTCCAAGATTCTATTATTTATTTATTTATTAGATTTTTATTACTTATATAAAACACTTAAAAACAGGCTTGGTCTCCCTGGTTGTAGAACTATTATCCTTTGTAAATTTTGGCTAAAGTAAATTAGCCCCACCAGTTCTTACAGACTATCTTAGGTCAACTTGATTTTAAAAAGTTATTGGTAATCTTGACTTTCTAGGGTTCTTATCGGAAAACCTCTGTCCATTAGACCTTGAAAACATCCAAGTATCCACAAAAAGCATTGGGGTCTCTGAAATGGGTACATGCCAGCCTCTTATCCCTGCTCTATCGCAAACCTGAAAGGCTGCTGGGTCTTCACTTTGGCCAGTAGATGCATCGACTTTTGTGGTTTTGTTGGGGCATTGCAAAAGACTCCCCTGCATCAAGAGATCTCAAGTCATCATGTCTTTTATTGCTGTCCCTTCAGGTTTAGTGTTTCCTTTTGTTTTATCTGTATCTGCTGCTGTGGATCTTATAACCATAATAAAAGTTTGAATTTTAGGGGCCTGGAACGGGATGTTTTCCAGGGTTCCTCTATCACATTGGTGGCCCAGTAAGCTTACAATTATGGTAGCAGGAGAGAACTGGGTTAACTTTAGTATTTTTTTTTTAAATAAAATTCTTGAGGACAGTAACCTGCAATTAGAAGTACCATGCAATTTTTCAGCTATCTGCCAACATTATTTCTACAGAAAATATATGGGCCATGCCCTATAACTGTGACGGCAAACCTATGGCACGCATGCCAGAGGTGGCACGCAGAGACCTCCCTGTGGGCACGTGCACTGTCACCCCAGCTCATGTGCGCTGGCCAGCTGGTCAGGTTTCCGGCACTCTGACTTGCACGCGCGCACACGGATCTTCCGGTTTGGGCACTCTATGCCAAAAAGGTTCGCCATCACTGCTCTATAATGTATTCAACAGCTCTAATCTCAGGCCAATCCTGTTTTGCTTGGGTAAGAAGTTGTACACACTGGCTTAGTATATGCTAGCGGTACAGTACTAGGGCTGCAAAAATCTAAACAGCCGTTAGAGGGCAGCATGGAGGAAACATGTTGTCATCTAGTGATTATCCAGATATCTGCAGTCTCAATATCACAGCTCCAATTTTCCAACCTCAGTTTGTCAAGTAAAATCTTATTAGCAAGATGAACAATTCATTAATCCATATTTTACAAACTATCAAGGACTTTGAACTTAACAAATCTCTTTATTTTTCTGTATCTGAGATACCTTTTCATCACTAGTCATTACACCCCACAAAAAATATCAAAGCAGTAAACAGAGTGATGCATATCCTGTAAATGAAAAGCTTCCAGCATTTCAAATATTTTAGCTAAGAACAAAGATAGCTAAGGGGGAATATGATAGAGATACTGAAAACCATGCATGTTATGAACAATAATTTTCTATCTCTGAATTAAAACATGAGATCATTCATGAAAGCTAAATGTAAGCAGATTCGTGCCTAATAAAAGGATGATTAAATTATAGAATTGTGAAGAAACGGGGTCATGACCTCCTAACTCAGACACTTTTAAAAGGAGATGAAATAAATTCATGTGTCATAGTGGCTCCCAGTGGCTGCTAGTTTTGAAAGTCATGTAGTAACTTATAAATCATAAGCAGTATCCTTTAAATGCCAGCTCCTGGAGAGTGACCTCAGCTTTAATCAGGTGTGTACTTGCCTACTTCCGCTTAAACCATTGTAGGATACAAAATGTTGTCATATAAAGATTCTGTCTAATCCAGCAGCATTCTTCTTGAAACACTCAGCTGAGAGGACTTGAAAAATTAAAGTGAAGAGTCTGAATTGAATTCATTCACCCAATTAGTCATACGTAGAATTGGCTTATTGACATTATATGGACTAAAGTTTGCTATAACTTCTATAAATAATTGAGTGCCATAAATTTAGGTTAAATCTGCATCCAGATATCTAGAAGCATATCTAGAATGTCCACAACAGGGTCTGAAAGTAGTACTTTTAAATGCCAAAAAGGCTGATGCAAAAAATCTGAATGGTTTCAGCACAGCTTGTTTTATGTTTCACTCACATCTTCCATAGGATCTGAGAGGAAATTACTGCGTAAGGAACTTTCAGTCTTGGCAACTTTAAGATGTATGGAGTTTCATTCCCAGAAGTCCCCAGCCAGCAAACCATGGCTTGGCTTTGCCTATTTTTCTTACCCTCAAACTTCTGTTTATTGAAGAATCAGAGTTTCTGTAGTTGTACAGCCCTATTAGCCTAGATGTTCTCCAGATGTTCGGACTTCAACTTCTAGAATGGTCAGGAATGACCATATTGGTTGGGGAATTCTGGGAATTGAAGTCCATACATCTTAAAGTTGCCAAGGATGGAAAACACTACTCTATGTGGTTTCATACAAAGTTGAAACAAATGGCTCTGAGGTAAATGCTACTTCTACTGAAAATGTTTCCTTTTTTACCTGTTTTTTGGCATAAGACTCTACATTTCTGTTTAGTTTTAAACATTTTATGATATCTGAAGCCTTTCTTGGATGTTATTTTATAAATGCCATTTCCACTGGATTGGTGAATGGTAGAACCAGTTTTATTTATAGAAGTTAGTGGTATAATTTGATCAACCATTAATTCTTAATGGTGCACCCATTTGCTTTGTAAGATCTCCTTAGCTCTCTAAAATCATGTGATAATTTTATAATCTTTATTAAGGGAGATAAAAAGGTATTATTTCTAGGTTAAGCAGGGAGAGGGGTTCAAAAACTACAAGATGGCAGGCATAGTGTCATAATTCCATGTGTATGTTGAGGGTCTTTGATTGCAACACTTTGCTTGCAGATTTTGTGCCCCCACTTTAGATAATACTATATTAGTTCCATAGCAACAGCCTAAGGAAACATTAGTGCAGCAATATGGTATATGGAATATGATACCATGGGGCACAAAATCTACAAGATGGCAGGCATAGTGTACCTGTAGTCCTCAACTTATAACCATTTGTTTAGTGACCATTCAAAGTTACAACCGCACTGGAAAAAATGATTTATGACCAGTTTTCACACAGCCGTTGTAGCATTCAAAGAGTTACATTATCAAAATTCAGATGCTTGACAACTGGCATGTATTTATGATGGTTATAGTGTCCTATTACCATTTTTCACACTTAGGACCATTGCAGCATCCCCATAGTCACGTGATCAAAATTCAATCACTTGGGAACTGAGACACATTTATGATGGTTGCAGTGTCCCAGGATCACATTTTGCAACCTTCTGACAAGCAAAGTCAACAGGGAAGCCAGGTTCACTTAACAACCATGTTACTAACGTAATAACTCAGTGATTTATTTAACAACTGTGGCAAGAAAGGTCACCAAATGGAACAAAACACAGCAGAAATTTTAAACTCAATTGTGGTCATAAATTCAGGACTAACTGTAATAACTTTTAGTAACTAAGCTACACACCCACAGCAACAATAACAAAAACCTCCCTTTCCTAAGAAATATCAAAATTGATTTAGTCTTCTGAAAATAGCAGCAAGTAGTGAAAATCAATAACAGGAAGTCTTAATGTATTCCCCTAGAAAGGACTAACCACTATTCAAATAGTATTGGATCAGAAATAATGCTTAGGTAGAAACCTTCCAGTCTAGATAGTTTTTGTACCAATATCCAGCCTCGTTCATTTTGTTGTTATTGTAGAAGGAATTCTGTCTTTTTCATGTCCATGGAAAATCTATTAAAGAGGAAAGGACAAAGTACTGTCAAGACAACTTTTGATTGTTATCTCTGTGGACCATCCTCTAAACTTCACACTCCTGCTGTGTGAAGTTTACTGCTATATGAAACACTTAAGAAGAAGATCTTCTTTAAATTCCACCTCAAGTATACATATATTTAGATTACATTAATATTTGTGTATATCAATTCTATCAGGCTTAATATATATCTTATAAACAGGCAAATCGAGTGACTGAAAACAGTTCTCACTATCAGCTGGATGGTGGTGTTAAGCATGGGTTTTCTACTCAAGCACAAAATCTTAAAGCAGAATAAATTATGAAAACAGTAATCTGGAAAAGCAAATAATCTTTCTTAACTTGCATAGTTTATTATGAATATGGATTTGCGTAGTAGATTTTTCAATCTGGAAAGTGAACAACACATTCAATCATTTGTTTTAAATCAGTGCCACCCATATAAAAATGAAAATAAGAAATGCAAAGGATTGAAAATGATATTGTGTTTTTATTGATTTGTGTAAGGCTTGACTCACCCTGCTAATTACAGAGTGGACAAAGTATTTTCTGTTCCTATCAGCAGTTGATAATTAGCTTTTTCCTCCTTAAGGAAACTGGAGCCTTAATAGGCTCCACTGGCATTAATGATGGGGCTTGAAAGATGCCCTTTAAGCAAGGCAGTAACAAGACATTACAAATTAATTCCAGGCAGAATTACTAAGAAAAAGTATATTCAAGGGGAGGAGGAGAAAATAAAATAAAACCTTACAGCTGGGTTGAAGAATCTGTGCTTCTCTAGATGTTGGATAAAATCTCACTCTGACCACTAAATATATAGTTTTACATTTTCAGGAGTTACAGTCCAATCATATCTACCAAGGTAGACTCTTCTCCTGTGCCTTAGAAATAGACTACAGTTTTCATCCCAGAATGAAATAACATATAATATATGCAGTATATATACATATATTACTATATGAATTTAATACAGATTATATTGAAAACAACTGATATAGAAAAGAAAACAGAATGGTATCAGCAAAAACAGGAGGTAACTATAACAAATGGCTTATCAGGTTGAAGAATTCTGCAGGGCAAAAGGTAAAAAACTAAGATTGCATTTTCAAATCCATTCTAGATTGGCTCTATTTTTTCCAAACTGAAAACAGCATGTATGGTTTGAGCTGCTTTCTTCCAGCCTGGTTTGAAAAGTTTCTATTGCCTTTTCCTCTATACTGTACTAGGCATACCCAATCCATGGCCCACAGACCTCATGTCATCTTGGACAGCTAGAAATGCGGCCCCACAAGGTAATTAATATATATTAATTTTAAAATAAAAGAAGTTTGTTATTTATATACAATAATTATATTATGTATTTTATATGCAACCCAAAACAATTCCTCTTTATTCAATGCTGCCCAGGCAAGCCAAAAGCTTGGTTGACCATCTTTTACACCCATATCTCAATGGTATTTTAAGGTAAGGATATTGGAAATATATTGCACATTACATTGTTATACTGAAAATTCTTCCGAAGACCATAGAAGTGTACTATCCCCCATGCTGATGTTTTCTGTGAAAATACTCAATGGCTAGAACCATGGGCAATTTTGTCCCTTTGCATATTCATTGACTTCAAATGCAATAATTGATAATGTACCAAGAAGTCTGTATAAACTTTCGATGCATTGGATTATCTGTATGCAACCTGGCCATTTGGGTCTTCCAATTTGAGTCCCCATTGTTGTAGTCACTGATTTTTTAGAAATGAAACCATTGCATTTATGTTGTTGGAGATGCAATGAAAGTCATGTTCTATTTAAATATATTCTTCCATTTTGGCAAGAAAGAATTACATATATTAAGTCAACTGTGAGATTTAATATTTTCATCTCACAGTGGAGGAATAGATTGTGAAAATGTCAGAACTGGTAGAAAAGGGAAAACTGACCTGTTTAGTCAGGGGGGAAAAACTTTTCTGGAAGATTAAAACTTTATATGGACTTTTTACTGAAAGAAGAAAGACATGAAATGATTATTTCATTTGATGATTTGATGATTAAGAGAAGCATGGATTAAATAAGGAACTGAACTTGTATAACAACTAAGAAAGAGGAAGGACAATAAAATTGTAATTATTTGTTGAAAATAAGGTCAGAAGTCATTTCTATATTTCTCAATTTTTGATTCTTTTTCTATTTTTTGTTTCTTACACTTTCTTTTCATCTTTTATTTCATTTGATTGGTCTTTTATTCTATAGAAAAGTCTTAAATATAATAAAAAGAGACAATATTTTTAGATTATATATTCTTTTGAAGTTTATCTCTATCACATGTGCGTTGACTTCTGGACAAAGAAAATGGGCTTACTGTCAAAAGGCTTACTGTTCAGCAGAAAACATGTGACTATTCAGTGGTTTGCAGAATTTATTAATATAGAACAGTTACGGGCGACTGTACTGAATTATAACTTCAATTTATTGATGTTATATCTATTTGTGAATTTATCTTTTGTATGTTTTTTAAAGATTTTTAAAAATAATTTTATGTATTGCTTCTCTTGTTTGTAAATTTAGTTAATTAAAAACAACTCTAAAGGGCCACCCAAAACTGGGTTGTATACAAAATTATTAAGCATATAGAAGAAAAATGGTACATGCTACTAAAACAAAATCAATTAAATAGGATTCAAAATTAAAATGTCTTTTTCTTTTTTTTTTTCTTACCTTTCCTCATGTCTCCCTTCCATTTTCCTCCCCACTGCCTTCCAATTTACTTCGTACTTTGTATTTTACATTACTTTATAACTCAATAAAAATGTTAATGCAAAAACCCCCCCCTTAAAATTTGTTGTGTCCTACCAAACTGCAGTTCAGCTCAACCTCACTAGATGCTGGAAAAAGATGTAGGTTAGACCAACTTTATAATGGGTGAAAGATTGTTCCAAGGGGCATTAAGCAGGTCTCCTGGCCCTTTGGAATTGTAATACAAAACACCTCAACTATTTCCCTGAGAAAGGAAGGTTGGAGACAGGATGAAAATTATCCAGATATGTGGGACCCATGAAGGTTTCTTAAGAAGAGAAAGATAGGAAAGAAAATGCCTATCTCAAGGAAAGATTCAGAATTGCATGAGTCCACCTACACATGGAGGTCTTGATCATCAAGGAGGGCCATGGATTTAACACAGATGGACACATTCACAGCACCAAGGATTCTATTCATTCCTTAGAAGTCACAGGTTCCTTTTCATATAATATCACATGATCATGCCTCAGTAGGATTTGTCCAGATGCACTCCAGCTCAGGGTGAATCTCAGTGATAGCAATAGACTTATATATCACCCCGTAGTGCTTTACAGCAATGGTCTCCAACCTTTCCGGCTTGGTGGACTGGTGGAGGCTGCGACAGTGAGGGGAGAGAGGGGATGGTTTCATGTGCTCCACTTTCACAAATACAGCAGCGTGCATGCATGCGCATATTCACCCACCACTTCTGTGGCCCGGTTCCGAATGGGCTGTGGCCTGGCACTGGGCCACAGACCAGGGATTGGGGACCCCTGCTTTACAGCTCTCTCTGATCAGTTTACAATGTCAGCATATTGTCCCCAACAATCTGGCTCCTTAACAAATTGTCTTACTTGTGTAATGGAATGTCTGAATAATGGGGAACAAGGAGAAGACATGCTGCCTAAGAAACAATCAGACAAGAGAGACAGAATCCCCCAGTGCTTAAGAATCAGAGAAAGAAACTCTGACAGACCCACTTTGTTGCTTGTATCCTTGCGATTTATATTGATATTGATTGTTTCCTAGTATGATTTGATTGCTTATTGTACTGTATGACTGTCACTGGGTGTTGTGCTTTGTGATTCTTGACGAGTACATCTTGTCTTTTTATGTACACTGAGAGCATATGCACCAAAGACAAATTCCTTGTGTGTCCAATCACACTTGGCCAATAAAGAATTCTATTCTATTCTTTAATGGATCAAATAGTTAAAAGTGGTTTGAGAAGTGCTTTCAGATTTGCAAGATAAGGTAGCCTCACATTACAGGTGGTCCTTATGACCGTTCACTGATATAATAACCATTTGAAATTATGACAGTGCTAAATGAAGGGATTTAAGTACCAAACATTGTAGCACCCCCCCATGGTCATGTGATCAAAATTCAGGTGCCGGCAGTGTACCTGTCCTTATGACTGTGGGAGTGCTGCATCTCCCACCCCCACCTCAGCCTGCTGGGCCCACCAGTGCATAAGCTTCCTCCTTCGTTCCCACTCCTAGTCACTCTTGAGAGCCCTGGGCCACCTCCTTCCCACCCCACCACGTTTGGGTTCACTTACCTTTCCTTTCCCCTGAAGCTGCTGACAGATGTGCACAGTTGATGCCTGGCACAGTTAGAAAGCTAGCAAAGGCAGTCCTCCTAAGATCTGGGCAGGAATAGGAACTTTGCTGGCTGACTTCCTGTTCCTGGCCAGCCTTAAGAAAGAATATATATATATATATATTCTAGTGAATTGTGATTTCACTGAACTAGGGCTGCATAATATCTTGGTTTACGTAGGTAGAACCTGGCTAAAGAGACATACATACATACATACATACATACATACATACATACATACATATTCTTATTATGAAAGCAACATAATTCTGTCCTTATGTCCTGAGTGTTAAATAGTATGATCTAACTTCAAGTTCCCACTTCCAGTACATTTCAATTAGATGATGCTAATATGTAGTCAATTCATTTCATGTTTTACTGGGCTCATGTTAAAAGCCTTGGATACTGTAAATTCAAACCCCTAAATAAATTCAGTTCTTGTTTCTCCAAAGAACATTTCTCACCTATGCTATTGTTTATACAATAATATCATTGGTAAAAACTAGATTGCATCTTTATAATTCCATCAAGGGCTGACAGGGAAGTGGATTCGGCAACTAGATAATTTCTTATCACTGACTAGACTCAGGATATATGAAATAAAGCATTTTCCTTGATTGGGCAAATCAAGTCAGCCTCCTCAAAGGCATCTTGCTTTCAATTATCCTAGAAATTATATAAAACAGAGTATAGATTTCAAAAAGAAGGGAGGGAGGAGTTGAAGAACGAATAGAAAATAGTGGGGGAAATAAATGCTGCCTATCAACATGCAAACCAGAAAACTGATATACCCCCCCCCCCTGTATACAGACTTTGGATTTAACAAATAAGTTGTGACGAATATGCTACAGTGAAGCTTGGTGTGGGTGGCTGAAAACATGGAGGAAACGTAGAAGAGATAGGCCTATACTATAGGGCAGTGGTCCCCAACCTTTTTATCACCGCGGACCAATCAGCCTTTGATAATTTTACCGTGGCCCGCTGAGCGCGCGCAGGGGTGGGGGCTTTGGGCCACACGTGCGTACCTGCGCGGGGCTCTCTTCCCTGGAGCCTTTGCGCATGGCCCAGGAGCTTTTGCACACGGCCCAGGAGCTTTTGCGCACAGCCCAGGAGCTTTTGCGCACGGCCCAGGAGCCTTTGCGCTGCAGCGTTCATGTCCCCCGGCCGCTGCGCGGCCCGGTGCCAAGTACTCCACGGCCCGGCACCGGTCCACGGACCGGGGGTTGGGGACCACTGCTATAGGGTACATTGCACTGGGATTTTAGCATTCATTAAGGGAAGGGACAGAGAGTGACAGGCAGACTGTGGGGATATGTTGTGCTGGGAGCTGCTAGGGAGAGATATGGAAAGGGGTGATGCCCACCAACCTCACTCTATTTGTTTTAATTGTTAGGAGTAAGGTAAACCCTTATTTTAATTCAAGCCTAATGGACCCTCCCTTGCTCTTTTCAATCTACCACATTGTGTTTCTGAAGTGTGAACATGTGCTGAAAACCAAGAGCTTATTTAAAGAAAATAATTCAGTTCAGCTTGGATGACTGTCTTTATTTTACATGGAATTCTCCCTGCGTGAGTATTGCCTTTTCCTTATATTTCCCTTTTCTCAAATATATATATATATATATTTTCCCCCAAATCTGGCCATATGTTTAATAAGCAAATTTCTCATTACATCCACTTCTTCTACACAACAGGTTTGGCACAAGGTCTATTGAGTTTTGTCTTTTGTTTTTCTGCTGCTTTGGGCAGACAGATCCATTTCCCCACCCCACCCCTTTCATTTCTATTGGGCTTTCTGAAAGCGGAAGACCACAGTAAAAGTAATATAAACTAACAAGCTGGATAGACTTGAAAACATCATAATGTTCTGCTGGACTGCTTGTCGATAGTGAGTATCTTTTATGAGGAACCTTGGATTTAAGCCTGGTCAGTGAGGTTTAAATCATCCACTCTCAGTTCATAAATGCAATATGTAAATGTATTATGGCCATGATCACTATATGTGGCTTAACTCTAACTATAATTATTAATATTAGCGTAACTATAATGCTAAACAGAATTAACTTCTAAACTAAAAATTAGCCTATCCAAATGGATGATAACAACAAGGACTAAAACTATGAATGCTTGCAGTTGACTTGTTGGGATCTGATAAATCAGGGAATATTATATTTGCACGTATTCAATACTGAAAACTAGAAAGGCAAATGTAATATTTTTAGAGAGGTATTTTTTCCCCAAAGTACTGAATCAGAGACTTGGACAATCAGTCATTTGCACTGGAAAAGTATACCAAAACTATAAACATTATATCTAACTTAAATTGCAAGAAAAATATGCTGTATCATCAAATAGAACAGATGACTGCCATCAAAGTAATATATGCTGAATATTGTAAGCTTCTTCCTGAAATACTGAAACAGTAATATTTGTTGATGAAATTTCCAGCAAATCTACAACAAACAAGGAGTTTCAGAATGACATTGAGTTTCTCTGAATAAGGAAAGAAAGATCAAAGATGAAACTGAAGAAAATGAGGCAAGATATTATCTTTTCACTGACACATCACAGCACTGTTTCACTGGATGAGCAACTCAAAGATACTTATTAGGAAAAGTTACAGCAAGGAAAATATTTCTTCTGGATAATTTTTCCCTATTATAACTGCACATTTGTTTTTTTGGGCTGACCCTTTATTCAAATAAATGTTTATATCATATTGCTAAATGGATGATATGTAAGAAGAGAAAGAAGAAATTGTCCTAGAAATTCTTTCCTTCCTGACAAGCAGCCATTATGGCCAGCCCTATCATTAGGCAGAATGAATCAAGCCTTTAAGTGGCAGATGCTAGCAAGAGAGACATGGAATGACATTAAAACACTGAAAGTCAGGGGGATGTGTGTCAATGTCCTGCCTTTCCAGTCATTTCTCCATCAGCCTGAAGCATCCCTGACTTTCCACATTTCAATTAAATTCCAAGGAAGAGATTGTGAGTGAACATTTTCCAGGACTTTTTCAGAAGAAGTACTACTGTCATCATTTGAGGGAGTCCTGTCCCTGAGAAATATCGGTTCTGTGGGCGTGGCTTGGTGGGTGTGGTGTTGCTGCAAAATCTTCATTCCCACCCCACTCCAGGAGAAGGATATTGCAAAATCCCTATTCCCTCCCCACTCTTGGGGGAAGGATATTGCAAAATCTCCATTCCCACCCTACTCTGGGGCCAGCCAGAGGTGGTATTTGCTGGTTCTCCAAATTACTCAAAATTTCCGCTACTGGTTCTCCGAACTACTCAAAATTTCTTCTACCGGTTCTCCAGAACCTGTCAGAACCTGCTGGATTCACCCCTGCCATTTGTGCTTAGATATAATCAGAACTGGATGTATACCATGGGTTCTTGCTGAGATGAAACTATTGCCTTGAACTGTGGTAGAAGTAAGTTTCAACTGGAACCCAATCACTTTCTGAATGCAGAATTGAAAAAGCTGTAAGGAATTTTATTCTTCATCATAAAATATTTGTGAAATTTCATGACCCAGGGTAGATTTTTCATTCACCTCAATAGAAAACAAAACTTCAAAATTTCTGTTGAAATGTGAAGAAGCTACCAATCATTTGCTTTAACTTATTTTAGGGGGTGGAAGCAAATCTATTTCTCAAGAAATATATTTCATTTGTAGGCAAGAATTACCAAAAAGCACATCATATCTTTTCATGCATTTATAGTGAGTTACCAGTACATACCCAATCTGATAGTTTCTATAATGGCTTACAATGTCAATCATCACCATTTATTTCAGCTTTATTCCTTGTCAATTTTGCCAAAAACGACTTATGGCCATGTAACTATTATAAAGGGGAAATATTATGCTATTTTTAAAATTAGGAGATGCATTTCCCATCTTTGTTTTTGAGTACTAGTAAAACAGGATGCTTTATGTAATAAGCAGTTTGTTTGGTGTGGGACTTTTTTTTTTTTTTTTGCTGTGAATTTTGGGCAATTTCACCTTTGTTCAGCCTCACATTTGTGGAACAGAGAAAGCACTCAGAAGAGTTATTCCCTAGCGTATAATTGACTCTCTGCCATCCACATGGAGAAAATAGGTTGGGGCAGGAGAACAAATATCTTCAAAGGCTGTGCCAGGGTAGAAGAAAGCTGGCCTGTCAGATCCAGAAATGGATGAGGTAATCCTGAGGCTGCTTTAAATTATAGAGACAGCCAACATATCTCAAAAGATGAAAGCTCTGCAAGAACTCTGTAGAAAGTCAAAATTGGTTACTTCCTTTGTAGCTCTTTGCAGTGTAGCCAGATACAGAACGATGTTTAATCTATATGTGTAGTCCTCATTTAGTGACACAATTAGGACCGGCAACTCAGTCATTAAGCAAATCGGTGGCTAAGTGAAAGTGCAACTGGGCTTCTGATCTTACTACAGCTTTTCTTTGCTTTACAGACCTGCAAAGGCTGTAAATGCAAGGATTGGCTGTAAAGTTACGTTTTCCTCCCTGTTGCAAATGCGAACCATTGCTAAACAGGGACCAAGACTATCTGTTATAATGGTGGAGTTGTTTGCAGGGGAGAAGGGGAGAGAGGTTGTGTGTTTTTAAATTAAGACAAAGACCATGTGAAATTAGGCTAATAGACACATGTTCCCTTGTGCTTTCAGGCAGGCTGTGGATAGGTTATGTGCCTCCTGATGAACACTGTCTCTCCCTCCTGTCTCTTTCTCTCTTTGGATTGCATCATTTAGCTCAGGGGTCAGCAACCTGCGGTTCCGGAACCACATGCGGCTCTTTGGGCCCTCTGCTGTGGCTCCCTGTCAGGTGATCACACCACTGGCTGGTCCTGCCCTTCACCCTCCCCTCCCAGTCACTCCTCACCTGGCCTGAGAAGGTAAGGGTGACAGCAGGGGATGGAGAAGCGGCCAGGGCAGAAACAGCGAGATACAGAGAGAGAGGAGAGAGAGAGACATAGAGAGATACAGAGAGAGAGAGAGAGTCGGGGTAGAGGGAGGGAGGGAAGAGAGAAATATGTCAAAAGAATTTTGTGGTTCCCGGTGTTTTTTAATAACTGGTTCTCTGCCCTAATGACCGGCTGGGTAGGCATGGCTGGGGGGGGTGTTCATGTGACTGGTGGAAGTGAGTGACATCGAGTTGGTCACGCCCATCAGGTTTTGTGGCTTTGTGTTTTCTTTTCTGTGGGAAACGGGTCCAAATAGCTCTTAGAGTATTTAAGGTTGCAGACCCCCTGATTTAGTTTATGGCGCAGCCAGAGGGAAACCTGATTTTGTTAGCCTAACCTGTAATCTGTGGCTTTGCTCAAAATATATCACAGATCATTTGTTATTTAGGAATATAATCTATTCTCAGAGATGTATTTGGAGCAAGGCTAGAGGTTAGCATTGTAGAACAGTGTTTCTTAAAATTGGCAGCCTTAAGATCTGTGGGCTTCAATTCCCTGGCTAGGAAATTCTGGGAACTGAAGTCTACATATCTTAAAAGTTGCCAGGTTTGAGAAATACTGTGGTAGAGGATTTATAAACATAGGCATTTAGAAACTAATATATAAGGAAAGGAACTAGAGTGCTTAATCAAATTGTATGCATTAACTAATTAGCAGATAAAGACACTGGTTTTGAAATCTGTGCTTATAAAAAGTACTTATTTCCCTTTGTTAAGAATGAGAGCAATACATTTCATTGGATCAAAATACCATCTCTTGACTGTCCTATCAGTTGCAAAATTCACTTTTGTTTTATGGAAAGTATATTTTGCTAAAATAATTATTATGAATATGCCAGTCATTCCCTTTACAAGAAAAAATATTTTTAAAATTAAGCAAAAAACCCCCAAAAGGTTAAATCTACTATACAATAATGCACGAGAAACAATGCAACATAATATTATCAGTGACATGAGGCAATCTAGCATCAGAGTTACAGCTTCACCAAGGACAATCCATGTGATCAAATAAACGTGTGTAAGATTCTAGTCTTACTATGATACATATGCAGAATGGTAATATATACATTTTGTACGTGCTGCTTTCTGTACAATATGAGAACAAGTAGACCTATATGAGCGTAATGTTACCTTCTTCTTTCTTAAGAAAATAATCTTGGCTGGTAGCATCAACACAAAAGGAAGCAGAACAAAAACAATTAAAAAGTCATCATAGTAGCTGTGAAATCCATATGACACTTCACTTCACACACCATGCACTGAGGCTAAAGTGTTGATTATATTCAACATCAGATCCATGAGTAAGAGGTCTAATTTTAAACTGCCCTGCAAATTTGCCCCTACTAAGAGGTTTAATATGTTTCAGGGACTGTGAATGATGTTACTATACCAACTGAACACGAGATGCAGAACTGAAAATGTAAAATTACATCATATTTCCCAGAATGGATAAAATCTAACTGTTATATAAATGTTGGTTTATACTATAAAATAGGTTAAATAAATACAGCAAAATAATTTATAAAATATAAGATAAAAATGAATGCACCTTGCTGAGTCTTTTATCAGTTGTCCAAAGCAGAAAATGATTTCAAAGAGGTGATATAAATGAACTCCTCAGGGATAAGTAGTGGCAAATCCAGCTAATACCACCCTAAGTGTGATGGTATGTGGGAATAACTTTGGGAGACTTGGCCAAGAGATGAAGTCAAAAGGAACTGGTCAGATAAGAGGCAGGATAGCCACAGATGGGCAGTGGGTGGGACAAGAAACTCAGAAGGAACCTGCTCTAGTTTCTTGGACTGTAAAAGCACTAGTGTATGTGTGTGGGGGAGAGAGATGTTTTTTTAGACTTGCAAGTTTCCATCAATACAGCTTTGCAATAAAATAGAATTAGCCCATTTATTTGTAATTCCTATCTAGTTTACTAGATTTCAGCAGGGCTGACACTAAGTAATTAAAGCCCAGTTTTTGTATCTTGAACTTCGTTTACTTTGTTAAGATGTAAATGGTTTGGACAGAGTATAAAAAGACAGCATGCCCCAAGATTTGATGAGGCAGCCTGCAAGGATGTTATAGTTGTCTTACAGACCAACACAAGCTTTTTTTTCAATATTATTATTTTTAGATAGATAGCTTGGAAAGGGAAAATATGGAGAGAGAAAATGAGAGAATGTTCATCACATGCACAATTTCTTTTTATTATTCAGCCAGAATGACTAATTCTTCACTGTAATTCTGCATATTAGAGAACCAGAAAATTATGCTGAAGGGCAATAGCAGCTGTGTGTATCATATACCTGTGGTAGGTGAAGCTTCCTGGCATTCCACTCAAAAAAAGAGTGTATTTTTAGAACAAGCAAAATATTTGTTTTAAAGGATTTCCTTTGAACCCTATAAATACTACGTACAAAAAGATTTTGATTGGATTTCCAAGTCCTGATACTGCATGGGTTGACTTGTTTAAATATGCCTTGCCCTCTGTTCTTTCTCTTTGGAATTTTAGAGTAATCTATTATTCATGTTGTTTTATTGGTCAATCATGTTCAGGTCAGTTGACTGCCTCCATAAGAACAGTATTGACTGTGCTGCCTTGTTTGAACAAATGTATGCACGCCTTAACATGTAAATACGTACTTCATTTCTTTAAAATGCTGTGCTTGATGGAAAAACCTAATCCTTACTGATTTATTCTATAAAGAAGGGAGTATCTAGGATTTATTCATTTAAGAACTGTATTGGCAGAGGACATGACTTGAAAAGTGCTAGGTCAAAGTTTCAGCACTAAAGATCAATGCAAGATATGCAGCCTGAGTTTAGAGCTCAAAATTATTCTGTTCAATCTGATTACACCAAATGGGAAAAAGCATTTAACATGTACACTGTATAGATACTTTATATAGTCTAGTTTGAGCAGAAAATATGCAGTTGTTCACCACCATTGTTAGTATCTGTATTTACAACCTAAGACCAGTTGTTGAGTACATGTTACAATAAAAAAATTACAGGGGTAGAATGTACAATGTACAAATGCAAAATTACTCAAACTGTGCACCATATTACGTAATTTGTTCTGTAAAATACATTACAAAAGAATCCATAAAGGAATATAGGGTAGTAGCAGAATTTCTAGTTAGCTAACAAATAATAAAATAAAATAAAATAAAATAAATAAAATAAAATAAAATAAAATAAAATAAAATAGGGCTTTTGATCTGGCTAAAAGCAAAGTTGTCTGAAGTAAAAGACACATAAATGTTAGTAAAGTAAAAGGTCTTCTAAGCAAGCCACCATTGTAATAATAGGGAATTGTGGCTCAATCATGTATAGAGGTCAGAGTTGGAGAAGCATTGTTTCTGCTGCAAATGGACTTTCTCAAATCCAAGTGGAGTAGAGTCCATAGTGTATAACATTTAATTCTGTAACTTTCTTCCTGGATGATGAAAATTAGTCTTTAAGGAGGAGTTAGTGATGCCTTTAACTGAACACCAGTTTTAGCCAAAATCTTAAATGGCGTATGAGCCTGTAAGGAGGTTAATTTAGATTACCGGCACACAAACAAATTGAGGGCATATGAGGAAATATACTACTTCAGCTGGACACTTCCTTCTTTGCCACAAATCCTTTATCCATCAAGACGGAGACCAGCAGCTGACAACTACGGTACTAAAGAGGTCTGTTAGAAATGGGTGTCAAACTCGATCGCATCACGTAACATATTGTGATATATCGCAATGCTTTTTGCCTTTGCAGAGCCAGGGTGGGCATGGCCTGTGTGCAGGGGTGGGTTCTACTTACCTTTACTACCAGTTCGCAACGGGAGTGTGCAAGCTTCTGTGCATGCGCAGATCACCCATGATGATATCGTGGCGGTTTACTCCCGGTTCTATAGAACCGGACCGAACTGGGAGCAACCCACCACTGCCTGTGTGTAATGCAGCTGGCCCGAGGGCCGCCAATTTGAAAGGCCTGGTTTAGGACATCTTCAGAATAGCATTCTCCAACTGGAACTAATCTGATGTACATGAACTTTCTGAAAGAAGTTCTCCAATAGGAATGGTGGAATCTCCAGTCAAATTGTGGGGAGGAGTGAAGAGTCCGGCAAGTTTAGAGGCCTTTGCATGGCAGGAAATGACGCAGATGTGACCCTGGTTTCCTGAAGCTATTCTCAAGAGAATGCAGTCAGTCTGTGAGATTCTTGTGTAAAAGTTAGCAATGATAAAGAATTAACTCTAATCAGCTCATGGTGTCATTCTGGTTTCTTGCGCCCAACGCTATGGGAGGTAAGAGGGATTAAAACCAGGAAGAGCTGCTTCTTAGCTGCATCACCATTGTTGTGGAAATACAGGTAGTCCTCAAATTACAACAGTCCATTTAATGACTGTTCAAAGTTTCAACAACACTGGAAAAAGCTACCTGTGACCATTTTTCACATTACGACCATTGCAGCATCCCCATGGTCTTGTGATCAAAATTCAGAGACTTGGCAGAACGACTCATATTTATGACCGTTGTGGTATCCCAGGGTCATGTGATCCTCTTTTGACAACTTCTGACAACCAAGTCAATGGGGAAGCCAGATTCACTTAACAACCGTGTTGTTAACAACTGCAGTGATTCACTTAACAACTGTGGCAAGAAAGGTAGTAAAATGGGGCAAAATTCACTTAACAAATGTTTCATGTAGCAACAGCAATTTTGGGCTCAATTTGGAAATTCAATTGAGGTTGTAAGTTGAGGCCTACCTGTACTTCTTGGCTGAAATTTGATTGGTTCTCTCCCTAAAATTTTAATAGTAGCATATGATGAAAAAAAAATGCAGGAAATCCATCCTGTCCATAGCCAGAGGAACCATGCTTGTGCTTCTCACTTAGACTCTTATCTTGATCATCTACAGCATGGGTGTCAAACTCGTGATGTCATATTGTCATCATGTCACATATCGCGACTTTCCCCCCCTTTCCTAAACCAGGGGTGGTATGGCCAGGGTGCAATGCATCCGGCCCGCAGGCTGCCAGTTTGACCTCTCCGATCTATGAAAATGGTTTTAAAACATTAAGCATGATATTTCATCCTATTTTTCCAATGAGAATTATGGGAGAATGACAGGCATTCCTTAATTAAATTTATAAATCCCCATCTCTGCCTGTCTCTTTATTTTAATACCATACTTCTGAAAGGCATCACATTGAGGAAAAGTGATTTTTTTAAAAAATAAGATTATTTATAGCAAACAGGAGTACATGTGTGAGGTTCAGTTCTTTTTAATCACAATCAAACAGAAGGGAATGATTGAAGAACCAATCAATAGGCACTGATGCTAATGTTTTTCCATCTGATGGAGTATGGAATCAGAAAAGTAAATTTAAAAGAAGCACAAAATAAAATTAATGTGGAATATTTTGATTGAAGCAATCACTCTATGAATTCCTTGGAGTACAATTATTGACTCTAAAAGAAATTATGTTTGAAGTTTGTTGGAATCTGATGTTGGCTCCATTTTTTTAACTGAAAAGCTTTTATTACAATAATATCTACTATTACTGTGTATATCTTCTAAGAGGCATAAGCTCTATTAAATTCAGTGGACCAGAAAGTTGAAATAGGATCTTAGCATAAATCATTTCACCAGATTCAAGATCTCTGTTGATATTAATCAACAATTTAGTCAGTATGAAACAGCTTCTAATTAAATAATTAAAGTAATAAGGATAATAAAGGTGACA
This sequence comes from Pituophis catenifer annectens, assembly GCF_029215685.1. Lineage (NCBI taxonomy): Eukaryota > Metazoa > Chordata > Lepidosauria > Squamata > Colubridae > Pituophis > Pituophis catenifer. The sequence goes on from NW_027256886.1 coordinate 63,491,430, forward strand.
TCAAATGTGAATACATTCAATAGGTAATAAGAATATGGGAGATTTTGCATTACTTGATACCTTAAAATGATGTGACAATCTTTTCCCCAAATTATCAGCTTCAAAAGTTTCACTAGCTTGTAGCATTCATGTCATCTCAATATGTTTTAGGGGAAATCTATCAAAAGCACAATATTCAAATTTATAGAAATATAACCAGCTAGATTGCTTTTTTCTATAATTTTAATATTTTCATGTTCTATCTGTCTAAGCTCTCTGTCTGTCTATCTATCTAGCTAAGTATCTGTCTATCTGAAATATGAAAAGGGATACTTTTAAAGCCTACATTTCCATGATGATTGTTACATATACAGTACATTGGCTCTGAACCTTTATATGTTCTATATTATCTTCCTTAATCATTTTCTTTTGTAGAAGAAAAAATTAGAAGAGGAGGAGGAGGAACACAAACATATGAACTCCTCCTGAGTTTCTAAGCAAGAACATGGTATCATAATCACCTCACCACCATCATCTAGTGTACTCTACACTAATAGCACAGTCAGGCATAGAATTTAAAACAGATTTCTAATGCAATTCAGGAAAAATATAATAAACATAAAACCAAACTCTTAAAACAGTTTTGCTTTTATTGAATGTCAGTTAGATAAGGTTAGATACTAATTATTTTTTAAAATGCTTATTAATTTTCTGATTATTGCTCTGCTGTGTGCATGGGGGTGAGGTGGGGAATGAGCAGGCATGGCCAGAATGAACATTAGTTGTAAAAATATCCCTAGGCTATGTTTTAAAAATCCTGCATTGTTGGTTCCCAGTTACAGTAAAACTTTATATATCTGCTGAACAGATCCACATAAACAATAAAATTGACAAAAAGTGGAATTCATTGGTCAAAATTATATCTGAAAAACTTGCCTTCAACAAACGATACATCTCAAAGTCATTTGGACTGTTCGTTCTCTATACAAAACACTGTACAGGTAGTCCTTGACTTACAACAGTTCATTTAATGAACATTTGAAGTTACAACGGCACTGAAAAAAGTGACTCATGACCATTTTTCACACTTACAACTGTTGCACCATCCCCATGGTTATCAATTTTATCAAAATTCAGAGGCTTGGCAATTGACTCATACTTATGACGGTTGCAGTGTCCCAGGGTTATGTGATCCCCCTTTGCAATCTTCTGACAAGCAAAATCCATGGGGAAGCCAGATTCACAAACTTAATAATTGCAGTGATTCACTAAACTGTGGTAAGAAAGATTGTAAAAAGATTGCAAAACTCACTTAACAAATGTCTCATTTAGCAACAGAAATGTTGGGTGGTCATAGGTCAAGGACTAGGTCAAGGACCCATATAACAAAAAAGCTGTAATTCTCAAAAGGCACTTTCTGGTTTCTGGAGATTAATACAATTCATTCACCTGATATGTCCATCACAGGTGAATCTTGGGACAGATTTCTGTAAAGCTAGGATGACTAGTTTTATCTGTTTATCTGTATTGATGCCATCTTGTGGATAGTTTAAGACATGGCTGGCAAGTTTCAAATGACCAGACTGCTTCAGAGTGTGAATCAAAAGGCCCAAGACTGTTAGTTAGAGAGCTGCCCTGTAAATCCAAGTCCGCTTCAAAATACAGCACCCACACAATCCAACTGTTGGCAGACATCTATGAGATTTGCATAAATCCACCCAGATTTCTAATTAGAGATTTATCCATTGTAAATACTTGTGAAAGCAAATTGCTGCTATGACTGGCCACATGTCAGTTGTTTATCCGTTAGGCTTTCTCTCCTTCAAATTTAAAATATGAACTGATTGAGGATTTTGTGCCGCACCACTCATCATTTGTGGAGTGATAGAATCTTTTTATCTATAAATCAGATGTAGAATTTTATCAGCAAAAGCAAATAAGAAGCTAGTCGGATTCTGTACACTGTACTCAATTTGCATCCGAGTTTTGCATAGGTGATAGACCTCAGTAGTTTTTTTTTAACAGAATTAAATTATAGATGCGAATGAAATCTTCTTATATGTATTTTAAACACAGATTTTTCTTAGGAGACTAGTTTACAGGCAGTCTGAAATTTATGAATATGTCAAGGGGATTATTTGCTGGTTATTGTTTTTCTTTCTCAAAGATTATAGATATTTTCTTAGGATAGTTGAAACTTACCTTAAGTTTGAGTACTAATTATCAATTGATACGGTCCTTTGGTTAATAAACAATACACCGAAACCATTAATTATCAGTAGCTGTGAGCTTTATTGAAAAGTATTGCAAAGTTCAAAGTCCTTGGCCAAAGTTCACAGAACAGATCACAGGTTTAGATGTAATTTTTTGTTTGGCATGTAGAGCTTCCATAGAAAGATGGAAGGTAGGATTTCCATCATTTCCATGTTCACTTGGACCCAACTGTGCACAAGCCAGTATGCAACAGAAAGCGTGCATCCACCTTTCCTTGGGGGTCAAGATTTGGAAGCTTAGTATTATTATTTTGTACAGGCACATATTAAATGAGCCATGATGGCACAGTGGTTAGAATGCAGTACCGCAGGCTACTTCTGCTGACTGCTGGCTGCCAGCAGTTCGGCAGTTCGATTCTGACCGGCTCAAGGTTGACTCAGCCTTCCATTCATCCAAGGTCGGTAAAATGAGGACCCAGATTGTCGGGGGCAAGACACTGACTCTGTAAACCGCTTAGAGTGCTATGGCTACACCGTTAATCCACCCCTCTGTTCCCAAGATCTTTGCAATGATGTCTTATTTACCCACCAGCAACAGAAAAGGGCATTTTTCTGTTAACCCTGAAGAGTTAGCAGAGGCTACAGTTACAAGGAACCAGCCTAAACCTTGAGGCAATTTCTTGACCTTAATAGCAGAGCAGCATCTTGCAGCCTGAAGGAGATGCTCATTCAATAAACTGACCCCCAGAGATTAACACCTATTGTCTAAGGAGACCGGAAGTTAATTTATAGCACGTTCTATCTATGAAAACACACGGTGGGTACATAGCAATTGTCAAGCGTGTTGCGCGATTCAAGACTCCGTTGCAAATGCCAGTTTCATATCCTCGCCCGTTGCGCAATTCGACGATTCCCGGGGCGCGCGCTACCCAAGCCAGCCTTTGCAAAATAAATAAAATAAAATAAAAATCTGTATTTTTCCGCCGGGCAAACTGACCCCCCTCCCTTATCACATCCCACCCCCCACTCCACCCCTTCCAGGCACGTTGCGGCCATCTCCCTCGGCTCTTTTCTTCAAGAAACCAGGCTGGAAGGCTGGCCGGGCTGAGTCCCGTTTCCGCCCCCCCCCTCCACCCCGCGGGACTCTCGGAGCGGGGCGGCGTTGCCCTTTTAAGACGAAGCGTGTCAGGCTCGTGACGTCAGGGGAGTGCAGCGATCTAGTGGCGGTGCCGCTCGCCCCTCTTTCTGTTATTTCAGGCAGATGCGGGGAAGTCGGAGAGGAGGCGGGTGGCTCTCCTGCCGAAGGGATTGGCTTGGGGTTGTTCGGCCCGCTCCGCTCCGCAACCAAGGACGCTGGAAGCCGCCTCTGGAGCGCCCTCCCTTTCCCGCGGCTGAGAGTTTTCGCTGAATTCGTTCACCACCACCCCAAACCCCCCTTTCGCTTTTCCTCCTTGCCATGCACCAGGATCTAGCCACCGCTAGCGGCGGCGGCGGCGGCGGCAGCAGCAGCAGGAGGAACTTCCCAAACAGGAACCTAATGGCTGCGAAGGTGAAAATCTAAGCGCGAAGTCTCATCCTGCCCCGGGGAAGAAAGCCGCGTAGAGGGGGGAAGAAGAGGCGGCAAGCAACCATGAGCCCGGGGGCTCAGCACTGATGCTTGCATCGTTGCCCCCGGTGGGAGACTTCGGAGGTCCCTTCCCTCCTTTGGGGGCACCGCAGATCGCGAAACCCGTGAGCGGGAGACGCCCGGAGAAGAAGGGGGAAAAAAGAGGGGAAAGGAAAACTCCATTTGGCCGCCTAAGACTCCCGAGCCCGCCGCTGAACTTCCCTTGAACTCCCGATCGCGCTTCTCCTTTTGCCCCCGGAGCCTTCTTCGCCGGGAGATTTTGCAGTTTTTCGAGGCGCCGCAATCGCCTCTTTCAATTATATTATACACACAAACACACATACACACCCCCAGAACTATTTTTGGCCAATTATCATGGCGATGAAAGGGGCTGTCGCAAACACCGGGATCTTGTTAGTTACAGCCAACGTCGGATCCTTGTTCGATGATGTAAGTAATTGGGGTTGGAGAGGGGGCTACGTTTAACCCCCCCTTTTCTTTCTTTTTTTTGCTTTTCTCTCTGCAATAATCAAGTTAAAATGGGGGGGGGGGGTTGGAGGGGATTGCAGCTTGGCCAGCAGCAGCACGCTCGGAAGGGGGAGCGGGCGGGCCTGCCCTGTTCCCCGGGGAAGAGAGAATCGGGTGATCTGGGGTTACGGAAGGTCCGGCCGAGGCTTGCCAAGGGAGCGATCCCCCGTCCGCATCCCTGCCGGACTGGTCGGCGATCATGACCGCAGCAGCCGACTTCCTTGGTGGCTCGGAAGAGGCGGCGGTGGTGGAGGAGGAGGAGGAGGTCGGTCAGTCGGTGCACGCCTGAGTGGGTTTCCCCCGGTCCTAGCGCCCCCCGCGCTTCCTCTCGCTTGGGGAGGACGACGTGCGAGGAGCCCTGCCCTCCCCAGTCTCCCTCCCCTCCCCCTCCCCCCGCCGCATTCCGGCTGGGCTAGTAAACTTGGCGCGTAATCTCAGTTCTGGGGATTGTCGCCAGCGGCGACGCCTCGCGCGTCAGAACGGGGATTCCCTCTGGGCCGCCCAGCTCAGGGAGGCGGAAGGCGCGCGGAGCGCTCTCCACCTGCTCGCCCCTTTGCCTCTCTTGGCGGGAAGCCGCCGTCGTGGAAACGGGCTGACGAGAGGGCAGCTCCAGCCAGCCCGTCCGTCCAGCCCGGCTTCCTTGGGAATCGTGCTCTCTGGGATGGTCCCGGGGCTTCTCCTCTCAATACCCATCTTTCCTGACTGAATCTTTTTGTCACCCAATCAGCCAGGTGTTTAGACTGGATTTGGCGTATTTATGATTACTATTTTTATAAGAATGTCCGGAAGAGAGGCCGCCCTCTCATACTTGTAGGGGTAGTCCTCGACTTACGGCAGTTCATGTAGTGACTGAAGTTACGAGGGCACCGAAAAAAGTGACCTCTGACCATTTTTCACACTTAAAACCATGGCAGCATCCCCGGCATGTGATCAGATTTCAGACGCTTGGCAACTTGACTCATAGAGTGTCCTGGGGTTGTGTAAAATCACCTTTTGCGACCCTTTGACAAGCCAAGTCCATTAATGGGGAAGCTCAGTTCATTTAACAGCTGCGTTCCTAACTTAACTGCAGTGATTCACTTAACAACAGTGGTGAGAAAGGTTGTAAAATGGAGGAAAAACTTGCATAACAATTGTCTCGCTCAGCAACAGAAGTTTTGGCCTTGACTGTGGTCATAAGATGAGGACTACCTGTATAAAGTATGGAAAGAAGCTTTTTGTGCTTTGCATCTCACCTTATGGGTGGATCTGGTTCCCACAATCGCATCTTGTATTACGAGGGAAAGCCCCCTTCCCTGCGGTCCTAATGATAAGTTCTTAGAGAAAACCTAGGTGAATTTCCTCACTAGAAAAAAAAGTTACATTTTAAGAATTAGACCTGAGATGACCCACCTGCAATCATGTGTACACTATGAATCAGTTCTATGTAAATAAATAGGCATTGGGGTAACCATGGAACAGCCTCCTGTTGTTTTGTTAAGAAAGCTTGCGCAGATTTTTGCATGTCTGATTATGCAAGGAGTGAGAGGGGTTGTGAACATAACCTGTACCTTTAAAAATACTGATTTTGCCCTTTAAAGGGATGGCTCTTTCTAGGCTTGTTATGTTATATTGTCTTTAAAATGTTTTCTGATAATAAAATTTCACATATCTTAAATAGGTCAGCTTTTGTTTGAAAGAAGACTACACTGATTTTTTTAAAAAAATGCAAATGTGAAAAAAGTTTTCTAGTTTCAGGATAGAAATAAGATTTCATTCTGAGCACTTCTATTTGAAAAAGTAAGTCAGAAAATCACTTTGACTAGTTACTTAGAGTGTTGATAACTACACATGAAGGGTATTGGTGAAAGTTTATTATGTGCATGTGTATACATGAGCAGAAGGCAGAACTGGATTATGCTAAGGAATGTATGATATATTTGCTCTCTCTTTATGTTCCACCCCCATTTCAATGTGTTTGGGAACAGACACAAAGATCTCCATAAATACAAAGAATACATCTATTTTACTATAGATCAAGACTTTCCAATTCTGTGGTGCCTTGGATCCTTAAAATAGTAAATGAATTTATTTGTACCACCTATGAATGATTATACAGGTAGTTCTCGACTTAACAACAGTTCACTTAGTGACTGTTCAAAGTTACAACAGCCCTGAAAAAAGTGACATGACCATTTTTCACACTTATGACTGTTGCAGCATCCCCATGGTCACATGATCAAAATTCGGACACTTGGAAACTGACTCATATTTATGACATTTGCAGTGTCCTGGACTCATGTGATCACCTTTTGCAACCTTCTGACAAGCAAAGTCAATGGCGAAGCCATATTCACTTAACAACTCTGTTACTAATTTAATAATTGCAGTGGTTCACTTAACAACTGTGGCAAGAAAAAAACGGGGCAAAACTCACTTAACAAATGTCTTGCTTAGCAACAGAAATCTTGGGCTCAATTGTGGTCGTAAGTCGAGGACTACCTGTACTATATTGAGGTGAAACCAAAAACTTTTATTATCTGCTCAATGAATTTAAAAACTGTTTCTGACAGCGTGGGCTTTTTGTATTCTGCATGAAAACCATCAAATCTGCACAGGCAAGGCTGAAATTCTGTCAGAACTTGTTCCAGGCATTGCCTGAATCACTGCTTGATTGTTATATGTGGTCAAAGAAGCAGCTTCTGTCCACAGTGGGACCCAAATTTCTAAGTTCTCTCAAACCCATTGCCCATTTCGCTTGCTACTTGCCGTGGCAAGTTTCTCTTCCTCTACATTGACAGAGCAGCAAATAACAGCCTCAGTGGTCCATGGCATTTCTGTTCTTGCAGGCATCAACAGAGTTTGGGGGGGAGGGGGGGGGAGAAATCAGAATTATTTAATTGCTTCCCATCTCTGTTGCCGCTAGAGTATGAAGCAGAGATATGACTGGACTTTGGTTGTGGTTATCCAAGGCCAAAGAAATTTGCCTGTGATTGCAAATTAGATTGCAATGAAGATCTGTGCTACAGCCAGCGAGATTAGAATTCCATGACATTTTGCAATAGTGTCCCCTCTTTTAAAATGCTCCCTTTTATCTCAGTAGTACACAATTTAACAAGTTTTAAGCCTTTATTGTAGCATTGAAATCTGAGAAGTGTTAAGAAAAAGAATACATGTGTGACTTTTATTAGTTCAGGAAAAGCTATAAATCGTTTTTTAAAATATTCCAGTAAACAATCGTGGAAATAACATGAACATGGGACAACCATTGCTCGTTGGATTAAGAACCCATATCTTATTTCCAACAGGGTGTAGTAAACAACCCAGAATGGGACAACGTCATGCATAGTAAGTAATATAAATGTCAGGTAGTTAGACACCTTTCAGGGAATAGCGTTTTTGTGGAATAGAATTCATTTTAAAAATTCTATCCTGAGACTTTCTGCCACTTGTAAAACAGACTGCACAATTATAGGGAAACCAGAGAAGTGTGAGACTCATCATTGAGCATGATATGGGATAAAATGCTTTATATATATTTGCAGTGAATAAATACAACTGGAGTGTGGCTGAATTTAGAAATGAAACATTTTTCCCCCTTCCCAGTTTAGGGAATATTGGATTGAGAACGACTGTAGCCACAGCTCTAGTGATGGGGCCTAAGTTTGATGTAAGGCTTATCAGTAGTCAGTTTCTGCAGTACTAAGCCTGTTTTAACCTCACAAACTGCCAAGCAAGGGATTCTAAACAAACAGTGCATGTTTGAGAATGAAGTAGTCTTGACAACAAAAGTGAAATATGACTGGCTGCATGCAGGGTGCTGCATTTTTAAAGCGGGGCCTGCAAATAGACTAAAGTTTTGCGGCCTAAGAACGTACTGTTCCCAAAACTATGATTTCTGGATTGTTGTAACCTAATATGAATGCTGCTAAATATACATTCCCTTCTGGTTATACTTAAGAGCTATTCCTCAGTGGTTCTCTAGTAGTTGCAGAGATTTTTTGCACCAAAAGCTACTTTCACTGAATGTGTGATTTATTAATTGCTTGGGAATGGGAATAATCATGAGTAAGTTCCTGAGTAGATGTGCACAGAATATGTCATTATGCACATTTATTCAGTGAGCTTTATTTCTTCTTCAGTGAGATTTATTTCTTCTTGAAACATATGTCATCTAAAATATTGTATTTAATGGAGGGCAGGGGAGAAGACCTATTTTTTCAGTTTGTTGCTGGCAGAATAGGGCTGGAGACTGAGAAGTAAAAAAATTAGAATTGGGACAATAATTAAAAGTGTTAACCTGTGAAAAGAAATATGAATAGTTTCTACATGGTGAACAATGAGGCTTGACATTTATAAACTAAACTAGTTTAGCAGATAAATTTCCTTGCTTATTATTTCTTATTATTTGAGAAGGGAAATCATTATACATTAGTCATTGAAACAAAGTTAAGCCCTTGGGTTTAAAAACGAAATGCTTCGATGGGTGTGAGTAAACTAATGTTTACATTTGCAAACTGTACATTTGCAAACTTCCCCTCCCTTCCCCCTATAAATTCTGGTTTAGTTTACATTAACTTGAATCTGATTTTTGGAATCAAATCAGTTGTTGAATTGCAAATAATCATTTTTAGCTTCTTTTGATTTATCCTCATGGTGGATGCAAGGAGGCAAAATAATGATGACAATAGAATGGTTACCCAATTGATGGTGGTAGGATATTTGATGTATTTTGTGCAATATTCTTTACAGTTTGTTTTGGCTCTCGTCTTATCTCTTTAATTCTGTCCTTTCTTTTTGTTTTCTTTCACTTTCCTTCACTCCCATTGCCATTTTATTTTATTCTCCTTTTGTTGTTTCTCCTGGAAAGAGAGAAGAGCCTGTATTTGTGTCTTTCTGTAGGCCAGAGCTCTTTGTGTAAAGGTAATATATGCAGATAGTTGTAAATTCAATTTTACACATGGGACACCATATGGGGGCAATTAAATTTAATTAGCATGTATTAGTTCAACTCCATTTATTCATTGCTTGCTAATTTTCTATTAGAATTATGGCTTCTGGCAGGTATGTTTTTAAAATTATCAATTAATTAAATCTATACACCCCCCTATTTAGCCAGTGTAGCCAGTGAAACTTTGGAAGACAAACAGAGTAAAAAACATTACTCCAACACAAATAAAAGTTGTCCCACAAGAAAATCACGGATCATGCAAAATTATTTCATATACACTTATGAGTGAGCTGTCTTAGACAGCAATCTGGCCTCAGTCCTGGAAGAAAAACCATCTTCAAAAATGCCGGCAATTGCTGTCCATATCATGCGGGGGGTGGGGGGGGAGGAGATGGTTATTCCATTTGCCAGGCAGCATTACTGATGTGCAAAATTCACTGATTTGGTTTGAGATATATTGAACTGATTTGGCATTCAGAAACATACTATTGATTGCCCTTTCCTCCTGAATAGCAAGCTTGAATGATATTTGGCATAGTCCAATGGAGAACCAAGTGTTTTATATATTTCTTTTTGGGACAAACTGCCTTAAATTGAGTATAGGCTTTCAGTGAATATGTTAAATATTTGGTTAGGGGTTTGCTTTTCCATTGTTCTTGAAATCCTAGTATTAAATTGTTTAGAAGACACAGAGTTCACACTCTGCTAAACAAATAATTCCCTCAACACTGTCAAACTATTCACTAAGTCTGCATTACTATTACTATTAGTCTTCTCATCGTTCCTATCACCCATCTCCTCCCAGTTATGACTGCATGACTAACTTTTTTGCTTGGATCCTTAGGATTTATATTGATTGTTTCCTAGTATGATTTGATTGCTTATTTGTATCTTATGACTATCATTAAATGTTGTACCTTATGATTCTTGACAAATGTATCTTGTCTTTTTATATACACTGAGAACATATGCACCAAAGACAAATTCCTTGTGTGTCCAATCACACTTGGCCAATAAAAATTCTCTTCTCTTCTCTTCTCTTCTCTTCTCTTCTCTTCTCTTCTCTTCTATTCTATTCTATTCTATTCTATTCTATTCTATTCTGACTGTTTATTAGTCCCCTCACGTGCATTAAAGATTTTACTGAACGATGATTGTATAACTATTACAAACCTAAATGAGTTTTAGTCTTTATAAATGGTTTTTCTTCTTACTTGCATTTAATTTGCAATATTCTGTGACCGTTCTTTCCTTGAAAATAATTTTGGAAGAGGAATGATGGAGTGGGTGATAATATACTTTTAAGGCTAAGAAATTTATAAGAGCAAAACTCCTGGGTTTTCTGATACAATGGCCTCTAATCCACCTATACTTGTAGTAAAATAAAGTTCTCAGCTTTAAAGATGCCATGAGTCATTGCAAAGAACTGAAATATCCATTTCTTTAGAAATGCCTGAACTTTAGAAGGAAATTTGGGGTTTGTTTGGGGATTTTGTTGGTGAATCAGTCCTGATTCTGAGAAGAGATTAATTTGTCCCTCTTTAAAAAAATATTTAAGTCCTGCTGGATCTGAAGGTTGGGTTTATAGGTTTTCAAACAACTTTCCCACGTAGGCATTACTGGAGTCTTCCTTGTTAACATGTTAAGAGGCTTGGTCCTTGGCAGTCCCGGAACGGCAATTTTATTCAGTCAAGTTTAAAACAGCAGTACAGAAGTACATCAGTACAGAAAGGCTTTAGAATAAGTGGAGCCAAAACTTTTGGAGGCTTTTTTAAATTATAGGCAGAATGGGAGGATTTTAAGAGGCAAAAGGAGTCCCTTAATCTTTTTAGATGCTTAAGACATCTGTTTTATTCAAAATAGGCCCTGTCCTACCTTGTTTTGTAGTACGGCTCTCACATGCTATACAAAACCTGATGTGACACTCAAACCAACAGTGCACACCTCTGGTTTAACATTTCTTCTTTTTGCCCAGGCTTCTGTTTTTGTGGTTTTCTCATGTTAAGTGGAAAAAGAAACTAGACAAATATTTAGAAATACCAGTTATTAAAATATTTTGTTTATATGTAGTCCCTCTTATTGAAACATGTATTCTAAGAAAAAGCTGCTTTTAGCAGTTGAAAAATAGATTTGTATAGTGAAAACAGTATTTGGAATATTTCAGTATCACAGAAAAATAAGATCGTTGAGATTAGATTAAAAAATTAGATTATAATAAAGGCTGAACCACATTTATCATGGACACAACACAATACATACCAAAAGCCAAATAATTACCTCTGGTAAAAGAAATCTAGATCCCAGGAATCAGCAACCCAATATAGAAATTGGACAAGTTGATCAAGAGAATTTTCAACACTTAACTAGGAAATGTCAAATCACAAAAGAACAGTGTTTGATGAAAAGTAGTGGAGTGAGAAACTGAACATCCTGGACCAAGCTAAATCCAAAAATTTTAGGGAATTACTGGAAGCTTGGCATTCAGACAAATCAGCCACTGATATACAGACAGAGATAAACAACATTTACACACCATTTAAAAGAGACAATACAACTAAAAAGGAAACAAAAGACCCCAAAAAACATCCTCTCCAGCAGTCAGTGCCCAAATAAGCAGGGATTAACACCAGATAAATTATCAAGCAGAAAACAATACCTCAATCAAGGAACTACCTAAGATAACACACACACACCCTTACTGGCAGGGCAAGATACTACATAAAAACAGAGAGCAAATCCCACATTCACTAGCACTGAAGATACCTAGTTGAGTAATGAAATGTGCAAGCAAACAACCAAGCTCAAAGAGCACCAAGGACTCTTTATAAGTATTTTGAATTGCCACTACACTGTTCTTTCCTCTCCACCATCCATCTTTTTCAGTTCCTTCTAAATGGATTTGGAAATATAAGACTTCTTTATTTTATCACACCAGCGAATCTAGGGGAAAATCAAATGGCAAGGATCAAAGGGTTAGAGATTTATAGCTAAAATTTATGTTATGTTGCAGCTATTTTTAGTCTTTGTTCCATCTATAATTAGAGCAATGTTTAGTTCTTTGGAACAGACTAAGGGAGGGAGAGTTACTGTTTGTTTAGTGTTGAAACTTCAACTGTGGGACTCCTTTCTCTGCTATTTATTGCTTACACATTTAACCTGTTCTGCCTTGAAAGATCTTGTAATGTATGGAATGAAGGGCATTTTTCCTTTATTGTCATGTCATAGACCTGAGAGAGAGTAAAACGATCCATTGTGGATGACTCCAGATTATCAATGAAACTTTTAAAAATTTAAACCTCAGTTTTCCCATTTCAGTTTGATATCACAATATTTCAACTCATCATTTGATACAGGATTTCAATTTCCACACAAAACTTACAGTAATATTACATAGAGTGAAAACTTTGGGGAGGCGTGAATTCTTTCAAAGTTGTTTGATTGATTTGGAGTTTACCAATAGATTGTTGTAACAGGTTCATTGTTTTTCTTTTGAATGCTAAGTATGTTCCCTTCTTTCTATTGGGTGTCCAAGTTACCAAAATGTTAAATTTTAGTCATAGTGGAAACAAAAGACCTACACTAGTAATTTCAAATGGACTTCAGATAAAATGAAAAGATAGTTAAGGGGAATTTCTCTAACTTAATTCTGTTTGATCTGTGAATGGTTTTTGTTGTTACTTGCTTTTTACTAATAGTAAAAAAACAAACAAACCATCAAGACAATAAACCAAGAACTAAAGGGAATGAAAATAGAGAAATTGCTTGGGAGAGAGAGTGTGTGTGTATATGTGTCTGTATGTATGTTTGTGTGTTTTATATTATGTTCAAAATGACAAAGGAAAATACATCAGGAATAAATACTAATGTTAATACGAAAAGAAGAAACATTCTGATGTGTTTGCATCAGGTGCGGGTTCTACTTACCTTTACTATCGGTTTGCATTGCGCCCGTGCACGAACTCTTGCGCAGATCAACTTTGATGACGTCTGGGTCAGTGGGCGGAGCCTCTCACCGGTTTTACTATCGGTTCTTGCGAACTGGTCCAAACTGGGGCAACCCACCACTGGTTTGCATGTACATAATTATGGTACATTTTTAATCATAATGAAAAATACATCTTCAATATATTCCGTATTTTTGCCCAGAATAATATTTATGCATTGTCATGGTTGGTGTGCTACATATAGTAGTATAAGTTTTAGGAGTAGCTGATACCCCCATATGCCTTTTAAAAGGAAAACAATTAAGGTGGAATTGAATCATTTTTCCAGGCAGCACATCCTCATGTCACAATAGGGAGATCAACCTAAACTAAATACTTTCCAGTATTCTGTTCCCACTTGTTATTTCTCATGCTGTGTCCTTCATTTAATGGACAGATCTAGCTAGGTGCAGCAAAGGTTATGAAAGGAATCTCAGTTTATAGACTTGCATTTCAGGAGGTTCTAGCTATTTTCTTTCAAGTTTGGTTTGATCATATATTGTAATTTTCCTTAAGGAAAATGCAGCTGAGTTCAGTCAACTCTTATTTTGTGTCTGCCTGATGGAAAATCCTGTTATCTCTAGTCAGTCTGGTGTTCATGATGTATTGGATGACATTAATTGGTGTGAGGAAGATTTGGGAGCATTTTAAGGTTTATTTTAAAAGTGGGCAGGCAGAAAGCACTGTTGCTTTTGCATTTACAAATTTAATTTAATAAAACAAACATTTAGCTGAGAGAGCGCTGTCATGGCGTTTTAAAAGTAATTATGTAACCTATAAATGCAGGATTTTTCTGGATTACTCTCCGTAGAAGTATATGCAGTATTATATGTGGGCTTCATATTTAAACAGTAATATTTATCTAACATTTTTACTTCTAAGAAAATTGAAGAGATACACACTAAGGAAACAATACATGACTGAACTGTTTGACTGAATTTTTTGGGTCTGTAGCTGGCTGGCAGGGTCATCATTTTTTCACAGTTCTGTGACTGTGGCAGAAATGTGTTATACAGGCATTATCAGGTATAAATGGGATGGTTTCTAGCATGAAAGTTGGCCTTTTCTTTTTGGCCTCTTCCTTCTGGAAACAGTCTCACTGAATGAATTTGTGTTCGCAGATTGAAAATGTGTAATCCAATCATAAACAAATACAGATAAATTGACCATGTGATTTTGTCCAACATATTTAAGATCAGTGGTGAATTTGAGTGGATGGGCAGCCATATTAAATTGACCAGTTCTTTTGAAGATGAGAGCATGCTGCAAGTTTCATCTTTTGGGTATTATTGCAACTATCAGATTCCTTGAAACCACATTCACTCTATTATTTAGAAAACATATATGACTACCTATCTTATACATGATATTCTAAGTGACTTACAATTCATTTAGTGGTTAAGGCATCAGGCTAGAAACTGGGAGACTGCGAGTTCTAGTCCTGGAAACTGGTTGGGCCAATTACTTTCTCTCAGCCCAACTTACCTCACAGGATTGTTGTGGGGAAAATAGAAAGGTGGAGGAAAGTGTTAATGTAACTTCACCATCTTGAGTTATTTATAAAAATGATAAAGGTGGGAAAAAATAAATTCAAAATATCATATAGCCTATCAAAGTACCATAACATCCCACCAATCTAACATTTCCATTTGTATTTGGTGGACTCGCTTCTATCCTAGCTCAATTTGTGCTTGAAGAGCCAGATCTTCACAGCTCCCCCCAAATATTGTGGGAATTTGAATCTTAGGGGGAGGCTGTTTCAAAAGGTTTGGGCAGCCACAGAAAAGACACATCTCTGAGGTCCCACTGGATGGCAACATTTAAGGGAAGGGACCTGGAGAGTGCCCCCATCTATCCGACATTTTCCCAGATACAATGAGTAGGTTCAGAAGCCATGAGAAAATCAATGGCTTGTTCTGATTGGAATGCTTTGCAGCAAACTTTCAACTTACACTTTTTGCTTCCCTCTCATTGACTCAGATAGAGCAGCAAATTGCTGAGTGAAGCTTTGAATTTTATTTTAAACTATTTATCCTGTTTCAAATATAGCTAACTATGTTTAATCCTAATTTTGATTTGCTTGAAGTGAACTAAATTAAAATTAAACCAAATACTCTGAGCAGGTGGCTTTGTTTCAACAAATTAACTATGGTTAGCCAATAACAATATACTAGGGATATGCTGTATAATAATGTATAGTTAACTAGGGGGCACGATGACTCAGCGGTTAAAGAGACTGAGCTTGTCAGTTGGAAAGCTGACAGCCTGGGTTTGAAACCCGAGCACCACACAATAGAGAGAATGCCCATTACTTACCCCAGCTCCTGCCCATATAGCAGTTCGAAAGCATGCAAATGCGAGTAGATAAATGGGTACCACTTTGGTGGGGAAATAACAGCATTCCATGTGTCTCAGAATATAGCCATAATGGCCGAATTACCACAGAAATGTTTTTGGACAACGCTGGCTCCCTTGGCTAAGAAACAGAAATGAGCATCCCCTCTAAAATCAGAAATAATTGGACAGGGGAAACCTTTACCTCAGTGTATTGCTAAACAAATGTTATATGTAATAATAAATAACCTAACACTACAACTAATATCCACAAGCAACATACATACATGCATACACACTAATGTTATCTATTGTGGTAATAAGTTAATCATAAGGGATGTAAAATTCAACTGGGGCTAATCATAACATCTAAGCTCTTCCTGTATGCGTGGGAAGCAGGCTGACTGCAGTTCATTCTTATCATTGAAATATTGGAATTAGTTTTCCATTCCTTCCTGCTTTCACATTTTCGTATACCTTCCATAGGTCTCGCCCTTCTCAGCAGCTTCCATTCCACATCCCTAGCTGTGATATTCATTGCCCTTCTTGTGACCTGAAAACTCAGCCTGCCACATTACCAAAGTAGGACATCCCCTTTGACCATTGCAGAGGCCTCTGGAGTGATGCAGTCCACTCCAGCCAGTTTCACTAAGTACCTCCCTTTTCACTGATTTAGGGAAGTCTCCACAGCACCTTGTTAATCAATAGGATGGAATAGGAGTCCTTTCCTTTGCCCAGGGGTGGGTGGAGTTATTATGTTACTTGTGACTCCATTGGGCTTCCTACAGCAAATATCACTTTCCCACATGAACTCAACAAGGATGTAGAGTTATATAGAAACATCTTGCCTTTTTAATTAAGTAAAAAATACATTTAAAAAAAAACATTTAAACTAACCACAGTAACTGTAAGCCAGTTCATATAGTTCGCTCCCAGAGGGGCTCTTTCACCCCTCTGCTGCGGCTCCCTGTCATTCAAAATATGTATCACAACTGCCAATGTGCGACACTCACCGACACACGATTTATTGAGCTTTTCAACCCCTGGCAGGCCAACGATGGATAAATCCAAGAAAAGAAAAGTTTCAGAAGAAAACAGAACATTTAATTCAACTACATATGCTACTTTTGTGGCCGCTCAAGAAATAGTCGGGCATGGGAAGGACTTTGTGGCTCCCGGTGTTTTCTTTTCTGTGGGAAACGGGTCCAAATGGCTCTTTGAGTGTTTAAGGTTGCAGACCCCTGGCCTACACCATTCTGAAAGGGAGCTATGAAATATCTCAGAAGACAAATGGAAGCATCTATGTTTGAATAGTACCGCCAGGTTGAACTATGCCATCATGGAGAAATCTCTAGAACAGTTTTCTCCATGTTGAGACATTCCATATGTTTTGGATAATAACTTCTGAATTTTGTACCCTTGCTGTGAGGGATAGGAATTATCCAGTTCATGGAGAAACTGCCAGTTTCCAGAGCTTCTCTAGTTAGTGAAAAGAAAAGCATTGGGTGCATCTTCTCATATTCTCCCAATATTCATATTTCAGCTCCATGTGTCCCTGGTGAAGATTTGAAATAACTCACATTTGTTGCATCTGGTCAAGAACCCTTGGGAGTCTTATATACTCTTTTTAAAGTGTGGTCTTAGCCGTACAATTTCAGCAGGGTTGTGATTCAAGATAGCAACAAATATTTCCCCTCCCATGACTTTGCAAACCTGCTTTCTTTATGTTATTGCAGCAAGTAACCTAAATTTGGAAACCTAAAATTCCCACGGGAACTGCACAATTTATTTTCCCATAGGAACCTTTGGCAAAGTAAACTTCATTTGGTGTTAGAAATGTTATCTGTCCCAATTTTTCATTTCTTCTTTCTAGTCGCATATCTAGTATTATAATTTGATTTGATAAATTTGAGGGTTTATCTCCTTAAAAATTGTACAAATTTTATAGGCTGGGATAATTTGTTTATCCTTTGGGATTTTATTCCTCTTGGTAATTTATTCTTGGTGGAACTGACTGAAAACGCCCTCTACTCTTGATCCTGTATTGGAAAATGTTACAGCGGATAGATACAAGCAGTACACTTGATGTAAATGTTAATGATGATCTTACATTTTTAATACATGTATGGATACAAGTAAATATGATAGGATGATTAAATTGCTTAAATTGTTGAAAAGGATGATACCTCTAGTTCTTGTACTACAGGTGGTCCTTGACTTATGACCACAAATGAGCCCCAAATTTCTGTTGCTAAGAAAAAAATTATTAAGTGAATCTTCCCCCATTTTATGACCTTTCTTGCCATAGTTGTTAAGTGAATCTGGCTTTCCCATTGATTTTGCTTCTCAGAAGGATGCAAAAGGCGAGATCACATGACCCTGGGATGCTGCAACCGTCATAAATATGAGTCACTTGCCAAACATCCAAATTTTATTCACATGACTATGGGGATGCTGCAATGGTCATAAAGTTTGAAAAATGATCATAAGTCACTTTTTTCCAGTGCTGTTGTAACTTTGAATGGTCACTAAATGAACTGTTGTAAGTCAAGGACTACCTATACTTTGTAATATGGCTGTTGCTGCATATAGCATTATATACCGGTACTTTAAAACAATAGATAATAGAATGGTTGTAAGTGAAAAATTGGGACTATGAGCAGAGGAACCCAAAGAACTTGTAGTCTGGTCTCCATGGCTCTGTTAGGTTGATGTATTTGTCTTGACATACGTTCTTCAGTTTTATTCAGGGTCCAAAAAACTGTGAAACTACAGTAGTTTAGCTATGCATGTTTCTCATACATATGCTGTTAATTACAGCATGCAAATCTTTTTACACTGCAGCATTCCGTAATTTGGATGTATTTAATAAAAGTTGAACTTTCAGAGCCATTGCTTTAAAACTACAGTGATGAGCTGGCATCCATTCAACAATTTATGGCAGATTTCTGTTTTACTGTTACTAAAATTCTAGCTTTCCCAACAAAAAGAAATCTTAACCTTTTCTCAAGAATAATTTAGGTTTCATTTCTAAAAAGTGGTGGGGAGATGAAACAAAGACTCCTCTTCATTTTGAAATCTTATATGTTTCAGAAAACACAATGCGTTTGCCTGGTTTGAAACACGAGTTGAGAAATCATTTAAAGCTTCTTGATTGTTTATTAGGGAATTCTTCAAAGTTGCATTGGTGGTGCTTTAATGCTTTTAATCTCACCAGGGTACCTTGTTGATTCTTTGAGAAATAATTGCTTTGAATATCATCTGTCCCAAATTTTGGAGAAGGAGAAGTAGAAGAGTCTAGACTGCATATACTGGTAACAGACAATCCTTACCAAGGATTCTTCTGCGGGAGGAATTTAGTTATCTGCCATTGCGGAGAAACTTTAGCCTGTTTTCTTCCCTATCATTTTTTCACAGTTGGGGGCCATAATCGGCATTTGAAGGACACCTTAAGAGCTGCCATTCAAAATGTGGTTGGGGTTGGAAGAATCATGGATGTATTCCCTTGTGGCTTATTAAAAACAACAAAAATAGCAGCAATATTTGGAGGAACTCTAAAAGCTGCAGCCATATGGAAGTTGTGTCCTTTTCGATAAATTCATTACCGTAAGCTTTCAGTGGAGACAGTGCACCTCTGTGGTTTGTGTATTCTCTTATTGGTGGAGAATTCTGGTATCATAAATTCAATTGGGGAAGTGCTGACAAAGCTAATTAAAAGGGAACCACGGGGGGGGGTGGAAAGCCACGTTCAGGAACACCCTTAACCAGTGACAGTGAACCTTTTCAGCACCGAGTGCTGAAAAGGGAGCGCACATGCTTGTCAGGGCCGCAACCTGGAAGAGGAGCTGCCCAGGGCACATGTGTGTGCCCGAAAATGAACTTCCGGTTTCTGGCACGTGCATGCACGCGGCCAGCTAGTCTTCAGGTTATTGGCATGCATGCACGACAATCAGCTGGCCAGCGCACATGCTCATGCAGGAAAACTGAAGCTCTTCCAGTTTCCAGCACTGCCGCATGCACGAAAGCCAGCTGATTGTGCCAGAAACCTGGAAGAGGAATGGGCGACATCGTGCGTGCCAGGCGACATGGCTTCGCATGTCACTTCAGGCACACGTGCCGTAGGTTCGCCATCACGGCCCTAAACCTTACAGAAGTATGTTCTGCAAAACAGAAACGACACCAAAGGAAAAGAAATGGGTATGAAGAAAATGCAGCCTGATAAGAACTAAGCAGGCTTGGTAGCCATGGAATGCGGATGGAAGTATAAACTGGGAAAGGAGGGGAAAGAATATGATTAGTTGACTGTGAATATAAACAGTTCTATTAGAAGAAGCTGGCCCTGCTTTTTAGGAATCTATGAATATTTATTTAACCACCAAGAATGGTGTTCCTCAACCTTGGAAACTTTAAGATGTGTGGACTTCAATTCCCAGAAGACCCTCGCCAGTCATTTCATCCCAGCATGCTGTCTGGGAAATTCTGGAACTTGAAGTTTACACATCTTAGTGCCTGAGAATGAGAAACATTGGCCTAAGCTAAGGGAAGACTACAACTCAGGTTTTCTTCCTCCTAGCTCAACCCCTTCCTCCTAGCTCACTAGACCAACTAACTGTCCTAACAAATTACAGGTAGCCCTTGGCTTACATCCAGAATTGAGCCCAACATTTCTGTTGCTAAGCGAGACAGTTGTTAATGAGTTTTGCCCCATTATACAATCTTTTTTGCCATAGTTGTTAAGCGAATCACTGTAGCTGTTAAGTTAGTAACACAATTGTTAAGTGAATATGGCTTCCCCAATGACTTTGCTGGTCAGAAGGTTGCAAAAGGTGATTACATGACCCTGGGACACTCAGACACATCAGCATCCAAATTTTGATCATGTGACCACGGAGATGCTGCAACAGTCCTAAGTCTGAAAAATGGTCATAAGTCACTTTTTTCAGTGCCGCTGTAACTTCAATGGTCACTAAACGAAGTTGAGGACTTCCTGTGTACTGTGGCCTTAAAATGTTTACTTTTCTTTTGATATCTAAACAAGAATTTTATTACCACAGTCCTGTTAAGGACTATTTAGAAATCTGGATTGCAGACGCTTATATATTGATTTCTCACTACTTCCCTATTCTTAAGTGAACTGATTCAAATAATAATTGTATGATGTAACATGATATGAAGGTTTGTAAGGCTTTTTTCCTAGGTATGTAAGGAGATTTATGACTCAGTGGAATGTCTAACACAGTGTTTCCCAACCTTAGCCATTTTAATATGTGTGGACTTCAACTCCCAGAATACCCCAGCCAACAGAAATCCACACATTTTAAAATGGCTAAGGTTGGGAAATACTGGTCTAACAGGACTTGTGAAAAGAGAGAATGGAGCAAAACAATCACAGGAGAGATTTGAACCATTACAGAAATGATTCCTTGGTTCAGGGAAATGTGAGAAAGAGATTCAAGAATGACTCCATTCAAACTATTGCAGGAATACATAAAGTAAAAAAACAACAACACTCTAATTCCCCCACTCCAATGTAGCATGCGAATGTCCCCATCACAGCATTTGTATTAACATTTCAACAGGAAATGTTACTAAAGCTTATTTGACCAGTTGCCCTGCAGATAAAGTGACTTTTCATATTTCTTGTACTGTATTCCTTTAATGACAAATAGCTTTCTAATATGTTTCTGAGATGAGTAAGAGGAAGTGTCCAGATTAATTTAAGACTCTAGGGTGAACAGCTGATACTCAGCTGGCATATTTCTATGGTTTGTGTGCAGCTTCTAGTTTTTGAAAGCATCAGGAAAAAAAACAGTGATTCAATTATTAGCAATTTTTGACAACCTAATCTTAGGAAGCATTGTAGTACAATAATAATCCTACTTGATCTATTATGTGGAACAATGTTAGGTTCTCCAGACATTTGAATTTATTTGCCTTGGGTAGTTACTCTCTTCTCCAAACAAGACTGTTACCTTGCAGAAATTATTCTCCCACTTCAACACACAACTTCTTCAATGTTGGACAGATTAGGGAAGTTATTAAACTAAATATACAATTAGAGAAAGTAAGCACACAACCAAAAGCCCCAGTTGTATTTTCTAGATTATAATAAATGCATTTTCTTTGTGGGCAAGCAACGTGCAAGGGAAGTGTCTCCTCAGCAGGTTTATAACTTCAGGTTACAAAATCTGTGGAACAGAAATATAGAGATAGGGAAAATGTAGTCTTTCTTGGTCAGTGTTTCTCAACCATAATAACTTTTAAGATGTGGGGACTTCAACTCTCAAAATTCCCTAGCCATCATGCTGGCATGATATGGCTGACTGGGATATTCTGGGAATTGGAGTCAACATATCCTAAAATTCCTGAGGTTGAGAAACGTTGCTTTAGGTACTTCTAAAACTTATATACAGGCCATCATTTTCTTTCTAAAGCAATCAGTAGTTATTTCTCTTAATTGTGAATAATAGCAAAACTAGAGAAGCACAAGGATTGAAAAGAAAAGTTTTATAGGAGAATAGTTTTTATCCATTATTATGGTTCGTCACAGGAAGCGGTGGCTCAGTGGCTAAGTCGCTGAGCTTGTCGATTGAAAGGTTGACAGTTCAGTGGTTCGAATCCTAGTGCCTTGTCACAGGGTAAGCTCCCGTTACTTGTCCCAGCTTCTGCCAACCTAGCAGTTCGAAAGCATGTAAAAAATGCAAGTAGAAAAATAGGGACCACCTTTGGTGGGAAGGTAACAGCATTCCGTGCGCCTTTGGCATTTAGTCATGCCGGCCACATGACCACGGAGATGTCTTCGGACAGCACTGGCTCTTCAGCTTTGAAATGAAGATGAGCACCGCCCCCTAGAGTTGGGAACGACTAGCACGTATATGCAAGGAAAACATAAAGGTTACCTATGATTCGTCACACAATCAGCCAAATGTTCAGACTGGATTTGGCATTTTTGTCTGTCTGTTAAGTCATTATTGTATTGTATTGTATTGTATTGTATTGTATTGTATTGTATTGTATTGTATTGTATTGTATTGCATTGCATTGCATTGCATTGCATTGCATTTTAATTGTGTGCTGTCACTGAGGGATGGGCGGGGGGTTGTCATTTTTTATTTCTATATCGTGTTTTTATTGGTTGTAAGCCACCTAGAGTCACAATGAGAACACAGCTAAATAAATAAATAGCCACCTCTCTCTCCATAGGGCTACTCTAGGCAGCTTATTCCTATCTGGGCTCCAAGATATTAAAATAACACAAACCAAACCATTAAAACAGGTCCTCCGTGTAATTTTTTTCATTAGCTAATTGAAAAAGGTCCAGGAAAAATGTATCATGTATAGGAAATCCAAATTCTGCTGATGCCGCAGCCTCACTTAAAATCCAGGCGGGCACATTTACAAGAGTAGAGGTTGCCTTCCTCCAGCCCTACTCCAGGACATGAAACAAATTTCTAAATTTGCTAAACCTTACCTCTCTGTCCATGATGGGCAAGGCAGCTGATGGCATCAACAACAGTGAGCCTCGGGCACCCGGATCAAGCATAGCAGCCTGAAAGGCCAAAGTGGCAATACCCTACCTTCTAGGCTAGTGATGGCTAACCTTTTCTGGACCAAGTGCCCAAAGCGCGCACGAACCTCCAAAATGCAATGTGTGCGTGGCCCCGTGCATGCCTCCCACCCACCCCCACACATGCGCACGTGCCGCCTGTTTGTGCCCAACCCCCTGCACACACACACACACCACATGCCCCCGCCCCCCACAAATGCACGTCAGAGACCTGAAGACCAGTTGGCCGGCGGGAGGCGTGAGCGCATGCTCAGTGAAGCTGAACTGGGGTGACGTCTCACATGCCATCAGAGAGGGCGCTGCATGCCACCTCTGGCACCCGTGCCATAGGTTCGCCATCACGGTTCTAAGCCAAAACAGCAACTCAAAACAGAGTTGCTAGCCTTGGGTGTGGAAGAGAGCCAGCATTTGGATGACTTCATGCAAGTGGCCCCTTATCATTAAAAAAAAAAGTTGAATACTGGGCCATTCCCAGCAATGCTGAATAAGTAAACAGCAATGCTGAACCTGGAGCTGGAGGGGAAAGTAGCTATTTTGATAGCCACAAGAGTAATATTAAGAGACATATGTAGGACAGCTACCTGGGCTGTCCTTTTAAAAACATATTCAATGTCATGCTGAACTGTGAACGGTGGGAGGCATGCACGTGGCAGTCTATATCCTAATAAGGCTAAATTTGCTGAAGACATATAGGTAGTCTGGATTTACGATTATTCTTTTGGCAACCATTCACAGTTACAAAGGCACCGAGGGGGAAAAAAATAATTTACAAATGGTGCTGACCCAATCGTTACAGCTTCCCCCACAGTCATGTGATCAAAATTCAGGTTGCTTGGCAAACACCATGTATTTATGGCAATTACAGCGTCCCAGGATAATGTGATTGCCATTTGCGACTTTCCCAGCCAGTTTCCAAGAAGCAAAGTCAATGGGGGGCGAGGGTGGGGCGGAAAGAGCCAGATTCACTTAACAACTGCAGAAATCACTTCAGAGTTGTAGTGATTCACTTCAAAGTCATGGCAAAAAAGGATCATGAAATTGTGTACCACTCACTTAAAAGCTGCCTTACTTAGCAACAGAAATTCTGCTCCCAACTGTGGTCGTACAGTATGTGTAGTTTGACAATGTCAAAATACTTGCTAGGTGGGGTTTTTTTTGTTTTTATTTTTTTGAAATATAAATTAATCCTTGTTTGGAGCATTGGAAAGAACAGATTAACCATGGGACCTTGAAGGGTTAATTATTTTCATAAAGAACTGCTAATGTTTGGAAAGATGGAGTCATAAATACAGACTTTGTTCCAATGGTTAGCTTCCAAATATTTATAAAGTTTAATGTTAGGTGACAGTGTTTATGGGGATAATGCATGGAGATGACTTACAGACAGGACAAAGAAATCACTAACAGAAAACATGTGTCAAGTTTAAATGAACTTCAGTGGAGTGATAATTTCTCTTGGTAGAACTGGCATACTTCAACTGGGAAACAGTGAAGTGCATGTGGTGTTTTACAGAGCACATTTAGGTATTGTGATACATTGGAAAACTATACTTTCAACATTGACCATTTGTTAAAGTGTATTTCTTTGTAGCGTGTATTAAAGATAACGTTAATTGGAGAGTGACAGAAGCAAAATGGACTGGCCTTTGGTTCTTTCTCTGGTCTCCCAGCCAACTTTTTCTTCTGATTTTTTCTGAAGTTGAGAATTCCTCATCTCAGAAGGTCCTGAATGGGGCTGTTGGGAGTATATGACAGTCATCTTTCTATCTTGTCCCAACAAATATTAAACAGTCTTTTCTAAATTGCAGTTTTCCAGATATAATCTATTTCTGGAACTCTGGGAATATATGGAATAGCCCTTTCTACGTCAAAGGATGTGTGTAAGAGAAAGTGTGAGAAATGGATATGTACTCACATCTCTTGTTAGATGGGGGCCAGAAAATGAGTCCCAACTCACTATTTGGGTTTAGAGCAGCTGCCTCTTTTTTTGAGGGTTACAAGGAATGCATACTTGAATATTTGGAGGCCATCAGTAGGCAACCTGGTGCCTTCCAAATATTAGATCTTCACATCCCATCAGCACCATCCAGCAATGGATTGTGTTGTACATAATCCAAAACACATAGAGGGTATCCGATTAGGGATCTCTTGTTATATTTATTTAGTAATGGGTACAGACCCTAAGAAACTGAGGACAGCAATATGATGCTAATGTAATATTATGGAAAAATCCTATATATAATGGGATGCTGTTGATTGGATCCCTGAATATTGCTTTTATTGGACCATTAATGAAATTAACATGACATGGACTTTAGCAGTTGGAGATCCTTCCTCTCCCCCTCCCCCCACCCCTCCAAGTCTGATTACTGAATTGCCTGGTGAGAAAATTTCTGGAGTTCCATGAATAAGGCTGAAGTCAAACATGATGGCCACAATCTCATACCTTTCATTCATTGAGTTTGACATAATGTCTTAGAAACTGATTTCACCGTTCAAGAATGTGTACATTTTCTTTTTTTCTCAGATGGGAAAAAAAAAACTGATATTGGGTTTTTAACTGTCCTTTAAAAAATGCATCATTCCAATGTATAAGTACTTTTTTTAAAAAAAATACCCTTCTTCCTGCAGAATTAATAATTTTTTATCTTTCATGAAGGTAACATGGTGAAATCAGGAGGAATGCATATTTTAATTTATCACGTCAACTCACTTTCTACTGTGGATAAAAATGTAGCTTCAATTTAGTAATCTCTGTAGCCAAAAGATGAGAAAATAAACAAAAATCTGTGTCTTCCATCCAGATATTCTTACCACCTCCCCCCATTTATGAAGTTTCCCATCATTAGTGAGTTTCTATTTTAAAAAATCCTTTCTTTCCTAATGTTTTCTGATATTTATATACAATTGTGTTACGAGGAGGATGATTTCTGGAGTCCTTGTCTCTATCAGGAAATTCTCTGTCTGTTCCAAAATTCCTGTGAGCAGCTCAAAGAAGCCAAATGTTTCCGAAGTACAATTTTCTAAGTATTTCTAAGGAGCAAAGGAGAGATGATGGGGACAGAAGAACATTGGCTGGATGTTAAGATGGAGACAGAGGGTGACACTAAAGACAGGAGTTGTGACCATGAACAAGAGTTTGATGGGACTAGAAAAGAATTCTATGTAAACCTCTGGAACATTGTTGTCTATCGACTGACCTCTTGGATAACTATTCTTAGTATTAGATGATAGCTTCTAATACTACAAGCATCTAAATCAGTGTTTTTCAACCTTGGCAACTTTAAGATGTGGGGAATTCAACTTCCAAAATTCCCCAGCCAGCAACTGACTCATATTTATGACGGTTGCAGTGTCCTGGGATCATGTGATCACTTTTTGCGACCTGACAAGCAATGTCAGTGCAAAATTCACTTAACAAATACCTCACTAAACAACAAAAATGTTGAACTTAATTCTGGTCATAAGTCAAGGACTATCTGTACCCCCTTCTAAAGAATAAAGACCTGTATCTTGAGTTTTAAGATCATGAGTTGCCACAATTATGTAATGGTGGTTTACATAAAAATTAGCAAAGTAATGGTTGACTGAACTTAATGACCCACATAGTGACTGAAATAAAACCGTTAAAGAAGCTCTCTTGCTGTGAAAATTAATAATTTGATATGTATTGGAACTGTATGTGTTTCCAAAAAGGTGTTTTGGCATGTGCAAAAGGCACAGATGTAGCACCAACTCGCAAGTTTCTACATCTGTTTACTTCTTCTAATTAAATCTGAAACAGTGGCAAACCCTTGTAGGTATCCACTTTTTTGGACCAAATATATATTGTGCAATACTGAGTGTTATGCTGAGGTAAAAGTCTTTATGTGTGCAGGCAAACATTACTGATAATGGCATTCATAATGACTCAGGAATGTTTGCACTGATAGGATGGTATGCACATGTCCGCAGAAAGAATCCATGCCCTCTGCTTAATCTATGGTAATCTATGGCAGATGATGTTTAAAACTAATTTCATATTAAATTCCAACTATCCAATTATGTTTGGTGAATAATCAGAGTTAAAGCTTTCTGACTATATCTCCTACATATGATTTTTTTCCTGATTACTCCTTTTATTCTTGTCCCCCAACTTTGTTTAAATATACATATGTATAAATAAATTTGTGCATTCTTGTACAAACCTGCAAACATTAATTTATACATACAAGGCACAAATCTCACACCTTTATTGAAGTGGTCTGTCGCCCACAAAAACTTAAACTGCATATATTTGTTATGCATTAAGATGGTATTTGGTATTCTTGAGGCAAAAGCCTAAACTAAAACTGTCTGGGGATTAGCAGTGAGCAAACATTGTGGTAATGTTTTATAAGCTGTTGAAACATTGTGCAGCTTGATTCATTTGTGTCTGTGTTTTCATGTGGAAGTGAATTCTTCCTAATGGAAGGCATGATGTATTTTAATGATTCCAAATGAACTTTGCTTGAAGGTGCTGAAAGGCTTCACACCATTTGCCTTCAAGGCAATAGTTTTTAGCAGCTGCAATGTGCCACATAATGCTCTACCCACAACAACCCATTAAATTGGCCTGGAAAACCAATGAAGATCAGGACTGTAATCCATGCCCTGAGCAGTTTTATATTCTGCATCAGTTACAGTTCCTGTGAAAGTCCTGTGCCATACATTTCCTTCTTATCTATTTTATGCCCAAAAATAATTGATGCTGCAGATTCTAAATATTTAGGTTAATTTATTACTAACATTTCTATGCTGCTGTCCTGCCAGTGGTTCAGATATTTGAAAAAGGAAGACATGAAGCAATTATGATACATTTTAAAGCCATACCTTCATAACACAATTCTCTTTTGAACATTTTGCTCAGTGAATTAATACTATATTTTGAAAGTTGAGATTTTTTTCTACCCTGATTCCTGAACTTGGAAACCATGCTTAACTATTATTAAGGATTCTTGATTATCAAAGTAATGACTTCATAATGATCTTAGCTGTTTTCAGGTTATAGTCTGGTCTAGATTTGCCAACTTTAGAAAGACAAAAGAATTGTGCTGCCTCTGAAAATCCTATTGCTGAGAGGAATGAAATTGGTATTCAGATTCATAATAAATGTTTTGTTTCTCTAAAATGAAGACAGGAACTTGTGGGTCTTCAGCTGTTGGTGAACTACAATTCCTAACAGTCTTCATCATTTGTCATACCAACTAGATAGAACATCTAGAAATTGTAACTCAACAGCATCTGGAGAACCACGGTTCCCATCCTTCAGCTAAAGCATAAAGGCTACATGTATTTCCCAGTGCCTTGCAACCAAGAAAATATCAGTGGATAATTCTAGCTACTACAGTATGGATTAGTCCAATTTTATCCACGTTTTAATGATATTTACAAGTGCATATAAACCAGAAATCAAATTACATAATTCAAGCAATAACTTAATTATACTATACTTACTAAGTAAAATGTTGTATAATTATTCAAATCTTTATAATATAGAATCAGATCTTTAGAAAATCTTTTTAAAAATCCTTTTTCATTTATAAAATAGGTGCATATTTTTTTCAGGTTGGATCTTAGACTGACATGGAATGGCTTGCACTCTTAGAAGTGAGAGAGGACTAAAGCAAACCTAAATTTGTTTTAATTTCTTTTTCATTTAACTGATTCTCCTTGTATGTAGTAAATCTAAAGCCTTAGATGTGGCCATGAGCCCTCAAGTCATATACTTCAGACTTGCTGGATAAACTGGAGTAGAGAAACTAAGTTCTGATATAATTTAGACAACATGTGGAGTGAGTCACTTGATAAATGTGATTTGTCCTTGACTAGGTAAAAACATGTTTCTGTTGAATGCATCACACTGTCACAGAATAATAAATTATGGAAAATGCACATCAAATATATTCCCAGGAAGCACTAAATGGAGGAAGGCTGACCTTTTTGTATTATGCCCAGGACATTTTTATGTGGCTGTAGTAGGAATGTAAGAATTATGAGGAATGCCTTAACTATAGTAGCTAGTAGAACAGGCTGTCACTTGAAGTGGTCAGTTCCCCTTGAGTAGAGGATGTCTACATTGTCAGATAAAAGCTTGATGGTCATCCGTCAGAGATAAAATAATAGATCCTGCACTGAGCAAGGATTGGACTCAGAGATATTTAAGGTTCCTCCCAACTCTGTGATTCTATTAATCAGAATTTAGATTCCTGTTTACCATAAGTTTATTGTAAGAGCCATAGTGGCACAGTGGTTAAAATGCAGTACTGCATGCTAACTCACTGCTCACTCCAGGAGTTCGATTCTGAACTGCTCAAGGTTGACTCAGCCTTCCATCCTTTTGAGGTTGGTAAAATGAGGACCCAGATTGTTGGGGGCAGTATGCTGATTCTGTAAACTGCTTAGAGAGGGCTGTAAAGCTCTATGAAGCTGTATATAAATCTAAATGCTATTTCTAATGCTAAGTTCAGTGAATTATCTTGAGCTGCTTCTCAGAGTCTATTAAAAGAAAATAAAATGAATTGATGGGAAGAAACTGTGAATTCCACCTGAAGAGTTTGGAGAAAAGCTGGGATACTAATGGATTCAAGGCTCTGGGCCAGTTGGATGGATGGATCTGTGGCTCTGGTTTTTCTCTAAGCTCTGCCAATGTTTGTTCTTTGTTCTTAACCCTTTTCCTGTGGAAATGTCACCAAGCAAACAGGAAAGTGGGCAGGGAGCAATAGATTTTGGCTTAGTATTTGGAGAAGCAAAGTAGCCAAGTCCTCATCAGTTTTCAATTGCTGCAGATTACAGCTATGCTGTCATCACAACTTCACGTGTTGAGCTGATATATCAAAGCTAACAATTGCCATTGTTTTCTTGGACACAAATTTAGGCTTGGATGGAGGGATTTGTTGGTGGAGAGAGAGGGAAAGGGGAGATACAAAGGTTTACCTTTTTAATTGTATTTTCGATAGGGGCTTTATACAGTATAGTGGAATGAATGTGTAGGTGAGATTTTCCACCTCTGACTATTTTCTAGGAAAGTAAAATAATTGATGGGTGATAATGGTGGAAATCATTTACCTTGAAAATGGATGATGAGTGTTTCTTTAATTTATAGAACAAAGAGCTTCTCATTTTGTAGTTTCATGCAGTACAGTGTTCTGTGATCTTCTCCATTACATGATCAGCTTAACCTCTTGCAAAAGAGAATGCATGACACTTCTGGGAGTGTGGCTGCTTTAAAAAAGCTTTAAAAATCAAATCCAAAGCATGACTGTCTCAGGCAGCTCCCTCCTTATGGGGAATTTTAAAAAGAATTCTCATTTTCCATTTCCATTTACTCCCCATTTAATTTATCCCTCACTTCTGAATCTCAACAATTAAATAAAGAATAGTAGCCTCGTTTGGCACAATGCTACTTGAAATGAAAGAATTCCACAATGTAGTCAGTCATTTAAGGGTTAGGGTTAAGCAGTTAAGCAGAGTAGGTCTCTAACAAATGGAATACATGAATGAATGAGTGTATTAATTGATTGATTGATGAAATCTTATGTATCTTGAGTTAAAATATCCTACCCCTGTGAGTGACTTTTCAGTAATAGTCCCTTAATCTAGCATGGTCTGTTTAGTTACATTCAATACCTTTTATTTTATTTCTACCGTCACCGTCTCAAAATCATGGCTTATAAAGCAGCTTCTTAATTATATATATAAATTTGTGCTGCAGTAGGCTTCATCTGTTTTTATTTTAAAATATTTATTTCTATTCAATGAATGGATTTTAGAAATTCTATCTAGTTCCTGAAACAGCTTCAGATAGGCAAAAGCTTGAAATGAGATTTAGTGGCAGACATTGTGAGTTTTGGGAAGGAAACAGAGGTGGATGTTGTTGTTTTTTCCAATTTTTTAAAGTGTTTGCCTTTATTATCATAAAGCCACATGAAAGGAATATGACCAATTATTCATTCCAAGTGCACATCTATTGGGGCTTCTGCAAATTTCTGGCAACTCTTTCACCCTCTGTCTTCACCTCACTGTGCTTTAACAATTGCGCCTCTGTGGATACCAAATAACAGTTCTGGCATTTGCTATTTCAGCAATATTATTTGTCACTGGTATTAGCAATAATAATCTAGAGAGAGAGGGCTGGGTTCCACTAGTTCTAATCCCATTGTTTAGTAGCTCCAAAAAAGAAGAAAATTATAAGAGAGGGCTTGATTGATTAATTGAGCAACTGGGATCATCTGACTCTCAACAACTACATAAATAGATTTTCTCCATGATGAACTATCCTTAACCTGGTCTTTCAGCTCTCCCAATAGTAAGCGAAGGCTATATAAGTACTCCTCATCTTATAATTACAATAGAGACCAGAAAATTCATTGTTAAGCAATGAAGCAGCTTTTTTCATTAAACAAGTCACTGTTTAAAAATGCGTTTCTCAGACTTTTCATTTGGCCAGATTTTCACTTGGACATTATTTCTTAGTATGTTAATTTTTGCACCTGCATTTTTCAGATCCTTTGTTTGAATTGGCTCCTGCACTGCTGCGTTGGATACAGTCTGTTCACTTTGGTCCCCTAGGTAGCCATAATGTTCTGGAAACCATTTTCAGGATTGGGAGTTTTTTTAATAAATATCTTTCAGGTCTCTATTGGCACTAGGATTTGGCCTAGGTACACTGTTATTTTGGTCTCAAAATCCATTCCAGTACCATATAAACAACACAATGAAGGACAGCTTTTAAATGGGAAATTGTGGCCTGTGTATTGTCTCTTATGGGTTTAGTGCACAGATTCTTCCATTCTCATTGAACGTGGGTCCGGTGGTCCTCTTCCATGGGGAGTGCTCTTCCGATGACGTCGGATCGGGTCTGCTAGCTGAGAAGCTCCTCCCTTCCTGTAGCCTCCCAGCTTTCAGACTCGATCCGATTTGGATCAAGTCACGGTTTGAGCTGCTCCATAACTTTGGAAGTATTATAACTTTAATTGGATATTCTAAATTGATCCCTGCCTTCCAGCTATTGGACTTTCTAAATTGTTGCCTGCCTGATTCCCCTGGGGGGGGGAATATTTCCCAGCGAGCAAGGTTTCGTCCCGAGGCCGCTGAGGACTGATCGAGGTGAGTTAGCTCCCTCGAGGTGGAGATTTCTCTGGCAGCGAGAGAGGTTAAACTCCCTATGCCGCTGCAGCAGCCCTCAGGCAGG
This sequence comes from Pituophis catenifer annectens, assembly GCF_029215685.1. Taxonomy (NCBI): domain Eukaryota; kingdom Metazoa; phylum Chordata; class Lepidosauria; order Squamata; family Colubridae; genus Pituophis; species Pituophis catenifer. The sequence continues at coordinate 63,523,781 of NW_027256886.1, forward strand.
GATTAGGTGGTTGCTTCCCCGCCGCCGCACCGGCTTCAGAAGGGGCGGGGAAGGCGGAGCCTCCACTGCTCCGTTGGGCTGCATCGCGCCGGAAGGCACAGGAGCTGGGAGCCTTTCCCTCGGGCCTAATCGCCCCATTCTCCTCCGGCTTTCTCTTCAGCTCCGGCAGGACCGCAGGCAGGGCGATTTTTCCTGCCTGTCCAGCAGCGTTTTGGCGCCTCCTGGGCTTTCGCCCACGCGCCTGGAGGGAATTGCAAAGGAGACAGCACAGTCTAATTGGAAATCATTGCTGCCAAAGTAAGTTTCTCCCTGCGGGGGGGGGGGATTAACTAAGGATTATCCTCCCCTCCTGGATTAATTGTTCTATTTGCCCTTTCTTCGGCAGACGGCTTGCAGCCTTCCTAGGCCTATCCAGGGATCCCTGCTCACCTCGTGGCAGCCGCCATTTTGGCCTTTCTGCTCCCTCCGCCATTTTGCATTTCTGCGAGGTCTGGGCCTCTTTCTACAATGGCTTCCACCAGACAGTCTAAGACTAAGAGACAGGGCCCTTCTTTGGACCAACCTGGAACTTCAGCTGAGGTCCCTACAAAAAAGACTAAAAAATCCTCCTCCAAATCTTCTGAATCTAGATCAAGGGAGGAGATGAGGCTGCACCAGGCAATTGAACGTTCAATACAAAAGGCCCTCAAGGAGGCCTCTATTAAGGAAGCTGATGCCTCAGCCTCTATCCCTGCTCGGGCCTCCTCTCCTGTGAGACCTGAATCCATTGCCCAGGCCTTGCCTCCAGCCTTATCCCCGGATGGGGATGGGGTTTCTGTTCAGCCACAGCAACAAGTTAATGAATCTCTCTTTGGGAATCAAGAAGAAGAGCCCTCCAGGGCTCAATCCCCGGGGGGGGGGGGCAGGGTTTCTCCTTCCCCAGTCCTGCAGAGTTCTGATAACCAAGGGCAGAGGCCTGTAATTTCCCCAGATTTGGTGGCTTATATCCATCAGGCCATTCAGCAAGGCATTCAGGCCGACAGACAGCGCAGAACAGCCTCATGGGTTTCTGATTCACCCTCTCACATAGATGTGGAAGGTTCATGTCTTATGTCAGATAGGGTTCAACCCCCTGCCAGAGCTCATTCATCAGCTTCTTCTGTCCAAGGTTCTCTCACCGGTGAGGAGGTTAAGGACACTGAGTTGTCTGATGATGAAGACTTATCCCCAGACCAACCTTCTTTCATAGGCCTATTCAAACCTCAATTGTTCAGGTCCTTATTGCACAAAGCTAAGTTAACGACTGGTTTAGGAACACCCCGCCCTAATCCGGCTGGGGAGGGAACTTCTTCAGTGCCTCTGTTTGAGGAACCTCTCATTGAAACCGAAGAGATCCCAGGCCCCAAATTGTTCCGGGATGTCCTCACTAAGCAATGGCTTGCCCCTGCTTCGGGGCCTAGACCCAATGCGTTGGACAAGTGCATTTATAATATGGCCCCGGAGTTTTCCTCCCTTCTGCAGGTGCCCTCGGTGGATGTTCCGGTTGCCGCCCTTTCGACCTCTTCGTATACTGCGGGCCCTCCAGAGGAGAACCTCCGGCCGGAGGAACGCCATCTGGAGCACGTGTTGGTCAAGTCTCACCAGGCTTCTGCATGGGCCGTCAGTTCCTCAATGGCTGCTTCCTTCTTTAACCGAGCGTCCATTCTTTGGCTCAAACAATTGCAGGAACGTCTTCCAGTGTCTGACTTACGCTCTCAGCAGGACATTACTAAGGTACTGGCAGCTTTAGAGTTTTCGGCCGACGCCACCTTGAATTCATCCAGGTTCACGGCCAAGGCCATTGGGGCAACTATCACGGCCCGTAGACTTTCCTGGCTCAGACAATGGCAGGCAGACGCCAAATCTAAATGGCGTCTGGCGACATCTCCGTTTGAAGGCCCCTTCCTATTCGGGGCTCCATTGGAACCTCTCCTAGCAGAATCTAGGGACAAGCGTAAATACTTACCTTCCATGTCTCGTAGGTCGGGACAAAGATTCCTCCCCTCCTCCTCCTCCTCCTCCTTTCGTCCCTTTCGAGGGCCAGAAGGATTCTCCTTTCCTCGACAAGGTCAGAGGTCCTTTCCATCCAGACAATTCCGCCCCTCCGAGCGTCAGGGGTTCCATTCTCAGCGGGGCCAATCTAGACGCCCCTTCCGTGGGGATCGTGGGCGCTCCGCCCGCAGATCCCGCTGACGGTTCGTCCAGCCTTCCCATCGGAGGCCGCCTGGCCTTGTTTGCCAGCCAATGGGAGGCCACATCCTCGGACGCCTGGGTCAGGGAGACTGTCAGGGTGGGCCTCTCCCTCGAATTTCTCTCCACACCCCCGACCCGATTTCTCAAATGCCCTTTCTCTCGGGATCGGGCTCGTCGGCTCCTGATGGTATCGGCCATTCAACATCTTCTCGAGATTCAGGCCATCGAACCGGTACCTCAGGAGCTGCGCGGACAAGGCTTTTACTCCCGCCTGTTCGTCATCCAGAAGTCGTCGGGGGGTTGGAGGGCAATTCTAGACCTCAAATCCCTGAACCGACGGATCCGATACCGTCGGTTCAAAATGCAGTCCCTCAGCTCCATCTTGGAGGGTATCAGGCCCGGGGACCTTCTGTCCTCAATAGATCTGACGGAGGCTTACCTCCACGTTCCAGTCCACACGGCCTTCAGGCAGTTCCTCCGCTTCTGTTATGCGGGTCGTCATTATCAATATCGAGCCCTTCCATTCGGCCTATCCTCGGCTCCCCGAGTTTTTACAAAAATCATGGCCGCGCTAGTGGGCTACCTCCGGACTCTTCCAGTAAGGATCCAGGCCTATCTGGACGATCTCCTCGTCCAGTCGACTTCGGAGGATCTAGCGCGCCAGGACTTGGACACCACCCTCCAGGTCCTGGAGAGCCACGGGTTTTCCGTCAACATGGCCAAGAGCCATTTGATACCCACGACCCGCATACAGCACCTGGGAGCCATCATAGATTCGGTGGAAGGCAAGGTTTATCTTTCCCAGGACCGCCTGTCCAGCCTGCGGTCACTGGTCAGGTCAGTGTCGTCAGGGAGACCAGTCTCCCTGGCAGCCCTGTCCAAGCTCCTGGGAAAGATGGTCTCCTGCATCGGGATCATCCCTTGGGCGCGTCTCCACTGCAGGGATCTGCAGTGGTTTCTGATCCCGTTCCAAAAACGTCATCTAGGGACTTCCGACCTCAAGGTCCTCCTTCCCCACAAAGTTCTCCTCTCCCTCCAGTGGTGGTCTTCAGCAGCAGTCCTCAAGGGGAGGGTGTCCCAATTCCTTATTCTGACTACAGATGCCAGTCTCCTGGGCTGGGGGGCCCACCTGTCCTCGTCCATGGCTCAGGGGCGCTGGTCCCAGTCAGATCTGACACACAATATAAACTGGTTGGAACTTCGGGCCATCCACCTGGCCCTTCGGATCTTCCAGGATCAGGTGTCAGACAAACACGTATTGGTACGGACGGACAACGTAGCCGCCAAGGCTCATGTAAACCGCCTGGGGGGGACCCGGTCTCGCCACCTCATGCAGGAGGCCGAGAGTCTGGGAGCCTGGGCGGAGTCTCACCTGAGGTCCCTCCGGGCATCTCACATATCGGGCGTGACGAACACCCAGGCGGACTGGCTCAGCCGGGAGTCAGTGGACCAAGGGGAGTGGGCCCTCGACCCGGGCCTGTTTCGGATGATCACCGACCGCCTGGGCCTCCCGGTGGTGGATCTGTTCGCCACTCGGGCCAATCGCCAGACAGAGAGATTTTTCTCTCGCTACCCGGAACCGGGGGCGGAGGCAGTGGACGCAATACACAGCAGCTGGCCGGCCGGCCTCCTCTATGCCTTTCCGCCTCTGCCTCTCATTCCCAAAGTCATCAGAAAGATGCTGTTCCTCCGGGCGGAGCTCCTGTTGATTGCCCCGTTCTGGCCCCGTCGGCCATGGTTCGCGGACCTCCAAGCCCTGTCCGTCCGTCATCCCTGGCGTCTTCCTCGAGACAAAGTGACTCTTCGTCAAGGGCCGTTACTGCACCCGGATCCGGCGTGGCTTCAGCTAACCGCCTGGCGGTTGAGCGGAGCTTGCTAAAGAAGTCCAAGATTCCTTCTCGGGTCGCCAACACTATCCAAGCGGCTCGACGCCCGTCAACAACACAGATTTACGACTCCACCTGGCGCTCCTTTGTGTCATGGTGCAACCGTCGCTCCATCGTCCCTACGTCGGCCTCCACGGTGCAGGTACTGGTGTTTTTGCAGGACGGCTTTGAGGCAGGCCTGGCCCCTAACACGCTCCGTCGGCAGGTCTCCGCCCTATCCACTATTTTGTGTTGCGGTTCTAGACATTCCCTCTCGAGTCGTTCCCTCATCCGCCTCTTCCTCAGGGGGGCTTCCAACCTTCGCCCGGGGTCTATCCACAGATATCCCTCCTGGGATTTGCCCTTAGTGCTAGACGCCCTCACGAAGGCTCCTTTCGAGCCCCTAAGGTCAGTGGGCCTACGTTTCCTGTCTTATAAGGTCGCCTTCCTACTGGCCATAACCTCGGCCAGGCGGATTTCAGAGTTGGCAGCCCTCTCCATCAGGGCTGATCTCTGCGTTTTTCATCCTGACCGGGTGGTACTTAGGTTGGACCCCACGTTCCTCAATAAGGTGAATTCCCCTTACCACAGGGCACAGGAACTAGTCCTTCCAAATTTTTGTCCACGTCCTAGCCTGCCCTTAGAACGAGCCTGGCACTCCCTGGACGTGAGGAGAGCCCTTCGGATCTACATCCATCGGACATCTGACTTTCGGAGATCAGAATCCCTTCTAGTCTCCTTCCAGCCATCTAGTATGGGCCAAAAAGTCTCATCCATTACAGTGGGGCGTTGGATTAGGGCCACCATAGCCACGGCTTACGGGTCCCAGGCCTTGCCAGTTCCACCCAGGATCACGGCCCATTCCACCCGCAGTGCGGCCACTTCGGCCGCCTGGGCCACCCAAGCCTCCTTGGAGGAAATCTGCCGGGCTGCGGCCTGGTCGTCCCCTACCCCGTTCATTAGGCATTATCGACTAGACCAGTTTGCATCTGCGGATGCAGCATTTGGGCGTAGGGTACTCCAACAGGTCCTCCAGCGGACTTCCTCATCGGCCAGGGCAACTCCCTCCCTATAGTTTCACGCTTTGGTATGTCCCATGGAAGAGGACCACCGGACCCACGTTCAATGAGAATGGGCTTTGCCTTACCTGAAAGCCCTTTCTGATTGCGGTGGGTCCGGTGGTCCGCCCCGCCCTGTTATGCCCAGGGCCGATTCGGCGGGGTTCTGGTGTCCTGTTTCCTTTCTTGCAGCTCACCGTGTAGGTCTGCTACAAATCGAATCTCATCAGAAAGCTGGGAGGCTACAGGAAGGGAGGAGCTTCTCAGCTAGCAGACCCGATCCGACGTCATCGGAAGAGCACTCCCCATGGAAGAGGACCACCGGACCCACCGCAATCAGAAAGGGCTTTCAGGTAAGGCAAAGCCCACTCTAGGGTGAATTTGGAAACTGCACTATATAGAGAGAATAGAAGTATGATGTGATCCAATATGTTGATTCTGTACTGAGAAGAATTTTGGATCAGTAGAAATTTCAGAGACAGGATTGGACTTGATAGAACAAGGTGATTGTCTTAGGCCCGTGATGGCGAACCTGTGGCACACGTGCTACCTGTGGCACGTGTAGCCATATCGGTGGGCATGCAAGCTCAGTTCCAGCGCGCATGCGTGCGCCGCCCAACTAGTTTTCGGGCCTTCTGGGCCCACCAGAAGTAGGGAAACAGGCTGTTACCTGCCTCCAGACGGCCTCCGGGGATTGAGGAAGGCTGTTTTTCACCCTCCCCAAGCTCCTAGAAAGACTCTGGAGCCTGGGGAGAGAGAAAAACGGCATACCATGCCCATTGTGCCATCACGTGTCAGGAGCAAGAGGGTAGCGCACGCATGCACGGGGGCTGGGCGCATAGAATTATGGGTGTGGGCACACATGTGCGTGCCCCCCCTCCACCCCCCCCGGCATGCAATGGCAAAAAGGTTAGCCATCACTGTTTTAGGCAATATATTTGATATAGCAATAGCATTTAAACTTACGGTATATACTGCTTCACAGTGCTTTACAGCCCTCTCTTTGTAAAGATTTACAAATCTCTTTGTAAAGCGATTTACAAAGTCAGCATATTCCTCTGAACAATCTGGGTCCTCATTTTACCGACCTCAGAAGGATGAAAGACTGAGTCAACCTTGAGCCAGTGGGAATTGAACTCTTGTCAGTCAGCATAATTAGCCTGCAATACTACGCCATCATGGCAAATTGTGAGCTATGAAGTTTGAACTATGTTTGAATCTACAAACATAGTAACTTAAGCCAAATTTAATATAGACCAGATTAGCTTCACTAAAGTAGTTTAAAATGATAAAAGAATTGGTGACTTTAGTGAGAAATGAAAGGCTCGATTTCAGCTCTTCAAGCTAGGTAAGGGCAAGAAACAGAAGTAGCAGGGATTCCAGGAAAGTTTTTTTTTTATTGTAGGATAGAATAATTTATTGTAGGGTAGAATAACAGAACCTTGAAACCTTTCATAATTTCCTTCTGCCCCATCTTTCTTCTACTAAGCTAAATCAAGTTGGGGTTAATTTTTTTTTCATGCTTCCCATCTTCCGAGCACTGAGTAGTCTTTTCTTTTTCAATAGTTTATTGCTTCTTTCCAAAGCCAGATCTATATTCTTTTGTATTTCAAGAAAGCTTTTCATGGTCCTCTTGCAGGAGGATTGATGAGTTAAATGAAAATAGATAAGGAAATGTCGACTATCACCAAGGATAAAGATCTCAGAATAGAAACAACATAATAATACAGGATTTATTTATTTTTGTTTGATGGTGAACTCTACAAGTATACAAGTTGAAAACTCTTTTAAATATTGGAAATCTGAAAGAAACATTCACCATTTTAAAAAGCACTTTATCCTTGGTGAATTGTTTGCAGTGAAGAGCACCTAAACTTAATTAGGTTCTTTTGGGTCTAGATTTGAAATGTGGGGTGCTATGGGAGCGGGCCTTTTGTTCACAGAATGGCTGCTGAAGTGAGACCAGATACAAAAGACCAATTTCTCAGAAGGGAGCTGATGAAGGTGTTCTCCTGCCCATTCTTTCTACCTCTGTCACTCACTCTTTTTTAATCCACTATTTCTGGACAGGTCACTGCTTCCAGAGAAGTTAGAGACACAAAACACTTGTCTCTCTCTAAACCCAATCCATTATTCTTTGCCAAGGTTGTCTTGCATTTGGAAAATAAATGTTGACGATTTGCTCTATAAAAGATACTAAATTTTGTTATTTAAATTAAAAGCATAAAAACAAAACAAAAAGATTGGGCAGGCATGAGAGAGTGGTACATGGTGTCTCGATACCCACAGATTGTACTAGTTGTCTACCCCTAAGATACAACAGGAGGATTGCTATGTGTGTCCAAAATGCTATGGCGACCAGAGTTTATCCTGTCAGATTAGATCCTAGCCTGGATCAGTTCTTTTTCTACTTTTTTTTAAAGTGTACAGCTGTTCTCGTGTTGTGCTGTGGAACAATTGGCAACCTAACAGTTGTTGCACTGAGACTTCATGAGTTATTTTTGCTGTGGGTGTATTTATGAAATGTCAAGTGTTGGGCCTCTCAGAATTATTTGGCTTGGTCTAAAGTCAAGTCAAATAATGAGCTAGCTGTAAAAAGTGTGCAATATATAAACATGTGCTTTTGCCGGGTCATCTTTGTTTAAGGTGAAGGTAGAACAAAGGAAAGTGCTTAATTAATGACTTGGTAGATACTGTTCAGGTCTAGTTAAACATGGAAACATAGATACGACATAGAACTGCACATTGCTGGTTTGGTTAGTTTTGTCCTGTTGTAGTATTAAACTTTTATCCTTGAACTTTAGAAGTTGCGAATTGGGGCACTGGTTTGCAGCACAATCTTACGTGTTTAAGGGCTGATTTTTCATATGCGTGATATCTTTTACAGGTAGTCCTCGACTTACAACAGTTCGTTTAGTAACTATTCAAAGTTATAATAGTATTGAAAAATGTGACTTATGAGCATGTTTCATAGTTATAACCTTTGCAGCATCCTCATGATCATGTAAACAAAATTCAGACACTTGGCAACTGGTTCGTATTTATGACCTTTGCTGTGTCCCAGGGTCATGTGATTTCCTTTTGCAACCTCCTGACAAGCAAAGTCAATGGGGAAGCCAGATTCACTTAACAACCAGGTTGCTAATTTATCAACTGCAGTGATTCATTTAACAACTGTGGCAAGAAAAGTCGTAAAATGGGGCAAAAACTCACTTAACAAATGGGGCAAAAACTCACTTAAGAACAGAAAGTTTGGGCTCAGTTGTGGTCATAAGTTGAGGACTCCTTGTATTCACCTGGATGACATCCTCCAGCTTCTTTTCCTGCTACAAGTCAAAAGTAGTTTTCTAATATGCTGGCTCAGGTATGTGCAGTATCTTCTGGTCTATGTGCTTTATTTTGTGGTAAGCAACCCCATCCATTCACCTGGCTAATATATGCTTCATAATAGGAATGGCCCCACAGTTCCAGTCTCTGTTGCTGCCCTCGTCGGCTATTTCATTATGGGCTGGACCAGATTGTCATTTTTTACTGTGAGCACACTGGTACACATTAAAAATGAAATTCTGTTGCGTGCTCTCAAAAGTGTACAGATACATAACACACATATACACATGCTGTATACACACACACACACACACACACACACACACACACACACATAAATATGTACATACATATACATATACATATACATAAACATATACATCACTGTCCATCTTGAATACATATCGGAAAGAGGAAGCCTGAGAGTTCACAAGGTTGATACTATATGAAATAAAATTATGGCTGAATCTGGATGTTCTTCAGATACCATGAAGCCTCCTCCCAGAAGGTAACAAGGAAAACAGGTTGTGAAGAGGATGTGTAGTGTCCCAGACAATACTGTGGACCCTGATCAAGTATCGCTTATATGCTATGTCCTGGATAGACAGAAGTGAACTGCCAATAATCATCTCTGCCATCCTCACCACTCTGCACCACCTTCCTGTCCAAAGCAGTAATGCTTCCAAACCAGACTGTAAATGCAATGTGACAGGATGCTCTCAATCGTCCCTCTGTAGAAAGTGGTAAGGACAGGGGAAGAAAGATGTACTTTTCTCATGTGACGCAGAAAACGCAGGCGCCGCTGTGCCCGCTTCACCAGTGTTTTGCTTTTGAGTGACCAAGCCAGCCTACTTGTTAGCTGCAAACTCAGAAACTTGATGCTGATAATTTCCCTTCTAAATCAAGTGACAGGGATAATCATACAACTATAGGGTTTTCTTTGTTTATTTCTTGGAACAGCAAGGAAAGCCACTTGTTCAGCAAGACCAGTTCAAGGAAAGGCAAGATTTATATAATCTATACAAAGATGTCAAGTAGCCTAGGATTTCAGTGCATAAATATCATACGTAAGTTAGGGTGACTTCAATGGGGCTCTTGTAAGCTTACATGTGATAAAATACATGGAAGCAGATATATGCAGAATATTTGAGTGTAGCTTGGAAGTTTGGCTTCCTTTACAAGAAAAAAGTAATTCCAGTGCCATTTTAAATGTTAATATTATGAAATGCATTTTCAACTAGAAGAGATAAATGTAGACTATCCCATCAAAACCTGAATAGTACTTAGGAACTAGTATTTATTCTTCCTTGATTAAATAAGGAAAGATAATGTGTAAATAAATGTAGCACACAGTAATAGACAGTGTGATTCAATGAAATTGAGTGATTAAGTTGCATTGATTTCAGAGAATGGAATGAGAAAACTAAATGCATGAATTGGACCACTACATTGTCTGAAATATGAATACCATAGTAGTTGAAACAGGAATATTTAGCTTTTGGTATGTGTGGTACACATGTCTATCTGCATCATAGTTAATGACAAATACAGACTCTGTGCTATGTGCACAATCCTGAACCTTGGGATTTTTCTCATATCACTTTTTGTTTCTCTTGTCACCGTTATTAGCATCATTACAGTACATTTTAAATTATTATTTCTTTTACTGGATTTTTTACCTTCTGTATTTTGTGGCTTGAAGTCCACCATGATATCCTCTGGATAGATCTGGGTTATAAATAGTTTAAATCAATTAAAAATGAAATTAAGATTCCATTCTGACAAAGTGCAAGACAGCACAAAGATAAAAAAACAAATTCTGTGTGTAATAAATCTCAGCCCCCTGGCATTTTCAATTAAAGACTCTCAGTATTGCTGCCTGAGGTTCTGCAGATCTGCTGCCACTCAAACTAGATTAGGGAAAAAGTAATCTTCTGCTGTCTAGATATTTTGGAGTACAGTTTCCATAACACCTGTCTGTTAGCATGTAGCTTATGGGAGTTACCTTCCAACAAATTGTGGCTTATCAGAGAGCTTTGTAATTGGGCCCACACTCTAATTTAGCATTAGGTAGCATCTGGTGTTCCGTATTTAACCATTCTGTCCCTTGGCTATTACGTAGTATGCACAAGAGAGCTTCTTCAAGACAGGCCTAATGTGTCAGTATTTTTGTTGTGGAACAAATACTGAAGGAAGATCCAGGGAATGTGAGATCTGGAGAGAGACGGAAGAATTTCCTTTATTTCATTGATTAAAGGAGCTGGAAGTGGAAAGACAGGCAAAGATGCTGGTTGCCCCTTTGGCTTGATCAATGAAACACTTGTTCTGACCTAGGCTTCCTGAGTCAGTAAAACACACGAGTAGTCCCAAAAATCTCTTATTTCAACAGCTGTGAATTCTGTTCATTCACAGATGAGTCCCAAATAGTTGTAAAGAGTCCTTTGGGATAAAGTTGATAATCACCCACCTTTATCTCCCTTGACATGCTGCCAAAGACCTAATTGGCAAAGCCACATGAAGTCCAGAATCAAACAGAGCTTCAGACTTTAAACTGAACAAAATTAACAATGTTGCTTCCTTCAAAGGCCCACGTGCCTTTGCTCCTCTTTTAAGTCTTATGGGAGGGGGCCAATCATCTCCAAGCCCTACTCCCCATTCGCCCCTTTTGTTTTAACTGTTCTTGCCTTCTGGCAGCTCTGTGCATGCGCGCACTGGGAACAGGCTCCCCCTGTTCCTCTATCTTGCTGAGGTCCAACTCTGGAGGCTCCAGAGGCAGTACTTACCTCCCAGATGGTCCTTTCTCTGCCTCCGACGCAGAGCCCTCGTCCGAGCCTTCCTCAGACTTCAGGACTGGCCCATGTTCCACCCCAGCCTTCTCACTGTCCAACTCTGCTGCCAGCTCCGCAGGCCGTCGGCGGACCACAACAACACTTAGGGAAGGCAGGTGACTTTCCTGGTCCTGAATATCAACAGCAGATTTGTTCCTGATGGACCATGTGTCTGAGCTTACACAAAGAGGGATATCCAAGCCAAGGAGCACAGCTGCCATTAGTGAAATTGTTGTGCTGACCTTAAGCTGTCAGGAAGTAAGTGAATCCAGGAAAATATTTTTGTTGCAGATTCTCTGTATTTGTGAGAGCCAAAGAGGGAGGTGAGGAGGAAGAGGAGGAGGAGGAGGAGGAGAGATACTGAATGCAGATCTCTTCTACCCTCAAAAGCTTGACAGGATTCCCTTTTGAAAACAAGCAGTCCCTTCCTGAGCACACTGGTTTGAGATATATAAGCATACTGCTTTAATACAAAGTCCGTAAGAGTTACTGTTACAGACTTTGTATTAAAGCAATATGCTTATATATCTTAAAACTCTTCTAAAGAGTTAGGCCACAGTTGTGCATGACTTCCCCAAGGAGAAAACTTTTAACAGTCAAATAAACCAACAAGATTCTGTTGGGATTAGTTCAATTATTTTTCTGTAAATGTTTAAACTGCCTCACATGCAAAAGCCATAAAATTCAGAATTATAACCAAGCACACAAGCAGGCCAAGAAAGTAACAACAATGAAAGTGGCAATAACAAAGACCCTAACAGTCCTCCATCCAAAAAAAGCCCCCCTCCCTGAAACTACAGTGTGGTAATCAAACATCATGTTGATATCAGGCAGTCCTTGTTTGTTTCTCCCTTTATGATGTTGTAACCATCTCAAGGACTGTGTGAGAGAGAAAGATTTTGGAGCTGTCTAAATAAATAGTGCTGGGATTGGTCCAAGAAGATCTGAGTCAGCTATTAAAATTTGCAGAAATCACTAGATTTGCCTTAACTGTAATTCCTTAAAGGGATTCAGTTATAACTGAGGTTTTGTAGTTTTCTGAAGCTGCATGAAGGCTTGATGTTAAGGCAATGAAATAACAACCATGTATCTCACTATGGAGGGATACACTCCTAGGGAGACAGAATGAATGCAAAGATATTTGACAATACAGTCCTATTCTAAGAGTTTTCCATATATTTTTTTATTATTTTGATTACAATAGTAAAACTAAAATTAAAAAAGAAAAAAATACAAAGTGCAAGAAAAAAAATAGTGTTCATTGCAAAAGTAGAGACAAATTTAGTAACAATAAGGTTAAACAGTTGTGCCTTCATCCCAGTGGTGAAATCCAATTTTTTTTAACTGCCGGTTCTGTGGGCGTGGCTTGGTGGGCATGGCAGGGGAAGGTTATTGCAAAATCTCCATTCCCACCCCACGCCTGGGAGAAAGGTATTGCAAAATCTCAATTCCCACCCCACTCTAGGGCCAGCCAGAGGTGGTATTTGCCGGTTCTCCAAACTACTCAAAATTTCTGCTACTAGTTCTCCAGAACCTATCAGAACCTGCTGGATTTCACCCCTACTTCATCCCATACACCATTCCTTACCTATAAGCAAATTAATAAAACATCAATTTTTCAAATTTGATGTGAACAAAAAGTCCATAAAGGTGTGCCAGAACTTTGTAAATAAATGCCTTGCTTTAACATTGTTGAAATAAACCAACTTTACATTTCTTTCTTTTACTTCTAACAGTAGTATTATTTACTTCTTAATATTTAGTTCAGTCAAATATTATCACAGGATTTGATTTCTCTTTAATTCTTGATCCTGTTGCAGAGACATCTTCAAGGTTTTAAAAAGCCTCTTTTGTAGATCCAATAATAAAATATTTTCATGGTTTGTCATTTGTAGTTCCTCTTTAATTTTTAAACTTTATATATCCAGCAAAGCATCCCTTTCCATATTATTATATGGATGTAGTTCCACTTTCAGTATAGATAAAATCTGCTCCACATCTGTCATTCCCTGACATATTTTTGGAATAATCTGTCCATAGAATCAGACATCATTACTGAAACTGTTGATATTATAGCTATTAATTTCTGCCTGTGTTCTTCAAAGGTCTCCTTTAATAGTTCCAATGTTTTCTGTCAGTTTTTAAGTCCCAGTTAACCGACACCAAAAGCTGGTTTGTATTTTTTTCCTTTCTACTTAGAATCTTTAGTCTTCTCTAATAACCTGTCATTTATCTTTATTATGAACCAAGGTAATCAAAATAAGTCTATTTCCCACAAGAACCTGTTTTTGTAGCTAATTCCAAAAGCTTATAGTAAAAGTCAATATTCCAAATGTAAATGGACCCTTAATCCATTTGTAAATTTCTTAGATCAAAATCTTGTTTAAGTTTTTGTTTATTTCAAATTCTTCAAGTTCTTCAAAACTTAACAGGTGACTTTTGACTCATTATTCCAAAGGTCCCCAATAGCTTTAAGATGGTTAATAGACGATACATGATTAGAAAGTAAGGAAGGCTTGCAAACTTAGTGTTCTTTAAAGGTCTCTGCTATGATTGTGAACAAAATGGCTAATTTCTTTGACTCCCAGTGCTCAAACTCATGGCAGATAGTTATCTTCGCCATGCCTCCCTTGGAAATCCCACAATGTAGTCTTATACGTGTTAGCTTAGATCCTGATAGTATTTTGGCAAGAACAATCTTCTGTGTGACTTTGGTAACTTTGGTAACAAATTCTAAACCAAAAATGAAGCTTCTCCATTCCATGAGGTTTATGCAACACATCTGAATCTTTCTGCAGGATTTGTGATGTGTTGGGCCCAGTTAAGGTTTGTTACGATTCGGAAGTTTAGTAATGCTTATTGGTTTTCTAGAAGCTAAAATCTAATTTATAGTTGACTAATTTAAGGCTGCTGGTACTTCTGACTTTGCATGACTTTCAGACCTCAAGGGAGCCAGGTGTTTGGGATTTCACTACCGGTAGTTCTAATGTGAAAAAAGTGATTTTTGTTAATGTGAGGAGGTATAATAATAGAAATACCTTAACACAGGGCTAAATAAAAGTGACCTGGGTTGATTCAAAAATAGCTAAGGAAACTAAGACCCATATTTGGATAGGCGACTGTTAGGCACTAGGCGACCCTACAGCTAAATTGGAAAAAAAAAAAACATCCATAAGAAAGCAAGTATTTATTGTTTAGAAAAGCATATTATTATCAGAACTTGAGCTTGGCTCAAGGAAGCCTATACTAGAGTTCTTCAGTGCTTTGGATTCGAAGGCAAAAAAGTTTTACAAAATGGGAATATTCATGTCGTATTGTCTACAACTCATTAAAGCAGCTACTTTTCCTAATATCCAGAGCTACCCTTTTTATTTGCACAGTCACACCAGGAAAAGTCACTTCATTTAAAGAACTGGAGACAGGTGTTACACATAGACCTATGTATACTCTGAAGGTTCCTTTTATTGCAGAATTCAGAATTCTGTACAGTCCTAACCTTTACCTTATATGGATGAGAACATTGCCCTCCTCCTCCGCTGCCACCGATCCCTGCTGCCTGGAACTGCCCAAAAACACGACACACAGAGGCCAAAAACAAGGTGTGTGGACACTGAAATTGCGATGCGCAGAGGCTGAAAATGCAGTGCGCAGAGGCAGCGATCGGTGGCAATATGCTCTGGCGATCCCTGCAGCCTTGAATGGGTCTGAAACAGAGTGTTCAGAGGCTGAAAACACGAGGCACAGAGGCCAAAAACGTGAGGCACAGTGGTGGTGATAGTCTGTTGCAATCCCTGCAGCCTGGAACAGGTCTAAAATGTGACGTGCAGAGGCCGAAAATGGTCGAAAGGTGGGGGCTGGTGGGTGGGTGGAGCTACATTCAGTGTATAAGACGCACCCAAATTTTCACACTCTTTCAGGGAAGGAAAAAGTGTGTCTTATACTCTGAAAAGTACGGTATTTACAGGACAGTCATCTCCTAAGACCACTTTAAAACAGGGAAAGTGAATCGAATCAACATATTTTATGCAACTATTGTAAAATACCAGTAGTTGGTAGGCCAGACAAATTGGAAAGGAGGGTGGACAAAGGAAAAGTAAACATACCTCTTCTGAAATAATGCAGTATCAAAATGCTAAGTCTCCGTTGAAATGAATACATCTTTTTATTTTGGCATTATTCCAGCAAGATCACGTGGGATTTGACATATAGTTTTCAGCAAAGCACATACCATCTCATATGGAACACAATAATTTTTAAACTTTTCTGGACTGCCTCTAATATTTCCTTCCTTGTTGATCTATTATTAGCTCTCAAATCTACTTGCTGTTGCATGGAAGTAAACAGTGTGATCTTTTCCACTGGACGGAAACATCTTTCTGTAAGGATAAGAGTGAATGTGGAATAGGATTTCCTGGGGAAACTGATACTCCCTATAACCAGACATTTGCTTTGAACTCTTCGCAATAATTATTCTTTTCCTTAACAAACACGCAAATAAGAGATGTCCAACTGAACGTTCTTTATCCATTAGTGCAATCCTCTCTACTGCAGTAATATATTTTGAGAAGAGTGGAACCAGATGACTCTCTTAAAAAACAATGGAAGGTGGTAGTATTTGATACAATTTTCCTGCATTTAAAATTGTGAACTCAAGTCATGAATTTTGGATCTGAATGCTCAGCTTCCTAGAGCTGGATTACCATGACATGGATGATACATGCAAGGTGATTAAAAGCTCCTTTTTGACTTCTGGAATCTTTAATAGTGTGTCAAATTGATCTCTCTGTGTAAAATACATGTGTCATATAAACAGGTATAACAGCCCATGTAAGAGAAGTGGTATTCTTAGCACAGCACATATGCTCCTTCATAACTTGAAACAGGCTTGGTCTCTTGAGGCTTATAACAAGATTTTTGAGCTGTTTGGGACGACCCAATATTTCTCCATAAGTGGTGCTTACTGGATGAAAACAACTTGTTTGTCCAGTAGTCTGTCCGTTAATGTATTTGTTAGTGGAACAGTATGTATTTTATCATTCTGTTGGTCCTTGCTGTTCTACTGAACCATAGAAATAGACTTTACAAACAATGACTGTAGTTATCTTCCTTGATCTCTTTTGCGCTTGTTCCATCATAGAGGTACTTTGATTTCAATTCTCCTTTGATAGGAGAAGAGAATTGTTCAGTGAGGATTTTTATCTTGCTCTACTACTGCACAACAATATTATTTTTTTTGGAATAAGGGTAGTTCTCTTTAAGTCTGTACTGGATCCAGGCTTAGTAATGTCTAAGCATGGCTGGCTCAGGAATTCTGGGAGTTGAAGTCCACAAGTCATAAAAGGGCCATAGTTTCCCACCCCTGCTCTATAGGATGACTATTTAAAGTGGTTGACTCCATTGGTTGACTCCATTAGCTATAACTCTGGAACCAAGTTATTGTCAAAATCCTTGGATAAATACATTCCTAAACAACCTGAAATCCCCCAGTTTTATATAGATTTCTACACTTAAATTTGAATATTAAAATGAATGAAACATATATGTAGTATATTCAAATCAGATTGTTTAGTGGCTGTTCAAAATTACAACAGCACTGAAAAAAAGTGACTTATTGCCATTTTTTATAATTAGGACCATTGCAGCATCCCCATGTTCACGTGATCAAAATTCAGACACTTGGCAACTGAATCGTATTTATGATGGTTGCAGTGTCCCAGGGTCATATGATCACCTTTTGTGGCCTTCTGGCAAGCAAAGTCAATGGGGGAAGCCAGATTCACTTAACTGTGTTACTAACTTAGCAACTGCAGTGAGTCACATAGCAAATGTGGCAAGAAAGGTCATGGTGGCTCAGCAGACTGATAGCATTGTGATTAACACCAGCTGTCTGCAATTACTGTAAATTCGAATCTCACCAGGCTCAAGGTTGACTCAGCCTTCCATCCTTTCTAAGGTAGGTTAAATGAGGACCCAGTTTGTGGGGGCAATAAGCTGACTTTGTATAAATATACTAAAGTATGAAGGCTATTGCTTAACACATTGTAAGCCGCCCTGAGTCTCTGGAGAAGGGCGGCATATAAATCAAATTAAAAAAAAAAATGGGGCAAAATTCAATTAACAAGTGTCTCACTTAGCAGCAGAAGTTTTGAGCTCAAATGTGATTGTAAATTGAGGACTATCTGTAATTTTTCAAGATTATATTCTTGTTTTCTCATACTAGTTGGTCTTCCCATTTTTCCCATCTTAATCAGGGGTCCCCAACCCCTGGTCTGTGGACCAACACCGGTCTTTGGCATGCCAGAAACCGGGCTGTGCAAACAAGCGAAGCCCTGCCCCCTCCAGTCCACGGTTCTCTCCACAGAACCGGTCCCTGGTGCCCAAAAGGTTGGGGGCCACTGATCTAAATGATAATATGGGAGTATTATATATTGGAAAGAGAAACCCCAAAACTGTCAGACACTGAGAAAGGGGTGGGAGTCAGATGGCACTCTGATCAATGGAAGGTTTGCAAATAGGACTCGGAGGGTACCAGCCACCACGGCCATAGACTGATCACCTTTACTGTAGATCAGTGCCAAACTCATGTCGTCACGGTGGCTTCACGTAACGTATCATAACTCCCTCCCCTTCGCTAAACCGGGCATGGGCGTGGCCAGTACATGACACATCTGGCCTGTGAGTTTGACAGCCCTGCTGTAGATGATGCCCTATTGAATTGGATAAGCAGGATTCCTTATTTGAGGGTAGTATCTGGGCTGTTAACAAAAGTTAATGCACACTAAGCTGCTTCCTAATCAAGAGTTCCCAGCCTCTTCAAACTCTGTGATAGATACTCTAACTGGCTTATTATGTAGGAGCAAAATATTGTTGGGAAAGAGGTTCTCCCAAGTACTACCAGTAAAATAAGTTGTCCAATTTGCTTGTTGCTGTACCCAAAGCAAGCATGAACTCTTTTTTTCGGCAGTAGCAACCATAGCACAGCAGCAAAAGCAATTCCATGTAAGGTGTTTTTGGGAAACACAGATGGAGGGAGATAAGAGCCAGAGCTGCCTTTAGAGGCATGCTGATGTTTCTTAAAAGCCTCAAGAACAGCCCCCATAAGGCAGTGTAAACTTGCACCAACAGAAGCAATAGAAAGGGAGTTCTGATTTTCTAACAGTCAGGAGATGTGATCTTTCATAAGTACTTGTTTAATTTTGAGGACTTTTTAAACAGGGTGGATTTGATTTAAATCGAGTTGATTTAAATCACAATTTAAATCATGATTTAAATCACTAGTAAAAAGGCTTGATTTAAATCAACTTGATTTAAATCATAATTTTTAAAGAGCAACTGTCAACTCTTCTACTCCTTTGACCCATTGTTGACTCACCGATAGTCCCAGTGTTGCAGAATATACAGCCTCATGCTACATAACTAAGCTCCATTTCATTCTGAATAAACTAAATTATTTATGTATCTTAAATAGAAAACTATTTTACGATAGATTTTTACCCCAGAAGTTTTTTATTAAAATAAATTCGATAAAAATCAAAAAAATCCGATTTAAATAAAAAAAATCTGATTTTTTTGATTTTTTTTAAAAAAAAACATTGATTTTTATCCACCCTGTTTTTAAATAATAGCTTTTAGCCTGATGTTCCAGGTATAGTTGGAGATTCTGGGAGGCATAATCCCCGTTGGAGGTTATCAGTGTTGCAGGCAACTAAGTCGAACAATATGTCTATGAAAATTCTCAATCATCCAGGTCATGGTGCTTTTTTTCCAAAAGGCAACTGGACTTTCTTGGGTTTTTTTCTTTGAAAACTCCCCCACCAGTCAGTTAGAACTAAAAAAAACTTCTTGGACGAGAAGCTAAATGTTTTCAAAGGAAGAAAACCCAAGAAAGTCTAGTTGCCTTTTGGAAAAATCACCTTTGGGACAAACTGAACAACAAACAAACTGAATTTCAGACTACAAGTCTGTTATCCCTTTGTTTACTTATTTGGAAATGAATTTTGTCTCTTTAAGTAAATGTGTGTTTAGTTTGAGACTTAAAATGGCTTGAATTCAAGCATTCTGTTTTTTTTTTTTTTAAATGGTTTGCATATTGAGAAGCACACTTGCTAGCTAACTTGTTAAACTAGAAAATGACCTTTTAAAAATGCATAATAAACTGCACTTGGTTTAGGCTCAACCCCAAATGGCAGATTTATATTCACTCAGCTACTTTTGGAAAAGTATTTATTTACTTCAATTTGTTATGACCACCACTCCAATACACCCTGGGGCAACTTGTAGATAACTGTGAACTCTGTATAGACTCTGGGCAGCTTCATAAATGTTTTTATAAAAGAAAGGAGTTCAGCCTCCCATATCTTGCATCAGTTTTGCTAATAAATTCTTAGTTATATCCTTGAGATGATCAGAGGTGTGGTCTTTTCCTCTACTTAATCTTACACTTAGCTTTTCTGTGCCTTGGGTGTGGCTGCTTTTCCCCCCCAGTTTTGAACTTGGTTCTTTGCTGTCTTTTTTCATTTTCTTCTGTGCAGCTGATAGTGCAGTCATTTTCTTCTGTGCAACCTTTAAGTTTTGCGTCTTCATTTAATGTTCTGTGAAAATAAGTAAACTGAACTATTTTTCTCCTCATAGTCCGATTTCTCTTAATTCTGCCTTCATTCTCATCCTTTTAGAGTTGAACAGTTTATGCAAGATCAAAGATTTTGTGCTTAATCCCAGAGCAGCCCTTCTGGGCGCAGGGATTTTGATATTCCTCAGTGGTCTCCAGCAAAAGAACATCTCTCTTAAGGATGGAGTAATTTTTCAGTACAGTATAGATGCCTGCTTACTTCTCTTGTCTGCTGAGTTAGCTATGACTTGGAAAAGAGAATGAGAGAGAACATACACATACAATCCCATGACTAGCCCTATTGATTCCTTCAAGAATCAATTCCCTTTGTCCCATTTTCCTCTTTACTCATGTGCATGTCACTTGTATAAAGCCTTTGGTAGTTCATCTGGCTAGTCTCTTTTCTGAGATACTATATTCCATTATTTTATTTCCTGGCTTTTCCAGCCTCTGATGTTCCCATGCAGCAGTCAGTCTTCTTCACCTTCATTATTTTGGTCTCTTCCTCTTCCCAGAGGTTGGCTGGCTGGCTGGCTCTCCCTCTCCCCCTCTTTCTCTCCCTTTCTCTCTCTCTCTCTCTCTCTCTCTCTCTCCCTCCCCCTCCCTCCTTTTCTCCCTCTTTCTCTCCCTTTCTCTCTCTCTCTCCCTCCCTCTCCCCTCCTCTCCCTTTTGCCCTCCCTCCCTCCCCCTCTCCCTCCTTTTCTCCCTTTCTCTCTCCCTCTTTCTCTCCCTTTCTCTCTCTCTCTCCCTCCCTCTCCCCCTCCCCCTCCCTCTCTCCCTTTCTCTCTCTCTCCCCCTTTCCCTCCCTCTCTTTCTCTTTCTTGCCCTCTCCTTCTCTCTCTCTTTCTCTCTCAGTCACCCCCTCTTGTATCAACTCAAAAAGTATTTTGATATTTATTTTTATAATGTCCTTTGTATGAATTTTACTCTAGTGTGCTAGTGTTGAAAAGCATTGTGTTTTATACAACTGCATAAAAATTAGGCCTTTAAATACATTTAATTTTGGCTCTCCTATCTGTCTTTTTTCCTAAGGTAACAAATTGTTTTATGGATCTTGATTTAATCCAACAAGTCAACTAATGAATATCCCTTGTTGTGTTGGCAGTTTTTACCACGTATTCTAAAGGTGTTTTTTGTACTAAAATAAAATTTTATAGTATCAGCCCAAAATTTCAGCACATCCAGGTGGTATCTGTTGTTCAAAGAACAAATATATATTTTGAGATGTCTTTTCCTGGTATGAATTTTATCAGCATCCTTTCTCCCCCACCCTCTGCTTTTTCTTTTTAAAACAAACTACCATTTTATATTTTAAGGTTTTGATGAAAGACAGCAGATACAGATCTAGAGTTTACTATAGGTGCACACTCACTCACACTCACACACACAGACCACATATATTCTTATATAAGTCCAAGTGTCAGGGTTCTGACCAATGCCCTAATTAAATCATGAACCTCGAGCCAAGCTTCAAAAGAAATCCAGTTATTTATTAGGAGCGTCATGTCGGCATGGACCAAGTGAAGCCAACTCTGACCTCACTTAATTCGCGCCTTGGCTCTGACCCTGTTTCCCCCTCCCCCCAAGGTGTGTCACATTCCCCAATGAAGCAATTTCACGGGTTGTAAAAGTCACTCCCTGCAGCCACTGTGGATCTCTGTGGAGATAGCCTTGACGTTTGCCGGCTGGAATGCTTTTGTTTTGACTGAAGTGCAGGTTCTTTGATGCAGCTGCGAGGCTCGATTCCCCATCCCCCTGCCTATGGCAACTTGAGAGCAGGTCAGGAATGCTTCGCGAGTTGACACCAAGATCAAATAATTGAATAAGCCAACCCTTGAATATTTATCCAAAATACTATAAAAAAGTACCAACTGTAGATTAACTGACTTGCATTTTTCATGGCATTTTTGTTAAAAATTTGAAGGTCTGTTTATCTGTAGATGGGTTTGGGTTTTTTAAAAAAATTCCTGTTCTCCAGAATTATGAGAAACAGGTTTGCATTAGCATGTTAAAATGGACCATCTCCACCTGACCATCCAAATGACCATCTCATATTCTTCCTTACAAATGATTCTGTGGGGTCCTTCCTGGTTTCTCTGAGTATTCAACAATTGACATTCTAGTACTGTATATATGAGAATTTCCAGCCAACATGGTCAATGGAACTTGTCCCAATACTGTATATCTAGATCAGGGGTCTCCTTGGCAACTTTAAGACTCCCAGAGGGAGTTGAAGTCCACAAGTCTTAAAGTTGCCAAGGTTGGAGACCCCTGATCTAGAGAGTATTAGAATGGAGAACTGTTTTAGGCTCTACTGCCTATCAGTTGTGTAACTGCTACACATTGGGAATCAAAATGACCAAATTGCCCAAGAAAAACAAATATAACATCTGGTGGACATCTGAGAAAAGTAATCTGATAAAATTGTTGAATTGTTGCATCAGACAAACTGGTTTTTGAAAAATGAATAGATGATCAATATGCTTCCTTACAAAGGAATAGTTCTTTCCCTTTAAATGCTTAGTTTGATATAAATACATATTTTTCATATGACCCACTGAATGCAGAGGGAATATAAATAATGTGGGTTGTAAATTTCCATAATATTAATCAATTCTAAAATTTAGAGGCCAGAAGGTTTAACCATATGCAGGTACTTTCCTAACCCATACAACAGTGTTTCACAAACTTGGCAACTTTAAGATATGTGAATTTCAACTCCAATACTCTCGCCAGCATGCTGGCTGGTGAATCCTGGAAGTTAAAGTCTACACATCTTAAAGTTGCCAAGATTGGGAAACAACATACAGAACATGGTTAACAAATGTATAGTGCTATGATGGGTTTTCAAGCGTATATCTTTAGCATTAGATAAATACTTGTGTATGGCTAAATTTATGTACCTCCAGATTATAGAAGGAAAACTTTAAATGGTTTCTGTGAAATTTTATTTCAATAGTAAGTAGTTAAGCTTTTTAACCTTGTTTTGAACAAGGTGTTTTAATATTATTCTTAGAGCCTGACAAATCCATAATGTATACAAGTTGATACTATATTTTTCATGATAAATCATGAAATCATAGACAAAAGGTATGTAGGAACATTCATCCTGAATTTTTAAAATTGTTTTTAAGTAAGCTTCTCTAGATATCATCCTTCTCTGTCACTAGTTAATGGGGTTGTTTAAGAATATTTCATGGTATGTTATTGTTGCATAATTCCAGTGTGTCTCTGTGTGTATGTGTATATTTCCATATACTGTATGTGTGTGTATGTATGTATATTTCCATTATGCTACCTTTTAATATGATCGTCATGTTTTTCTTTTGTTTTGTTTTAAACTATTTCTGAATCGTGTTGCTTTTGTAAGCTAGCAAAGCATTGCAATTTCCACTGCTAATTAATGGTTTGAGTAGTTGGTATTTTTCCGTTTGGCTGATGTTCTTGGCTTTATAACTTCTTTGCTAATAAAATTCAGGCAGGAATGCAGGTGGCAATTTAAATGCAGGTATACAATTTAAAAATTGCACTCAGGATTATATTGCTTTAATTATATATTTAGAACTTGGCTTCACCTGAATATAGTACAGGTAGTCCTCGACTTATGACCGCAATTGAGCCCAATATTTCTGTTGCTAAGTAAGATATTTGTTAAGTGACTTTTGCCCCATTTTACGACCTTTCTTGCCACAGTTGTTAAGTGAACCACTGCAGTTGTTAAATTAGTAACACAGTTGTTAAGTGAATCTGGCTTCCCCATTGACTTTGCTTGTCAGAAGTTAGCAAAAGGTGAATCACATGACTCTGGGACACAGCAACGATCATAAATATGAACCAGTTGGCAAGCATCTGGATTTCGATCACATGATCATGGGGCTGCTGCAAAGGTCATAAGTGTGAAACATGGTTATAAGTCACATTTTTCAGTGCCGTTGTAACTTTGAACCGTCACTAAATGAACTGTTGTAAGTCGAGGACTACCTGTACTGAGCATTTTGCTTACCCTGTTCAAAATTTGAACCTGGTGGCGCAGTGATTAGAGTGCAGTACTGCAACTACTTCAGCTGACTGCTAGTTCAGCAGATCAGCAGATCAAATCCCACCGGCTCAAGGTTGACTCAGCCTTCCATCCTTCCGAGGTGGGTAAAATGAGGACCCAGATTGTTGGGGGCAATATGCTAATAGACAATATGCTATATGATAACTTTGTAAACCACTTAGAGAGGGCTGTAAAGCACTATGAAGCGGTATAGAAGTCTAAACAATAATAATACTCTTTTAAAATTCTCATGGATGGGTCATCCTGCTGTTTACATAGGTCCCATTCTTAGCACTCCTATTTCATAGGCAGGAACCTAAAAGTACAAGTGGAACTTGTTGTCCTACAGGAAACCTCTGTTCAATTAATTGCATTAAATTAAATGTACAAGTCTCTTTATAAGGATCCTGAGCAGTATACAGTGAAAAGCAGTAATAAAAAGCAGATTAAAAAACAGGATCTCTAAACATCTGGAAAAGCAGCCATTCTAGCCAAAAGAAATATGGAGGTCCTACCACTTGCTGAATCCAAGGCTAGGGGAAATAGCCAAGTTTTAAACACAGTCAAAGTGATGGCCAGGTAAATCTCAGGAGATATCTCAGGGGCCTGATGGCTCAGCAGACTGATAGCATTGTGATTAACACCAGCTGTCTGCAATTTACTGTAAATTCGAATCTCACCAGGCTCAAGGTTGACTCAGCCTTCCATCCTTTCTAAGGTAGGTGAAATGACGACCCACTTTGTGGGGGCAATAAGGTGACTTTGTATAAATATACAAAAGTATTAAGACTATTGCTTAACGCATTGTAAACCGCCCTGAGTCTCTGGAGAAGGGCGGCATATAAATCAAATTTTTTTTTAAAAAAAGGTGTTTAGGTGCTACAACAGAAAAAGTTAGAAAGGGGAGGCAGGGAGTTACTTCAGTTAAAACTGTCCATTTAGATGCCTCCACTGCCAGCTGAATGTTATAGCAGAGTTCATGGAAAAATAATTTCAACTATCAGCTGTTTCATCTAATTTAGGGCTCTTGGTTCTTTTCTCCAAATCAATTCCATTCATTCTGTTCCTCCTGCAAATATGTTTCTATTTACAAGTAACATTCGTTACAAAGCAATTAAAAATAAACCCGAAATCTTGGTGTGTACTTTTTCTCATTTGCAATCTTTATTTGGTAGCTGATATTATTACAGTTAAATCTTTAAAAATAGCTTGAATGTTAGGGAAACAAGTTAACCATGCTGTAAAATGTTCTTTGTTTCAATAACTGAGCTAGTCATTTGTTTTTCATGTGCTTGTAAATGTACTGCTGTAGGTCTGTGTAAGCAATGTGGTTGAGGGAGATTTCCATTTTTTTAGCATTTAAAATGAATAAAGGCCACACATAACTGTGTATAAGTAACTCAACTTCGGGACCCAACATTCCAGGGAAAGGTCAAAATAGTGCCTAATTAAAGGGAACTGTGATGAACTGTGCACAGAGCTTGCAATTTTAAGAGATTCCATATGCTTTTAGGATGCTAAAGAAAAAAGACTAGCAGAAGCAATAAAAACTAACAAAGAAGAACTCCATTCGAATTATGTGTAGTGTTACAGTTTAAGTGTTCAGCTCAAGTTGTCCTAGAAATCTTTTTTTCACTTCTGCTTTTCCTGCAAAAGCAGCTTGCAGCGTCATTTAACATCCATGTTTTAGGCCAGTGATGGCTAACCTTTTTGTCGCTGCATGCCAAAAGCGGGGGGAGCGGGGGGTCATGCACGCGCATGGCCACACCCCTAATTTAATGCGCTCCCTGCGCATGCACACACGACCTCCCTGCACTCCCCCACTTTTGGCATGCGGCGGCAAATGAGCCTTGTAGGCCCGTTTTTTCGCCCTCCCCAAGTTTCAGAGGCTTTCTTGGAGCCTGGGGAGAGTGAAAACAATCTTTCCCACTCCCCAGAGGCCCTCCGGAGGCCGGAAATGGCCCGTTTGTTGACTTCTGGTGGGACCAGAAGGTCCATTTTTCCCTCTCCCAAGGCTCCAGAGGCTTTCTAGGAGCCTGGGGAGGGTGAAAATGGTCTTCCCTATCCCCACCGGAGGCCCACCGGAAGTCAGGAAACAGGCCGTTTCCACTCTCCAGAGGGCTTTCCCAGGGGGAAGGCTGTTCTCGCCCTCCCCAGGCTCCTAGAAAGCCTCTGGAGCCTTGGGAGAGCAAAAAATGGGCCTTCTGGTCCCACCGGAAATCAACAAACAGGCCATTTCTGGCCTCCGATGGGCCTCCAGGGGGTGGGGAATGCCATTTTTTGCCCTCCCCAGGCTCCTAGAAAGCCTCTGGAGCCTGGGGAGAGCAAAAAATGAGCCTTTCCCACCTGACACCAGGCCCTCCAGAGGCCGGAAACAGCCTGTTTCCTGACTTCTGGTGGGCCCTGAAAGCCCAAAAATCAGTTGGCTGGCGCACGCATGTGCGCTGGAACTGAGCTAGGGCAATGCTCACGTGCCCACCGATATGACTCCACATGCCACCTGTGGCACACGTGCCATTTGTTCGCCATCACGGTTCTAGGCCAATCTTTCTGTTCTCATATTATTGTGATAAAGCCTGAAACAGGATTTTGAATAGGATTCCCCCACTAGAACACATAACATCAGGGGAACAAGTCCATGAGCTTTTTGGAAAGTCAGGACATTTTGAACATTGATCATGTGGGAAGCCAAACACCCCCCCCCCAAAGAATGAAATATTTTGAGGAATATTAAAAAAAGGCAGGATAAAATATTTCCTCTAAAAGAGAAATAAAATATCTTAAGGGCGATCCCCTTCCCGATTCCAAACATGGGGTGTGCAGAGACAAAAAAAAGTGCACCATGTTTCAGGCAGCGGATCTGGCCAGGAGGAAAGAGAAGAGTCTGCTGAGAAGGAGGACGGGGGCGCGCGGCTCTGCAATGTGCAGAAAAACACTTTTAGGCGTCAGCGCTACAATCTCCTCCCCGAATTCAAAGCACTTCCCAGTTCTTTGCTGCACATTGCAGGGGAACTGGCTGCCACCTGAAGCGCGACTCTTGAGGTTTGCATTTTGGAATCCGGGCAGCGATGGCTGGAAAGGAGGAACATTTCCCTTTAGGGGTTCCCATTCAGCTCGGCTTGGCTCCTGGGTGCAGAGAAGGTTAGGCAGCGGCGGTGGCGGCTCCTCACATTGCTGGGGAGTGAAGTCAGCGCGGCCAGAGGGGTGACCAGCCGCAAATCGTGGCACCCGCCTTGTTTCCCAAAGCTGCTGGGCAGATTCCACCCCCCCCCCCCTGTCCCGAAGAGGGAGGGTTGTTCCTCAGGCTGTGCCCCGACCCAGATCCCTGCCACCTGGAACTGGCAGAAAATGGCTGAAGGGTGGGCGGGGCTACATTTGGCGTATGATGCACCCAGATTTTCACCCCCTTTTTGGGGGGTAAAAAGGTGCATCTTATACACCGAAAAATACGCTAGTTCGGAGAACTGGCAAATACCACATCTGGCTGGCCCCGGAACGGGGTGGGAATAGAGATTTTGCAATATCCTTCCCCCAGGAGTGGGGAGGGAATGGAGATTTTACAGTATCCTTCCCCTGCCACACCCACCAAGCCATGTCCACCAAGCCACACTACGCCTACCAAGCCATACCCACAGAACCGATAGTAAAAAAAATGGATTTTACCACTGCCACAGAGGTTTAGCAACCTATCATCCTCATCTCTAGTTTTAGAACAAATTAAAGCTGTATACAAGTGAGACATGAAGTGGAAAGTAGTTTTTCCTGCTGAAATCCTATATTATATCTATCCTAAAAAATTAAAGAAATAGTCTATGGCTAAAGAAATAAAAGGAATTATATCTGCTGTGGCAAATGATAGTTTGATTTTTATGTCTTGCTTGATGATATACATTTGAATTGATCAAAGTTTATCAATGGACATTCAACCAGATCCAGACAGCTAACTAATGTCAGTGGATGAATAACAATGAAATTCCAGCTTGTTTTTCCAGGAACAGAACTTTGGCTTTTTAGGACTTTGCTGGCATTTTTCCATTATTACCTCTGCCAGCTTTATTTCTTTCCAGAGATGAAGTGAGAAGCAGCTTGGATTATCAGAAATCTTTTTACTTAGAAGAAATATATATCCCACTTTATTTGGTTATTTTCTTAAATTAAAATTCCTGATTGCCACCAGAATTGTTCTTGAAATGTCTGGCCTCAAAGTTCAATAAATAAACCTTACAAATAAATCCAGTGAAGGTATATTCAAATCTTTTTGTTCAATTCTCAGTTTTCTAGAATCTGGCACTTGGTACAGGTTTATGAGTAGCATTTCCCCAGCATCAGATAGGGAATTCTACTTTCTTATGTTGAATAACAATGCTCTAAAGCCAATAGATTGTGCATGGGGAAGCTTGATGAAAAAACCTAAATATCCAAATATTTTACAACATCCACACGATTCTTTTTATTCAAATATTAATACAGCAATATGTTAAAATCATAATGTCTCAGTATTAGCCAAGGGACAAATATTTAGATCAAATGATTTGATATGAGTTTATTCCCTTCAAGTATCTCTGTCACACTCTGTCCTAGATTTTTTAGCTAGGACAATTCACAATTTGAAGATTTTGTTTTACCTAGTTTTTTATTTTAAATTGTGTAATTACTTTCTATAGTTGTACTAATATTTCTGTCCTGTGCTGGCCAATGACTACAATTAAATTTTGATTGAGAGAAATTATGATATTTTGAATTTCTCTCTTAAGTATAGTGTTTGGCCAAAACATTGATTAAGCCAATCCTGTCCAAAAATAGTGTGCCTTGGAAATTATTTCTCATCACAATTTGGAATTGGGTTCATATCTACTTTTTTGCAGGTAGCTCCTGTTTTACTCATCACATCTTATGCATTTTGTCAGTGTTTGCTGCTCTCTTGCACACAATTATTTAATAGAAGATGACAAGGTGTAGTTTTAAGAGCCAGTTTGGTGTAGTAAGTAAAGCATCAGGCTAGAAACAGGGAGACTGTGAATTCTAGTTCTGGCTTAGACACAAAGCCAGCTGAGTGACTTTAGGCCAGTCACTCTCCTTCAACCCTAAGGAAAAGGCAATGGCAAACAATTTTCAAAAGAATTTGCAAATAGTCACCAAGAGTCAAAAACTGACACGAAGGCACCCACAAAATCCTACCAACCACATGATGATATCTGACCCTTCCATTTTGAAGGGCAAGCCCATAAGGAAAAATGGCTGAACATCCCAAATGTAGTCACACATGATCCAACATCAGAACCTTAAACAGGACCTTTTGGGGATGTCCACTGTAACTTTGAAGGGTCACTAATGACCAGTTGTAAGTCGAGGACTACCTGTAACAGTGTTGCTCTCCTTGTTCTCTGGGAATTTGCCCCAGCCTCCAACAGAAACTTTGGAGATAACATATGAAGGTGAAGACTTGGTAAAAAGGAAAGATTTTGGAATCTTCATTCTTCATTGCTTGCTGTTCCTCCTGAAAGGAACTCAAAAACTATCACCCAATTCCTCAGCTTTATTGACTTCAGAGAAATCTGATATACTGTCATGATATATAATATGTTTATATAATTTAAAATAGTACCTGGCACATATATTTCTAGGTGCTGAGGAACTTGTAGTTCAGATCCACTTTCTTTGAAATTTTCCAGAACAAAGAAATGAGCAATAATAATCATAATTGTAAACAATAATGAAGACTTACCAAACAGTTTGGTACATGGACTGAATTCCTCCATACCCGCTTCCCTTTCAATCCTTATGTAATACTGGAATTATTTGACATCTATTAAACAGCTCTCATAAAGTATTTTATAGAGCATTTTTCTTTTTCATAACATTGTTGACTGACTGCTTTTTCCACATATTCCTTTTCTGGGTACAATGTTGTTCTTCAGTCTTTGAGTATTGCTATGTGTGAGTCAGCTCTTCATTGCCCATCAGAGATTTATTGAACTGAATTCCAACCATAAACTAACGTCCAGTTTATATAACAAATTGAGTCTGGCATATTCATTTTTAAAAGACTTTTAGCACTTAGAACATGATGAATAGAATACTTGCTATTATCAAAAATGATTCAGAGTGGTGCAATTATTTTCTCTATTTTTCCCAAATAATGTTTACAATAATACCATGTTTCCCTGAAAATAAGACCGGATTCACCTCAGGGCCCCTGCAGCCAGGCCATCCTGTCCCAACATATGCCTTTGGGATATGTTGGGACAGGATGTTGGTGTAGCGGCTGCAGCACCAACACCGGCACACCACTCGGCCTCCTGCTCTGTTGCGGCTATGAGCAAGTAGAAGAAATGGGCCTGCGACCACATGGGCTCCCACAAACAGTACATGGCTGTTTGTGCTGCCACTGTGCATAGATGGCCTGGCTACAGGGGATCTGAGGTAAGCCAGTCCGTAGTGCCTGGGGCAGCTCCACCCCGCTTTGGGCTGCAGCACTACAAGCAACGAGACGGAATGGGCAGCCAGCCAGCTGCGCAGACTCTTTAAGTAGGGCTTATTTTGGGAGTAGGGCTTATATTAGGTGCACACGTAAAACATGATGTGGCTTATTTTCAGGATAGGTCTTATTTTCGAGGAAACAGGTAATACTTCAAAATACGTGGGATTTGTTTGGTTTTGGCTGCTTCTTTCTTTCCTATTCATATCTGTGCAATCATCAAGGCTCCATCATCAACCTTGAAGGAGTATTTTAAATTTAAATCTACAGGCCTCAAGCCCTGCCTCTCCTTCACACTTCTCCTTTATTAATCTTCATTGCATAATTGTTGAGGAGTAAATCAAAATTACTAAACAGTTTTATGCATTTTCCACATAAATCTTGCACTGCCCACAACATCCCTTCCAAGGGCTTGGAAGGATAAGAGAAAAAGGCAGGCACTGAAGAATGTTGACACACTAATTTTAGAATATGTGAAGAACTCTGCACTTAATTATATGTGTTCCCTAGGGATAATAATCTGAAAAAAAAAAGTTAATTACAACTTTGGTTTTAATGTTAATTAATTTTGTGAAACAATCTATATTTAAATATGAAAAACTTCACAAATAAATAAAACAGAGGCTCAGTGTCCTCCCTCCCTCCTTCCTTCCCTCTCCTCCCTCCCTCCCTCCCTCCCTCCTTCCTTCCTTCCTTCCTTCCTTCCATCCTTTTTATGCTAAATTGAGATTTTGAAACTTGGTCCTCTTAATGAAATTCCAAACCTCTAAAACACAGTAGCATGCATTAGAGACAGTTCTCAACTTACAACCATTTGTTTAGTGACCATTTGAAGCGACACTAAAAGAAGCAACTTATGACCGTTTTTTATACTTAACAATCATTGCAGCATTCCCATGGTCATGTGATCAAAATTTGGATGCATTTCAGCTGCTTCTGTTGCATGCAATTGCTGCTGCTAAAAGTTGATAGTAAACTGATTCTTTTTAAAATAATTTTTAATTACAGTGGTAAAAGCAAATATAAACTAAACTCAGGGAAAGAATGAGAAATAGAAGAAATAAAAAGTGCAAGGAAAGAAAATGAAGAAAGTAAGATAAAGGAAAATAAATACATAAAGAAGTGACTTCCAATCTTCATCACAAGTATAAACAAATTTGATAATTCTTCACCCCCTATGACATTATAAACAAATATATCTCTTCCTGTACTCTAACCCTTATCAATATGCAAGTCCATAAATGTTCATCAGTCTTGGTATCAGCAAAAATCCGTAAAGGATTATCAGAACTTTATAGAGACATCTTATTTTAACCTTGGTCAAACAAAACAGCTTTATATTCCTTCTGATTATCTTTAACCCATTCAAATATTGTCATAGAGTTTGTTTTCTCTTCAGTTTCTCTTTTTCCATCCTAAAGGTTTGTTTGAGGCTTTAGCAAACATCTTTTGTATAACCAATAAAAACTATTATCTTAAAATTGTGGTTATTCTTTTTTCTGTTCAAGAAAGAAAGTAAATTCACCAGGTGATTTTTCAAACTTTTCATTCCAAAAATCTCCAGTAGCTTTAGGATAATTAAATAAACGCTTTCTGAAAATGATTAGAAAGTGAAGTTATCAAAAGGCTCTGTTGTGATTGTGAGCATGTTGTATGATAACTCCATCTCCCTGGAGGAGACTACTGACCATCGAGATCAGTGAAAAGCAGCCATCCGGGTCACATATGTGTAATTTTCTGTCCTCTTTTTGCCAGAGGAAGTATCGTCCACCTGATGGTTTTTTGGTCTTGGCCACAATTATCTCTGCTCTTTTGGAGATGAACTTCCCCTAAAAGATTTCCTCTTACAAGATACATTTTTCTTGAGTTTTTTATAGTTCCCTTTAGAGAGAGAGAGGAGAGAGAGATAAGAGCATTTTCCAGTATGGCTACCACCCTTTGGAGCATTATGCCCCTTGAACTGAAGTCTTCCCCCACCTTCTTGGCCTTCTGAAATGGTCTGAAAACCTGACTCTGTCAACTCACGTGGGGGTCCAATGGACTTTGGACCCCCACGTGGTGGGGTTTGGTGGTGGTTAGTAGATTAGGAGAAGATACCATCTCCACCCCATTTACATATATATTCTCTTTTATCTAGGTTTTTTTTGTTCATTTTTAATGTTTTAGTTTTAATGCTGAATGCTTTTAATGTTGCTAATGTTCTGATTGTGTTATATTCTCCTTTTATAATGTTATAAGCCATCCAGAGTTGCTTCACAGTGAGATGGTGAGGCATATAAATATAATGAATACATAATAAAAAATAGCGTATAACTTTCCCTTGTTGGACTCTGACTGATGCACAGTATTTATAAACATTTTAAATTTTTGTGTATTTCTGATTTCAGTGGTTGACTCAATTGTTTTCCCTCTTAACAACCATACTCTAAATATTTACGTTTGCCTTACTGTGTAATACTGTGTTTTCCCGAAAATAAGACCCTGTCTTACATTTTTTTTGAACCTCGAAATAAGTGCTTGGCCTTATTTTCGGGGAGGTCTTATTATTTTGGGACACATGGAGCAAGACGGGGCTCCTCTTGCCATCTTACCTGATTTCCAGCTCTGTCTCCCTAACCCTAACCAGAGGAAATGGCGGGGGGCGGCTGCGCATGCGGTTAAATATTTTTGGAGAGGGCTTATTTTCGGGGAGGGCTTATTTTCAGTGGGACTTATTATAGCGCATGCGCACAAAAGCCCAATTGGGCTTATTATCAGGGGGATGTCTTATTTTCAGGGAAACGGTATATATAGTATTTAGGGAAGCTTAAATTTGGTTAACTTTTGTTGTGAATACATGCTGTTAATTTTGCCATTGTTTCATATTCTCCAAGTTTAAGCTCCCAGTCTGATATCATAGTAACTTACTAAGGTTGTTCTCATAGACATGAACATTTATCTTAATAAATTGTGATTTTTTAAAAAAATGTTTTGAAATGATGCCTAGTAAGAAGAATTGCCCAGAGTCACCTTATAGGGGAGATGGGTATCATAGAAAATGAATGAATGAATGAATGAATGAATGAATGAATGAATGAATGAATGAATGAATGAATGTTTAATTTCAAATTTGATTTCAAAAATTCTTGGAAGAGTGCTGACTATTTCTTTTTAGTATTTTTTTTAAAATACGTCCATCTCATATGGTAAAATGTTCTTTCTGTCTCATGGCATTTCTACCATTTATTTTTTACTATATCTTCTCTGACAATTATTGACAGAGTAGGAATCAGTGGTGGGTTGCCCCCAGTTCTGTCTGGTTCTATAGAACTGGTAGTAAAATTGGTGGGAGGCTCCGCCCACCCACCCAGAGATCATAAATGACGATCTGCGCATGCGCAGAAGTGCGCATGCAGCCCCGTTGTGAACTGGTAGTAAAGGTAAGTAGAACCCACCCCTGGTAGGAATGCATTACATTCATCCTGCTAGCATTTGAGGTCACCATAAAGACCTGGCTGTTCTAGGCCATTGTTTCTCAAATTGGCAGCTAGTTGGGGAATACTGGGAGTTGAAGTCCACTCATCTTGACTCATCTTAAAGCTGTCAAGTTTGAGAAACACTATTCTAGGCCTTGGGATAAGGTGACTGGAGCCTTCCACTGGTTGCTTCATGTTGATGGAATATGTTTTTGTTTTCTGCTGGATTCATCATCTTGTTCTTTTTTTTTCTTTTTTTTTAGTTTGGTTTTGTTGTATGTTTGTTTATAGTTTTTTTATTCTGTTCAGTGCATTATGATCTTCAGAGTTGTCTTGGAATGTGTGTGTGTCGGTGGGTTTCAAAAATTTTTACTACCGGTTCTGTGGGTGTGACTTGGCTTGGTGGGCATGGCATGGCTTGGTGGGCATGACAGGGGAAGGATACTGTAAAATCTCCATTCCCTCCCGATCAGCTGGGATTTGGGAGGCAGAGAATAGCTGGGGGTGGGGCCAGTCAGATTTTTTACTACCAGTTCTCTGAACTACTCAAAATTTCCCCTACCGGTTCTCCAGAACTGGTCAGAACCTGCTGAAACCCACCTCTGGTGTGTGTGTGTGTGTGTGTGTGTGTGTGTGTGTGTGAAAATTGAGTAAAATAAAGCAGCAAAGCCTATTATAATTAAGGTGGATGGTTTTAAAATTACACAGCATGGGAGGAGGTAGAAGAAGACTAAATAAATCAACTGATTGACCAAAAGGATGTGGTTTAAGAAAAAATGTTGATGTAGATATTCAAAGTGGTATATCCAGTTTCTTGGATATACCATAATCTGCTATGCTTTTGCCTTGCCCACATTCCATAAGTTTGACTGATTAATCATTTGATAACTTCAGTTTCTAAGACTGCTCATTCACCAACAATTCTGGGCATGTTGCAGACAATTAAGTGTACCTTTACTTTTTGTGCTTAAGACTAAACCACATATGATTTTGTTAATACATAGATGCTTCCAAATTCTGTGATTTTGAAATTTAATGCATGGTTGCTTTTACAAACTTCATGTTTCTATCTGTGTGTAAGTGTGTAAGGGATGTGGTGGCTCAGTGGCTAAGACGCTCAGCTTGTCGATCGAACGCTTGGCAGTTCAGCGGTTCAAATCCTAATGCCTCATAACGGGGTGAGCTCCTGTTACTTGTCCCAGCTTCTGCCAACCTAGCAGTTCGAAAGCATGTTAAAAAAAAATGCAAGTAGAAGAATAGGGACCACCTTTGGTGGGAAGGTAACAGCATTCCGTGCGCCTTTGGTGTTTAGTCATGTCGGCCACATGACCACAGAGATATCTTTGGACAGCACTGGCTCTTCGGCTTTGAAACGGAGATGAGCACCACCCCCTAGAGTCAGGAACGACTAGCATATATGTGCAAGGGAACCTTTACCTTTTAAGTGTATATGTCCATGTATGTATTGACCTGAGTAATCATTTCATTTGTGTTTATAGTCAAGTATAGTCACTCTATTTATGACTCATTTTAATATTTATTGGTACTCATGGACTTCAATTATGTACTCACTTTAATTATTTATTTTCCAGCCAGAAAACCTGCAGAAGAATTGGCTTCGGGAATTCTATCAGGTACCTATTTATGTTTTCATTCATTTTGGGTTTGTTCATTAAGTACAGGTAGTCTTCTGCTTACGACTACAATTAAGCCCTAAATTCATGTTGCTAAGTGATAAATTTGTTAAGTGAGTTTTATCCCATTTTACGACTTGCAACATTTATTAAGCGAAACACTGGCTTCCCTGTTGCCTTTGCTTGTCAGAAGGCCACACACAGGATCACGTGACCCTGGGACGCTGCAACCGTCATAAATGTGAGACAGCTGTCAAGCATCCAAATGTAAATCCCATGACTATGGGGATGCTGCAACCATCGTAAGTGTTAAAAACGTTTATACGTCCCTTTTTTCAGTGCCGTTGCAACTTCAAATGGTCACTAAATGAACTGTTGTAAGTCGGGACTATCTGTAGTTTGTTACATCTTTCCTTTTTCAACCTCTCCCACTCCCCACCCAAAGAACTGAAACCATGAGAAGCTTCTCCACCTCTTTATTCCATGCAACAATCCTTCTGCAAGAGATACCAAAGTTGACGCTCTGTGTCGGTCTGTGGCCAACGGGATAGCTCCAAGAACTCAAAGTCTCTTTCTCTATGACTTTCTAGCAGCTTAATGTCTATGGAGATTCTCAGTCATCCAGGTCATGGTTGTCCCAAAGGTGCTTTTTCAAAAGGCAACTGGATTTCCTTTGTTTTTCCTTAAAGATGTTTTGCTTCTCATCCGAGAAGCTAGTTTGGAACTGAAGACTCTTCTTGGATAAGAAACAAAATGTCTTTGAAAAAGCACTTTTGGGATTTCTAGCAGCTTGTATTTATCGCTTGGATGCTGGAGGTAATGTCCAGCAATCACATATGGCTTCTCAATCAAGTTGCCTATTACTACCCTGTTTTCCCAAAAATAAGACATCCCCTGATAATAAGCCCAATAGGGCTTTTGAGGGCATGCGCTAAAATAAGCCTCTCCCCGAAAATAATCCCTCCCCGAAAATATTTAAATGCAGAGCTGGAAGTCAGGTAAGACGGCAAGAGGAGCCCCATCTTGCTCCACGCGCCCCCAAAATAATAAGACTTCCCTGAAAATAAGGCCAAGCACTTATTTCGGGGTTCAAAAAAATATAAGACAGGGTCTTATTTTCAGGGAAACGTGGTATTTAATAAAAAAACTTAAAATTGATGGCGGTCATGAAATTTGAGGGCAGTGAATTCTACATTTTAATTACCCTTTATGACGTACTTCATTGTTTTGATCCTGAATCATCATTAGTTCTTTCTGGAGGTTTTTACTTACTGTTTTTAATTTTTTTTAATTTTTTTATAATTTTACAACTACAAACTGCTTAGAGTCACTTGGTTGAGTTGGGCGGCTATAGATATTGAACAAAGAAACAAAGAAATAATATGTTTTTGAATACTAACATATCTCCATATTTTCCATGTCAAGCTTGCTTTTGTGCATCTTGGTCACATTGCCACTTGCTATCCCCTTCTTCAAGCTGCAAGCTTCAAATGCTGTTTCCCCAGTCCATCCTCAGAGTTGGGGTGTCTACAGCGAATGGGTAAAAAAAATGCAATTGCAGGTGCCATTGCAATGGGTAAAAAAAATGCAATTGCAGGTGCCATTTTTTTAGCATCCTGGACTGCCCCTGCATCTGAAAATGGTCTAGTCCTCTAAATATTTTGCTTACTTCTTTTCTGCATATTTTCCAACTCTACAATCTCTCTTTTCCAATCCATAAACTAGAGCTGTATGGATTCCAAATATCAGGGTTTTACAAGCAGTCCCCAACTTACAACAGTTCATTTAGTGACCATTCAAAGTTACAACGGCACTGGAAAAAGTGACATTACCATTTTTCACACTTATGACCACTGCAGCATCCCCATGGTCACGTGATTTGCATTCGGATGCTTGACAACTGGTTCATATTTATGATTTATGATTGCAGTGTCCTGGAGTCATGTGATCACCTTTTGCAACCTTCTGAGAAGCAAAATCAATGGGGAAGCCAAATTCACTTAACAATGGTCTTACTAATTTAACAACTGCAGTGGTTCACGTAACAACTGTGGCAAGAAAGTCATAAAATGGAACAAAACTCACTTAACAAATTTCTCACTTAGCAGCATAAATTCTGGGCTCAATTGTGGTTGTAAATTGAGGACTACCTGTATGTCAGGACATCACTATATTGGGAGGTGTGTTTTTTAAAAATCTGTTCCTTATTTTTTTCTGTTTCTCCATTTCTTTCATCACACAATGTATTAAGCTGGTCACTGTGACTCACACAAATCTTTTCCTGATCTCCTCATTCAAGTCCCTCTAATCATTGTGTGAGACAGTTCCTTTACACCAAGTTTCCAAAAATGGTCAGACCATCTTCACCTTAGAGCCTGTAAAAATAAAAGTTAGAACGTTCTATTATAAATGAAGAAATCACTGCAGTCAGAGATGTATCACCTATGCGGCAGAAGAATTGGAGCTAGAGTTTAGATGGTTTGTTTTGGGAAGTTAAAACTAAGATAAACCGCAAACCACATTTCCTCTTATTCTCTTTTGGGCTATGAATTTACATATGTCATTGTGTCAACCAACAACTGTACAACTTTCTTTGAGTAAAAGGCTTTATTTTAAAATGAGGAAGTTCTTGGTGACACTCTCATGAATTTCTAGAAAATACAACGTATGACTCAAATCCCTTTTTTGTAATTTTTGGAAAACCATTGTTGTAATGTTTCCTTGGTTATTTTAACTGTTTCAACTGAAGTTTTGATTAAAAGTGCTGTTCGTATTTTGCCGTTTGGAGCAGATTGGTAAATTTAAGGTTTATTGAGTAGAAATAACATCTTTTTTTTTTTATAAAAATAGTTCAGTTGCATTGATCCATTGTGTTCCTATACAATAAATAGAAGATGTAATATTGATTTTTTTCATATTTGTGCTTGTGATCCTGCATTTTAAAATCACAAAAACCATTACTGTCATTGTAATTATTGTGATGCCAACTTGCAATTTATCAGTTTTCTAGCTTGAAAGAAGTTGTGTCAGGTTTGTTAATTAGTTTACATTATGAGGCAGCAACAAGAAACAGGGAAAGGGACAATATATTTGCATGTCATGCTAAGCAAAAATTCTGAAGAAATTTGGCATATTGTGAAATGAATTTTCACTCTCTTGTTTGGCTCCTCCCACCAAAAGGAGTTTGCTAAATCTGTCGAAACTGTTTCCATGGTTTGTTTAGCCTAGAATAAGAATAATTGGGAACTCTGGCTTGTTTCTCTCTGACAACTTAATTTTGGAATCCTTTCAGTTTCAGAAAAGTTGGCTTTGATTTAGGAGTAAATTAAGTGAAGTTGCCAACTGGCACATTTGGGAAAGTTGTCCAGATCAGGTCAGTCTAAGAATGGCCATATATCTTTGTATAAAATGATCATAAATTTTTGTGTAAACTGTTAGCAATAGCTGGACAAAGCAGATTGACCTGAGTCATGAGAAGATGGGTCATGATAATGAGCTATCTGGAAGGATTTTTATTTATGCTGGCAGGAAAATTTTTTAACACACTTCTAGTAGAAACAAAGATTTGGTATGCATCACAAGAAATATATGAAGCAGCTTTACAAATTTAGGATTCTTTGTATGATAGTGTTAGATAAAAAAGAAGAGTCACATGACAATAATCTAAATTTTATATCCAATTAAATAGAAATCACATGCTAAGATTCAAAAGGGAATTAAATGGAAAAAAATATTGTGGGAGAACAACTTGAAAAGCAGTACAGGTAGTCCTCGACTTACAACAGTTCATTTAGCGATCACTCAAGGTTACAATGGCACTGAGAAAAGTGACTTATGATTGTTTTTCACATTTATGATCGTTGGCAGCATCCCCATGGTCATGTGATCAAAATTTGGATGCTTGGCAACTGAGTCATTTTTATGACGGTTGCAGCATCCCGGGGTCACATGATCAATTTTTACAAACGTCTGACAAGAAAGTTAATGGGGAAGCCAGAGTCACTTAACAACCATGTTACTAACTTAACAACTGCAGTGGTTCACTTAACAACTGGAGCAAGAAATAATTGTAAAATGGGGTAAAACTCATGTAACAAACGTCTCGCTTAACAACATAAATTTTGGGCTCAGTTGTGGTCGTAACTCGAGGACTACCTATTTTGCTAGTTTGCTAAGATCATCCTGGTTGTGGAAATGACAGGTAACTATCTTGTACCTGTTATCTCCAGTGATCCATGTGTTAAATTTA
Organism: Pituophis catenifer annectens; assembly: GCF_029215685.1. NCBI lineage: Eukaryota > Metazoa > Chordata > Lepidosauria > Squamata > Colubridae > Pituophis > Pituophis catenifer. The sequence goes on from NW_027256886.1 coordinate 63,563,533, forward strand.
CCAGATAACTGCAGCAAGGTATCAGAGCGGTAACCTTAACCAATACAGAATCAGAACAACTCCTTCCAAATTGTGTCAATGCATTCAGTTTTAAGTAGTCAACCACAGAAAGCTGGTTTAGTCTTTGTCCAAATGTTTGGGTGGACAATCATTCCAAGGATGATTAAGTATGGGCCACTTTACATAGGTTGTTTGAAAAAACTTACAACATTAAAAACAAACATATTGTCAGGTATCTATGTCAATATTGTGTAGTGGTTTAATTCATGCAGCCATACTCCAATGAGGTTAATGTTATGACAGCATAGACAAGAGGAACCAAGCACTTTCCAGTTTTCCTGGCCTTAGTGTGAGGCATTGGGAGGCATTGCCTTCTATGATCTGCAAATGCAAAAAGCACCGGTGTCAGTGGTGGGTTGCTACCGATTTGCCCCGGATCGGGCAAACCGGTAGCGGTGGGGGCGGGAGGCTCCGCCCACCTACCCAGACATCTCTACGCATGAGCAGAAGCTTCTGTGCATGCGCAGAAGCGTCATGTACGAGCGCGCATGCACCCACGAGCGAACAGATAGCAGCTGAAATTGAAACCCACTACTGACCAGTGTACCTTTCTTTTAGCCAACAGTGTTGTTGCTGTAGCCGCCTCTTTACAGAAATCACTGGCTAAAAGTAATGAGAAAGTAGTGATCAGAGATATCAAGAGCCACGGTGGTGCAGTGGTTAGAATACAGTACTTGCAGGCTACTTCTGCTGACTGCCGGCTGCCTGCAATTTGGCAATTCGAATCTCACCAGGCTCAAGTTTGACTCGGCCTTCCATCCTTCTGAGGTCAGTAAAATGAGGACCCAGATTGTTGGGGGCAATATTCTGACTCTGTAAACTGCTTAGGGAAGCCTGTAAAGCACTATGAAGCAGTATATAAATCTAAATGCTATTGCTATCATGAAATAGGATCTGAGAGATATTGATATGGGGCCCTAGTTGTCCTTGTTAATGACCCAAAGCTGTCACCAGCTTTGATCACGGGAGTTTTTTTAGGAAAGTCTTTTGAAGACAAATTGCTGCTAGTGATCAACTGGTCAGCTCTCAAGCTAACTCACTGAAGGCATTGTACTGGCCAATTATTTTTTTTTAAATAGGCATTGGTCTTACCTTGAAGGCCAAATTTCTTGATAGTTGTGTCATCGTCCAGATATGGGCTGCTTCAGTCGGATCTGTTGCTGGCTGAGCCATAGTTTTTTTGACCACGCCCCTTGCTCCTCCCTTTGGGGCCCAGTTTGGCGAAGAAGGCCACAGGAACAAGCTCCAACAGGAACCATCATTCTCAGAAATAGAAACTGGTCCAACGGGACAACTGGAAATAAACTTCTTTAACATTAACAAAAAACAAACTGTACAGGCCCTGAGACAGAGGGAGGGGCTGGACGATGACACAACTATCAAGAAATTTGGCCTTCAAGGTAAGACCAATGCCTAATTTCCTTGATCCAGTTGTGTCATCGTCCAGATATGGGACATACCAAAGTTTGGCAGTCCTAAGGGCGGGATGACGAAGGGCCTGGGGAGACCCCTGACCGGTGCACCTGTTGCAAAACCCTCCTGCCAAATGTCGCTTCCGCAGAAGCAAAGACATCTAACTTGTAATGTCTAATAAATGGCGAGGGGGTGGACCAGGTGGCCGCCCTGCAGACCTCCTCAAGGGAAGCCTGAGTTGCCCAGGCCGCCGATGTAGCCGCACTCCGGGTGGAGTGAGCAGTAATTTGACTGGGAATAGGAACCGCCTGGGCTTGATATGCCGAGGCAATACATGCTCTGATCCAGCGACCAACCGTTGCAGATGAAGCTTTATTCCCTAAGGAACTTGGCAAGAAAGAGACAAACAAGGCCTCGGATTTTCTGAAAGGGGCAGTTCGTGTAATGTATATTTTCAGAGCCCTCCGCACATCTAAGGTGTGCCACCTCCGTTCCAAGTTATGGGAAGGTCTAGGACAAAAATTGGGAAGAATAATGTCCTGAGTCCTATGAAATAGTGAATTAACTTTAGGAATAAAGGAGGGGTCCAGTCGTAAGACGACTGTGTCGGGTCTGAATATGCATAGATCTTCCCTAACAGAGAGGGCTGCCAGCTCTGAGATACGGCGAGCCGAAGTTATGGCCACTAAGAAAGCTACCTTAAGGGTGAGGAAACGAAGATGGACCGTGCGGAGGGGCTCAAAGGGAGATGCCGTCAAGGCGTCAAGGACTCTGGGTAAGTCCCAAGTGGGATACCTATGAATCGAGGAAGGCCGTAAGAGCCTGACACCTCTCAGAAATTTTCTAATAACGGGGTGGTGAGTGAGCGGCTGTTCAGAGGGCTTGGATAGGGCCGTAGACAGTGCCGCCACATGTCTTCTAAGGGTGCTGTGGGCCAGACCGCGGTCCAAGCCATCCTGCAGGAAGTCTAGGATCTGAGGAGGGGAGGCTAGCAGAGGATTGATCTGGTGGGACCTACACCATCGTACAAAAGCTACCCAGGTGATATTGTAAATCCTAACCGTGGACCTGCGTCTACAAGCCTGTACAGTAGGAATCACCCTATCTGAATACATGTCCCGCTTTAGGAGGGCCCTTTCAAGTGCCAAGCAGTCAGTTGGAGCCACTGAGGCTCCGGATGGGTCAGGACTCCCTGCCTCAGGATGATCTGGTCCGATGGAATCCTCCAATGGTGTGATATGGAGAGATTGACCAGATCCGCAAACCACGGGCGCCGTGGCCAGTGCGGAGCTATCAGGATTATTTCCGCCCTGTCGGCGACCACCTTCTGGAGCAGAGCTGGGATCAGAGGCAGAGGTGGGAAGGCATAGTGAAGACCGGGAGGCCATGTGAGGCGGAGAGCATTGATCCCTTCCGCTCCCGGAGTCGGGAACCTTGAAAAGAAGCGAGGAAGTTGAGTGTTCAGATTCGTTGCGAAGAGGTCTATGCGTGGAAACCCGAACCTGTTGCATATCGCTTGGAAAATGTCCGGATGGAGCTGCCACTCGGCATTGTCTATCTGAGTCCTGCTGAGGAAATCTGCTTGGATGTTTTCTGTCCCCGCTATGTGATCTGCTCGGATGGAGAGGAGATGTTGCTCGGCCCACTTGCCTAGACGAAAGGCTTCCTCCATGAGACGTCTCGATCGAGTCCCCCCTTGATGATTGACATGTGCTTTTGCAGCTATGTTGTCTGTCAGCACCAGAACGTGATGGTTTTGAACAAGCTGTTGAAACTGTATGAGAGCTAGGCGGATGGCCTTCAGTTCTAGCCAATTTATGGGGTTGGACAGGTCTGATGGAGACCAACGACCTTGAGCCACATGCGATTCGAGATGCGCCCCCCAGCCATGAAGACTGGCGTCCGTCGTGAGGGTGATCCTGTTTTGGTCCATGAAAAGACATCCCCCGTCTAGAGAAGGCGATGTCCACCAGTGTAGTGATCGCCTGACTGATAGTGGGACTCTGACAGTGGCCATGGTGTGAGCTTGTTGCTTTCGTTGGAAAGGCAGTAGAAACCACTGCAGGTGTCGGGCGTGAAGGCGTGCCCAGGGGACGATCTGAATGCAAGAGATCATTTTGCCTAGAAGTTTTGACAAGGTGGCCAATGGAACAGAAGGGTTTTTGTGAATGTGAGCTATCATGTCTTTGATGTCGGCTCGGCGTTCCAAGGACAGGTAGACTGCGCCTTGATGTGTATCTATGATGGCCCCGAGGTGGACGAGTCTGTGGGTTGGTACTAAGTGACTCTTCTTGTAGTTGACTAGGAAACCGTGTTCGGTCAAGGTTTGAATTGTGATGTGTAGATCGTGTAAGGCTTGGTCGTGAGATGGAGCTAGAATCAAAATATCGTCCAGGTAAGCCTGGAGTCTTACCGGTTGTTGCCTCAGGTGAGCTGCTACTACTGCCAGTACCTTTGTGAAGACCCTTGGTGCGGACGCCAGGCCGAAGGGAAGGGCCCGGTACTGTAGATGTTTTCCTGCGTAGCTGAATCGGAGATATTGCCGATGCCTTGGAAGTATTGGGATGTGAAGGTAGGCCTCTGTGAGATCTATGGAAACTAGAAAGTCGTTGGGACGAATCCCCTGAAGAATAGAGGTTAGTGAACACATTTTGAATCTGCGATACACTATGTAAGAATTGAGAGATTTTAAATCCAGTATTGCCCTCCACCCCCCCGACCGTTTTGGAACCACAAACAGGATAGAATAAAATCCCTGTTTCCATTCGCTTTGAGGGACCTCCTCTATGGCGCGAATATGCAGGAGATGTTGAACCGCTTGGTCCATCAGGAGGCGTCTGGACTTGCTGCTGTAAGGTGGGCATTGAATGAAACGTGTCGGAGGTGTGGATAGAAATTCTAGGGGGAGGCCAAATGTTACTATGGATAGGACCCAGAGGTCTGGGGTAGAGGCTTTCCACCTGTCTGCGAAGAGAGCCAGGCGGCCTCCAATGGGAGGGTTTGGTGATGAATTACTTACGGCCACGGGACTGGCGGTAGCCGGAGCCACGAAAGGGCCGCTTGGACTGTGTGAATTGTCTGCCCCTATCCCGAAAGGACTGACGGTCCGAAGACCGGCTTGATCCCTGAGGGAAGCCCTGTTGGGAGGTGTTTCCATGGTAATAGGGACGAAAGGATGCCCTCTTGTAATAAGGATAAGATCGTCTGTCAACACGTGTAGATGTTGAAGGAAGAACCTTACGCTTGTCCCGTGTTTCAATGAGGAGGGGCTCAAGTGACTCACCAAATAATTTCGCTGCAGAATATGGAGCTGCAGCCAAACGCCATTTGGCCCGAAGATCTGCTGGCCACTGACGGAGCCAGATCATCCTGCGGGCTGATACAGTAGAGGCTAGGGCCCTAGAGGCGAATTTAACCGAATTTAGAGTGGCATCTGCTGAGAATTGAGTAGCAGCTATGATTTTATTAATATCCTGATGGAGGCGAACCTCACTAGGGGGCACTCTTGCTTGCAATTGCTGAAGCCAAAGGATGGTTGATCGGTTGAAAAAGGAGGCTGAGGCAGCCGATTGAATTGCCCATGCAGCAGCCTGGTGGTTCTTCTTGCACAGGAAGTCTAATTTTTTATCCTCTGGTCGTAGACCCTCGGAAGTATCCCCTGTCACATAGGAGGAGGGAGACGAAAGAGCTGCTACAGGACTGTCCACAGGGGGGACTTGCAACAGTTGAGCAAATTTGGGTGCAACCGTATAATACTTCCTATCTGAAGCAAGGGCAGAGGCCAAGGTTGCAGGGCTAGACCATTGTTTCTTAACCACGTCTGTAAATAATTGAGGGATTGGAACAAAGGATTGTTCAGGAGTAGGTTCAGCAAAAAGTCCCTTTTTATGACCCTGGCTATCTTCTTGCAATTCTTTAATGTAATCATCATTGTCTAGAGCTGCAGTAATGCGTGCCTTATGTAACAGAGACTTAAATTTGTGTGGAGGAAATAACCCTGTAAAGGCAGGTTGATCTTGAATTACGCCCTCATCATCTGATAAATCAGAATGGTGATCCATCTCCAAAGCAAAGGATTCACAAGCCCTTGAAGCAGTAGGGGAATGAGAGCCAGTAAGACTAACTGCAGGAGATACTCTAGCATGAGTGGAATGCTCAGAAATTATTGATCCAGAATGATGTCTTTTATAGGCATCCTCCACTCGAGAAGCAATGGCCCTTTCAATTAAAACTTGTAAGTTTTCTGGCAGATTTTTAAAAGGGTCCTCTGGAATCTGATCTTGCAAGGGAAACTCCCTTGCAGCCTGAGCTGGTGTCACATTTCTGCTAGGAGCAGGAGAAGCCGGGGAAATTATTTGACTTGCAAATGGATTTTGCAGAGTGCTCTGTTCTTCTTGAATAAGAACCCCTCCCTCACCTTCTGAAGACCAAGCTTGGTGAACTTCAACAACAGGAAGGGGGGGAGTAGCGGGGGGAGGAGAGGTTTCCTTACTGGGAATAGCTTTTGAAATTTGCTTCTCTAAAGCCTTATGCCTCCTTTGCAAGTCTTTTTCCTCTGATTTAGAAGAGTGCTTGCGCTTGCAATCTGCTTTTTTTCCCTGAGGCATGGTATTTCCCTCCCCGTGGGAAGAACGCTCTGCCCTTGCAATAGTATACTCACTGCGACCAAGATGTCGACTGCAAAGATTTAGTTTCACTTTCGCCACGTGGTAAGGTAAACAAGAGCAGAGGATCTGGCGTTAGCTCACTGGCTGCCAAGTAACACGTGAGCAGAAGAAACTTGCTCTAGAGGTGACTGTCCAGGAAACCTAGAAACAGCCCCTATAAAGCGCCTTTACAGCCACAAAAAAACCCTGGCTGTAATATTGCCACGTGGAGAGTGTAAGGAAACCTTACAGCTCTCCTGTATAAGCTCCGTTGGTGATATAGGAGGATCACTGGCTAAAAAAGGGTTAAAAAGCCTCCTATTGACTCGTTGGTGGCAAAGCGGCAATTATCACCTCTCCAAAGTGCCGCGGCGCTTCAAAGGACCGCCCTACAGCTGTTCTGCTGTCCCGGGAGCTGAGGGCGGGGGCGGCGGCCTATTTTAGCGATTCTGGGGTTTGTCCCAGAATATCACTACAAACGGTGGTGGTACAATGGTTTAAGCCCCCTGCGGTGTTGTTGGTGGTATAGATTTAAAAAAACCCCACCAAAGGGAAGAAAGAAAAAAAAAAATTTAAAAAGACCCGGGAAGAGGCTTCCAAAATGGCCGCCGCCTGGATCTATTGAAGAGCCTGATAGAACAGGCTGCTCCAATAAGAGGTATACCGGTAGGCTATTATATGCAAAATAAAACTAAAAATATTTCTTAACTAGCCTAGTAGACCGGAACCTCTGAAAATTACAAGAAAAAATTAAATAGGAAAATAAATGAAAGAAATAAGAAAATAAAAGGTCAAAAAAACTTACAATTTAAATGCAATCGAACAGACCTGGGCTGAGAGCCAGATCTGTAGGAGGTGTTACTCTCAGGCCGACTGAGCCTAAACTGGGCCCCAAAGGGAGGAGCAAGGGGCGTGGTCAAAAAAACTATGGCTCAGCCAGCAACAGATCCGACTGAAGCAGCCCATATCTGGACGATGACACAACTGGATCAAGGAAATTGGCTTCTATATTGTTTACTGTTAGTGTTTTGGAAGTTCCCATCATGTGTTTCTGGCCATATCTGTATGTCATAGGTGGAACGACACTGTAGCAGCTGTTTTGATTAGAGGAAGGAGATGGACATTGGTTCAGCATGAGAGAAAATTGTGAAAGCAGTCATAAGACTGAAGTTAATTGCAGTGACCTCTCAGCAAGAGCAGAGAGTAAATACTGAGATAAAATATAGAAATGGAAGAAGATGACAAGGAAAAGCTAAAATCGAAGTGAATGGAAGACATAATAAAACAACAGTTACTCTGTATGTTATCATAGGGTCAAGAGTGGGTAGACTTAATCACTGTATAAAGAAGAGAATAACGGGGAGGTACTGCAGATATCCATGTTATGGAAAAAGCTGGTTGGCAGTTTTCCTTGTGAATGTTATTTCACTTGGAACATATACCATCAGATATAGGATAGGCTTTAGAATAACACAGTGTAGCTGTTGGTGTTATACGATATTTGTTTTGATTGCTAACATTAAGTCCCTAGACAGAGCAAGAATGAAGGTTTCCTTTTTTTTCACTGACTAAATATACCTACGTGGTATGCATTTTTAACTGTCCCTAGGCTTGAGGCTTGGGCATGCTAAAAAACCATATCACATTATTATAATCCTGCTTTTTAAATTTTAAATAGCTCAGTGATGGTGAATCTTTTCGGCACCGAGTGCGTGCGGCATAAAGTTCCAAAAAGGGAGCACTTTGCACGCGTGCACACTCATCTGGGATCAGGAACAGGAGTTGCCCAGGGGGCATGTGTGTGCCAGAAAATGTACTTCTGGTTTCCAGTGCATGCATGCGCGCCGGCTGGCAAGTCTTCAGGTTACTGCCGCGCATGCTCACCCCAGAAAATGGAAGACCAGGTCTTCTGGTTTCCGGCACTGATGCAAGCACAAAGGTCAGCTGATTGTCGCGTGCACATGCGTGCCAGAAACCCAGAAGAGGAACGGGCGATGCCAGGCGAAATGGCTCCCCGTGCCACTTTGGGCACACGTGCCATAGGTTCACCATCACGGATATAGCTAAAAACGGCAAACATACTTAATATTCCTCCCTCCTATTTTTCCCACAATGATCCTATGAGATGGATTGCATTGGGAGAGAGTGACTGTCCCAATATCACCCAACTGGCTTTCACCCCCTAAGGGAGACTAGAAGTGACAGTCTCCTGGTTTCTCAGCCAGAGGCAAACTAGGCTTTCATAAGATGCAGAGAGGTTTACTTGCTATTCGGTCTGTGTGTACTTGGTTACAGACAGATAGACACAGCAATACTCATTATATAGCCTGGTTGTGCAATTTTTGGGGACCTCAGGACTATAGCTGGGGCTCAATATTTAGTATTTTCTCCCTCTAAGAAATTTCTACCCTGCTTTCCAGGATGGAATGAAAACCCAATCCACAAGATCCTAATCTAATTGAAATTTTAGATTGGAGCTAATAGCCAACACTGAACCTGAGTCAATTGCCAAAAATAATGAAAGTTGATATACAATCTCTTTTTTTTTTCCCTTCTCTCTTACCAAAATTCTACATTCTTTATATGAGCCTTAGTTTGCTGCACTTGAAGGCTTTGAATTTATCTTACAGGTCGAAGGTCAATTCAGTGAGCAGGAAAGGACTGGGTTCTTTGCTAAATACAGCTGTTTCAAATTTTTTTGAATAATCGTCTTATTCTTCCACCATCTGGAAATCCTCATAACCCCAATTTATCTAATCTGAAAACAGCCTCCAATAAAGAGCACTATGAAACCATTTAATTTTTTTTAAAATCTTCCTTTACTCCAAAGTGCCAAACCGATGAAAGAATACGTTTATAATATGACACTGAATTTCTTTGAGGTTTTTTAAAACACATTTTATTAAAAATTTTAAAAACAAGAGTAAAAATTAATACAGGGTGTTCTCCCTTAGCAACTGCCTCATTTAGTGATCGTTTGCAGGTATAATGGTGATGAACAAGTACCTTTGCCTCTAATCCTTGCATTTATAACCTTTGCAGCAGTGGTGAAATGTAAAATTGGTTACTACCGGTTCTGTGGGCGTGGCTTGGTGGTGGTGCTGGTAATGTGACTGGGTGGGCGTGGCCAACTTTCTTTTTCTTTTCTTTTTTTTAAACCATTTTTTCCACAGTCTCTTCGGCCGAAGAGGTTGTAGAAAAAATGCTTTTAAAAGCTTCTGACGATCCCAGCTGAGCCGCGCTATCATCAGAGGCTTTTTTTTTATTTTTAAAAGCATTTTTTCGGCCGAAGAGGTTGTAGAAAAAATGCTTTTAAAAATAAAAAAAAGCCTCTGATGATTGCACAGCTCAGCTGGGCATGGGGGGGGGAGATTTTTGCTACCGGTTCTCCGAACAACCTGCCTCCATCGCTACCGGATCGGGCGATCCGGTCTGAACCGGGAGCATTCCACCCCTGCTTTGCAGGTCTATAAAACAAGTGAAAGCTGAAAATCATAAATACACTTAGCAACCACTTTGCTTAATGACCAAGTTGCCAAGGCCAATCGTGGTCATTTAATGAGGACCGCCTCTACAAACTGAAAAGAAAAAGGAAGAAATAGAACTAAAGTACAATAAGAAAAAAATAATACTGTTTTCTCCAAAAGAAGACATCCCCTGATAATAAGCCCAATTGGGCTTCTGAGCGCATGGCAATAAGGCCAAGCGCTTATTTCAGGGTTCAAAAAAATATAAAACAGGGTCTTATTTTCGGGGAAACACGGTAGTTAGAAGAAAAATAGGAAAAAATATAATAATGGCTTCCAGTTTTCTTGAAAGCAGTTAAAAGTACAATTGTAGTTACCTGTTTCTCTAAAGTTACTCTCTTCTTGTGATTTTTATGACTCTCTTCTTTCTATAATCTAACCTATCTTAATCATCAGCACCATAGATTCATTTTCTTCTTTTTTATGCAAAAGGTGCATAAGGGGTTTACAGCAGTAAACATAAATATTGCTCTTTTCTGTAATCAAACAGATCAGATTAATTTCTTTGAGTCCCTGTACTTTGATTAGTTTGCTTTTTTGTGCTACAAAATTTGCACATGGCAACTACTTCAATTCTAATGGAAAAACTAGAGCAGAAGGGAAGGGCAGAAGAGCTCAGAATTTATCACGCTTGGGACTGCAGCCAAGCCGTGCGTGTGACAATGTCTGTGACATCATGGAAACTTGTGGTATCCTGTGTTATAGCAGCAAGAAATGCATACTCTGCTCACACAGTCTTGTTTTCTGAATAGATGTTAAGCTTTTACAGAACTCAAATCAGAATGATATCTTAAACTGTGCTTAATTGCTGTTGTTAAAGCAATAAACAAACTTGGAACTTCAAAGATTCGAAAATACAGTTGCATTATACTTCTGTTCCATTTTTTTCTCTAAACTATTTCCAAGGAGTTTGGTTAGGTCAGCCAAATATGCTAAACTGCGGGCATTCAAATCCAGGGAGGGCCAATCCATGTACAGGAACTGCTTCCTTCTTCGTATGAACTTGCCTCTTCCAATGTGGATGCAGAAAAGAGCTGGGGTGGAGGAGGAGGAAAAAGGAGTCCCTGGCCAATTTCTTTCTAAGTAGGTGAGGAGGTAAACCAGTACGTGCAGCTAGCTAAGTTTGGAGCAGCTCTAGTGCCACACATGGTCATCGAGAGAACAGCTTCTTATACAAATAGCAGCCATTAAGCCCAGCAGAGCAGGTACAAAGGCACCTGGATCACCAAAACCATTTGCTATGCAAACACAAATATATATCTATAGCCACCATGGTGCTGATTTAAGTGAGTTAAAAAGGTGAAATTGCACATGCTCAGAATATTGTTTTTCTTTTCTTTTGTGTTTTGTTTTGCTCTAATTATATCAGGAATGTAGTAGACATGGTTGTAAAACACTGGAGAGCGAAAAGAAAAATTATGTATGCATCCTAACTGAAATAATACCAAAGGCTGTCTAAAACCACTGCCACCTCCTGGTAAGAGCATTAAGTCCAGAGCCTTAATTAAATAGCTTCACACTCCTCTCTCGCCCTCATCCAGTTTTCAAATAAATCTGCTTAATCTTTTTCTCCTTTTCCTTGCAATCTTGCAAGGTAAAATGTTTGAATGTTTAAACATGTTTAAACTATTTTATGTTTCTCTTGTAGAAAGTAGCATTAAGGCAATCAATTACTTGCTTAGGTATTAGTTCTGACAAAGTACTGTAAGCCTCTCTCTTTTTATGTACAGACTGTATTCCCTTTCTATCAATATTACAACAGTGCAACTCCTAATTTGGATTGCTTTCAAGGCTGGCCATTTGGAATACAGGTTGCCTTGTCCATTAATGAGTTTTGGTGAAGAAAAGAATAAAAGAAAACTACGGTTTCTAGACAGGTTGGTTATTATAATGCCCTTGAATTGATGAAGAAGATAGATGATCGTCTATTGTAGTTGCTTGTTATTACAACATATATAATACAATAAGTGTGTTTTATCATATGAAGCTGCTAATACAATGAGCTATTGGGTTCAATTTGTAAGGGAGACTGGCAACTGATTTAGTTTCAAAGTACAGTTGGATCGAGGCAGTTGGAATAAAGCTATATTCCTCTGGAGAGGACAGGGTGACCCCTCTCCCCCCAAATTGTGGGCTAGCCCTGCTTGGGAAAGCACAATCTTGTGCAGAATTAGAGGTGCAATATCTCTGGAATCAGAAGGCCTTTGTGCCCGAAACCCATCATGAATTGTTGTGTCTCTTTGCTTTGATTGAACCAGCCTCCAACGTCAAGGCAGAATCTCAACCACATATCTTCTGAATGAGAAGATATGAGTTGACTTGTATAGCTAAATAACATTGATGTGCCATGCTGATAGATGACTTCCCTTGGTAGCTTCATGTAGATTTAAATACAGATGAGAGAATCAGCTCCTGCATGCCTCACAACAGAGGTTCCCAGATCTCAACCTTTCCGCCCCCCCTCCCCATTGCTAACATTTGTATTGCCCACTCAGGAAAGAGGAAAACTACTATATCACAGTCTTCTTACTCCCCCACCTGCACAGGAAGTCCAAAAGAATACCATGATTGATAGTATTGAAGCCCATTGAGAGATCAAGGAGGAATAGAAGGGTTGCACTTTCCCTAGCCTGATCTGTATCAGAATAACAGAATTGGAAGGGACTTTGGAGACCTTCTAACTTGACCCCCTGCTTGGAGCAGGAAACCCTATACCATTTCAAACAAATGGCTGTCCCATATCTTCTTAAAAACTTCCAGTGATGGAGACCTCACAATTTCTGATCTTAACAAGGCAACAAAAACAATAAATGAGAGTCTCTCACCTAGGTGACAGATAGTCCATTTCCTCCATAGGTGCTACAACTGAAGGCTTTACAACTAAGGTACTACCCTCTCAACAACCTTCCCCTGAAAAGGAAAGTGGAAGATCAACTTTATTGAAAGTTGCCATCTTGAATAAATGAGGACCAGAACATTAAACCACCATTAAAGAAGCATTCACCAATCACTTTCACCAACTAAGGATAGGAACTCTGCTTACAGATCTGGTAGGGTGGGTAGAGATGCTCAGACACTTCCTGAAAATCCAAAAGTTGAAAGGGGCTGCTGTCTAAGGGGAATAGCACCATGTCCTGAGAAGGCAATAAAAATAAGGAGCATAGGAGAAGTTGGAGTGTATATTTGGTGACACATTACATAAATATACCATGAATTCTTATGGATAAGCTGACTCTCACATTTTTAACCAAAATACCATGCAAATTGTGCTACTCCATTATCCATGGGTGGTGCATTTTGCATAGTATTTGAGTTAAAAATTTGAGAGTTGGCTTGTCTGCAGATGGACTTGTACATAAGTATATACGGTATATTTCCAAACTATTTCTAGTTTGCTTCTGGGCAGCTGTAAACAGGAACATACTTGTTATATAAATCAGAATTTGTAATGGATATGATTAAGTTTACAGATAATTACTGTGGTAGTGAGTTCTTAGAAGATTTGGATAACCCTCTTTTTATTTGTCCGCTGGTGAGTTTTTGTCTATGGGATTATTTTTATTATTTCATTTATTTTAGTTAATTAAGCTAATCTATAATTACCTTGTATCTTAAAAATATTTTACAAATTAATTTTAATATGCCTAATATGGAAGTTAAACTTTAAAAACAATTGTCATATTTACAAAAAGTCAATTGACTTTTTTCTCTGATAATATAAATCATAATGTGCTGAAAAGGAAATGCCAGCAGTATTAAAAATGCTTGGAATGTAGTTTTTATTTTATTTATACAGTATTTGCAACATGGGACATACTTCTAAGGTTCCATTAGAAAGCATGGTCAGTGAATGGTCCAATCAAAAATACATTTCACTAGAATGGTGTCAGCACTGTAGGGTAGAGTAGATTAAAAGTGCCATATAGGTCTAGAGCTAATTTCATTAGATCAACTATACAGGTAGTCCTCGACTTACAACCATAATTGAGCCCAAAATTTATGTTGCTAACCAAGACAGTTGTTCAAAGAGAACTTTGCCCCATTTTACGATCTTTGTTGCCACAATTGTTAAACGAATCACTGCAGTTGTTAAGTTAGTAACCCAGCTGTTAAATGAATCTGGCTTCCCCATTGGCTTTGCTTGTTGGAAGTTCTCAAAATATGATCACATGACCCCCGGGACACTGCAACCGTCATAAATATGATCCAGTTGCCAAGCATTTGAATTCTGATCACGTGACCATAGGGATGATGCAATGGTTGTAAGCGTGAAAAGGGTCATAAGTCAGTGTTTTTAGTGCCGTTGTAACTTTGAATGGTCACTAAATGAACTGTTGTAAGTTGAGGACTACCTGTAATAACAGATTGGCAAGTCTGAATGGACTTCCCCTCCTTCCCTTTATCTTTATGTGAATTGTGGCTTGTCTGAGGTATTTTCTCAAGTTAGTTTCTTGGAACAGACTTAAGTCACACTTATCTCATCATTGTCTTGGTAGTGGCTCTTTGTTCTGTCCTTCAAGGTCCTAATTTGTGTACTCCAAGGAAGTTACTGCTCCAAAAAAAGATTGGCAATCCTCTGGTATAGGTCATTAAATCCAAACCTGCTCAGTGCTGGAATTAAGGACCCCAAAATCTGACAGTTTAAAAGTTAAAGCAGGGGTCCCCAACCCCTGGTCCGTGGATCGGCACTGGGCAGCAGCGGCATGCCAGAAACCAGGCCACGCAAACAAGCAAAGCTCCATCTATAGGATGGAAGCAGTACACAAAACCATGCCCCTTCCGGTTCACGGAAAAAACCTCTCTCCACGGAACCAGTCCCTGATGCCCAAAGGGTTGGTGGGCACTGAGTTAACGGAAAGAGAAAAAGAAAAGAAAAAGGATGGGATAGGAGAACAAAAAAGAGACAAGAAAAATTGTGATGCAGGTTTCTTGTGAAAACCGCATTAGGCGACTAGTTTACATCGGCGTTAATGCCATCCTCAGCATCCCTGTTTTGTGATATAGTCGGAAAGCACAGAAGCGAAATAATCTTTGTGAGGATTCTGCTATTTTAAAAGACTTTTGGGACCTCTCTGATTCCAGGGCATCAGCTGCGTTCAAGAATTGAGTTGATAAATTTCTATGGTATTGTACGGTTTATTTGAAATGTCAGTTAAAATAATAATAAAAATGCTGGAACTCTGTAAGATTCATAGGCAGTTTGATTCCCTGTTTGCAAAATCTACACCATGATTTTGAACTTCAGTGCCTGCTCTTAAGAAGCACTAAGATTTTTGATGTGTTTGTGTGTGTGTGCGCATATGCGTGCATATACTGTGTATGTGTATGTGAAAGAGAGAACACTTGATTTTCTTTCTCATTTACATAATAGGTTTGAACCAAGGGTATTTTTATTATTACAGGATCTGCAGAAGCTCAGTAAAACAGTGATTGAATTTATTTGTTGTTAGGATTTGGAATTTAATAAACAATTGGAATCACCAATAATGCCACCTCAATGGTCCTTAAAAATGTTACTCTGGAATTGATGGGCTTTAAACTAAAATTGATTCATCTAAAAATGCATTTTATAACTACAGAGAATGTTATTTAAGGATATCGTTTCCTTGGTTGGAGATAGAAAATAAAAATTGAGGAATCACTGAAATATGTGATCTGTCTTGTCAGTTGTTGGCATCTTTTTGGAAAAGCATTTCGGTATACATAAAGATTTATGTGGAACTCTCTAAAAGTTGAAGATGTTAATATGATACTGAATTATACCCCAAAATTTTGGAACCTTTGAGCAATTATAGGGCTGGGGAGGAGGGCCATTGCTGAAAGAATTTTATTCTGGGATATCGGAAACATCTTATTGTTCCAGCTATTAAGGAGCTGCTTTTGAAAAACGTATATTTATTTTAGAAAAGGGAATATTTTTAACTAATTGAAAATTAAGCAATAATGTTTTTTGGAACAGATTTTATGATATTTTAAAACAATAGTTTAGATTTTAGGTAATTTTTAAAATTCTTTGATGTCAGAATATTAATATCTGTCTGTCTGTCTGTCTGTCTGTCTATCATCTGTCTGTCTTCTGTCTGTCTGTCTGTCTATCTCTATCTATCTAATCTATCCATCCATCCATCCATCTAGCCAGCCACCCAGCCACCCACCCATCTATGTGTGTGTGTCTGTCTGAGTACTTTTTAAATTCTTGAATTTTATACTTTCTCTATGCTGCCCATCTCATACAAAGCAATTCTGGGTGATGACTCTTTACCATTTTGTTTCAAGTGTTTATTTTTTGCATTTTTTAAAAACAACACAGTAAATTTGGAAAGAAAAAAAAATAGAATTTTGAGGTCAGTAAGTTTGAGGACTATCGAGGATCGTATTCAAAGTGTTTTGAAAGATTTGGGAATATAAATGGTGGTATGGAATTCTGCAAATTGGGCAAAAAATCATAAATTTAAGGGCGGTTCACAGAAAAGATTCAGGAAAAATTGAATATATGGTTACAGATACCTTGAATATCTAAAAAAAATTATTCCACAATTGAATTCATTTCCAATCACATATAGTATAAATTTCATGTATTTATTATGTATTACACAAAATGTAATATATCATATAATATATTAAGAGCTGTGATGGTGCAGTGGTTAGAATGCAGTGGCCAATTCTGCTGACTGCTAGCAGTTCGATTCTTAACCAGCTCAAGGTTGACTCAGCCTTCTATCCTTCCAAAGTTGGTAAAATTAGATTATTGGGGGCAATATGCTGACTCTCTAAACCGCTTAAAGAGGGCTGTAAAGTACTGTGAAGCGGTATATAAGTCTAAGTGCTATTGCTGTTGCTATGTACTACTGAGACGCAAGGCAGTTTACTCTCCTCCAAAAAGGGAAGCATAATTAGCTAAATAATTGCACTTTTATATAGTTTGGCATTCAATAATTCTGTTTCCACTTTCTGTTGTAGATTCTTAAGCAGATTCAATGGGATAAACTTGTTTGAATAACTATCCTTCTGGATAAGCATTGATAGGTTTGTGCCCTGCTTTGCATGGCAGTTAATGTTGTGCTCATATTCATTCTTACTTAGGAGTAAGCAGTCTCATTAAACTACATAGCAGAACTAAGTGCCATTGGCTTGGAAGTCTATCTGAAAATTAGTCACAGCTCCAAAGTTCAGTTCTCCTTCCCAGTGTTCTCTTCAGCAAAAGTAAGTCAGTCAAAAAATAGAGTGACATTTAGAATAGATTCAAGTGCCTTACCTCCGAGTACAGGTAGTCCTCGATTTACGACCATAATTGAGCCCAGAATTTTTGTTGCTAAGGGAGGCAGTTGTTAAGTGAATTTTGCTGCATTTTACGACATTGCCTGCCCCAGTTGTTAAGTGAATCACTGCAATTATTAAGTTAGTAACATAGTTGTTAAGTGAATCCCCCATTGACTTTGCTTGACAGAAGGTCTCTAATAAATATGAATCAATTGCCAAGTGTCTGAATTTGATCACGGGACTATGGGCATGATGCAGAATGGTGCGATGGCCTAGAGGTGGAGCTCTCACCTCACAATCAGGAGGCTGCGAGTTCGATCCTTGGTAGAGGCAGATATTTCTCTCTCTGGGCACGATGAGAATATATCTGCTGAATATAACTCTGCATTGGCGACAGTAAACACTCTGCTCCATTCAGTTGCCCAGACTCCATCCAGGGAGGGATTATGGGGTCATTAAAAGAAGATGATGATGATGATGACTATGGGAATGATGCAACAGTTGTAAGTGTGAAAAACCTTCATAAGTCACTTTTTTCAGTGCTGTTTTAACTTCGAACAGTCACTAAACAAACTGTTGTAAGTCTAGGACTACCTGTAATTATAGGAATTCAACAATGGGCTACAATAAGCTATTTGAATGGAGGATCTGCTATCTTCCTTCTAGAATCCTATATTAGAAGGAAAATATGTGATAAAAAGGTACACTATTACACCAGATGGCAATTCTTCCCTGCATCCAACAATGGCTGTGTGCCGGGAGAATTTTTATTCATTGTATCTACTAATAAAGACTTCTGGTAGGCATTGTGGTGTATGTGCACGTTTCTCATTTTTATCCCATGCTTATTTTCATCTATGGAAATAATGGTGCTATTGTTTTTCATCATTTTGCAAATAGTATCTTTCAAGGTGGATTTGCATAATTGGATGCAAAATGTGCTAAAGTGTCAGATTGCCAATTAAAGTTTGCTGGATTGTCAATTACATTTACAACCACGGAAAACAAAAATATGATATAGTAGAAGGATGCATTCTGTTTTCTTACTCACCTCAGTAATTTTCTTCTTTCCTTTTTTTGAAAGTGCTTGCTGCAGTTATCTTTGTTTAAAGGAAGTGGCTACAGTAAAATAAAAGTCCAACTTTCTGCAGATACCCTAAAAGATATTTTATCTGTCATTTTTCCCAAGTGGAAAAAATGATGGTTTCTGTTTTCTTGATAGTATTATGCTAGTTTTACTCCTTGCAATATACAAGAAGCAAGAAGTGAAATAATTTTGTAGCTATTAATTATGGACAAAATGGAAAATAGCATGTGGAATCTACTGTTGGCTGTATCCAACAATAATTAATGAAGCTCAGTTAATTCAGTGTTTCTCAACTTTGGCAACTTTAAGAGGTGTGAACTTTCATTCCCAGAATTCCCCAGCCAGCCATAGTGGGTGGAGAATTCTGGGAGTTGGAAGTTCACCTCTTAACATTGCTAAGATTGAGAAACACTGAGTTAATTCAAACAGAAATCTAGAGACCCTTAAATTCATATTCTGTTATTTTCATACATGGAAAACCGATGATCCTTTCTGAAGTAGGCCTTTTCAAATTATTTTAATACTGTTTCCCTCCATTAAAATGTCATGTCTTTTATAAAGCACTTTTTATGGCTCTCTTTTTTTCTTAATTAGTCTGTAATCAAGCTTGCCTCATTCAAGATTTAATTGTAGACAAAGACCAATCTTGTATTCATGAATAGAACCTGATTTGATGGATATGTTTTGTAATGTAGCTATTTGGATTTCTTGGTTTTTTTCTTTGAAAAAGAAAATTCTTTCTCTGAAAACATTTCACTTCTCATCCAAGAAGCTTCTTCAGTTCTAGTATTCAGAACTAGTATTCAGAACTGAAGAAGCTCTTGGATGAGAAGTGAAACATTTCAAAAAAAAAAAAAAGGAAGTCCAGTTACATTTTGGAAAAACACCTCTGGGACAACGATAACTGGATGGCTGAGAATCTCTACAAAAATCTGGAAAATAAAATAACATCAGTGACACCTGGAAAGCCACTGGAGGAAGATAACTGTGAGCTCACCTGAGTACAGGTGCACTATTTTATTAACTACTTGCAGTGATAAGAGCAGCAAAACATGCTTATTTTCCCACTCTTATTGTGTCTGCAGCCAAGTTGTTTATTATTTATTACCTGTTTTGAATTTATTAGCTGCCCAGAATTGGAGTTTGGGCAGCATACAAAGACAACAATAATAAATACAGTTCAGATGACTTGGTCCATTCTAAGTGGAGTAGCCCTTAAAGCAGCGGTGTCAAACTTGCGTCATCATGGTGGCATCATGTGATTATTGGGACCCTTTTTCCCTTCACTAAACTGGGTGGGGATGGAGCCAGCACGTGGTGCATCCGGCCTGCGGGCCGCAAGTGTGATACCCCTGCCTTAGAGGGATTTTTCTAGACCTTTGTTGGATGAAGTTGCTCAGTTTTGGCTGTGCAGTCCCATGGACGTGACTGAGACATTATACTCTTCATAGTTAGGAAGAGATTTCTTTGGAACAAAAAACCAGGGTCCTTGGAGCTGTGAGGTTAATTTCCTGTGCTCCCATCTGTCTGGTCAGGACCTCCCAGGCCATATGGTTGATCTATGTGGTGGTGAATGCTTTTTCAAAGGGAGAATATGGTTCTTCCTGCTTTGAAAGAAGCATTGGTTTGCCCTCTCTTTAAGCACCATCACTGGATCCAACAGACTTGAGTAATTTTGACCAGGGGTATCCAATCTTGGCTAATTTATGATTTGTAGACTCCAAGTCCCAGAATTCTCCAGACAGCATGACCTAGACCAGGGGTATCAAAGTCTTGATTTTATTGAGGACCGCATTCCGGGTTGTGTTTGACCTCAGGGGACTGAGGTGGGCATGGCCAGGTTAGGCATGGTCAGTTTAACATCACTTGTGTCAGGGGCGCCTGTGGTGGCCCGAGCTCTCTGCCAGAGAAAACGGGATCCTGAGCTCCATTTTCACCTGCAACGGCCTCCTGCAACCCTCTGCCAGCGAAAACAGAGCTCGGGAGGGCCGCCTGCAGCCCTCCCTAGCTCCATTTTTGCTGGCAGAGGCACCGTGGGTCAGTCCTTTACTGTTTCCAGGGTGGCCCCACAGGCCAGATCTAAGCATCCCGCAGGCCGGATCTGGTCCCTGGGCCTTGAGTTTGACACCCTGATCTAGACAGACATTCTTAAACTTTTGGTGTCTTGGATTCCTTGGAGAATCTGGTAAAACCTGTGAACCCCCTCTCAAAATAATGAATTTTAATCTGTAAAGTAGAATACACATAGATTGTATTACAAAGGAAAACCATTATACTCAAATTCAATTATAGAAATATTTTTTAAAAAAACAGATGGGCCTCTTTATTAATCCATTAAATCATTAGCAATACAATACTCTTTATAATACTCAATTGTAGTGAGACCTGCAAAACATAATATTTTTAGAATCTAGAGGTCATAATTTACCTTTTTGTGGTCTACATTCACTATTAAATGAAAACTATATTTCAACTAAGAGATTAATGAGAATTGTATTCTTTCCCATCCACATTTAGAGACATCCTGAAATATACCTGTAGATCCAGGTTAAGAATCCCTAATCTAGACCCTTTAAGTTTTAGGCTGAGTTGTAGCACCAAGGCAGCAACGATTGCATTTATGGATGCCTTCTGGTGAACGTGAAACAGGGTAGTGTCCCCATGCTATCTAATTGCTCAGTGGCTTTCAGTGCTATTGACTTTGTTATTCTTCTCAGCCAGCTTTAGTGATTGGAACAGGGGCATTATTTTGCAGTGGTTCTCCATTCTCTTCTGGGGCTAGTTCCAATCAGTATGGGAGAGGTCATGCTCTAGGCCCCTGCATTGAGGGACCCTAGAACGTGATTCTCACTATTTCTCTGTAACATCTACATGAAACTGCCAAGTGAAGTCACCTATCAATATACTGATAGAGTATGTAGATTAGGAATGTCAAACTCAAGGCCCATGGGCCGGATCAGGCCCATAGGGTGCTTAGATCTGGCCTGTGGGGCCACTCTGGAAACAGCAAAAGACCAGCCTGTAGTGCCTCTGCCAACAAAAACACGGCCCTCCTGAACTCCATTTTCATTGGCAGAGAGTTGCAGGAGGCCATTGCAGCTGAAAACAGAGCTTAGGGGCCTGTTTTCTCTGGCAGAGCGCTCCGGCCACCACAAGCACCCCCCAACACAAGTGACATTGATTTGGCCATGTCCCCCCCAAGGTCAAACACAACCCTGATGCAGCCCTCAATGAAATCGAGTTTGACACCTCTGATATAGACTTTTGGTCACTTTACATTTATTTTTTATTTTAGCACATGTGCCATTGTACATTGTGAAGTTGTGATATATTTTAAAAGGATGCTGACTTTTGCTACAAAGCTGTATGAATAAAAAAGTAGTCTCAGCATTAGTTGATTGTGTTAATTGCTAATGAAACTACCGTTGTGTGTCTTGTACTATAAAAACTTCTATTCCGTGGATTCATCGGTATTTTATATTGACCTAACCCTCTATCCAGCATGAACTGGATAGCAAAATATTTGTTGGATCCTTGCTTTTAGTACATTAGCTAGTACAGGAAAAAACAATATGGAACATCAACAATTTTGTTTTTAAAGGAAGAGTAGTGATTATGTCATTAGTGAGAGCTTTCCTTTTTTGAGTGTTTATTTAATTAACAATTTTGTATACATATAATAACTTTGGGATCTGGTTTTAGGATTGCATCATATCCTTTAATTCTGGCTTAGAGTACTATTCTGCTTAACTGGACCTCTGGATATTTTTTGCTTCAGGGATTAATGGTAGAAAAAGTGTTATTTTAAGCACATAAAGGTTAGTTTGTTGGCAGAAAAATGTGTCATTCCTATAAATAAGTAAACAGCCTCAGAAAAAATAAACACAGCCTGGCTGACCATAGTAACATTTCAACTTTCATATTGGGCAAGCATATTAATTACATCAATTCAAATTTTGTACATTTTATGAGTTGGCCTAGTGAAAATATTGTCCTGGTGCTGATTATAATATTTCAGGGACTGAGTGATGAACCCATTTCCATGACTTTATATAAAGATTGTTGTGTGGGATTTTCTGCCCTTCTGGAGGATGACAACCCCAAAACTAGGTGCTCCTAGGGGGGGTCACACTTGGTGAGGGTCAGAAGAGGAGAGAAACTAAATGCATGTGCCAGGGAGTGAGAGGAGGGAGAGCTTTGCAGCTGTGAAAAAAGCCAACCCACCAATGAAAAGGAACTCAAAATCAAATGCAGAGAAATACAGTTGCAAACACTTCTGGGAAAATTGAAATGGAAAAATATTTAAGAGAAGAAAAGCAAAGGGGCAAATTAAATGGGTTTCAGAACAAGCTTTCACAATAGCTGAGGAAAGATGGAAGACGAAAGTTTTGGTCAGCAAGAAGGACATACAACAATTAAATGCAGATTTCGATGTCAAGCAAGAAAGGAAAATGAATTACCGTGTTTTTCGGAGTATAAAACGCACCTTTTCCCCCCAAAAAAGACGGTGAAAATCTGGGTGCGTCTTATACTCCAAATGTAGCTCTGCCCAGCTTCTCAAATGAGGTTTCAGAGGCTGAAAAAAGCATCAGAAACGAAGCTTCAGAAAAAAGCCCCCAAACAGAGTTTCAGAGGCTTTTTATCTGAAGCTCTGTTTCAGAGGCTTTCAGAGGCAGAAAAGAAAGTTTTTTCAGAAACAGAGTTTCAGAAGTTTCAGAGGCAGAAAAAAAAGCAAGGCACAGAGCTCACAACCAAGGAACCTGTTGCTAAAATTCACCTCTGGGAACAGCTGATTGGGAGTATTCCGGGAGGCCGATCCACCTGCCAATCAGCTTTTTTCTTATTTTCCTCCCCAAAAACTAAGGTGCGTCTTATACTCCGGTGCGTCTTATACTCCGAAAAATATGGTAGATCTCAAGCAGAAATATGATGAGAAAAGGAAATAGGGAAATCGTTTTAAAGACAATCAAAGTAATTAGGTCAAAAATAGTAATTAAGGTAGGAACAGTAGGCATATTATAGTAGGTTGCCAAAATACCAATGACCACTATGTGATTCTTTAGCAATTCTCTAAATTTTTAAAGCCCAGATAAGGTCAAGGAATAAAGAATACAAAACAGTAATCAAAGAGAGCTGAAAGAGGCAAATATGGTTAAAGAAAAGTGAAATGACTGTACTGACATCCTTTGCAAATTGGATTATAGAATAACAGAAAGAGTTGTAGGGATTACACATAGTTCTCGACAATTCGTTTAGTGACTATTCAAAATTCCAATAGCATTGAAAAAAGTTACTTATGACTGCTTTTCACACTTAAGACTATTGCAGCATCCCCATAGTTATGTGATCAAAATTCAGATGCTTGGGAACTGACTTATATTTATGACTGTTGCGATGTCCTGGGGTCATGAAAACACCTTTTGCAAACTTCTGATGAGAAGTCAATGAGGAAGCCAGATTCACTTAACAAGCTTGTTACTCACTTAACAACTACAATGACTCACTTAACTAGTATGACAAGAAAAGTCATAAAATGGGACAAAATTCACTTAACAACTGTTTCACTTGGCCACAGAAATTTTGGGCTCAATTGTCATAAATCGAGGACTACCTGTATATTACTCAACACTCTACATGGAAGTGAGGTGCAAAAGCAAATAGACCAGCTGTCAAATGGAAAAGCATTGGGTGCTGATCAGATACCTTTGGGCTGTTTAAGGGTACAGGAGAAGAGGCAGTTAAAGTGATAATGGTTATATGTCAACAAGCATGGAACAAGACTGCTAGAGATTGTAAAATCGGTGCATTTCCTTATATTTAAAAAAAGAGGCAAGAGAAAATGCAAAATGCCATTGGATTGATTTCTCACAAAAGCAAAGGGTTATTTAAGTTCTTATAGACAGAGAAATTCATACAGGTTTCAGAAAGGCAAATGGGTATAAGATCAGATGGGTATAAGATGCATAGTGAAGAGGGTAAGAGGGGAAAAAAATATTTAGTCTTTTCATTGTCATCTGATGGCCATTCCCATGGGAGTCCAGAGGAGGTGTCCCAAATTAAGAGTTGATTATTTTTTGGGGAATCTATTGAATGAACAAGAACATACTATAAGAACTTAATATAGAGAAATAATGTAGCTCATAGTGGGGAAGCAAGTGAAACAAACTTAGATATTGTTCTGATATAACAGGGCTGTCAAACTTGCAGCCCACAGGCCCGATGTGTCACACGCTGGTCACGCTTATGCCCGGTTTAGTGAAAGGGAAAAAAGTCTCAATATGTCATGTGATGATGCTGTGATGACATGAGTTTGACATCCCTGTGATATACAATGTAAAGACTATAAGAAAGGCAAGATAGAAGAAATGACAGCTAAAATCAGAATCAGCTTCAGCACTTACCATTTGAGATATGTATAGACCAGTGGTGTGATTCAAAAATTTGGTGGGCGTGGCATGGCTTGGTGGGCGTGGCAGGGAAAGGATACTGTAAAATCTCCATTCCCACCCCACTCCAGGGGAAAGTTACTGCAAAATCCCCATTTCTTCCTGATCAGCTGGGACTCGGGAGGCAGAGAACAGGGCCAGTCGGAACTGGTATTTACCGATTCTCCGAACTACTCAAAATTTCCGCTACCAGTTCTCCAGAACTGGTCAGAACCTGCTGAATACCACCTTTGGTGTAGACTACTTAGCTAAAGAAGACTTAGAAAAGTTCATTATGGGAGCAAAATAGAAAATAGAGAATCCAATTAATGTTAAATGCCAAAAATACAATGTTAGCTTGCATGTTTAATACATTTATAATTTAGGGCAAAAAAGTAAAAATAGTAGATAGATTTGGGGGTGGGGGCTAAAGAATAGCTAAAAATGGACAATGGCCTCAAGAGATTAAATCTAAGAAGGAATGAAGTAATAGATGTAGAAAAGATGTGACAGATGTCTTGTGACAACAACATTCAGAATAAGCACAGTGGTCTTTCCACTGGTAATGTATGCCTGTGAAAGTTCAATCCTGAGAAAGATCAAGGAATCTTATAGAGGTGGATACGTTTTCTAAGAGTACCAAGAATGCAAAAAAAAAAAAAAAGTCATTTTGTCATGAACTACATAAAGGCTGACATCACCTTTGTGGAAATACTCACATTCATCAGACATATGATGCCAGTGGATGATGTAGTCAAAGAAATTATTGTGCTTGGCAAAGTTAAAGGAAATAGAAGAAGGGGAAGGCGATGCGTAAAATGGAATCAAAGAGATTACTGTGATGTCCTTGGAGGATGTTATTTCTGGAAACAGGTTGAGATGGTAAGCTTTTCTCTCGGCAGTCACCATGAATTAAATTCTACTTGATGACATCTAACAGACCCTTTATATGTTAAATAGAAAGCAAAATATCTTAATAAAAAGATAATGAATTTAGGAGTTCCAGCCAAGGTGGAGAAAGACTGAGCATCACTTTGGTGATGTCTCCCTTCTTAAGCTGTTGAAAACTATAATTGGACTGCTTATTTCCTTTCTCCTGCTCCTGCCCCCTCCATCTCATGATAGAACGACACCATCTCAACTGGAAATGGAAAAATCCATAACAGCTGCAGTAAAGGACCATACTTTTCTGTTTCCAAGAGCCCAGCTCCAATAGAAAATACAGCGGATTCTGTTGTTAGCCTAATTGTATATAAAATTGGAGGTGTGTGTTGTGCAGTTCTTGATTGCAATATATAATCAAATCAAGAGAAGGGAAACTAATTTTGGTTCATTTACACTCCATAAGTAGAAGGCTCATAATATTTTTTTTTAAAGTTGGTTAAAGTTGAATTTTGTGTAAAGGAAAACTAAAAACGTTTAGGAAAATAATGCATATATCTCCTGAAAAAATGAAAAAAGAAAAAAGACTTAATTTTAAAGGGGATGCCAGTATGTCAAGAGAAACTGGCACAGATTCAAGATAAGAGCTGGTAGAAAAAAATTAGTTTTAAATTTTTCATAAATAAAGAATGAGCATCCTCTAGTGGCTCTGAACGGTAAATGTTTTAGGGAGTTTTCTCGCTTTGATCCTGTAAGTCCCTTGCTTCGGGATAGAAACGTTTTAGGGAGCTATTTAATGTGAAAGATTGTGTTGAAATGAAATGCAACACATAATGTTCCATTAAGGTTCCAATCTTGATGTAGACTGAATCCAGCAACAGTGGAATTTCTTGAAGTTCTATATGTGAAAATATTGTAAACTCTTCCGACAAACAACCTCTTTGGAATTTGTTGGGAAATTAATCTTCTTTCCTGAATTGCCTTCCAAGATAGTAAAAACCATGATAAATGAAATCATGTTTAGTTACAGGCAGAAATAAAGACTTATTTTTTTCTAGCCTGAAATTTTTGGAATGATCATGCTATAATTACAGGTAGTCTTCAATTTACGACCACAATTGAGCCCAAAATTTATGTTGTACATGAGAAATTTGTTGTGACTTTTGCCCCATTTTACGACCTTTTTTGCTAAGTGAATCACTGCAGTTGTTAAATTAGTAATATGGTTGTTGAATCTGACTTCTCCATTGACTTTACTTGTCAGAAGATCGCAAAAGGGGATCACATGACTCTGGAACAGTGAAACTGTCATAAATATGTCAGTTGCCAAGCATCTGAATTTTGATCATGTGACCATGGGGATGCTACAATGGTTGTAAGTGTGAAATGGTCATAAATCACTTTTTTCAGTGCAGTTGTAACTTCAAACGGTCACTAAACAAATTTCTAAACTGAGGAATATATATATATATATATATATATATATATATATATATATATATATATATATATATATATATATATACATACATATATATACACACACACACACACATAATGAACTGAAGTTGGACTACAAAAGCAATCCTCACAATTATGTAAATGTCAAGAGGATTTTTTAATATATATTTAGGTTTGCAGTAGATCATTTATTTTAGATTTAATTTTGCAGTTGGAACTGTTTTTAGCTTAGGGCAATTATGGCTAATCTTTTCTGGACTGAGTGCCCAAAACACAAGCGTGCCCGAACCCCCAAAATGCAATGTGTGTGCGATCCCCATGCATGTGCCCCGTCCCCCATGTGTGCATGCCCCCTGCGCATGTGTGCGTGGCCCCCCGTACACTCCCCACGCATGTGTGGGTGGCCCACACATGCGTGGGCAGCACCTGCCCCACCGCACATGCACAGGAGAGACCCGAAGACCAGCTGGCCGGCGGGAGGCACATGTGCAGCGGTGCTGAACTGGGGCAACAGCTTGTGTGCCCACAGAGAGGGCGCTGCGTGCTACCTCTGGCACGCGTGACATGAGTTCGCCATCACGGGCTTAGAGGGATAGAGTGGGTAAGTCTGCAATTTAGGTATGTCTCATCAGGAGTCCTTTCAGAAATAGGGATTTTCTCCCTTTTTTCTTTCTATTTTTTTCCCACCTTTTTTTCTTAAAGCATTGGTTTTTCTTTTTTTCAATTTTTTCTCTTAATTTCTCTTTTTTTGTGACTAAGGATTTTGGTATGTTCATTTTTAACTTACTTTTACTGCATATCTTTTCATTTTTATTTTACAATAAAAAGAGTAAGTTTTAATTCCTTTGACAATTTTTAATTTTGTATGGCCTTAATCAAGAATCATGTTGAGTTTTCTCTATACATAATTATAAGTTTAATTTTTCTGTTTGGTTGGTTTTGCATCATGCAGTGTTAGAAGATAGAGATGTGTATTCAAGAGAAGGCAGTTGTTGTTTTTTACAAACTGAGTACACAGAAACGTGAAGTAACTTTTCTGCAAAAAACTTATTTTGTTTCTGATGAAAAATCTTTCCATGCAAAAAAATTGGGATTGCCAAGATTTGTAACTGTGGCAATTCAAAATTGGTTACAGGAGTTTTACATTAATTAAGACTTCTCATTTTACAACTGAACAATACACTTCAAACCTTGGACGCCATTATATAATTTTAGTTGAACAGTGAGAGTCAGAACACTGTAATTGATTTTTATGGGCCAATCACAGACAAACTAATTATTCTACATAGAGGTTTTGCTAATCTTTCTGTTTACAGGAAGACCATATAATGCTGACGGGATTTTAATTTAGCATGGGACTTAATTGGAACAAGTTTCTAAGAAAACTAAGCCACAAAGCTGGAGCATTATTAATATTTATACAAAGAATTTTATTTAGTTGACGTGGAAATAATTAAATATAATTTAGGAATAATATGTTTTTTTTTAAATTCGTCATGGTGCAATGTTTGATTACCTTGTATTGTCTTGATCCATAGTAATCCGGTAAAGAACCAAATTAGAGAACCAAATTTGTTGAGGGCTCCACCCTCTGAAACAGTATATTCTCCTCCCAAATTAGAATAACAGAGTTAGAAGGGACCTTGGAGATCTTCTAGTCCAACCCCCTGCTCAGGCAGAAAATTCTACATACCATTTTGGACAGATGATAATCGCCCTCTCTCCTAAATGATAATCTCCCTCTCAAAAAGCCCCTAAATCCTAGCTTTGGTGCTAGGTCTGGAGTTAATTGTTTTTTTTGGGCGGGGAGGGGGCGCAGGTGGCTATTGTGGTTTGTTATCATTGTTGTTTTTAGTCTGGTATGCTTTTTTCATTTTGTTTGTTTTTAGTTTTCAGCTTAATATTATATTTTATAAACTGCATAGAGTTCACTATTGTTCAGTTGTAGAGATATCTGTTCTACAGATTTTTTTTTAATACAATAAAGTTTCCAAGGATTTCTCAAACTCATTCAAATGATTTAGCCACATCTTTATTGCAGGGAATATTTGATTTATGAAATTCAGAAAGGCTCAGAGTTGCTGTAGAATACTGTAAAAATATGAAAAAGATTGATAACTATGTTGTTGGAGTTATATAATTAGTCTTTTGAAAAAAAAGGGACCTTTCTCATTTTCTGAGACCCATATAATAATCGAATCAACATAGATTTGCAGGGCTTAATGACCACAATTTTGGTTAAGGTGGGCAGTCGTTAAGCAGGTTACAGCCTGACTCAATTTTACATCTGTTTTTTATGATGGTTGTAAAGCAAATCACCATGGTTGCTAACTGAATCACATGGTTGTTAAGCAAATCCACCATATCTAAAGGGCATTTTTGTCATTTTCTACTGGAACATGGCCAAAAAAAGGTTATAAATCACAAATGAAGACCGGACACTGCAACATTTAAGCTGGTTGCCAAGTGCCCAAAATGTAGTTACATGATCTCGGGGGTGCTCGAATGTTTACAGTGGCTGGATGTGCTTTATAGGACATAAAGCATCCTTTCCAAGGCTGTTGTAACTTTAAGTGGCTATTTATCCAATGGTTCCCTTCCTGTTGACAGTAGTAACAAGTTTTAACTAGATGCTCTTCTAGAAAGTTTGGAAGTAAATTAACAGTATCAAATGAACTCCACCCAAGATGGAGACCTGCCTTCATCATGGCAAGACTGTCCTAATCGAAGTTTCAAACTTATCAAGCTAATGGACATTTTATAGCAGTCTTATACCATACTGTTTCTTCCTCCATACACATATTTAAGCCTTATACTTTATGGATGCCGTGTTCTTGGAACAAAGTTTTTTCTTATTTTAATTTAGTGGATGTGGGTTATTCCTAGTCAGCTCGTGCTAATATTTAATTTATTTATTACACTACTTGCATTATTCATTACTTGCATTAAGTACCACCTTTTTTATATCATTCATCTTGCAAACAGCCTGAGGTGGAGAGTGAGTTTATTTTCCCGCACTTTTTATCTGCGAGGTATTCCTGTTAGGCTGAGAATCAGTTGATTTAGCTGAGATTATTTGCTCACATACCGGCTTCATTTTGTCAGCTACCCTGGCAGAGTTCCTTCTGGATATACAAAGACACAACCACAGCAGACATGCCAGAACATCTCTGAAAGGGCTGGAAATGGTTGCACCAAGCCTTAAAGCAGCTGCTCCACACCCTAGCTCAGTGATGGCTAACCTTTTTGCCGTCGCGTGCCAAAAGCAGGGGGAGCATGGGGGGGTCGCACAAACGTGTGCCCACACCCATAATTCAATGTTCCCTGCCCCCCCACGCATGCGCAAATGACCCCTTCACACACACTCCCCCTGTTTTTGGCACATGATGGCACAGTGGGCCCTCCAGAGGCCGGAAACGGCCCATTTGCTGACTTCTGGTGGGACCGGAAGGCCCGAAAACCAGCTGGTCGGTGCACGCATGTGCACTGGAGCTGAGCTAGAGCAATGCTTGCGTGCCCACTATTATGGCTCGGCGTGCCACCTGTGGCACGTGTGCCATAGGTTCGCCATCACAGCCCTAGCTCCATGGAGCTCAGAGCTTAGTCCAGAGAATGATCAGCATAAGCCTATTCTCATCTACAGGTAGTCCTCAACTTACACAATTGGAATCAGGATTTCCATTGTTTAATGAGTCAGGCCCGATTTTATGGCTTTTTTTTTTTTTTGCCATAATTGTTAAGCAAATCACTTCAGATAAGTGAACCATGCGGTCATTAAACGAATTCGGCTTCCCACATTGAATTTGCTTGTTGGAAGCCAGTTGGAAAAGTCGCAAATAGTGATAACATAATAACTAGAATTCTGCAACCATTGTAAATATATGTCAGTTGCCAAGCATCCAAATTTTGATCACATCACTGTGAGGATGTTGGTCTTAGATGTGAGAACCGGTCATAAATAGCTATTTTCAGTGCCATTGCAACTTCAAACAGTTCATAAATGAATGGTTGTAAGTTGAGGATTACCTGTATTATAAAAATAATTGAACATTAGATAGAAACCCGAAAGTTCATGCAGATATAAATTGAAACATTACTGGCTGCAACCAGCACTTTATGCTTTGCATTTATAAGTATGGAACCAAGCTGATTTTAGTAGATTGCACTTTTATTACATTTGCACCAGACTGAATGCAGTGCTTTCATTTCTTATACAGTAGCTACCATGTTTCTCCGAAAAGAAGACCCGGTCTTTAATTATTATTATTTTTGCTCTAAAAGACGCATTAGGGCTTCTTTTTGGAGAAACACGGTTGGAAGAAGAAGCAGATTTATGGTTGCAGAAGAATGGAAATTGCAAAATAGCACATAAGAACATTCTATATTTAAAAAAGCAGCTCTCATTATAAATCTTTTTTTAAAAAAAGAACTGGCTATTTAACTTGCTCAAAATATAAATTTAATTATAGTTTTTCTTTTGGTCATATGATTTGCCAGCAAAAGGCCTATAAGGAACTTCCCATATAATTGAGAGGTAGCCTGTGGATGCTAGTGCTCAGAATGTTGATTTCTTTGGATATGTTTGTTTTTAAAATGCTTTGCAATTTATAGCTGAAATCCAGAGGATTCACCATTTCTACAAGACAACAAAACAAAGGGATTTTAAAAGTTCATTCAAGGGTACATGTTATTGTGAAAAAGCTGAGAATAATACATAAACTCAGAAAAAAGTCAGATCTGAACCTAATGTTCCCTTGTTTAAGTTAGCTAATTTATTTTATAGACTTCCCAACTCCTGAATGACTCCGGGTACTTACAATTAAAGTCCAACATATTAAAAGAAATGCAGCCAACCAGAATAGAAAAATACAAAAAGTCCAAAATAAATCAGATTAAAATAAAGCAAAATAAAAAAGGGACCTCCACAATCATCCTGTTCCCAAGGCCTGGAAGAACAACCAGGTCTTCAGTAGTTTCTTGAAGAACATAAGGATGATAGCCACACAAAATTCCAGGGATGAGATCATTCCAAAAGGCTGGAATTGCAGTAGAGTAGGAGTGCTTCCTAGGTCTGCAAGATGATATTCTTTAATTGATGGGATGTGTAGTTCACTCACTCTACTGGACTGAATGCATAGGCAGAGACAACAGATGATAAGAGATCCCTCAGCTAGCCAGGCCTCCTATGATACAAAAGTCTCTAAGGTAAATACCAGGCCCTTCAAATTGTACCAGAAGCCAACTGGGAACCAGTTCAAGTCACAAAGCATCTGTCACACATGCATAACGTGCCCCCATCAGTGCCTGCATTGCTGCCTTCTGGACCAGTGGTAGTTGCCAGATGGTCTTCAAGGAGAGCCCCATGCTGAGCACATCACTGTAATCCAGTTGTGAGATGATTGGGGGATGAATGGCTTTCTGTGATGCTTCTGTTTCCTAGAAATAATCTTACAACTCCACCCCTTCCATTATTACATACTGGGCCAAAAATGAGAAGCTAACTCATGTGGTTAGCAGTTTTGCGGCTCTCCCATTTGAGCTTTCAAAACTGGAAGAATTCCATTTTGTCCCACTTCATTCTTCATTCAGACAGATAATTTTAGATGGCCAAAACCAGTAATCTTACTCTTCACCCCACCTCCTTTTTTGTGGTGGTAGAAGAGCCAAGGTGTTCTCAGTCATATAATTTTTCCTTGTATATTTCCTACTTTTTCTTTTAAAATTATATTTGAGTGAATACAGTTAGCCTTCTGTCTGCATGTGTTCTGTCTCAACCTTACTCTTAACTACTATTTTGGCTTAATTCTGTATCTATTGTGTATCTCATTAATTTGTAAGTGTTTTCTCTCTCCCCCCCCCCATACCCACATATAGATGTCTGTCTGCCCCTTCTCTCTCTCTCCCTTTCTCCCTCCCTCTCTCTCTCTGTCCCTCTCCCTCTCTCTCCCTCCCCTCTCCCCCTCCCTCCCTCCCTCTCTCTCTCTCTCTCTCTCTCTCTCTCTCTCTCTCTCTCAAACACACACACACACACACACACACACACAAATAATCTGACTATTTTTTTCAATTTCAATTATATAGAATGTAAAGGATGTATGTGTTTTTATTTTTATAGTTTTAATGTACGATGAAAATGGCATTTAATGTTGTTGTACCATGTGCAATGACAATAAAGTAAACTATATAAACTATATTCCTGAGACTATTTTATTTCGGTCTTTTATGGAATTATTTTAAATATACCAAGGATAATTCCCATTTTAAAATCTTGCTATGATTTATTAGTTTATATTTTTTTAAATTTAAGTTGCTCATCACAGAGTTCAGTTCGTTGATTCATGGTGCTTTACAGCAAAACAATAAAACATGCATCATAACAGGATTCAAACAAATCCAGCGTTAATACCTCCACAATAAATTTAAAAATAAAATATTTAAAACAAGATTATTAGAACAGCAGGTGGAAGCTACATCTGGGGGCGGGAGATCTTGTTACAGTGATTCATTCTGTTGTCGTGTCAGACCTCCCTGGTAAACCAGACAGGAAACATGATTAGATGAGGTAAATCTACTTTATTGTGAGGCTACATTAACACAACCTTGCAAGTCTGAAGGTAAACTTCCTGGCTGCCACTTTCAATTGTTTGATCCATTCCTTCGAAGTTTCTTTCTCTAATGGTGAAGCCATTGGGGGCTCCTTCATCTTTTGTCTGATTGTTTCTTAGGCAGCATCTCTTCCCTCGTTTCCCAAAGGTCATTTCCACATTCCATTATGTGTTGCCGTTTCTTTGGTCTGTTGCAACATGCTCCCCATCTTTAAGGACCATTCAGAGGCTGCAGTTAGTTCAGAATGCAGCACTCTATGTTATAATCAGGGTTAAAAGGTGGCAGTACATTATATTAACGTTGCAGACTCTATCGTGGTTACCAATGGCCTTTCAGGGATAATTTATAATACTGGTGCTATAAACCTTGGTATGTCTTGTCACCAACTTTTCTATAGGATGATATTCTCCCATTGAAACTGGGACAGCTGGTACAATCTCCCTTCAGTGGGGTAAGGGAGACCTGGAAACCCTGTGTTTTGATGGCAGTACCAGGCCTTTGGATAGCTTCTCAGTGGACAGCCAGTTGGCTCCCACCTTCTAAAAGCAACTCTCAACAAAGGTTGTTTAGGATGCAGTTCCATTTTAGTTGCATTATGGTTAACATTTGGCTTTGTTAATTCTGTTCTATGTTTCTTAACTGGGTGCGGCTCTTTTATTTGTGTATTTTTAATTTGTGTACTCAACTTTGTATATTTTATCTTGTAAAACACTGTGTCATGCTCCTGTCGGAGCCTGAATCCGCGGGGGAGGATGAGCTGGAGCTGTGGCCAATGGAGGCTGAGGGGGTGGCTTTTTTGGTTTCGGAGGAATGGGGGGAGGAGAAGGACAGGGCAGCCCCAGGCCTCTCAGGCTTGGGATGGCTTGCCAGAAGGGAGGAATGGGGGCAGGTCACTGGCTTTGACAAGTAGCCTGTCAGCAGCTTGAAATTTTGAATGGTATTATCTAAGCCCCTATCTATCCTGGCCCAGTCCTACTTTACCATGCATTAAGAACAGAGATTGGTGATTGTTTTTACCATCAGCAGGGATATTCACTGGGAAGGGAAATTAAGCCAGAGAATGCAAGAAACACCGCTGTGCTGTCTTCACGATGCATCACTTGGAAGCCTCATTACTCTGGCAGAATAGCTACTAGGACAGTGTATCTTCAACAGGTTCCTGACAGTTAAGCAACAGGAAAAACATAAATTAACATGGCCCCAAGGAGTAGTTCATTGTCAATTTCCTAATCTGCGTAGGAATGAAAGTTGCTCATTTATTTGCCTATTTCACAATTTAATATTTTAGTTTGGTTTATGTGTATATAAACTGAATCCCCACTTCTTGTATTTTATTTGTCAAAACTTTTAAAGTTCTTCATGCTAATTTAAATACTATTGATTTGGAGAAGAAGAAAACTTATACTAGTTTTCCAAGTATAAAAAGTACAGGTATTCCAGTTCCATAAAACCTTTCCTCTCATTTGCTTTGCAGATCTGTCACATATAACTTAGAAAGTATCATGCAAATGAGCAGTAGATGTTATTTATTCATCTGTACCCAAGGATTTATTGATCAATATTTTACATGTCCTTTTCTGTCTTGATAACCTTTTTGTAAAAAAAAACGATAGAAGAAAATATGCACTCTGAAACCTTATAGGCTCAGAAACCTTAACATAGTATTCAGAAAAGTATGTAGAGTAAATGGGATTTGATAAATTTTGATTTGAAGTGAGTCATTACTGTGATTGTTGAACATTGATTTTTAGCTGGCTTCGCCTAATGTCATTTTGGAATGCGATATTCATACATTTATTTTATTTTGCAGATTGTACATGCACATAAGCCACACTTCATGGCATTACATTGTCAAGAGTTTGGAGGGAAAAACTATGAAGCATCTATGTCTCACGTGGACAAGTTTGTTAAGTAAGTAACAAAAAAGTCAGGCCAAAACTAGATAAATACTTTTGCTTTTTGAAAAGAAAATAAATGCAAACCATTTGATAACCTCTTCAAATTACTACTCTGTTCACCTCTACAATAAGTACGCTATTTTATAATCCAATATTATTTATCTAAGGAGAATTGCTTCCACTACTTGTTTGACTTGTCTTGCTATTACTTCAACCATTTTGGAAAATAAGATTGCTAGGAAGCTGCTTTATACCAAATCAGTGTTTGTTTATCTAACCCTGTGAGGAAGCCATAGACCTTTGCACCCTAAACTCCTCTTTCTTATTGAAAGCATTTATAATTTACAGTTCCTTTTGTTTAAAAAAAATGTCTACTTACTTTTTGTAAAATAAAAGCACCCCTCCCACACACACACACACACACACACCAGCCACTTGAAGGAACATACAAAAACACAATCAATTTTCCAGGTTTCTAATGTCCAGGTTTTTATATTCTGAGTTAGGGTCAATCTGTTTATTGATGGTTCAAAAATAAAAAATAATAATAATAATAGAACCACCTGAGATAGTTACCTCCTTCTGATAATGCTGACTACTTTATGCTATTTTACTTTCCATTTTGAATGGATACTTTTTTCTGATTATTTTACCTCTGCAGAACAGTAATTGTATTCCACTTCAAAGAATTAGTCCCCACAGGTCTTCTGTCTGATGTGGTTTAGTAATAATTTATTCTTGGAGTATAATTTTTTTAGACATACTTTTACCACATAAGTGAATATAAAAAGAAATGTTTTTTTCTTTTGCTGAAAAAAGAGAAATAGTGCCCTCTCCTGAGCACTAGAAAGAAGTTCCCTCTCGTTTTTATTACACTAACATTCCTTTTAGTGTAACATAGTTGAAAGGTGCCTGCAAATATTCATGGCTTGACTTGTGAAGGAGAACTCAACAAATAAACAATAGAATAGCAATTAATTAAATACAGCAATTTATTTCCATTGTTCATTTGTAACCGATTTCTCCAATAACCTCCCAAAAAATAAGAGGCTGTTAATATGTTTTGATTGTTCGTAAAGAGTTCCTTAATATTTCAAAAGAAATTTACTCTGTATATTTTCTTTTTTAATTTTTTCCCCAGAGAATTGCTATCTAGTGATGCTATGAAAGACTACAACAGAGCCCGGGTTTATCTGGATGAAAATTTCAAGTCACAGGAACACTTTACGGTACATTTCCTGACACTTTTTTGTATGTTATAGATGACTTCACTTATGCATCTTTACAAAAGGTGGTCTTTGTTAACCTTTAGATACTATTCCCAGTAACTTTGGTCAAATGCTGGTCAAATAAATTCCAGCAGTTGCATTATTGGCATATATGGAGGAATCTGGTTGAGGAAGGGTTACATAAGGCTTTTTTTTAGAGTTATTGCAGGTCAGAAGTATAGTATATTTAATTTGCAACCGCAAATGTATTTAATAAGAGCGCTCTAGATGTTAGCTTCATTTTTAAAAAGACAAAACAGGCATTAATAAAATCTGTTATCAGCAGTGTGATAATGGTTGGAGATAATTCACCACATAAAATAGGTGACTTTTCAAACCCATATAGTAACAAAAATTTAAGCTATGATAACAAAAAGCAGGCCAACACCCCAATCAACCAATAAGAAGCCATACCCAATCAGGCATAACTTAAATATTACTCATAGAATAGTCCAAAGCACACCTTCCGGTGGAGAGAAATTCCCTGAGGATGGACTCAGCACAGGTCTAAAAGCTTAGAAAATTAAACCTTTGGTCCCAGTGACCGACCCAGATTGAATCCTGCAAAAAAAAAAAAAAATTACACATTTCAATTGCTTTCTAAGATTAAAAACCATCATAAGATAGTAAGATGTTAGGAATATATTATGCATATTTTCATAAAATAATAATAAAATACAAGTTTACATAATTTTAAATCAGAATTGGATGCTTTCTGAAATCTTACCACCACCACTCCCCAAGATTTTGAAGTCATGGTTTTAAGGTCAGAATTGTGGGTCGCTTAATTATAGATTGCTGTTGTGTTTGCACTGAAACTTCATATATCTTCAACAGAGCAACTGTCTCACTGACACATTCTCATAAACACAAGCTAAGAAAAATAACCCCACAAAACTCCTTATCATTCACCCAAATCGAAAAGAAACCAAATGAAAAATTGTAAACAAATTGACACAGTTTAAGAATCGGAAACCACCGTATCTTCCCACGAATGCACAGCAAACCCTGGCTGGCTATATAAACGAGTGCTTGTATTCAACCTGTCCCTGGGCTTATTAAGAACGTAGGTTAAAAATGGCTTATCTTCTTAATGCCATTTTCATTTTTCTCAGATCTCATTCTATTTGTTGCCAGGGTAGGAGAAAACACTGTAGTTATTCAGATGTTGATTTTGGACTATATTCAAATGCCAACTCAATCATGAAGTACTGGGTAACTTCAGTCCACTCTCAATTCAGTTACTTCCTAGTCTATCCACTACTGCTTTGGGGATGAAATGAGGAGGCCTCCAAGCATTCCATGGTGAATTTTCAGAGAGAAGACAACAAAAATGAATGAATACTTGGTTTATGGTAGAGAGTTCTTTGTTTATAAACATCTGTGATATTGTCGTAGCAGACAAAAACTATATTATATGTTGAACAAAATTGTGACTTGGTGGAATCAATTTATTTGAAAACCTGAACACTGAAAGTAGCAAGGGAAGAGTACATCAACCAAATAACAAACAGTGAACTAACAGAAATATATATGTAATGAATGCTGAAGATGTTTCACTTTCAATATAAATGCCCCTACAGTGATGGATTTCAGTACTTTAAGCTAATGTGACCTTTAAATAAGATAGGGATTGTGCTGCAGTATAGAATAACATTACCGTAAAATCATGTTCTCCTGATTGCAAAAAATTGTAAAGTTAATTTTTGTTAGATTAATGACATTTGAGCAATATTTTCAGTCAGGCTTGCCTCAATTAATTGGCCATTAACTGAAAAAAGAAATTGAATTTATCTTGTATATAAATCCTGTGTTATTAATGGCTTTCAGAAAATTCCGTGTGTTCCCAGAAATGGAAAACACATGCTTGATCTTGATGAGCGTATTATCTGTCAGAAGGAACTTTTCTAAATATAATAAAATGATTCAGGAAGACTGATATAATTTAATTTAGTACAAGGAGAATTCAAATATTTGATTAGTTCCTTTTAGATCATTTTACCTCTGGGGGTGGGTGGATGGAGGAGAAAGACTACATTTTCTTGACTCCTCCTATCCCCCCAGTCTCTTGCGCTGAGCACACTTTCACCACGAGGTGGAGCCAGGATATTACATTTACACACAACTAAAGCCTCTTGGTGTGCAAATTATAGCAATCGGCTAAAGGATTTGGTGTTGAATATTCCTTTTGCAAATTTGGAGAAATTCAGAAGGGTGTATTATAGATCTGGATCTGGTTTCCTCTGCCACATTTGATTTCCAGTGGTGGCTGTCATCAGTTGAGTAGATTTCTCTTCTACTCCAAATCTCATTTTCTGCATGCATACCCCGATTTACTATAGAGAGTGGAAAAATTGAAAAGATAGTCTTCTGCCTCCTTTCTGTTCATCACCTCAACTAAGCATCTAATGTAGATGATCATATATTATTATTTCTGTTTAAAATAATATTTCTCTTTCTAAAACGAAGAAACAAAAATATACAAACTATTTAACCAGTAGATGTAGTAATTTTATATATTTATTTATAAATATGGGATTGAGATTTATACTTTGTAATTTGAAAATCTAGCTGAAGTTCTATTTGGTTGCATTTTTCGACTGTGCCATTTTTTTCAATAGAGGTGATTCTCTTTTCAGTCCTTAGTCCCAAAGAATAATTTGACTGTTATCTCCAAGTCAAAAACATATTAGGCCAGTTTAGATGATAACTTTATTTGAATGGGCATAGAAATTATGCTTTTTATTCCTATCAACAGTGCTCCCCATCTTCCTTTGGATGCATAATCTGGAATATGCCTTTACCTACCAGTAGTTTCAATTGGTTTTATTTCACACAAGTCGGTTTTCAGGAAATGCCAGTTCTAAGCCTATGCATGTTGGATTGGAAGAAGCCACTAAAGGCAGCTAGTTTCTTTATTATGTCTCTTTATCCTTTACTTGAAGCCTCTTGTTTGAGTATCTAACTTTTTATGATTTTAAAAGAGGTATTTGCCATCAGTTAGGCATGAAAAATGATTCGTCTTTGAAAGTTTTCAAAAATTCATGTAGGATATCATTGTTGGAAGTGACTATTTCCCACTTCTTTCATTTTAGTGACTGCAAACATACATATATACACACACACAAACAAACACACACACGACGTGCATGTAAACATACTTCAAATATTTAATTGAGGTTTTTCAGCAAAAAAATAGTGATATATTAACCATTAATATATTGAATACAAATTTCAAGTATAAATACAATTTTTCCTTATATGTTCTTTTTCCAGATATCATATATTTTGCCAGTAAAATTCTTTAAAAATAACTCTGATGTTAAAAAAAAATCCTTGACATTACAGCAGAAGCCTTTTTAATAGCTTTTCCATTGCAAAACCTGTTGACAGTTTTTCTGATATTAATAAACAGTCTACTAATCCTTATTGGCTTTGTTCACTCACCACTTCCATTTGATTTTGGAATGATATGCTAAACCAGACATGGCTTGTAAACCATTTATAGTTAGCATTTTATATGAAATAAGTAACAAAAGTTTTCTTCAAGCCATGGTTAAAACAAATGGTGTTTTGGCAAAATCTGTATCAAGAAACCGTATGAAACAACAGCCTCTTTTTCAAAGTGCAAATGTTTCACCTCCATATGAATATCTATGGCATCGGCATGCCAGCTGAGAGTTTATTGTTAAAGGTACATTTAAAGCCGCTGTGTTTGCAGAACTAATTGCAAAGTTCTTTTGATCTTTCTGTGTATAACAGAGCACTAGCAATAGTAACTGCATAATCTATACAGAATGTACATACAGATTAACATACACACACACACACACACACACACACACACTGTTTGAAACTGCTAAAAGTCTTCTTTTTCATATGGGATGAGAGGAGGAAATATAATAAATGTTAATAATTTAATAAGGTATAAATGGAGATGCTACTCAAAGATGCATACAAAACTTCACATATGATTAACATGAAAAAGATCCCTTCCTGATCTTTCTTTGTTGATTGCTATTACACTGATTATTTAAAAATAGTTTCAGTTGTTTAGAAGAAAAGCAAAAACTCTATAATACTTTGATCTTTTTTATTGTAGATTCTCCCCCGCCACCCAAATAATAATGTAGATCTACACATGTTGTTTTAATCAATGATACAGCTTGAAAAGTAAAAGCTGAAAGAATATTATGGTTCAATTATAGAGAATATATGTAGAATATATGTAACTCATAAATTGAACTGTTGGTAACAAATCATATTCAGGTAAACAGACAAGAAAACACCATGAGACCAACCAAAAATTGTGGTCCTGAAACATGGGAAGAAACAACATTTAGTTCATTTGCTTTGAAGTAACATTACGCTGTTAATTGATTAATTATTCTCAAATGTAACCTTTGGAGTAATTTTCAGTATTTATTTTCAGTACTATTCAAGGAACCAGTTGATTCCTAAGATAAAATAAAACAATATGTCCTCCAACATAACTCATGGTTCTTATATAGGAAAAGGACAGTTCAACACTGTAATGTTATATGTGTTCATTTAGAAGTAAGTGCTCTTGTGTTTAAGAGTCTTTAGGCTAGCTTTCAAGATAAACAGGAAATTTTTATAGATCAGTAGATCTTTTTTAAAAAAGTGCATTATTGTATGTGGTAAAAATGTTTTGTCAATATGTAGTAATAATTACGTATATAAAACTCCTCTTCCTCTGATATTTTTAAAGTTATAATGTAGGAAAAAGTCATGTCACAAAAAATAAACAATTTATTCACATTGGGAAAAAAAAGATACAGCCTATAAACTCTCTACTTGTCAAATGCGTATCAGTGTACATTTAGCCACTTTGAAGTAGCCACTGCAAAATTAGTGTCTTTTTATTACTTTAATTTTAACTAAAATGGTTAAAACTGATCATCTTAATTACAACCCATTTTTGTCACAAATTTTGTCCTTGGATATTAAAATGTTTTCCTATATTCTTTAAAGTAAAAGTTAAAAGATTTTACTAAATAATGATTGGTAAGTATATACGTTACCATATTTTTCGGACTATAAGATGCTTCGAAGTATAAGACGCACCTAGCTTTTGGGGAGGAAAACAAGAAAAAAAAATCTGCCTCTGCCTCCCAGCAATTTGCCTCCTTGCAGCAAACAGCCTGGTGACCTTCAGCACAGCCTGATTTAGCATGAGCAGCTGATTGGCGGTTGGATCGGCCTACTGGAATACCGATGATCAGCTGTTCCAGGCTGCGGGGATTGGCACCACCCATCGCCACCATTGCCGCCCATCGCCACTATCACCTATTACCACCTCCGTGCATCCCATTTTTGACCTCCGTGCATCCTGTTTTCGGTCTCCATGCGCTCCATTTTTGGCCCATTCCAGGCAGTGGGGATTGCTGCTGCCGCCTATCCCCACCACCTGGAACAGGCCAAAAACAGGATGCACGGAGGCCAAAAATGGGGCATGTGGAGGCGGTGATAAGTGACTGCTGATTGATGGCATCGATCCAGCTGCCTGGAACAGCTGATAGACGGTAATCTGGGAGGCTGATCCAACCGCCAATCAGCTGCTCATGCTAACTTTTTTCAGCACCATGGCAACTTCAAACAGTCACTAAATAGGACAGTCATTAACCAAGGACTGTCTGTATGGGGTCAGTAACAGGATTTTGCATTAAAGTCTATCAGAAAGAGACTTAATTAGGTTGTTATTGTATACATATTTACTATGAAATAAGTCCTACTAAACTAAACAGATTCAGACTAATTTTACATGCTGCTATTATTTAAAAAATAAGTTTTATAAAAAAAAGAAAATATTGCTGTGGTCTTAGAGGAAAATATAGTAGGAGAAAGCAGCTTGTTCAACAGCTTGTCTTGGTCTGTGAGTGCACATAGTATCCTCTGATTTCTGTGAAATTTAAGTACACACTAATAGTCTTTTAAAAACTTCAATGTAATGCGGCAGTGATCGAAGTAGAAAAAGAACCTCTTGAAAGGCAAATATTAGGCTAGATAAAGTTATCTTCTTGGAATAGGACTGTGTCTCCAATGATAAAATGG
Source organism: Pituophis catenifer annectens (assembly GCF_029215685.1). Taxonomy (NCBI): domain Eukaryota; kingdom Metazoa; phylum Chordata; class Lepidosauria; order Squamata; family Colubridae; genus Pituophis; species Pituophis catenifer. The sequence goes on from NW_027256886.1 coordinate 63,606,141, forward strand.
GACATAATTGCTTACAAAATAATGAAGTGCTATGTGAAAAAAAATTGCTAATGCATTTGCCAGTAGACATTCAGCTAATTCATAAATAAGAACACACTGACTCGTTGGATAAATAGCATGAATGCTATTTAGTGTTATGAACTCTTGGGTATATTAGAGCTTTAGAACTATTGCATTTACCATAATGAAGTATTGATGGCAGAAAACAAAGCAGCACTTCATGTTATATGCTCTTTTTATATTAAAATCATAAGACAGTCCAAAAAGTCACATTTTCTCTTGTATAATTTTCCAAATAGAAACTTCAGTAATGTCTACCAAGTAAATTTAACGGATAGGCTGATATTTTAAATAATGTACCTATTTCCCAATATATTGTGTATTATCTATTTAGAATTTCACACTAGAAGCATTAATTCATAACATTTATTTATGGATTTATATTCCTGTCTCAAAAGGATAGTAATGTCGAACATTACACAGTATTTTTGAAACATACTGTATTCTAGATCGATAACTAGTTGATGTAACCATTTCCTAGAGCCATGATGGCGAACCTATGGCACGCGTGCCACAAGTGGCACATGGAGCCATGTCTGTGGGCATGCCAGCGTTGCCCTAGCTCAGCTCCAGTGTGCATGCGTGTGTCAGCCAGCTGATTTTCAGGCCTTTCGGGCCCACCGGAAGTCGGGAAATGGGCCGTTTCCGGCCTCCGGAGGGCCTCCAGGGGGGTGGGGAAGGCCATTTTCACCCTCCCCAGGCTCCAAGAAAACTTCCGGAGCCTGGGGAGGGCGAAAAACAGACCTACCGGGCCCACCAGTAACCTTTTTGCCATCACGTGCCAAAAGCAGGGGGAGTGCAGAGGGGGTGTGCGCGCATGTGTGGGGGATGGGTGGGGCACGGGGGCATTGAATTATGGGTGTGGGCACACTGGCACGCAACCCCCCCTGTGCTCCCCCCACTTTTGGCACGCGATGGCAAAAAAGTTAGCCATAACTGTCCTAGAGATAAGCTCCATTGGATACAGTGCAATTTATATCTGATATATCTGAATGGGATTATACTGTACTAATACACTGAAACTAATCTTAACTGTGACAAATGCTAAGCAAATTTTATGCTTAATTTAGATTTTTTAAAAATCCAGATTCAGAAAACAGATGAAAGACACAACAGAAACTGTTCAATAAAGGATCTACCATGGTTATTGTGTCTGCAAATAACTGGAAAAGTAAAAAAGATCTTTAAGAAGATTGAAGTATATGTTAGAATTTGTAATGCTTATACAAAATCAAGATAATCTATTAGAGCTATTTATAAATTGTTACTAAAATAATACTGTGCAGAAATAGAACAAATTAAAAACTGTTGCATGAAATGGATGCAAAATTTAAGAGAAGAAAATAATCTGATGGGAAAATTCCGGTTGGTTCTATTTGGCACCAACTGTATGATATTCAAGTTGTCTCTCAGCTATGTTTTGGGACTTCCAGGTGGAAAACATGGTAGACTTGACATGTCTTTACAAAACTGGCACTGTCACCAAAGCAAATATCAATAGTCAGGTATAATGCCCAAGCTAACAGGGCTTCCCCAGATAGGGGAAAGCTGTGAGATTGCTACTTGAGCTCCAAAGGGTAACTTCTTGGAGGAGAATTTGCATGATAAAAAGGGAACCAATTGGGGACCAATAAAGCACCTAGTATTTTGGGAAGATATGCAGAAAGCTTCCTAAAAGATACTTCCTCAGAAAGTATAAATTACTATCTTTTTTGCTGTTCAAGAGTGGAGTAATTAGAACATTTTGAGGTTCTGTATAAAGCTGGCAATACAGAAGAACATATCTGATAGTTCCTGTCTGTTATGGAAGCATACCGATACTATATTTCTCTGTTGGAGTGTTTCCTGAAGTGCTTCCATTGTGAAAGAATCAGACAGTAACATCATCATTGCCCAGAGAACACTCCTTTCTCCATCGTGGTGACCAACACCCCTTTGTGTCCCCATTAAGTTGCTCACCAAAGTGGTATCCATCTACCTACTCATGGTTGCCTAATTTCAAACTGCTGGGTTGGGAGGAGCTGGAGCAAGTGACGGGAGCTCATTCCACCTCATGGCATAAACCGGAGCTCAAACGCAGGCCTGCCAATCTTCAGCCCAGCATCCTAATTACATGAGCCACCATGCTCCCAATTCAGCTAGAAGTGTTAAAAGGAGAGCATAATATTGGTCTAAGGTAAAATATCTTCTCAGATCTAGAATGTTAAGCTGCATAACATACATAGCTGGTGACAGAGTGTATCTCATACTATTTGCAATGGGAAACTGAGTGGTATTACCAACATCTGTTTGACAGTCTATGTTGAACAGACATTGCTTACCTATGACCCTTACTTATTGTTCACAGTCCAAAGATATTAAGTGAGTAGTGAGAAATCCTAGGAGACAGAGCTTGTTGTAAACTCCAAAGTGGCCTGTATCCACACCCTTCTCTTCACACCCTGAGTGCACATCTACCTTTGGAAGTTCTCCAGAACTTGTATTGGGTAAGAGAAGCAGACCACTCCCCCTCCCCCTTGGCCTCCCTTCTTCCCATATCTTTTCTGTCATCTATAAACAAACTTTTAAAGCCTCCTAATTCAGTTCTGGTCAGCAAAAGTCCATTTAAGAGTTACAGAAACAACACGTATATTTTAACCTTGCTCAAATAAGACAACTTTATATTCTTTCCCCTTGCTTTCAACAATTTTGATATTTAATGCCTTTAAAAAGATGCCAGAATTTGATTTCCTTTTATTTTTCTTTATATCGTCTCAGAAATTTCTTTAAAACTATAAATCTTTTTAGTAAATCCAGAATTAGAAAGTTATTCTTATACTCTTCTGGTTTGTTATTTTTTTTAAATTGTTATCTTTTTAAATTATTAAGACACCTGCCAGTTTCATTTGTAAATCCAGTTTAACATCTTTTTCCAAGTCATTCTTATAATGTGTCATTTTTAAATCCACATTTGAATAAACCTCAGTCTCATTCAATCCATTTTTATGATAGCGGACAATCTTCTGAGGAACTTCTGAGTGCATTGTTCCCAAATATCCTTGAATTGATCCAAAGTTAAGAACATTTTGTTCCATTCTGTTTTAATGTGTCTCATCTCCTTAAATTACAATCTTTATTTCTTTCTGGTTCCCTCTACTAGATTGAATACTAATCTTCAAAGTCCCACCTTATGTTTTTTCCTAATCAACAGCATTTTCTCACTGGAAGATTTCTTATACCCTGTTTCTCCCCAAAATATGACACCCCCTGATAATAAACCCAATCTGGCTTTTGAGCGCATGGCAATAAGGCCAAGCGCTTATTTCAGGATTTAAAAAAAATAAGATTTTTGGGGAAACACGGTACTTAATCTCAAACTCTTCATATATCTTTTTCCAAACCAATAAGAATTATTGTAATTAATTTCGGAATCTTATTTCAAATCCATCTGGCCCTTCTGGCCCCTTAGTCTGTTTATAACTTTTCAAACTCAATGTACTAATCACACTGTTGCTGTTTATTCTAAAACAAAATAATAATAATAATTAAGTCATTAATCTTGCATAAAACTTTTTTGCCAAAAATTGAGGGAGATTCACCCAGTGTAATGAAATTTGCCATTCTGAAGGTTGTTACTATCCAAAAATCTGTTAATAAGCAATTTCCAGAAGTGATTAAGAAATACAATGTGAACCCATGTCCTTGGGCTTGGGCAAAGATGGCAATACCATGGCTCCAAAAACTCTAAACCCACCAGAGACTACTGTCTTATAGTTGTTTCATAGGGAGCTACTATCTGGAGCACCTATAGGTGATCCCAAGTCCTATCCTTTATCCAGAGATAAATTCCAAAATGCTAGTCCACTTACTGGTTCCTCATTCTGTTGTGATTATCGGCAGAGTTGTTTTCAGTTTGCCATTGTTTCCCCAGAAATTGATACGTTTTGTATTTTTAAGAAACTAACTATATGTACTAACAAAGTAGAAATATTACCAAAAGCTTTCTTGGAGCATAACCCTATATCAGTGGTGAAATCCAATTTTTTTTATTACCGGTTCTGTGAGCGTGGCCTGGTGGGCGTGGTGTGGCTTGGTGGGTGTGATAGGGGAAGGATATTGCAGAATCTCCATTCCCACCCCACTCCAGGGGAAGAATACTGCAAAAACTCCATTCTCACCCCACTTCAGGGGAAGGATACTGCAAAATCCCCATTCCCTCCCCACTCCCGGGGGAAGGATATTGCAAAATCTCCATTCCCATCCCACTCTGGGGCCAGCCAGAGGTGATATTTGCCAGTTGAACTACTCAAAATTTCCGCTACCGGTTCTCTGAACTGCTCAAAATTTCCGCTACCAGCTCTCCAGAACCTGTCAGAACATGCTATATATAAGAAGAAAGGCAAAACTTATAGATGGAGGCTAAATGAGACAGTGTTACAAAAGTTTCTTAGCCATGTTTTTTATTCTTCTTTTGTTTCTTAGCAACTTTTAGGCATTACAACAATAATATAGGAACTACTGAAGTATTATTGCAAAGTGCTGCTACAAATATTAATGAATCTTACTGTTTTCAATTAATATGCCAATATAAAACTATATAGTCTGGTTCTTTCTTTCTTTCTTTCTTTCTTTCTTTCTTTCTTTCTTTCTTTCTTTCTTTCTTTCTTTCTTCCTTCCTTCCTTCCTTCCTTCCTTCCTTCCTTCCTTCCTTCCTTCCTTCCTTCCTTCCTCACATTTATACAGCTGCACATCTCCCTAAAAGTGACTCTGGCTGGTGCACAACAATAAATAAAACAGTCAATATAAAAGATAAAAATTTATAAAAACACAGTAATAAATAACATAAAACAAAAATACTAATCATAGCTAGTAACCAACTGTATATTATATATAGAATGAATTAAATAAATTGAACAAGGTTCAATATCTGTAAATTTGCTCTAAAGCTCAGAATACAAGGGACTGATCAGGTAACAGTATGCATGGTGTTTGGTGAATTATAGTTGTGGGTGTTTTATTAATTACATGGAAGTGTTACAGCACCAACTGGAAAAAAGTATTTTCTCTGAAGTATTCTGTTTGTACACAAATATGCCTTGATCAGATCTTGTACTTGGATGTATGTGTGTGTAGTTATCATAAATTAAATGTAGCCTATGGATGAAGTATCCAAAAAAAGTTTGCATCAATGCTTTCTGCAATTTACAAGGCAGAAAAAAGTCCTGCTTAAGAATTAAGAATTTAATGTGCATGAAGTTTTGCCCCAAGTTTTAGTACTTTATTAAAAACAAAAACAAAAGGTAACTACTTCCTAACTTGTTTTATTTTAGCTATTTGTTCTTTGCCTTGAGTATTAAAATGTCAGAAATACTTATTTGTTCTTTTGTTAAATTTAACAATAGTTGCAATGTACAACTCAAACTAGACACTCTCTGACATTAAGAAAATGTTTTTACTTAGATGTAGAGGGCTTTCCAAGTGTCTATTGATCAGTGTTCTCCAACAGCATAGAAATAATGTGTCTAATTTAACTGGCCACATGGAGGAGTATAGGAAAAGCATTACTTATCCCCTGAAAGGCTTAGAATATCAATAGGAGGACATAACATTAATGACTTTCCTATACTGCAACCTCAAAAACGGCTAAATGAGGAAGAAATTATGCATTTGTTTTCCTATAATTTTACCAGTTGTCTTGTTTTACTGCAACACTAAGGCATTAAGAGTGAAATGTCACACCGAGACTTCTTTCCTAACAATTTGCTTGACATGCAACTATGCAGCTTTCCTTTCCCTGCCCCCTCCCTTCACAATACAAGGGAAAAAGATGGTTCACTTCAGAGCCAAGCCATGGACTCTCCTAGGTGAGTACTATGGAACTTAACTTACAATTATTTAAATCACAGCTTTGCAACTTCCTGACATGTTTTCCCCCGATCAGCCACTAGAGTGCCTATAACAGAACACTGGGCAAACATAATGTGTGCTGTGCTGTATCAGGTGGAGGCGACAGGAAAGCAGATCATGGCTTTTATACAGAATGTCATTCAATATAAGAATCTGAGAAAAACACAATAGACATCATATTGGGTATTTTTCACTTTCTGTTCTGCATTTCCTGCTTTTAGCAAGAGGCATACAGGAAACACACAACATGATTACATAATGTTCTCTCGTGCAAAATGTTAAGTAATAAAGGAGGCAAGTAGGGAGGAGGTTCAGTAGATGCTATTGGAGCAAATTGCTTAAAGAGGTGGGATAATTACACAACAATTATTTATATGTAGCATTTAAATCTTAAATTCTGCCCAGGTGTGCAAAGCAATATGGAATTTTATCTTCACAATAATCCTGTGACGTACATTAAACTTAAAGATAGTGATTGGGGGAAAACCATTCGAGCTTCATGGTTGGGTTGAGAGTTGCACATGGATCTCACCAATCAGTCTAAATCAGTCTAACTATTCCATAACATTAGCTTTTGAATGGGAAAAAAATCCATCTTTATTATAGGGTGTATCTGCTTAATATTATTAGGGTCTAAATTGGTAATAGAATTTAGCCTTCTTATAAAATTACAGTTGTCATTTATTTCCAAGCCCACTTCAAACAAAGTAGGGATAATCATTAGGTTTACAGAGCCATGCCATTTTAACCAATACTTATATGTGCTGGATAACATAGAAATACAATAAAATTGGACAGTTGCAAAACATTTTAAAAGAAATCAAGTATCAACATAATTATATTTTTAAATTACAACTCCTTTGTTAGAAATGTGTTGGACTGACCCTTAATATTGAAAATGACCAAGAAAACTAGCATCCTTGCATTAAAAACAAAATATTATATGAGATTTCACTATACTATTTTTATATTTATATTTCATAAGCATAGGTACATACATATTTGTCAATCAGCTTGGGAGTCCAGCTAGTTTTATGAGCACTCAATGGAGGAAAGAAGAGTTTCTTTACTGTGCTCTAGATTGTTCCCAGTGGTGGGTTGCTACCGGTTCACCCTGGATCGGGTGAACCGGTAGCGGCGGTGGCGGTAGGCTCCGCCCACTGACCCGGACACGCGAGCGTGCACAAGCCTACGAGCAAACTGGTAGCGACGGGTTTTGAAACCCACCCCAATTGTTCCTATCTAGAAGATTGTCTGATGCCCTTCAAAAGTTTTGGCATACATATCTGGAGCATGCATAGAACAAGATTATTGCAGTAGTGTTTTATAGAAATCACATAAAGAGAAAGAAATAAGAAATGCAGATGGTAGCATTCAAACCAGGAGGGGAAAGGTCATATAAAACTACGAACAAACACTGTTATATCTTTTTAAATGCCTTTTGAAATAAAAAAATGATCCAAATATGTAAATAGGAGGAATCTATTACACTTTTTCAAAGAGAGAACTTTACAGCTGAAATTCTACAACTACATTATCACTACTAAATTGTTCATGACAGGAATCATACCTGTTGGGCTGTTAAATAAGAAAAGGATAGCTATAATCCTACTTTTAGGTCAGAATGTTTGCATTACGTTGGATATTGCAAATTATAATTTTTTAAAAAGTGAATAAAAGATAACTGAAATTATCTGATGCTCTTCTTAAGCTTCAGGCAGATTTATATAAAACAGCTTATTCTTAATATATTAACAATATATAATATTGGATATTGATTTTCTTGGCCATTTTCAATATTAAGGTTCAGTCCAACAAATTTCTAACAGAAATTGCAATTTAAAATGCAATTATGCTGATACTTGAGTTATTTTTAAAATGTAAGCAAATAAAAGGAATTGATTCAGACATAGATTATTTTTTTAATGTCTAAAAGAAAAGAAAACTTTTCTAACTTCAAAAGGAGAATTTTACTTCATGCTAACCTTGAATTTCTTTGTTATATCCACCGAGGTTTTGTTACTTTTTATAATGGCAGTTTTACACACTTAAATCCTACAGTGGCATACACATGCACGGATGCTGAGGCTGTAAGGTGATGTGAATGTCTTCTTTTGACACTTCACTTTTCAAAGTGAGCACCAGTCTAATCCCTTAGCTAATATGGTACATGAAAACAGATGATACACTGATGGCTTTTAGATATGCGTATTTTTAAAGTCTGAAAGAAACAAAGCTTGGAGATAATGAGATTTATATAGTATTATGGTTTGAAGACAAAGTTTTATTCTGTGAACCTTACATAAGCATTTTGAAAATTCTACTTTATAAAAGTAGGAAATGTGAAAAAATATACTATATCTCTCTCAGGATTAATAGAAATTAGCGAACAGTCTTTCATTAACCAGTTTAAATAGTGCAAAATAAATTTAATATACTTTCCTAAAAATATGTACTTCCAATGTGTTTTAAAAGGTACATTGTTAAGGATCACATCACCTCTGGCAACTAAGTAAGTTTCAGAAGTGGTTTGCCATTTTATCCTTCCTAGGACTGAGAGAGATTGACTGCCCAGGGTCACTCAGCTGGCTTCATGCCTAATGCAGAAGTAGAATTTACAGTCTCCAAGTTTTTATCTATTGCCTCAACAAGTACATCAAGCCAGCTCTTTCCCAGAGCATTTCCGAGGGTAATTACTTTTTTTTTCTTTTCAATTACAGTTATATCTGGAGTGTGGCATCCTAGATAGTGATCAGTTTAAATGCAAAAATCCCATAAAATTGTAATTTCATAATTTTCATCAACTTTTCCAGTTTGGGGTTTATATCACATTCAGCGAAAATCAGATTTTTTTTTTGTACAGATATCATAGTGGCTATTTTGACGTGATATTATTTATAGTCAGCCTGAGAAATTTTGTTGCATCCAATAATTATGCAATTCATGGTTTCATCTTTTCTTTACAAAATCTGCATTTCTTGTTGTTTGTTGATACATAGTAAATAATTGATTTCACCATTTTGCTCATTCTTGAGCTGCAAAAATTAGTGCCTTCTGTTTCTTTCTTGTTGGTGACAACATGTAGCCATTGACAATTCCTGACATTTTCCACTTTATTTTCAGGGTTTTTCATGTATTGGCCATGTAGTATTTTATTTCTCCAATTCTCTAAACAGTTTTTAACCATTTACTTTTATAATCATGTTTTACTTTCTGCTCTGTTCAGGATGTTTCGTTTGTAAACTACAATAGGCATTTGCTCTGTGCTTGACTATTTTGTTTGAAATAAACCACAGCCTTTCACTTTTCATATTAAGAATGGTTAGTTAATACCACTTTGTGGATGCAATGCATGATGTGTTGTGAGGAGTTTAATTTGTCCAGTTCAAGCTGAGTCCAGTTTACATTAGCAGTAGTATATATGGTTATTGATTCTGCCCATATATTTATAGCTTTGATTGTATTTCCACCATTTAACTTAGTTTTTTTATGTTTTTAAATGGACTAAACTTTAATTTCATCATGTTACCCCCATTTAAGTATTCCTTGGTGTTTGTAGCTTTTCTCTATGGGCAAAGCTTTAATGATATTCCCATTTTTGTATCATATACTTCCATTTTGTTCCAATTTTTTTTTCTTTCCTTACACTGAGCATCACACATTTATCAAATCAAAATTCCATTTTGATTCCATTACTTTATATTATTACACGATTAAGATTTAAACATTTCAGTTATTTATTTTCCACTATCTTTGCTTTAAAATATCTTGTCTAATAGGTGGGATATCTTTCCACTTTGTTTTAACAGTTCATAACAAAGTTTTGTTTCATTCAGTATATGAGTGAGGGTATCAGTTATATAAAGCAATGGAAATCTATTGAAAAAAATCCTCTCATGATGTTTACATTTCCATTTTCTTCACTAGTTATCATCAAAGTTGGTTTTTGTTTTTTCACAGCTTCTATTGCAAAATTCTGAATGTTTGGCTTAATGCAAGCATTTCTGTTATCCACCTGTGGAAGTATAAGAGAATCAAATGTCTTTTTATAATCAATATAAACCATTTGTAACTTGGTTTGTCTTCACTTGAAGTTTTAGCAATAAATCATTTTTCTTTCATGTAAATTTCTGCAGTTATTTTTCTGTTTGCATGAATACAGTTAGTTTTTTATATGTAACTTGAAATTGTGGTTGCTAATATATCATTTAGCAGCTTGAACACTGCTGACAAGTAAATGATCTGTAGTTGTTTGCAACTGCATCCTTACATCTTTTACTCTAAAAAATCTTCTACTAATGGTCATCTATTCTTCAACTTTTTCAATTTGTCTTTCTTAGAGATTCATCAGATATTTCAACTAAAATCCATATACTCTTTTTTCCTGCTGCAGTCTTGTTCTTCACCTTTTTGCTTGCTTTTTAATCATTTCTGATGTTAAGTTTGTATCATCCATTTTGATTGGTCAATTTTTTTCCACTTTCAGTTATTCATGTTTCATCTTTATTATGTTCTTTTGGATTATGCCAGATGTCATTTCAAAATTTTAATGTTTCACGATTAGCAGGGCAAGCATGTTTATAGTATTTCCCAGCAGTACTTTATAGAACAAATGGTGGCTTGATTTATTTACCTCAATATCATTCAATTTTCTTTGAAATAGTTGATTTTTTTCCTCATACATCTTTAATCATCTTTATTTTATTTTATTTTTTTTATTTTTATATCTTAGCACCAGAATTACATTTTCTGTAATTTTTTCTTGATCTTATTTCTTTCCTTCAAATTTTTCATTATTACTGATATCAGCTCAGAATTATAATCTTTCCAAATGAAATTTCTATTTAGGTGATTGTTGCTTTTATTTTACAGTGTTGTGTTATCAACTCTAATGTATCACTGCTGTGTGATATTATTATGGTTTGCTGCAGAGTCATCCAGATGTTTAGACTGGATTTGGCATTTTTATCCACCACCATCATCATCATCAATATTAGTATTTTTATGCATATGGAGTCTTACATACTACATTCACCTTCCATTTAATAAAATAAAGAATATCTTTATAGTAGAGATCTCCAAGTTGATTTGCAAAACAACTGAGTATTTAATACAGTATTTCTTGTCCCCATTATAGATTATTCTTTTGCATCATTTTGTTCTTTGTTACTTCATTATATTTTACAAACATTTCCTTTATGATGGTGTTAACTTGAAAACAATGTGCTATAAGTGGATTATTTCTCTGTAAGCAAGGAAGCAAGGAAGGAAGGAAGGAAGGAAGGAAGGAAGGAAGAAAGAAAGAAAGAAAGAAAGAAAGAAAGAAAGAAAGAAAGAAAGAAAGAAAGAAAGAAGAAAAAAAAAGAAGTAACACTAGAATGAGGCTGGAATGAAAGCTTTTGTAGTCTTTATTCGACTAGCATTTATCCTGTTTCTCTAGTTCTTTTTGGCATCCAGTTTCATGGCGGGGGAATTATGTACTGTTACTTTCTGCTTGTCTTAAACATCAATTTGTATCAGAAGAATAAAATAAAATGCTAGCAATTCAGGCATTTTAGGACAGTTGAACTGGGCAGTTGAATTTCAGTGAGTCTCCATGCAAAATATTCCATGTGCTTCATTGTGGCATTAAAAGATGGGCCTAAAGGACAACGGGGCAATAGCAGGAGGTAATAAAATAACGTCTAGTAGTCCCTTGATATTGATGAAAGAATTGAAACTTAACAGAATTTGAAATTAAGATATCTAGCCTTGTTTTCCATGACAGAGATATCTGTCATAGATTTTTAGATTTTTCTTGTTGAGTAACCTCCAAATGTTAAAACAACTTGGTGCATGCAGAAAATTGTATCGCCAGGTGCGTTCCAAATTTTCCATTTGTCAGATAATTTAGTCTAGAATTCATTGAAGGATAATGAGAGTTTTAGACATATTAATTTTCAGGGCATCCAATTGGGAAGCTTGGTCTGTTATATTTGTACCACCATATTTTCTGGGGTTTAGTCTCTGGAGGTAGTCATTTGAAGATTTTGTTATTCATTAAAAATGGCTATTCATATACTAATCAAATGTGAGTATTAGTATAGTTTCCCTGCTGGCCTACATATTTTCTTCAGGAGCAAACTGATTGAAAAGCTAGTGTGTACCATTCAGGATTCATTGCTGCAGATTATTCAAAAACACACAGCTGCAATTCTTTCTATTGGCCATAACTCTGCATGCCTTCATGGTGGAAAGATGCATTGATATATGATATAAACATGATATATGACAACACAGAAATTAATTTATTTTGCTCTTCCTTTGTGTGACATTTAAACTGAAGTTGAAGGATTGGAATTAACATATCAGAGCATGTTTCTAAGTGCCACATTTCCCCAACATTCTAATTTTATATTGTGTGAGCAGTTGTATTTAGATACCGAGCACTTATCACATAAAATGTTAACATTAACAAAATGAATCGGTATCACAATATTTTTGTTTGTGTTTGTTATAGTCTTTATTTGTTAATGTCTACATCCTCCTTGGCTATACTTGGCTATACCCTGAATTACTTAGCTGCCAGAAAATCATCTAATTTTCTGATGAAAAGGAAGAAGCACATGTTGGTGTAAAGATGTCAGGTCAGGTGGTCTGCTGACTTTGTTCCTGACTCTTCCTCCTTAATTTTTGCGATTGATAGAGCCACTGGAACCGAAGGGTATTGGTTCTTTACTGCTGAAGATCCCATTTTCCACTCCCACACCCTTTCTCTATGTTGCTTTTTTTAATATTTTGGGAAATGTATGAAAAAATGATAGCATTACAGATATTGCCTAGTAAAATGTGGAGGGGGGGAAGTTTAAAAAAGAACAAAAGCATTCATGATTAGGACAACATCTGCTTTATAAAACAGATTATCTGTTTTTCTCCTTTTCTCTCCTTTCCCATCCTCTCCCCCCCCCCCTTATGTTGGGCAGAAGACAGGTCTGATAAAGTGAGAGGAAACAAGATTGGTTTTCTAAGGGCACTAGGCCCTTCATGATCAGCTAAATCACAGGCTGTCTCACTCCCTGGCTGGGTAATGACCTGCTCCCTGCACCATGGCACCTGCACCCCCCATGGGACATTATGATGTGCACCTAGGCAACTGCAGGGGCCCACACTGAAGGTGAAGCTGTCATATCGATCTTTTTAGCTCTAAAATATGAGCCACTTTACTCTGCTCCCTGATGCTGTGATGTGAAAAATAATAACTTGGATCCAAATTAAAAATATTGATCTCTGGATGGTGTTGAAAGTAAATAAACACCTTCCGAAGTTTTCAGGTCAGCCGAGAAATGGTATTCAGCAGTAAATGTGTCGGCGTGTCAGAATCCAGGGTTCTTGATCTGTTTTTCCTTTTGAATTGATTTTTCATTATTTACTTCCTAAAAGTGTTGGAATTTGGTCCTCCACTGCTAAATCCCAGTGTTCGGGCAAATTATTTCTTTGGAGCTTCTGAAGTGCTCCTAATCCACTCGCTCATTGATTGATTGATTTTTGACTCAATAAACTTGCATTACCCTTGCTTTATTTAAGACTTCCATCATAATTTTTTGTACATTTAGGCTTGACTTTTTTATTTCCCTCTAACAGATGAGCTGACATTGAACTATCAAACATGTGGGAAAACAATTGCCACAGGGTTAATTTTATTGCTAGCTCCATGCATTTTAAGTAGGTGTTAGGTATTTTCCACTCCCGACTGATAAATTGCTGCTGAACCACTAAAGCTTAAAAATGAATGGGAGCACAGTAACTACAACAAAAATCCACTTATATAAATGTATTGCAGAATGAACAGGAGGGGACAGAACATTTTATTTCAGTAATATATTTTTTATTATTTAAATGTTCAAGGAAAGAACAAGCTTTCTGTAATAAAACACTTATTGTAATGTTATTCATGCAGTAAAGTGAGTGAAATGGCTGCATGTTCCTAATAGAGCATGAGATTTGGTTTCATAAGTGTTTTATTTTTGGTAAACAATCACACTGTTGGTTCATTTTTCTCAGCAAATATTTCTTGAAATAAAAACATTCTCATACATTTTTCCTAATAAATTCACACAAAATAATTTTAGTGAAAGTATATTATCAGTGGCTTCTTAACCTGATCCTAAAAGATGAATTCTGTGGACCCATCAACGGGAAATGGCAGTAATGACACAGGGCAACATTTTTTTCAAAAGTTTTGCTTCCTAAACAGCTTTTGGTGATTATGATAGAGCCCCTTAAACTGAACACAAATATTTCGGAATAAGACATATAAAATTATCTTTTAATGACTATAATGTATGTAAATCACATAATGTTTCCAACACACTGCATGAGTTCAATAGGGGTAAAAGTGTTTTCCTGCTGATTTTTGTTTGTATTCAGTGTCTGATGCATCTTGCTGCAGTGTCCAACAATAGTCAGCCAGCATTGATGTACTCCAGTAATCCTGATAACCATTGTTCAATGTGGCAATGTCCTGGTGAAAACTTTCACTGTGTTCATCATTGACTGCATCTAGATTTTTGGGAAAGAAAATCAAACGCAGAATGCGGAAAATGAATCCGAATGACATATGCACATGTAAGATGTTTGTCAGCAGCTGAATGTAATTTGTTGCTCTCTAATTGGCAAGAAAATTCTCAATAATATCTTTGAATGCTTTCCAAGAAATTTTCTCTGGCCCCACTAACAGATCTTCAAACCACTTGTCATTGATGACGTATCTGATCTGTGAACCAACAAAAATGCCTTCCTTAATCTTGTCATTAGTTATTCTTGGAACATCTGTTTCGAATAATGCAAATCTTCTCCTTGTTCATTGCTTTCACAGAATTTTTCGTCAATCTGAGTTTTATGTGAAGAGAGAAAATTTTATCATTCATTCATTCATTCATTCATTCATTCTATCCTTGTCAGGTCAACAAGTGATTCATGTGTCACATTATCCTGTCCTTGAACCAAATTCTTTGAGTTACATTTTTTAATGTAATGTGACTGTGTGTAGCTACCCCATTTACATATGTATCCAAGCTATGTTCTAAGCACCAGAGCCATTACTCTTAGAGCTCTACACATATGCCGGTTATATTTGGTGTACTGGATGTGCTTCAACAACAGTTTCATGTTTTCATACGTTTCTTTCATGTGTGCAGCATAGTCAACAGAAGGGTGTACATTGACACTGTGTAACAAGACATACACACACACACACACACACACACACACAGAGTGTAATCCATGTTTTTATTACTGATAATTGATGATGTTGCTAGTATCTATTGCAGTGATCATTGAATTGTTTTGCTTCCTTTTCCTTCTCTGCAGATCTTGGGCTTTCCTCAAATTACCATATGCCATCTGTTTATGTTATATCCAAAAAAGATCTATGCTTACATCTATACCTGGCTATTAGTATGTTATAAGGAAGGAGTCTTAGGACCTGGAGCTGCGGTGAATTTCCTTATTTTTCAGTTGCGTATCTTACTGATTAGGTTACATTTTCAAAGGTTTCATGTTTCTGCAGATACATTACACATTACCTTAATATTTTGGGTCCATTCAAAATCTTAAAACTTTGGAAGAACTTGTAACGGAAATATAAGATTAGCAAAAATCTATCCAAATTTAAGTCTAATCTGTTGGAAGTGTAAGCAGGCACAGGGCACCTTCTTCCACATCTGGTGGCTCTGCCCAAGAATTAGGAAATATTGGGAAAAAATAAGGATTTGGTTAATAGAAATAACATCGGAAAAAATAGAACTCAAACCAGAAATTTTCCTACTAGGAATGATTAAAGAAAACTATGGGAAAGAAATAAAGTACTTAATATTACACATAGTCACTGCAGCCAGATTGGCGCTTGCCCAATATTGGAAAACTGATCAACTGCCAATTGATAATCCAAAAGATCTATAATTGTGCGGAAATGGACAAACTAACATTTGAAATGAAGGATAAGGTAGACTCAAAAGGTTATATAGCATGGAATAGGTGGTATAATTGGATAATTCGTAGAAATGAGAGTAAATGTAAAATTCTGTATGATAATCATAATTAACAAATATGCACCGTTAATAAGATAATGGACGTGAGACCAAAGTCACTTTTTCTTTTTATGGATTGTCGTATTAATATATGTATCATCTTGTATATATATGGTACAACATTTTACTTTTTATATGTTTAATAAAGTTTTGTTTTTAAAAAAAACCAAACAAAATCTTAAAACTTTGGAAGAACTTGTAACGGAAATACTTGCCATTATTTTTTTTATGGGTAACTGCTGCATTTTGAAATGTGGCATCGGTGGCATTGTAATTCTGTCAACCACACAGGGCCTTCTCCTTATATATTGAGTACCATTTATTTATTTGTTAGACTTAAAGCTACTTCAATCGCAAAGCAGCATATATCTCATCTGCCCCAAGAGATAAAACAATATACTAACAATACTTAATCAATGTTAATCCCATTGCACCTCAAAATCACTCTCCAATATAGACAGTCACAAACTGCAGGTGAACCAGTAGTACTGGAAAAGAAGCTGCTGAGCAAGGTAGTGCAATCTTGCCCCTGCTTTTGTAGGCAGCAGCAGTTTCCATAATGAATAACTTTATAAAGATTAGGTTGGTCTTATGGACTGATATTTGTTTAACAAGTACCTACATTAAAGAACTCTCAGGTGATTCCATCAAAATAGACTGAGAAAAAGATTCCACAGGCTATCAAAAACTGAATGTAATTCAGTTATACCCATTAGGAATTGAGAAAGAAGAAAAATCCTCTCTAAATGCAGTATTTTTTAAAAATCTCCCCTTCGTTTCAAAGCTCCTTGCTATGAAACTTATTTTAAAGGTGAGGGGGCTTTGCTGTTCAGAAAATACCAATTCCAAGGTCTCTTGGGTCTAGTTAAGCAGAATTTTGAATCCCCTTTTACACCAATGTCCATTGTAATTTTCACATTCTTTGAATTTATCTGCTTTCTATTGGAAGTGTATTTAGTACTTTAAAACGTGGCTTAATTATGTCCATTCCAGAAAGACAATAAATACAAATGCCATTACTTTTAATCTACACAAAAACCTAAAGAACCACTCCCCACTCCCCACTCTGGCAGTGAAATGGATAGTGACAAAGAAAATATGTTCCTATACAATACACATAGGAATAATGATTTGGCAATTCCCATCGGTTTCTTGTGTTTTAGGAACATAAATATGTAGTTTACAAGTAGTTCAAAAAATTAATGTATGAAAACCCCACACCCCTTATTATACTGAACAGATTTTCTGGCTTTTGAATTACTGCAGGATGGTTTATGACTCAAGAGTTGAAGCTGAATAATATGTTGTGTAATCTATTGAGGAAATAGATTACAACAACATATATAAATAAGTGACCATAAATAAGAGGTCACTGAGGAAACATTTAATGGGATTGGAGCATATTAAAGCTAGTTTGCTAAAGGAGACTAACCTGCACTGAAATGATGAGGCAGAATTATATTGCATAGCCCTGTGCAATGATCAGTTAAGAACTATTGTTAGATGAAGGCTAACTTCATAGTGATTACATCATAAATTGCTTGGTAACATAAGTTTCTGAAGTCCAAGATGCTATAGAGATTATTCAGTTGTCTAAAAACTGTACCAGAAGTATGTGTGCATTAAAAGTATAGGTAAAGGTTCCCCTCACACATATGTGCTAGTCATTCCTGACTCTAGGGGGCGGTGCTCATCTCCATTTCAAAGCCAAAGAGCCAACGTTGTCCGAAGATGTCTCCATGGTCATGTGGCCGGCATGACTAAATGCCAAAGGCTCACGGAATGCTGTTACCTTCCCACCAAAGGTGGTCCCTATTTTTCTACTTGCATTTTTTATGTGCTTTTGAACTGCTAGGCTGGCAGAAGTTGGGACAAGTAACGGGAGCTCACCTCGTTACGCGGCACTAGGGATTCAAACTGCTGAACTGCCGAACTTTTGATTGACAAGTTTAGCGTCTTAGCCACTGAGCCACCATGTCCCACTGTGTGCATTATGCTCTACTAAAATAAAATGTAACATTATTTCTGTTTTACTTCCTGAAAAAAAGCAGTTTGCAATTTATTGTCTTTTTAACTAGCAAAGCATACACATGAAGCCAGCTTTTTTGTTGTTTATGTCAGCTGCTTTTCCATCTTGGGAACCTTACTGAAAAGCTGAGTTCATCAACTAGTAGTTATTCAAGTAATCATATTTGGGCAAAATAAGTCTCTTTCGCACTACTGGTCACCTCAGCTTCCTTAAAGGATAAGGGAAGAGCCTCCCCGCCTAAAAAAGAATCCTTGTCTTGCATGGATACTCTTGCACTATTCATGCAAGACAAAAATATGAACGGGAGAGAGTAAAAGTACAGAAGGCTGAAAGTAGCATATGAGAGAGTTGTGTAATACAGGTAGTCCTCAACTTACAACCATAATGGAACCCAAAATTTTGGTTGCTATCTGAGATATTTGTTAAGGGAGTTTTGCCCCATTTTACGATATTTCTGGCCACAGTTGTTAAGTGAACTTGACTTCCCCATTGACTTTCTTGTCAGAAGGTCACAAGAAGTGATCACATGACTTCAGCACACTGCAATTGTCATAAATATTGTTGCCAAGCATCAGAATTTAATCACATGATCAAGGGGATGGTGCAACAGTTTTAAGTGTGAAAAATGTGAAAAATGGCCATAAGTCACTTTTTTCAATGCCATTGTAACTTTGAATGGTCACTAAATGAACTGTTGTAAATCGAGGACTACCTGTATTTACAATTAACATGCCCAGGAATATACCCAGAATTATGCCATTGGCTTAGAGTGAGGCTGATCTCACCTTCCTCAAGGAAGGAGGGGAAGTCACATGTGTCACCACAGAATAGATGAAAATTATATAATTTGGATAAATTGTATCATGCTATAACCCTGCAAACTATACAAGTTGCCTAATTTACACCTTTTGCTGAACATATACTGCTAGAGAATACCATATGTTTCTATATCCTTGGGACACAATACCTGTTTTCCTCAGGAAAACTGATGAAGATGCTCCTTTCTCTTCCCAATATCTCTCAAGCTATTCACTATGAAATTATCATTTTTTATAGAATATCTGGGGGAAGGGGGTGATGTCATATGTGTCATCACACATCATTTGCATATTTGCATTGCGGTAGATGTGGTGTCATTGTGGCTTGTACTGAATACCAAGACCCACTATTTACATTTTTGCAACATTATAATTTGCTTATACATTGCTAGCCTCTCTAAAGACTCATGTCAGTTTACAATATAAGAAAAGAATGCATGTATAACAAGATAATAATATACTATTATAAAAATTACTAGGTGTCCTATTCCAACAGTGAACTTAACCACATGAGCATCTATGTTGTATCCTTGGCGGCAAAGAAAGAAACACACGTAAGAATGTCTTCATGCAAATTGCCCAATTTACATACTTGTGTCAATGATGATGACAATGCACGTATCATTTTGTCTCACTTTGTTGTGAATTGGCTAACTTAATTATTAAAAACTTTTGAACAACTTTCGTCTATGTGGCCCTAATAGCAAATGTAATCTTCTTAAATGGACCAACGATCCCTACTCACAGTCACTCATGCCCTAGTCCCGTGATGGCGAACCTATGACACGCATGCTACAGGTGGCATGTAGAGCCATATTAGTGGGCACGCCAACTCAGCTCTGGGTGGGTGGGGGAAGACCTGTTTTTCTTTCTTACCTGGCTCCAGATCCTCTCTATTTCTCTGGGAAGGGCGAAAACAGCCTTTCCCACTCCCTTGGAGGCCCTACGGAGCCTGAAAGGGCCCATTTCCCGACTCACAGTGGGACAGGAAGTGACTTTTTTGCTGTCCCCAGCCTCCAGAGACTCCTAGAGAGGCTCTTAGAGACTCCTAGAGAGACTCTGGAGGCTGGGGACAGCAAAAAATGTCACTTCCTGTCCCACCGGGAGTTGGGAAATGGGCCGTTTCAGGCCTTTGGAGGGCCTCCGAAAGAGTGAGAAAGGCTGTTTTCGCTCTTCCCAGATAAATAGAGAGGATCTGGAACCAGGTAAGAAAGAAAAATGGGCCTACCAGGCCATCATGTGCCAGGAGCGGGGGGGGATTGCGCGTGCATATGCGTGTGGGCATGTGCGTGCATGACCCTCCCCCACCCCCCTCTCCTGGCATGGGATGGCAAAAAGGTTAGCCATCACTGCCCTAGTCACTTCCTGTCTTGACTATTGCAAAACGCTCTACATGGGGCTGCCCTTGAAGAGCATCTGGAAGCTCCAGTTGGTGCAAAATGCAGCAGCCCGCATGGTTTTGTGCAGACCCTGGTGTGCACATGTATCACCTTTTCTGAAGGAGCTGCATTGGTTGCCAATTTGCTTCCGGGTCAAATTCAAGGTGCTGATTGTCATCTTTAAAGTCCTTCATGGCTTGGGATCACGTTATCTGAGGGACTGTCTCTTGCCGGTCACATCTACCCAACTCATCAGAGCAGGAAGGCAGGGAATGTTGCAGGTCCCATCCCCGAGGGACATACACCTAGGAGGGACTGAGAAGAAGGGCCTTCTCCGTGGTGGCTCCCTCTCTATGGAACATCATTCCCCCAGAGATTAGAATGGCCCCCACTCTAATACTCTTCCAGAAGGCGCTGAAGACCTGGTTCTGCCAATGGGCCTGGGGAACCCAGAGTGGGATGGAGCCCATTAAATGGCTCTTGGGATCTGCTGTTGCCAGGCGGGAGGTGTGGGGTGATTTTGTTATATTGTACTATATTAATCTATTTGATTCTTTTTGTTAGTTTTTATTGTTTTAAATTGGCTTTATATTTTGTAAGCCTCCTTGAGTCGTCATGGGTGAATAGATGGCAATATAAATTCAATCAATCAGTTTAAGTGAAAAATATGAATTACAATACAGAGTATCACAATCCATGTTAGAATTACTTATAGATGCTTAGAGTGACAGTAGATTGGACATAGCATTTCTGTGTCAGAGAATGGTAATGTGCAAAGTGATTACTTTTCTCCTGTTTGTTATTGTGCTGATGTTCAGTTATAGGTGGGGGGAGGGGGGAAGGTAAAAAAAACTTTTGACTTTTTGCATTTTTTTCTTTCTCTCTGTTTTTTCTAATTACAGTCTTCTTTTCTTTTCACTATTTCTCTAAAAAAATAAAAGACAGCTAACCAGAGGACGCAAAAAGTAAATAACAGCAGAATCATATTTTTGTCAATGTATTGAATTAGAGTAACACTTTCTTTTTTTTAAGTGGGGAGTGACAGATTTGAAATGTTTTGGTTTTGTCAATCACTTGCCAGAAGCCATTTCACAAATAATAAAAAATATGTGACACTTTGGTGAAAGGCCTGAGTAAGCTGTGTGTGAGCCACTTCATATATCAGAAAACAGACAAGAATGACTGAATGCTTGTCATAACTCTGGTCAGTAGAAGCAAATATTCTGTGAGAAATGCATTGGTAAATAACCAGAACAAATGCATTTATTTAAGATTTGTTAGCACTTCTGTCAGAAAGCCATAGCAGCATTGTATGTAAAGTAATGCATTTTGAATTTGAACCAAGCTTCCTTGGGAAAGCATTTCTTTCCTTTATTCTTTAAACATTAATTCTCAACTTGTTGCCTAGTGCCCGCCCTCTTGATATTTCATTCATTGAAACTTGCATTTCCTGCTTGGTTGAATACTGTACATTTTAACAGGCAATCTAACTCAAAGCAACAGAGAGCTGGATTTCAACCTTGGCAGTCATATGAAAGTTACTTTTAACTACCTGATTAGTCACCATAATAAATATTTCTTGTTTTACAGTAAAATTGATTGTGCTTTGGTTTTCAGCTCTTGCTGTTGATGCCATTTGCTCATTTGTTCATTCTAGTTTTCTAAGAAAATGGATTTCTGATCAATATTGCTCTTCCATAACTGTAAGAACAGGAAAGGAGAGAAGGAAATTAGGCAGTGGCACATAGTGGAGTTGACCTCATTCCCAAGGGTTGGATAATTTTAGTCAATGATTATCATATTCTGGCCTATAATGTGTGCATATGAGGTGCCCAACTGACGGCTGATTTGCAAGACCTTTGGCAAGTTGCAACATGTGAAAAGTCTTAATAAACTCTTTTTTATTTGTTTTAATGTTGGCTAAATTAAAAGCAGGGAACTTGTGGCTTTTCATGTGTTGTCGAACTATAATTCCTACTATCTTCAGCCAGCAGCACAACCAGTAAGTAGCAAGAAAAGCTGGAAGCTCCATATAGCCATAACAAGAGAACTTTGACATTTTATTTATTTAGAAAACATGCACCACACAGTTTCATAAAAGTAAGTAGAATTAGTTGCAAGGAGAAACAAGGAAATCTAGGCAAGCTAGTGATCCAGCAGTAAAGAATGCACTTGTACACTAATACAGTGTTTTCCCGAAAATAAGACCCTGTCTTATATTTTTTGAACCCCAAAATAAGTGCTTGGACTTATTTTCAGGGATGACTTATTATTTTGGAGCGCGTAGAGCAAGATTAAAGTCTTACCTGATTTCCAGCTCTTGTCTCCCTAACCCTAACCAGAGGAAATGGCGGGGACCGGCTGTGCATGGTTTAAATATTTTCGGGGAGGACTTATTTTCGGGGGAGGCTTATTTTAGCGCATGCGTTCAAAAGCCCGACAGGGTTTATTATCAGGGGATGTCTTATTTTCGGGGAAACAGGATATATATGGAAAATGTGGGTACTTTAAAAAGTAATTATTATGTATACTCATGGCTAACCCCATCCACAGATAAGACAAATCAATAACTTTTAATGATTGTGGATACCTTACCCTAATCCCTTATTTCATTATTAAAAAGATGATTACTTGTAATTATATTAATATTGGTAGCAGATGCTTATTAAAGTATAGTGTGAAAAACATATTTCAGGAGTTAAACAGAATACATTTTTAATAAATTCATATGTAAATATATATAGAGAGAGAGATCACAACTGTTTTTCTCTGGAAGAATTGACAATACATTGATTGGTAGAAATACGTCTTCACAAATCAAAGATTCTGTTTACTGAACTGATATTTAAGATTTCAAAGCCTTGCATGGGAAACTAATTAATAATTAATAAATACTGTGTTATTTATAATGACCATCTCACTAACAATTGTTAATGGATTTGTTAATCATTAATAATCATTTAATTCATTTATTGCTTGTGTTTTCACTTACCTCTTTGTAGGTGTTTTTTTTTTTCAAATTCAAGTTTTTTTATTCCTGTTTGACATACTGGAAATAGACGTTTACAGTAAACATAATATTTAACATAGAATTCTCACATTTTCCTTCTACTCCGTTTTGCAGAAATAAACCAATAATTAATAGAGAGATCTACTAGGACCCTTTAAAAGGCTACAGAAAACAATTAGTGCACATTAGTGCAATATTTTCTTTCAAATAAGGCCAAATATATATGTGCACCCACCCACAACCGCACACACATAGAAGAGTAAATTGCACTGTCTCAAATTAAGGATCAACAAGAACAAAGGAAATTATGCATATTCAAATGACCATTCTCTCTCCAACTATCTCAGTCTTAAAACCTAAAAACATTTTACTTCTGCCCAGATATTATTATGTTACATTACTTTTTATGCTACAGTGTTCTTTTTTCCTTCATTAACTTGTACAGAGACAGGTGAAATACTATCTAATAGTCAGGAGACACAATTCATTTTTAATCTCACAACACATGGACAGTCTCAAGCATAGTTTCAATTGTGAAACTGTGAGCATCCAAGAGCAAACTGAATACAAAAATGCTAGGAAACTCCTGCAGATCTGGTATTTAGACAAATCAGCTGTCAATAGACACATAGAGATGAAACACATTTACATATGATTCAAAAGAGAAAATAAAAAAGCTAAGAAGGAAACAAAGACACATCCTCTCCAGCAGCCACAACCAGATAAGCAGGGATTAACTCCATACAAACAATCAAGCAAGCAGAAAACAATATCCCAATCAAGGAACTACAAAGGCAACCACCGTACCAACATTTGTAGGGCAAGATATTATACAGGGAGCAAACCCCACACTCACTAGCACTGATGATGCTATCTTTTTATCTACAGTGAAGTAGATGGAACAATGGAGAGAGGTTGGGTAGCAAAAATTAGTAAAGTGAATGCAACATGTCAGCCCTCCCCAACTTCTTGAATGTTGTGCTTTTCCATCTGCTGAATGCTCACTTTGTAGTTTAGAAATAGCATCAGTTTTGAATAGGTGAGCAGGAGATATTTATTGCTAAGATATGCAGTATTTTCATTCATGCTCCCTTCATTTTCAAAATAGATCTGACCTGATGCTAAATATACACATCATGGTTGTAGGAAAGTTTCTTGAAGCGAATCAAATTCTTGACCTAAAAGCATAAGTTTATAGTTACTTATATTTGTATTTCTTTCTTATTTTATTGACATAATTTGACTTCCAGCATTTAAAAATTTATTCAGCAAAAATATGTCTGTGGGAAAT
Source organism: Pituophis catenifer annectens (assembly GCF_029215685.1). NCBI lineage: Eukaryota > Metazoa > Chordata > Lepidosauria > Squamata > Colubridae > Pituophis > Pituophis catenifer. The sequence continues at coordinate 63,630,681 of NW_027256886.1, forward strand.
AGTATTTCTATGACATAGAAATGTTTGGAGTTTTTCTACTGTAGTTTCAGCTTTTAAACTACACTCAGATTTGAGATATACATTGACCACAAACATAATGTGTAGAGTTTTTTATGATTTAACTCAATCTTGAAATTAGAAATGTATATAGTTACCCGTAGTCTAAAAAGACCAGTGTACAGAAGAAATTGGGATTTCATCTGAACTTAGTTGAGCTTTAAAAATCTATTTATGAGATCTAATAATATAGTAATATAATGCTACTAGTTTAAGAAATGTTGCTACAGGACAGTAAACATATTCATTGTTGCCAATTTATTTCAAATGGCAGGCTGTTTGAGCCATGAATGGATGCTATTTAATAAATGTTGGTTATTTTGCCAACAATCAGAAGTATTTAAAGGATTTTCAAAAGGAAAAGAACAAATCAAATAAAAAATTACTGTTGTATCTTATTCTGAAATTAAGTGTATTTTTATATGGGTCTTGTTTGGAGTCTCCTCCCAGTTTTCATCCATTATCACAATAATTGAGTTTGTAGTTGGAATTAAATTTATCAAATTGCGTTATCCTCTTTTGAAATTGGATAGGTATCCTGGCAGTAGAAGCTAGAAGTTAATCTGCTTTGCTAAAGCCTCCAGTGGCAGAGTGGCAACAGGCTCGAGAACAGTCAAACATTTTCCTGTCACCCTGGACACGATGTAATTTCTCCTCAATCCCTTGTGCAAATAATGACATTTGAATCGAGCATTAACAGGCTTAATTACTTTAAAATTGTCATTTTAATTTACACTGATATAGTATTGATCATACAAGCAGAGATTAAGCTGTTCACTGGAGCAGATGATGGGAATTAAACATTAAAGGGTCCTCAAGGGGCTGAGAGGGCCATCTAGAGTGTGCCAGAAGAGGAATGATATTTTTCCGTAATGAACTGGCAGTATGCGGGGACATGAATCTTTGGCCTACTGGAAAACGGGAAATAATGGGGTTTGGGAAGCATTTGCAGGTTATTCATTCGCTGCCATGCACCAATTCTCCAGTGATTCATCCAATTCACCAACATTTATTTATCTAGCAAATTTAAGAGTTATGACCTTTTGCTAAGTGCATTTAATATCAGGCTGAATGAAATCGTTCTGGTGTAACTTGTTAAAATATTATCATTCTTGTTTCTGCATAATGTTAAATACGATTTAATTCTTCAAATATATGTACATCCAACCTGTTGTAGTTATAGTGTTCCTAAATAATTTATGGGGAAAATTATGTAGAAGTATGGTGTATCTTGCCTCATTCAAGTCCTTGTCCTGTTATAAAACTTTATTTAGTAAATTATACTGTGGAGGGGGGGGAAATTAAAATGCTGTATTCACTTCTTTCAGAAAAACATCTAAACAATTATGAACATTAAAGTCATTTTGCCCCCATAACGATCAAGCCTGTGTTGCATTTGTACATGTGCATCCATGTTGATCTGACAGAAAGTGTTGTAGCTAATCCTATTGTAATGTGTAATAAGATGATTCAGCTAATTACTTGCTTAATTCTTTTATTTACTGAAAGTTTATTGCTCGGGATAGGTCCTTGGTTAGCCTTGGATCCTTTGCTGTTCAGTGGGTTTTTGCTGCTCTGCCTCAGCAAAATATACAAATCCAGGGCAAAGGAATTATAGAGTTGGGAGTGATTACAAAAATTATTTAGGTGAAAGGATGGCCTGTATTTATAGCTTTACTAGCCTATAGCCAATAGATTTCTAATTCAATGGCAGCATAGAATACAATTTAAGTATCTTGCTTGAAGTATATATTTCTGAATGTCTCTGCTTTAAAAGCTTAATTTTACAATGTATAATTATATATAACTTTATTGAAAAAGTCTCTACAATGCTTGAAGATTTTTGAAATAAACCTAACATTTACACATGTTAAGTAAACAGACAAACAAACAAATAAATAAACAAATAGTAATACAGTCTTTTCAGCTTATTGAATCTCTCATTTCCCCAAGGTTTCCCTTTACTTTTATTTACATGTGTGTTATTGTTTTAATGTAAGGCCTCCCACTGGCTTGTATTTATGCCCACCAATATTAATTTGGAAGTGCTAGAGCAGGGGTGTCAAACTCACGTCATCACGGTGGCATCACATGACGTATAGGGACTTTTCCCCCCTTGGCTAAACCGGGCATGGGCGTGGCCAGTGTGTGATGCATCCAGCCCATGAGCCGGGAGTTTGACAGTCCTGTGCTAGAGTATTTAAAGCAATTCCTCTGTAAAAATGAAGTTGAATAACAAATTATGTTGTACGGATGATCAAAGACAACACAGTCCATATACAAAATTAGGAGCCATGGTGGCACAGTAGTGAGAATGTAGTATTTCAGGCTAACTATGCCCACTGCCAGGAGTTTGATCCTGACCAACTCAAGATTGACTTAGCCTTTCATCCTTCCAAGGTCGGTAAAATGAGGATCCAGATTGTTGGGGACAATATGTTGACTCTGTAAACCAGTTAGAGTGTGCTGTAAAATACTATGAAGGGGCATATAAGTCTAAGTGCTATTGCTATTGCTATTTTATAGAACATTGAGCAGCATTTCAAAACTGTAATTGCAGGATCAACCATTGGGGGTACTAAACTAAAAACGACATTGTGCAAGGAATAAAAATGGAATATATATATCAATTGTTAAATGAACCATATTTATGGTTCATTTTATATAATTTACAGATAAAGATCTGATTTCTCAAGATTTCAAATACTTTTCTGCACCACTCACTGATTTAATGCAGAGTTATACATGATCATAAGTGTACATTACAGAGGTGGGTTTCAGCAGGTTCTGATCAGTTCTGGAGAACTGGTAGCGGAAATTTTGAGTAGTTCGGAGAACTGGTAGTAAAAATTCTGACTGGCCCCGCCCACATCTATTCTCTGCCTCCCACATCCCAGCTGATCAGGAGGAAATGGGGATTTTGCAGTAACCTTCCCCTGGATTGGGGAGGGAATGAAAATTTTACAGTATTCTTTCTCTGGATTGGGGAAGGAATGGAGATTTTACGGTATCCTTCCCATGCCACGCCCACCAAACCATACTATGCCCACCAACCCACACCCACAGAACCGGTAGTAAAAAAATTTGAAACCCACCACTGGTACATTATTTATATTACTTCAGGCATTTGCTTTTTTTTTTTTTTTTAGTAGTACGTGTTTTTATTAAAACCTATAATTTACAACAATAGAAACGAATACAAAAAAAACTAAAATTAAAAGAAAAAGAAAGAATAGGTACAGAAGAAAAAAATAGAAAGTAGAATATAAATAAATAATAATATAGTAAAGAAAAACAAAAGGTATACAGTGTGTATGTTTATACACACATACACAGTATATAAAGTGATATACCCCTTCATCACAAATATCAACAATTTTATTAACTTATTACCTTCTCTTAAAATACAGTGAATAATATCTTCTTTCTATATCTCTTATCTATAAACAAATCCATAAAACCTCATAATTTCATTCTTGATATCAGCAAAAATTCATTTAGAATTACCAAAAATATCAACATATCTGTTTAACCTTGATCAAAAAAACTATCTTTATATTCCTTCCTTTTACTTCTAACAATCTTTATATTTAGTCCCTTCAAACAAGAACTTGATTTCTTTTAATTTTTTCTTTGTTCTCACAAAATTCTTAAAAGCTTTAACAAGCAAGCTCCTTTTGTTAATCCAATTACAGTTTACAATTATAGGAAAATTATCTGGATCACTCTTTTGGTTTGTTGTTTAATTATTAAGATATCAGCTGGTCTCTTTTGTATGTCCAGTGTGACATCTTTTTCCATGTCATTCTTATAGCCTGTCATTTGAAAGTGGATTTATCAGTCTCAGTCATGACAGGTAATATTTGATCCTCTTCCATAGCATCTTTTAAACATCTATAGAGGCAGACACTTTTAAAATTAACTTCTGTGTCCATTGTTCAAAAATATTCTTTGGAATTCCAATGTTAAGATAATTTGCTTCATTCTGCATTAGTAAGTTGAGTTAGAGTGTTCTTCTCCTTTAATTGTAATATTTAGTTCTTTCTAGTTCCCTTTAGTGTCCACACTTTTGCTCTATGTTCCAGAATCTTTTTAAAAAGTCCTTTTTTTAAAAGGAAGTTGTCTTTTCAAAGGTACTAGCCAAAGTCTGAATATATATATTTCCTTATCTCACAGAGCTCTAAACCATTGGAGACCGCTGTCTTGCTGTCTCCTCATAAGGAGCAACTGACTAAAGTACTTGTGGACAATCTGAAATCCTCTCCTTGTCAGAGAGGAATTATGAAGAGCCGATCTACTCACCAGTTTTCATTTTATAAGTCATCATTTCTGCTTTTGATGGCGCCATTTACAGTTTGCCATTTTTCCTCCAGAAGTCTTCACCCTTTGCCTTTTCTTTTCTTATACCTTGCTTGTGAACTGAGAACCTCAGAAATTTGCCAGCAGAATGCCATTGCAAATTTAACTTATCTTTTGCAGGAACCACCCCCTATGCTTTGACGTTCTTGTAAACAAGTATTAAGAGTCAGCATTTATTTATTTATATAGTAGTTACCTACCTACACTATGTTACAGTATTCATCAACAGTGAAATTTCTATTTAATAGGCATAAGGGCCAAGGTCAAAATCCTGTAGTCTACAGTCTTCAGATATTATTGAAGATTCATTAAGGAGGGGAGGGGGGAATCAAGAAAATTAAGATGTCAGGCATGATTCTGGATCAAAGCCTCACCCACTTTTTATATGCATATAATCTGCATAAAGAAAGGCAGTGCTTCAACTGCACGACTACATCTGTCATTTTTATTTTGTTTCTTCCTCACCCACCCCACCCCACCCCACCCCGGACATCCTGCTATAGCTCCCTTCATTTCTGGAAGCAGGACTAATGGTGAAGGATTCTGGAAGTTGGCGTTCCAAAACATCTGGATGGCCATGAGTTCTCCACCCTTGCCAAAAATTTAGTCATATAATCTAGAATGTTTCACTTTAAATGGTTGGTCATTTTAAGTATCACTAGTTTCAAGTGATTTCTGCATAGCAGTTGGAACTGCAAGTCCAAAATCATTTTGGAAAAATGATAATAGTGATACTTAGTGATGATAATTATTTTAATGTTTTCCATTGGATTCAATGAAAACGAATAATCCTTGCAAAAAAAAATCAGAATTCTTGTAGAAATAAAAGGACTTCTGTACTTCATTTGTAAATAGCAAGAAATGTTATCTACTGAATTTCTTAATATGTTACTTATGGCTAATAAATATAGCTTAGATTCAAGATTTGATTCCTAATCTATTTTTGTATGAAGTAAATGAGCAACTTTAATGTGAATGTCAAATACTTTCCTTAATAAAGAATCAGCATGTTTTTCTTAGCATATCTGTATGCACATGTAAATACATAAAATATGACAATAATTTCTATTTGTCACAAAAAGACAAAGCATCCAGTCAGGTTGTTTTAGTTAAATGTATTAGAACAATCCTCTAGGATTGTTTCTTTTCTCATTTGCAATATAACAGAAGATTTATTATAGTAATTGTTTTTGATTAATAGTTTTGTCCCCTTGATTAATCTCTTATCTCAGGCTCAAATAACTAAATTAAACTGAGCAGCATCCTTCCTTTTTGATTTGTTAAATGTTTCATTTCCATTCACTGACTTATTAAAAAGCTTTACTATTTTGCTGGATCATTTTGGACATGTGTTTTAACTTTTTTTCCTTAATTTTATAAAATGTTTATTTCACAAGGTACACAAGTTATAGAAACTAATTTTTATTCAAACTTTTTTTTGTCAAAATTTTTCTGGGATTAGTATACACATTCAATTTAATACTGTCTTTCAGAAATCTAGTATTATTATTCTTGAATTCCAAAATTAAATGCAAGCCTATAAGGCTAAATTAAGAATTGGTTTCTGTATGATTATATTATTTGATGTGATTTAATTCATTTTGCTTAATCAAATAATGGAGCATAAGTCATTTAATTAAACCAGTCAAAGATAAAATTAAATAGCATCTGTAATCATATGTTCTCGGTTAGTTACCATTCATGATCTTCTATGTCATTCAATATATGAAATGTCGTTGTGCCTTTTTTTTTTTTCCTTTCCTTTCCTTTCCTTTTCTTTCCTTCTGTTACGGCTGTATTGCTACAAAATTTTAACAAGTGTAAAATTCAGATTTCTTAAATCACAATGTGACCTACTGTAAGTAGTATGCTTGTGGTATGTGCTTATTATTTTATTTGTGAATGCAAGCTGAGAAAACATCAACGATGGATGCATTCAATGTTAAATCCGAACTTGGGTTCATGGTTTATTGTACCCAAATATGTAATATTTTAAAGCCAGGAACAAATCTTGGTTTCAAACTAATTTATTGCCCCTGTTTGCATGTGTACTATAAATTAAAATCTCATCAATTCAGTTTCTGATAAATTCAGTCTCTGTAGCTTCTGTTCATTTGTTTTTAAGATACTGTGACCCAAGTTATTGTCAATGCTTTGTTTGTTTATCTGTAATGATACATAATGTTGTCTTTATTGAAGGAATAGCTGGAAAGCAGTTTTATTTTAGAGGGCTGGAAGGAAAGGATTGATAAACAGGGCCAATGTTTTAAAACTTTAGTGATTGTTATTCAAGATCCTCCAGCTGCAACCAGTCAAACGAAAATGTGAACAGAGATTCTTCATTTCAGGTGTGCAGCCATTCACAGATGAGGAAGTGGGGACAACAAACTGGTATTACTCAAACATATATTTTTATATTTTCTTGTATTGGTATTTGATTTTACATGTTTCTTACAATGTGTAAATCACCCAGAATCACCGTTAATTGTTAATTTATTAAATGTAAAATTAATGAATTGTCACTTATTATTATTTGCCTCCTGGATCAAATTTCTGGATGTGCATTCAAAACAATGTGTTCTTGACTGTCAAATGGATAATGTATAAAAATGTTAGGAATGTAATAGTAGTATCCTGCTCCAAGATTAACAGTTCTGCTTTCATGAACATTCTGAGAAAGGAGAATATCACCTATTCTTTGGCATATAAACTCAATATCATCCTAGATAAAGAATATGGTTTTGCTGGTGACTTTATGACTTTATTTTCATCCAATAGGTACACAGGCGGCTGAGTTGTGATTGGCATGCAGATTACATGATATTTTGCCTATTTTGGGCAACATTTATAAATATATGAATAATTGAGTTTTTTATTACTTTTCTCCAATTGAGTGCTATTGAGAGGTGTGACAATACCAATCCACATGGTCATTATTAATGATATAGGGGGAAAACTGTTTTCTTCTACTTTCATAATAGTAAATCCTGGTTCATCCAGTTGAGCTGAGTAACAGAAAATTCTGGACAGGCAAAAGGTAGTATTAAATATAAAATATTAAAGCAATAACCAATTAGGAGGCCTCGGAAATAATATGCTTATAAATACAGGTATTCCTTGAGTTCCTTGAGTTAATAGTTCAATTAGTGACTGTTCAAAATTACAACACCCCCCCCCCAAAAAAAAAGTATTTACGACCCAGTCCCAAAATTACCCATGTTGCAGCACCACAGTAGTCATTCCCCCTTACGACCAACCACAGAGACGCTGCAACATGCCCCCTGCCTATTTCCCCCCCTCCCCCCCATCCTGCCCTGCCAGGTCTCTACAGACTGAATCTGCTTTGCTAGCATCCCGGATTGCCCTCGAAGGGTATCCAGAAACTTCAGCTGACACACAAGGTGATATCATGGGCAGTTATGTTTGCCCATAGATGGCACATGTTAGACCTTGGCTGCATTACCTACCAGTTTTCTTCCAGGGTTAATTCAAAGTGCTGGTTTTAACCTTTAAAGCCCTTCATGGCATGGGGCTGTGTTATATGAGGGATTGGCTCTTTCCGATTCTTAATGTGAATATACAAATAAAACCAGAAACTTTTCTTTTGGGTTTAATAGGGAAAGACTTGGAAAAAGAATTTGGAACTTTGATGTTATATATGTTGACGGCAGCAAGATTACTTTATACACAAAAATGGAAAGATATTTTGACTCCCATAATTGTCGAACGTTAGCAGCGATGGCTAAATTGACTGCTTTGATTAAAGAAAAAATAAACTACTTTTGTTTCTATCTGAAAACCGCTTCTGTGCTTGAGATAGAAAAAACCGAAACTTTGATTTTGGTTTTACCGATTAGATAGATTTGTTGTTATAAAAATGGCTAGTTTATACTATTATGTAAAAGTAAAACGTTGAAGTTTGATGTTATTATCTTATTCTACTTCAGCAAAGAGAGTTGGAAATCAATGTCTTTTCTTTCTTTTCCCCTTCTTTTCTACACTTTTCCCTTCCCTTTTCCCTCTGCTATTTGTCCTATTATTTCCTTTTGTATTTTTGTATTTTATATTATAAACTAATTTTAAAAAAAGAAAGAAATCCATCAAAACATGTTTGTGTCAATAGGCCTAGGAAGATGATGAAGTGGCTCCATAATTTCTAGCACTCTCTCCAGCCTTTTAAATATAATTTTAATGTTTGTATTTGTTGAATGTTTTTTTAAATTTGTTTTTATTGTTTGATTGTATGCCAGAGTCGCATATTTTGCAGCCATATAAATATCATGCATGCATATATACATAAATTTGAATCTATTAGTACCTTGTGGCTCATTATGCTTGTATCTTGTTCCTCCAAAAGTGTCCTTGTGCTTGGGAAACTGATTTAACCTTGCTTCTTCTGACAAAGATGGATTCTTTTTACCTAATACCCATCTTGGCATGAGCCATGACCACTACAAGAGAAATAAGTTTGAGAACTTTTTCCCAGGTCAATCTGAGGCAATGCTGGCCAATGGTTGACATTTGGAGGCTGGTGGCTGAAACGTATCTCTTTGATCATCAAGTGCTGTATTCAGTGCAACAAAGCATGTTAGGAGTTAGGGTAGCGAAATAAGATCCACTGGTCCTTCAGAGTTCCCACACACTATTAGATTGATCAGGGAAGATAGCAAGGTTGAAAAGAAGGGCATCCTGGCATGGGAATGAATCATCACCTTTTGCTTCCCCAGGTTATTTGCTGTTTTTTGCCTTGACTGTGATTTATTTATAGTACTGTTTTTGTGCTTCATCTTTGAAGAGTATCAAAGGCCAAGTCCCAGTCGCAAACAGATTACAGTTGAAAATGTGTAATATAAAGGGAGTTGGGGAGAGAAAAGGATTTTTGTATGGTACTTTATGAACAATACGTATAGTGGTGACTTAAGAACGAACTTATGTTCTCTCGCTTGTCCCTTTGCCACTCTCATTTTTTATTCATGGGTTGTATCAGACAAATTTATTTATAAGTTAAGGGGTCATAGCACCACAATATTGAGAACTTGTGTCTTAGCTAACAACAAATAACTGAGAAGTAAACTAGAGACAGGCTCTATCAAAAGTTCAAGAGTTGTCTACTGAGTCAAAAGAAGAACAAGATCACAGTACAAATTGGTCTGGCTCCAAGTTGCTAGTTATGGGTTTGAGCAAAATTTACAAGCAGCTAGTCATAGAAACCCACAGAATGAAGGGTTGTTGAAGGTGCTACTAATGAGAAAAAGCCACCAGCCAAAAACCTTTGGTTGAGACATGTTAATAAATGTCTCAAAAAAACCCTCACAGGTTTCAAACCTCCCAAATGCTTACAGTGAAATTAGCTGGGTCTCTATCTGCCCCATCAAATTCTTCCTTAGACAGATTGGTACCATTCTTTAAATGCTATTTCCCTCCAGGGATATCTGATTACTGTACTTCCCCAATGGGCTTCAAGATACAGCTTCTCTACACAGTACAGCAATACAGCAGAATACATGATTCAAGTTAACACTTGAGTGTTAACACCCTGCTCATTTCAGGGACTGATCTGCTTCTCTTATATTTACCATATTGTGTTGGCAGATAGTTATCACAGTTATATCTCGCAGCTTCCATCAACAGTTTACCGATGGAAGTTTACTACCTGAATGAGATCTAACCCTATAACTGATTCCTATCTTCAGCAGAGCTAGACCTCCAAGATCCTTTCCAACCTTATGATTCTATGAGGCATTTTATCTTGGCCCACAAATGCAAACTTAGTGGATGAGATATATAGCCTGATTCAGAGGAGGTTGTTTTACCCTTGATGTTGAGACTGGTTTTTTCATATACTGTATTTTGCTATTCCAAAAAAATATGATACCCTTTGTACTTTGTTCTAAGGCCATGCAACATTTACCTTCTTATAACAGGGTTTTGAATCGTGTCATTGGGCTGTATTCTTCCCTCATGTCTGCAGGATCTCTAGTTTGCATATGTAGATCTGAAAGGTCCACTTCCATTGTATAATTTTAGCATCTGAGCTTTATGGTGGATTGTATGGCATATTTTATCTTTCACAGGATCAAGATGATTTACAACAGGACATTTCATTCCATTAAATAACTTGATTGTTCCTACATCCATTTTTAATTCTGCATCCTTGCTGGGTCATACACTACACATGAGTTTTGGATCGGGATCGGGAGGGAGCCAAATGAAAATGTGAATGTCTTGATGTAAGTGACATGAATTATTCACTTCCATCATGTATATACCCCCATTATGTTTTGTAATTTGTACAATTTCATTTTTTCATTTTCATTTTATTAGATTTATATACTGCCCTACTCCCGAAGGACTCAGGGCGGTGAACAGCCAGGAAGATAAAACACACAAACTACAAAATTTAAAAGACAATATAAAAACCCATTAAATAATTTGGCCCAAAACAATTTAAAACACCCCTAATATTTTAAAACCAATTTTAAAAATTACAATTAAAAGGGAAGTTAGGCCAGGCTAGCGTGTTGAAATAAATAGGTCTTGAGGGCACGGCGGAAGGTGCGTAAATCCGGGATCCTCCGTATCTCCGGGGGGAGTTCATTCTAGATAGCAGGTGCCCCCACAGAGAAGGCTCTCCCCCTTGGGGCCGCCAGTCTACACTGTTTGGCCGATGGCACCCTGAGGAGCCCCTCTCTATGTGAGCATAATGGCCGGTGAGAGGCTACTGGTGGCAGAAGGCGGTCCCGTAAGTACACTGGTCCTAAGCCATGGAGCTCTCTAAAGGTGGTAACCAAAACCTTGAAGCGCACCTGGAAGACCACCGGGAGCCAGTGCAGCTCGCGCAGGAGAGGTGTCACATGGGAATGCCACATCACTCCATAGCCACCCGCGCGGCCGCACTCTGAACCAGCTGGAGCCTCCGGGTGCTCCTCAAGGGGAGCCCCATGTAGAGAGCATTACAGTAGTCCAGGCAGGAAGTGACGAGGGCATGAGTGACCGTGCGTAAGGAGTCCCGATCCAGAAAGGGACGCAATTGGCATATCAGGCGGACCTGATAGAAAGTCCTCCCGGCCACAGCCGTCAAGTGCTCTTCTAAAGACAGCCGTGAATCCAGGAGGATGCCCAAGTTGTGAGCCCTCTCCATGGGGGCCAATGACTCGCCCCGAATAGTCAGTGATGGCACCAACTGACTATATCGGGACACCGGAAACCACAGCCGCTCAGTCTTGGATGGGTTGAGCCTGAGTCTGTTTCTCCCCATCCAGATCCGCACGGCCTCCAGGCACCGGGACATCACTTCAAGGGCATCATTGGGGTGGTCCGGGGTGGAGATGTACAGCTGAGTATCATCAGTATACTGATGGTACTTCACCCCAAAACCATGGATGATCTCACCCAGTGGCTTCACATAAATGTTGAACAGAAGGGACGAGAGGACCGACCCCTGTGGCACCCCACATATAAGGCACCTCGGGGTCAAACTCTGCCCCCCTGCCAACACAGACTGCGACTGGTCGGAGAGAAAGGAGGAAAACCACCACAGCACGGTGCCCCCCACCCCCAACTCTTCCAACCGGGGCAGCATGATACCATGGTCGATGGTATCAAAAGCCGCTGAGAGATCTAATAGGACCAGGACAGAGGAACAACCCCTGTCCTGAGCCCTCCAGAGATCATCAACGCGACCAATGCTGTTTCCGTGTTGTACCCAGGCCTGAAGCCCAACTGGAACGGATCCAGATAAACAGTTTCATCCAGGTACTGGGGAAGCTGTCATGCCACCACACTCTCAACAACCTTCACCACAAAGCGAAAGTTGGAGACTGGACGATAGTTAGCTAACACTGCCGGGTCCAGGGAAGGCTTCTTGAGGAGAGGCCTCACCACCGCCTCTTTCAAGGCGGCGGGAAAGTCACCCTCACTCAATGAAGCATTTATAATCCCCTGAAGCCAGCCTCATGTCACCTCCTGAGAAGCCAGCACCAACCAGGAGGGACACGAGTCCAATAAACATGTGGCTGCGCTCAGTCTACCCAGAATCCTGTCCACGTCTTTGGGAGTCACAGGCGCAAACTCTTCCCAGATAACATTCTCAAGACCTGCCCCCATCATCCCTCCTGAGTCTACCCAGTCAGAGTCCAAGTCTTCCCGAATCTGAGTGATTTTGTCATACAGATACTGCACAAAGTCCTCAGCTCTATCCTCCAAGGGGGTCCTCCTAAACAGGGCGGCCGGGCGATTATCTGATGATGCAATAAGAGCGGCAAAATAGTTACATTTTGTAATGAAATTATGATACACATGTTGACACCATCATGACTTACTAAGGATTCTTATGGCACTGCACTTATTTGATGTTAATTGGTCCCTATCCTGAAATATTTCATTATTTCAGAGTGCCCGTCAAGATTTTTATACACTATCAAACATCTCTCAAAGTACCTGGTGTGACATAAGTACTTTCCCATGTGTATCATAAGGAGCATTAACTGTATTGTGAATTGACACATAGTCTATGTTTGGCTCCTGCTAGACAACATTCACCCAGGGTGATGGCATTATCAGCCCATCACTCCTTGAGATCATATCTTCCTATAGGACCGTGATGGCGAACCTATGGCACGATTGCCACAGGTGGCATGCGGAGCCATATATGTGGGCATATGAGCTCAGCTCCAGCACGCCAGCTGATTTTCAGGACCTCTGGGCCCAGCGGAAGTCGAGAAATGGGCTGTTTCCGGTCTCCGGGGGAATGGGGAAGGCCATTTTGGCCCTCACTAGGCTCCAAGAAAGCCTCTGGAGCCTGGGGAGGGCAAAAAACAGGCCTATCGGGCCCACCGTGCCATCGTGTGACAAAAGCAGGAGTCACACATGGGGGGGGGTCGCGCATGCATGCACGGGGGGTGGAAGGCATTGAATTATGAGTGTGGGCAGGAGTGCGTGTGACACCCTTGCGCTCCCCTCACTTTTGGCATGCGATGGCAAAAAGGTTAGCCATCACTGCTATAGGAATATAGTCAAGAAAAGATATGGCTTGGTGTAACAACATTCTCCTATTTTTCTGTCCTACTTCCAGGAACTTTAGTGCTAATCACTGGAGTCAGTCCTTATGTAGATTGGTTACTTATCTGTAATTATAATTCTTCTAGTAATCGTATGTGAATTTATGTTTGAGGTATCTTGAATCTATGGACTGCGTCAGCACTCAGAACTGGGTATATTATGTCAGTTCAACTTTCTAAAATTTGAAACATACCTGATAGTTTACCATACAGCAAAGAATCTGTATGTGAAATTACCTGTTGAAGAAGTAATCATAATTCAGATTTATGTTAAAATACTTCATATTAAGATTGTTTTTAATTTCATTCATGGAGCTAATAATTTAATAATGTGCATCAGATTTGGTTTGTTTTTTAGTTATTAGCAATGATTAGTCTTCAATCACAGTTAAACTGTATGATGGGTAATTCAAATAGTACTGTTAATGTCTTGATGCTATGTTAAATACTTTGATTCCCACTACATGAGAGAGGTCAGTTTGCTTATTGATTTAGAGAGTTTAAATTTGCTGGATTCTATAACAGCAATAAAGGTTTTTCTTCTTTTCAAATGCATCTTAGATTGACTGAATTGACTAGCATGCATGAAATATTGGATGTGTTTCTGAGTAAATGGAATAATAACACAAAGTGCTAGTTAAATGCTCAGAAAAGATTAAAAAAAATATTAATGCAGTTTTAATGATGATGCAAATTTACTTCTTGATCTAATCAACATGAGATATTATTGATTTGTATTTATGCAATGTATAATATAGTTTCATTTTTCATAATTAAAAGTCAGATTGGAAGCACTTTACTAAATTAAATTTTATTAGTGGGATGTTTATCCAAATGATCGTTTATAAAATACAACCTTGTTTCAAAATGTACTTTTAATTGCAAGCATATTGCTTGTCATTTTCACTAAAATATAAGCAGAGATAAATCAGCACTTTTACAGTAGTTTTTTCTAGGCTTCTGAAAATTAAAATTATGTCCAATAATTAAAATGTTTTGGCTTTACCTTCAGTATATTGATAGGTTTGATCTTTGATACATTAGGTAAACTGAATCTTTTACAGTTTAATACTAATGATGTATTTACTTAATTTGTTACTGCTTATAGTACTGGATTGTTGATCTGATATCTACCTCTATTTTTTATGCTTTGTTGTGTTCATGTTATCAATGTTTTATCATCTACCTTAATTTGCCATATAAGAGTCTCTATAGTCTTAATATCAATTATAAATCTATAATTATATCTTTATAAAGTTTTTAGGTAATCCTTATTACCTAATCCATAATCTGTTGATTTTATACCTTAAATTCTAATTATTGTAATTTCATATAGTCGGCTTATGATGCCAGTGAAGTTTTTATGACATAAAATCTATGAAAGTGGTTCTATGCAGTCTAGATTCTTCTATGCTATTTTAATATATTTTATTTACTTATTGTATGCTTCTCTGTTTCATATTTATATTGTTTTGCCATATCTTAATCTATATAGTTTTAATATAAATAGTAAGTAGAAGTCTAAAAGTTAGCCCTTACATAGTTTTCTGTTAGCAATCTCTATAATTTTTGTTATTAGTATATTATTCTATACCTTAATTTCTAAGTCCTGGAATTTCTTTCATTGGTCTGGACTGAAACAAAGATGATGGAGAGACAGCTGGTGGGAGGATATGTTTTTAAATGCTTACATATGTAAATATATTGCCTACATTTAGTAAATTAGTATGTTAGGCAGTAGGATGTTATTTTGGAGGAGGATTAAACACACAAATTTTTCGGCAGTAGGAAAATACTAACCAGAAATTTCTGATCATTCTCCTCACTCCTCAAAATAAGCAGCTGTGTTCTTTTTAAAATATTGTGTTGCTGTAGTGTAGAAGTTCTGGAGCAGCCTGTGTCTCTTCAGCATAATGTAAACTGTAGGGAGAGCTGCAGTGTAGATCACACATCAGTTTCAAACTTGCAAAGTAATTGTGACACAAATGGTGATGCATCAATATTCACAGCTGCCTCAACAACTGAGAACTGGGCTAGAGACAGAAAGAGCCTAATGTTCAATAATATGAATGGGAGAGGAAGGACAGAACTCAAATGCAGCCAGCATTTCCAGAACTGTGCAATAAATGACCATCAATTTAATCAGAAAGCTGAACTACAAGTAAATTTGTCTCCAAGGACCATCAGTCATTGAGGTATATGAACCTATATAGCTTATTTACTTCATCTTGATGACTATGCAATTACTATAAAAGTAATGATCTAAATACATCAACTGTCTGCATGCTGTTGGGTACTAGTCCTTACAAACATCAAAATGCATAGTCAGTGAATTCTAGTAGTCCAATATGACATTTTCCAATTTAGTTGTTTTGGATTATAAACACATGAAGAGTATCAAAGAAGCCTATAATATAGTGCAGTAGTTAGATTAGGAAATTAAGAATTTAAATCCTCTACTCAAGAATTTAAATACCGGTAACTACTCAAACCCAAAGGTTACTGGTTGACCTT
Source organism: Pituophis catenifer annectens (assembly GCF_029215685.1). NCBI lineage: Eukaryota > Metazoa > Chordata > Lepidosauria > Squamata > Colubridae > Pituophis > Pituophis catenifer. Next base: position 63,646,670 of record NW_027256886.1, read on the forward strand.
AAATCGGTCACTGTTTTTCAGGGTAATGTATCGCATGGTATAGCTGAGAAATGAATGGAGCAACAATTCAGTAAGTTATTCATAGTTCTTAGGAAGAAATAAGGTTTCAAGATGTCATACCAAAAACATTTTCATAGTAGTTTATTACATTATTAGCAATGTTAAAATTATTAAAAACCAGTTTAATAGTACAATTCCATCTTGGTGCTGACACAATAGTCACAGCAATTTTAACTCATTAATTTCATGGATAAATTTTCAAATCATATCATGACATAAGGCTATGTCAGTGTTTTTGAAATACAGGTAGTCGTTTAACAACCACTCGTTTAGTGAACATTTGAAATTACAACACTGAAAAAGCGATTTATGACTGTTTTCACATTTAGAATGGTTACAGCATCCCCAGGATCACAAGATCAAAATTAGGATGCTTGACAATTAGTTCTTATTTATGATGGTTGCATGTGATCACCTTTTGCAACCTTCTGACAAACAAAGTCAATTAACTAACTTCATAATTGCAGTGATTCACTTAACAGCTGTGGCAACAAAGGTCGTAAAATGGGGCAAAACTGAACTGTCGTGCTTAACAGCAGAATTTTGGGACTCATTTGTGGTCATAAGTCGAGGACTACCTGTACATTTTCCATAAACCAAACATTAAAATGAAATACCAATGAACATTTCAATAGTATATTAAAATTATGTAGTTTTTTTTAAAAAAGGCAAGAGGAGTCTTTTCTTAAGATTTTCATTTAATATTTGAAGTACATTGTGATATATCTTAGAACATACTATAACTTTTATATATGGAATATGATATGATAGTGTTGAGTTTGTTTTTTTAAAAAAAATACTATTAGTGTTGTAATATAGAATCACTGAGAATCGAACACAGTTGAATGTGGATAGGATCATCATCTTTATCATGGCTGATCCATAGGTAGATCAGAATAAATGTAATATTGCAATGTAGAATTATAATTAAAGTAATCAAGAAAAACAAACTCAATTCAATATACATCTTTCAGTTGGGAAAATACAATTAATTAACATATGGATAAAATGAAAACTGCTTTTACACCAAAAGAATTAATTAAAAAGTGGAAAAAGTTAGATGATGTTCAGGAATTGAGGTTTATGGGTATTGCTTTCCTTATGCTTCCAGATTGCTCTCACAATCAGTGCATATTACATCTTGTTAGACTCTAGTTTGATAATATTAATGTTAGCTTGTGATAACATGAAATTCACATATATTACCTATTGTAAGATTTATTTCAAAATTGGCATTGCTGTGTGAGCAGTGCCTACTGAAATTCATACTTCGTAGTGATCGGAGTAAAAAAAAAAGGGTTTTTTTTCCTTTGACTGCTCAACTACTATTCAATTTTGAAATTTCCCTCTTGAGATGTTATGAATATGCTCTTCAAGACACAAATCTAAAGTCAGTTACAGTGGTGCTTAAAAGTTTATGAAACCGTTTGGATTTTCAGTGTTTCTGTATAAAGACGATCTAAAACATGATTTAATGAGTAAATATTATACACAAATAAAACTATTATATATTATTCTTGTTCATTTATTTCTTGAGAAAAATAATTCAGAGGTAGTTATTTGTGTGTGGCAAATGTATGTAAGTTTTACTTTCAGTAATTAGTGTGCCCCTCTGCTGGCAAAAGGTACTCCATACATGCGTCGCGCACGCACACACATAACCCCCCTCCCCCGAACTGCATTCATTACTAAAAAATGAGGTGCACCCTGCCTCTCCAATACATATAAACTGAACTATTCAAAGTACTCTTACAGCAAGCTGAATTGACCTTGAATGAATTCAGTCAGGGGAAGCATCAGTCAGGAGGAACCTGTCATGTTGATCTAGCAGGAAGGGGTAAATACAGGTCGTCCTCGCCTTATAAGCACAAGTGGGACCAGAACTTGTGTTGCTAAGCACAAATGCACTGGATTTTATTACACTGGATTTTATGACCTTTTTGACATGGCTGTTATGCAAATCCCTGCAAATGTTAAGTGAACCATGAACCTCTTAAGCAAATCTGGCTCCTCCCATTGACTTTGCTTTTCAGAAGCTGGCTGGGAAGGTTGCAAATGGTTATCATATGACCCCCGGCTGTCCAAACTTCATAAATGCATGCTGGATGCCAAGTTCCCAGATTTTGATCACATAATCATGGGAATCATAGATTGTAAGTGCGAAGACTGGTTGTAAGTCATTTTCAGTGGTGTCATAACTTGAACAGTTGCTAAAGTAATGGTTGTAAGTTGAGGACTACCTGTAATGAGAAGGTCCCCTAGATGTGTTTACCTAAAATATTCCACCTCATGCTGTAATGTACATGTATCTGCCTTTTCCTTTGTCTGTTTTTTGAAAAGTAGTAGACTAAACATATATAAAGTATGGTTCTGTTTTTGATCAACAAAGTGCCAATGCCTTGCTGTGAGCCCAGTGTACACAGCTATTAAAATTATGTTGTGTTTTCAAAGTGATTTGGCAGCTTTAGTTGAGCAAGGTTTTGGCTGCAATAATCCTCTTAGTAGACAAAAATTGCAGTTAAATGTTTCTGATAATTGTTGATGAATCCTGATCTTCAGCTTGCAGGAATTTCAGGTTAGAAAGATCCTCAGAAATTGTTTTTATTTGAGCCGTAATACACTTCCACATACTAGCGTTAGATTCAAAGATTGGGAAGAAAAATAAATCTTGCATGTCCATTTTAATTACTGTATCACTTAAAGACAGCATTTTGATAATTTGCAAAACCTTTAGGGTTTATGTCCTTGAAATAATTCACTTTGGGGCACAAATCTTTGTGCTCTTTTAAAAGACTGTCTTGTTACACTCTTGTTTATCTTTCCTATGGTGATTTAAAAACTTTAACAAGTTTATTAATTCTGAAGAATTTATTGTAGTCAAACACAAGATTTAATTAAGTTGCTTTTGTCAAAGCATTTTGCCTCACTGCCAGAATGAATTGTCCTCTACTTTGGCAGACACAGAAACATTCATTTTGTTTCCTAATTAGAAGAATTGCAACCCAAAACTATGACAGAGTTCAGCTCCTCCATGTACAGCATGCCAGGTTCCATAGTTCAAGCTTTATAAAATTCTCCTTAATTCAGGACAGAATATCATTAACTTTGTAAGTGGATGAATACAATGGACAAGCAATTTAATTAACTTCTAACATTGAACATTGGATCGGAGACAAAATGAAATAATGCACATATTTCTCATGCAGGCAGTCAACCTTGAAACAAGCTTGATTGTACTGGGTCAGGCAAGGGAATAGCTCTGTCCAATTATTTTGTGTTTAGTCTTAGAATATGAAATTTGAAATTTGTTACTTTGTAAATCAATCATCCCTTATTCCAAGGCAGTTTACCAAATATCTAGAAATACAGAACAACATCCAATGACTCTGACATGCTAAATACCTATCTTTGCCACATGCTACCCTTCGGATTGACAGCTGATCAGAAGGATACTAAACTAAATGGGCAATAATGCTTTCCAACAGATTGAATTTGCTCTCACTGAGTCTATTATGGAAGAAGAGATCTATGAAATATTAAATTGATCCAAGGCTGAGCTTCAGTTTAATTAGCGTTTAAAGACAAGGAAGCAAAGGAGGTGTGGTTTAGCTTCAGACACAGTTTTTAATGGAAGAATATGAAATAATATGGTATTTCATACCTTGTAAAAGTCTGCTCTGTAGCAAATGGCAGAATAGACTTTCACTTCCTCACCCCAGATACTTTCTGAAAAAGTATGAAATTAAATTATGTATTAAGTATAGATAAAAAATTGTGAAAGTGAAAGCAACATTTCAATTTCTTTAGTGAGGAAGAGTCATAGAACTGCTTAAGCTTTTAAAAAACTAGATTTTTTTTTTATCATCTTCAGCATCATTTACAGAATAGACCTTTAGCTATTAACATCTTGGTTACTTCAAATAATGTGAATCCAGCAAGATTTTAAAGCTATAGAAACTCATTTTTTTAAGAGTAAGCCTCATTGAACTTATTCAGACTTGCTTCTGTATATGCTTATGCTGTATACGGTATACTTGTTAAACCATAACTGCCTAACAGTATGCCAGTCTCTTATATTTCATACTTTTAAAGATAATCAGATTTTCAATTCTATTTTGCAAAGAGGTGTTGGGTGAGATAACTCTTCTCTATAAACTCTTATCATTTCAATCAGTGAGAAATGCTGTGTGTATATTGTGGGAACAGAATCAAAGTGCATGGCCAATTTATGATTTGATTTGTATTTCTACATTATCGGTTGAAATCATTAACACCATATTTTGATATTAGATGTGTTCAGAAGAATAAATAACAATGCACTACAGTGTTGATAATAACTTTTTGGATTACTTGCTCAGACATAAAATAACATACACAGTTGTATAAAAATGCAGTTGACAAGGACAGCACAAATCATCAGACATAAATGGCCTAATTTTTTCCCCTTCTTTTAAATTTTTAAACTCAAATTTTAATTTGTTTTAAATTATTGGGAGTTTTAAATTGTCTCGGGCAAAAATTATTTAATTAGGTTTTAATCATGTTTTAACTTTCGTATTTATGTGTTTTATTTCGTGCCTGTTCACCGCCCTGAGTCCTTCGGGAGTAGGGCGGTATACAAATTTAATAAAATGAAAAATGAAAATGAAAAATAAATAATTCTGTTCCCAATTTTAAGGTACACATTTCTTTAAAAATACATTTTGTGGAATAGTAGGATAGAATAGTGAGAAACCAGCTAACAAATTGCCTTATTGCAGTTACCAGGCTCAGGAGCTTAAGAAATGCTTTGTGTGAAGAGTGGAATTTATATTGATCTCTTAGAATTTGCAGTCTTTGGAAGTTATAGATACTTAGAAAACAGCATCTTCAGAAAATTTGTAATGAATTCTGTATTTCCAAAAGACAACAGTAAAGTTAAATGGACTTTGGTCCCCTATCCTGGCACTCATTGTTGCCTTAATATTTGTATCACAGATTTTAGCTTTTTCATTGCACAGAACTTGTATGTTGACAATAATTTAGTTCAATGCCAGGCCTTGGGATCACATTGATGATTTTACTATTATAATTCACCTAGTGTTATCCTGAGATGGGTGGCCAATAAATTTTACAAATAATAAATACATAAAATATGTTATTAAAGAGTTAATAATACAAATGATTATGTTCTGTTTTTTTAAACTTCCCAGATGTCTGCATATTAGATAGACAAGGCCTGGGGTGAAAACAAAACGCAATAGCATTTTAATACTATGTACTTTGGCTGATAAGGCTAGTGCAAAGAATGATAAATTGATGGACAACTAATTTGTCTGCAGATAAAAGTGATATATATATATTTAATGAGTTGATTTGTATACCCAGATTTTCCATTTAGAATAGACATTCACTACTATCCAGGGAACCAAAGACACTTTAATTAATAACATAAGATTATTAAAAACCATAATTGCTTCTTTGACTTTATTTTGAGTCTTTTCTCTGATCTTGATCTCTAGTACCTGGACTTCAATATCATATTGATCATTTGATAGGAGATGGTCTGATTTAGTCTATATTTCAAAAATAACTACCATTTATGTAAGACCATTTGACCAGAACCAGTTGAATTAAAATATGTCTTCATATAGCTCCAGATATAAGTGAAAACTAAATTTGTTCCGCTTACATCTGCATTAGGCCATTAAGAATACAAAAGACCCAGTCTGTGTTTTTTTAAATAGGTTATGTCCAATAACAACTATTCATTATATTTCAGTACAAAAGAGTCCAATGAACTATTTAAAAAAATTAAACAACAAAAGAGTGCTTACAACAAAAGAATGCTTTTATATAAAAATGTCATGCTGTCTAGAATGATAGTAACTCCTTATTTGCTGCTGCTCTTTGAACTGAAATATGGCAGCTAATTCACTATATTCTTCTAATAGAAAAATAAGTGCTCTCGACAGTCAGGTTTATAAATATTTAAAAAAAGAAATCTTTTTAATTGTTTTTGGCCAAACAGGCAAGTAATCAATAATATCAGACGTGACAAACATACTGGTGACATGCACTATAGTCAAAAGGACTAGCAAGAGATAAGGACTTCCTGTCAGCAGAGAGTTATTCTAATTAATATTCAGTTGCTGTCATTTGCAGTGATAAATGTATTGCTTGAGTTATATTGATGCAGTGGATTTATCATTGAAAAAGTTAGGTTGAACTTTGACTTTAAATATTCATTAGAGCTAATTATGGATTTTATGACTTCATGAATTGCATTTTCCAAGTTGTCATTGGCCATTTATTTAACATGTATTTAAAACATTTTCATAATTACAGCATTAGATCTAATAAATTCAGTGAGTAGTGGGGTGAACGTTTATTCTGTGTGATAATTATTTAAATGTTTTACTTTAAATACTTCCTTGTAGTAGTTACGTTTACAGAAGTAAAATGCCATACTTCACAGTATTTAATTAACAATTAGATAATAAATTATAGTTTATATATATTTTTTCAAGAATAATTTCTTATTTAGTCAATATCAAAATTATTAATTGGGATTTGTATATATTTTTTCATTTCTCATTATTTCATTGAATAAGACTATTGACTGAAAGTGGATTTTGAGTTGAATAGAAAAATAAATTGAATGATATTAGTATATCAGATAAGGGTGCTTTGCACTTACAAAGCATTTTATTGCTTCTCAGAGTTTGTCGATTGATATACAATATGCGTACATCACAACATTGGTTGTTTTATTTGACATATGTATTTGGCATAGAAATATCCCACTTGTTCATGAGATGTATATATTAATTTTATTGTGAGTATATAGACAAGAGAGGCAGTTTGACATAGTAATTAAAACACTAAGCTAAAAACCAGGAGACCATACTTATAGTTCAGCCTTAGGCATGAAGCCAGCTAGGTGATTTTGGGCCACTCATTTTGTCTCAGCCCTAGGAAGGTAATGGCAAATCCCTTCTGAAAATTGTCCAGGAACACTGGAAGGCATTGACTCAAAGGCAGCCCTCATAAATAAATAAAATAAATTAGAAAACTGTACACAAACCTATTTCTTTCACTGATGGACATTTGCAATAGCATTCACACTACTTTGCCACAAAGAAATTGTGACAGCATGTATTTCATAAATGAAGAGATTTAGAGATAGTAAGACCAATTCAGTGAACTTAACTTTAAAAAATTAAATTTGATAACTTTCAACCATTCTGGAATATTTAGATCTATCTCTAGTTAAACTGTCACTAAAACAACGGTGAAGCTAACATATCAGACTGACCCAAGAAAGAAGAGGAAACAAAATAACTCGGAATATGAGAAAAAATACCTTTTTAATTGCATAAAGAGACCACAACATTCAGCTTAGTGATGACTTGATGGACTGGATCAGAGGCTTAAGTTACATTTTTACAGAAACATTTGCTGCCAGGAAGCATTATTGTTCTTTTCATGCAATGTTAATAGATATATTGGCTAGCCATTCAAATTGATTACATTCCATAGCTTCTCCATAGTTGTATGTTTCTTGATATCATGTGAGTTTTATTATCTCTTTACATGTTAGCAAATATCTATAGTATTGAATATTGAGCTTAGTATAGCATGTTGATTAAGCTACAATCTCTACCTGTCAATTTTGTGCTTATGATGTTGCATCAGAAAAAAAAATAGCAAATACAATCTGTGTTGAGACCAATCCATATGAATGGTCCAAGACAGGGGTGAAATCCAGCAGGTTCTAAAAGGTTCTGGAGAACCGATAGTGGAAATTTTGAGTAGTTCGGAGAACCGGCAAATACTACCTCTGGCTGGCCCCAGAGTGGGGTGGGAATGGAGATTTTGCAATATCCTTCCCCCAGGAGGGGAGAGAATGGAAATTTTGCAGTATCCTTCCCCTGGAGTGGGGTGGGAATGGAGATTTTGCAATATCCTTCCCCTGCCACGCTCACCAAGCCACGCCCACAGACCCGGTAGGGAAAAAAATTGGATTTCACCCCTGGTCCATGACCAAAACAAAACATTCATATGGTCAAGATACAGACAAAAAAGATAGAATGAGAAGATGTGGTTTGAAGAGGGGATTAGAATAGGGAAAAGCCAAGAACATGAACAATGATCTCTGAGGAAAGGAAGGACAGTGCAAAAATCAAGAATGAGTGAGTCAGTCAGATATGCCACCTTGAGATCTGACTTAGTCTGAGTTGCAACAAGTAGGAGACACCATTTTCACATGTTTTATAAACTTGTTCATAGATTAACAGATAATGCTATAGCTGCAGGCTGTAAATTAGAGAAAGTATCGTTTGTCTGTGACTCGTAGCTGTGAGCAGATCTTTTTCTACAGCCCAGTACTTTGAATTGTTGCAATCTGCAGTATCCACTCCAAGCATGGTAAGGCAGGATCTGTTTGCATTGTAAGGAGTTAGGAATATTAAAACCAAAAATGGGAGGCCAGGAAAACAAAAATAGATGGGAGCCTCTGGGGATGTTCTTAAAGTTTGTGACCTTGTTTGAATAGAGGAATTGATATCCTTTTTTTTTCCCTTAAGGAAATTTGCTGATCTTCATTGCTCAGCCCTGTTTAGCTAAGGGTTATTTCAGTGATTGGCAGTCTCCCAAATTCAGGATCAAACAATTGTTCTCTGAATCGGCAGTTCTCTGTGCTGGATCTAAGTCATTCTTAGGTGGCTGACAGCTGCTGACTCTGAAACTCCAGGTTTGAGAGTCTGCCTAGTTCTGCTCTTTAGCCTCAAAATCAGAGAGTCCATATTTGAAGGAACTATTGAGTCAATCACAGTAACATAGGCTATTACGTCAGCTGTAGTTGCAGCTGAGTGGTTGGAGGGAAGGAAATGATTTGAAAAGATCAGACAGCCACTGAGCCAGTGGGATATGCCATTCTGGGATATCAATGGGGCTGCAGGGAAAGAAGGAAAACCCCTTGAAACATTGAGGGAAATGATGTGCTCTAGTGGAATCTCCTGAGAAGAAAGAGTAAGGAAGGATTTGTTGCACATCATCTGTGCCTGACTAGTTGTGTAAAATAAATCCAAATTTACTTGGATTTTGGGATGTTGCTTTACCTAAAACTTGGAACCAAAACAGTCTAGGTATTGTTTCTGATGAATGATAATCAACCCAAAATGGTTTAGGAAAACATCTAGTATTCTTCCTTAAATGCTTTGTATCCTTCTGTATATATCACATTTGTCCTTGAATCAATCCTCATGCAAAGCATGTGCAGTATGGTTGCCTGCTTCATTTTACTGGGAATAACTATCCATTCACAGGGAACTTTAAATTCTAAAATCCTCTGGTGCTCAATTAACCTAATCTCAGGAGAGTGTTTCATGTAAAGTCCCCAATTTGAAAATGAATTCCCTGGCAATCAGCAGCCTGTGTAAGTAGCCAAAAACCACAACTCTTTCTACCTTACCTTTTCCTTAGCATTTCCGATATATCATAATTTCTTGCAATGAGTGTCCATCTTGACTGAAAGGATCTTGATTTTTATTTCTACTATGATGTAATTAATTACCATGATTTTGTGTTTTGGACTGTGAGGAGTTCTGAATGGCACAAATTAAAAGGAAGAAAATAGATGCCTCTAAAGAACAATTTTGGAGATGGTTGCCGCAAGTGTTGCCACAAGTATCAGAGATCATTAGAAGAATCACTTTTGACCCGAAGCTTTCAATTTCCTGGCATAATGGATAATATCAGCAAGCAGAAACTTGTATACTTTAAGTATGTGATGTAAAGAGATGATTATGTTTGACTAGACCAATGATGGTTAATCTTTTTGGTGCCGAGTGGCCAAAGTATGCATGGGTGAATGCACATGCGCGTGCCCGAACCCCCGAAATGCAATGTGAGTGCCCCCCTGCGCATGCGCCTGTGCCCTCTTTTGGGCCTGGAAACGCTCCTGCACCAACCTGGAAGCCAAACCACGGTACAGGGGTGCCACATGAGGCCCCCCACGCACTATTTTGGGCCTGGAAAGCCTCCTGCACCCCTCGTGCATGCGCCCCACCCCCTGGGCATGTGCGGCAGAGACCCGAAGACCAGCTGGCCGGCGGGAGACACATGTGCATGCGCAGTGGAGCTGGGCTGGGGCGACAGCTGGCATGCTCGCAGAGAGGACTCTGTGTGCCACTTGTGGCACGTGTGCCAAAGGTTCGCCATCATGGGACTACACCAAGAAAAATGCAAGAAGCAGAAGACGGTGGTGCATAAATTGGATCAAAGAAGCTAGTAGAATATCCTTGGAAGGCCATTTAATTGTTACAAAATCAAAATTGTATGCATTTAACTTAAAGATCACCTAAACTTGATTCAATACCACTTAAGCGATTATATGGGGATAGCTGTTACAATGTAGCAACAGAAGCATGACAATAACACCACTCCTAGTAATTCTTCAATAAAATTCAGATAGTTTTCTTATTAAAAGATTATCTAATTTAAAAAGAAGAGCTGGTAATCTGGCATCTTTAATGCTCAGTACCTACACTTTACAATTTATTAGCCACTTTACAAACTTTTTGTGTTCACTTGGCTTATTTTTATATAATCGGGCATTTTAATCTACATTAATTGTTCAGTCTATCTAACAGTTCTTTTTCCTGATTAAAAAATAAGAACTGTTCAGAAACAAGAGCAAATTGTTTATCTACCTCAGTTCATTTTTCTTTTTAAAAACTCAGTATTTTGTTAAGTAGAAGCAGATTAGGCTTTCCCATGCATTGGGAAAAGCAACTTGCTTCAGGGGACATCAAATGGGAAGAAAAGATGGGTGTTATATATATCAGTGCTGTGATGAGGGAGCTGCTTTTTGGATTGCACTTTAGGCAATAAAGTGATTTTAATCTATACTTCATAGAAGATCTGCAAGTCTCCAGCTAGACACTTGGTTCTACCCTTATGCATTTGGCAATGAATTCCTGAATATAGAAGCAGTTTGAAAAACAGACCTTGTGTATTATTTATCCTTCTCTGTGTATTTTTTTTTTAATGGCTGCTTTCAGTTTCAAGAAAAATTCTTGCGTGATTTTGCACACACAAAAAGGCGACTTTTGTGCTTTTCAGTAGATTAAAAATGTTTTCAATTGACAAAGTAATGGAATGCTAGAAACTGAACACTGAACCTATTTATGATTTATAAATTACTCGGAGGTGAGGTAAAATCTGTATCTGTAAATATGTTAGGCACACATTTCAACTTTTTTCACGGTATAGGTGATAATAGAAAAAGAGATTATATTTTTAATGAAAGGAATGGTTTATTTTCTGACTCTTCAACTAAAAAAACAACAACTCAATAACGAGAAGACAGGGGCACCCTTCTGGCAAAGCCAAGTTTTGGCTGGCTGATTGTTGCATTATGTATGAGAAATTGCATATCTCAGGATGAAACATTTGCTGATTTGTCAAAAACACAAACATGAGCGCCTACTCATCTTCTTGACATATCAGTTCATCCAACAGAAAACACTGTCACACATTTTAATTGATGAGTACACATTCTTATGAATCAGGCAGCTTGCTTTGGTTACTATTATGGTTTTATTGTGTTATATTGTTATTAAGCATTTATTTACCCAGGAGAAAAGTACAAAAGTACAGTCATTCCTGAAAACAGAACTCCAAGAACAGCTATTTTCTGGAAGGAAAGATAAGGGATTTTTTTTTTAAAAAAAAAAAAGGTAAAAAGGCTGAAATCTAATAATTTTTATTTGCAATTAATAAAAAGTAAGAGATAACTTCTCTCTAATATTCCAAAGATACACTGGCATGTATAAAGAATCATAATAATTCTGTAAATAGCAATATTCTAGAAGGACATATTCTTGCAGACATAAATGTATTTAACGCTACCTCACGTTGACACATTTACATTTAAAAATTCATGTATTCATGCTGTTGTATTCTGCAACTATACAGTTTGCTAAGGCTCAGCATTTAAGGTGTCACAAACCTTAAAACATACATGTTTACATTAAGAAATAGATTTTGAAATATAATATGTACTAGACACTAATTGCTATAAAATTTTGATTTATTCTTATACATACCATGCACATATACAATTTTATTAGGAACTTTGATTACAATAATAAAACCTAACAAAACTAAAAGAAAGAAAAAAGAATGAAAAAGAAGAATAAAAACTGCAGGGAAAATGAAAATGAAAAGGAGAATATAATAAAAGAAATATATATAGAAAAGTCTCTTCAAATTTCCATTACTACATGTACAGGTAGACCTTGACTTATGAACAACCAGTTGAAGTTAAGGCAGACTTATTCCAAATTTATCTAGACCCTTGACCCATTTATAACTTTCTTAGATCAAGCTCATATTTAGCTTTTTGTTTATTTCAAATTCTTTAATTTGAATTTAACAATTTATACAGTAATTAATTTTTTTTCAGAGTTGGAGATAAACTTGTCTTATAAAGGCTTTTCAGATTTGTTAAAATGATTAATAAGCAATTTCTGAAAGTGATTAGAAAGTGATATTTTTTAACTCTGCAACCTCCCCTGCAGTTGCTAATCCCATCAACTCCTCGTGCTAAAGCTCAAAGAATATTAATGTCCTTGATCCTTGCAAGGAGCATAAGGGTAGTCTCCTGTCCTCTCCTTCCTGTATATGGAGAGGTTCCAAACAGTTGGTATACTCGCAAGATGCTTGGTCTTTGCCACAGTCATCAGCTCTGCTTTCTCCAACAACCCATCTTCACTTTACCGTACCTCCCCTGAAAGCCCTTTCAATTCACTCTACTTTAAGAATGTGTTGATTTTTTCTAGTCCTTTATTGGTGTATGGATTTTATTTATTTGTGTGCATTGCTGATTTTGTTTTTGTTTTCCACAGGCACTGGGCAGCTTTTACTTTCTACATGAATCCTTGAAAAATATTTACCAATTTGACTTTAAAGGTAAGGAACACCAGCAGTGCTTCAATCCTATACATATTCAATAGGGAAGTGATTTCCATTGACTTGAGTGATGTTCTTGACTAAAAATATTTGGAGAGTTAAATGATTCATTCTTCACATCAGAAGAAACATTCTCCTTAGAGTTTTAAGAGCTTGTATACATTGTAAACAGCAAATGTGAGTTTGTGTGATAAAATGTGCCCCTGCAAGAACTAAGGGAGAGAGTTTTGGCAACACTAAACTGGATTAAGAGTCTGTGCAGAACCAAGCTGGAAGGAGGAGGGAGGGAAAAGGTTCAGGGTAGCCATATCCTGGAATTTCTCAGGATTTATCTCATACACTAGAAAGTTATAGCTTTACCAAGATTCTGTCTACTAAAGATAAGCAATGATTTGAGTCCAAGGATTGGACTCAATTGGGTTTTACTATGTCATCTCTGGGCTTTGGCATAACAGTCTGCCACTTGTGTACACTTGACAGTTTTAGCGAATCTAAGTCTTCTGCTCAGGATATTTGGAGTGTTCATTTCATTTCATAGGCCAATATGATACAGCATTGAAAATGTTGGATTTATGATAGTCATCAGCCAAGAAAGTTTATTGGATGATTTATGTTCTTTTATGGGCTGTATTGCCCTTAGACAGATTTCTTTTTATTACTGCTGCTTAATGTTCACTGATTTACTCTAGTCATCAGAAAAAGGATTATAAGTGGTAGTGACAATATTATTAAAGGACAATTAATTGTACATTTGATCTAGAGCCCTGGTGGATCACTGCTTAGAATGCAGTATTGCAGGCTAACTCTGGCCACAATCTGAAGTTCAGTCCTGATGGACTGAAGGTTGACAGCCTTCCATCCTTCTGAGGTCGATAAAATGAAGATCCAGATTGTTGGGGGCAATATGCTAATTCTATAATCTGCTTAGAGAGGGCTGTAAAGCACTGTGAAGTGGTATATAAGTCTAAGTCAGGAGTCTGCAACCTTAAACACTCAAAAGCCATTTGGACCCATTTCACATAAAAAAGAAAACACCGGGAGCCACAAAACCTGGTTGGGCGTGACCAACTCAATGTCACTCCACCCAGTGACATGACAAACACCCCCCCAGCTACACCTACCTAGGTTTTTGTGGCTCCCGGTGTTTTCTGTGGGATATGGGTCTCTCTCTCTCTCTCTCTCTCTCCCTCTCTCTCTCTCTCTCTCTCTCTCTCTCTCTCTCTCTCTCTCTTTCTCTCTCTTCCCTCCCTCTCATTTCTCTTTCCCCTCTCCCTCCCTCTTTCTTCCTTTCCTCTTCCTTTCTTTTTCTTCCTTTCTCTCCCCCTTCTCTATCTCATTTGTTTCCCTCTCTTTTCCCTCTCTCTCATTCTCTTCTCTCCAGCTCTCTCATTTCTCTCTCCCTCCCCCTTCTCTCTCTCTCAATTGTTCCTCTCTCTTTTTCCCCTCTCTCATTCTCTCCCTCCATCATTTTCTCATTTTTTTTCTCTCTCTCTTTTTCTCCCCTTTTCTCTTCGTCATCTTTTTCATTCTCGTGCGCGCACAAGCAGGATACCCTCCTGGGCCGGGATTGTAGTGGTGACGACTCCTCCCACTGTGTGCTTAGGTGAGTAGCCAGCCACGCTGCTCAGGAGAGCCAGAGCTCTTCCCTCCCTGCATCCGGCGGCAGCTCCTCCCCGTTCCCCTCCTTCCTGAGCCAACACGAACGGGGCTGCGGCTGGCGCTGAGCTGCCCGTAAAGGACGCGGAATCGCAAAAAGCATCCGATTGTGGGTAGTGTGGAAAAAATGCTAGGGGCACTTCAGTCGCGCAGCTCTGCAGAGAGGCTCCTGCCTTCTTGGGGCAGAGACCAGGTTACACGACTGGATCGGGACAGAGAGCAGGCCGCACAACTGCATTGGCAGGGAGCTGCAGGAAAGGGGTAAAAGAGCCATATGTGGCTCTGGAGCTGCGGGTTGCCAACACTCAGTCTAAGTGCTATTGCTATTGCTATTGCTATTGTAAACTGCCCAGAGAATGCTGTAAAGGACTTTGTGATAGTGTATATAAGTCTAGGTGCTACTGCTATTGCTATTGCTATCTAACATAGAATGAAGAATTCTGGCAGAAACATTTGCACTTGGTCAAATTATTTTTTCATTCAAAATTATTATGTAGTCTTTCTGAAAACATCCAAGTAGTATTCATGGTTTCTCCTTCTTCAATGGCGATGCAGTGGCTCAGGAGTTAAGACGCTGGGCTTGTTGACTGGAAAGCCAGCAGCCCAGGTTCGAGATCTGACCACAACTCAACAGGATGAGCTCCCATCCTTGCCCCAGCTCCTGTCAACCTAACATTTCGAAAGTGTACAAATGCAAGTAGATAAATAGGTACATCTTCAGTGGGAAGGTAACAGGGTTCCATGATGTCATGTTGGCCACATGACTGTATAAATGTCTTCAGATAACACTAGCTAAATGTCCTTGAAACAGAGATGAACACCGCCCCCTATAGTCTGCAATGATTAGTGGAGTAAAATCTGCAGGGACTCCTTTACTTTTTTGCTTTCTTCAATAATTGTATTCCTATGAAGTTGATAGAAAATTAACCAAAGAAGATCATGCTTTGAGGGAAGAACTATTACTTACTTGACATGCAGAAATCAAGGCAGTAGGTAATAGAGGCTTTTTCCTGATATCGTTTAGACCAACGGTTCCCAACCTTTTTTTGGCCATGCCCCCACCTAAACATCTCTAAAATCCTGATCCCCCCGCCCCGCCGGTGACATATAATTCTTACTATTCAAAAAGTGAACTCCTACTCACACGGAGGAAGCCTAAAGGCCATTAATTTGATTTAAACAAGGTTCCAAAGAACATGGCATCCATGAAAGAGAAAAATAAAAGAATGAAAGACAGTAGAAGTAGTGAGGAACTTAAAAAAATAATAGTATGAAGGGGTATGAAAAAACAGCAAATAAAGTTTCAAAATATATAATAGAGAACTGAAATGCATAAATATAAAATAATGTTAATGAAAGCTTTTTCTGCCTGCTACAGAGAGATTTTATATTAGGCTCCAATTTAGTCAGCTTCATTCTCAAGTCTCCTCGTTCAGTGATAGCCAGTCGATTTCTTTTCTTCACTAGCAAATCATTTACAGCACTAAAGCCACATTCAGCTAAATATGAAGATGGGAATGGTAACAGCAGTTTTATTGCAAAGTAGGTTTAATTTGGGTATTTAGTTTCTGCCTCATCACAAAGCCATGCCATCGCTCCTTTTATATTGAATAAAGTTTTAAAGTTTTTTCTCACATAAATGTAAGATTACAAATAACTGTAAATCTAACAATTCCTTACTTAAACTTGGGTCCTGGTTCTGTATCCTCACTGCTGGACTTCCCCCAGCAGCCATCCACTCTGTCTCCCCACAGAGCAGCTCTCCTTGCAACCACCCACCAGCAAAGCCCACAGGAAAAGGAGAGAGAGATGGTGCCAGTCCCGTGATCCTTAGTGGGAACACATCTGATTGGCTGGCAGTTGCTCCCTCCTCCCCCCAGCTGGGATATCCTTTTCAGACCAGGCCCTAGGAAATTAACTTTAACAAAGACAACAATAGGTAAATGAAACACAGCTGTTTCATCACAAATATATAAGAACAATTAGCAGGCTTTCAAACATTCAGTTAATAGCTCGTTTTTGAATTTCCCCCATTAAAAATCAAATTTCCCGCCTGTAGGGCATGGACCCCACATTGGGAACCACTGGTTTAGACATTAAAGCTTACAAGCTGTAAGTGCTATAGTGTTACCAATGTATTTCAAGGCTGAATGACATCTCTCTGGTACTTGCCCCAGTCCAATTTGACCATGACAACATGCCAGCTCTTGAAATCAAAGAGGTAAACGTTAACAAAACTTGCATTTCACTTTTCCTTTACATGTACACTGTATAATCATATCTTTGGTATATTGGTATAACAGCTTAAACAATGCTTTTTCCAATATTTTGAACAACTTTGATTGTTTTAAAAACTATTTGGGGTTTGATAAATGACTGCTCTAATTTCAGTATAAAAATATCCTAATTTTCTTTTAGCTTGTTGTGACAAGTCACATTCATTCTATACCTTTATTCCACATTACATCATTGAAATTGTAGGTGAAATAATTGTCTAAATTGTTCAGTTTCATTATTCTTGTTCTTATGCAAAATGATACCCCCTTCTTGTTTTGTGGGGGTGGGGTTATTAAAGAATAGTGGTTCTATAAGTGTTGCATTTCAAAGCATAACTGCTATATATCCTTCTATTTACCTTTTTTTAATGATAATCAAGTAACATCAAAATATATTTTGTCTGTGAAATAAAATAAATTGCAAGTGTGATATGGGTGCCTCTTAATGAGAGATTAATTTGTCTATTCATTTTTTTTTCAAATGCAACAATTTAATGGTTGCTAAACAATAATACAGATTATTTTTAATATTATGGACTCATCTGATAAATGCACTTAAGTTTTAGCTTCATTTTGGATTTTTCTGCCTAACTTTGAGAGCTA
Organism: Pituophis catenifer annectens; assembly: GCF_029215685.1. Taxonomy (NCBI): domain Eukaryota; kingdom Metazoa; phylum Chordata; class Lepidosauria; order Squamata; family Colubridae; genus Pituophis; species Pituophis catenifer. The sequence goes on from NW_027256886.1 coordinate 63,664,222, forward strand.
GTTAAAGCATATAAGTACAAACTAATAAGATCTAGTTAGGTCCCACTAATTTTATGAAATTTGGAGTTCTTGAGATTAGTACATATATCTTTTGTACAAATTTGGCTTCCAGAGTTCCAGCACTGAATTTTATTTGCATTTTTTTTTGTAATTATAGTGTTTGTGATTTTTATGACTTTATGAATATTATTTTTATGATTTTAATGATAGGATCTGGGCTTTTGCTATTTTACTATTGAGCATCAACCAGAGATCCACAAAATGGATAGCCTATAAATCATGCAAATTAAATCAGACAATTCTGCCATTCTTGCCTGCAATTTAAACTAGTTGACATATTTACATAATAACTTCACTGTTAATGCATGACATGCCTTCATACCATACTTTGGCCTTTTGCAAAGAATGAGCTCTGAATATAAATGGTTGAATATATTTCATTTTTCAAAACTATGAAACATCCTTTTGCTGGAATCGTGCATTTTAAGATATCTTTTAGTTTAGGTTCCTCATCCCCAATTCTTCCTTATTCATTCTCCCCTTATGCCAACAGATCAGCCATTTGATTCTGATGAACAAAATTTTATATAGCAGTAGCTAAACTTGGAGAGTACAAAGGACAGCACCTAGAGAAGCAGTGTCACTAAATTAATTCTTTCAAAAACATAATACACAAGTTTTCAAGGACAGTGAGCATCTAGTGAAGTCTGACATTTTGAAATACGGAATTACTGTAGAATATGAGAGTTTATACATAGACACTTCCATATTAAAGAAGAAATTTAAATCCTCATTTATATCCACTAATTCTATGGACATTCCTCATGAAGGGGTTAAATGAAAACACCTGATAAATTAAGGAGAATATTAGTCTAGCAGAAAGGAACAGAATATTATCAATTGAGAATTTGTGCATCTTGTTTGTAGTATTGTAGAAATATTAATACAACAACATTTATCACTATCAACATGAAATGCAAAAAAAGAATTGAAATAATTCTTTTTTTTTATTACTTTTTAAGTGCATGTTTCAACTGAATTTTTATGAAGGCATCTTAATTTCTTTCTTTGGTTGTTTATTACCTACCAGTTTCTTAAATTAGTATATTTGTTTTCTTATACTGGGCATAGTAAAACTAATATTCTAAATTCTCTTATTCTTTTTCAGCTAAGAAATACAAAAAAGTTACAGGGAAAGAGATCTATTCAGATACATTAGAAAGTACACCTATGCTGGAAAAAGAAAAGTTCCCACAGGATTATTTCCCTGAGGTAAATATAGACAAACAGTAATATTTGAAAATGAAGCATGTAATTATAATTTTGATTGCTTTGTTCATTTAATTGGAATCATTTTTGAATCCTGATCTAAAGAAAAGGATAATCCTATCAATGGTTTTCCTTTTCTTTTGTTTACTAAAAGCTTGAGGAGAATTTCTTATTTATCTCTTATGTATTTTATCTATTACATACCTTATATACTTCTATTAGAAATCACCCATCTTCCTCATAGAGCAACTTTGGGTGTTATCACTGAGTCAAAATGCAAAGGTACTGGAGTTGTTTTGAAAACTTGGCCAGGCTCATATTGAGTATGAATTCCGAATGACCTATTTTCAAAATGTCTAGATCTATGAAGGTCAAACCATCGTTTTAAACTGAGTTTTAAACTTTAAAACTATTTCATATGCTCAGACCTTTTAGCTAATACATTCTGAACCCAGGTATTTCTGACTCTGTCAGTTCAAAACATATTGCAGTAACCTAATCTAACTATAATAATATGTGTCACTGAATTACGATTCAGCCAAGCCAGCCAAATATAGTTAATCAATTGGGAAGGATATTTGGCATGATGGTAACTGATCCGGCTTTTTGATCCAGGTGCAATGTTTGTTTGTTTTTCCATTATCAAACACTTTATTTAGATTAATGCAAATACAAATATATACATAAGAAATCAATGAACACATTTGTGGCTAATCAATACAGCTTTCAATAGGACTAAATTTCATTGTGTATAAGACTGCTACACTAAAGAATAATGTCAGAATTTATGCAAACAGCACATTTTATATTCTTACCTGAAAGCAAAATGATTTTCAACTTCTCATTACTATACTGTTGACACTATCTTTTAATGTACCATTTATGTTCTTTTAGGGGGTGCATTGCCCTTCGTTTAAAACAGATTTCTTTTATTACTGCTGCTTAAGGGTGATCTAAAATTAATTACAATGATTGAGCCATAGTGCAATTCAAAATAATTACAGCTCACTGCATATAAAAGTAACAAAACTTTCTCTGGTGATTTATTGCTTTTCTTGGCTGTGCATGAGCCTCAAATGATGCCTCTGGGAGTAACACTCCAGATAATGTTAGGTCATTTTTAAGAAAGCAGATTTGTGTAGTCTATCAGGATTGAGTAATTTCCCCCCCTTCCATAGTGAGAAATTGGTTGTTATCATAGATCATGGATACTGCTCAAAGCTCTTGTGAAAGATGAATTAATTTCACTAATGCTTTAATGCAAACCTTTCATAATAAAGGCTGTATGGTGATAACCTTACTGCAGTCTCTCTTTTCTCAGTGATGATTTATGTTGTCTTTTAGTAGATGAAACTGCCTGTATTCACAATCTGTTTCCTGACCAAAGGAATCTTATTAACAGGAAAACTGGGGAGTGACTTAATATTGTATAAGGTGAAAGATGCTGAACTCATTTCTTGTGGCAGAAAAGAAGCTATATTCTAAAATCTAGATAACACATTGTTGATGGTAACAGATAATCTTGCAGTATTTTGATACTGAGCCCGCTTAGAGAGGGCTGTAAAGCACTGTAAAGCGATATATAAGTCTAAGTGCCATTGCTATTGCTATTTAATGCTTACTTGCAAGATGGCTCTGATTTCCTGAGGAAAATCATTATTTGAAAGTGTCTAGTCATAGTAATACCTGAGGATTGTTTTGATGTGTCTACTAGGGGTATTCTTTATATGAGGAAGGAATTATCTAATTTCAAGTATTAATTTAAATTGGGACTCTCTTATTAGCTTTCATTCTGCGCCTGAATCAAAAGTTTCTTTTCCTATTAGACTCTGCTTGCCTTTCTGTCTCCCAAAGAGTTTATTGTCTTTGAAAATAAAATAGTAAATGAGTGCCATTTCCAGAAAAGGAAAACATAGTGCAGAGATCAACAGTGAGCACCTGGAGTGGTCATATACCATATTTTTTGCTCCATAAGACACACTCCCCCACCAAAGTGGGTGGAAATGTCTGTACATCTTATGGAGCAAATATTCTGTTACAGATTGTGAAGCCTATTACCTCAGGGTTCCTCAACGGTGGACCGGTGCTGGTCCTTTGGTGAATAGCAGCTGGGCTGTGGCACTGGGGTCCTTTTACAGTGCTGAACTCTTCTGTCTTTGTCATTGCCCACCTCTTCTGTCTTTTTTCCACAGTGCAGGAGTCAATAGGCAGAGCTGGCACATGAGAGAACTCCTATCTGTGGTCCTTTCAGGCTCCACTTCCTGCCCCCACTACTCCATATTCGGCGCTCCATATTTACAGTGAAACAGCGCTCCATATTCATATTTTTTTTTCTTGTTTTTCTCCTCTAAACCTAGGTGCATCTTATGGTCAGGTGTGTCTTATAGTGTGAAAAATACGGCAATTTCTCATATCAAAGACTTAGATAAATGTTTATTTGATTTATATCCCCACCCTTCAAAAGCTCCCAGCTCCCCACTTTCTTTCAGAAGCTCCCAAGCAACATATATAACTATTTCTCCTCACAACGATCCTGTGAGAAAGGTTGTGCCTGTAATAATCCTGTAAATTTCCATGGCTGAGGGGGGATTAGAATTTAGATATTTCTGCTTCTAGGCACACTCATTCTCAAAGAAGTACTTTTAAAATGCCGAAAATCTCTCAAGATCACATGAGATTTTCATTGTAAGTAGGATTGAAGAAATGTCATGAGATTTTTGGTGTCAGAATGCTGTCTCCAGATTTAGCAATCTTGTGAAATTTCAGCCTTTTGTGAAAAATGAGTGTTTGTTATATATGCATCCATAACATGGTAGAATACGATATCTTGCTAAAAAAAATGCCAACCCCAGCAAAATGGTTTAAGACAGAATTAGCTGCAATGTTCTGGGCCATCTCCTATAATGTGCTAACATTTGTCCATGAACTGGCTGAATTTCATGAAAGTTATAAACCAAATATTTAGTTTAGTTTACGTATTCTTAAGTCTTCACCGTGAGATTTTACATGTCAAAACTGTAATTTTAAAAATGAATTCATAATTTATTTGAATTCATTTTGCTTTGCTATTTTTGCACATTATTCATTATCATTTTAATAGAACCACCTTAAAAACTATATCAAATTTTGTCAGGCAGCCATCAGAATTCAAAGTAATATGGCATAAAATTGCATTTATAAGAATTGCATTGATGAGAAATGCCTCTCTAGAGCAAATTAAAATTTGTTCAGTTAGTATTATTTCTGTTTTTCTGACTAATTGTGTGTTCTGTAACTATGTTCTGTAGGAACTGCCAAATTAAGGTTACAGTGGACATGTAGGGTGAGATTCATTCTGTGGACACAAATTTACATGCTGTTTATTAGTTGCTTGCAACTTATTTTCAGTGCTGCTGAAAATACTCTACATCAATATCATTTTGAACTAATGGTTTGTTGGGATTTGACCTTTTTTTAAAAAAAAAATAACCTGTATTTGAGAAAGGGGCAAAGATAATTATTGCTTCTTGATATTTCATCATATTTAGCATTTTTATCCTAATTTAATCAGTTGGATAGCATGCAGAATTAATGGTAGGTATAATCCAATTCAAAATTGAACCAGTGAATCAATTACATCCTCGTTTCCAGTTGTTGGCACTGGAGACAAGAACAGCAACATTGTATTTCATTTTTAATATTTGTAAAAATATCAAGTAAGGCTAAGGCTTCCTAGTTGAAAGGATTCAACATTAATGCTATGTTAACCAAATGTTATGTAGATATGACTCAGTTTATGACTAAATAATTTTGTGGTCTGTTTTACTTTTTAAAAAAAGAATAGAAGCCTCTGTTTATTCACTCACATTAATAGCAGCATTGTGAGAGATCATTAGTCAAAGATGTTTGAAAAGAGTAAAGAAATATATGAAAGTTTGACTGTAATCATCATTTAAGTGTTATATTTTATTAATTTGTCTTTCCTTTTTCTTAAATGAATAATTGCTTATTTGGGGTTCCCTTCTTCGAAATAATATAAAGTGCCAAAGACTTTAGAAGAGATACTTTGCCTGTGTATACATATTTCATGTAATTGTCTATATTACTTTTCCGGTTTTTGATAAACCATTTGTTTAGGGTTTGAAACAAAAACAAACCCCAATTGGCATAGGAAAACATGTACAGGCATTAATAGTTTTTTTCCACCATATGACACATGGGGCATCTCTGGACTGGGAATGGTCAGAGTCCCTTCTGGGATGGAAAATTCTAAAACTGTCCCTACTTTCAATGAATAGAACTGGAAAGCACTATGATACACAACATAACCAACCCAGGATCATCAAAGAACATCTGTATTTGGTTCTTGGACTTCAGCTATACTTGATAATTCATTAGAGAGCAGACCCATTCTTGGAGATGCATGTTAAAATACTGATTGACAATAAACAAGAAAGAACTTTGTCTCGAAAGTAAACATATCATATATTTAGCTGATTCATTATTAATATACTTTTAGTATAGTCAATTGCAAGTCAGAGTAGCTAAAGATTATAAAATGACCATAACTAGCAAGAGCAAAAGAAAGAAGATACTTCATCCTCAAAACGTTTGTCACAAATGCAGGCTGTCTTATATTGCTGCAAATGTACATTTAGAACTAAATAGGCTTTTAATCGTCAAGAAAATATTCATTTCTAAAGAGGTATTCTCTCTGGAGAACACAGGGCTATAGACTGTGCTACCAGGCATCTTGATAATCTAGGTCCAGGAAATAGCTTTATAAGGATACGAGAATCTAACAGGAAGGAAGAAGCAGTCAGACTTCACTGTGAAAACAGAATTCAGATAACATTGTTCTAGATTTAGGCCTTAGTTACTACTAATTTTATATATGTTTTTACATATTGTCATTTTAGTTAGGTTGAAGCCAATAAAAAAGAAAACTTGCTGCAATTAGCATTTTTGTTATAAGGTTATTCCAATAAATTCATAACTGTTTTTCATAAACTTGGAAATCTTTTCTCTATGTCACCTCAAATATAGCTTGTAACGAGTTGATTTATTCATGGAATGCAAAATTGCTCATCTTGATGCATGGAATGGCACACTATAGATATCTTTGCTAGTTCAGCTCTGGAAAGAGATTGGCTTAGCCAATTTCTATTTTCCAAATACCTATATTACATTATAATTTACAAGGAAAGGCATGTTTATACTCCTACATTCTTACTCAGATAGGCTGTGAGACAATAAATATATTTGACTGCGGAAAATGACTTTACTAGAAATACTTGCAGTTATCAGTAGCTAAAATTGGGCCAAAGTATATAATTCTTTTAATAATTTTAAATTTTGCATTGTTATGTGTTTTAGTTTTGGCTGTGCACCGCCCTGAGTCCACTAGGAGAAGGGCGGTATACAAATTTAAATAAATAAATAAATAAATAAATAAATAAATAAATAAATAAATAAATAAATAAATAAATAAATAAATAAATAAATAAATAAATATTTAATCCTTTATCTCTGTAAATGAACACTTTGGCTAGTTTTATATTATTATGTTCCTAATGGAACAGAACATTGAATATATTATTTCCCATTTGGAGAAAAAGCTAAGTTTTGTATACTTTTCTTTTCCATGCTGTGATTCTGATACATGGGGATACTGGAAAGTGGGGGAGGTGAGACAGGGAAAAATTTGAAGACCACATAATTAGATTGACTATGTATCATCACATTCTTGTCAACTTTTAGTGACCACATACATAGACTTTCTCTATGATGATCTGTTCTTCAGTTCTTCCAACATTGCAATCATCATTCCTGTAAGTGAATCGATTCATCTTCTTGCTGGTTGTCTTCTCCTCTTTCCCTTTTCCTGTCCCAGCATTAGAGTCTTCTCCAGAGACCGCTTATAATCCTGGTATTAGTGTATTATTAAGCCTCATGTTTTCTATAGTGTTCTCCATGAAAATATTTAACACAATTTTTGTAAAACTTACTAGAAGATTCATTTCTTACTGTTTCTATATTTTAATGTATTGCTGCTGTGCTTTTTACTACTTTTCAGTGCAAGTGGTCCAGAAAAGGATTCATACGAACAAGATGGTGTATTACTGACTGGTACGTAATATGAAGGAGAATTAAACATCATGCTTTGCATGAATGCCTAGTTATTATAGAAGACATAAGTTTTGGAACAGCTGGTGCATATTCCATCTAAATACTGAACCAATCTTTAGGCATTTTTCATTATTGAACAAATTGTAAATGGCATAATATACATATTTGGTTTAGAGTTTATAATTTCCAGTTAATTCTTGTGTGCATACACACCTTGATTTCATCAAGACATAGTGGAATAATCATGTACATTTAAGTTTCTTTTTCTCATTTATAATTCCTACCTTTTTTTCAAAATTTTATGAGCAACATTTGAATTTTATCGGATCATTTTTCCACTTTTGTTTTATGTAGTAGAAAAGATAGCACTTTTCTACTTTAAGAAATTAGAAAGCCTTTAAGAATACTGCCTTAACTCACTGTTTTCTCCATTACGAAGCTGGGAATCAATACATAAAACCTTCGTTGGCTATCCCCTTTGTGGAACTTAACTCTTGGAATAGAGAAAATATTAGAACTACGCCTAAAATCAAAATTTTCATCTTGGTTTTATCACCATAAAAAACACATAAGTCTTTCTTGGTATCTGGCTCCATTGGGAAAGGTTTTACACCTTTGCTTACAGATTTACTGGCATATCTTGAGGAGAGAGTTTATTGAAAGCATCTCTGTCTCTGTGATGCCAACCAAGTAGAGGACATTATTCTCTGTGTCCTCCACGGTTCTGTTTGCAATGAGATTAGGGGCAAATTACTGATGGTAGGTGAATTCCCAAAACACTCAGTTGGCTTTGTGCTTAAGGTGGGACTATGGTTTTCTGATATCTAGCCTGATGCCTTAACCAGTACTATATTCCAACTCTCTTTCCATCATTCAAATTCTGAAATAATTTTTTAATTGATTAGATCCCATTTTGAATTTTTTGTAACTAACACTTTATTACTTTATGTTATCATATTTTATGTTAGGTTATACTGTTATGACCTATGGTTAATTTATTCATGCTAGTAATCACATGAAAATCAGGAGGGCTTAAATATTGCCACATTGTTTTCTAGACATAAACTAGTATTTTATTTTCTTAATTTTTCTACAGTAGATATTGGAAACTTTTACTTTCTGGGAAAAGTTGAGGCAAAAGGATATAATTGGTATTTGAATTAGACCCCTAAGATATTATATTATCTTAGAGAGAAAATATGTAGATAATAATTAAATTTCTGCCATATTCCTAAATTATCGTATTAATTTATATCAGTTCTCTCCAATTGATATTTAGCTACATTTTTAAAAAAATAACCAAGGAAAGTTATTTTTGGTTTTCACATTTTTACTGAAATTTTATTAAGAATTACAATTACTGTATGCCTCATAAAATATAATCTTAAAATAAAAAGAATAGACAAAATAGACTCCTAGAGAGGCTCTGGAGGCTGGGGACAGCAAAAAACATCACTTCCTTTCCAACCGGAAATTGGGAAACGGGCCGTTTCGGGCATCCAGAGGGCCTCTGAGGGGGTGGGGAAGGCTGTTTTTGCCCTCCTCAGATGCATAGAGAGGATCTGGAGCCAGATGAGAAAGAAAAACGGGCCTACCGGACCATCACATGCCAGGAACGGGGGGGAGGGGAGGTTGCGCGCACATGCACAAAGTGGGGTGCATAGAATTATGGGTGTGGGCACGTGTGTGTGCGAACCTCCCCCGCCCCCCCCCCTTACTGGCACACGATGGCAAAAGGGTTAGCCATCACTGTTCTAGATCTTGATTTCTTTTTATTTTTTCTTTGTTCCTTCTCACAAAAATTTTCAAAACTTTGATAAGATTCTTTTATAAAGTTTTTCAGGTCATTCTCTTAGCTCAGTGATGGCTAACCTTTTTGCCATCGCGTGCCAGGAGAGGGGGGGCAGGGGAGGGTCGCGCATGCACGTGTGTGCGCAACTCCCTCCCCCCCCCCCGCTCCTGGCACATGATGGCCTGGTAGGCCTGTTTTTCTTTCTTACCTGGTTCCAAATCCTCTCTGTGTATCTGGGAACGGCGAAAACAGCCTTTCCCACTCCCTTGGAGGCCCTACAGAGGCTGAAAAGGCCCATTTCCCAACTCCCGGTGGGACAGGAAGTGACATTTTTTGCTGTCCCCAGCCTCCAGAACCTCTAGGAGTCTGTAGGAGCCTCTCTAGGAGTCTCTGGAGGCTGGGGACAAGAAAAAACGTCACTTCCTGTCCCACCAGGAGTGGGGAAATGGGCCCTTTGAGCCTCCGTAGGGCCTCCAAGGGAGTGGGAAAGGCTGTTTTCGCCGTTCCCAGATACACAGAGAGGATCTGGAGCTAGGTAAGAAAGAAAAATGGGCCTTCCCCCCCCCAGGCCCTCCAGAGGCAGGAAACAGCCTGTTTCCCTACTTCTGGTGGGCCCAGAAGGCCTGAAAATCAGCTGGCCGGCGTGCGCATGTGCCCCAGAGCTGAGCTGGCGTGCCCACTAATATGGCTCCGCGTGCCACCTGTGGCATGCGTGCCATAGGTTCACCATCACGGTCTTAGCTTGTTATTTGTATATCCCTTTTAATTATTATGATATTAGTCAGTTTCTTTTATGTCCACTGTAGCATCTTTTTCCATATTTTATTTGTTTGTATAACACCTTTATTATTTTTAATAAAATAACTCAAGACAGCAAATATATCCAACATATCTTTCTCCTATTTTCCCCACAACTACCCTGTGAGGTAGGTTGGGCTGAAAAAGAGTGACTGACCCAAAGTCACTCAACTGGCTTTCATGCTAAGGCAGGACTTGAACTCATGGTCTCCACTTACTAGCCTTGTGTCTTAACTACTAGACCAAACTAGCTCTCTTATATCATTCCTATACCCTGTCATTTTTAAATCACTCAGTCTTGTCCAGTAAAACTTGTTCCTCCACCATACAAACTTTTAAACAATCTATCTATAATGGCAAACATGTTTTAAAATTGTATTTTTAAACTTGGATAAAAATATTATACAATATACAAAAATATACAATATTATACAAAAAGATTACAATTAAAAGACAAGAACGTTTTTTACTTACTAATACAGAATGTAGCAAAATACTTCAACACTGGATGTATTGAAGGATATTTGTGAATAATGGACCAGATTTTTTTATTTATTTATTTATTTATTTATTTATTTATTTTTGCAAATTAAGTATTTTACATCTTTATTCTCAATAAGTATTTCCTGAAGGCAAATTATATGCTGTTTCAGTTACTTTAGGTAATGGAATACTTTTTTTTCTTGGGGGAGGGGTTGGCTCCATTTATGTTCCGAGTTAAATAATCTCTCTCCTTTTTCAGAAGAGATTTTGTCGTACAGATTTCACTATCTGGCTATCGATCTCAGTTGCAAAACTGTTCCCTCCTTCCAGGGCATCTAGTTTGCCATAGATCCTCACTAGAATTCCTCAGAAGAATGTGTTGACTTTCTCAATAGATGCATAAATCTTTCTTTGATTTATACCTAGAGGGAATTTAATATTCACATTTAAGAAGTTATAATATTAAATATATAATATATTAAGTGAAAAGCTATATGATAACAAAACTGAATTCATATTCTAAGCGAGGGAGAGGCCAGTGGTCACACGTGGGTTGATGACGCAATTCAGCCCAGATCGAGTCTGATAGTTGAAAGACTCCTCCTCCTGTTGCTGTCTCCCAGCTTTCAGACTCGATCTGAACCAGATCAGACGCTCCACTGAGCCTCTCAAACAATTTCCTTCCAAATTTCTGGTCCTTTTGACAAATTGGCAGTTTCTCAGTACCAGAGCTATTACAGTGGGAGCAAAATCGAGGGCTTCGCGCCCAGCGGCCAGCGCCCTGCGCTCCCAGAAACAGCTCAGCGATTGGGGATTGAGACTTCCCTTTGAGTCTCTCCCCTCAGCAGTGCGAACGGCTCACGCCCGAGACTGCTGCGGAACCTCCCAGCGTTGCTGGTAGCAGGTTCCAGGCTGAGCTTGCCGCCCGTCACTTCTCCGCCTCAGAAGCCTCTCCGCCGAACAGGGGTGGGGAATGATGGCCCTTATATGACTTGTGGACTTCAATTCTGGCTCAAGAATGCTGTCTCAAGAATTCTGGAAGTTGAAGTCCACAAGTGATAAAGGGGCCATTGCTCCCCACCTCGATTTTGGAGGATACTGATTTATTCCAGATAGGGTTTTTATTTATTTATTTATTGTTGAGTTTCATGCAGATAGGGGTTTTATTTGAGTTTTATTCCGGATAGGGCTTTTATTTATTTATTATTGAGTTTCATGCAGAAATTTTATTGATCACATTTGTGGATGCTTATATCAGAGAATGGGTGACATAGATATTTTGATATCAGTAGCATGGTATCTTTAGGAACAAAATTTCCTAAAGTCAGGACATTAGGAAATGTGTCAGGACTTGGAGGCAATGTATCTTCGTGGTTCTAGAACTTTCTGTCGGAAAGGTTTCAGAAGATGGTCCTGATGTTTTTCCTGTTCCACTGCATTGCTACTGGCCTCAAGATTCTAACTTATTCTTCATGGTTTTTAACATCTACTTGACACATATTGGAATATCACCAATATGCGGATAACACACAGCTCTACTTCTCTCTTCTATTCTCCATTACAAGGTTATAGTAAAAATATCAAATAGGTATTTGGGGGCAAGAAGACAAGTAGAAACTTAATCTTTATAGTTTGGGGAGAGAGGGAATTAAAGTTTATCTAGATGCAAGTCCATAATACTCTGTAGAACAGCAGTCCCCAACCTTTTGGGCACCAGGAACTGATTCCATGGAGAAAGGTTTTTCCACGGGCTGGAGGAAGTGTGGTTTTGCATGCTTCCTGCATCCTGCAGATGGGGCATCACTTGTTTGCGCAGCCCAATTTCTGGCATGCCACAGACCAGTGCTGATCCACGGACCGGGAGTTGGAGACTCTTGCTGTAGAAGATATTGCTTTCCTCCAGAGCAGATAAATACGAAGTTTGAGAGTTTTTCTAGAATCACTTTACCATGGTATCTATAATAAAAAGTATGCCAGATTACTATAATATATTTAAAGGAGGTACTGAAGCAGTCAAAACCATTGTAGAAGCTAAACATTTATGTCATGAACCTTTGTTGTATAGTGTGTGTTTCCAAACCAATTTAATATACTAATATGTCCTTTTGAAATCCTAAATGGATTGGTACTAGGTTTTCTGAAGGACTGTTGTACTTGCACAAACCTGATGAACTGTAAAACCAACTGCTAAACTTTGCTTTCAAGTTCACAAGTAAGAACTGCATGATGAGTACAACAGGGCATTTTCTGTGTACTTTTTTGGAATTACCTTCCAACACCAAGGTCCTAGGTTCTGCTTTGTGAATTCTTAAACTCTGATTTGTTCTAGTTTGTATTTGGCTATTTTTACTGTGCTGTGCTGTTTTATGTTAGTTGCTGCTTTTACAATATATGTAGTATATTGATATTTTAAAATATTGTCATTGTGTATTTCACAATTTTTACATTCCTATTTATATTCTGAGACAATCTTTTTTTCTCCTTTTGTCACAGTGCCTTTGACTTGGTAAACATTCATCTTTTCCATGATGCTTCCAATTTAGTTGCTTGGGAAACAAGCCCATCTGTTTACTCAGGAATAAGGCATAAGGCCCTTGGTTATGTACTTGACAGGTAAGTAATAGACATTATTGGCTCCTTATATTGCTCTATGTTCGCCATGCCCTCAAAACGCTATTGTTTCACCAAGCAGGGCTGGCCTAAATGCTATTTTAATGGGTGGTTTCTATTTTAGCTCTTTCGGCCAAATTATTTAATATTTTTAAATTGTCTTTTAACTTTCATATAGTTGGGGGTTTTATTTTTGGCTGTACACCGCCCTGAGTCCTTCGGGAGAAGGGCGGTATAAAAATTTAATAAAATAAATAAATAAAAATAAATATGTTATATTTTCAATTTAAAAAGTTATTGTTGTGGTGGTGGTGATTATTGAGACTTTTTTTTTTTAAATGTCCATATTCCTGAAGAGCTGAAAGCATAAATTAACAAAAAGCATTTTAAAAAGAATAAAAGTTTAATGTTGAAAACTATGGTCAGTATAGTGATCAAGTCCTTTATAAAAATAAATTACTGGAATGTTCTGCTTTTTTTTCTAACATTATTAAAGCTGTGTTAGTCTACCAGGCATACTGGTTGGGGAATTCTGGGAATTGAAGTCCATGCATCTTAAAATAGCCAAGTTTGGGAAACACTGGTCTATGGGGTAAAAATCAGGAGTCTACTAACATTTTTTATGATTAACTTGTTTTATTTAAAAGTGTAAACTTTAAAAAGGCATAAAAAACTTGTGCCATTTGTAAAACGTATTATTTGTAAATATGGTACTAGACTTATGAAATCTTTCCAGTATGTTTTGAAAGTAAATGAGCGGTATGTTAGGTATAAAAGGCATGTTCTAATTACTTATAAGTACAGCAGCTTTCTCCAAATTGTGTCCTCCAAATGAGCTGGAATTGTAATATTCATAAACCCCAGTTTATATTGATATCCTTTTATTTTTGTAGGACCTATCAGGGTTTGATGATTGTAGAATTCAGATATGTTTATAATCAGAAAGGTCCTCAACAAATCCTAGCCAAACTCGAAGAAGTTAAATAGAAATAAATATGGTTAGTATAATACTTGGATAGGTTATCACCAGGAAATACCAAGGTTGGAAGATAAATTGAAAAGTCAAAGAAACCTCCTGGAAGAAAGAAAGGTGAATCAATTCAATGTTGATACAATGAATTATATTGAAAAGGAATTCAACTTGTGCAAGTTTTTTTTTAAATAATATAACATAATAACATTAAAACATAGTAGGGTTCTGTGCTTCACTTCTAATAGACTCAACATTTTTGTTCCATAGTTTAATATATCACTACTATTCTGTCCTTGAACATTCCCATTTTATACATTAAACTGAATTTGGATTTTTTTTTACTTTCTAAAGATATTAATGATAGGCTACATTTATTCATTGTACATAGTTTGGCAAAATTCAAGAATTTACAGAATAATATGGGATAAAAATATAGTATTCTAATCCTTACTTTCTGGGTAACATAATGCTAAATACAAATAAGGTATTTTATTTCCAGCCAACTTTTCATGCTTTCTCATGCCTATTGTTCTATATTCAGAATGAAGAACATTTGGGGAAAAGAAATGTGGATGTTAGAATATGAGATTGTCATTTGATTTGATTACTCCTCACCTGGCAAAGGATTCTTGTATAATGTATTGATTGGTATGCTTCAACTATCCAGTTATTCAAAATTCATGAATTTTCCTTAAACTCCCCATCTTAAAAATGGGGAGTTTTTAAGGTTTTTATTTTGTTTCTTGCTTTGTTTTAAACCTTCTTTAAGGTTTTTATTTTGTTTCTTGCTTTGTTTTAATTATTCTAAAAGTATGTTGATTTCATCCTTATTATCTGTGTGGGCCACCAGTCCCTATAATATACCAATGTGTGCCAAATGTACTAAAAAAAATATTTGGTGTCCCTTTAGAATTCAGGCATAACTAATCTGAGTAACATGATTGTGAGTCTACTTTTCTTGTGGATATTCTTTGGTGGATAAGATTAAGCTCTACCTGAGCAAGCATTCTTTGTAGTGATCCTAGCAACTAGAAGATAGTAGGTGGTCTAATGAAAATAATTGACCCATTATCCCACTCTATCAAATAGCATGCACTTATGTGCGTAAACTTCAAGGGGAATGAATTAGTTTTTGATGTGGGATTTATTTCCATCTCTTGATTATGATAGTGTTCCAAGGGAACATTTGTATATTACTGTGATTTTCTGTTTGCTTTCTTTTAATGTTGTCAGGCTTTGGAATGCTTCCACAAGCATCTTGGTGAAAGTAAGGAAACTGCTCAGTTGCAATAGCACTAATTGTAGGTCAAATATGTCATGGCAGTATATCATTACGATGTGACGCTGCCAAAACCAGACTTGGCTCTCCTGCCTTTCAGAAAAGAAAATCTTCAGTTTTAGGTGGCACTATCACAGTGGGTTTGCATTCACATAGATTGCTCATTTTGAGAAAGCAGCCAGCCACAGATCCGGACCTCCGTAGTGAAACGGTGGGCTTCTCAGCACAAAAGGGACTTCTGTAAGAGCAGTGAATAATGGGAAACCCCTTTCATCAGGGCTGCTAACCTTTTGGCAGCCACCAGCAAACTCTATTCTGATCTGCTGATGGGGGAGGACAATACACTGAAGCTCACTTTGAATGAATGCTGCCACCAACAGTGCCTCCATTCAGAGGGTTTTGGGAACCATCTTGGACTATTGTCTGCCATCACTCCTTCAGACAGTAGAAAAGGGGAAAGTAAAAGCATCTATAGGAAAGAAAGTAGTCTTTTCTTGCCTTTTAATCTCCCTTTAAGGATTCATAGATCTACATTTCCAGCTGAGCTACAGGAGTTATGCAGTGTCAGATAAAGACAGAAGAAAGAAATTTCAAGCTGGGGCTTGAAATCCCCTTATCTGCATCCTCTAATGATGCAGATTTAGTGCTGTTAAAACCAGAGGCTGATAAGTCTTTTCCTCTATAGCCTTTAAACTGCTAAAGAGCATTTAAGAGCAAAGAGCAGTTCAAGTTTCAGGAACAATGCTAAAAAGGAAAAGAGTTTAATGAGCTAAACCCTCACTGAATGAAACTGAAACATCTTTTCACATTTGATTTAAGTTGCTGTGGGGTTAGTAAAACAGTTCCATCAGCTGGATGCATCTTGGCCAGTGTGAATCCCAATTAATTATGTATGCTTATGCAAGATTGAACTGACCATCATAGACTGTGTTCTGTCTTAATTATTTGGAAGAAAAGTAAATTGAAGGGGTTTTTTTAGAGAATGAGTTTAAATATTTAAAAAATACATATCCAAAAATAGTATATAGTACTGGAGCATTATAGTTAAATAAAACAGTATTGAAAAGAATAAAAATTATCAGAAGAAAAATGAAGAGAGCCTTCTCTGTGGAGGCACCCGCCATGTGGAACGAGCTGCCTCCTGGAATACGACTGATCCCGGACCTCCGGACCTTCCGTAAAGCCCTGAAGACTTATTTATTCCACCAAGCCGGCCTAGCCTAAATGGTTCTTAATTGGGATTTTAAATTTTATGGACTTGGGGGTTTTAAATTGGGAAGCTAATGATTTAATTCTTTTTAATTATCTTAACTTTTGTATTTGTATGTTTTTTAATTTTGGCTGTTCACCGCCCTGAGTCCCTTCTGGGAGAAGGGCGGTATACAAATCAAATTAATAAATAAATAATAAATAAATAAATAAATAAACCAAATCTATAGCATGCTTTGATTTTCATTAATCAAATGTTCATTTCATTAATGTTGTTTGAAATTGTTTTCTTAGCTGTTCATTAATGGCATGCAGATTTTTTAAGAGTAACCTTATGAACTTTTGTCATATTTAGAGTCATTGTAGTAACTTATAACAAGAATTGCTTCGAGGCCAGTAGTTTCCTATGAAAATCATTTGTGTTACAAACCTCATATTTAATGTTCCTAATAAATATTTAATTGATAAATTTTGTGCCTTTTGAAATAGAACAACTATTCTCTAACTAAAGTTGCATATATACTGCTTACTAAACATATCATATTCATAGAGAGGAGCAAAACACAAGAAATGTTTAACGAAGAATTGAATAAGCAGGTTTTCAATGAAAATTACAGTAATAGTATGGAAGAGGAGTAATTACAGATAGCTGCGCTTAACGTGCCAGTTCTAAAATCAAAATTTATCCCGATATTCTCCTTAACTCCCATCCCCTCAAACCTGACATAGGTCTTCTGTTGCCTCTTCAAAACATAGTTTGGCCTAGTTGAACAGAAACATTTTTTTTACATTACAACTGTGAAATCTTGGCATAAAGCCCCTTTTTGTGATCCCCATTATTTTCTCACAAATATAGTCCATTGTCACATAGCTGAAGTTAATTTGATCAACATTGGGACATTTAACTTTTATGTTCAGTAAAAGGAGCTGTTTCATGCTCATTTTGAGTATTCAAAAGAAATGATTGCCAGAAAAATAATGTTACTATTAACAATTCAAAGCAATTAGTTTTCCCAGGGTGAGGCAATGTGATGCACAGCCTGCACAGAGCAATGCTTTGTCATTTTATAGATGCTCATCAGTCAACTGTCACATCTTCTCAAAGACCCCTCTACTCTAAAGGTTTCTTTTTGGGCTTTTCCCAGAACTAGCAAGTAAATGAGCTGAAAAAAAGCCACTTTGTTTTTAGGCAGAGGCAAACTTTGTGTGAATGATCCAGGTCACTGGAAAAATCTGAGCACTTGGCATATTTGTAAATACTAGTTTACTCTTGTTATTTAAACATACATTTTTCCAATAAATAGAACACTGTTGTTTTTGACAGGGATTATAAAAAAATGACTACATTTTAATTTTAAATCAACTGAATCTTCAACTATTGTGAACATTAAAATGGGTGGGTGGGTGGGTGGATGGATAGATAGATAGATAGATAGATAGATAGATAGATAGATAGATAGATAGATAGATATTGCTGGGCCAACTTTTTTCTTTATGGAAAAAAGAAGTGATCTTATACTGAAATTGTATGTGAGTATGGTTACATTTACATCTGTGCTGTGAGGGAAGATGGATTATGACTCCCAGACTCCCTCTAATTTCTGACATTCCTTGTGTGTAAAATACTGTCTTCTGCAGCTTTTTCCAAACTAGGTACAAATTTGTAAACATATAAATTGCAAATTTAGGTAATACTGACATGTCAACTGTTTACATATTTCTTAAAATATAGAAACTAGAAAATATAAAAATTCTTCCTTCAAGTTATTTTTTGACTCCTAGCAATGTTTTCTTGCAGTTTTCAGAACTAGTTTGCCATTGTCTGCTCCCTAAGGCTGAGATGGAATGACCGGTCCAAGGTCATTTACTTCACTTCCCACCTAATTGTATTAAATTGTCTTTAAATTAGAAAACCATTTTTGCATAGTTTATAAAATTGAAGATTATTTGGTGGTGGTTGTTTAGTTTACTTTGAACTGGAGATTCAGCATTGATTTTACTACATTGCAGATTATTAGAATTATGCTTAATAAAGAACCATACAATCCAAATATTCCATATTTGGCCTGTCCAGTTACTGAATATAACTACTTGTCTGTTCTTTTTTTAAATCTAGTGCTTCTTACAAGCCTATGAACTGTAGATTTTGATCTGAAGCCAGGGTGTGTACTACAAGACTTCTATTACTGGGAAACAATTCACATTTATAACAGCTTTGCCCATTACAATAGTAGTAGTGCTTTATTGTAGCAGAATTGACAAGTACTTATATCATTATACGTATCTAACATTGCATTAGTTTAAATGTCAATGTCAGATAAGATCATGGTTTTGTCAATAGAGGGAAAAACCATTCTGCCTAAACAGAGCCATTTTTCCAGCTCTAAAAATTGATTTTTATAGCTCTTGTAATCCTTTCCCTAAATTAAACATATATTATTGATGTGGTCTTTCTTGCCATCTTAATATTTGCTGACATGATAATTGATTTTAAAAATATTGCTATTTGGTGTTGTCCGTGGGACTTGATAATGAAATTAAAAGTGAACTCACATATTAGTTAAATGATCCTGGCAAATGCCCTAAGTAATAAGATGATTACCTAAGACTCTTGACAACACCTTTTATCTTGTTGTTTGTTGCCTGACATTTTGAAATGTTTTTATATTATTAATAGGTTTGGCTATTATATCAAAAAGCAAAAAGGTTCAAAAATATGATAAAGTTAAGCTTTTTAATGTCAGCATTACAACATGCTATTGAAAACACATTAAATCTTCTTTTGTCACGCTACGTTGACACTATTTAATTTTTTCCCAAATGTCATAAGGCCCCATTTTCCTGGATATATTGACATCTACAGATTATAATTTTCTTGTATATATTTAATTTTCCTTGTATTATACTTGCAATTTGGTTTTAATTGATTTTATGATTTCCCACAAGCCAGAATCGCTTGTTTCAGATGGTGCCTGTATAAATTGAAAAAAAAAAAATAAAGCAAAAAAAAATGTTTAAAAACTGTCTCAAGATAAGTTATGGAGTGCATAGTGTGCTTAGCAACAAATGGAATTATTCAAAAGGGACAAATCCATTTGTTGGTAAGTGAATAGTCTAACATTTAGGAGCACCTGAAGACTCTTTATTTAATCCAGGGTTGTTTCTCTTGGTGTCTGGCTAATAATAATTAGCTACTACTGGTATACATGCAAGCGTAACAGAAACACAATTCCTTATTTTGCTGTTATTGATGTTCTTTTGTTTCGCTGGGTTTATTTCTGTTGTGTTTCCTATATCATTTTTAGATGTAGCTAAAGAAATGGTTGCATCTGAAAAATGATACTGTTACATAAATTTGATCACATTAATGCTTTTATATAGGTAGTTTTCACTTAGCAACTTAGTCTTTGTTTAGTGATTGAAATTATGATGGTGCCGAAAAATATAACTTTATGACTAATCCCCACATATATGACCTTTGCAGCAACCCTCAGTCACATGATTACCATTACAGACAGTACACATTGTCCTGATTTATGCTTAAAAAGGGAAGTATAGTCATGGTCACAGGATTTCCCGCTTAGTGATTGCTTCATTTTATAACAGAGTGCCAGTCCCAATTATGGTCACTTAATGAACATTACTTGTAATATCAGCAGCTTTCATTTCAGTCATTGATTTAGGAGCTAATGCTAATTCATTCTCCTCTTCAAGTAGTAAAGTTATATGATTTATCTTAATTGCTGTTGATCCAGTATAATCTGCCAGGTATTATATATTCTATTAATATATACAATCTCTGAACTTAAGAATTTTCAAGAAGGAAGCTGCATTGTTAACCCCTGTATTGATAAGTGAAGGAAGATTTTATATTAGTGTTTATGTGTCAATGATTATGGAGGGTTTTTCCCCCCCACTTTTTAGCAACCAATATCCAAAGTGGTGTTTGAGTTCACCCAAGAGACCAGCTCTAGTCCGCTGGAGTCAAATAAAATGAAATTCGTTTCTTGTAATACAACTAAAAAATCAGCATTAGTGCACTGAGATTTCAATGCTTTTTTCTTTGATTTGATTTGAGTGGTAAGACTACATACCATACTGATTTTACAGATTCCTTTAGCTTCATAAAATAAAATATGAAAACTTCCTTTGCTTTTGGGCAAGCAAAGAAAAGCTTGGGCTAGAAGGAAGAATTGTCATAGTTGCTCCATCAAAGCAGTACAGCTTTGTAGTACCCAAAACTTTAAAAAATGGTTGAACTTCTCAAGCAATTCCTATAACCATTGAAAAATCTAATCTAATCTAATCTGATATTCTATTACTTCTTTATTTATTTGCCAGCTGTCCTTTATAGCCAATATGCTTCAATAAGCAATTGTGTGTAAATGAAATAAAAGATGTGAAATCTTCTATAGAGTCACCTTTCTATGACCTTGTTTCAAAACTTCTCTGGGGCCCTTGATGCTGTGGCCAGAGGAGATTCAACACTCTACACGAATGAAAATACCTCTATTGTTTGTTTAGTAAAATTACTTCTAAATAGCCTCATATAGATATATGATATGATATGGCAGTTCTTGCATGCAACAACATTATTTTTAGGATATTCATGTTTATATAATCTATTTCATGTTTAGATTAGCTTTTATTTTTATTTACTTATTTATATTTTGCATTTCTAAACCATCTTCCTCAAAGAGGGATTCTTTTAAGCAGACCAAATCCTTCCATACAAAAATGAACACCTTATCAGTGCACCTTATACTGATGCTTGGTTGCAACAGTATTTAGCCTTTTAAGATTATTTCTATTGTTTTCTTTTTTAAAAATGAAATATATTCTATATCGTCAAGCCGTTCTGCAATGATAACAATACAGACATCAAGTTTGTTTTATATCAATTGCCTTAATAAACTTGGTAAGCTGCTTTACTAAACTCTGCATACCAATTTAAAAAGCAAAAAGTGATCTTCAAAATGGTTAAAATATGTATTAAAGTCTGTTTTAAAGAGATTTTTCAAAATCTGTCCAAGCCACTGCTGAACATAGCACTCTGCCTTAACACTATTCGAACTTCACATTTAATTTTGCTCCTAATAATTTGTCCTGTGCTCTTAGTAATTTCTTTCATTTTTGTGTCAAATAGTCTCCTTTCATTAGCATTCAAGTCACATACATGCTTGTGCTGATAAATACAGAAAAATAAATAAGATTATGGCTAACTTTAATTTTTGAAAGCACCAAAAAACTTTTTATAGATAAAATTATTTTGTCATCTAGATTGCTTCTTCCCTATAAATATTAAAATGTTCTTCCTTGTTTTCTTTATTCATCTTGTTGGACCATGGTTGAGATTTTGTTTTGTTGTTCACAAAAGAGAGAGAGGGAGGGAGAGAATGTGGATGAAGCACCATCCTTTCAGTGGTGTCAAACCAGGATGAATCGGCCAAGGGAAGCATGTTTATAGACTGTGTAAAGAACTTTGTCTTTGTGTGGGAATGTTGGTGACACTGTTACTGTTTGCCTGAATGAACTGTGATGACGTGGCTAATAAGATATCCCGCTGAGCACCACAGCGGGCCTTTCTCAGACCTCCCACTTAATTCTATTCAGCTCCAGCTCAGTGTAGCTAATTTTTCCCATTCCTTCAATTCTTTTGGCCCCCTTACAAACAGAAAAGTCAACTTTTCACACCGAAGGCAAGATAAGTGCTTTAGGAAATAATCTTGTAAACAGAATGTTACCTTCTGACCTGCAGCTGATACCTTGACTTGGGACAAAAACCACTGGCCTATTGCATTAGACATGGCTATTAAAGGAATAATGCAGCTGATCCTTCTTACAAAGTGCCCTGAGAAATGGTTTAGCTAGATCATGTTCCTCTTGTCACATTGAATCATGTTCACCAACTCCCAACATGCACGCAAACCCAGGCTCACAAAATCACTCATATGTAACTGTTTTTTCTTCTTCACTACTCATCTTCACTCATCTCCGGGCCATCTTATTAGAAATAAATGTGAGAACAAATAGTAAAATTCAGTTACATAGCTCTTCTCATATTCATCATTTTGAATGTTTTAAATTTTCACTTTAAATAGGAAGAAATGCCTCAAAAGTGCCTTATAACTTTTGAAACTGAGTAACAGAAAGTTACACTGAATTCATAGTTTAGGGTTGAGATGTTAAATACATTGCCTAGGAAAGAACATTCTTTGGATACAGTATATTATTTCAAAATAGACATATAATTGACTGTAACATTTTTGCCCAATTATATTACTGAGCATTTGTAAACATATATACATGATATTTTTCCTGTTAAATAAGCAAACCTTTTCACATATTTTCATGGATTTTAAAGAGGACTGTCATCAAACTCAATATTTAATTTAAAGGAAATTTTCCTTTTAAAATCAACTTTGAACAATTGATAAATGTTGGAACCAATAGCCTATACAGGTAGTCCTTGGGTTACAACCATAATTGAGCATGAAATTATGGTTGTCAGTTGTTGCTATCATAAATCGAGGCATCACATGACCAGATTGATTTTTTTTTTTTTTGGCACTTTTTGCAGCAATCAGTAAGTGAACACCAGGGTGGTTAAGCAAATCCATTTTACTCAATAGGTTGGGGGGAGGAGGTTTGCCAGAAACTAGAAGTAAATGTTGGAAACAAGGGAAAAAAATCATGTTCAATTTCTGCCATTAAGTGAGACATTTGTTAAGTGAGTTCTGCCCCAGTTTACGACCTTTCTTGCCACAGTTGTTAAGTAAATCATCACAGTTGATAAGACAGTAACCCAGTTGTTAAGTGAATCTGATTTCCCCATTGACTTTGCTTGTCAAAAGGTTGCAAAAGTTGACCACATGACCTTGGGACACAGCAATGGTCATCAGTATGAATCAGTTGCCAAGCATCTGAATTTTGATCACATGATCATGCGGATGCTGCAAAGGTCACAAGTGTTAAAAATGGTCATAACTCAGATTTTTCAGTGCCGCTGTAACTTTGATCAGTCACTAAATAAACCATTGTAAGTTGAGGATTACCTGTGGTCCAATCAGTCAGTCTAACTTCAGGCTAGAACTGCCCCCTTCTTCCCAATTGCTTCAGGTTCTGGACACCACTCCAGAGCTAACATGTTCTAATGCTTAAATTACAGCTGGAAGTGAAAATATATGTCTGTGCATTCAATCTATGAAAATGCTCAGGAAAATCTGGTTATATTTCACAAAAGGTTTTAAGAAATTTTGGAAAAAGATCTAGAGGACCATCTTCTGAGGAGTATTCAAATCATCTGGGGGATAAAATTGCTTAGATCCACTTGGAGTTGAACTCAGGAAATACAGATTCTTTCAGGTTAATTGAGGCACAATCTGTGTTTTTGGGGAGGAGTGCTACCTCGTAGTCCTGAAGAAGTGGACAGACCTCTTGGAATTGTACATTATATCTGTATCTTTCATGGTAGGTTTAGGCTGCCTGAGAGGTGATGTGTGGTTGAACCTAGGCAGTGGTTAATTAATCCACAATAGACAGGGTAGTCTGTTTTTACTTAAAGATGCAATCCCCATTCCAGAAACCATTCCTGGACCCAACAATACTGGATAATTTTCATCCAGGTTTCAACTTCCTCTTTTGATGAAAGTTTATAAAGATGTTAAGCTGCAATTTTATAGGGCCCTGAAGTAAACATATTTTGCCCCATTCCAGGATTTTGGTCTGGATTTAATATTGAGAGGTCATTGATCAAAACTGTTCACTGAAACCATCTGTTCGAATAGAATGAGACATCAGGATGTGTTGATGATACTCAGTTGTTCGTCTCTATCTCTAACCAACCAAGTGATGCCTTTAAGGTTCTTTATCACTGTCTGGATGCTGTGAGCATCTGGCTTATACTTAACTCTAGAAAGACTAAATGACATAAATTTTATGGCTGGCTTTTACTGGAGACTTTCAATGTTTAGTTATGTTGGGATGGCACTCCCCTAGGCAGAACTAGACATTTTTTTTTTAAATTTGATTTATATGCCGCCCTTCTCTGGAGACTCAGGGCGGCTTACAATGCGCTAAGCCAGATATTGGAAATTAGATGTGAATTTTAGAATAGAAGAATGGTATTGTGAAATGTGGAAATTAGCTTTAAATGATAAAATGACATGTGATATTAAAATTAGAAATGGTGATTATAAAGAAGACATTTTCTGGAAAATTTGGAAACCATTTGTGGACTATGCGCTGGGAAAATTGGATGCTTCGGTACCTGTACCCCGAGAACGTGGATTTTGGCGATCATGAGGATATATCCGAAGAACCAAATCTTTCTTTCTTATGTATAGCACAGGGTGAAATATTGTATATGTTGTTTGTAATGTTAGTAATTTAAAATATAAAATGTTAAAAAATAAAAAAAAATAAAAAAAAAACAAAACAATGCGCTAAGCATTGTAATCCTCAATTTTGAGGATTGTCCTAGATTCTTGGTTCCTGCTTGAGGGACAGGTAGCACCTGTGGGCAGGAGGGCTTGCACCCATTCCTGGAGCAAGCATCCTGCTTATATTCATATCTTAATCACTTCCTGTTTGTCTTACTGGATTATTAGTAGGTTATTTGTTTCCTATTACCTCTTGTCCACCCCAACAGATCTGACAGAACTGGCATGCTTCTGAGTTTTGGGGAGAAGTTTTGTTCATGATTTTTAAACCGGTTGTATTCCCCCATCTCTCCCCAAGTTGTTTTTAATTGGATGGCTATATAGAAATAACCAAACAAGCTCTAGTTGCAGGAAGTGTGGAAAATATTTTGTGGTTGAAACACCTCAAATGGCGTGCTTTTAAAGCACAACACTTCTTTGAGGTCTGAACAGCATGTTTTGGGGTCAGGGCAATTAAGGGTAACCTCTACTACTGACACTGTTAACCCAACATTATAGATTACCAGGGTTTGCTATATGAGTTTATGTGAATCCAAAATGCCAATGAAAATTGATGGTTGCAGACCCTTGCTTTTTTTCTCAAAACATGTGTTTCTCTTGAGTTCTTGGAAAGAAAGTTCCGTTTCCTTGAGATCTCATACTGAATTTTTTCAGTCAGATTTAATTTGGTATGTTTGGGCTGGGTATTTAGTTTTCTGAAAATGATTATTGGAGTAGTTGGATGCTTTAAGGGATGGAAATTAGTAATCCTCATTCATAAATTAAGAAGCAAATATAGAGAAAATGAACTTGCTAAAACCATTACTTGCAATGGACAGTAAGAATGAAGAACAGGAGAAAGAGCTGTGGCCAAGACAAAAGAAATCTTGAGTCTAGGGCAGAAATATAGTTTGAGAAAGCACCTCAAACAAGACCTTCCCTAATTCTCATCATGATAAAAGGAGGGAGGGGGAAACATACAGTATTAAAATTTACAAGCTTCTGTTACTGCACTATAACCTTAAAATAAACACTATATGAACATTCATAACCTTGATTCCCTAGTCTGGTCTACCTTGAAGGGATGACATGACCTCCCCTACACAGTAGGTAGAGGATCTCAAAAGTTCAATATTTGCCTTTTAAACTTTTTTTCCTCATAGCAGTTTATAAATACGAATAATTAGAAATGCATTATTCTGTTCAGGAGGACAATATAAGTCTCATTGCTCAATACTGCCAAAAAGTGGTGTATCTTCAAAAAATAAATGGAAGATAAATATTTGCAGTACTAATGTTGTGCAGGGCAAACATCTAGAACTGAGATTAATCATTCAGCTTCTATGTTTGATTCAGCCAAACAAGAAAATTTGTAGAAATAGACTCTTTGACATTATCAGGAAGGAAGTGATAGTCCAAAAGATAAATATAAGATTGGTAAAACTGTGGCCTGTCAATGTAAAATCAGTTTCTAGAACACACATACAAAAGCAATTGTTTGAGATAATATCTTTTTGCCTTATATGTATCAATATTCAGACAAACAGAAATGTTACTTGCTATTTAAATCTTATCAGAACATATGATTATATACTGGTAGAAGATATAGTGAATATGGCAGTACTATACAATATTGTTTTTCTGTCCCAAACAACATTATAAATGAAACAGCTGATTTTTTGATGCTACATAATTTAATCATTGATCAACTTTCTCGTTCATAGTTCCTCTAGGGCGATAATATGCCTTCCACAATGACTTAATTGCTTTTTCTTCTTTACCTTTACTCTTTTTAATATAGGAATACTGGCCCTGTACTATTGTCTGTTGTGCATAAATTTTAGGCAGGAATATCTAGTTCTTAGTACCAGTAAGTCTTTTATAATACCAAGAGATACCAAGTAATTGAATCTAATTTATATTTGTGGGATGGATTGATGGATTACATAATTAGCTTAGATTAAATTTTGTGTGTGGTTGTGTGTTGATAGATAGTGCCTCTATGATAAGCACAAATCATCTCTTATGAGTTGGGTATATGTGTTTGTGTGTGCTGAAGGCTACAAGCACTATACTCATTCTACTGCTAAAATAATTTAATCTGATCATATATTTGGCAGCACTGTAAATTGAGTTGTAAGTCTTGCAGATACATTACAATACGTTTGATAATATGATACAAGCATCAGACAATAACTGTGTGAAATAGCAGTAGATCCTTCCACTGAGAAACATAAAATTAATTCTGGTGACATGACTTGGCTACATTCTTTCTTATTCAATTGAAATTTATCACTCCACTGAGTGAGTAATCACAATTTTTATAGGAAATATGATTCATGGCATGTTCAAAAGAAAATGTAATGCACAATTACATTCAACTTACACAACTTTTATTTGGGAAGGGAGAGATCTTGCAAATATCTAAAAAGCTATAGAGATGTATAGTTAAATTTAAAGGAGTACAAGTCGTCTCCGTTTATTCTAATCCATTCGTATTTTTTGAGATCATTCAAGGCTTCTAATTCCCCACCCTCCTCCAGAAAACTGCTTGTTCCAAATTCTTTGATAATGTACATTTGATTTAAATGTTTAAATTAAATTAAACATTTAATGTTTGTCTTGTTTGTCTTTTCAGAATCATAGATCAGCGGTTTGAACGAGTTTCATATTTTGTCTTTGGTGATTTCAATTTTCGACTGGATTCAAAGTCAGTGGTAGAGGTAGGAAATTCTTCTTTGTTTACATCTACATTCCATTCAAAATTCTTCAATTTAAAAAAAAAATTAGTAAACAATCTAAAATAATAGTAAATTTCCCAAAAAAGCAAATTTTTATAAAACTTGAAAATAGCTATCAAACCATAATATATAGAATCTACAGTAAACCCATTATTCCAATGCAAGGAGTCAAAGGTAGGGGATTTATGCTTGAATGGTTGAGAAATGTTCCTCCTCTGATTCCGTAGACAGAAATGAGCAATCTATGGAGTCCTTGGTGCTTTCTGAGTTTGGTTGTTTACTAGCAAACATTTTATTCCTTTGTCATCATATTTATCTAGTAGCTATTGATTAGGTTCATGTGGTTCATTTCAGTCCTCAGGAATACAGACTAAATTCTCCAACATTTCTGATTTCATTCACATTTCCTTTGAAGGAAACATTGAAAACCATTGTAGGTCAGAGGCCTACAAAGATGCTACAAAGATCTGTACCATTTTGGGAGGATTCAAATGTTTCCCCAAAAATATTTGCTAGGAACAGCATTCATTCATTCATTCATTCATTCATTCATTCATTCATTCATTCATTCATTTCAACATTTCTAAAATTGTCAACTGAAGTGGCATACAAAATTTGAAAAATGCTGAGTGATAATTAAAGCAATCCATCTCTTGTTTTCTCACAGAACTTCCATGGTGAGGAATTACTATATTGTAAAATGATACAAGAATCATTTTCTTGTAGGCATGGGAATAATACCCTCTGAAATATATACAGTGGTGCTTAAAAACTATGAACTTTTTTGAATGTTCACTATTTCTACAAAAATATAACCTAAAATGTGATAACTTCTCTGCACAAGTTCTAAAACTAGATAGGGAGAACCTAATTATACAAATGAGTCAAATATATTTCAAAAATTCAGAAGGCTTCACGAACTTTTAAAAGCATTTTACATCTGTCAACCCAGTAGCTGAAGTAACTATTACATTGTTGTAACAATAAGCCATCAAAGTTTACTTGGAATTGAAAGCTTCTTGGTTAATTGCCAATTTATCCTAACCCTATTAACAGACAAAAAAAATAATCCCATAATTTTGTTTTGTTTTCTTGCATACTTAATCAGTGGCTAGAGTCACTAATCCATCGTCAATTGGTATCTACTCTGTCACTGTTCATATAAAGTAGATTGAGTTTTAGCTCTTTATTAGCTAATTAAAAACTGCAAGTCTGTTCCAGCTGTGTTTGTTCTAGTGGGACATAGCAAGTTTTTTTTTCCTAGTACTTACTCCATTTGCACTGCTGTTGTGAAGTCTGAAAGTTCAAACATGCCTTAAATAATACAGTATTTGGTAGAGTGCTGTTCAATTCTTAATTAATTTTTTAAAGACATACATCATAGATCTCTTAGAGGCTGTTGAACCTGAAAGTTACAGTTCCTTTTCTTTTCAATATCCTTTTAAAAGTCCTTTAGTTTCTAATTAATAAATATAGGAATATTCCTATGCAAAAATGTCTGGAACTTTTGCAAGAAGAGTCTGGTTCATTAAAACATTTTGTAATATATAGCATAATGGGAACAGTCTAGGTAATTTTGCACAATAAATAACATGTTCCCTGTAGATTTAAGGAATGTAAAGGTAAGCACTGTAATTTGGGGAAAGGAATGGATTACATGTAGCCTAGATCCTCCCACATAGTACCTACCAGCTAGTGATTTTGAGAGTTGGAAGTCATCAACCTCTTTTTAAATATAGAAATAGGTAACTATATATTAGTAAAAGTCTTGTTTTTGTAACCTTTAACTGGGCAAAATCATCCATTGTAGGGCAATGGTTTTTGAACCTAGATATCTACAATGGGCTAATTTATAGAAGGCGTCCAAAATCTGGGACCCATGACTCTCATGGAATTGAAAATTTGGCAAATTTTATAAAACATTTGATGACATAAAATGATCATGAAACAGTTTATGTGGTGGAATATAGCACAGAAGGGCAGGGGTCTTTCCCAAGGATCAAAGAGACATCTTAGCATGGAATCTTTCATATTCAGGAAGAAAGCCAGAGTGGACTGACACCCCCTTATCTTTCACAGAATATCTAATAGTTATGCAGATTTTGTCTGGCAGGATTCCTTCTATAGTGAACAACAATAAAGGAACTACTTTGAAGTAACTCCTCATGTTGTTCTGGGACCCTTGTGCCCAACAGTTTATGACATAATACAAAATGTCATAAAACATGTTGATGTTTGACTATGCTATATGTTTAACATATTTTCAAAGCAGATATATCTTTGAATGTATTCCAAGTTTTCAGTGAAGACAGTACATTAGAAGTTCTATCATTGTTGAAGGCAATGAGGAATCCGTTAAATATCTCTGAAAGGATGACCAAACAATTCACAGCATTGTCTAGTATTTTAAAAATGCAGGGGGAAATGAAGTAGGAAACTTTGGCTTCTGATTGCATTTAAGAGATACACCATGTAGTAGCCATTGAATGTTTTAGATTAGAAGTCCAGCAACCCCTTACCATTGGGGTTGGCTCTCTTGGCTAGGAAACAGAGATGAACATCACCACCTAGAGTTGGACCATAACACGAGAAACCTTTTTTGAGAGAGATAGTGTGTGTGTGTGTGTGTGTGTGTGTGTGTGTGTGCGCGTGTGTAAATAACTGTTGTCCACAGCATATATTTGCTTAGCTATGATAGGTCTGGAAATAAAAGTTTGGCTTGATTTTGTTTTAAAGCAAGCCAAACTTGGTTTTAAATCAGTGACTGCAATTTGTTTGATATATTCAGGTCTCTCCAAAATAGATCCTCCCTTATTATTGTTGGAATACAAACTTTTTAAGATTGTATGTGCAGCAGGAAACAATCCTGACAAGCTATGATAAGAGATATAGCAGAGAAACTAAGTAAATTCTTTACATCTGTGTTTATTACAAAAGATATAAGACAGCTACTTGAGTTTTTATTAATCTACTTAGGTAATCAAAAAAGCAGTAAATTTATTTTACACGAGAAAATAATGCTTCAGTATCTTGAAACACCACAATGTAATCTCGTACAAAAATCTGTAATTTATCACTCAAATCAGGTTCAGTGCCAGAGAAGTGGAAAGTAGTCAATATGAATTCATTTTTTAAAGGGAGATCTGGGAAATTAAAGGCTAGTTAGCTTAATGTCTATTCCAAGCAATTTAGTAGAAATTAAAAGCAAAGAAAATTAACTAGGGGAACAAATCTGGCATTCAGCATAGATTTTCCAAGGGAAAATCCTGCCTCAGTTTTATTAGAGTGGGTTTTTGTAGATGTCAACAGACATGAGGATAGAAGTAATATCATATACATTTTTTGTTTAGATTTTCATAAGCCTGTTCTTCATCAAAGGTTTTTGAGCTCTTGTAGTAATCGTGGGTGAGAGGGCATGTTTTTTATGGGTTGCTAACTGATTAAAAAACAGAAAGAAAGAAAATAGGAATAAATGGGCAATTTTCTAAATAAAAGGAAATAAAAAATGAGTTCCAAAAAGATTTTTATTACTGCCAGTAGTTCTTTATGTGTTGACAATGATTTTGACTTTAGCAATATGCTGTACTAAAATATTCAGAAAGGAAATAAAATTCAAAAGTGAGTATAAAGAATTGCAGGATTCAGGTGCGCTTCCCACAGAAAAGAAAACACCGGGAGCCACAAACCTGGGTGGGTGTGGCCAACTCGACATCAGTCACTCCCATCCAGTCACATGACTGTCTCTCTCTCTTTCCCCTCTCTCTTTCCCTCCCTCTCTCTCTCTCTCTCTGTCTTTCTCTCTGTGTCTTTCTCTCTCTCTCTTTCCCTCCCTCTCTCTCTTTCCCCCCTTTCCCCCCCGCATCCCTGTGGGTGGAAAGAAACCCTTGAACTGGTGCTGGGTGGTGGGAATCTGACGTTCGGAAGCTGACAAGTCCAGGAGCAGACGGCTGAGAGCCAAAGACCACCTGGCCGGTAGGGCATCACAACACCAGTGGCTCTGCAGGAAAAGCAATTGACATCCAAGAGGCAAGAGTGAGCCGACAACGACACTCAGCGTCGTGATGGGCTCCAGAAGGAGGGGACCCAGTCATTCCCATTGTGAAGCCCGCTAAATTTCACTGCACAAGGCATTGCGAGAGCAACGAGCAGGCCACGGAGTCAGCAACAGCAAATGCACCGCGACGAAGGCGGAATGCTGTTAAGGCAAGTGCAGGGGTACTTCGCTCCTGCCCTAAGACTCCAGCCATCAGCACCGCTGCGACAGGGCAACAGCTCTTTCATCTCTCTGCCATGACAGGGCGACAGGGAGCCGCAGCAGAGGGATGAAAGAGCCGCATGGGGCTCTGGAGCTATGGGTTGCCAACACCCGGGTTAGGGAGCTCAATCAGATTGTCAATTCAATGTGTAGCAACTGTGATAAAAGCAGATTCCATGCTAGGAATCATTAGAAAAGGGATTGAAAATAAAAAATCCCAACATTGTAATGTCCTTATTGAAATCCAGAGTATATTACCTTCTGAAGTTGTGTACAGTTCTGGTCAATGTATTTGAAAATATCTACAGTATATAATAGAAGTGGAGAAAGTGAATAAAATAAGCAACTGGAAAGAACATAATTAAGCTGTATAAAATTATGAATGGTGTGGCAACCTTTTTTCAGCAAATTAAAGAGTTGCTGAAGAGAAAAAGAATATAGCTTGTTTCCAGTTGTCTTTCATGCTTGCTCTTATCATTGAACAGACTTGCTTTTGACTATATCTTGCTACATTCTATTTTAATCATATTTTGCTATATCTTGTAAATCAAACCCTGCAGTTAGTCTACAGTTTATTTTCAAGATAATTCTCTACAGTAAAATTGGTGGCAAAATTAATCCTATAATTCCATTTCCCTCCTCCTAATTCACATAAGGTCACAACTTGTGTTTACATTTGTAAGGCTGCTTTCCATTGGTGTTCAAGGCTGGCTGTTATTTTGTCTTTTTAGCATGCAGAGGTTCCCCTTCCCCTGTGTTTGTTAGAGTAGATGTCTTTGATTGATTAGCTGGGGCGAGAGGGAATTGACCTATAAAGGATTGTCTGCTTTCTATAGTTCTTCATGCAATGAAGTAGGAAACAGAGAGTTTTCTATAAATTAGAGACATCTTCTCACTCAAGGAATTGATAATCAGAGTTTCTATGTATAGTATAGTTTCCAGTGGAAACTATAAACTCAAGTTTAATGCTTTGTTTTACAATTAGAGACAGAGGCATGCTTTTAACTTGGTTGAGTTTGAGTTTCTGTTCAGCTGTGTTGTGAAAAGCACTAAGTAATGCCAATTTCTATCAGTCTTGAAATACATAAGGCTTCATTCAACTATTTGTTTTCTTTTTGTTTGCTTCACCATAGGTGGATAAGAAGATACTGTGATAAATAAACTAGTCAACCCACGACCTCTTGGGTCATAATTTCTGAGATATTTCCTTACCAGATTCTTCAAAGTCTTCAAAATGGCAAAGCTTCTAATGTACATGAAAAGTTCTTAAAAATGTAGGGAAATATTCAGATATCTGCCTTGAAAGTAAGTAGGTCACGTTGAATTGTGCTGCAGCACATCAGGAGTTGATCACAGGGAATGTTTTATGACATTTTGTATTATGTCAAAACATTTTATAAAATTTGCCAAATTTAATTCCATGGGAGTCATGAGTCCCGGATTCTGGACACATTGTATAAGTTACTCATTTAAGGTAATTCTGGAAATTGCAGTTCTAACTCTTTCATCAACCTGAACTTGATAGCAAACATTCTTTTTCATCATCTCTTTGTGTCCCTTGAGTTTCATATTCAAAAGTACTGTTGCTTTGAAGACCACATTGCCCCAGAGAGAGATGAGTTTGGTTTCACAGCTCGAAATACAAAAGGAGATCTCATTTTATTTAGTTTAGTTTGAATATTATTGTTCTTTTCTCTGCAAATTTCATGTATATCTTGTAGGGCTTTGTTTTTATAAAGACATATATTCTTTTTTAAAAAAATAAAGTTTTTTTATTTTTTAAGACAAACAAAAATTTAGTACATCATTCATTTCTTCCATGTGACATTTCGGTGTTATCTTCAAGAATTTCTTCTCTGTCTCTTCTGTATTCAATCTCACCAAATCCATATACACATATATTCTTGTTTACATTGTAAAAAATTAGTAATAAACAATATTAAAATAAATAAATGCAAAAAAGAAAATTTAATTCTTTACTCCATATCTTGCAGTTGTGGATTTTAAGAATTGTAGTTCATGTTAGAGAATATTTGATGACATTCTCATTTGTGTACTTCATTGTTGTTGTTAACCTTCTGTACTGCATAACTAACTATTTCAGATTATATTACTCTGAACATAATAAGGTACCATTTATGTTATGGATGAGCCAGCACAAATTATTTCTAAAGAAAAGATAAATAGGTAGATAAGGTCTATTTCCTGCAGTTTTAGATTAAATCTGATCAGATCATGCTTCATACAGTCAACAATTCAATACTATTTATCCTTTAGCAGTTTGACAGATTAATGTCACTATGATGTCTTTTCCATGCGCAGTAGCATAATAAACTATTATGTAAATATGCTAATTTATTTCAGAGGTAATTCAATAAAATAATTTGTTAGGCCTCACAGTGAAATGTTTTACATTAATCTACAAATGGAAGCATTATTCAGTCTTGCTTTGTAGCAAAGATTAAGTGATCTAATCCCTTTCTGAATATCATTACTATATATCTTTGATTATAGTGTGGCATACTAGAGCAAGGATAAGTTAGAAAAACCATCATAATATATTGTTCTAGTTACTAGGCCTTGCAAAAAAGTAATAGTGGGAGTAATATAGTAGCAACAGTGATAAATTAGTGGGAAGAATTAAAATAAAGAGGGGAAGGGAGGAAATCATGCTTGTGGTAGATCACCTCAAACGTTTTGAAGGTTTTCATGTGACTGACAATCCATTGTTAGCATCAGTGCTTTAATTGCTTACAGGTACTTTTTGCTTAATGACCAGTTGCTTAGCAACAGTTTGAAGTTATTATGGACCCTTCAAAAAGTATGAGATGCTTGACAGCTGGTTCACATTTATAGCCATTTGTAGCATCCCACAGTCACTACGATTTTCTGCATTTTTTGGCGGTTTCCAGGGTGCACTTCTGATTTCTGGCAAAAAACACCCATTGGATAAATGAATTTGCTTAACAATCATAGCGTTCACTTAAGGACCACTGCAAAAAGATCATATTCCATGCAATATTGTTCTTTATAGCATCAAACTTTCTTTTCACTAACAAACACATCCATACCTGAGTGTCCTTTTGGCTTTGGTCCAGCTGCCTTACTCTTTATGGAGCCGCTTATAATTGCCCTCCGCTCTTTTCCAGTAGCATATTGGACACCTTCCAGTCTGAGGGGGCTCATCTTCTGGCATCATATCTTTTAGCCTTTTAATACTGTCCATGGGGCTTTCTTGGCAAGGATACTGGAGTTTGTTGCCATTTTCTTCTCCAGTGGACCACATTTTGTCAAACTCTCCACTGTGACCTGTCCATCTTGGATGGCCTGCATGGCATATCTCATAGCTTCATTGAGCTACATGAGCCCCTTCATCAAAACAAAACAGCGATCCATGAAAAGATTTTTAGCCCTCATGGTACAGTAATTGTGCTAAAAACAGAGAACTTATTTCAGGTGCCCCATATAGAAAGAAGCTTTCACATGCAACAAAAGGCTTAGCCACATGAAGACTAATGGCAGTAAGTTCTCCTACAATGGTCTCTTTTCTAGCAGAGATGGTAAATTAATTGAGACCTGATCAGTACTAATGTTCAGTCAAATTAAATAACTTCTTTCTTCTATATTTTTATTATATATTATACTATAAATACATACCCAGACACATAGACACATAGTGTGTGTTGTTGTGTGGTATGTGTTTATGAGAGAGAGCTAATTTACAAAATGTTCAAAATCCAGATCCCGTGACCCCAAGGGAATGAGATTTGGGGAAGTTGTCCTTCTTCAATGCAACTGGCTGCTGTAGTGCTGGGCTGCTGATCTTCATTTTCAACATTCTGTGACACTTTCCCAGCCAGTCTCAGAATCCCCCGCTTCCTCCCCAACCCAGCAGCAACCACTACCTGCCTGCAGGGATGGCGAGAGGGAGATTTCCAATGCTCCCTACCAGATTCCCACAAAGAAACTTATTGGGAAAGCCAGCAGAAAGTTGGAAATCACTCCCACTCCTTTTGCATTTCTGCCCACCCTTGGAAATGTCTCTGAAATGATGATCCAAAGGAACTCAGATTGTGTGTGTGTGTGTGTGTGTGTGTGTGTGTGTTCATATACATAATATATTAAATAAAATATCCTATCTTCATGAAACTGAAATTGAGGCTAACTATTAAAATAGTATCTTCTGTGAAGAAGAACCCTTTTCATTCATTCTCAGAGGGTATTTCATGACACTTGTCATTTGCTTTATTTGTTTGTCAAATTTAGATACTGCCCACTTTACTTACAGGAGTTACTAGATTGTCTCTGGGAATTGATATGGTTCTATTAATTTGTCTATTAATCTCCCTGGGTAGGTGGTTCAATCTCTTGATTGGCTCTCCATCCTCACAATAAC
This sequence comes from Pituophis catenifer annectens, assembly GCF_029215685.1. Taxonomy (NCBI): domain Eukaryota; kingdom Metazoa; phylum Chordata; class Lepidosauria; order Squamata; family Colubridae; genus Pituophis; species Pituophis catenifer. The sequence goes on from NW_027256886.1 coordinate 63,700,555, forward strand.
CTTTTCTAAAATGGAAGATTAAAGAGTGTAATAATCCTCTTTAACTAGGTCATGGTTGGTCTTTTAGAGTGATGGTATACCAATAGCTTCTTCAAGAATGCCAGTATTTCCCTCTCCCATATGAGGAATTTACAATGGCCAAGAGGGATAGAAGCCCAGAATATGGATATTGGAAGATCAGTTCCCAGAACCCTGGACAATAATTAGAAAATCAACAACAAAAAATCACCAGAAATATAAAAAAATGCTGTAAAGTGCTGCTAAGAATTTGCAGATGTTGGAATTGCTGAGTAATGGTATGGCTAGAGGCTGGTTGAGTACTTCTGACTGTTCAGAATGCCATACCAAAAATATTGCAGATACAAACAGTCTAACCCTATATTTACCAATTATGAGAAAACACAAATAACTAGGTCCACTTCTAATAGAACTGAGCACAACTGAGCTACTTTTTTAAGTAATGATTCCAAATATACAGTCAGTAAAAGACAAAGCACATCCTATTATTTGAAGACAAAAGACATCTTATTTTTTCAGAATGTTTTCAGCATGTTTAGTAGCATGTAAACTTTCATCACAAGCCTTTTCAGGTTATGTTAAAGTATTTTTTTCATTCCTTGGATTTAACAACTTTTTGTGAAGTAAATTAACTTTTCAAGATGACCATGTGCCTAATGAACCCATAATAAACAATTATCAGATGTAACTTCTGGTAAAAAGGGTTGTCTTAATGAAAGCAAAGTAAATCTGTCCACCTGAGGCACCTGTATATATGCAGCATAAATTTTGTAATGGCTGTTGTAATAAATTTCATGTTATTGCCAAGCTTCTAGTCCAGATTTCTTTCCCAGAAGACTGTATATCTATTTAGCAATGTATTTATTTTTTGTGGGTGGAAAAGTGCTTGCCTGCTTGAAAAACAATACACACATTACTTAAGACCCTGACTGTATTGGAAGTGAGATTATACATTCTTTTGTAGATTGTTATTGTTGCTCCCTCATTATTAAAATGAGCAGAGTTTTCAGTTAGGTAAAGCTGGATTCCAGTACACCGATTACCCATCTCTTCAGCTGTTTTTTGACACATCCAGTGTTCCACACTGATACTCTCACACTTCCTGGCAAGATTCAAGAGAGGTTAATTAAATCCATCTTCAAAATAATGACAGGTCAATGAGCCATACACTCTTTGCAATAGTAAATTACAGTAATTGATGCATTTGTTTCTATCATGGAAAGGAGGATGGTCCTGGGTGGTCTGTTCTTCAGCTAGAATGGCCTGGTAGCAATGTGGCTATAAACTTACTTTTAATTTCTGGCTACAGGAAAAGATGACACACTTCTCAGGCATGTGGGTTTCGCTTGGCATCACCCTGTGAAAGATGACAGCATTTAGGAAATAAAAAGGAATGCTTTTCCCAGCAGGAAGTAACTTGCAGCCCTCCCTGCGTTTCAGATGCAAATGAATACAAAACCTATTTACACAGCCAAACAGAATTAGAGGATACTCTTAATAAACTCTTGGCACCATTTGTAGCAATAATTAAAAGCGTACACAAATTTAACACAATTACTGCATGCTTTCTAATAGAGATGAGCATCATTAAGCTAATTAATAATGCAGTCTTATGTGTTGTGTGCCACTGCAATTGTTCCAAGTGTATGTTTTATGCCTTGTGTGGCAGCAACTGGCAGCTGGGGGACTCAGCTGGCACTGGGTGACAAAGAGTGAAAGCTGTACCAGCAGCGCTTGTCACGGCTGAGTCCAGAGTAGAACTGGCTGGCTGCTGCTACACCTGCCATTCATCACCTAGATGGCAGTGAAGCTCTTTCTTTTGGATTTTATGATTAGTACTCATTACCATTTACTGTTAAAAATGTAATCCTCTGGAAGAAAATAGAGTTTGCAAATTTAGATCTTAAAATGCACTTCTGGCCTTGTTCAAGAATGACTGGGAGGTTCAATTTATTAAAGCCAGACATATTTCCTCTTTAACATAATATGTAAAGCATATTCCAAACTATTGAATATCATAATTTCGGATCAAGAACCAATGCATTTTAAACCTGCTAATATTTATGATATTCTCCCATAAATAAGATGTTTCCGACCAGAATCTCTAAGTGTTTATATCTCATTTAGGTAAGGTTTATTTATTTCATTCATGTATTTATCCAGGCCACATGGAGCTGTGAAAAAAAAACATGCCTGTATATGAAAATGCAAAATCCACCTTACAAAGAATTATTTTGATTGATTGTTTTGGGGCAATCAGTTGGCCAACTTAAAAGATAAGCAGCAATGCTATTGCTGCCAGAGAAGGAGTATGCAGGAGAATGTGGTAGAAGGAGTAGCATGTCTATTACTTCCAGGTTCCATTTGCAGCTGCTCCTGCCCCAGATACATTTCTCAGGCAGAAAATATCAGTTTTCCAAATTCTTCAAATTATTATGTGATGCACTAACCAAAGAAAAGGTAGTACTGTATATTGAACAAGAGGGAGAAAAAGAAAGAAGATTTTGCTAAACTTGTTTCATGATTGTTAGATCACCTGGAAAAGTCGGTCATACTAAAGTCATGTTTCAACCTGTAATATAATGTAAAGAAGTGTTCCTGATAGTATCTTTCAGATATGTTGAACATCAGTCCCAGAGTTCAGAGTCAACAATTTATTAATCTCTGCAATGCTCACTTAGTTTAAAATACTACTTTTGAAAAAGGCAAAAGAGGAAGCTTTCATGGAATTATACTTCTAGTTGATTTTCCCTTTATTGTTATAAGTTCCTTGTAGATTTTTGCCTTATAAAGATGTATAACTTTGGGTTATACTACTTACATATAACTTTACAGGCATTTGTGGATAAAGGAGCTGGTGATTTACTTTAATCCTTTTTTTTTTATTTGATACTTAATTTGTCTCTCTTAGATATTTAGATGACTTATAAATATATAACTCATAATGTTTCATAAGGTTATGGTCTTAATTTGAAAAATCTGATATTGATTTGGAAAGTTGATCTAGCTCTATTAAGAATAAGTGTGTCAATTTCTTTTCTTAAATTGGTTCTATTATACTTTCTAAAAATAAACTTCAGGAATAGAATAAGAATATTACAAGTAAACAATACAATTGGGGGAAGAGAGGTAATTTCACAACTGAGTGAAATTACTTTTAGAAATATACTAGGAAGGAATGAGCACAATAAACTGAAGCTGGGAACAAGTGGATCCTATGAGCTGAGATTATAGGATTTTTATCACATGTTGTTTATCAGGGCAACATTACTATTTAGGACAATACTATTACAGGAAAAAGGAGATTTGTTCCAGATACTGACATAAACATCTTCTCATAATAGTGGCTTTTCATTTACTGCATTACAATGTAACATAAGCTGTAAAGTACAACAGATTCTTTGTGTATCTCAATACTGCTTGTACAAAGTGATGTCAGTCAATTTTTGACCTATAAAGTCTGGTGTTATTCTTAATTAGTAATAGATGTTGGGTGTGTGCTTTTGCAACATTCCGGGGAGAAAATTAAAACAATTCTTGAGAATTAGCATTTTATTTTATGATCTCTTCTTTTAGGGTAGGTTTCTCCAACTTGATACAGAGATTTGTTGTACTACAACATCATCTAGACCAGGACTGTCAAACTCCCGGCCCACGCCCAAGCCCGGTTTAGCAAAGAGGAAAAAAGTTCTGATATGTCACGTGATGCCGCCGTGACGACATGAGGCTGACACCCCTGGTCTAAACCTTATGTTGAGTAAGTGTAGGGATTTATATTCCAACACTTCTGGAGGAAACCAGGGAGGCAGTAGAAAACTCTCAAGCTTCATAGAAACACTAATAGAGTTTTTCCTCTTTCTTCTTCACTGTTTGTTTTGTGCTGGTCCTTATTCATTTCCATTGGCTTCCTTTGGCAAATGAATCTGCAGCTTGACAAAAATAGAACCACGGGAGATTTAGTCCTCCCCATTTCTCTAAAGTTCTAAACCAATTGCTTTCAAGTCATGGAACTGTTTTCTTGTTCATGTTGACTCTGAGAAAAAGAGCCTTGGATTCTTCTTTTGTGTTCCTTTGCACCCTAGAACAACGAGACACAAGGACAGTTTTTCCCCGAATGCCATCACTCTGCTAAACAACTAATTCCCTCAACACTCTCAAATTATTTACTAAGACTATATTACTATTATTCTTCTCATCCTTCCTAGTACCTATCTCTTCCCACTTATGACTATAGCCATGTTGCTTGTATCTTTACAATTTATATTGTTTTATTTGTTTCCTAGTACGATTTGATTGCTTATTAGTAACCTATAACTATCACTAAGTGTTGTATCATATGATTCTTGATGAATATATTTTATTTTTCTTTATGTACACTGAGAGCATATGCATCAAAGACAAATTCCTTGTGTGTCCAATCACCACTTGGCCAATAAAGAATTCTATTCTGTTCTGTTCCGTTCCGTTCCGTTCCTTTCCTTTCCATTCCATTCCATTCCATTCCATTCCATTCCATTCTATTCTGTTCTATTCTGTTCTATTCATGTAGAATGTTATAAATTAGTGGCCCACATACATCCATGCTTATTGCCCATCTATTCGTAGTTATCAAAATTTGTATGCTTAGTAACTGGTTCATATTTATGACAGTTGCAGTGTCCCGGGGTCATGTGATCACTTTTTGCAACTTTCCGACAACTAAGTCAATGGGGGAGCCAAATTCACTTAACAAACGTGTTACTAACATAACAACATAGTGATTCACTTAACAACTATGAAACGTGTTTGAATATTAGTAGCTCTGGTTGGATAGTTAGGCGGCCAAGCTCCAAGCTTGGCAATTTGGTTGCAAACATTTTGTCAACATTCGAGGAGACATCATTGACTATGTCTCCTCAAATGGTGATGAAACATTTGCAACCAAATTGCCAAGCTTGGAGTGCAAACCAACAGTCTAACTTAACAACTATGGCAAGAAAGGTTGTAAAATGGGGCAAAACTCATTTTTCACCAGATGTTCAGGAATTCCAACACCAACACAGTCCTTGTTTTCCCTGGTGACAACTGAGCCAATATGGGTTTCTTTAATTGACATCTCACCATATTTTTTTATGGGAGAGGCACTGATTCCATGTCAGTCTGATGAAACCTCTGTCATATACAGTACTGCCATATTTTGTACTACAGTAGTTAACATTCACAAATATCTGATACAGGATTAACAATATCTTATTTTACTGTATATGGCTTTCTTATTTTTTAAGTTAATTTTTACAACTATTTCCACTTTTCTGATTTTTTTAACTTGAAACTCCCATATCTTCCACTGGCTAGGTGGTTTGGGACTCACAAGAATTCTGCTCTGGCAGCTATTCAGGTCTTTTTTGATTTTGGTTATCTAGTTACTGGTTCAGGCATAAAGCCTGTAGTTTTCACAATCCGAATTAGAAATTCCTAAGCAAGTGAACTGAACTTTTTGATTTCTGATTTTGCTGCAATTTGAAGGTGTTTTTTTTTTTTAAATGATGAATATCTAATATAATATTTGGGCAGATGTTTGTGTAAAATAAGTTATAGATATTATTTCTGTACATAACATATATAAACATAAAGAATCAAATTTTAAAAATCTATAACGTCTCCTTCATAGGAAGAAGACAAAACAAAAGATGTTCATAAATCTGTTTGGTGAAATAAATCCGTCTAGCAGTTATTTATTTATTATTTATTTATTCATTCATTCATTTATAAAATTTATTGGCCGCCTATCTTACCATAGGGTAATTCTGGGCAGCTTACAGTCATAAAAATGTGTCTATAGGTTACCAGATTCCTTGCTGTTATGTGTAATTATTATTCAACATTTTCAATCTAGGAAAATACAGGAAAACACAATATGTCTGAAAATATACATTTAAGAACTCAGTTGTGAAACCAATTCATATAATGGCTTTAAGGATTATGGAAGTACGCCAAGATTTGTCACTGACCAGACTAATTAAAATTAGTATGTAAGTGGCAGATAGGAAGGCCTTTTCAAGATTTGATTAAAAGAAAGTTGAGAGGGGAGATTTCCATTTTCCATATAGTAGCAGATACTTCTTTTTTCCCCCCAAATAAGTTTTTTTTCCAGAAATGCTCTATAAACAAAATTAATTTTGGTTTTCAGAGAGAAAAGTTTTGTTGTTATTGTTGTTATTAAGCATGCAAGCTCCATAAATGCTTTTTTAAACTATGTAAATGTGAAAGAGTTCAAATAAGGGCTACTATTACCAGAGTTTAAATTATGCATCTGCCTTTGTACTAATTTTTCAAGGATTTTCCCCTTCTTTAATGAATACATGAATTTTGTGCACTGAAGCATGATGCTCAGCCTTTTGGGTAGCGGGCTATGCAGAAAAAAAGGAAGAGAAGTTTAATCACAAAGGAAGAAACTTCACATGGCAAAGCAGTTCTCCACTTTGCTTCATTTGTAAATGGTGCATATCGCCTTTTGTGAAACAAAACCCTCCTGCTCAATTCATAATGGTGCATATCGTAGAGTCTTCACATAGCCCCCTTTTTTTGTTCAGCTCAAAATAATGGCCATGAGAAGCCAAAGAAACCATAATTCCAACCAAACCTTAAATCTTTTTTCAATCAAAATTCTCTGAGCGTGACATTTTCTGCTGGTGCTCTAAGCCTCTTTTCAGAATAACTTTGGTTCCTGTTTCAGGACTAAACAGAGAAGTTTCAGTAAATGACAATGCTTGTGAAACTGGATGCAACTGTTAGCCAGTGATTTCATAATACTGTATATACCAGATAGAGGACATCAAGCCTGGGAAATGCATGGAGATAGTGATGGAATCCCTGTCTTGGAATTCATTGTGTGTATATGTTTTTTTCTGTTGTTGCCTTGCTTGTTTTTTTTCTCCTCTAATTTTGAAATGAGAAAATGTGATTGAAGTTCACAATAGCAACTTACTTTATTTGAAAGATTCAGTCATTGAAAACCTACCTAGCTTCACTTAGTTTTTTTATACTATACACTTCAACCTTTGAATTCAACTCTCCCCCATTTCCCCCTTTTCAGCCAATTCAGGATTGGGTCCTACAAACATCTGTGTCTAAAAATCAGGTTCGGGCTGTTTCTTTGCTCTCCAATTCTGCTTTTGTTTCCATAGACCATTGTTTCCAATTTCATGCTATCAGAGGAGCTGCATGTTTGCTTGCGTGAAGTTGTCAGAAAGATAAAAGCCTAGGAGCAGGGTCAGATTTAGAGGGATGGGCATGAAAAATTGGTAAAAAGTATCTTGGAGCCCACCCATCACCAGAACATTTCTTGGAGAAATATAGAAATAGAGAATGATAGCATTATGGTATGTTTATGCACTGCATGTGTTATAGTGAATTTAGAAAGTTTCTAACAAGGATAGATTCCTTAACTTCTTGGCTGAGTCTCTAGCACTTAGGAACTTTCTGATATATCTTTATGAGCTAAGAATCAAGCAAGGCTTAATAATGTTGCATCTATAACAGAAAGGTCTCTGATAGGAAAATCGTAGTCTGTGGTGTAAGAAAAGAGCAGTGCAGCCAAGAAAGCTGGCATTGTGCTTTTACATTTCAAGCTATTGTTTACCCCCCCAAAAAAGTAATAATAATGTGGCATTTTGTTTGAATAGCAGATTAAATTAAAATAAATCAAGCTAAAGTCTGTTATTGAGAACCAGTATAATGAAATGATTGAGGTACTCGGATGAAACTGATAGGACCTAGGATGGGTTTTTTTACTTGACCATGAACTGGATGACTTTCGCCTAAAAACTATATCTCAGTCCAATTTATTTCCCAGGGCTTTTTTTTTTAAATGAGGATAAAGTAAGGGGAGAACTACTTGGTTAGAACACTGTAAAACCCTGTATTTGAAGCAACCCTTAAAGAATATTAGAAACCGTGATTAGTTCAAAATGCAGTGGCTCACACATTTTTTGGCCCCCAGAATTGGGAGCAAATAACACTGGTTTTGCAGGCCTTGCACTAATTGGTTTCTGAGTCCAGTTTACATCTACCATAGAGATACAAGTACAAATTTTAAAACTCTCCCTTTTTACTTCCTACAAATCCCTCACTTAAATGAGATTTAGTATGCTGAAGGAAGGAGGCAACAATATGGAAAAGACGCCTTGTGGAGATTAGGCTGGCCTTTTTGCTGATTTGAAAACTAGTTTTTTTCAGAGATCTTCCCTGGTTTGGTGTTACTATCTTTATTTTTTATTTTTTATTGTATTACTGTGTCTTTTGCTTAATATTTCTTATTGTTACTATTTTTATTTATGATTATGATTCACGTTATGATTATGATTGTTGGGGTTTTAGACTGTACCATAAATATTTAGCTGTATTATTTGTTATTTATTCTATGTAAGCCATCAAGAGCCTTTTTTTTATTGCAACTGGGTAGAAGTACAATAAATAAATCCCACTCAAGCACCAATTGAAGCTGAGATTACAGTTAGTTTGAGAAACTTAATAAAAGCTGGTATGCTGTATTTCATTCTGATTTTATGGAAAGCTATGTACAGCTATGTCCAAAAACTGTAAGCAAACAAGCAGATGTTCTCTGAATGTATCTCTGAAGCCACAACTGTGCTGAACCTTAAGAAAATCTAAACTGGATAGAGCTATTCCTTTAGGGAATTTTCCACTGGAAGAAAAAAAAAAGAAATAGTGCATAATAGTTGTTGTTCTGCAACACTTGTAAAGGTCTTTAGCAGACACAATCTTAAATTAGCCATTTCAATATTATAAGGTTACATAGCCTAATGGCCAGGAGTTCTAGAAATTATTATATAAGGTTGAAAGAAAGAATGTAGTGGTTAAAAGTACTGGAGCAGAAACTGAGGAGACCACTAGTTTTACTTCTATTTTATGTACCGAAGCCAGTTGGTGATTTGGGGCCAATCAATTTCTCTTAGTCCAAGAAAGAAGACGGTGGCAGACCATTTCTAAAAATGCGGCCATAATGTATATGTAAGTGTTTCTGTGTGTTTGTCTTCATGTGTGTATAGTTTGTGTGTCTGTGTGTGTGAACACACATAGACAAGACAGTAATACTAGCCATGTCTGTTCTGATTTATTGCTGGACTGAATTAAACTTATCATGTAGAGAATTGTAGGCATTTGCCTAGACTAGAGAGTCACTATGAATAGGGACAGAGCATTAGGTGAAAACACTGTAGGGTAGGCTATGTGTTTGCATGGCAATCAGCCATGCAGCCAAGTACTTACTAAGGTAGCCGCTAGATGGCAACAAAGAGTGTTTTATTATTTATCAAATATGAAAACAATACATCTCCCTCACAGAGTATTTTAACTCTTTGATGCCTTCTAGTTGTCAACCGGATTTGGTAGTCTTGTTGCTGATGCAAACTACTGGAACCATCCCACACCCAAAAGATCATCTTAAGCCGCCACTGGTGCTATGCTTCCCCAAGAGCTTGTTAACTGAAAAGTACTGTTGTGATGGAGGGTAGCATCTGCATGTTTTGCCTTACAGGTAACAGAGCTTGACCTACAATCCTGTTTGTGTCATATATTCATTGATAAATTCATTCATTTAAGACTAGAAATACAATAGGACTACTATAATTTGGCTGCCAATTTGGGGACAGCTGCTATAAGTTTGAATCTGCATTATAATTAGCTCTGGGCAGGTCCATTGTAACTTCGAATGGTTGCTAAGCAAGTGGTAATAAGACAAGGACTATTGTATAGTCCTGAAGTAAATTATGTGGCTCTAAATTGCCTCCTCATCCTTCAATGTTCCCGAAAAAAAACCCTCCTCTTTTTCTTTAAAAGATGTATTTGGTGTCCAGTGTTTAGAATGAAATACTAATTGCAGTACAAACTCTACTTGAGCCTGGAGCTCGAGATTGACTCAGCCTTCTATCCTTCTGAGGTCGGTAAAATGAGGACCCAGATTGTTGGGGGCAAGAGACTGACTCTGTAAACCGCTTAGAGTGGGCTGTAAAGCACTGTGAAGCACTATAGAAGTCTAAGTGCTATTGCTGTTGCTATCTTTTCTCCCGGGGTGGGGAAAAACTTAAAATTAATTTTCTTTACTGTGGACTCTGTATTCAACATAGGGATGAGGCAATAGAATTCAAAAAGTTTAATAAATATTCTATTTTGAACAAAAAAATAAAGAGACAAATAAGATTCGGTAATCTTGGAATATGCTGTTAGTTACTGATACAGAAGCATCATTTGAAGTACAGGCAGAAAGCAGGAATGGTTGGAAGTAGGCAAATCTCATTAGGCTCAAGTTTGACTCAGCCTTCCATCCTTTCGAGGTAGGTAAAATGAGGACCCGGATTGTGGGGGCAATAAGATGACTTTGTATAAAAAAGAACACCACTTAGGGGGGGCCGAAAGCCCTACTAAGCAGGTATGTACAAAAATATGAAAGCTATTGCTTAATGCATTGTAAGCCGCCCTGAGTCTCCAGTGAAGGGCGGCATATAAATCGAACCAATAAATAGATAGATAAATAAATAAATAAATAAATAAATAAATAAATAAATAAATAAATAGAAATAACTATATTTTTCCTTCATATCTCTTGCTAAGACAAATTATTGTTATCTGTATTCCTTTTGGCTCTATATCCTATTTGAGAGAATATTGTATCACACAAGAAAATAAGGTGGCTTCTTAATCAGACAAATATGGTAGGGGATGCTTTCCGATCTTATAGCTGTCTCACTACAGTAAAGTTTCCTTTGTCCTGTTCCTCAGGATGATGGTGGAGCGCTGTCAATTTCCAAAGCTCGTTGTTCCTATTGGTGTCATAATGTTAGTAGAATCTGTTCTCTCTCAGTATCTTCTTTTTGTTCCTAGCATTCACTTCCTTTTCCAACAACTGACCCAAAATATTCTGGGAATTTCTCTCTCTTCTCTAACAATTGTTTTCTTACATTTTATTTTCTGTCTAAATCAATTTTCAGTTGATTAGTGCCAAACCTGTAGAATGTACTGTTTATTCTCTTTCATTTTAATGGAAAAGCAAGGTCAGCATAAGCCAAGGTGTTTTATCTTCTTAGCCTCTTTTTCACTGGTCCTTAACATGCAATAAAAGCCATTCCTTTGTGGGATATTCTATTCCAAACATTGCATTGAGATGTGTTGTGCTAAACACTTTTGCTGATATAGGCTGCTGATAGTCCTCACTTAGCAACCATAATTGTGGCTGGCAACTTGGTTACTAAGCAAAAAATCCCATGACCATCACAGCATCCCAATAAGCAAAATTAATAGAGAGGACATAAGTAAAATTTTACTTTGACTTTCGCTATTAATTTTGCATATCGCATGCTACTTGTAGAGCACCTGAATGGCAATCATGACTGTGAGATGCAGTGATGGTTATAAATACCACATGTCATAAATGTGAGGATTTATCACAAAACTATTATTTTAGACCATAACAGACAATAAACAAGACAGTCGGTAAGTGAAACTTACCTGTATGCCCTTCACAGAAGATCCACACTCAGAGTAAACACTGTATCATGCTTGTTAATTTTAGCTATGCTGTCATAGAAATTACTGGGGGGAAAATCTCTACCAATTCAAAGCTCTTAATTAGGGACTGGGAATCTCCACATATTTTATATTTGTACTTTCATGTACTAAGAAGGTGCTTTACTTTAGGATGGGGAGAGAGAGACATGTAACAGCTGGTTTTTATATTTTCAGAAAAAGGTTCAGTTATGATTTGGTTCTTTATCCCAGCACCTGGTAGAATAAAGGAAACTATCAGAGTATCTTGATGAGTTTAATTTGAATGTCTGCAAACATATCCCCCAAATCATCAAACAGCTGTAACTGAATGTAGAATTCATGTCTTCATATCAACCATATTATTTATTTTTCTTCTCTGCCTTTCATAATCATTTAATATTGATTGATAAACAATTTAAAAAAATTAGAATGTTGTGTGCTATTTGGTGACTTTTTTTGGTGTGCACATATCTGGAAAACATAGCTGGACATTGAGAGTCCAGATAAGCGAATATAGGTATTTAAAGGAATATCTAGATGTATATACATCATCCCTTCACCTGCTGCAGTGAAACACTAGCATAATACTAATGGACAGTATAAAATTTTACCATGAAAAATATAGACCTGATCTTATAAGGAAAAGACATGATTCATCTAATTTCTCTTAATTCTCTTTTGTTTCACGGCTATCTTTATTGTAGCAGTGGGTGTTATAAGCTTAATTTGGGCTTTATGCTTTAATGCCTTGTTTTGATGATTGAATGCTTTAGGAGGAGAAATTAAAGCTGATCTTAAAACCCACTACAGTACCTTTTATCCTTTGCAGAAAGTAAATGCAGAAAAGAAGTTTTAGAACCCTGACTCCTCACAAATTGTTGGGGTGGGGGCAAAGCTTTCTGTATGTTAAACAGTCTTGTGGACATCTGGCATGATTGGTTTTAATCTGCTAGCTAAAAAGTCAGGATTAAATCTTGCTTTACACCCCTTTGTATTGCAGTCAGTAAAGTGACAGAGCTGGCCTGAAACAATGACACTACTTATTCCACCCAATATGTCATGTGGTAGATCACCCCTTTTTTTTCAGCACCACTTTTCCACAAAGACAATGAAGCATCTGGTGGGCTTTTCCTGTGTCCAAAGTAGGGTGGTTTGTGTTTTGTTTTGGTTTTTGGTTTTTTTGGTCAGTAATTTCACTCAGCTGGTCTGCTTAGTCCTCCCCTGATGCTACTTTTTGAGACTGGGTGTGCCAAGCCCAGTGGTATAAGGTCAACAGGCCAAAGTGATGAATTTTTATGTGCCTGTTCCTTGTGTTTCTGCTCAGTCATGATTCTTTGCGCGTTGTGCTTCTTCTGAAAAGAAGCCACTGTGGGTAAATTGTCCTCCTGGCCCAGAGAGAATGGGGAAGCAGATGAGTTAAAACTGCATGTATAACTTTAAACAGAGGAACACACCAATGTGCTTTTACAGTGGAACAAAATGCTTCTGTCAATGCAGACTATTGGAGATGCCCTCAGATCTGTGACTCCTTGGCATCTGAGCAAGTGACAAATGCATTTAATAGTTCTTGCAAATATACTATTCTAAAAGGAAAGAATCACAGTTCATGAGGGCCTATTGTTAAAAGATAGAACCGTGACACTGATATCTTGAAGTGATTGTTTTAGTTGTTCTGTTCTATGCGGTTTATGCTAAGAGTATCTGAATTTCTTTTCTTTTCCTGCTCTCATTGTTGAAATGATTTTACCTTATTGTCAATATAAAATTGACATATTTTAATTAAATTATGCTTCTGTTCTGTGTTTCAGATGTTTAGAAAATCATTCTGGAATTGAAGCCTCATAGTAGTATTACATTTATCTCAGGTTTTCTTTATAAGTTATCTGATGGTTCAAAATGAGTGTAATACACTTAAACCTTGTTGGCATATAAATGTAGATAGTCATACAGATCATAATATAGAAGTTATCTAGGAATTACAGGGAATATGTAGATAATAGACGGAAATAGAAAATATAATCTTTAGCTATAATTAAAATTACATCTTTAATTTGAAGATATTGTTTTATTTGTCTCCAAGACAAACAGCCAGCTATAAATATCAATGCAGGATCTATTTTTCATGTTACTTTAAATAAAAGGTCCTGTAAGTGCATATAAATGTAAGAGCCTTGGTGGTGCAGCAGACTAAAGCACTGTTAAGTAACACCAGCTGTCTGCAATTACTGCAAGTTCAAATCTCACCAGGCTCAAGGTTGACTCAACCTTCCATCCTTTCAAGGTAGGTAAAATGAGGACCCGGTTTGTGGGGGCAATAAGCTGACTTTGTATAAAAAAGAACATCGCTTAGGGGGGGGCTGAAAGCCCTACTAAGCAGGTATATACAAAAGTATGAAGGCTATTGCTTAATGCATTGTAAGTCACCCTGAGTCTCCTGAAAAGGGCGGCATATAAATTGAACCAATAAATAAATAAATAAATAATCTTTCATACTTCCAATTACTGAGACCACAAAGAAAGAAACAAAAGCAAGTTGGCTTCTTCTAACTAACTATTTCCATTGTTGAAGTCATCAGAGGAAGAAGAACAGGACCAGCAGACTTCTGAGATGGCACGCAGCTACTGACCTACATGGTAAACCAGGCACCATACTAGGCTGTCCAACCCTTTTTTGCCTGGATCGCATAATCAAACTGCTTCATATCTTCCTCAGCACCATTACCACCCAAAAATATGACTATTTTCACTGTTACAGCATTTGCTATTAAAAATAATGCTGCCTTTCTCCAGGGACCCAAGCCTTATTTTGTATGAATGTCCTTCATGCTAAAAAGAAACAATTACAGTAGTAGTGCTCTTTCTGCCTTCTCTCTTCATATCTTGTCTAGTATTTTAAAGAAGGAGTTGCTAGAGTTCTTCTCCTTTTATTTTTAAATGCCAAAGAGAATCTTGGAAGTTGGAGAAGTTGCTTCTATATTCAAATATAGCATGTTTTTAATACAATACCTCCCTGCTGAGGTAATATTCCCTTGCTTCACCTGAACTGATTAAGAATGGGCCTCTATTCTGTTTGTCCAAAATACTGCCCTGGTTTTGGGAGAGAATTTTGTTGCTGTGTTAGTTGCGAAGTTGTGTCCGACTATCGCGACCCCATGGACAACGTTCCTCCAGGCCTTCCTGTCTTCTACCATCCTCTGGAGTCCATTTAAGCTCACGCCTTAAGTGACTCCATCCAGCCACCTCATTCTCTGTTGTCCCGTTCTTCTTTTGCCCTCAATCTTCCCAGCATTAGGCTCTTCTCCAGTGAGTCCTTCCTTCTCATTAGGTGGCCAAAGTATTTCAGTTTCATCTTCAGGACCTGGCCTTCTAAAGAGCAGTCAGGGTTGATCTCCTCTAGGACTGACCGGTTTGATCGCCTTGCAGTCCAAGGGACTTGCAGGAGTCTTCTCCAGCACCATTGTTCAAAGGCCTCAATTCTTTGGTGCTCAGCCTTTCTTATAGTCCAACTTTCACAGCCATACATTGCAACTGGGAAAACCATAGCCTTGACTATACGCACTTTTGGGAGGGAACATTTGTAATCACACAGCTAAATGTGATTAGTTAACTCAAAGTTATTGTTGAACATTATCTGCCTTTTTATTGCTTCATTTTAGTATTCCAAATATACTGAGGATAAGCATAGTATTGACATCTTCAGCTGCCCTTTGCAAAGTTGAAAACCTGGGTGTAAACTATCAGAAAATCAAACTATTGATCTAAGCTCAAAAAATCACATCTAGCAAGAGAATAGAAACAAGTATGTGTTTCTAATTATCTTGGTATTTGTTTATAAGCCTCTTTGTCATGAACTTCAAGTATTTTGGCAATTATGCTCTTAAGAGTAAGAATGTGATCCTTAAAATATTCTGGGTAGAGAGAGGCTATTTTGTACTAACAACTTGTAAATTGTTTAAAGCTAAAGTGATTTCTCACTTTTTCTACAATATCTACCTTTTGTAAACTTATTGTGCTGAAAGTTATACTGTCCAAGTGTCTCTTGGCTACCCCCAGCCATCTTAGAGATGCAAGTTTTTTCTGAAGGTGGGTGGAACTAAAGTTATTAGAGGTTAGGGTCTGATGGCATGCTCTATTATAAGCTGATTTTTCTCTGACCTTGTCCCAATGATTTGTCTAAATTCTTTTACATCTAGCTGGGTTTAAAATGTCATAGAGATTCTATGCTTTCTGGCCGTCTCCCAAACTTTTTCTTTCTAGTTTCTAAAGATCTAAAGATCATTCTAAAAGACAATGCATTTGAACATTGATTAGCAAGCTGACCATAGTTCAGCCCATGTACCACAGGGACTATTAAAAATAGCAGCATTTCTTCAATCATGCATTTTTAGTCATCATTGGTCATTCTTTCTAATAACATTCAGTGCTTTGTCCTGTACAGTATTTGGTAAAAGCTGTAATATTCTTCTGGAAAATTTGCAACATAAGTTTCATGATTGACATATAACATTCCATTATTTATTTTACAGAGACCCTAATCCATTGAAGAATTCAGGCAGGGAGCTCATTCTATCTATCATGAATAAACTGAGTTAGAATAATTATTGGCTTCACATAGATTTGAGTCTGATATAATTCTCATAAAGGTGATAAAATGGTGTCTGGGCTGTAATACTTCAGATACAATTGAAACCTCATGTAACAAAACATTCCCACATGGCATCAGTGGTGGGTTGCCCCCGGTTCGGACCAGTTCTATAGAACCGGTAGTAAAACCAGTGGGAGGCTCAGTTCACCGACCCCGACATCAGAACGCTTCTGTGCATGCAGCCCTGTTGCGAACCGGTAGTAAAGGGAGGTAGAACCCACCACTGCATGGCATGTAGAGGAGGGAACTAGATTAGCTTTCTCTTCCCTAACACTTTTTCTGTGCAAATAATTTGGCTGAGTCAGGGGATATGAATGTTATTTACTCAGCAGTTTAAAATAAAACAAACCAGATTCAAGTTTACCTTTCCACAAATATCAGTGTACTGTGTACATTCAGACACAATGGTAAATCATAACTGGTGCAAAAATCTGGTTAACCTCTGAACTGAGTGCTTATCATTTTTTATCTGTCATTATCAAAGGGAGATTGGAAATATATATTTCAAATTTTAGCTAGTCCAAAAATAGTTTTTGTGTTACTTAGGCTTTATAGAAAGAAGTCAAGATGGTAAACCAAATTTTGAAGTTGTTTTCCTCAACTACTGTTCACAGTAATAGTTTATGTGAATTTGGAAGTAAAGAATAACTGCAAGAAGTTGAAAACAGAAGTAAAAATTTGGGATTTACAAATAAGAGCTGAACTACAGAATAAAGGTACTTCTCGACTTATGACCAGAATTGAGGCCAAAATTTCTGTTGCTAAGTGAGACAGTTGTTAAGTGAGTTTTGCCCCATTTTAAGACCATTCTTGCCACAGTTGTTAAGTGAATCACTGCATTTATTAAATTAGTAACATGGTTGTTAAGTGAATGTGGCTTCCCCCTTGACTTTGTTTGTCAGAAGATTGCAAAAGGGGATCACATGACCCCAGGACACTGCAACCATGTGAACCAGTTGCCAAGCATCTGAATTTTGATCACCTGACCACGGGGATGCTGCAATGGTTGTAAGTGTGACAAAGAGTCATAACTCACTTTTTTCAGTGATGTAAATTTGAATGGTCACTAAATGAATGATTGTAAGTTGAGGACTACCTGTATTAAAAGGAGAAGGATATATGTTTTGATGCATGTAGTGTCATCCTACAGATTAATAGCAGGTGCACATTTTACTACTGCCTACAACTCCATCAGCATACCCTTCAACATGTCCTTTGATTTAGTCTTAACGTAGAGTTTTGAATAGAGTATTTGTACAAAACTAAGTGAAGTCTTCGAGCATATTTGTACATCATGACAAGCCAGGCACATTGTTTATCAGAAAACAGGACTCTTTCTGCACGGTTGATCCTATCTTTGGGCCACAAACCTGAAAATAGGAGTCTATGTTGCAAGGTATTCACAGGGTATAGTCCAAAGGGTGAGCATAATGGTGCAGTTGAAACTCCATTTGTTTTTTTTAGGTTTGTTGTAGGAAAATCTCAAACCATGCCATCATGGCCACTCTCTTGACATTTTTTTTAACCCTATCCTGTGGACATATTTTGCTTGGTTGCTTATTGTTTTATATGACATCCTTTCACTCTCATAAATAAAACAAATGACATAATTGACTTTTAGAGCTGGGCAAGAAATAAATACTCATACGCCTAGTTTTTCCTAATGTAAAATAAAATAGTGGGAATACAATTGTATAAAAGAAAACCTTTTCATTGGAAATAAAAATATAAAATCATCACCTTTAACATGTGAAGGATCAATTTATTTAGTTTTGTATTATTACAACCCTTCATCCTATGCAGATAGGATCTTATAAATTGAATCAAAATGCTCGTAACCTTTTCACTTCATACTCATACTCCTCCAAAATGTGGGGAAATACATTGCTAGAAAATTTGTTTTCAAAGAAGTGCAGAAGAAACATCAACACATTGCTTCTTGTAGGTCATAGCAAGTGTGTGAGCTGTCAATTCAGCATAAAGGGACTCTAAGAAAAAGACTGGCTATTTTTTTTTTCTGTTTCCAACTCAGAAAATAATGTAATTTCAGAGTAGCAACTCTGACTTAAAATCCAGATATTCATTATTACTACTGTCCATAAATTGTTTTAAAGTAGAAGTCTCATCTCAATTTGTATTTTCCATTTTATTATTCTAATGTCCAGCTTCCTTGATAAATGCTTTTAATTTGTCACTATGTTGCAGAATATTATTATTGTCACCTTGCAGTAAGAATGTTCGACTTATCAAAATTGTCACTTCAATATGTTAGCTATATATTGAAACCATTGCTGATAAAACAAGTGTATACTATAGTGCCATTCCTCAGTTAAATTCTGATAAAAGTTCATTTTAAACATGACAAAACGTTTCCTTGAAGCAGCCATTTTGACTCTGGTAAAACAAAGAAGTATATGACACTCATCACCTCATAAAACTTTTATAGAAGGCATTTCTTTTCTTTATAGGCCTGGTTTTTGTAAAGCTTACAGTATTTATACGTACTCATAGAATTGTCTCCAATGAAGGGTTGAAATCTTCCCAATCAAGTGTTTTCTTATTAATCTGTTATTGTGTCCAAACCCCAATAAGAGATTTTTGACATATCAAAAGCTTGCAGTCATTTGTGATAACCTGAGATACAGCTTGTTCCAGCAGTACATATTCCCACACAATTAGACAATTTTAAAAGATTTGCATTCATATAATTTTCAGTAATATCAAAAAGATCCATGAGTTTACACATCCTTAATTTCATTCCAGAAAAACACATTCTCATTTATTTCACTCTCAACCAACAAATCTAACATGTTATTAAATAAGTATCCTTAGCACTATCCATCATCTCTATCTAAATGACAAATTATTTTTTTAGCTTTTCAATTAGTCATTTAGATCTCCGTTTTATCTGTGATGTTGCATAAAATATTGTAATTAGACATAAGGATACTTAAATCTGTTTTACTCTAGATTCCCATATCACAGATGCAACAAAATCAGTAATAGCTGGAAGAATGAAACTTTTTCAGCTGCCTGGAGAATCTTTATCAATTCTGAATGCAAGAAACAAGACATGATTTTGAAAGGATAGTCATATATTTATCTAAATTTATACTTTTTTTTTCAGTTCATCTCTTTTTTGAATTAAAAATAAGATTTGTTAGGTAAGTCTGAATAATTTATTTCCACAGCCAACATTAATGTAAGATTATATTACTCATTAACTTGTGGGTAACATTATAAGACATACATATACTGAAAAGTAAGAGACGAATAATGTACGGCATCATTTTAGGGAAAAGTGCGTGTCTCTTGTATTGAAATAACACTGTTCTGATTTTTAGTCTAGAAACAGCAAGATTTGTTTTGTTCTAGTACATTCAGTTGCTAATATTAACACTAACATTCAGTAAACTTTTTAATGTTTTTTCACCTTTATTTAGGTATATAAAATTAAGAATCAGATATACATATAAAAAAAGGCATATAGATATAAACAAGAGGTAAAAACCTCTCAAACCAAAAGGGAAAGGCAACTATTTTCATTTATTTAGTATCCACAGGAAGATTTGGAAAAATCCTCAGCTCCCCATTCTGTTCTCTAACAACATCTAAGTACAAATTCCTCAAATAAAGCAGTCCTGTACATATTTTTTTGTTTTTAGCTTCCTTTGCTTTTTTTGAATTTCCCTTATGAAGAATTAGCATTTGTAAACTGCTCTGGATAAGGATCAGTCTTGTACTCTGTGAAGTGCAATGCCCATTGATGAGCATTACACAGAACTAATTCTTCCTTCAAAATCTCAGAGCAGTTTACCATATTCCCAAGAGTCTCTTTCAGGCACTTTTCATGTTCACAACTGTTCAGCTTCAAGAACAATACAATATGGATAGCTCTTGGATCATCTCCTGGTTAATAGTCTTTTAACCTCAGTTTCTGTACTATTTTTTTGCCATGGTGGATTGTGGAGTTGTTGGTTTTTTCCACTTAAATGGTTCAAATGCATTTTTCTTGATAAAGAGCTTTTTATGCTGGTGGTTTAGTACTGAATATTTTGGAAAACCATTTATTTCCCATTCCAAATAGGATTAATGGGCTTGTTTCTTAGTGAAATGTAACACTTAAATTTCTATAGACTTAGTGAACACTTTAAACTAATGTGAATAATATGTATACTGTAATCCATGGTGTAATTTGAATAAAACATAATTGCCTTGTTATATTTTTTTTTAAATAGTGAGACACTGCCTTATTCCCATTGCCTCAAAGAAGTAGTTTTGTTCAGTGTTTCAGCCACTTCTTCATTTCTACCTCTCAAGTATTTCACATACTGTTTTCCTGTATCATTTAAGCATATTTGACTAAATGATGAGATGTTTTAAGTCTTGTTACCCTATACTTATTTTCTGTGTTCTCTTTTTTTAACCTGTATTTCGTATATTTAAGACCAGACCAGTGCACTTTTCAGCAACACACTTTTTACTGTGTGTTTTTAACTGTATGTTCCTAACAAATGGAGTATGTGGGTTATTGCATCCAGCAGATGATGATGATGATGATGATGATGATGATGATTATCTCTTTTATTCATTAAACATGGAACTCAATCAACTGAACATTTAAAAATGTATCACAAATTATTATTATTATTATTATTATTATTATTATCATCATCATCATCATCATCATCATTATCATCATCATCATCATCATCATCATCATCATTAATAATAATAACAAGTCTTCTACCGGATTGTAATTCTCTATTTGTTCATCCGTATATTTTTCCCATATTATTTAAAGCATGTCCTCAGATTTTATACAAAAAATTTTTTTCCTTATAAAGAAATGTTAGAAAATAATCTTTAGGTAAGGCGATTTTCTTCAATCATGCAAGAAAACCGCAGAATTTTATTCTGATTTTGTCTCATTATTTCAAGCATCCTTCATAAATGTAACTTTCATAAGAATGAAAAGGGCTGTGTATTTTCAATTTTCTCCCATTCTTAAATACTATCACCATCACCAACAACCAAAATCCCTTCATAAGCAAGCAGGTTTTCCTTTAACACACACACACACACACACACACACACACACACACACACACACACGTTTCTGAAATTTTCTGCTTGGGTGACTACGACTTTGTAGAAACTGAAAAGAGGTAGGCTGGGGAGGAGGAATGTTCCAGATTGTATAAGAAATGAACCTTTGCATAATCACTTTTTGCTTGTGAATAAGATACTGTAAGTGCTTGTCTCCAGGCAATCATAGCGCCTTCTCTTTAGTGGTCAAGAGAGTACCAGGTTTTTACACTTCCATATTATTATGATTATAGTTCCTTGGGAACAGACCTGAACTTGTAAAAGCTATGAAGCAGATTGGTGGGGCTTTGGGCAAAGTGCGGAGGGGGGAATGTTCCCAAGCAGATGCCTTTAAAAGACAGAAATCATGAATTTCTTGAATTGCAGCCACTCTAGGGGTGGCTACAATGTCTTTTTGACAGTGACAGTAATTCTGCCTTGTCCTTTCGAGCCGCTCTTCGGCCCATTCATTCCAGAAAGCTGCTTAAGCGCACTTAAGCGCATTAGCATTTGGATGCTTGGGGACCATATTGACCCTCATTTGGAAGGTTTAAATGAGTGAAAGATGGAGCGATTTGTTAGAGCTTTAGAAAACCAGCTTTAGAGAGCGATGGGTTTTCCGCTTTGGTTTGTTTGGTTGCTTGTTCTAATCTGGTGCACTGTTTAAAGGCGACCAGACTGATTTGTGACACATGAGTCCAAAAGGCTATTTTGGGGGGCTTGACCTGATTAGCTAATTTGTGCTTTGAATTTCAATGGTTGGTATCTGAAGGAGAGGCACTTTGGGAATGGCTTGTTGGTGGATGACCTCACAGTAAACGGCATACAGACACAGATGGCAAAATGTTAATTACTTGTCAAAAGAGACAGAACGGGACCCAAATCAAATTGTGAAGATGAGTGGAAAAAGTGATTAGTTGTGGGCTAAATGAAAGAAAGTAAAAACAAAAAACAAAAACAGTGGTTGCTCCCAAAGTCTTAGTGTGCTATCTTTTCTCTTGCTTCTCTGCTGGACAAGGAATACTTGCACTTAAAACAAGTTCCGGTTCTCTCAGTAGCTATTGTTACAATGTTATGGTTTCTAACAATAATTCTGCATGGTCAGAATTTAAAATAATTCTGAAAGGAGTTTTGAAAGAAAGAAGACTTTTAGCCAGATTGTCATGTTGATGGTTCGTAAAGCAAAATAAAAATAATAACAGAAATGAAATATCTTTCTTTGTTTCTGATTCTCCGTGTATTATCAAAGTGAGAAACTCCATTGCTCTGGCACACTTCTAGTCATATAATTAGAAATAAGTTTTTAAGGATATCATCTAGGCCAAAAAGAAAGATTCAAAATTAGATGGATTATACATAGAAAATCCCAGAGACAAATTTTAGTTAACTCCAGGAATACATGAATGGGAAATTAGAGAACCATACCCAGGCAGAAGAAGAAGCATTGAGCTAAATAGTTTGAGTAACCAAGCAGTTTCTCTTAGCATTATTAGGATAAAAGAGTAAAATAAGCAATTTCCTCCTCATCAGAACAAAGTTTATTAAGCATTATCTCAAAGTGTTTCTTAAAGTCAAATTAACAAATACTTAGCATCTCTACTGTCCAAATCCAAGAAGAATACAATAAACCTCAAAACAATATATAATTTTAAAAGGTCTACATTTCTAGGCATTAGGAGTTTTTGCATGGAGCTACAAATTGAAAAGCTATGCCAATAGGGCCTTGCTATTGAATTAACATGGCATAATATACTGCTTCTCACTTGAGGATTTTGCTCATAGTACAAAAAGAGATAGCAGACTTCTTCCTTGTGGATCTGTTTCCCTTTTTGGAAACAAAAACCATTGGAAAATACAAAATACAGAAATAGTCCTCATACAAACTTTACAACATTTTAATATAATTTTTAAGAAAAAATAATAGAAGTAAATGAATTCAATTATGGAGCTTAACAATTTTATACCGTAGTATCCGTAACAAATTCTTAAATTTTCAAACTGCTTTCCAATTTTGAGGAAGAACGAAGTAGACTAAAGAATGGTATTCTTCATATTAATAATTGAGGAGAAATTAAAAGTCTAAGCTTGTATATTTATGTTTTAACTTTTTTGAACAGTTTTTAACCTCTTTAAGAATCTTTGTAATATATCTTTAACAAACTTATTTATTTCTCCCCTATGCCATTTGCTTTTTTTTAAACAGACACTTTGTGCAAAGGCTACAATGCAGACTATCCGGGCTGCTGACACTAATGAAGTAGTCAAACTAATATTCCGTGAATCTGATAATGACCGAAAGGTATGTAACCAAATGTAATTCTTGTCACTGAAGAGAATGCAAACACAACTAAGCAATCCACCCCTCTTTTTCAAAATGCCAAGAACAAAATCTTTCTTTGCTTCAGCGGAGGTGACTTATTCCAAAATATTAACTTACTGAAATGTGCATTCAGTTGTGATCCCAATGAGTTACGTGAGATCTGCACTTGTACTGAGATTATAATTGCACTTACCCCTTACTGAGTCTATCATGGTAAATCTTCAAGAAGTCTGCACTGTTTCTTGCAGCTGTTCCTCTGGGTAGGTAGAAGGATATGTGCCAATGAGAAAAGCAAAGTTTTCATAGGTGTTGGAGAGGAAAGCAAAGGTGTGCCTTAAGCTACCTAAAAACAAGGGCAAACAAAGAAGAAAACTTTGTGTGCCAATTCTCAGTGACAGAGCACAACTCAATAATTTCTTTCTATATATTGCAGGAAATATGCTGCAAGCAAAATTATATACTTTTAAAAAGGAAAGAGAGTTTTCTCACTTGGAAAACAACATAATTTCTCAAACTAGATATCATTCAGAGAAAATCTGTCACTCATTCAAGCTACATGCAATGTTCCCATTTCATTGCTGTGCAATTAAAATGACATGCATATTAATCGCCTATAACACTGCTCCCACAGCAGCTTTCTTTCTAATCTAGTAAATGTGATTTCTTAAAAAATAATGTCACTTTAAAAAAAAAAGTTTCACTTATAAGTCCTAGGTCTTTCTGAACTGATCAAATCTTCTTTGATTGTACTGTTGTAATTCCTGATGAAGATTTTTCACATATTTGACTGCATAAATAAATTTTATTTTACATAAAATTTTGTCCATGTAGAGATTCTGATTTGGGGAGATAGGTTTCATCACAGCTTAGATCAGGGGTGTAAAACTCAAGGCCCATGGGCCAGATCCAGCCCACAGGGTGCTTAGATCATGCGAGGTCACCCTGAAAACAGCGAAGGACCAGCCCGTGGTGCCTCTGCCAGTGAAAACGGAGCCCATTTTCACTGGCAGAGGGCTAGCAAAACAAACTGAAAACAAACCAAAAGGAGAAATGTTTCCCCTTTTGCATTTGAGCATCCAAGGAGGGACAGGAAAGGAGAAAGGGAAAGACAAAAAACAAAGAAAAAGATGGAAAGATGGGAAAAGAGCAAGGAAGGAAAAAGAAGAAAAGAGGGGAAGAAAAAAGAAAGGAGAAGGAAGAGGGAAGAAAAAAAAGGGAAGAAAGGAAGGAGGGAGGGAGGCAGATTATAATGAGAGGGAGAGAGGGTCTGCAGGAAGTCCTGCCTTAGCACTTGGCCAACACAGGTGCCCCCACGACACGAGTGACATTGAGCTGGCCATGCCCACCCCGGCCATGCCCCCCCAGCCCCCTGAGGTCAAACAAAATGCGGTCCTCAATGAAATTGAGGACCCTGATGCCGCCCTCAATGAATTTGAGTTTGACACCCCTGGCTTAGATCAATGCCTAAGACTTGCATGTTTCATAAAATATGTGCAGTAGGAATGAAATTGACCTGTACCTGTCCAAGGACCACTTTTCAAATCAGTTTTCTTAATTCATGTTTAAAAATATTTGCAATCCTCTTATAGGGAAGCCCTATAAATGTCAGTAAGAAAGTGATAGAACATAGTGAAACAGAACCGTTTCTGTTGACAAAGGAATAAAACAAGGCTGTGTACTTGTCCCTTATTTATTCAACTCATATGCTGAATATATATTAAAGGAAGCTGGATTGGAAGAAGATGAATGTGGTTTTAAAACTGGAAGAAGAAATATCAATAGCCAAAAATCAACCTTAGAACTGACACAATGAAAACAGACATAGATAGCTTCTGCCATCATCAATAGTAAAGGAACAAGTAGTCAAGAAATAAGCCATAGGTTAGCACTTGATACAGCAACTACGAAGGCACTGGAAAAGATATTTAGATATTATAATGTGTCTATACCTTCACATAAGTATAATGCAAGCTATGATATTCCCTGTGAAACTATGGAAGCAAATGTTGGACTTTGAAAAAGCAGAATAAGAATATTTATGCTTTTGAATGTTGATATTGAAGAAGTCTCTTAAAATTTGGTTGATGGATAATAACAAAAACAACAAAAAGGAAGATATTGTATCTAAAGAAGCGACTTCTGCTCTTCTTTGCAGCAGTTACAAACTTAGAAATTACTATCTCCACCCTCCCATATTGCCTGTCCTGGTTCCATTCTTCTCATAGATAAATCTTTTTAATCAATAAATTCTAAAATAAACAGTTCATTTTTATCTATTTTCAGCAAAAAGTCCATAAAGACTTTCCAGTCTTCTAGAAAAGTAGCTGGAGAAAACTCTTGAGAATTCAGTGAACAGCCAAGAAAACAGCTAATGGATCACTGAACAAATGAACCCAGATTTATCACTTGAAACACAACGATCAAGCTCAAATTATAGTCTTCCAGACACATTAGGTGAAGACCTAGCTCTCTGGAGAAGAGCTGGGAAATGTGGAAGGAAATTGAAGAAAAGGATGACCTGCAGCAAGATAGATAGACTTAGTTATAGTGGAAATGAGTATGCTGCTGGAAGATCTAAAAGACCAGTTAGAAACAGATCATCATGGAGAAAATCTATCTCTGTGGTCACTAAGAGTTGACACTAACTTGATGGGACCTAATCAGTCTATCAACCAGTTAATTCTTAGAATAATCTTGGTATTCTATACATCAATGTTTCTCCTATTTACAGGAAATAGGATGGGAATAATAACCTCAAATATTTTAAAGCAATATATGCAGCCTTTTTAAGATTCTGCGCATTTCTTTTTCTTTAAGTCAGAAAAGGGTTAATTTAATGGAGAAGGTAATAAAAGTTTAAAAATGAAATTAAAATGAAATTGCAAAGGTTTACATAATGATTATATAGAATTTCATTGGAGATTGTTGTTATGTTTTAGTTTTTAAGCTTTGCTTCATTTTTTTTCTCTAGGTTATGCTACAGTTAGAAAAGAAACTCTTTGACTATTTTAATCAAGATGTTTTTAGAGATAACAATGGCACTGCGGTGAGTTTCCAGTTGTAAAATTACATTTTGTAGATATAACCCTTGCTCTTAAGATACCTGGTGCTCCAAGAAATGCAATAGAAAAATGTTTATCCTTCACATGATAATCTTTTATTTAATGAGGACATCTTTTATTAGTGTACTTAAATTTTTACATGTCTATGCTTCTCTTTACGAAAAATGACATCAAGGCAGTGCACCCTGCAATATATTAAAATGCAAACCGCAGTATGTTAAAAGGCGAACTAAAGTATTTTAAATAATTGGATTATAAAACTGTGTTTACAATTTTTTTCCACAGTCTCACTGTTCAACTGTCTTAAGTTCTAAAGTTCTTGATTTCAGGGACAAAAGTGCATATAATGCATAGGTAGTATAATAACAGTATGAATTGTAGATGATTCAGGATTTTTGAGCCTAGGCAAAAAGTGCAAAATACATAAGCCTTTTGTCATACTTGAAACATTTTTATCTTTAAAACTGTATATGTTCCTTAAAATATGATCTTTTCTTTCCCAGGTCACTTTTGAGTAGTTTAAAAGCACAGCTGCTTAATTCTTTTTTTTTTTTCCTGAGACTTAGCTATTTAAGTAATATTTAAGACTTAAATATTTCTGGTTTTAATGTCAGAACTGTCTTGAATTTCCCTGATGGAGGATCCCTGTTGTTTTTACCAGAATTATTTGTACTAAAATTGAATCCACAGACTTCTTCCAACATCTCAGTTGATACCACTAGGCTCTTTGGTTCACTTGGCTTTGAAATAAAAATAACTTGGTTCTCTTAAATTAAAAAAAAAAATGAATTAGTAGCTTGCAAACTGGTAAGTAGGAAGCAAAATTCCAGCCTCCAGCATAATTTGCACTTCCCACTTAGTTTCCAAACTGTTCTTTTAAAAAATAGTGGCTACATCCAACCACTGAAAATGGGTCCTTTTGCCAGAAAAAGTAAAGCTGGAGCTAGTAAGCTGGAGACAGTAAAGAGCATCCTGGAGAATTATAGAATGTGATAAGAAACAACCTTTCTACTTTGATTTCTGATAGACTGGCATTTTGGACTCATCCATTATTTTGCAATTGTGCCCACATTGTGCTCTAAAAATTTAAAATGTACACACTTACAACAGTTCATTTAGTGACCGTTCAAAAGTTATAACGGCACTGAAAAAATGAGTTATGACTATTTATCACACTTATGACCGTTACAGCATCCCCATAGTCACATACTCAAAATTCAAATGCTTGGCAACTGGTTTATATTTATGACGGTTGCACAGTCCTGGGGTCACGTGATCAGCTTTTGTGACCTTCTGACAAGCAAAGTCAATGGGGGAAGCCAGATTCACTTAACAGCTGTGTTACTAACTTAACAATTGTAATGATTCACTTAACAGTGGCAAGCAAAGTCATAAAATGGGGCAAAATTCACTTAACAAATGTTTCACTTAGCAACAGAAATTTTGGGCTCAATTGAGGTCGTAAATCAAGGATTGTCTGTACTGAAGGCCAGTGATCTTGGGTCAAAGCTCTGAAGGGCATTCAGAAAAGGCTGAAGTTGTTTATCA
The DNA here is from genome assembly GCF_029215685.1 of Pituophis catenifer annectens. NCBI lineage: Eukaryota > Metazoa > Chordata > Lepidosauria > Squamata > Colubridae > Pituophis > Pituophis catenifer. The sequence continues at coordinate 63,728,780 of NW_027256886.1, forward strand.
TGCATTTTTTATACTGTATATTCTACTAGATTGTGTAGCTAAACTGAGACTGAAGGATATGTTAGTCCATCATGTGGTATTGTTTATGGAAACAGAGGATTATTTTTGTGATTCTATTTGTATATACTGATTCAGCCACTACAAAGCTTTATTAAGAAAACTGATGTGAATGTTATTCTTAATACTCTATTTCTGCAGAGCTACTTATAGGAAGTGTTTGACTGTTTTAGCAATGCACAGTCAGAAATACTCTTTCTATTTAGAGGGAGCAAATTACACTGGTTACCAATATATTTATAGATGAACTCACAGTGCTGATTATTAATTTTAAAGCCATAAATTGTAACTAAAATGAATACATAGTTCACAGTTGCATTCTTTTCTGCTTGATCTTTTGCCTCACAAATCATTTAACATTCTAATACAATTTGAAATTGTATTAGACCAGAACATAATAATAGAGTTGGAAAGGACTTGGAGGTCTTCTAGTTCAACCTCTGTTCAAGGAGGAAATTCTATACTATTTCAGACAAATGGTTGTCCAGTCTGTTCTTAAAAACCAGAGTGGGAGCACCCACAACTTTTGGGGGCAAGTCATTCCACTGATTAATTGTTCTAACTATCAGGAAATCTCTCCTTAGTTCTAGGTTGCTTCTCTCCATGATTAGTTTCCATCCATTGCTTCTTGTCCTGCTTTCAGGTACCTTGGAGAATAGGTTGATCCCCTGTTCTTTGTGGTTGTTCTGTCCCCGTCTCACACACGCACACAAACAGACAGCCGGGGGTTAAATAAACTGGCAGACAATAAATTCTTTCAATAAGAGGATTGGCAGCAACCCAGTAGCTGCTTGCCAAGAACTTTACTCATAAACAAGATACACACAGTTCAAGAATTGTCAAGTCCAGTCCGTAATTAAATCCAAGGCAGATAATGTTGATTCCAAAGATGCAATGTGACTCGATAGTAGTTAGTTTTGTCCGTCACAGAGTCTGAATGGCCACCTCACCCCCTTATATCCCCTGTGGGGTGTGGTCCAGTGACTCAGCTTAATCTCTGGCACACCTCCTTTTCTGTTGTGTGCGCTTGTCTTTCCGATGCTGGCGTGGATCCAGCCAAGACTTATCTCCTTCACTGTCCGACTGTGAGGAGATACCTGGCTCCTGGCCAATCTCTTCTCCTACGGGAGACACCTGAGGCATTGCCAGATAGGAGGATCCTGGAGAGGGAGGCCTGGCCAACTCCTCTCCTTCATCTTTGGAGCCTTCTCCCTCCGATAAGTCGGCCTCGGGGGTCGGAGCCACAACAGTGGTAGTTGCTTAAATATTGGAACACTGCTGTCATATCACCCCTAGTATATAGTATTATATTGTGTGAAAGAAGATTGTGGGTATTATGTATAATTTTATGGAAAGTTTAACAGTTGAACAAACTTCTAGGTGCAGTTTTGCACTTGTAGGATCAACTATTAACTTAGTAACTATTTTGATAGAATATAATTTTAACAACAATGTGGTATTTTCCACCAAAGTCACAGCTTGTTAACTTATTCACAGAATGTTTAAATTAAGTAAGTGTAAGTAGAATCATATGCATCTCCTTATGAAAAAATATTATTAGAAACTACAGGAAGAGAACAGTTATAGTTTGATACAGATTTCCCCATTTACAATTTATTTTGAAGGGTGAGGGTCATTTAACTTCAGGTGTTAAACATCAGCAGTTCAACCTCCATAGTATTAATGTTTAGAGCAGCACTTACAACTATTAAAGATTACAGTTTGACCTTGATTTTTTAAAAGTTACAGGTACTTTAAAAATCATCTTAATTTTAATGAGTCAGTTCCTTGAAACATCTGCAACTTAAAAAAAACCTTACTCTTTAATAAAAAGTGAGTGAATGAAGTTTGAAGCCCTTTTTCCAAATAATTCTATGAAAAATGTCCATACACAGAATGTTTCTTAGAATTTAATATATTGCTAGGTCTGTCTGTAAATTACATTTATATCAACCTATGCTGAAAGGCCACATGTTACTATAGCAGCATAGAGTTCTCTTTGTCATCTCTAATGTCTTTATAAAGGATATAATAATCATCTCATAGTGTGTCTATGTAGCTTTTACTACGTGTCATAGTAAAGGATGTACCAAATCTTTCTTTTTTCTAACATTGATTGTCTGGGGACTACTTTATCCATTTAGTGTGTAAAATCATTGTTGGTTACATTTAGGAGCTCCATACAGAGCTTAATTGGTCCCCAAGTTCAACTTGCATTTTAGCAAAAAGAACTTCCTTCCACCATTCAGTAATTATGGAATTTCTTCAGACCTCAATAATCAGAGGAAATCAGAGGGTGCTTTCTAGATTGACATAAGTCTTGTCATCTATTTTTCCCAAAAAAAATGAATGCAAGCTACATACATACGCTGCTCTTCATCTCTGCCAGGAAACTGTTTCTTGAGGTTTTACTGGAATTTTTGAAGTAACATGGTGCTTTGCTACTATTTTACTTAGCAGAAGGGCAGCTTTTTTCCCCTCATGATGAAAAGGAACTACAGCAAAGAAGAAAGAAAGATAGGGGCAAGTGACTGGCTCTTTGTTTTGTCATCAGATGGAAAGAGTGCTGGACAGTTTGTACAGAAAGTCTGTGCATGATGAAAACAAGAACAGTTTACAAGATGGCAAGAAGGATGTTTCTGAGGGATGAAGTGATTAAACATGTAGCTGGTGTACTGTACCCTTAATGAATAATTTGGTACCTTGACTAACAACTATGCCCACTTCATGACTTGTGGCAACATTACAGGGCATTATATGACAACTTACATAATGTTTTTTTTTTATAAGTGTTATAGCAGTTTGGCTTTAGAGATGTCCGATTCATTTGACATAATCAATCAACCATTTAGACAACACAGGCAATAGAGAGCCAGAGCATTATTGTCACAAATCTGCTGACATTCCTATTGATGGGGAGGACATATGTAAAAATATAGTTCTTATTCATTGTGAACTAGAATTGTGAAGAATTTAGAGTTCATACCTCTAGAGTTTGTAGTGTCTCCTAAATAGAATAAAAAGTAGTTGATGTTGGCCTATTGCGCATGTAGATAATTCCAGCTGCATGAAGTAAATGGAGAATTCATGAGCATTATGTAGAACTAATATCCTAACCCAGTAGAATTATGACCATCCATAAATAAATATGAAAGTCAACATTTTCTTTTTGATATAGCATACACATTTTATTTTTAAAACAGTTTGAGTTATAGTTGTGCAATATTTCAATTTCTTCTTTTTTTAATGTTAAAAGATTATCATTTCTGCCTGTAGCAATTCTTGGCATGCCAGTAGCATTTTAAGCATTAAGTTAATTTTCCATGTATACTTCTTCACATGTTTTCTTGCAAAGATTTTTATATGGATGGGCCACTTTAGAACATTATATTTTAAAATCTGTAGCCATTTCATTCACACACCAGGAAGCAGGAAATCTTCCAGATCAAGTACGGAAGAAAAAGATAAACGATATAATGAGCCATTGGAGATAATCTAATCTTCATGGTCTAGTTAAACACACAGCACCATGATCACTAAAAACAAACTACCTATCTAAAAGGATAAATGTCCCTGGCCAAATTCAACCCCAAAAAAATCCATCGCATCCTTCATCAACCACCAGGCTTGTACCATGCTGACAGAAATTTAATTCAAGCTGGCTCCTGAAAATAATTATTGTATTTTAAGAGTAGTAATCATTGGTCAGGACATGATTGAATGTGTCCATGCCTATTGACTTTTTCTATGATTTATAGCTTTGTTTAGTCGATATTCCCATCGAAATTGTATAATTAATTATAAGTGGGGCTGTCAGGTCTGCAGGATGGAGTGCTCTGATGAGTATTTGGGAAGATTAAATTTTCCTTAGCTATACCATGCAAGGCTTGGGAATTTTCACAGCAGTATGGTTGTTGGATAGAGATGTTTTCTTATGTGTATAGCAGTGCTTTAGTTCAAAACCCATTGATTTTCTTCAGAGCCACCCTTTTTTATCAGTGTGATGTCTCTTTGGCAACAGCAGAATTTGTGCAGATGTGACAACATCTGACAAATATTTATTATCAACAGGCTCCTTTATCATTGTCCATATACTGTTACCTCCTCTTCTTTTTTATATCTTAATTCAAAAGAAAAGATACAGAAATTGCAAGCCAGCTATTGAGAAACCTAAAACATGCAAATGATTGATTCAGTAGAAATACTGTACAATTTCTTTAGAGCTGTATTTTCCTAAGGGCTTTTTTCCATTTTGGTCTTACTATAATATGTGCCAGGTAGTCACTCCAATCCCCATGACACTTCATCTTTTTCAAAAGCCTCTTTGTCATGAAGCCAAGAGCTTCAGTTTTAACTCCACATATATGAAACTCGATTTTAAGTAAATGCATTTAGGGACTTTCAAGCTAGCAATAGTTGAGACAGAGACATTTAAGGAATAACTTCAGGAACTAATAGAAGTTTACCATGAAGATTAGTAATAAATTGATTAATTTAATCTAATAATAATATTGCTGATATACAAAAGTTTATAAGTATTTACAAATTTAAAGGTTTGAAAGCCACAGAACACTTTATAGTATAGTTGGGAACTATATTAAGTAGAGAGCAGGAAATAGAGTGTATTTCCACTTCACATTTCAAAGTCAATTAAAACATATTTTATTTCCCCCCAAAAGTGGAAAGAGGCCTGTGTTTTATACTTCTTCAAAATATGTCACATAGACATATTGGTTTGATCCCTTGATTCACCAACAATCTGATTCATACCATTTTTTTATTACTTGTTAAAGAACAGAATTAGTATTTTATTGATTGGAGGCATTTTGGTTGAGTTTATATTAGAATATTTTCTGTGCTTTTGGTGTATGAGTTCCATTTCACACATAGAATTTGCCTGCTGTTGAATTTTTCAGTGATAAAATATCAGCATATGGCTGAGACCTGTATTAATTCCATTAACCAAGCATAAACTGGTTCGAATAACGTTTAGACCATTCATTCATTCATTCATTCATTCATTCATTCATTCATTCATTCATTCACATTAAACAGTTTTAAAAGGTCATATAGCCATGTAAGGACAATGATGGAAATAATGGATTTAAAATTCTGCAGACAATTTGATTCCAACCTAACTTTACGTACACAACAGCAAGTAACTTTTATAAAATGATTTCGCTATTTTTCCAACAGCTAGAAGTAAATCATTCTGGTTGCTTGGGAGATAGAATTCTTCCTGAATTTTGTATATATTACATTCCTGTTTTTTAAAAAAACATGACTTATTTCTATTTAATATCAATAATATAACTTATCATTTTTGTATTGGCATATATAATTTCCATATTTTATTTTATGCTTTGTGAACAATATGTGGATACTGTACTTGGTGAGCTTTCTGATCATTTGAGAATGATTCTGTTAGCGTTATTTGTTTTATTTAAGTTGTGTTTAAGTTCTGTTTTGTCTTTCAGTCTTCAATTCGGTTCATTGGATACCTTTTCTGTGCTAGATTGTGGTTTCTGGATTTTTGTTGTTGTCATTGCTAAAAAATCTGATGAATAAACCACAGTAGTAGATGAGAGGGATTTTAAAAATGGGGCATAATACCTATATGGTTAGATGAATATGAAATCACAGAATTCTCTGTGTGAAAAATTGACCTGGAATTAGAGGAACAGGTAGCATACAAAAGGATTTTAATCATACAAGAACAGAGTTATCTATCTTGTTTAAAGATATTCATAAATTCTGATGGCTAGTATCAGTAGAAGAAATCTGACCTTTTGTAGAATTTGAATGAAATGGAAAAACAGAAAACTTAAATTCACAATATTTTATGTGTGCCATTCATTCCTGGTTCCTCATGGGATTGAAATAGGTACAAATAAAGGAGAATAATAATGTTGCCATTTTGGGGCAGGGAAAAAATGAGGGCAAAATGTCTTCCCTAAAATAGATTCAAAACAAGCTTTTGAAACTGTAAGTATTTCAAAGTGATTTAGTTTATAGAATATTTATTTTACATATGACATGCCAGAGTTTAACATAATTTAATATTTATAAATATTAACCTTCATTTTTTTTAAAATCAAAACATTTGTTTTAAAGAAAAACAAAGCAATCAGATTTTAAATTTTAAAATATCATTATACATCAAAATAAAACCGGAGAACAAATGAGATACAGGGTTAGGATGAAGATTTCTAATCAACCAAAAATATTTTTGAAGCTTTGATAAATAGGTATATGAATGGGTACATATGAAGGTTAAAGAACTGGCATCACTGAAAACATATTAATCAATAGATAAGATATAGCATGCTGCATTCTTCCCAATGGCCTTAGCTCTGACCCTTTTAAAGATAATGGGAATACTGTCCACTAAGAACTAGATTAAGACAATTAAATGCATTTCATCAGGGTTTGACTTGAACCCTGATCCCAGAGGTGAAAAGCAGAGATAAGTATCCAGTCTGTAGCCAAGTAAAATATTTAAATTGATGTATAAGTAGTAAATTAGGATAAATATTAAAAGAAAACTTATAGCTTAGCATCATAGTTGACTAATTATGGATGATTGGAACAGAATGGAAAACAAACAAACAGACAAAACCTAGAGAGTGTCCTATATATTAGTCTCCTGAACTCCTGAATTGTTCGATCAGAAAATTGTATCATATCTTAACTACATTTTAAAATTTCTTTTACAGAAATTATGTTTTTCTTTTCTTTAGCAAAGTCAGGGAAGATGTTTTGATGAAATTCTAGATATGAGCAATTAAGTATTTCTGGACCTCAGTGTTAATTAATGCAAGCCATGGCAACAGGATTGTAAGAATTATAGGCTTAGACTTCTGACAGACACTAGATTCTCTACACCTGTCTTACATTACATAAACTCCTATAATACAGTAACATTAGTAAGGACAACAGAGTTTTAATAGTGGCAACAGAAAAATAAAATAAATAACTGATTTTTTTAAAATTAAGTGACTACTTTAAGTAGTCAAAGACCAAGATTTTAGATTCAGATCCCATGGGGAGTGGGTAGATGGAGGAATATAGTCCAAGAAAAATAGACATAACTCAATATACCGTAAGTTCATTCTGTATGAAAATTCATTCAAAAAATTCCAGGTTTAGTTCCCAACATTTTTGTAATTATCTAGAAAGTATGAAATGTCAGCCAGTTAGGAAAGTAATTAAACTTGATGGTGAAAAACTGGTATGTGGCTGCATTATCTTTTCCAATTGTGCATATTAAAACCCTAGAAAAGGTGATTAAGAAACAGTCAAACTTTAAACTTCAAAATATTTCTTATTCCTCCTGTAAGTGTTGAATTTTCCAAGTTAAGCGCTTAATTATTATACATCAGTCTTACCATGCAGAAGATGGAAATAACATCTTGTTGTTCATCACTTATAATATAAATATAAGCATAATTATTTTTCTATTTTATATTCAATCAGTGTATTATAAGCATCATCAAGCTGATACAAAGGCTGCAAAGCTGGTCACCAGATATTTTCCCTGTTACTTTGCGAACAAAAATGTACCGGCCAATATCTGTGAATTATTCAGGTCCCATTGTTTTAACTGTCTGTGAATACTTTTTGTAAGATTTCTTGAATATTTTGAAAGGTTTAAACCTTAATTTCCCAACCACAGCTGTGAATTCTCTTGTGGTTGCTGTAGATAGATTTGATAAATGCTGCTAATATCACCTCGTGATCTAACAGTGCTCCGACTTTAGTCTGTAGGTCTTGATGAATAATTGCTGTTGTTCTACTCCAATGACTGAATTAAGTTGTTCTTTAGTACAGGGTTCATACTTTCATGATTTTAGCCAATCAGTTTATAATAGTAACCTAAAGACAGTTTTCCCCTCTCTTTTTGCTTTGAGCAAATAATATTTCTCAGTTTCTAAATTTTTTACGCTATATTGTTCAAGTGTATGAAGTGATGGAGAAAAGAATAACTAATCCACCTGCATGCTGCCAAGAGACCCAATTATGTAACTTAGTTATTCTTATTGTGCCTATTAATCTGAGGCGTTTTTTCATGATGGGCTTACATATATTCACTAAATAAGAAGTTTCTTGTTTTTAACTCTACACTGGATTTTTTTCCAATGAGATTAATTTCTAATACCTCATTCTTTAATTGATTTGACAGATAAATGCACTGTAAGTTTTCCTGCAATATCTGATCATGTTCCAGTAACACTATCAATTATTATAAGAAAAGAATTCACTTTTTAAAAAACAAATTAAACATGATTGTGAAAAAATTTTCAGAATTTGGTGAAAGTATTTTTTGAAATGCTGTTAAGAATGCTTATAATTATTGCATGTTTCATGGAAAAGAATAAAGAATAAAATAAAGAATAAAAAGAATATAAGAATAAAAATTCTAAAGAAGAAAATTTGGAAAATAAAGTTAAAGACGTATATGTTCGCTAAATTAAAACTTAATTCCATTTATATGTCGGGTAAAATATTCACTGAATCACATAAAAGAAAGGTCAGGGAAACATACTTGGAAGAGACTTTCAGGGAATGATTGATTGATTGTTTATAAAATGTATATGGCTGCCCACTCAATTTCAATGACTCTAGGCATCAAAAAAATAAAAAACCCAATATAAAAAGAATAAAAACCATAACCACCCCAGGCCTCTGCTGACAACAAGTAATCAAATAAGCCACTTGATGGGCTCCATTTCCACTCTGGATTTGCGATCTTTAGGGCCTTGCAAAAGAGTGACAAAGTGGGGGCCAGTTTAATCTCTGCAGGGACGAGTTTCCAAAGGGAAGGAACTACCCCAGAAAAGGCCCTTCTCCTGGGTCCTGCCAGATGAAGCTCCTTAGGAGGAGGGACCTGCAACATTCCCTGTCTCCCTTCTCTGGTGGGTGGATTTAACTGGGAAGAGATGGTCCTTCAAATATCTTGGTCCCAAGCCATGTGGGGCTTTAAAGGTGATAACTGGCACCCAGAATTACACTCAGAAGCAAATTGGCAGCCAATGCAGCTCCCGCAGGAGATGTAACACATGTGCACACCTGGGTCTGCACAAATTCATGTGGGCCGCTGCATTTTGAATCAACTGGGGCTTTTGGGTGTTTTTAAATGGCAGCCCCATGTAGAGTGCATTGAAATAGTCAAGACAAGAGATGAGGGCATGAGATGCATGAGCAGGGATTGATTCAAGAAAGGACATAACTAGCGCACAACTCACAGTTCTGGAAAGGCCTTCCTGGCTACAACTACCATCTTCTCCTCATGCAGGAGTCATTAGTCTAGGACAGGGGTGTCAAACTCAAGGCCCGCGGGCCAGATCCAATGCGGAAAGGAAAGATCGGGCCAGCATAGCTTCGGCCCGGTCTACCCAATGCAAAGAGGAAAGATCAGGCCAGTGTGGCTTCGGCTCGATCTACCCAATGCAAAGAGGAGACATGCTAGCAGTTTGTGGAGTGGCGTCATGCTGGCCATGCCCACCCAGTTGGCCACACCCACCCAGTTGGCCATGCCCGCCCAGCCCCCCAAGGTCAACCATAGCCCTGATGCAGCCCTCAGTGAAATTGAGTTGACATCCCTGGTCTAGGAGAACCCCCATATTATGGGACTGTCTGGGACAGTGCCACCCCATCCAAGACCAGAGGTGGCAATTCTCTGTGGATCAAAGAACCCCAAACCCAGAACCACTTGGTCTTCCAGGGTTCAATTTCAGGCTGTTGCTCCCCATCCAGCCCTTAACAGTCTCCAAGCACTGCAAAAGGGAGGTCACAGCATCGCTTAACTCACCATGGGTAAAGAGATATAGGTGTTTGAAATATTACCACCTGGCAAATGGGACAGGACAATAAAAACAAGGACAAAGAGGCTGAAAAACAGCTTCTATCCCAGAGCAGCAACTATATTGAATTCTAGTATATAGTGCAATATTAATGCAATATCAGGGCTTTTCAATTCAATTGTATAGAATGTGAAGGGTGTGTGTTTTGTTTTTGTTTTTATGTATAATGTGCACTGAAGATGGCATTTAATTTCATTTTATGAGATATAATGACAATAAGGTAAACTAAACTAAACATGCCTGGAGGAAATTGTTAAATGTGTTTTTCCATGTCCGCAGTTCCCACTCCGGTCCGACTCCTAGGGGGCGCTATGCTGTTCGCTGATTGGCTGTTCCGTTTGACAGCCAGGTATAAATAGCTGTCTGGCGCAAACTCAGCTGTTGCTGACAGCTGAGCGGGAATTTGTGTTAGCAGCCGCTCTGGCAACCTTGTTAGTAATAAATATTACTGTTAGCCTGCTAGCTTTCCATCTCGCCTCAGTTCTTGCCCCCTTGTTCTCAGTATCGAACATGCCTTCTATCTCCCCAAATTTATTTTAATATTGAAAGTATTGGTATCAAGCAATCTAAAGCTGTTATGAGCATAAAAGCAGCTAGAGTTGAACTTCTGTTATTTATTTTTATTATTATTAAACTTATATGTCACCCATCTCACCTAAAGGCAACTCTTATTATTATTGCAAATTATCAGGTGATTCAATTAACTAGAATAAATCTCATATACTTTGTATAGGTTATACAGGTAGTCTTCGATTTATGGCTATAATTGGACTTATAGGAATTGGAATTTTGGTCATAAGTCAGGGCAACCATTAAGTGAGTCACCATGTGAACTGACTCAATTTTACAACAGTTTTTATGACGATGATAAAGCAAGTTACCGCAGCCGTTAAGCAAACCACATGGTCATTAAGGAAATCCAGCATATCCAATTGGTATTTTGGGCTGTTTTCTGGTGGAAAACAGCAAAACAACCATTGCAAATTGTGTGACCATAGGAAGCTGTAACCAGTTGTAAATGCAAACTGGTTGCCAAGTGACCAAAATGTAGTCACATAACTGGCGGGGAGCATGATATTTTATGATGATCAGAAATACCCTGTTTCCCCGAAAATAAAACATCCCCTGATAATAAGCCCAGTTGGGCTTTTGAGCGCATGCGCTAAAATAAGCGTCCCCCCGAAATAAGCCCTCCCTGAAAATATTTAAACGCAGAGCTGAAAATCAGGTAAGACAGCAAGAGGAGCCCCATCTTGCTCCATGCGCCCCAAAATAATAAGACCTCCCCGAAAATAAGGCCAAGCGCTTATTTCGGGGTTAAAAAAAATGAGACAGGGTCTTATTTTGGGGAAAACATGGTAATTTACAGGCCATAAAGCACCCTTTCTGAGCTGACATAAGTTCAAACATTTGTTAAGTGACTGAGGACTATTTGTAACTATCAAAACCTGTAACAGTTGAAATATTACCGGATTATTGAATTCTTTTAAATACCTTGAAATAATTATCCCACAAAAATTATGGTTAGTCTAAAATATTTCATATTTGTTTTCTATTAATAGTGATATAAATAAATGGTTAAAACTTCCAGTGAACTAATAGAAACAGATAAATATTACTATTATTGTTATCTTATACTTTTATGTTACAGAAACTCCTTTAAGTTATTTTGTGCAGTTTATGAGTTAAGAATTACTGTATTTTACGGAAAGGACAAACTGCTCCACTTGATTTTTAAAATCCATGTTTTATTTATTTCTTCGTTTATTTGTTTAAACAATTTATATGGCCACCAATCTCACAACTGTTCCTCTGGGCATTGAACAAGAAATTAAGATCATAAAACAGTGGAACAAACAATAAAAGAGAAATATCAGTCACACACACTCAATATATCACATGCCAGAGGTCTGGAAAAATTTGTTCCATTTTACAGATAATAAGAAAACAACAGCCAAATTAACCAAGAAGGGTTGCTTCACATACCAGCACAAATGCCCAAGAGAACAACCAGGTCTTTAGCACTTGACAGAAGGCAAAAACTGTTGGAGAAGGAATATTGTTCCGTAGGGCAGGTGCTGTGACAGAGAAAGCAATGAGATGGCATTGCTTAATGTAAGAGACCTAGAGCACTTATGCTTTGGTGGAGACAGCAGAAATAGACAATCAGGCAAATATTTATTCAGCTACTATTCGAAATTATAATGGCACTGAATGAAGGAACTTATGACTGATCCTCAAAGTATGCACCTCAGACCTTGTGTATAGCATAAATTCAAAGCATGAATAAACCAGGAAACTGCAAATTTACAGATAATATTAAGTTTAATAGTTTCAGGCTATAAACAAATCATGGTTTAAAATAGTAGCTACCAATTATTTACTAACTTCCATTTATTTACAAGTCAAATTCTATCCAAATAAACAATGTTTATTTTTCATTGTACTTATATCCCACCTTTTGTTTAGGAATCCCAAGGTCATATAAATAGTATTATCTTCTTCTATTGTTCCCCATAACATCAAGCTATGAGATAAGCTGGGGCTGAAAATAGAGTAGAACCCCACTTCTAGTCCAACCTTCTAACCATTACACCACATGGGCTCTCATGTTATGTTATGACTTTCTACAACACGTGAATGTTGTATACAACACGTGAATACAACAACTGTGGTATGAAGAAGTAACCTTTTTCTGTCCTTTCATTCATTTGTTCTTATATGAGGAGTGACAATTTTCACTTTCCCTATACTATGATTAATCTCCATGTACAATAGAGGAAAAGAAAAGTTTTCAAGTAGTGTATTTCCTACTAAAACATATTTTCTTTCCTTATAGAAAATGTGCTCTAGTTATTCATTACTTTCTTTTTCCTTGCATCTTTTCCACTCATATGATACATTTGTTTTTCAGAAGGAAAAAGTTGTAAATATGGCAGCATCAGCATAGAAATTTATGATCATTTATGTTAAAAACCTTTCTTAACAATTATATTAAATTTTCCTGACGTTGAATTCTTAACACTTTAAGCTTTCCATCGTGACTTGTACATTCATTGTAAATCTCAGTTGCTATTTTATTGTCTATCAACTTCCTTTGGGAGATATTATTTTCAAAGTTCTTCACTATCTCATTTGCTATTCATTCCACTTGGAGTTGGGTACATCAAAAGAAATATAAAAAATAGAATGCAGTAGTGATGGGCCACTAAGAAGTAAGAATGGTAAAACAAAAAGAAATGGGATTAAGAATGTAACTTCAGCTGAATCACCCAGTTCATCTAGTGGCTAAGAGAGATCTGTGAAATCCGTGGTGATGCAGGACTTCTTTTAATTCTTTCTCAATCCTTCTTTGTGAGTGTTTGATTTCCCTATGTTTGTTTATTTATAACTAACTCTATGTTGCCTAATCACTAGATCCTAGAAGAGTTTTGTTAATTAAATTGTAATTTTTCTATTCCCTTTTTAAAAAGCTGGAATTCCTTTAAATAATCTATTGCGCGTGCTGTTTTTGGACTTGCTGTTTTATTACAAAGTGCATTGTTTTTTTTAACAAATCAAAACTTTCACATTGAACTACCATTACAACTCTTGCCTGGTCCAAGTAATTGCTTAATTTTTAATTTAGCTTGTTCAGAACTTCATTGACATAGCTATTCAAATAACCTTTCTGAAAGAAAGTGTCCATGCATCATAGCTCCCTGGTAGACCACCTTCCTTCAAACAGGGTTAAAGCGACAAAATTAAAAGACCACACAGGGATTACATGGAAACAACTTTTCAAGAGAAAAGCTTTTAACATTTTTAGACTCTAGCTAAGTCATAGCATCTATTGAACCGAACTTCAAAGTGTTTTCTTCCCTTTTTCTTTAGAAATCAGATGCTTTTGCCTGAGCTAGTAATTAAAACTACAACATAACAATAAAAGCAGAAATTGTTAATAACACTTCTTCTGCAGCTGACACTAAATATCTTTAAGCAATTTTGCTTCTAGCATCTGCAAAAAAAAACCTGTTACTACTTGAAAACTTGGAAGACTCCAAAAGCTGCCAGTACATTTGTATTTCCGTTATCTGTCATCTGTATTGCATCAATATCAATAGCTTATATACAACATACAACACATAGTATATTAAAAATGTTGAAACTAGCTGAAAGCTCTATTAGTTAACATTTTCAATACTATCAGCCTTAGTTCTGTCAATTTTTGAATATTGTCATCAAGAGAACAAAAAAAATGCATACCAAGAAGCTGGATACATACCCTGTAGATATTTTGAATTCATCCAGGAAGACAATGCTTCTATTTAACTTTCCATGTCCATTGGAATTCTTAATGAGTATGTTTTACCATTGTGTTCTATGAAACATTGTTTATTCTGTTTGCATTTTTTACATTTTACAAGCAATCTGCCTTCATCTAAATGTCATTTTTTTCTGTCCGTATTTTAAAAATATGCTTCAAAAGCCACTATTTGAAATGTGTATTAAGCTACAATTTTCTCCAATATAATTATTCTGATGCTATTCAGTGCTATGCTAATTACAATTGATATTCAGTAAGCAAAGATTAGAAAATTTTGTTGAAGATTGTCATAGGCATATAAACACAAATATATAAATTTATATTAACAACAGTAATAGTATTTTATTATGCTTAGACTAACTAGAATTCAGCAAATTAATAACAGATGAAACAGAGTAAAATAGTATTGTTTTTAGCTAACCCATTAATACAATCAATATCTGCATGGTTTTACAATATAGCAAATTTTGTCCACATTCATGAAAACTAAACTATATTTGTTCTGATAGTAACAGCTGCACATAGGAAAAATCAGAATTGCCTGGGTACTTGGTTAAATAAGGGTGATGAGGTAAACCTCCATCTTTATAAAAATGCAGTATATCAAGATATGGACTATGAATTCAATACACCTTCTCCTCAAGGGTCTTACCACACATGGAATTTATTCCCCTTCCTCCTTAAGAATTTCCTTAAGGAGAACATTAAAATATGCTAAGGTTAGCACTCTCTGGAGTTATATAATGCAGGTATCTCCCTGGCCTACAAAAAGAAGAAATGTATAGCAGTTTTCCATATATCCTGTAGAAGATTTTAATATTCTGGATATTAATAATATTATTTTCTCCAAAATTTGGGAGAAACTAAATCATATTGTACTTGTGAGACCAGTGGGGGGGAATGCCTTAGGAGCTGGAGTTCAGCAAAAGCAGAAAGGTCAGAGAAGTTCCTTCCCATCCATTGTCAGAAAGAAAAGCAAGATACGTATGTCTCATTATATGATGCATGTATGTATCTGTTGGGGATTTCCTTTCTATTTTTCCATCATGTTTATTATAAACATTGATCACATATTATGCTATGATAATACTAGTGATTAAGTACACAGCATATACCAGTATACAGTGACTTATATGAAAATGAAATAGGCATGAAATTAAAGGGCATGATGCTCATGCATATAACATAATTTTGACCTTATTTAGTTCTCTTGCTCCAAATAGGATTCTTTTTGCTCTTTCTGATTTTAACAAAGCTTCATGTTTCATTATCTGCTTTAATTTGAACCATTGCTAATGTGGGTAAGGTACGTCTTAATACAGAGAGCAACCCAAATCTATTTTTTCACATCATAGTTAAGAGAGAATATTAGTTTTATTTATTAATATAATTTACATATCACTTCACTGTGATACATCTTTAATTAAAGCAGGTCAAATTGATTTGTATCAGATATGTACTTACTTATTTATTTATATATTAAATGTCTATGCTGCCCATCTCACTGATACAGGAACTCTGAGCTGTATGATATAAGGGGAAGGAAACAATAATACAAATATTTGTATTCAGCTATTAAGCAATCCATATCATCTTGTTTTTAAACTGTTGTGCATTTCTGTTAGCTTTAGTTAAATTCAGCTTGAGTTTCCCCTCCCCCCTTTTCTCTCCTTCTCTCTCATGGAGTCTGATGTGTTTTTTTGCGTAAGCTGTCATTGTAGAAAGGTGGCATGTCAATTAAATTATAATGTCACAGGGGATCTTGAAGTCTTAAAATTAGATAATGCTTAGGTGTCCTCAATTTTGATTCTCAAGTATTGATTTAAAGGCATTTATGGGGCATACAACTTGCACTATTTTATTGTGTCCTTTGAGACATTTGATTGGGAATTTCATTATGGGTATTGGTATCTCACTTTAAACTTCTGATTTTTTGAACTTTTGATATTTCCATTTATAGAACAGGAGTTTTGCTCACTGTGACAAGAAGTAATTCAAGAAAAAGAGGAATAGGTTTTAATGTTGGCATCTGTGCACAGCCACTGTTGGCAAACATCCACCTAGATTGGTAGCCAGGAACAATGCAGTTGGAGACTGAAAGTAACATAGGTGGGTCACAAGGGAGGGAGCTAATCAGTTGTGCAGGTGGTTCAGGTATCTGCTTTTCACACAGATAATTAATGTGTACAAGTAGCTGCTAATTGCACATTTCAGGAATGATTTATGAGGGAGCAGAGGGGAAAGAAGAACATAATCTAATTTCATTCGGAACCTCTGCCATTGATACAATGGTATCAGCACAGCTGTGAGTTGGGACATGATTAATGAACAGGGAGTAAACACACCAGTATTATAAGGAGTGTTGTTTTCAATGGCATGCATGCCAAAACTGAAAGTGGCTTAGACAGCAAAGGGCCAATTATGTTACATGTTCATTTGCATGTCAGATTCACCACCAGTTGTTAGGTATGGAATAATGGGGAGGGAGGGGATTTATTGTCCATCAGGATATTTCTTGGATTGAAATATCCACTTGAATGCAAACTTATGCATCAATTTTCTTAGTGGACAAAATATTCTATGTATAAATATTAAAAATGGCTTATAACATATAATTCTGCTGGTTCTATTTTGGTGCCTTCCTGAGATTGCTACAGTCTCATATGAGTGTAACGTTTTGTTCTATTAACCTGGAGAAAACTGGTTAACTGTCTCAATAGAAATATTTCCTGGGGATGGGGTTGTGAACAAAAATTTCAATTTTCACATCTTCTTCCTCCTAACCTTTACTTTTATTACTAAATAATAAAATGACTGGGAGATTGTTTATCAGAAAGTGCAATTTTTCTGACATACTTTACTTTTGATATACCTTGCTTTTAAAAATCTGATCTAATCTTTTTTATCACTGAAGTCATGCATTCTTAAAAACATTTAACAGGGTAATTTTTGATGCTGAGGTTGTTGTTTTTTTCTCAGCATGTTACTTTACTTTAAAATTTACTTTAAAGTAAATTCTTTAAACTTTATAGAATTTCCAGCAAACTTCATTATTTTTTTCTATGTTTTGCTTTTAGCAAAATCTCAAAGCCTAATTACAACATAGCAATTCAAAATGTTCCCAACTATTTTTATTTTTAAGCAGAACAGAACTTATGTTTATTTTAATGTTGTCTTCTGTTTTTCTTCCATTAGCTTTTGGAATTTGACAAAGAGCTGTCAGTCTTTAAAGACAAATTATATGAACTGGACATTTCATTTCCTCCCAGGTAAGAAAGAGAGACAGAGAGATTGATTTTTTCTTAACATCCTGATCCTAAATAGCCTTGAAATATAGTAAACTATTTTTTTGGTCGTTATAGGATTTTTGTTACTGGGTCTATGAAAGGATGTGATTCCATCTCAAGATTTCAACTTTTTTTAATCAAAACCAAAATGTACTTTTATATATCTATATTTGGATATGTCATTTCTTATGCAAATATAACTAGGAGTAAGTTCTATGGGACATTTTGCTGAATATAAATTACAGATGACCACATAACATTCTTATGGTTTTCTTTTCTAGTTTGTTTATTGTATACTTTGGTTGTTCGCTTTTGTCTGCTATTATATTCTTAGAATAGTATGAGAATAGGATTGTTTGCTTACTTGTTTGCTTCTGTGCCTTCGAGTCAGTGTTGATTCCTGACAGCTGCCGGGATTAGTCCTTCCAATGTTGTAGAGCACATAAAAATACTGAACATCCATTTCTTGTTATCGAGAAAAAAAAGAAATAATTTCCAAATCACAGGGAACAAGGTTCTTTTCTGTTCTGAGTCAATCGTACTCTGCCCTGAGTATAATCTGTCTAATTCAAGGCACCATACTTTAAGATGAATTCATGCAAACTATTCAATAGAAAGGCCTGGAAAAAAGTCCAAATTACAGTAATGAAATTTGGAATTAGGAAGAAGACAGTGGAAAGAAATGAAAGCATTCTTGAAGTTTCTGGAAAGGATCTCACATAGAAATTGGTCTCTCTTGTTTCAAAATCAAGACATGAAATAATGCTCTTGAATTAATGGAGAACAAATTCCAGTCTAACATTGAGTGAAACTTCTTAACAGCGAAACCAATTATCAAATTAAACTTCTAGGCTCAATTGTAAGTGTTCATGAAGGAGTGGAACAGCCGCTTGATTGAAATGCTTCGATTTGCATTGAGTAAGGAACTAAACTGATACATATGGCTGTTTTCATCTCTAGGAACATATAGGAAAGAATAAAAAGAACCTGTTTTGTATCCAAGGTTGAACAGTACATTCTGAAAACTCATTGTGAATATACAAACAGTTTTTATAGTAATAATATTTCACTTGTAGAGTGATCTGTCCCATCAAGGTCATCAAGTTCTAACATTAAGCTTTTATTTAGCTTTATATTTCAAGTAGTTTATTTTATCTCCCTTTTTCCCTGTCTTTTTCAGTTGTTATTTTTATTGTTTGAAATGTTAATATTGATCGTCTTGAAAATGTAAATTGCTGGGTACTATATGTATAACATTGATCAATAAATAAATTATAGTATAAATATATCCAAAAGTTAAAAGATAATTTCATAGACAAGTTGTAACACTAAGTGTGAATAGCTTAAAATTCATCAGATTAATATCTTAAACATTTTCTATAATACATAATTTGTATTATCAACTTATTAGTTTCCTCTCCTTCCAAATTATACTAATAGTTTTTTCAGGGGAGAGAGAGATTTATAAACTATTTTTAAAAATGATATATGAAAAGGAACAAGGGATAAAAGCATGAAATACAAGTCAATAGACAAGGGATATAAAAATAATATGCAGATTATAATTTTCCAACGTAACATGATTAATTATGAGTAATTGAATATATTGTATTGTTTTAAAAGACTAAAGTTTCTATTAAACTCAAGTTAAGCATGAATAACAAAACTCATGATCAGCACAGTGTAAGTCACCAAGTATAAAATATGAAAAATTCAATCCATATTACCGAAAGTGTATTCTGATTTAGATATCAAATAAAATTGATGTATAGAATTTATACGTCAACCTCAGTTTTTGAATGTGGTGAAAATCCAATTTTCAGTTTAAATTGAAGTCTGTTGGATTTACTTTTACAATACAAAGTTATTGCAGACATCAAAAAATATTCCCACAATTCAGTTAGTTGCTTTTCCATTGAGAAAATCAAATGGCCTCAAATTAATAAAATAGTTCTCAAGACTGCTTGAATTCCTTATAACAACTATTCTTTCAGAAATCAATTTATGAAAGCAATGCAAGAATGAATTGGATTTTTCAGACATTTCCATTTATGTCTTAAAATATTCTTTATGCAAAAGTTGTGCATGTGTGAGAGAGATTCTAAAGTGAAACCAGAGGATAATAAAGTAAGTGCTCACAATAATATAGTTATTAACATTCATAAGGAGTGATATTGGATAGTTTATGGTTGCATCTGCTCTGTGCCCGACACATAGTTGCTAATAATCCCCAGTGTCCATTCTTATATTCACCTGAAAAGATCACCATTGCCTTGTAAAAACTAGTGGTAACAAGAATTTTCCCATCTGATATCTGTGCTTTCTCTGGGAATTTTAATTAAAGGCAAAGTCACATCAGCATCAATTTAGTACTAATCTATATTTGCTATTAATAGGGATCTTCGTTGTAGTATCTGAATTTCATGGAGTGCACAAAGCTTCATTTTTCACATATCCCCACTGCCACCAATCTCAGAGTTTGGACCATTTGGTAGCAGCAGCAGTGGTGGAACAGATAGCGGAGGCCATGACACTCATTTTCACACTAGGACTGAAAATAGAACACTCTCAGCCTCCATTACATCCTTGCTCACTGCTGTTGCTAAACCACCTGAACTCTGAACAGCCCGGAGCTCAGGGCAGTGGTGGGAGGGGGTGTGAAAATGGGAAGCCCCCGGCTGCCACCACCACTCTGCACTCTGCTCGCTCACTTGCCCGGCTTTCCCTCCAACTGCCTGTGGCGAGTTGTCCTTGCAGTGAATTGGTTGTGCTGAGTTTGCCCCATGACGAATTGGTTGTATTGGTGGTGGTGAGTTGGCAGAGATGAGCTGGCGGTGGCAAGTTGGCAGCGGTGAGCTGGCTGCACAAAGTTGTCCCAGAACAGAGAATCAATATACTCAATATAATATAATATAATATAATATATAGTATACTGATTATACTATATAATCAGCCTCCATTGTTTAAACATAATCTGCATATCTTTTTCAAGGTCATCTTTTCTCTCTACATTCCCTGAGTAATGGGAAGATTAGGCAGTCTTTGAAATCTAATTTAAATAGATATCTAAACAAATAAATGAATTTTTAATAGTAGAAACAAAGAATTACAGGGTGATATGACAGGAAAAGAGCATTGCCTTTCTCTGTCTTGACTGTTACTTGATACATTTAGTACTAGTCTTTTGGCAATAAATAAAAACTATTCTTATATTATCTTGAACTAGTCATTTTATCTTTATAAATATTAGCTGAATACATACACCATAGTATGTTATAATATATACTGTACAATATATGTGGCATGTAACATAGACTCACACTATTATCTGGATTATGAATTACAGAGCCTGGTTCATAAGAAATTAATGGGTGGATGACCTTTCTACTGGTATGATGTTATGCAGAATGATTTGGGTTCTTGTAAATCCAAATGGTATCCAAACACCAGACACAGAATACTTTTTTAAAATAAGGATATAGGAAATTTGCCTTTAAAATGATTTAGCTATGCTTAGTTAAGAAGACTCAGTTATATTTTAATGCATTGAGACAATAATCAATTATATGTTAATATGTTATAATCACTTTTTATTTTGCAAAGTAAGAGGGTAAAAAAATGGTTAAATATGGATTTCCATAGAAAATGGGTTTGTCTTGCATGTTACACAAAGACATTTTCTGTATGCAAAAATTAGTTTATGATAAATCAAAAGTCCCAAATTGTAAACAAACACTAACACATTGTCTATATTAAAAAATAATACTAACCCAAGGTTTTAAAATTATGATATGTTGAATGTTAAAATGACCTGTTTTTTACAAATTGTATTGGTTATGTTGTACATCATGCTAAACCAAAAATAATCTACATAACACACACACATACACAGTTTAGAATGCAAAATAGTTTCCCAAGATCTTGCTTTCAGTAACTGCAAGATTGCTGTTCTAGCAGGATTTATGATTTCCTAACTCACTTATGTATGCGAGAAAGTGAGAGAAGTTTGGGTGACTGGGAGAGACTATCTCCACTAAAATCTCATCCTTTCTGTGAAATTAGAATTTTTTGGTTACTTTCTCAAAACTTCAAATGTTCTTAAGCTCAGGTGCATTATAAGCTGGCCAACATAGCAATGCATCACAATTTAAAGTTAATACATGAGTGATATGAAGTATATATGATATATATCCTATCACTGGTATATATTGTAGAAGGTTGACAAAAATGGGACTGTGAATGAAATAATTCCAGATTTCTATTGTGATTCATTCAAACAAACAAACCTGTATTGTTTGTTTGTTTGTTTCCTTCTGGCTTGTTTGAGAATGGCAGTTTAGCTTTTAGGCAGTCTCTTTCTCAAGATGGAGGAAGAAAGAAAGGAAAGTATACTTGAAATAGTTGGAAGTTTTTAATATCATATTCAAAATAATTGAAAATTGTTTCATCTAACATATCTCTCATAAGCATGATGCAGCCAAGTACTTTTTAAGGTCCATGGAATTTAAAATGAAAGATAAATCCTTCAAAATATTCAAATATGCCTGGATTGCTATGTATGTCTTTGCCTGCATTTAAATCAGCATTTCTCAACTCAACAACTTTAAGATCTGTGGATTTACAGCATGTGTTGAAGTCAAAGATCTTAACATTGTTGAGGGTTAAGAAATATTGATTTAAAATGTTAAAATTTCTGAATCATATATTGCTAACTATGTATTAAATACCTTTAATTACATAGATTATTTCCCAAAAGTAGCTCAGTGAACAAAATGAACAGAGCAAAGTGGAACAGAAGCCCCAGAAATGGATCACTCTTGGGGTTTAGAATGCCTGCCTTCATAAAGTGGTTATATTACCCGAAAATTAATCCTTTGACAAATATAAGGATGCATTTTAAAATTCTGTTGTTTAAATGCTTTGGGTTTGTGGTCATTCTCTACCCAGAAGTTTGTATTATTGTTTTTGAAAAGAATTGTTGCATTGTTCAGTTATTGTCCAAAATTACCTTTGTTAATCATAGCAAATATGATAGTGGTACAAGCCAAAAAACAACTTTCTTATCATATTCAGAAATTACTTTTTTTTTCCTATGATGATTATGAAGTATAAAAAAGGATTTTAATGTGTCACTTACAAAGTAATTTCTGTTATCAAGGAACCCTCTTTTCATATTAATGATGATAATCTTCTATTTCACTTAATAAAGTAATTTGGAAACTACATGTAATTTGTAGCTGTCTTGTCCACAGTTCTTAAGGCAATATAAGGCAATCAAGTAATTAACATACGTAGTGAGCCTTAAACTAATGGTCATTAGCATCCAATTTTGTGTCCAGAAAAAAAATCAATTTTCCAACATACTATTCCAAATGGCATATACTTGTTTATTTCTCTTTTTGATTGTAAAACATAACAGTAATGGATATGCAGTGATTTATTTTTAGATGTAACAACTATTGGATTATCTAGGACATTGGTTCATATATGAATAACAATTCGCAACCAATTACTTGTACATCTGTCTAGTCTGAACTTCAGATTCATCCAAAAATTGAAGCAGAAATTAGCAGCATTTTCATAAATATCACTAAATGCATTTGATTCTAATGCATATTTTTAGAAATGGTTTTAAATATTAGCCAATGTATTTACAGTTTAAAATAATGTATTTTAAAGTCCCACAGTTCAATTGTTCCAATCAGATTTAGAAATAACCTCATAAATGAACAAAAACACTTGGACCATTTTTTTCATTTAGGTAGTTTTAGATAATTTTGTCATTTTCTGTCTCAGCTTTGTCCTGTTTTGTCATTAACAACCCTTCCCAAAATGCAAAGACTGAGAGAGAAAGAGAGAAACCCTCTTAGCTCCACTCTACTCAAATGATGTCATGATTCACTAATCATGGCCCCAAGACTCCCAGAGATGGCACTAGTGCAACAGAGGGCCTTAAAATGAAAAAAGGTGTCTGCGATGACTTAGACAAGTGGTCTTCTTATTTGTAGGAACCTCTCTGGCTTCATCGCACAAGTGAGATACAATGGTCTAATGCAGTAGTACTCAACCTGTGGGTCGCAACCCCTTTGAGGGTCGGACGACTCTTTCACAGGAATCGCCTAAGACCATCGGAAACCACATATTTTCAATGGTTATAGGAATAATTTTATGGTTGGGGGGCACCACAACACGAGGAACTGTATTAAAGGGTCGCAGCATTAGGAAGGTTGAGAACCACTGGTCTAATGGTTGCCCTTATATTGATCCAGAATAAAGCAGTAATGTACATCATTATAGGTAGTCCTTGACTTAAAATCACAATTGAACCTAAAATTTCTGTTGCTAAGCAAGGCAGTTGTTAAATGAGTTTTTCCCCATTATATGACCTTTCTTGCCACAGTTGTTAAGTGAATCTGGCTTCCCCATTGACTTTGCCTGTCAGAAGCTGGCAAAAGGTGATCACATGACCCTGGGCACTGCAACCATCATGAATATGAGTCAGGTTCCAAAAGTCTGGAGTTTGATCACATGACCATGGGGATGCTGCCATCATTGTAAGTGTGAAAAATGGTCATAAATCACTTTTTTCAGTGCCGTTGTAACTTCAAACGATTACTAAATGAACTGTTGTTAAATCAAGGAGTACCTGCAGTTGAAAAGTAACTTAGCTCATTTCATATGGCCAAATAGTGAACATTTCCAAAAGTTCAGTGCTAAAACAGCTTATCTATGTGGTTGTTCACAGAAGAACAAGTGATTTAAAGTACATCATTGACATCATCATGCATATGACATGAATTATACAAATGACATGATACTCCTAATTTGTGCAATGATGTTGTAATTTCTATAAGTGGTGGGTTCCTCCCGGTTCGGCCGAGCCGGTAGTGGGGACGATATGATGTCACCAAACCGGTTCTCTTTGTTCAGGAGCTGGGCCCTCCCGCCCCCCCCCCCCGCGTTATTCTTACCTTTTATTTGGCCCCGCCCCAATCTATTTGCTGCCTCCCAAGTCCTAGCTGATCGGCTAGAAGGAAAAAAACTGTTTAATCTCTTGCCGCAGGGCTTCAAAGGGCCGCCCTACAGCTGATCAGTGTTAAAAGGCAGTGTGGTGGTAGACCAGTGTGCTCGAAAAACAAATGGGTAGCCCAGTGCCTCCAAAAACAAATGAGTATACCGGTGCCTCCAAAAACAAATGGGTAGACTGGTGCTTCCAAAAACAAATGGGTAGACCGGAACACTCCAAGAACAAATGGGTACACCGGTACAGCTCTGCAAGCAGTTAAAAGCCTGGTAGACCAGTACCTCTGCTAAATCCTAAAGAATTGTCACATGACCATCAAACCACGCCCACAAAATAAGCCACGCCCACAGAACCAGTAGTAAAAAATTTTAGAACCCACCCCTGATTTCTATACACCTATTGTGAACATGCAGCAATTTATGACAGCTGGCTAAACAATGAAGCTTCAGCTAAATGTAATATAGTTTTGCCTGACCAGTGAAATTGGTTAACAGCTTCAGAGTAGAGATAGGATATCAAATTTATCTCAAATTTTGTCCTCATTTTTCCAAAGGAATTAAATCATTATTTATTATTTACTAAGAGCTTTCTGTTTTTATACCAGTATGCATAAAAGAAGAAGCAAATGATGCGATTGTTCAACTTTTTCCCATATGTGAGCTGAGAACTTCTCTCTCCTGCTGAAAGTTGGCACTCAACAACGTGCTTGCTGGGCATATCTTGATTTCATTGCATTTGCATTTTTGCCAGCCAGACAATTGGCACAGTCTACCTGTGGCTTGTTGGAGTCGGAACCAACTTGCCTGACACCTGAGAAGTTCTGTTTTTCGGGAATCTCATCTGCAGCAAAATTAAAGTCTTTATTTTGTTTCTAATGTACTCTTATTTTGTACTATGCTACTTACAACACACTGTCATTCTTTTGAACAGTGTAGGTTCTATCAGCTGCCTGACACCTTGACATTCAGCAAACAGGAAGCTCAGGGTGAGCTAGAAATAGGTATTTGGTAGACTATAATCACTAGGAAAGGCAGTAGGTGTGAAAAACAAAATAAGGACATTGTGGTTAGCCACGATACAGGTGGGCAATTGTTAACTTTATCACCTCTCTCCATTAATTATAATTATTCTTGTAGCTGTTGTATGGAGGAGATAGGAGCTGACTTACCAGGGGTTCACACCCACCTACAAGGTTTGCTTTAAGATAAGTATGCATGCACAGTAATCTCATGTATTAATCATTCTCTTAAAGTGACCTGTTCTTGTTTGTCATTGCATTAGGCTGTCATGTAATTTACTGCTTGGACATATGTTCATGTCTTAGATATCTTCTCTCCTCTGTAATTTTGTTTCCTCTCAGCAGACCCTCTCTGAGCTAACAGTTTCTTTGCCCTGACACTTAGAAGAAAGAATAATAGGTCAAATCTCATCTATGCTAGGGATTTTCTTTCCACATTTGATTTCTTTGATTTATTCTAACCTGTGCATATTTTTGAATTGTTAGAATTTTTCTCACAATCTTACTTCTATAACATATTTTCATTTTATTCAACAAAACACAGGAAATCTGAAGAGGAATCCAAAAAAGTCAAGATGGCTGCTGTGACTAAGCAGTTATAGCCCTGCCGTGATCACATGGTTGCAGCTGCCATCTTGACTTTTTCTGATTTCTCTTCCAGATGTCTGTAATTTCAGAATATCACAGTTCTTTTTGCTGTGCATCATGTTGAGGAGCATCAAGCAAAGTTACTCTGAAATACAGCAATTTGTTCTTTCTTTCTTAGAAGGCACTCATTAAGTTACTTTAGTTTTCCACTGTTTCCATTACAGCCCTTGATAGTTAAGAAGTACCAATTAGTTAAGTTTAATTCTAAACACTATAAATCTCATTCCCAGGTGAGGATCTGAGATCATCCTTGGTCAGGATCTGAGTTATCGAGATTTATCCTGTATCTTGAACTACAGATAGTCCTCAACTTACAATCAGAATTGAGCCCAAACTTTTCATTGCTAAAGACAGTTGCTAAGTAAGTTTTACAATCTTTCTTGCCAATCATAGCAGTTATTAAGTTAGTAAAACGGTTGTTAAATGAATCTGATTTCCCCATTGACTTTGCTTGTCAGAAAGTCGCAAAAGGTGATAACAAGATTCAAAGATACTGCAATCATCATAAATACATTCAAATTTCCATGCATCTGAATTTTAATCATGTGACTGTGATGGTCATAAGTCACTTTTTTCAGTGTCATCATAACTTTGAATAATGGCTAAACAAATGATTGTAAATCAAGGACTACCTGTAATAAGCTCTTCCCATGAGAAAGTAGAGATGGAAAAAATGAGTATACAAATTGTCCAAAGTTTGTTTAACATGTAGATTGGCTGTGTTGATTTTTATAACAATATTAGATTAGAAAAATGTTTACTTCTTCTATAAGAGGTAGTATTGTGGGGATTTCCGGCTGACATCGTGGTGAGATCAGACTCGCACGGATCTCTGTGCTCACACGCTGAGTTCTCCCTATTGGAGGGCTCCAAAAGAAGCTAAAGCCACCCTGTAGGGTGGTGAAGAAAAGACGGGTGCCCTGCAGGTTGCGAGAGCTACAACTCTCCTGCTTGACCTAGGGCTTCTTCCCTCTCATCCATGACAAGGAGAAGAGGCAGCCATCATGGCTGCCATGAAGCTGGGACATCTGTGGCAACAAAGAAAGTGCAGGAATGGGGTAGATGGAAAGTGACTGGAGCTGGGTGAGAAGATTCCTTTTTTATTTAGATCCCAACTTTAAAAGGAAAAAAAAGAGAAAATCCAGGAAAAAAGACTGTTAGAACTGTTTGTTAAAGTGGCAAACAATTATACAGAGAAAAAATTTAAACCTGAAAGAAAGGAACTAAGGGGAGAAGAGCTAAAGACTTTTTAAAATCATAGAAAATTGGACTTTCAAACTGGGTCGGCATTGCTTTGGAAATGCATCTTAAAATGCTGGAACTATCTACTTGAATAATTGACTTTGCTTCCACAAATTGAATTAAAATTGGATTAAAATTTGAAACAACACTGAAACCTAAACTGAGGGTGCCTACTACTGTTGAATGGAAAATATACCATACCCCTACAAGCCTGGGAAAGTTTCTGATAAGAGAAATAAACAATACTCATCTGGAGGACTGTGGTGATACCTACTGTTCTATAATTATCTACTTTATGATTACTGGACACTCAACTGTAGAAATAAATCAGACTCTTAAGCAAAGTTAAGTGACTTCTGGTTTTTTGAAAGTTTCCTGAACTATCTAAATGGAACTGATTGAATAATCTTAGAATATAACGAATTACGAGCTTTGTACTTTCTGAGGAGCAACATTAGGCTTGAATATATTGTTTTGGACAATTGAGTAAGACCGGGACTTACTGACAAGATGCTCCATCAGGGGGCAATAAGTGAGATTTCAAAAGAAATGGTGTTGATGTTCCAAAGCATTAAGGACACTATGACAAAGAATTACAGGGAGATAAAGAACCTATTATGGGAAATGGGAACCTATTATGGCATAAATGGGAAAATAGAAAACACTCTGCAACTGATAATGAATGAAGACCAATATTCCAGGAAAGAGAGGAAACAATAGAAAACATGGGGGAAAAGACAGAACAGACAAATCAGCAAATAAAGCAAGAAGATGAGAAGGAGAAGATAATAAAGATAATAATGACTGATGAAATAAACCCAGGGGAAATTTTAAGAGATTTAAAAATAGAATCAGATAAGCAGGAAGATACTTTTGAAAGGGAGAGAGTGGCCTGGGTAGATTCTTTGGAGGCCTGGTAGCATAAGAGGATAGAGATGGGAGAAATGTTTAAACTGAACAGTGAAGATACAGATGTAGATAAAGACAAGGATCCAGAGAGGAGTATTGGAGGCAAGCTAAAAAACAAATAATTGAAATATTAATATGGGCAAGAGATGATGGATAGAAAGGATTTTTCCCTCTCTTTTTTTTAATATAATGATGACCTGATTAAAAACTAAAATAGAGGTAGAAATGAGAATATATACTCTCATATAAAGTAATAGCTAGATGGAAAGATTAGAGGTTGAAAGATGGTATTATTAAGTATGTTTAAATAATATGGTTTGGCACTAGAATGGTGCATTGAAACATTGAATAATTAAATAATAAAGGATTATATCTTAATATAAACAGTGTATTAACACTAGGATTAGTAATGGTGACCTGACTAGAAGCCAGAATAGAGGCAGAAATAAGAAATAGGGGGAATATTAACACATATATTTTTCATACAATAGAATAAAAGCAATAACTAGAGAGAAAGATTAGAGGTTGAAAGCGGGCAGTACTATGTAAACTCAAATAATATTGTGAATGGCATTAAAATGGAACATTGAAATATTGAATGACTACTTTAAAACAAATATGTATATTAACACTAGGATTTCATAACTTTGATTAATGTAACAAATACATTACATTTTGTCCCAAAATGAACGATACCCAGATGCCGCACTGTTCATGTATTGATGTTGATGTATATTCTAAAAATAAAAATCCAAAAACTATTTTTTTAAAAAAGAGGCAGTAATGTACTGGTGTATCTAATGATGTCTAAAATTACTTGTTTTATGATATATATCCAAAAATAAGCCAGGAATTTTAGTACTAAAATACACCCAAAAACTTGGAGTTGGCTTGTCCATGGATAGGCTTGCCCATGAGTATATATGGTAATTGAATTGTAAGTCTTGGAATACATTACTGGAACTATACTATTTATACAGATCATATTGGCTAGCATTTGGATGCTGTTGAATACAGAATTTATTTTCTAAATATAATATAGACAGCATTTCCTGCCCTTTCTATAATAGCCATTGCAACTAAATTGACCCAGGAAAATATATGATATGTCGATGTATTGCATTAACACTCCCAAAATTCCATGCGTTAGTGGTAGATATATTTTTCAATCTGTTCAAGGATATTTTACTTGGGAACAAATAACTTGTTACTTGATAATGAAAATAAAACCAGTTTGACCTGTTAGCCAAATAGAAACATCATTTCATCCATGATGATAAAGCAACTAACTCTGTAAGGGACAGCTGGATTGGGGTTATTGCAACATAGTAGAAGTCATCTAACTTGTAATGGTAGAAAAATATTTACTGTATCACCTATGCCACTTCAGTCAAATTGAAGTTACAGATCAATTCAGCTCTACTCAAAAGAATCACTTTCAATGTCTGTGAGAGAGTTTATTAAAATACAGTATACGGTCGAAAACCAAACAGGAAGGATTCACAGTGCATATCTTTTCTCTGTTTTTGCATTAAGTACTATATTAAGCTTTGACTCTGTTTATCCTCATTTCCCTTTGCTACTGAATTGTGTGGTTTATATATTACACACACACCTCTTTTTTATGACCTTTGACTTTGTTAGTTTAGTCACCATGGTGTTCTAGTATTATGCAAGCAGCAGCTGTTTAAGACGTACCTTAACTTCCATGTTTGCAAGCCATGTTTACCCTCCTGATTTTGACTAAATGAGATACACATCTCGGCCAGTTGGCTAACAGAGCATTAGAAAGGGCTATTATAGTTTTCTAAATGCAAACTAACCAATTTAATTCTAGTAGCTTGGTATCCTGTAGGAGGTGAACCTCAACTATCAGGTGCATTGAATAGACAAATATGTGGATTGTGTGACTATGCTCTTTTTCCTATGGAGGATATTTTTATATTCCAGCTGTTTGGAACTGCTTGTCCCAGACATCTGGATGGAGTCTTCTGGGTGTTCAGAAAGGTCTATCTGTAAAACTATTTATCTATAATCATCATTTTGACTCAGGATACCAGGGTGGGTTGATGATGGGTTTATAAATATTTATCAAATGTATACATTTGGCTTATGGATATTTTTATTTTGATGATGTAAAGCACCAGGAATTTTATGAAGTATACCTCTGTGTGTATCTTAGAACATATCTATTTATTCCATGGATAATATTTAATAGATCTCTATAACAATTACTTTTCTATGCTTTTTCTTACATGGGTTTTTAATATTTCCTTCTTGAGATGTTCAGCATATGTATTCTCAAGTATGCAGGCTACCCTAACACCTATCAAAAATTAGGGATAGATGACTTTGTGCTCTGACCTAAATGTGGCTATCAAGGATCCTAGATGCATTATAAATCTTTTTTTTTTAAAGGCTGCTTTTCAGTATTTGTAAACAATGGTGGAATAGTTCAAATAGTGATTAATCTACTCCCTGTCTGGAGAATTTTCCCTAATGAGAAGTGATTGTTGCCTCATAAAAATCAACTTGGAAATTTGGGTATTATAGCTGTGAATTGGCAGAGGTATACCTAAAATAAAAACATAGGAGAAGAGAGGCATTTGAAATATTTTAAATTCATAACTTAATTTTTAAAAAATATATATTTTTCTACTTTTGTTTAAGTGTCCTGCAGGTTCATGCAGATAAATCCTATTATTGATGTACTGTAGGAAAAAGCAAAAGAGCACCTGAGAGATTGTAAATTATTTAGGTCTTGCAGTATAGCCTTATCTGTATCCATAGGAAGAAAGAATGATATTGGACAACCTTGCAGAGTAGTCCAGTGTCATTTTTTTCAGAGAAATCTAGTAATGAGAGGTCAAAGCTGATTTGATAACAGGAAAAAGCTAAAGATACCCTTGAGAAAAGTTCAACCCCTGATTGAATGCAAGACACAACCGGGCAACTTTTTTTGACAATGTTGAGGGGTAATGGCCATCTTTAACAATGTGATTTATTAAAGGTTGAAGAGATTTCTGGTGAATGTTAAGTTCTAAATTAAGAAAGACGGAACATCTTCATTTTCCCTTCCTTCCAGATAGACCTTTTTTTTTATCTCTGAGCAGGTTTTCTCATGTGCTTTGAAGAATCCTATTGGGTTTGTATTTGAGAGAGTTGGGAAACACAATGTAGTGAGATGCTGCAAGCCAAACCAAAAGAAATTATATAACTGAAGGAAGCCTGGGAAAGAAAATTTGTTTGCTTGCTCAATTGATACCCTGCCTTTCCCTCTAAAGTGGCATTGAGAAATCTTTATGCTTCCCTCATCATTATTCCTTGAATTTGTTCCAGTGAGACCTGCCCTGTATGGAACATAGAACTAGCAATAGCACTTAGACTTATTTACCGCTCCATAGTGTTTTAGAGCACTCTCTGGGTGGTTTACAGTGTCATTACCCCCAACAATCTGGCTCCTTACTTTATTGACCTCGGAAGGATAGAAGGCTGAATCGACCTTGAGCCCCATCAGGTTCGAACTCTAGATTGTGGACAGAGTTTGCTTGTAATACTGTGCCACCAGGGCACCTAGAACAATTATTTTAAGGGATTTGGTAAGTACAACAAATGATATCTTCTTCCCATTATGAATTTATAAACAAATCCATAAAACCTCATAGCAAAAGTCCATTAAAATTACCATAAATAACAGTATATTTATTTTAACCTTGATCAAATAAACCAACATTATATTATTTCCTTCTCACAATCTTGATCTTTAATCCTTTCAGATAGTGTCCTATTTCTTTCTTCTTCTTTTTTTCTTTGTCCCTTCTAACAAAATTCTTCAAAACTTTTAATAGGTCTCTTTTGTAAATCCAATATAGGAAAGTTATTCAGGTCACTCTTTGTTATTTGTCTATGCCTTTTAATTATTAAGACAGCAGCCTGTTCCATTTATATATTCAGTGTAGCATCTTCTTCCATATCATTCTTGTAGCATGTCATTTTTAAATCCACTTTAGATCTGTATCAGTCTTGTCCAGTAAACTTGTTCCTCTTCCATAGATCTATTATAGACAGATTAAACAATGTTATAACTAATTTGGCATCCATGCCCACAAATATACCTCAATATATGTTAAATGTTGAAGCATTTTGCTTCATTCTGTATTACTAAGTCACATTTAAGTGTTCTTCTCCTTTAATTGTAATCTTAATTCCTTCTGTGTTCCTTCACTTCACAGATGTCCAACCTTCAAAGTTCCAGCTTATTATGTTTTTCAAAGAGTTCAAAACAATAACATTTTCCCACAGGAAGGATTCTAATAATTAATTTCAAAATCTAATTTCAAATCCATCTGGCCCTTTAAGACCATTTGCAATTTTCCAAAAGCAATGTCCAAAGTATATACCGGTATTATTGTTAAGTTCTTAAACTTGTATTTAAAATATCTTTTGCTAAGGAGTGAAGGAAACTCATTCTTTGCTACAGTTGTCCCAAAGATTCCTAATACTCCTATTAAACAACTCCTATTCCAGGTTGTAAACAAGGCCTTGGTTGGGCTTTCCATCAGATCCTTAGGAAATACCCTAAGTTCTCTTTAGAAACCCGACAGGATCCATCAGTCACTTGGGACTGACCAACTGAACAGGATCCAACTTCCCATAGCACCAGCAAGCAAGAGAACAACCAGACAGTAATCTGTCTTCAGCAATGGTAATATCCTCCAACATCAGATCACATCACAGCTGCCCTCAGATAAACCACAGATCTAAAATTCAGTCCCCAGCAGGCACAGGCACTCTGTTATTTGGGACAGATCCATAGTTGCCACAAAAATCATAAATCCTGTTCAACTGATGACATTCATTCTGTTTGTTATATCTATTATCACTAATTCTGCATATGGCCATTGTTACTAGAAGACCTTAGGATGCATTAAGAATACCATTTTACAAACCATATGAACATTAAAAGAAACTTCAGAATACCAGTTTTCAGACTTTATATTAAATTCTTTACAGTTCTTGGCAGGCCTATGAACTATACTTGGAGCATAATACTAGCAAGCTCAGAAAGTTAGTGCTATGAAAAGGATGAGCAATATCAAATATGATGGATTTGAATAATTTCTCATAAAAGAATAGTCTTGTTATGTCAGGTTCATGCACAACTTAAAAGCAGAACTATATTAATAGGCTCTCTGCAAAAGTCAAGCCTTAAATTGCAGACAAAGAGCTTCTGCTTGCAAGAATATTACATCATCAAAGCCTCCCACGAACATTCAGAAAATAAGCTGTACTTCTGTATGGCAGTGAAGCAGCAAATTGAATTCTCATAATATGTTTTGAAAATGAGTCTTGTTAGGTTTGATGAGGTGGAAAAGGTATTGAGTTCACTGGTTTGTTCCAATACGTTCAGTACACTTTAGTTGGCTGTTTGCCACAACTAATCTTTTTAATGGCAGTGTAGCTTGTAAACCCATTTGGTAGAGAGCTATGCATCTCAGTTTTAGAATATCACACCAAGTAGGGTGGTAAATAAGTTTCTCTTCAAGCATGAAGGCATTTGCTGTTTCAATCTCACAAATCTTATTTTAAAACGTTCACCTTGAAAGCCTTGATTTCTCTTTGAGTCTAGCAACAACTAGAATACTTTTCCATATGTATTTAATCCTTATACTTTTATTGTTCTATTTTTCAAAATGTGCCTCTCCCGATTATCCTTAGTTTTCATATAAATTTGCTGTGTAAACACTTGCTAATATAAATAAGTAGCATTCCTTAATGTAAACCCGGATTTAATTTTTATTTATTTGAAATATTTAATTATTTTATTGAAAAATTTAAATCCTTCTAAAGAGTTACAAATGATAATTAAAATTGTGACACTTTAAATAAAGCAATTCCATTATAAAACCTAATAACAGTAGATTTTAAAATATAATAGACGGCATATAATTCAACTTGAAACCATTCACAAATACATCTTTTCTTCCTGTGGTTAATTGAAGATAGTCTAAACTTGAATTACCCTAAGAGTTGTTGGTCCTCTGGATAAAACCCACTGCATTCTTACCTGATAAGCAATGCCATGCATTTTTTCCTATTGCTTCTCATTCAGCTTGTTGAAAGAGATCTTACTGCAAAGTAGAAGAAAGTAGAAGAAACATTCAGTTAGATTCTCAGGGGCAGAATGTGATGTTGTTGCACAATTTTATTGACAAGATGATCAACAGATGTTTGTAAGTGTCTTGTCTTCCTCTGTACATCCATCTTTCCAGTAGTCTACAGTATCCCTGCCTTCCTACACTTCAGTTAAATGCCAGGGGAAGTCATTATGAAGGACTACCTCGCAATACCCTTTTCAAATTAGGTGGCATCAACACCATGGAGGTTTCGACATTATGGAAAGAGGAACAAGAGAAAACAACACGAATGATAACACCCACTGCCATTTCCAACAAGGAAGTTCAGAACAATCACCAAAAGTAATTTAAAGGTGATTTGTCAAGAATCCTAAAAAATGGAGAAATTGACAGAGAAGAAGCCTTATCTGGTTCCATTCATGTAAATTCCACTTTTTAGTTCCTTATCCCAATAACAATCCCACTTTATCATAGAGTTTCATTTAGAGAAATACCAGGAGCATAGCAGCAAAATACACCCTCTCTTTGCTAATGCCCTACTGAAAAGTTTCTCAAACAGCAAAGGAGGCATCTGGTTGCTTAATAAGCTTTTTATATAATATCTACTTTGACCTTGGGCAAAATATATAGTTATTGCCTAAGGCCAAAACTCTTGCCATCCAGTGTCATCAAGAAAAAAGTGTTTTATGATTACATTAACTATGGTATTATTATAAGAATTATGTAGATAATTGTCCATATTAAACTAGAACTCTGTATTTCTAATGGTTAGAGAGCTTATATGAATTGGCAATATGGTACCTACCAGAATCTTAATATTTAATAAAAATAGATTTTGGCATGCTATAGCTCTGAGACTGCTTTGACTCTTTTTTAAATAGCCAAAGGTCTGCTTTACCCCGGCCCAGTGGCCAGGCTGAGCATGCCCTTTCAGCAGCAGGAGCAATAAGACAATAGATGTCAACTGGGGCACCAGAGCAGTTGGCAGGAGTCCAAAAGGGCAAAGATGGGGGGAGATAGGTGGGTAGGGAGAGTTGAAGGAACCCTGTAGTCAGAAGTGCATGCAGGCTGCAAATACCCTAATTTTGATCATGTGACTGCAGAGGCATTGCAACAGCCATAATCCTGGGGATATTTGTAAGTCCCTTTGTTTAGTGCCATT
This sequence comes from Pituophis catenifer annectens, assembly GCF_029215685.1. Taxonomy (NCBI): domain Eukaryota; kingdom Metazoa; phylum Chordata; class Lepidosauria; order Squamata; family Colubridae; genus Pituophis; species Pituophis catenifer. The sequence continues at coordinate 63,764,433 of NW_027256886.1, forward strand.
GTAATTTCCAATGTCCTGAGCTAATGGTCGTAAATTGAGGACTACCTTTAGGTTTCTCTTTTAATCTTTACTCCTGCAATTCTCTCATCTTGTTTTATACCTCTGTTTAATATTTCAAGAACTAAATGAGCATCCTTGTCTTATCACTTTTTGCACCTCACAGGGTTTTGTTAGTTTTTCATTAATAATTATTTGTGCTCTCTGTCACACGTAAATCTTATCTATTTAATAAAATTATTTCAAAGTTCATATGTTTCAAAACCCAGTTCAAATTGTCAAAAGCATTCTCTGCATCTAAGAAAATCAATGTAGATTGTTTTTTCATTATGCTCCAAATATTTCAAAACTTCCCACAAATTTGTAATATTATCCCTTAACTGTCTTTTAGATAAAAACCCACATTGTTCTTCATAAATAAATCCTTGCAAAATTATTTTCAACCTCTCAGCCAAAACCATCGTAAACAATTTATAATCATTATTCAAGAATTATATTGGCCGATAGTTTCTTAAAGTCAAATCTTGGCCCTCTTTAGATATTAATTGGTGCAAAAGACCCGATCTACATGTGAAGGCTCAATTAAGCTGATTTATTGCTAATGTCAGGTTTCTATGTCGTATCAATTAAAATAAATTGCATTTCCAAACAAATAGTCTTTGAAGAAATCTTTCATTTTATACAAAATTATACAAAAGGATTCCAGTATAAAGCTAAATGTTAAAGTGTTGTAAACTTTCAAGCCTTAATATGTTCTTTGAAGGAATTCATTTTTAAATGCAAAATAAAATTCAAGTAAAACAAAATCACGGTTTGATTAAACTCTACATGACCTGTTATTCTCCAAGAATCGGGAAGATGTCATTTTATATTTCAAATGCTTTTTATTTGATCTTTCTGCAATGCAATTTCCAGCCTTTTTTCCTTTTAAATAAATTTTAGCATTAATATAGCAACTTAAAAGTGTGTCATGTTTTCTATGTCTACTTCAATTTAAGTTGTTCTCGTAAATTAAAAGCAGATAAAGCAAAATGCGAAATTTTATTAAATATGTTGAAAACTATTTCTGTGACATTGTTAAAGCTTTACCTTAAGTTTTCCCCAAAGGATTTTGAAAAATGTGCATTTGATTGTATATCCTGAAAATAAAGATGAGCAAAAATTTAAAAGAAATGTAATAGATCACAGTTGTTTGCTGTGTACGTGAACTCTGAATGATGCTACCTGAGATCATAGTCCTACTTGCAGCCACAAAACATCCTGCTTTGTGTGCATCCCCCCCACACACACATATAATCTTTGTGACCCAACTGCTAAAACTCAGCAGTATTGTTTATTGAAGATGGAAGTACATGAAATGGTAACATTAGAGTTAATGCTTAAAAACTGGCTTAAAACAGGTTTTTTTAAAAAAATAACTACCCAACCATCCCACTCAGTTTCAGGGCAAAAACCAAAATCTCTATTATGCCCATGTGAGTAACTTTACATAATTGCAATGTTTCCTGCACTCCAAAGCCTTTTCAAACAATTTTAAATGCAACCTTCAGTTACCACAAGATTGTCCTCTCCTTACATAAGAAATAAAGGAAAAAATTAGCACTGCTGCAGATAATGAGTGAAGGAACTTGTAGAAGGTCCTCTTTGGCAGGCTTTGATTAGGCAAATGTTCACACTCTTAAAATTACTTTCTGATTGTAAGTAACAGTTTCAAGTCCCTAGTCTCAAATTCACAATAAGAACCTCTCTCCCGTAACATGCATGTGTGCACTTTCCTATAGAGAGGTAAGCAGTGCTGCCAGAAAGAAAGGAAAATGCATGGTATCCAATGGCCCAGACTCAGCAACTACATCCTGTCTGGCATGTCAAGATACCCCTTTCTGTCTTATGTGGGTTATATTGGTATGTTGTATTTCCTTAGCAGCAGATCTTTTGTTCATTTAAATAACCCCAAATAGTGCTGAACATTAAGAGAGTTTAAGGTTGGAGACTGAATAGTAAATATACTGGGAAAGATTTCCATATTCGCTTGGTTTTTATAGTGTTTAATAGAATGGAAGGCTGATAATCTTGCAATTAAAAGGATGTAAATTGCTAACAGATATTCCATTTGTTTTCTCCCTCTTTCCCAGCTATCCATATAGTGAAGATTATAGCCAGGGAATGCAATATATGAACACTAGATGTCCAGCTTGGTGTGACAGAATCCTTATGTCACATTCTGCCAAAGAACTCGTTTTGAAGGTAAAAATTTCCTTGAAACAGTTGTGTGTATATATGTATGTTCTTATACAATTAGTTGTATTCTATCCATGGACCCAAAGCAGTTTATAAACAATGGAAATGGAGAATTTTTAAAAAAACATGTACCAAGGCAGCCAAGCTCCATCATCCACATCAAAAGCATGTCAACATAATACTTTTTAAAGCCTTCCAAAAACATGAACCTCAGACAGGAATATGTTTCATAGAATAGAATAGAATAGAATAGAATAGAATAGAATAGAATAGAATAGAATAGAATAGAATAGAACAGAACAGAACAGAACAGAACAGAACAGAACAGAACAGAACAGAACAGAACAGAACAGAACAGAACAGAACAGAGTTGGAAGGGACCTTGGAGGTCTTCTAGTCCAACCCCCTGCCCAGGCAGGAAACCCTTCACCACTTCAGACAAATGGTTATCCAACATCATGGACATCATAGCACATAATGATTGCTATGACCAAGAAAAAACAGTTCTGGGCCCCTCTTGAAATTCACCCCCTTCACATCTTTTTTACCAATTGAGTGCTCAAGATAACTAACAAATAGAAAAGTTTGACTCATTCCTTATCACAAAATGTATGACAGTGCAACGGGTTGGCTTCTGAAGACAATTTAGGAGTTCCTACTGATGAGAAAATAATGGCCTGCATGCTGATTAGTGAAAGCTGCTACAGCTATATTTGTGTTGCAGACTGTGCAGTAGCTTTCAGTAAGCTTCTGGGTGCAATTCAAAGTGTTGGTTTTAACCTTTAAGGCACCATATGGCTGGACACCTAGATATCTTCTTGATCGCTTTCCTCAGGAGGATATGCTCATCCCTGGTGTGGAAATTTAGGATACTCAATAGTTGTAAGGCAGTGCTTTTCTGTGGTGGCTCCCACCCTATGGAGCAGCTTTCCTTCAAAGGTTTGGATCCCAACATCCTTGGCATCAGTTACATAAGCCTTAAAAACAGAGCTCTTTCATGAGGCATTAGGAACCTCATAATGCAGTGCAATAGCTTTTACGTTGTGTTTTCTGTTGTTTTGCTGCCAATTTTAATATAATTGTCAACTACATCTTGGATGGAGAGGAGGAGAGATTGCAAGTGAAAAATCTGATTTAAAAAGTTATGGAACATCAAATTGTACTCTAAAGGCCTGACTGTAGAAGGCATTAACTCCCATCCTAGAAGTGAACATAGCACCATTTGATTTCAGAGCACATCTCAAATCCTAAGCATTTGGAAATAATAGCAGAGGATATTAACAACTAGAGAACAAATGAATGATGAGATTGTTTGTTAAGGCCTGAACATCATAAGCACCATATAGTGTAGGACAAGGAGTCTCTAGTACACTGAAGATCAAGAAGTGGCAAGTATGACTTCTTGTCAAAATGAGTAATCAAAACACATATTGCTATTTATTAAGTATGATTCATCCAAGACTTTTATAAGAAATTTACAGTCATCTGAGGTGGGTAGCTATATTTCTTTCCTTTTCCAGCTTCACTAGCTAAAGTCCCTATGATAACAAACACTTCATTTGATTAGGGGATTATTCTTTGTTCAGTAATTTAAACAAAGCCTGGAATTCAAGCTTCTATGTGTACCTAAAAAAAAGAGTTCTTGATTTTAAACACCTACTTCTTTCACAACTCCATTGTTTAGAAATGATCTTGAGTTATTCTGTATATCATTACTTGTATATGAATTATGTTGAACTCTTACGGCAGCATTCTTATGTAAATAATGTATCTATATTTTTCCAGATAGTCCTAACAACTATTCAAGTATTGTATTTTTCGGAGTATAAGACGCACTGGAGTATAAGACGCACTTTAGTTTTGGGGGAGGAAAATAGGGGGGGGGAATTCTGCCTACCAGGTATTCATCTGGCTAGCGTCCTTAGCCTGGTCAGCTTCAGCACATTAGTTCGCTTACTGGTTTTGAGGTTGGGGCTGGTTGGAGCTAAAAAACAGCTTCTAAAGCACAGTTGATAGTCGGAGGGAGCAGCAATTAGAAAAGCAGGCAAAGATCACTTTCCTCATTTGTTGAGGCTGAAAAACAGCCTCAAAAGCACAGCTGATCGTCAGAGGGAGCTCCAGTGACTAAAGCAGGCAAAGCGCAGAAGGGGTAAGAGAGGGCAGCAGCTGTTCTGGGTAGCCATTTTGGGCACCACACATCACATTTTCAGCCTCCAAATGCGTCATGCTTTCAGGCGGTGATCAGCGGCGATGTGCTTTGGCAATCCCCGCAGTATTTGGAGGTTGAAAACACGACACGTGGAGCCCAAAAACACAAGCCATTGTTGGTGCCAATCTCTGCAGCCAGGAAGATGACCCACAAAGGCCGAAGGGTGAGGGCCAGCGGGTGGGCAGGGTTACATTCAAAGTATGACACACTCAAATTTTCAGCTTCTTTTAGGAAGTGAAAAAAGTGTGTCGTATACTCCGAAAAATACGGTAATTAAAATACATGAAATTGAACTGAACTTTCCCTTTCTGTTCTCCTTCACCTAATATATCTGTTACACTCACACATATACACACAAATAATTTTCCTCTGCTGTAACCACATGGTGCATTATGGAAATACAATTCTAGAATTCTGATTACCAGATCTTGCCTTTACCATGTGAAATTTTTTCCAGAGATATATATTCATAGAGATTACTGGATATTCCATTTCCACCAGAATTGTTACTCAAACATTTTGCCATTTATATACTATAAATTGTAAATCCCTTTTACTCTCAATAGAAGCATTAATTAAATGACAAATATATTTGCTTATTTTATTTAAAATATTCCTAGACAGCCTTTAAATAAAAATATCAAGGAGATCTACAGATACAATATTAATATTAATAAAATAAATAATAAACAGGTTAAAAAAGTAAACACCATCCCAAAATATTAAAGTAACTCTAGGCTCAGTTGGCCCATACAACTTACTGAAAGGAATGTTGTTTAAATAAATAAATGTTTTCTGTATTTTTTTATTTAAAAAGCTAGCAGTGACAAATATTGCTGAACAACTTTAGATGGCAAGGTGTTTTAAAACCGGGTAGCATTTTGGGGGAAAGGTCACAATTTTTGATCTTACAGTGTTGAAACATTTGATACAGGTGAAGGCAGTTTGACTCATACAAATAACCACTGCATACAGGTAACCACTGGAGCAGGTTTCCCAAAGCTACTTTTTCAAAAGGCAACTGGACTTTCTTCATTTTTCCTTGAAGACATTTCGCTTCTCATCCAAGAAGAAAATCCAAAAACAAAGAAAATCCACTTGCCTTTTGAAAAAGCACTTTTGAGACAACCATGACCTGGATGACTGAGAATTTCCATAGATACTGCAACTGGTAGCATTATAAGGATCAGATATTGCAGCCACCTTACTTCACCAGTATGTAGTTGTACTCTGCACCAGCTGAATTTCTAATTCATTGATACTTGTATTGTATTTCTACCTTTCATTTTGAAGCTCAAATTTTAACTGCTCCCTTCTTTTTAATGAAATAACTTTCTGTTTTTAATTTCTTCTTGCAATAGTATTTAATATGGCAGCAGTATATGATTCAGATGCTGGAAGGGTTCAGGATGTAGCTGGAGCTGGTAATTTAATCCAGGGCAGATCTGTTTGTATTGGGCATATCTGAAGTTTTTCTTTTTCTGAGAACTAATGCATAGAATGAATTTCTTTTTCTGGAACCATTGGGGCCAGATAAAAAATTATCATAGAGAATTTTCCCAGACCTGTACAAATAATCCTCACTTTATATTGTGACTGCAGTTGATTTCTGTTACTAAGCAAGACAGTTGTTAAGTCAATTTTGTCCCATTTTACTACCTTTCTTTCCACAGTTGCTGAGTGAATCTCTATAGTTCTTAGTAGTACAGTTGTTAAGTGAACCTGGCTTCCCCATTGACTTTGTCCGAAGCTCACAAAAGATGATTATGTGATCCCTGCAACCTTCATAAATAAGAGTCAGTTGCTAAGCATCTGAATTTTGGTCACATGACCATGGAGATGCTACAAAAAACAGTCATAAATCATGTTTTTCAGTGGTGTTGTAACTTTTAACAGTCACTAAATAAATTGTTATAAGTTGAGGACTACCTGTACTGGTCAAAAGTTTCACTTGCTAAATTTCTTACCAAATGAATGCTGACTCTAAAATGTAATAGGGAAAGTCACCGTTCTCAATCTGAATTTCCCATTTTTAAATTGCAATAAATTGGGATCTGGTGATTTATGAATAAACAAGTTTTAAAGGACTTTGGTAGCTTTGAGATGCTACATGGGAAGTAGTGAAAATAAGATTTCACAACTGCAAGTTTTGTTTGATATTTGTTTGTTGGGGGCGACAGTTTTTATCTATGCCCAAATTAGCAGACAGTCATAACCATCAGCTCCACACAGTGGGCTTTACAGATTGTACAGACATGGGCTGTAAACAGCTTTAGCACAGCCTCATTTATCATGCCATGGTCCGTTACCTCCCTAGCATGTTATTTTATGCTTGCTGAGCCCTAACACACCAAAGGTTGCCCGCTGTTTGGGAGTCACAGAACTGCCTGAGAGCATAGCGTAATGAATGCTCAGCTGAGTGGAGCGTGTTTCTGTTCATGCGCTAGTGTAATTTGTTTATCTGTCTAAAGATTATGCACTTGAAAATCTACAATTTGATGCTGCCTTTGTAAATTATCAAGTCGTTTTTGATGAATGTATCTCCACTTCCGATAGCAGTGGCATTATGAGCTTGAAATATTAGAAAGTGTTCATGCATGCAATGCAGAAGGTTAAGGTTGTGTATTTGTGTGCGCACGCGCATGTAGATAGATAAAGATACAGATTTCTAGGCAAGCATGCTAGGAAGCAAATGTGACCTTAAGCTTCCCTACTGCATTAAAAATAATTCAATTTTAACTTTATAGTCCAAAATGTGGCTGTTTATATATAAAGTTCTTACCCAGTCAAACTTGACTTGATTATAGATGACGGAAAGCTTGACCGTTTTTCATTTGAAATAAATTAGAGTGGTAAACCAATTGCAAGCACAGCTGCGCATGTACGCATGTATGAAAGATCTGGGGAGAGACTATGGGTTCCAGATTTAATTATCTTCCAGTTTAACCAGCCTGAGAAATTGTGAGGCAGTCTCTCTCTTAAGTCATTGCTTTAGCAAGGTCATTATGCTGGATAAACAAAGCAGACGTTGGAAATGGTCGATGCAGTAGCAAAAGCTGTCTCAATGCAATTATTTGTTTGAAGGGAAGAAGGGAATAAAATGCCAATGCCAAACGGAAATAAAACTGGGTAGTTTTAATAATGTTCGGCTGCTACTCATTTTGAGATCGATACATGTATATAAACATTTAAAAATCTACTAATGGCACAATTGTCCTTGATGTTACTGTTTTCACTCTTTGAAGCCTATAGTTATGTTAACATCTAATTGAAAGCCAGAACCACAGAAATCAAAACTTAATTGCAAATAACTTTATTTAGAAATGGGTCTCGATATATACAGTATATATGAAGAGACAGACATCGCGATCTCTGGAACTTAAAATATATCGTCCACTTAGCTTTCGTTAGCCTCTGCTAACATCGTCAGAGTGTAAAAACCATCATTGAAGAGATATTAGCCTTTTTATATATGTGTGTATGTATGTATGTATGTATGTATGTATGTATGTATGCATGTATGTGTGTGTGTGTGTATATATATATATGTATATCACGTTGCTCTTTTTCCCCTGCTTCTATCTTATTTCCATTTTTTTCGTCAATAGAGATTTAACTAAGGTTACATTTAAATTTAACCAAGATTCATATCTATTCTAGTAAAAAGTTTAAACTGAAAACATAAATCAGTTTTATGAGTGTCCTAATCAGTTAAGACACTATTTGTTTGTTTCTTTCTTTGTTTGTTTGTTTAAATTTCTGTACCACCCATATCACCTAAATTGCATGTCAGAAGCCCTGAGACGCTTCCTGGTTAAAAGGATTAGCTGGTGACATAACTGTTGCCCTGGGGACCCCCAATTGGGGGCTCCTTTCATGTCCCTGCCATGAGCTCGGAGACATGAAAGGACTTCGCCGCTTGGCAGCTCTCAGGTCTTGAACGCTGCTCCTCTCTCCCCTAAGTGACTATTTTAATAATGAATAATTGGGAGTTTAAAAATCTAAGATTGACAAGTGTTTCAGATAAAGGCAACAGGATTGAAAACACTTTAGATGAGTGGTCCCCAACCTTTCTGGTTCTGCAGACTGGCAGTGGCGGCAGTGAGGGGAGAGAGGGGATGGTTTCGTGCATGCGCCACTTGCACCAATGCAGCTTCTCTCGCGTGCTTGCCGCTTGCATGGTCCAGTTCCTATGGGCCACGGCCCAGCACTGGGCCACAAACTAGGGGTTAGGGAGCCAGCTCTAGATGACCTTATCAATGTAAACATTATGTTAAAATTAATCCTTTCAAACCAGTTGAACTCTTCCATTGTAATCATGTTGGTGTAGTAGAAAAACTTACTGTTTTTCTACTACACCAACATGGTTACAATGGAAGTGGATGCCTTTATGCTAAAGTGAATTCAATTTATTGTGTATGAAGTTTCATCCTTAATTCACACGCTAAACAGAGTCACTTGGATTAAGATTCAGGCTTATTTATTTTAGTTAATTAATTGACCAGTAAAAATCTCATAAGATAATTGATTAATAGCTTTGATCTTTTGACAGTGTTTTATATAATATGTATTAATGACTGCATCCTCAGAGACCTGAGCATTTCCTATTTCCGACTTTCAGTTTAGCTAATTTTAACAATTTTAAATCCTGTAATTTTTAAAACTCATTCAATGAAATAACATTGAAATGGGCTTCTGACCGGATGCTCCAATAATCTTTGCTAACTTTGGAGAAAGTATGGAATGCAGGAAGAGTTGCTGAAATCCCCAGTTCTACACCTTCTCATTGTTTGTATTTGCTGACTTAAGTCAAATACAAATAAGTAGAAATTGTTTGCAGTGCAGTAGCATAATTGAAAGTATTTAAGTCTATGCTCTGTAGACTTCGGAAAAATAATGAGTGCATTAAGAAACTTCTTTGAATACAGCAAGTTGCTTGGTTTCATTTTGAAATGTGGGAGTGTATCATTTTTAACATTAGCGATCCAAAGTTATGTTTACCTCTTTAGAAGGAAATATCATTCAGTTCTATAGTCAAATTTCCAGGATTCTAGTTAAAATATGTCCCACCTGTTAAGTTGCTATATGGTTGTAAATTAATATGCAGACCCAGATCTTGAAAGCAAACTGCTTTCTCCATCTATAGCTAAAGTAATATTTAAGTCAAATAATAGTACCAGAGTACTGCATTCTAATGATGCTATTAATTTTAATGACCCTTGTTTGCAAACATATATGTATGGCAAATAATTAAAAACAATATTTTTCAGTTAATTTGGTTTACTAATTTACGTAAATATGTTTCCGAACCCTGGGCAAATGCTTTGCACAAAATATCAGTACTGACTAGAAGCTTCTTTTATGTTTTTACTCAGTCTGAAAATGATGAGCGGCAAGTGGTGTATGACCATATAGGACCAAATGTCTGCATGGGGGACCACAAGGTAATCTTATCTACTTCTATTATGGACATCCCAGTGCATCTATGGCAGATCGGGCAGGGTGGGTTGTGCAGCTGCAGGTAAATTGGATCTGGAAAGACACTGCCCTCTGGCAGTAACCGGAATACTGGTTACTCTGGCAGAATATGGACCTAGTGCATTGATGGTTAACCTTTTTGCCGTCACATGCAAAAAACGGGTCGTGCGGGAGGGGTCGCACATGTGTGCCCACACCCATAATTCAATACGCCCCTCCCCCACACATGTGCACACGAACACCCCCCCCCTGTGCTTCCCTCGCTTTTGGCACACAATTGCACAGTGGGCCTGGTAGGCCCGTTTTTCACCCTCCCCAGGCTCCAGAGGCTTTCTAGGAGCCTGGGGAGGGTGAAAATGACCTTCCCCCCACTCCCCAGAGGCCCTCCGGAGGCCCAAAACAGCCCATTTCCTAATTTCTAGTGGGCGCCCGGAAGGCTGAAAATCAGCTAGCTGTTAAGTGCATGCGTGCTGGAGCTGAGCTAGGGCAATGCTCATGTGCCCACAGATAAGGCTCCATGTGCCACCTGTGGCACACGTGCCATAGGTTCATTATCACGGACCTAGTGCAACAAGGAAGGCTGAGCAGGATTCTCGGCAGGAATCTGTGCAGTTGCCCAGCCTTGCACATAAATTACCTGCAGTCACATTTATTTTCATGAGAATTAATCTGCATTAACTTGTCACATAGCTTTTATGAAAAAATCCAGGTAATATTGTCCTAACTATGCAAACAACTTTTATTTTTTTCAAAACAAAAAATGAACCCTGGGGTGGGGTGGGGTGGGGGATGATACAGTATAGCTATGCTATGGCTTTTTTTATTGTTGTTGCTAATACAGTATTAGAAACTAACTCAAGAAATTTTACAGACAGTGAAAATTTTATAGAAGATCCAAGGATCGGTTCCTCCCTCTTTCTTCCATTAAACATTCATTCATGTTTAATACAAGTTCTAAGCTGCCATTTGATCAGAACTGTCACTGTAGAAGCAGTCTAAGGGTGTCGTAAAAAGCATGCCCTCATATAAAACACAGGGAACAAATTAGGACTTATTTGAGGGTATATTTCAATACGATCTGGATGGAAAGGGGAACCTGTAGGGTGAAAGAAGAGTGGTGAGACAAAAAGACTTCAGAGTGTTCTATGGAACAGTTAATAGAATAGAGAGATAAAGTTGGAAAGGGAGAAAGAAGAGGGTGAAGAAACATGGTTAAAAACAGCCTACTGGAAACTATTCTCCCAGATCTGAAAAGCATTGGTTTTCCTGAAGCAACTCAGAAAGCAGTAAAAATAGAGCTGCCTGCATCCTTGAATGGGTTGCCCCTTGACAAAAAAAAAACCCTTGGCACTTTTTACCTAAAACTGCATTGGGACAGAAAGCACCTTTGTGTGCATCAAAAGACATCTTTTGATAAGATTTACAGGTATTTGAAAGAGAATCCTAGGGAGGTAAGGCTAGTCTAGGAGGGCAGGGAACAGAATCCCAAAAGAAGGCAGAGGTAAACCCCTGCCATATTGTTGCCAAGGAAACTACCTGAACATTCCATGAAGACACCAATAGTGGTCCTTAATTCAAAGGAAGACTTCATTATTGAGGACCCAGTTTGTGGGGTCAATAAGCTGACTTTGTATAAATATACAAAAGTATGAAGGCTATTGCTTAGCGCATTGTAAGCTGCCCTGAGTCTCCAGAGAAGGGCGGCATATAAATTAAATTTAAAAAAAAAAATTATTGGAAAATTCTGGTTTAAACACCAGAATGATGTCTCTCTGGTGACGTTAATCAGTCTGGGAATTTCTTTCCTTCACCTCAAAGGGTGGAGGCCGAACCAGAACTGGATCCAGGCTGAGTAATGTCTAGAGTGGACCCACTCAGTCCTTGATTTCAGAGGGCCTGAGCTTAACCCTCTTCCCCTGAATCCTGACCCAATAGCATGGCTGCAGGCCCCAATTGCCCTCCTGGGGTCCAGCTTCGGAGAAGCCATCTAACATCTCGCCTCAGGAAGGGCCACCCCTTAGAAGCATTCAAGCGTGCAGCCTGTGGCAGCTTTACTATCTTTTAACTTCCTTCTTTTTCCTCCGCAGCCCGTGTTCCTGTCCTTTCGAATAGCCGCTGGGGCAGGTAAACCTATTGCCAATATGCACAAGTGTTGTGTCGTGCAGTGACGTGGTGGTAAATATCACGTTAGATTTTTCTTATCTGCTCTTTCCTCTCCCTTCCCTCCCTTTGACGGTCTGGTTTTCCTTTAATGCCTCCTTTCCCCTTTCTCACCCACCCCTCTTTTTGTGGGGCTTGTTTGCTTTTCTCCTTTGCTTTCATTTTCTTTAAAAATATTTTTGTTTTGAAAAGAAAGCAATAGCTGTTCGTCAATTCTACAACAGGAAAAAGATGCCTCCGACATGAGAAGATATTTCGGGAAAGTTCATTATAGCGAGGAGGAAGAGGAGGAGGAAGCTTCAAACTCCCGCCCATCGCTTAAATCGTGACAGCTCTAGCCATCCATCCAAGTCCTGCGTGCCCTGTTCTTCTTTTATTATTACTGTTCTTGTTATTTTAGGCTGTTTATGCTCCACTAGCTTATTTCTGGCGTGGACACAAGTCCCCACCACCCCCAAAAATCTCTTATACCTCACTGTCTTGTATATTCTCGTGTCATCAAAAGTGGACTTTTTATTTTTATATGGCAATGCCTATATTATGCTACAGTCTGGTTGCCAAAACATACCTACAAAAAAAAACACCTTAGTTTTTTTTTTTTTACAGTGTTTTGCCTCTTGGATTTCACTGTGAGGTTTGTGTTTTTAGTTGGTCAGTGTGGAATGAGTGTGTGTATATGTATATGTATATGTATATGTATATGTATATGTATATATGTAGACACACCTTCCACATTAAGACTGTTTTCATCACCCTTCCCTAGCTTAAAGCCAGGTTGGGATGTTATATATTGCCTTGTGTAGAAGTCCTGCTGTGTTATTGTTGTTTGATCCTGTGATATTTGGGGGTGGGAAAGAGGATCCAAGTTCGTTTTGTTTTTTGTTGTCCTTTTTTATAACCTGTTTTCTCATGTTATTTACTATACTGCCATGTTCCATGGTTTCTGAATCACACAACAGCAGCTGCTTTCTATACGTGTATATATTTATATATATATTGTATGTGAGTGTGTATAGAGATATATATATATACACAGATATAGAAATAATTTATAATTACAAACGGTCTGTCTTTCCTGATACAAATAAGACTTTTCCAACAAGCCCAAATAATATCACTGTTGTCCGGCAGGAAATTCTGCCACCGGTTATTCAACTCGGGATTAACTTGCAAACCGAGGAAAAGGGGAGGCAGAGCTCGCGATGGGAGGAGGCCGTTGGACGCTTCACACCCCTTCTGAAACACGTTTCTTCCGCGTGGAAAGCTTGCAAAGGAGACACGGAGAGCCCACTGGGCGCGTGGCGGCTCGTCCTGAGTTCCTGCCCTCCGCTTACTTCGGAGCAAGCCTGCCCGGGCTCAGCGCTACCAGTGCGGACACGCGTTTCATGAGGCGAGCGTGAGCCCCCGCAGACTGTGGTGCTCGGCTGAGGGGAGGTGGGGGGGGCTTCTCCCGTGGGAGGTGCGGCGAGGGCGCTCCACAGCCCCAGTGCTACAACCACACAGCTCAGCAGCAGCAGCACCTCAGGTGCCAAACAAAGCACGTTCGCGAAGAGCGGACACAAGAATTGGGGGGGGGGGACACGGACCAACCCCTCGTCGGGGAGCACTTGTTGATTCGGACTAGCAGTGTTTCTCAACCTTGGAAGCTTGAAGATGGGTGGACTTCAACTCCCAGAAGCCCCCAGCCAGCGTTGCTGGCTGGGGGTTTCTGGGAGTTGAAGTCCACCCATCTTCAAGCTACCAAGGTTGAGAAACACTGGACTAGAGGAAGGCCGGGGAAGGTGGAGCTTCGTTGAGAGCTCTCCCATTCCCCCCCCACTTTCCGGAGTACAGCATTAAAAGGTGATTAGCGAGTCTGTTGAAGAAACACAGGCGGGGAGCGTTATTGGTTTTATTGAGAACACTACCGAGCTCAGGGAACGGGCGGGGGCGGGAGTCGGGAGATGCCTTTGGAGAACAAATCAAGCTTGGCGGTGGGCGGGGTGGGAAGAGGGAGGAGCAGAAGGAGAGGAAAACGGGAGGGAGGGAGGAATGTCTCCTACGTCCCTGATGATCCTAGAGGAGTGGGAGCCATTGGTGGAAGGACACGGAGCCGCCTAAGGCTTGGAGGGGTTTGTGTGCGCGGCGGGTTCACTGCGAAATGAGCATTCTGGTTCTCAAGCAATAAAAAAAAAATGATCATGATTTAAAGAGGCGTCTGGCTTTTTCTGCGCGTCCCTTGTCTTCTCTTGGGGTGAAAAAATAGCGATTTGTAAAAAGGATGTAGAAATCTTCGTTTTAAAACACACACACACACACACACACGGTGCTTCACTGTGCAAGCTCATCGTCCTCATGCAGAGAAAAGAGAAATGTTGCAAGAGTTCAAGAATCGAATCCAGGTGGGCTGCCGATGGCACTAGACTGGCCTAAGGAAAGCAGCTTCCTGTAAAGATCGCGTGGGTGAAAAAGACGATGCCTGCCTTCTTTTTTTATTTTTACACAATCCACAAACTAACCAGCGTTCCCCGGTAGTCTGGCTGGGATGAAAAAATGCACCTGTTTTGCTAATCCCATGGCTAAAGTTGCCGATCGCTCCCAGGTTTTTCCTGCCAGGCAGCCCCAGCAAAGCCTCGCTTTCAGCGGAGTTAACGTGAGTGCCTTTGCGTTAGAGACTTCGTCCCGATCTTAAGCCAGTTGTGAAATTCAAATTGTTTTACTACCGGTTCTGTAGGCGTGGCTTGGTGGGCGTGCAAAATCCCCATTCCCTCCCCACTGCTGGGGCCAGCCAGAGGTGGTATTTGCCGGTTCTCCGAACTACTCAAAATTTCCGCTACCGGTTCTCCAGAACTTGCTGGATTTCACCCCTATCTCTGATCGAAAGCAGTGCCCAATTTAGAAGGATTTATCTCACGATTGTCCACCGGGGGAGAAGGGCTGCAAACGCTTTCAGCCTGCGGATTTCCCATTAAAGCTATAGAAAAATTAAGAAAGGCTGCCAATCGTACTAACTCCCCTTTATAACAGTAGCTATTCACACAATATGCTGATTACCTCAAGTTTAGCAAACTTTAGCATGTGTGAATTCTGTGCTGGGGCTTTACCAGATTTTGTCAAGTCTCAACTCGGGCAGTGCAAAACTTTCAGTGCAGAACTAACGAGTAAATCGAGGTAACGAGGACTTGCAGGCCACTTGCCACCTGCCGTCTGTGCTAGGAAGAAAACACCTTGAAGTCAAACAGCATCGGGAATATAAAAAACGGGTCAGATCCCTTTATAAGGCCCGAACAAGAGGCTGAGCCCCAAAAGTTATATCGAACCCGAAACGCCTTTTTCCACACGACTTGGTGATTTTAGATGCGCTGCTTCTTATGTCCCTGGTTTCCCCTGTAAGGACCTGCCTGGGTCCTGTTTAAATCCGTTTATATTCATTGAATTGGCCATCGGCCAGTTCAATTGATCAACAATTAATGCGACCCAGCATAGTTTTGGGAAGGAAACTGTAGTGAAGTCGATGGGACAAGTACATAATTGCAGTCTTCATTACTCGAGGCCAAGGAGAAGTTGCTGCTTCAATTGGTACAAAATATTTTTACCTTTTGACTTGCACTCAATTTCATTTCCTTCTTTTCTTTCTCTCTCTCTCTCTCTCTTTCTCCTCCTCCCTCCCTCCTTCTCTACAAATTGTCTCAGAATCAAAACCAGAGAAAAGGGGGAAGGGGCGATGTCTCCTACATCACCTACAGTGACCTCCCTGCTAATCTGACACTCCGATCATTACACCAGATTCAGCAAGTGTGCAGGATGATCCTAGAAGTTTCGTTTCTGGAGTCTATCAAGCATTTGTTTGATGGAACTCATGATCTTACAGGAGAATACAGAAGCGTAGCGAACAATCTCTGGCAAACCTGGGAGCTCAGTTTATACATATGCCTTATGCGAACTCGGAAAATTAACCCAGCGTCCAGCCCACTTTCCCTTGGTTTGCACGTGGGAGCTATTGGCTGAAATTAGAATACATCCCGGGAAGAAAGAGAAGAGAAGAGCTTTGGTAGTACAGTGGTTTAAAGCACCCTGTTATTAGCACAGCTGCCTGCAATTACTGCAGGTTCGAATCCTACCAGGCTCAAGGTTGACTCAGCCTTCCATCCTTTCTAAGGTAGGTGAAATGAGGACCCAGATTGTGGGGGCAATAAACTGACTTTGTATAAATATACAAAAGGATGAAGGCTATTGCTTAACGCATTGTAAGCCGCCCTGAGTCTCCGGAGAAGGGCGGCATATAAATCAAAAATTAAAAAAAAAAATAGAAAGCAATAGCAAAACGTGTCTCATAATAGGCGGGTATTATATATTATTGCGTGATATATATATAACCCCGTGCCATGCAGTTTCCAGAGAAAGTTTGCATTGGATTGTAAGGACAGGTCTAGCGGATATTTCACCCAAAGGAAGCCGAGGGCTGCTTGACAGCTCAACTTTAAATCGCATCAATATAAAATTGCCGCCTTCGCGTGGGTTGGGCTGAGCCTGGGGAATTGCAGTTTCGCCCTTTCAAGAAGAAGCGAACCTGCGCCCCGAGTGCCCTGGCATTGACAGCCCATTCTGCTCCCAAGCATGAGCGAAAAGGCGAAGCCAAAACGCTTTCCGCCCAGCCGCCTCTAGATCCCGAAATTAACCCTCACATGTGGACTGGTGTCTTGGTGAGCCCAAGTAGTTGAGAGTGAAAGGGATTTCCTTCCAAGTCGGTTTGTGGAATGGCGAAGAAACGGGGAAGCCAAACCCTGAAGCACAACCATCGTTGTGGAGGAGAGAGCCATAAAAGCTTCTCTTTTTGATTCTCTTCTGGAATGAACGAATCTGGTTCCCAACCCTTTGGGAGACGCGGAAAATAAAGGCTAATGGTAAACTGCGGACGGACAGCAACGACTTAATGAGGACCACTAACTTGCCGTTTAATCAACGCAAACGAGGCCAAGGGCTGAAGGCCGGATCTGTCCCGGTTTCAAAACGCGCTGAGTCTGGGATTTGAGCAGCCAGTCTCTGGCTTACTGGTCACCAGAATTAACCCAGCAATGGGACGTGGCTGCCTTAAAGTCATGTGTTTAAATTTTATCTTAGAGTTAAGGTCAAAAAAGTTAAGATTGTCGCCGCGGCGGTGCGATTGAATCCCGCTGTTTTTAAGAGCTTTGCTCGCCCCCGTCACGACCGTCAGCTGCTTTTAACCATCTTGTACTTTGCGAAAGGCATCGGTTGATGTATGGATAATCGTTATGTGCGAGTCAGGCCATTACGACCTAGGATACAAGATCTTGGCTAAAAGCAACGCACCCTTGGCTTAACAGGGTCTTTTTAAACCAGGCACGGATTGCCGTCTTACAGAGAAGCAAACTCCTGCCTATCCGCCTTTTTTAAATATTTTGCTCGCGAGGTTCGCAGCGCTCCATTTTTAAGGAAGGACGAATAGCCTCCGTCAGCACTGCTGGTACTCCCTTGGGATGAATGGCCTGAGCATGAGGAAAGCGACCCCAGGCTGGCAAGCGGGGGGGGGGGGATGAGGGGGTGGGAGGACGTGAGCATCGCTCTTCTCCAGAGTCAAGGGCTGAGCAAGCCAATGTTGCAAAATCCAAAGTCCCATCAATCTCGGCCACCATGAGAGACGATACAGAGGCAGCTTGCCCACCCTGTGCAGCTCCCACCATCGACATCAAGATGGCCGGGAAAGATGGGAGTTGTAGTCCAACAGTAACCCTGAGGAACAGCAGGGACTCAACGGGCCTGTAGTACAGTGGACTAAAGCACTGTTATTAACAGATTAACATCTGCTGCTTGCAATTACTGCAAGTGCAAATCTCACCAGGCTCAAGGTTGACTCAGCCTTCCATCCTTTCAAAGGTAGGTGAAATGAGGACCCAGATTGTGGGGGCAATAAGCTGACTTTGTATAATTATACAAAAGTATGAAGGCTATTGCTTAACGCATTGTAAGCCGCCCTGAGTCTCCGGAGAAGGGCGGCATATAAACTAAAGCCACCCGCGCTGGTTCCGCTGATGTGAACGCGAGCCAGGCCACCCATCCACCCTAACTGCCACTGGAGTCTTGCTGCCAAGGAGGAGAGTGGCTGATCCTTGGTGCAAGTAGTCCCAAAGGTGCTTTTTCAAGAGGCAACTGGACTGTCTGGTTTTTCCTTGAAGACGTTTGGCTTCTCATCCAGAAAGCTCCTTTGGGACAACCTGGATGACTGAGAATCTCCATTGAGACTTTGCGCAACTAGGTTTGCGTTCCAGGCCTGCTCGACTTCGTCTGCAAAGAGGTCTGCCTGCCCCGCTGCTTCGAAAGGGGCTCGGTCCAGATTAACGCGCCCTCATCGCCGCTTGCCATGTCTTCGCTCTCCCCCGCCCACCCAGCCCTATAAGCCCCCCCGAAGGATAATCGCCGTCCTGCGATTGGGTGGCTTTGTGATGCTCGGAGTGATTTCAGCGAGAGGAGGCAGCCGGTCCCAAAGCGTCTCTGATCCCCCCCAACCCCGCGTAAGCCCAGGCAGGAGCGGGGTGGGGTGGGGTGGGGTGGGGGAGGCTCTTTCCAGAATAGAAAGTGTTAATAGCACCGCTGGCCCTTAACGCTGCCAGCCTTTCTCAGCAAGGAGAGATGCTCATTAGAACAGCTGAACGGCGGCAGGAAGAATGTCTGCTCCTTTCCTTTTGCACCTTTCCACAGGAGGCAGCTTGGGATGACATCTTGGTTTGCACTCACCACTATTGCTCTACTGTGCTGCTTCCCAGGTGTGTTGGATTTCATCTCCTGGGATGGTTGAAAGCTAGCTGAGAGTTCTAGGAGCTGTAGCCTAACTCACCTGAAAGACTCAAAGATTGAGGTACATGTACATTGCCTAAACAGGTGCCCTTTACCCATGCCGAGTTATCCTTCCATCTTCCTCTGCAATGGCTATAATTCAAATAAGGGGGTCCGGCCGAGAAGTCCCTGACCAAAGAGGTAATATTATTGCTGAATGACAAAACCACCACAATCTTCCCCAACAGGTTTCCTTTGCCTCGGAGGTTGAGGTTCGCTCCAGTTCACCATCAATAGCACCAGACCAGCAGGCACCACGTCCCCAGGCCTCGAGAAAAGTGCTTGACCTAGAGATGCCCATTTTCTCCCACCCCTTAAGTTGCAGCCTCTGTCTGCTCAAGCAGCACCTTCCCCTCACCCAGGAGAGGCCAACTCCTAGCAAAGTACAGGTAGCCCTTGATTTACAACAATTTACTTAGTGATCAAAGTTACAAATTTGAAAAAAGTGACATGATCATTTTTCAGTTATGAATTTGGCAGCATCCCCATGATCATGTGATCAAAATTCAGATGCTTGGCCACTGGTTCCTATTTGTGACATTGCTGTGTCCCATCCTAAGGTCATGTGATCACCTTTTGCAACCTTCTGATGAGCAAAGTCAATGTGGAAGCCAGATTTATTTTACAACCGGGTTACTAACTTATCAACTGCAGTGATTCATTTAACAACTGTGGCAAGATAGATTGTAAAATGGGGCAAAATTCACTTAGCTGTCTCACTTAACAGACATTTTGGGCTCAATTGTGGTCATAACTCAAGGACTACCTGTATACCAGCATGTCCCAAAAAGTGGAGCAATTTATCATTTTTCCAGAAGACCTGTAGTGCATTAGTGTCAGGTTTCCCAGAAGTGGGGGTGGCTCTCAGCCTTTGGAAAGGCTCAGAGAGGCTGAAAGGAGTTTACTCTGTTTAACGAACCAGTGTGTGAGCCTAAAGTTCACCGAATGTAGGTTTAACTAAGGTTGAGAGTAATGCTTGTGACTTGGCTCAGACCTAGTTGACTTTGGGAAAAGGAGTGGTAATCATTGTAAAATTGTATTTTAAATGAGGAAGATAAGCATGGGCTTGGCCAAGGAGTTCTGCCTATCCAGGCCTGCTCAGGTCTAAAGTTTGATCTAAAAACAAGTTTCCATTGCTTAAACCAACAGTGGTGTTTCCTGTAATTGCAGCAATTCTCTGCACTTGGATATTGAGCTACAAAACCAAGCAATGTGTACAGCATAATCAGAGCTGAATAATTGAAACCTAGTAACTTCTAGAGTGTCACTGGAACAAATCCTAGTTTTAGGATGACATAAAATTGGGCTTTGATGCAGGACAGGGACTGTATTGTTTTTAGATCTTCCAAGACATCCTTAATGGCTGAGGAGCTAAATGCCAATTTATTTCCATGTTTTAACTTCAAAATGTAAGAAAGGATAAGTTCAAATTTGAACATTAAAGAGAAGGTAGCCTAAGTTAGCTTCTATTACCTGTTAGTGTAATATGCTGTTGGTTCAAATCTATGAGTAATATTGCTGTAAGTCCTAGTGCTCCACATTCTAGGAGCAACTTTGGGTATTTATGAGCTCTAGTGTTAAATAGATATTTAGATACAATCTGTTTTCATGGATACCTTGAAAAACATCCCAACCTATACAGAACAATGAAGGTGTATCAGGCTGTTGATTCACCTAGTGCAGAACATATTGTATTAATTGAAAGATGTTCTGCTTGTTTTTAAGATAGGGCTGGGAAAGATCCTTATTTGCAGAAAATGGGGATTTCTACCTGTCAGCGTTGTGCCACGCTACCAAACTGCCATCCTGCCAATCAGTCCCAATGGGATCTAAAGCCAAAGGAATTATACGTGGCCTGAACTCTGTGAATTGGAGAAACGAAAGAAACCTTTTACACCTTTGTTAGAAACCTGACACATAGAGGCACTAATATCACCTGTAATGTTCAGTCTACGAATTTATTTCTTGCAAAATAAATTTTCTCCTTCAGAGGGAGGGAGGGGCTTTTTAAAATGTGTGTGTGGTGTAGTGCTGAGTATTGGGGTACAGTTGGGGGTCCAAGTTCTCGTCCATACTCAGCCATGAAGCCTATGGGCTATGTCAGCATAGTTATTGCTTTGCAACCTAATCAGATTCATAGGTTTGTTGATAAAACTGGAGCTGATAGAGAAAACACCATGATGAGTTCCTGGAAGAAAAGTAACACACACAGTTACCAATGAGTGCTACATGAAATGTGGTTTTTTCCTCCAGACCTAAAAGTAACTAGATGTGAAAATATTTTCATTTTGTGCAGAAATAATGAACACATGGGCTGCCTCCTTCTGTTTAATTCAGTGCTTTTACACAGCCCACGCAGTATTACATCTTTGCCCTTTCATCTAAAATAATTACCCCTCCCATGGGCCATATTTGCATTCATTACTTGAAATACAGCACAAAAGAAACAAAAGAGAAAACTAAGTGCTTAGATATCATAAGGCAATGATGAAGCTTAAAGAGAGCCTCATTAGGGACAAGAAATTTTTAACACATTTGACATCCAGCAGATGCTTAAAATATAGCTTTCTCATCAAGAAACAGCACTTTCAGCATAAAATAATTTAGCACTATTCCTGAACCACATGCTAGCCATTGTGGGATAATGCAGCATCCTTTCTTTCTCTTTCTTTCTTTCTTTCTTTCTTTCTTTCTTTCTTTCTTTCTTTCTTTCTTTCTTTCTTTCTTTTTCTTTCTTTCTTTCTTTCTTTCTTTCTTTCCTTTCTTTCCTTCCTTCCTTCCTTCCTTCCTTCCTTCCTTCCTTCCTTCCTTCCTTCCTTCCTTCCTTCCCTCTTTGCCTACTTACTGGTTGCTTTGCCTATTTTTACGGTAGCAGATGTTAAATGTTGGTGGTGCAGTATGGTAGGTAGGTAGGAAAGTAGGTAGGTAGGTAGCAGGGGTGAAAGCAGCTGGTACTAACAGGTTCTGGAGAATCGGTAGCGGAAATTTTGAGTAGTTCAGAGAACCGGCAAATACCACCTCTGGCTGGCCCTAGAGTAGGGTGGGAATGGAGATTTTGCAATATCCTTCCCCTGCCATGCCCACCAAGACATACCACAGAACCGGTAGGGAAAAAATTTGGATTTCACCCCAGATAGGTAGGTAGGTAGGTAGGTGAGGAAGGAAGGAAGGAAGGAAGGAAGGAAGGAAGGAAGGAAGGAAGGAAGGAAGGAAGGAAGGAAGGGCTTAGTTAGAAATAAGTGATTCTGGAAGTTTCAAAAACCCATCCTGACCTAAACTAAGATAAGGATTATGATGACTAGAATGAAAACAATTACCAAGAGTGCTATGATAAAATGAATAGTGACTCACTCACTCACTCACTCACTTTATCTATCTATCTATCAATCTATCAATCTATCAATCTATCATCTATCTATCTATCTATCTATCTATCTATCTATCTATCTATCTATCTATCTTCTATCTATCATATTGGCTGCTCATCTTACCACAGGGTAATACTATTGCTTTGATGGATTTAATGTCATATCCATGTCTGCTTTGAAAGGTGGAGCCCCCATCTAAAGTGGCTGTCCCAGTAGTGACATCCTTGTTCCCTTTCCAATTTGCTTTTAAAATTTAGCTTGATGAAGACATCAGTATATCTAGAAAGCCTGCATATTTTACAACACATTAATGTAAGCACTGTCCTATTGTAGATGGGTGGATATTTTTTCTTTAAACAAAATTCTCACAATTAGGAGAAAGTTCATTGTATTCCTATTTATTCAGATAAAAATGATATTCTGCTTTTATAATATGTATGTATTATTCAGAGTCAGAAAGAGATTTTTATATAAATAAAAAATGTCATTTTTGTATGAGATGAGTTTTCATTTTCACTGACTTTTAAAAATAACATTTTAATCTTGTACCTCACTTCACACAGACTTCGTGATATTTCTGTATTCCTTTAATTTATTAAATTATATTTCAATGATTTCTTCCAAATTGTTCAGGGAATACGTTTCATTACTGCTGTAAAAATACTTCAAGCAAACAAATTTTTGCCCTTTTTCATATGATTCTTAAATTAACTAAAACCAGGCCTGAATTGAGCAAAAATGCTCATGTTTTGCCCCACTTTTCCAGCAAGAAGGGTGAAATGGGCTACCTTAAGCAGCAGTTCTTGGGAAAAATAGTTCTATTATCGTTTCACCACTCTTATTGGAATTACCACTTGGATTTTCTGCCTCCAACATCAAGCTGTTTTTGACAGCCTTTGGCTATGATTTGTTATATTGGTTCTGTATTGTATTTACATTTTGACTTTTAAAAAATCATTGATGTAACCTGCCTAAGGTCACAAATTATGGAAGGCACAGTTTATCAAACGCTCAAATAAACCAACTTTGCTCCCACTGAAATCTGATGTGGCTTTTCTGCTAATATGCACTCTGTCGAGTGCTAAGTCTGAAAATAGCTTCACTCATTATGATAGGCCTTAGCCCTTTTTTTTTGTTTGCAATTTCTGACTTTTTAAAAAAGTCTATGCACTTTCCACCAAAGAACTGATTATGCAGCCTACACATAACTTAGTCTCTCACATTTTAAAAGGACATATTCCCAAATAAGCATGCACAGCACTGAAACCCAAAGCCTCAATATTATTTCTCTCACATTATTTGTATGGCAGACATAAAATCCTGTAGCAACATGTTTGAAACTATATCTCTAAAGTAGCTTAAAGTCAGAAAATGTATTCACATTTCATCCCATTTCTATTCGTGCTTTGTTGTCTAATCAAAAAGCATTAATAGTCCTGCATTATGACTAAAGGGCTATATCATTTTGGAACTATGTGCATGAAAGGGCATATTTCTCATGGAAGCTGATGCCGGCTCTTCAAGTATAATAAGATTCATATTACAGCAATATTGCAGTCTAAGATGACTGAATCATACAGCAGTGTCCACCTCTTTGAAACATGCTTTGTTTGACTTGTTCTTCTAACTGATCCCATTAAAATATTCCAACTCCTAGTGGACACCAAGCTAGAATGAGGATATAGTTAGCCTGAATTACACCAAGTTATTTACACTGACTTCATGCGTTCTGTATGTGTCTCCTGAAAACTCCTGATGTAGATTCCAGCACCCATTCAAAAGTTACGACCACAATTTAATAATACGATAGAAGGGGAACTTATTAAACGTATGAGAAGCAATCATATTTAATGTACTAATTTAAAGTAAAATTAATTTGAGTTAATCCAATTTCAGTTTTAGGGGACCATCCATTAGGATGGTCCCATTTAGGGATTCTGAACCCTGAAAGAAAAAATGTTTCCTCTGGCAATATTTTTGGACAACAATTTATAGACTTGCTAAGGATGAAGGCGATGGTGATACTACATTACCATTGGGAAGAAATGTTTGTATTAACACCTAAAGGTTTCCTTCTCAGATCTGGCTTTGATCTGAGAAATATAAATGTCAAATTTTCAAATACCCAAATAACTAATTCTCCATAAGTAAAGCATTTTTGTAACGTGAAGTATTTTAAAACTAGCATCTAATCAGGGGGAAATTCCCCAGAAAAGTTTCCTTTTACAGCAAACATGTTTCCAGGACTGAATATTTAACAAATAAAATACCCGATGCTCTAATAAATCAAATTTGTAGCTTTTATCTTGAATTATCCACTGAAATGGAAGTTAAGGCTTTAAAACTATCGGTTACTGTATTCTTTATTTCTAAAATAGAAAGTGTTCTGCCCATTAACAAGACCAGTTCTATGCTTCTTGTTCTATAGAAAATAATCCAAGTCAAAAATATTTCCACCAAAACAGCAAACCTTACAAAGAAGTGGTGTTTCTACATAAGAAAGGGCTGGACCAAAAAACTCCAGTGAAATAAGCCCAAGACAGCCATCACACTCCAAAGGCAGATATTTTCCAAAGGAAAAGCTTGTTAAATAATTTATTGATTTATACAAAGTCTTTCCGACTGTACGAGTCAGAAAGCAACTGAAAATCAAGTGAAGCAGTTCTCTCTCCCTTTACATTCTCTTAGAACAAAACAAAACAAAACAAAACAAAAAAAACAAAAAAAAATCAAAGGAAGCCAAGCCATCCAAACCCAATTTTTTTAAAAAAGGGAAAGAAACCTTTTCGTTTTTTACACTAGAAATATACATGACAAAAATCTGTAATTTTCTATATACACAGCTGAGCTGGTATCCTCCACTCATATACAAAACAGTAACAACAGCTTGATTGTTAGGAGCAGGAAAGGGGGGAGGGGATGGAGGGGTGGAAATCACAATTTCAAAGGCAGCAACTACTCCATCCTCAGCCCACTGACATCCCAGCAGCATTTACGGACTCCCCCCCACTCCCCCCCCCAAATGACTAGAATCCAATGGGATGAAAGTTTTAGGCTAACAGTTGACATTTAAAGCAGTTATTTTGCACAGGACATCCCAGGAATTAAAACAGGTTTTAGCTGAGTGCAGATAGGCCTAGAGACCAAGGTTATGATACAGTCTGGGGCTCTCCTGAGAAAGAGGAGGATCAACCTCCTACCTATTTACTCAGCCCCGATGAAGCCCCCAATGCATAACTGCTGCAATCAAGTTTTGGCCCAAATCAATTATCTGTTCAACATCTGCAATCCTATATTCCTCTTGGACAGGAGACAAGTCGCCTTTAAGGCAGTGTTTCTCAACCTTGGAAGCTTGAAGATGGGTGGACTTCAACTCCCAGAATCCCCCAGCCAGCGCTGCTGGCTGGGGGATTCTGGGAGTTGAAGTCCACCCATCTTCAAGCTTCCAAGGTTGAGAAACACTGCCTTAAAGGGAGGTGGGTTTGCTCCATAGTTAGGGGGTCTAGGATGACACTCTAGAGCAGGGGTGGGCAATTGTGGCTCTTTTACAACCTGTGGACTTCAACTCCCAGAATTCCTGAGACAGCCAAGCTGTCTCAGGAATTCTGGGAGTTGAAGTCCACAGGTTATAAAAAGAGCCACAATTGCCCATCCCAGAGGTCCCCAACCCCCCCTTGGCATCGGGCCGCGCAAACGAGCGAAGCCCCATCCGCGGAATGCAGGCAGCACCCAAAACCACGGCCCCTCCGGTGCTTTCTCCACGGAACCACCGGTCCCTGGTGCCCAAAAGGTTGGGGGGGGGGGGAGGCCGCTGCTCTAGAAGAGCCGGGTCTCAAAGAGCAAGTCACGGATACAATACCCTCCGCCTAGCCAGCTACGCCTGAGCCGAGCCTCTGGCTTTACACAACGTTGCCAGGCCCTCGCGAAGCCCGCTTAAAAGGCCCCGCGGCCCGGCTGCAGAAGCAGCCGCAGCGCTGCTCTTTCCAATCGAACCGGTAGCTTCGATTCTCGAAGTCAGAAGCGGGAGGGGGGGCCGCGGGGGGGAAAGGAAGCGGGAAGGCCAAGAAACCCAGGCGTTGCCCCCCCGAAGGCCGCAATAACTTTTTCTTTCCTGCGCAACGGACAGCGGTGACGAGGAAAAGGGCGGCGGTTCCTTTGCCATAACTTATTCGGTAAAAATATATATATGTATATGTATATTTATACAGAAAGGACTTTCCCGACACGCGGGGCTGTACACGACGTGGCGGCGGCCAGTCGCGAGGCTGGCGTCGACTACCCTGCTTGGCCGGCGGAGAGGACGGAGGGACGGGACGGGCGGGCGGGTCAGGGCCGGGCCGGGCCTGGCCGCAGTCACGAGGGCTCCGAGGCGTTGCTGCAGGGGCTGAGGAGGGCCAGGGGGGCAGCGGCTGCGGCGGCCGCTTTGTGCTTCTTGAGGAGCCGCGTGATCTTCTCGTCGTCCGAATTGGGGTCCAGCGGCTTGTTGTACTCGTCGTCGTCCTCGTTCTCCGAGCTCTCCTTCAGCTTCTCCGTCTCCGAGTCGTGCTTCTTCTTGGCCGAGGCCATTTCGGCGGCGTGCCGCTTCCGCCATTTGGTCCGACGGTTCTGGAACCAGACCTGGGCCGGTCGGGGAGAGAGAGAGAGAGAGAGAGAGAGAGAGAGAGACGGTCAAAGTCAGACGCCTGTTGCCTCCCGAGGGCGGGGACCATCCGGAGAGCTGCTTCACCCCCTTCCTAGGCTTCATCCAAAGAAACCCAATCGAGGCCCTCGCTTCCTCCGCCTTGTATTTTCTGACAGTGCTGAGGAGCCGTCGGAGCCTCCCCCGCCTGCCCTTCCCTTTTTATCGTGCACCAAGCCGGGCGGCACTTAAACGACCCAGATTGCCACCACGGGGTGCCAGTGGGCGACCCCCCCTCCCTCCCTCCGACCTTTGAAATGGCAAAGGAAGCCGGGGCAGCTGAGAGGAGGAGCCGCGCTAGAGGGAAGGTTGCAGCCCCGAGCCCCCTCCGTCCTTCGGGAAGCCTCGAAGTCGGTTTGCAGCTACACTGGCCTTTGCTTGACGTGGTGGCGAGTGAAGGGTGGGGAGAGAGTGGGGAAGGGAGTCCCTAAAGAAAGGAGCGATGCTTAAAGAGGTGTCGGATCTTCGCTAGGCATCACAGGTCGGTCGTCGCCTGCTGGTGATTGCAACGGGATCCTGCGAATTGGGAATAATCCGCAGAATACGGTAGTTGGAGGAAACGCCTCCAAGTGTGATGTTCGGGTTTCCCCAGATTTCACTGCCCTCAACAGCAAAATACAGATATTTTGGTGGAAAGACTGACCAGTGGAATAGCTAAATAGCTACAAATGAATTAACTCCTAAAAATGTAAATGAAATTATTTTAAATTTTAGTGAGGGAGGGACGGGGGATAGAGAAGAACTCAAGGCATGACTTTTACTAAACGATTATTAAAAAGTTTTTTTTTTGAAGTGTGTAAACCTTTTTTAAAGTTAAAAAAAAAAAGCTCTTCATCCAGCCAAGAATCAGGGAGAAAGAGAGGGAAGACAAGGGAGTTCATCCTCAAAGTAGAATTGCACGAACTCCATTCCCTCTCTCTATATTTTTTTTTTGCCATTTTATGAATTGTGGTTTTGTTTGTTTTAAAGAATGCATGCTGTTTTAAAAACTCTAATTTGAGCTAGTACTGCCTTAGTTTGGAATTTGGAATTTCAGTCTGTAAGATGCCAGTTCCCCAAAACTGTAAATAGGGTGCAACTAGAGTACCAGAGTCTGAGTGGGATTTACATATAAGAGCAACAGGGCTTGTTTTGAATAAATAAATTTGAACCATACATTTTATTCCTAAATAGGTTTCAAATACTATGACGAACATAAGGCAGAGAATGCCACTTCATAATATCCTGACTGCTAATGCTAAAGATAATATGCTATTTAAATCCCCAACCATTATGACCAGCTGCACCCCAGAGCCACAAAAATAGACATTTCGATGCAAATATACAAACACCAGGAGGTATTGTCCTGGAGATTTATTTACAATAGGTTCCCTATATCCCACTTTGAGTGGGATATAGGGAACATTAAACATTCTGCTAAAATAGTGCAGCAGTCTGGATTTGAAGATCAAAACAATTCAGGGAATATGCGGGTACCCACAAAAACCTTGTCAATAATCACTTTTGTGCAGCTACATCTTTTTTTCTGAGTTCCTGCACAATTCCAAGAAAATGTAGTTTAGGGTCCTGTGATTAGGTGGAAGCTCATCATGTATATTTTTTTAAAAATCACGTTTTGCCCTTGGAGTCTGGAACTTGGTATAATTATTCTTCAACTGACTACCTTGCAATGCTTCTGCAGAAGACACCTGCAGAACAATTTGCCTATGTGCAGGTGCACAGGCCTCTAAACCATGTCACGCCATTCACTCATCCCACCACCGATTCCAAAGTTAGTAATTTGTAGGAAGGAAATTTCTAAGAACCCTGCTTTCAAATAGGAAGGCTTTCAATTATCCTGTAAGCAGATTTACTCCGAGGGAGAGTCCCCTTTGATTTAAGGAGCACTCCCAGCAAGCCTCTTTGAAATACAGATGAACCACTTTCACCAGAAACAAAAACCAGCTGAACTCAATAGAGCTTACTTTCCAAGAAGCCCCTTTGGAATTAATTGCTAACTTTGCAGTGGGGGGTGGGGTCTGAAATTCTTCAGATATCTTGGTATTAATTACTGGATTGGCACTATTACTATCTAAATATATTCCAATTGAAAACTTTAAACTTATTTTTTCTTTCTTTTTTATAAATTAATCAAGTAAGAAAACATGCTCAGAACATGGATTAAATCTCAGTACAGTGAGGTCCATCACTGTATGTGCATCAGGCTGTTAGCCACACATTAAGCAAGTCCCTTGGCCTCTTTAATGGCATAAGACATGTTAGCTCGTATTAATATCTCTTTTTGGCCTTCTGTAACACTAGAAAATAAGGCAACCTTTAAGACTATTATTTCTTTTGTTTTCAGGACAATTAATTCTAAGAATGACCATAGTACAGAGTTGTGAGAGAAATTGCAGCTTTCTAGAAAGACTAAAACACATAAGCACTAACTTTGCCTAAAAAGAGGCTTTCTATATTCAGGAAGAGATAATCTTTGAATTTGTAAAGAAAGCATCTGGTTCCAATCCATATTTTAGGTTTGGCATAGAAGTATTTTATTTTCAGTTCAACAGGTTGTTATTGCAAAATCCCTCATTAAGTAAAATGCTTCTGAATTCCTTGCTGGTTCCTGAGAAAATGGTGAAATTGCCTTTCTGAACCCACTAAAGAAAAGCTATTTGAGAGGATTTGTAATGCAGAGGTCGTCTCAAACTTGGCTACAGGGAAACTTTCAATTAATTAGTTTAGCTTTTATTTCCAAAAAGGATTTCTCATTTTTAAATAATTTGCATCTTGCCAGGAATGTAAGGTCTGTTTTTTTCCAGACCTTAAACATTTCAGTTTATCTCATAGCTAGAACTTAAAATGAGTGAAAAGGTGAAACAAGCACAGATGGGGGAGCAGCAGAGTAAGTTTGGAGTTGGGGAGAAAGGCTGAAGAGTCAATCTTTGCATTTAACCTCTTAAATGCAACCTCTTATATGTTTAACCTATAAGAACCATAATACTTATTTAATTGTAGCAATGGACAATTGTTTTATTTTAGTAAATTTTGCTATGAAGAATGTGATCTATGATAAATATCAAAGTTTCCCAAAGTTCAAGATTTGCTTTTAGTTTTGTTTTGTTTTTGACATTCAGGAATGAACTGTGTGCATTAATATGAGCTGTCTGATAGGAAACCTAAGGTTTTGACAGTAAACCTAATTTTGTTCTAAGAAACCTTGTGTTTCTTAGAAACCTAGCTTGTCTTCATTTGCATTCATTTAAGCGCAGCAGCAAGAAAAAGCGTCTACTAAGAAAACTGGCACAACCT
This sequence comes from Pituophis catenifer annectens, assembly GCF_029215685.1. NCBI lineage: Eukaryota > Metazoa > Chordata > Lepidosauria > Squamata > Colubridae > Pituophis > Pituophis catenifer. The sequence goes on from NW_027256886.1 coordinate 63,794,686, forward strand.
GGATTATATCCAGGCAATCTGTGAATCACTTTGGGAATACTTTCTCTGGAACTGAACAAGTTGGGAGAGCGACCCTTCTAGTTCACCGGGGTTGATACCGGCGGCCCCGGAGATGTTAGGATTTTGCAACGTGTTAAGTGCTATTTAGCCCTCCCGCCTCGATCTGAATCTACGTTGGAGTTGCTACGCCGGAAAGCCGAGCTCGGCGCCACCCTGGCCGAGCGCGCCCTACCTTGACTTGGCTTTCCGTCATCCCCAGCGAGTAGGCGAGGCGGGCTCTCTCCGGACCGGCCAAGTATTTCGTCTGCTCGAACGTCTTCTCCAGCGCAAAAATCTGCTGGCCCGAGAAGGTCGGCCGCGAGTGCTTCTTCTTGCCATCCTTGTCCAAAACCATCCCAGCCTGAGCTGAAAACGAGGGAGAGGAAGAGCCCCCATCAGCGCCTCGAGAAGCTCCGAAAGGGGAGCGTCTAAGCGGGGAAACCGCGACGCTTCCTAGGCGCTAGACCGGAATCCTGAACCGGCAATTCCACTCCCGCGGCCGGGAAAGCCAAGGAAACGGACCCGGCGTCTCCAAGGGCGGACGAAGGCCGAGCGGCTTGGGCGCGCGAATCGAAAGCAGCCTTTGCCCGCCCGCCACGCGCAGCCTCGGGAAAGGCCGCCTCGCCCGGGCGCCCTCCTCCTCCCCGCCGCCACCCGCTTCGCTTTCCCCGCCTGGCTCAACGGACGGCGGAGGCGGCAGCAAGAGAAGCCCAAAGCCCGCGGGCCTCCGAACGGGACGGGACGGGACTCTTCGGCGGAGTCCGCTTCCCGGCAAGCTCGCCGACTTCGCGTCCAAGAGCCGCGTTTTGTTCCAATGTCCCAGAAACGGCTGCAGCAAGAGCCGAGGGGATCCGGGCATGGGCAGAGCGCCGAGGGGGAGCCCACCCGGGGCCAACGATGAGCGGAGAGCTGGCATTTGTAAAGCGAGTCTCTACCCTGGATCAAGGGGCGGTAAAAAAATCGAAAGGGACCCAAACGATCCCCTCGGATCTCTTACCTGCCGTCTCCGCTCCTCTGCGGCCTCCCCTCCCCCCGCGTTTCCTCCCCGCCCCCGCCCCCCCGCCCCCAAACCCGCCTTACCGGGACAGGCGAGCCGGGGATCCCTCCAGGGCGATCCCTGCATAACTCCGGGCCAGAAAATCGGGGGCCGGCCGGGCAGCTCGGCCAAGGGCTTGGGGTATCTGGAGACGGCGGCCGGGTTGAAATACATCCCCGCGGCGGCCAGTCCGTTCAGGCGGGGCAGGCCGGAGAGCAGGTTGCCGGCGGCGGCGGCGGCGGCAGCAGCGGCGGCAGCGCCGGCCACGGGTCTGCCCAGGATGTCGCTGATGCCGTGCGGCGTGCCCAGCGGGATCTGCGCATTGAGGCCGCCCAGGGCGGGCGCTTTGAAGCCGGCCGGGCTCTGCAAGGCGTAGGGGAAGAGGGAGGTCTTCATCTCGGCCATGTTGTGCAGCGCGGCCAGCGGCGTACTGCTGAGCACGAAGGCGCCCTGGCGGTTAGCCTCCATCTGCCCCACGGCTAACATCGGGGAGCATCAAGGGGGGGCGGCGGCGGGGGAGGGGAGGAGGAGAAGAGCGGGGGGGGAGGGGAAGGAGGGAGAGGAGGGGAGAAAAGGGAGCCGCCGCCGCCGCCGCTTCCCGTCCTCCAACTCGGAGAAAGCGAAGTCGGGACCCTCCTCGGCCTCCCCGGCGGCGCGCAGAAAGTAGCAGCCGAGCGAACCGAGGCGGCTCGCCAAGTTTGGCCCCGCGTGGACGGCGCCGAGCAGAGGCCGCGATCGTCCCGAGTCTCGCTTGTTGGCCGAGGAGGGCCAGCCCAGCCTCGATCGCCCGGGGTGAGACGTCCGCAGGCCAAGGGTGGAGGGAGACCAGGGCGTGGCGGTCGCCCGGGAAAGAAGGCGCGGGAGGAACCCCACCGGCCCGCTCCAGTTTTCTGGCGGCTTTTCTGCTTTTGGGAAGGAAAAAAAAAAAAAAAAGCCCCGATTGGAAATCCTGCAGAGCCTTTTTCCTCCACGCGATCCTCTTTGCCTTCCCGGCCTCCGCGGAGCTTCCCCGCCTGCGAAAACGCCTCGGCGAAGGACTCTCCGCTCGGGACAAGATGCGCTGATAACCTCGCAGCCACCTGCCAGCCGCGCTCCTCCGATTGGCCGAGATCTCTTCCGAGGCCGCTGCTCTCAGCCAATGGCTCGGCAGCCTACTCTCCCGCTTTTGCATCCGCCGCCCAGCCGGCCTGTCTTTCGGGGGGGGGGGGAACGGAGGCGGGGCAAAGGGAGGCGAGGGGGCGGGGTCGGAGTGAGGCTGCCTGAAGCTTCCGTGATAAAAGTCGGTCGAGGTACTTTTTTAAATGGCTGTAAATTTACCAGCTGATTTATCTTTCCAACGATTAAATAAATCCCGCGGAATGGGAGTTTAGTTAGGCGTAAGCTGCTTTTTTTTTCTTCTTTCCTCCCCCCCCCTTTACCCCTCCTGGGTTTAAGCAATAAATTTTGAGAAAAATTAATAAGAACGGCGTTCGATGTCACTGAAGTCCTCCAGACCTTTCGCACCATTATTCAAAGCCACTTTTACAAATGAAAGTTCTTTTTTTTTTCTTTTCTTTTTTCAACCCGGCTCATTCCGCTTTTCTGAAGACCGCTAAACACATCAACGCGGCTTTTCCCACGGCAGCAAAAACCGAGCGACATCAAACGGAATCTGTGAATTTGCCGTTTCCTTATATATTTTTCCTTGATTTCCACCCACCTCCCCTCCTTTCCAGACGTGGAGAAAGACAAATTTGTCCTTTGCTTGATCTGGAAGGATTTTTGAGTCTCTCTCTCTCTCTCTCTCTCTTTCTCTCGCTTCCGAGGGTGCTTAATCTTATCCAACAAAATACCTTTTATAGCAGATTTCGTGTCCCTATTGATTACATTAGAACTGCCGCCTCCCGCGCTCCATTTTTCAGCCTGACTTTCCAAATACAAGCCAGGGAAGGCGGGAGGGAGAGATCTTTTCTGAAGCTCCTCTTGGTCGATTCTTTCAGTCGAGAGTTTATTTTGCAGCTTTGCTTTTTTGTTTGAAAAATAAGGTCCCACAGTGCATAAGTTGAAGCGAATTTTCCGATTCGGCTTTAAGAACATCTCGAATTCCTGCACTCCACGACGACTGATCTGTAGGGAAACCTGCGATATTTTTGAGTTTTTAAAGAAATTGTCTTTTGTTCTTCGTAAGCAAGGGATAGCTTCTTAGGCCACTTTTGAAACTTAACTACGGGTAATATTTCCTCTTTTACTCAGAAATAATTCTTGCTGGGTTCTTGGAGGTTTTCTGCCAGAATTTTGTAATCATCTGCATTCAGCGCTCCTACTTAAAGAGGCTGGATCCTGAATCGGCCTAATAATACTTAAACCACCGTCCAGGATGGCATGACCAGCAGTGACGCTTATTTAAAATGAACTGATTGGAATCCGAATCATATCAAGGCCCAAGAGGCCTTCTTCCCAAAAGCTCTGGGAAACAGATTTTGACTTCTAGGAGTTGAAGACAAAAAGAACTGAATTACGGTGGGAGCCCTGCACGGGGACATCCAAAGCCTTGCTTTTTAAGTGGAAATTTTCCGTGTCAACCCAGCAACTTCTCTTGACCCTACCTGGATATTTAATAGTTGTGAACGCTGGGAAAGGACTTGAGAAGGGAAGGCCAAGACGAAGGAAAAGTTAAAAAAGAAAAGAAAAGCTGCACCAATAAAGAAGAAAGATTGTGGAAAGGCAACTGCGACGTAAGATCAGACCTATTCGGAGATCTAAACTTGGGTCGGTCACCGGGACCAGAGGTTCAGTCTTCCGAGCTTTCGGATTCGTGCAGGAGCCCATCCTTAGATAACTTCTCTAAAAGACCTATTTGGACTTGCTGGTAGTCTTCAATGAAGAGGAAAAGGCACCCCCGACCATAGCTGTGTATCTAATTACTGTGGGCGAGTGGGCATATTAAACCTGTTGCCTTCCACGGGTCGGTCTCGGAAGCAATATTATACCGTGAGCGGCACATCCAATTTCTACCAAATTTGGGACAGTGAATATGCGTAAGGATTTTTTTTTCCCCTGCATGGAAAAAAGCATTTTCTAGACACGTGTCTCACATAATAGAGAACTATTTTTTGCTGTATCTTCCGCAGAGTTATTGGCTCTAAGTGCCATTAAACTTGCTGGCTTCTACCTCTTCTTCTCCTAATAATACTTTCTTTAGGTCAGACCAATAGGTGACTATAGCACTTGGACCGATATTTCAGTTGCTTCTTTTTCTCTACGTTTCTCCCACGGCATCCTAACTATTCCAACTCAGAAAGTTGCATTTGTATCCTTCCTATTGTCTCCAAAATCTTCACACACACATCCTCCCAAACGCAGCTGCCTGCATTGAGTGCTCGCAAGAAGCAACATTACTAGGAAACCAGTGTCCTTATGGCATTAGGTTATACATTTTCTTGGAGTTTAAATCCGGGGGGGGGGATGAGGGGAGAGGAGGGGAGAGAAAGAGAAAGAACAAGCCCTCTGGAAAAAGAAAGAAAGAAGAGAGAGAGAGAAAGAGAGAGAGAGAGAAAGAAAGAAGGAAGGAAGGAAGGAAGGAAGGAAGAAAGAAAGAAAGAAAGAAAGAAAGAAAGAAAGAAAGAAAGAAAGAAAGAAAGAAAGAAAGAAAGAAAGAAAGAAAGAAAGAAAGGACTTCTGTTCTAGATATTGCCCGTTTCTCCCTTAGTTTAATTCTCTTCCAACGCACATTCACGCTTCCAATGAAATGCTATTGACAGGTGCCTTGCGATAAACTTCAGCGGAGTTGATTTTCTGCCAGCTACTGAATTCTTCGTTTAGCTGGAATCTTGTAGCGGAATTTAGGGTGGCGGATTTTATGAGCTCTGGCCCGAGCCAAAGTCAGAGTCAGAGGAAGTACCGCGATTGCAGCTACTTGGCGCTCCGATCTGGGGCCGACCGAGGTGATCAGTTTGGGGAAATGTTCAAAGAGGACACCGATCGATTCCGTGGGATTTCGAACCAACAAAATCAACGGGACTCTGTCAAGAAAAGTAATGCCTTTCCAATGGCTGATTCAGAGTTACAATGTAATGCTATTGACGCGCGTGGAACAGAGGTTAGATTGTTCAGACAAACAACTTCGGGTTTTTAAGCCAAAGCTTGCTTGGAAATGAGTTCTTCTCTTTTTAAAAAGGGTCCTAGTTTCCTTCTCCCCCCTCTTTTTTCCCCCCTTTTCCTAATCTTTCCCGAGTTCTTCCTTTAACAGAACCAGGTAACAGCAGCGAAAAACGCCTCTGTTATTCATAATAAGATAAAAAAAGAAAGAGTAAGAAAAAGAAAAATACACACACATATGAAATTCTAAAATGCATGCAACAGGTCAACCCCAACAGGCACAAAGCAGACATAAGCAGAAGAGATTTCTAGATTTCTTTATCAGGCAAATCGTGGCAAACCAGGCAAAAGAGGACAGAGGCTCACTTATCAGGAACCTTGTACTTCGGGATAGCTTAAATCGTTAGAAAAGAAAGTAATTTTTTCTGGGGTGGGGGGGAGAATTCTTCAAACGCGACTTTCACTTGGAGTAGGGGGTTTCATGCGACCCCCTCCCCCAACCTTCAGCCCTTCGTACACGTTAGACTGCAATTCCCATCATCCCCAAACAGGACCAAGGAATGGCTCGGAAGGTCGTCGGTGGCGGCCCAGTTTATCTCTGGAAGGGCTAAAATTCGTCGATCCCACCCGTAGGCGCCTTGTTTGTTAGGGCGTGCTCTACAGAAAATGCTCCGTATCTTCTGGCAATCTTCTGCCCCGTTTGTCTCCGGAGCTCCAACTCCGAGAGCAAAGAGTTGGGAGGGACTCCTAGTTCTCAGTCGTTTTTTTTTAAGGTGAACCCAGACGCGAAGAGCCGCTCCTCGTTTTCAGACGGCCACCCATTTTCTGCTTTTAGCTGCGGCAGATCCAGAGGGATGTCATGCCTCCAGCCACGCCCCCCCCCCTACCGCGACCCCCCCCCCCGATTGCTCCGAAGGGAGAGGGAGGCTGGCACGTCCCCCGAAGAGAGACGGAGGAGGAAGAATTGCTGGAGAATCCAACGCTTTAAGACTGGTCAGGACCGGGAGAATCAACCAAGCAAGGATACAAATTTGGGGGATCCATACATGCCTTTCAGCCTTTTTGTATTTTTGTATTTTACCTGTTTTATTCTGTGCCTGTTCACCGCCCTGAGTCCTTCGGGAGTAGGGCGGTATACAAATTAAATAAAATGAAAAAAAAATGAAATGAAATAAATAAAATGACTGGAGGTTGGAGTGGAGGTAAAATTGTATCCCTACTATGTAGCATGAAGCCTTTTACCCACTTTGGGGAGTCTTTACCTTCCCAGAAGGACAGCCAAGACATGAGTTTGAAGAAGGAAGGAAGACACCACTTATCCCCTTCTTGGGATACCTAACCATATCACTCAGCAAGCAGAGCTGAGAATGGTGGAGGATGAAGTTCAACCCATGGAAAAGGTGAAGATGTCCTCATTTGTGACCCAGGAAAAGATGAAGTCTCCTCCTGCCTTTCTCCAAGGAGTGATGGAGAGCAAGGTCAGGAGGGGAACAGGGCTACTTTATTGTGAGAGTTGGAAGATGAGAGAACAGCAGGCCATAGGACGGTTTCCCAAGTGTGGGTTGACTCGAAAGCTGTCTAATCCACAGCCATTGTCAGGTAGGAAGTCATTCTGGAATTTAAAGCTCAAAAGTGTCCCAAAAAAGTCTGCAGAACTTTTCGGGCATTTCAAATACTGAGTTTTATTATATGTTTATACAGCCTCCAGGGGAAAAAAAATTCTTCCTTCTCTCTAATGTTTCTTAAAAAAGGTTGGTCCTGCTTTGTTAGAGTAACATTGGGATTTAAGTGTTTGCAGTGGTACAGCTAAGTAAATTGAATGGAAATCTTTGTTCCAATGGCCTTGTATATTAGTTGCGAAGCATCTAACACAATCAGCATTTCCTTCTCCCTCATAAATTCCACAATTCTATGTTCTTAAGGATATTACTTACCGGGTAATTCAATTTCTCTAAAAGTCAAGAAATAAGAAAAAAACAGCACAATGAAAAAGACTTCCACATCAATAGTTTTTTAAAAAAGTGTATTTGATTTTTTTTTTAAATCACTTAAATTATACTAACACTATTAATACAGGACTAACACATAGTTTATGTGAAAATAAGTGTCATTTTCTTTTAGGAAATGATACATAAAGTAATACATAAACAATGAGACTCTTACGGAAGAAAAGATAGTTCTCTACTGAACTGAATTACAGCAAGTCCTTGTTTAGTGACTGCAATTGTGACCAGCCTCTCAGTTGTTAAACAAAACAGTTACTAAGTGAAAATCTCATGACTGTGCTCAGGATTTTACCTCAGTTTTTCTTTGCTTCTTATTACTTCCTTGTGTTCCTTCTTTTTCTCTTTGAAGACATCTTGGTATGGAATAAATAAGCCAGAGAAAATAAGACCAGAAGGACACAGGGAAGATCATACTGTAATTGTGAAGTCACTGAACGAGGCAGTAAGTGAGGCCTACCTGTACCTCCAGGCACTCTGGTCTGTCTTCTTGAACCATAGTTTGCTATCTAGCCTGGTTTCTCTCATCACTCTGCAATGGAGATCTTGGCCAAGGTCTTTGGCCCTGAGAATCTTGATGTACTCTATCCATCTCTCTCTTTGTCTTCCTCTCTTGCTTTCTCTTTCTCTCCAGTTTTCACTGTGATGGCCCATTCCCAGGTAATGCAATTCTTTTTTATCTGGTCATTTTGAATGCCATTTTCTCAGTCATCCTTGCAAAAGGTGCCAAATAACCAAAGCTCTTCTAAGTCATGCGTCCTAGGCTTTTTTTCCCCTGCAGGAATGGTTTTCTCAAGCAGGAACTTTCTTCACTAATTTAACACCAAATCATAAGGATTTGTTGGCAAATTATATAGAGTTGCTAACCCCAAATCTCCAGACACCCAACATTTCTTAAATATGCTGTATTGATGAATAGGCCAGAATGCATTAAGGCATTAAGAGCAAGTGGTTCAGGCTCAGGAGAAAGAGTTTTGTCTGGGAAAAGCTGGATTTTATTAAAAATTGAAAATGATTAAAAATAATATTTTAATATTAAAATATTTAATTGCTCACCACTTGAGCAGTTTATGTGTTCAAAAACCTAATACATCAATAAAAGAACTGCAGTGAATAAAAATGGATGTCGATAGAGAGGAAGATACTTCTGGATGGGCCACAGATGACAACTCATTACAGAGAAGTTAAAATATAAATTTAGTTTGATGTGGGTTTCAATTTCACTGAGTTACAGAGTGGTTTTAAGGATACAGTATCAAATGCCATATGTCCTGTACTGTAATTATATTTGTGATGTTCTGCTCTAATTCTCTCTTAATAACATCAAATTAAAAATGCACAGACATGCATATAATAATTTTAGTAGATCTACCATCCACCTTAAGATTTTTAACGGGTTGACCTTCAGTTGATTAATTAATCACTGACATTTAAATAAATAGAGCTGCCGTACAAACCTAGTGAAGGTACCTTTTGGAAGGTCTTGAGAGAAGGTGGAGTTATTTTCTGTTGTGAAAAAAACCTGCAATATAGGTCACCAAATTAGTTCTCCTTTCTAGAAATACAGGCCATATTGAAAATTGTGGTGCTTCCTCTATATGTCTTATCCTACGTATTCAATTTTCCAATCCTACCTAGAAAGTTTCTGCAGCTGTTGCATTGGAATACAGAATAATTCTGACAAAGCAGCACCTTGAAGACTTCAAAATGAAACAGACTTTTCTGGGGAACAGGTAACTTTTGAAAAAATGTTGCTGTTGATCTGGCCACAGTGCTACTGTTAGCGCAAGAAGTAATTAGAAAATTTCTCTATCATTCTGCTTTCTGAAAATTATCAGTCATTTATATGATGACATCATCATGGCTTGTACCAGAATTGACATATCGCCCCTTTCTCCCACTTCACTAAAATAAAATAAACTTACCACAAGAGATCCTGATTATATTTTTAAAGAGGCTATAAAATACATGTTGTGGAGATTGGAAGACAATATTAACTAAGATTGAAAGTAGCATTTTGTTACCTACTTTTGTTACCTACTTTTCTGGGCCGCCAAACTCATGAGGGGGAAAAGAAGCAACAGTTTTTTTTTCTTCTTCTTAATCAGTTTTAAACATTTTAGTTATTGATATATACACACTAAAACTCCATTGTTAATTATTAACCTATTAAACATAGTCAGGGATTTAAATAAGTAGTTAAACTGCAACACTCTTTTTAAAACCTCCCCTTCAAAGTGTCCATTCACTTGCCTGCCACAAAACCTACATCACTGTTAAGGACAACATGCCTCTTCACTGATTCTGAATTTTTGGCAACGGCAATAAAATCTTTCCAGAATGAATTAAAACTGGTATTACATTTAATATTTTGTAATTTTGACTATAACATTTTCTGCTAATAGTATTTCTAGTAATTTGGACTATTGAAGGCCTCAGGTTAGTATACTAGTCTCTTTCCATTTGTGGGCTGTAGATACCAAACTAATCTTATATTTATTTTTCACTTTCTCTTTTATGGTAAAAGACAAAGTTCTGATATTGCTCAACCTGGTGGTCTACAGATGTTATTTAAATCCCTAAAAACTGATTCCCAACCCAATCCAACAGGCAATGGATTGGGTTCCAATGTTGCCATATTCCTTGCAGAAATTCACAAATACAGCCTTCACATTTTTTTTTTTGCTATAAAAATTTAGGCACAACACTACATTAATTTCTGTGAATTCTCTCTAGCTCTTCCAGAGATGGGTCTTCATAGTTTCAGCTTCCATAAAACATCCCATATTTTATCGCCAAGCTCCTGTCCCACTAATATAAAACCTGAGTTTACATACCAGAGACTTCTTCCTTGTTCATCTTACATTTTCTGATTGCGGAACAGATGAAATAAACTACGGCAATTTGTACAGAAGGCAGGAATTCACTATTCTTTTCCTAAAGAAGGAATATTGAGGCTTAAGGCTGTTTATGAATCCAATTCTCTGACCTAGAGGCCTTTCACCCAAATTGCTTCATTGTGCAGTAGTGGAGGCCAACCTTGTCTGTCCTTGGAACTGTGCCAGTTCAACAGCGTAGCATTGAGAACATGGTTGGAGGAAGTGCTTTAGCCTAATTTTCCATCACGGGATTCTGTTTGTCCAACTGGGTCCAGCAACCAGCCATGAACAGCCTGCAGGATTGAAACGGCTCCTAACCGTATGTCAACATTTCCTTGAAGAGGATTCCTACTGTCATCTCTCATCCAGTCGATCTGCAATTTTGTAATGAAATTTTTCTTCTCCGTTTTGTTTTTGTATTACATGGGAAAATTAGTCTCCTTTTTTTAAATGAATCTGATTTGGAGTCAGTCCCCAAGGCCTTCTGGGAAAACCAGGTTTTTATCAGTTTCCACAGTCTAGAGTCACAGAGAAGAAGGGATGGACCTATTCTTCAAAGCACTTGAGGGCAGGAAAAGAGGTAACAGGTGGAAGACCATGAAAGAGAAATCCAAGCTAGAACTAAGGGAAAAATTCTTGACTGAGAACAATTAATCAGTGGAATGCTTACTTCTGGATGTTGTAGAAACTTACGTTGTAGAGGTTTTTTAAGAAGAGTCTGGACAACCACTTGTCTGGAATGGTATAGGGCAGACCTGTCAAACTGGCGGCCTGCGGGCCGGATGCGTCATGTGTAGGCCATGCCCACCCCGGCTCCGCAAAGGCAAAAAACATCGCGATACATCACATGACACGATTGAGTTTGACACTCGTGGTATAGGGTCTCCTGCTTAAGGAGGGGATTGGACTAGAAGATCTCCAAGGTCCTTTCAACCCTATTATTCTATGTTCTAAAATATGGGTCATTTTTGCTTTACACAGCCAGCTACAGGTAGTCCTCCACTTACACTTACAGTCATTTAGTGACTGTTCAAAGATAAAACAGCGCTGAAAAATGTGACTTATGACCATTTTTCACACTTGCAATCTTTGCAGCATCCCCATCATCTTATGATCAAAATTCATATGCTTGGCAATTGGTTAATATTTATTGACCTAAATATGGGCCAGTTGCCAAGTGCCCTTAAATGTGATCATGATGTGATCTGACCACAGGGGTCCCTTGGCTGTCAGAACTTTGAATCCCAGCTAGCTTCCAGCAAGCAAAGTCGATGGGGGAAACCAGATTTGTTTAATGTCCACATGTTTCACCTAACAGCTACAGTTTGCTTTTCAAGTGTGGCAACAAAATATATGTAAAATCAGGCATGACTCACTTAACAACCACCTTGCTAAGCAATGGAAATCCTGGCCCCAGTTGTGGTTGTAAGTCAAGCACTACCTGAACCTCAGTGCTTGGAGAGTTGCATTGATGGACAATTAGTTTCTGGTACAATTCAAGATGCTGTTTGCCGCCTTCGTGATCAGTGGCTGACTATTTGCAGGATCGTCTTCTCCCATTCCCACTGCTTGCCTGCTCCAGTCAGGTGGGCTCTCTCCATATTTTCTCAGAGATTGTGTAAAAGGACCAGGAACACCTATTTTTCAGTTGTTGTCCTCCAATATCCCTCCTGATATTCAGAAAGTCTAAAGATTTGGTTATTCCATCAAGCCTTGGCTCTATGACTCATTTGCATGATGAGTTGGCTTTTTGGTTTCGATTCTGTTTACCTCTTGATGTGTTTCAATTTATGGGTTGTATTGTATTTGTGACTTTGCTTAACATGTTGCACTTACCTTGTTTATTTTTTAACCCAAATTATAGATTTATGGAATTGTGTGACACTCAGCATTGGTCTGATGGGAGAGTTTTATATGCCCTGAAAGTAAGTAAATATGCAAGTAGAGCACAACGTGTTTAGCACAACTAAATTCAGATCAGTTACTAATCCAATCAAATCTTCATTGGCTGTACACAGTATTACTAATCAAGTCAGAAATCACTATTCTGATTCATTGAGGGCCTTCCTACTTTTTCCCAGGAACTGGGTAATGTACCACGATGCTTTGTAGCAAAAGAATATTAGTAGGATTTTGTTACCTCCTTCCAATTGGACAAATAAAGTAGCTTGCTTGTCTCACTTGTCTTGTTTTCATTGTGGTAATCTAAGATTTAGTTAACTACACCAATGATGGATAGTTTCATATCTGAAAGAAGGAGATTTGCTTAATAATTATCCATTCTTCATGGATATTGCATCCAATTTTTGTCACCATGATGTAAAGAAGATGTTGAGGCTCTAGAAAGAGTGCAGAGAAGAGCAACAAAGATGATTAGGAGACTGAAAGCTAAAACATATAAAGAATTGGGTATGTCTGGTTTAATGAAAAGAAGGACTAGGGGAGATATGATAGCAGTCTTCCAATATCTCAGGGGCTACCACAAAGACAAGGGAGTCAACCTATTCTCCAAAGCACCTGAGGGCAGGACAAGAAGCAATGGATGGAAACTAATCAAAGAGAGAAGCTAAGGAGAAATTTCCTGACTAATTAGAATAATTAGTTAGAATAATTAATCAGTAGAACAACTTGCCTCCAGAAGGCGTGAATGCTCCAATACTGGAAGTTTTAAAGAAGAAATTGGACAACCATTTATCTGAAATGGTGTAGGGTTTCCTGCCTGAACAGGGGGTTGGACTAGAAGACCTCCAAGGTCCCTTCCAACTCTGTTATTCTATTCTATTCTATTCTATTCTATTCTATTCTATTCTATTCTATTCTATTCTATTCTATTCTATTCTATTCTATTCTATTCTATTCTATCCATACAACAAGAGCAACATTATCTACACAAGATATGGAATAGTAACATCTGCTGTACTGTTTCTAATCTATTGGGGCAGGTGTGGCTCAGCTGGTGGGAGGGTCAAAGTTTTTACTCAGTGAAAGTGCTGAAGGAGAGATGCTGTGTCTGTATCCCCTCCCAATGCTTTTTTTTTTTTTTGCATTAGAAAAGGTAAGCTGGCTAAATATTTAGTCGATTCCCAAGTATGTTTTGCAGCACATGTTGCATTGACAATGCTTATATATACAATATAATCTTCAATTTGATGGTTGCAGAAAGTCTTTAAAATAACTTATACTGTATGTGTGAAATATAATTAATCTACGTAAAACAAATGCAAATCTGAATCAAGTCAAATGTTTTATATTACTTCTGGATTAATTATTCAGTGTTGGATCACTTTTCACTTTTTATCCCAAAGGTGCTTTTTCAAAAGGCAACTGGACTTTCTGGGGTTTTTTTGAAGACGTTTTGCTTCTCATCCAAGAAGCTTCTTCATCTCAGAGCGAAGTGAAACATCTCCAAAGAAAAACCAAAGAAAAGTCTAGTTGCCTCTTGAAAAAGCATCTTCAGGACAACCAGGACGTGGATGACTTAGAATCTCCATAGACATTTTCACTTTTTAGTACAAGGCAATAAGAAGATGCACCATGGTTGTAGTTATCCTTTTTACAAACTTTTTGTTAATAACGTTTTCTTGGGATTTTGGCAGAGAAGGGAAAATGTTTCCCTACATCCTGTTAATCCAATGAAGACTAACTCTGCACTAAATATTAAACAAAATATAAACAAAACCTTTGCTGCTTATGATGCACTTAAAGTAATTTATAGTTGGATCCTTAATCTACCCTTTTGGTTAACTATTTTATTCTAGATTGCTGTCATTTGCAATTCTGTTGATTATCCACAAGCTTCTGGAACTGGAAAACTTCCAGTTAAGAGATTCTGATCACTGAATTTTGGGGGGAAAGTGTAATCAGTATAAGAGGCAAGTACTGCCACCTGCTGATTATCATCCTGAATTGCAGAAACCTCACAAAAAACTGATAATTTAACAACCTTCCTACAAAGGTTTTGTGGGATTGCTTGCTGTGTGTCATATCATACACCAGGTATCTCAAACCTCCCATATAACGGCATTTGCTTGGTCTCATTATTGTTCTGCAGCTTTTAGTAAGTGGTTTCTTTCCACTAAATTAAAGGAGAACAAAAGAGTTGCTTATATTCTATTCCTTTTATACAGTAGATTATTTTTATGGATAAAAGGAAAACAGATCTGCCCCCTTTTCCTACAAAAAAATAGTATAATGATAATCTCTGGAAGGGAGAAATTAAGCAAGTGTAGGTTTCTTGACATTAATTAAATTTGTTTTTAATAATATGTCCTTTTTGTTAAAGAAAAATTTGCTGTTGTTAACCTAAAACAAATTACTACTTCTCCCAACCTTTATATATGATTCAGTGTGTTCATTAGCAGTTTATTTATTTTTAAATACCTACACAGTTTGATCTTGGAGGTCTGCATGCTAAAGTGTGAAATAGAACAATAACTATTACAAGTAAGTTATTCTATGGCAAAATATTGCTGTGGAAAATACTTGTTTCCTATTCCAATCAATCAATTAATTTTCCCCAATTCTGGACTGTAAAATATAGGTAATCAGATCAGGTTTTTAGCAATTGCCTAAACCAAAAATACTCTTTTTCTAGGAATGATTCTCAGAATTTTTTAGCAAGATTTGTTAAAATGAGTAGAATGGGGTTACAAGAATTCTAGCAGCTAAACTATCTCTGGTTTAGAACCATTATAGTTCCATATAAACTAGGGTAGAAAGATCCTGTTTCTTTTTCTAACAGCCTTATGACAATCTGGTGGAGAGTTAGTTTCCTTCACTTATAATGAGGATATTTACAGCTGTTTTTAAAAGAAACCTGTTTGTTTAATTCTATTGGCATAGGAATTGACTTCATGAAGAAAATATTTGAACCTAGTCTGAGGTGCAAATGTGAGTTACATATTTTAATATACAAAAAGGAAGAGCAGAAAAAGGATGGGTTTGGGGAAGAGTATGGGGATATTATATATATATAGGATACAAGTCACATTGAAGGGATTGTGTAGTGCATGTGTAAGTCACTGCCACCCAAATCCACCCTCTAGAATCTCATGTCTGAAACAATATATTTCACATATGAGAGGAATACCCAGCTGCTACATGGAGTTCACCTACTCTAGGATGGTCCCTGTTTAAGAAGTCCTCAACAATTCATGGTGACCAGAAATGAAGATTGCTTAGCCATCATTAAAAGCTGCAGCAGCACACCATTAAAAAAAAAAAGTGCAAAATCAAAGATCAGGTAGCTGAACCAGTCAGAACCTTTGAGAATTCAAGACCAGTGAAAATTTCACCATGTTGCTTATCCATCTTAACTGGATGAACATTCGCAAACATACGAATTAGCTTATTTGTCCTCTGCTTAGGTTTTAACAGCAACCTCCTCATTAGTGATTTGTATCATTTTAAAGTATCCCGCATAGCTTTGTAAATATTATAGTAATGCTGTTTCCCCAATGGCTGGAGGATGTTAGAAGAGTGTAGAAGTTACTAGGGAAGAAATGGCCAATATCTTATTTTAGAATTAGCTGGCTGTTTAAAGTAGCTGGAAGTTCAAGTCTGTGACAGTGAACTCTTCAGCACCTCGTGACCTACAGTACTAGCCACAAAGAGGCCATTGGATGTTGATGGAGAGTTAGGGAGTTACTCAGTCTCTTCCTTGTCTATCTACCTGCAAGCTCTTTATCTGATAGATTGCTAATCTGTGCTCACTTCCTTCTGTTTTTCTTCTTAGGTGTACATGCATGAATTCCATGCAGTTGGACTGTCCGCTAAGTAGGAGATAACTAGCTTGGTATCAGGCTTATTGCATCTCTATAAACCAGTGGCCCCCAATCTTTTGGGGACCAGTTCCGTGGAGACAGGTTTTTCCGCGGATTGGAGGGGGCGTGGTTTAGCATGCTGCCTGCATCGTGCAGATGGGGCTTTGCTTGTTTACGCAGCCCGGTTTCTGGCATGCCACAGACGGGTGCTGGTCCATGGATCGGGGGGATGGGGACCCTTGCTATAAACTATTTCCTGTAAATACATCTCCATTGAGGCTGTAATTATAAAATCTGATTCATTAATCATTGCTCAGGTCAAACTCCTGGTCTCAGGAATGTCTTGTCTTATATATATATATAATGCTTCAGTCCAGGGGTGAAATCCAGCAGGTTCTGACAGGTTCTGGAGAACTGGTAGCAGAAATTTTAAGTAGTTTGGAGAACCGGCAAATGCCACCTCTGGCTGGCCCCAGAGTGGGGTGGGAATGGAGATTTTGCAATATCCTTCCCCCAGGAGTGGGGAGGGAATGGGAATTTTGCAGTATCCTTCCCCTGCCACGCCTACCAAGCCATGCCCACTAAGCCAGACCACACCCACCAAGCCACGCCCACAGAACCAGTAGTAAAAAAATTTGGATTTCACCACTGCTTCAGTCTCCAATAAAGGTGTATGAGTTGCTGAAGAAATTTTGATAGAGATGGAAGCAGAGGCAGCAGGAGGATTGTGGAGGAGAAAGAAGCCCGGATAGCAGGGAACTGGCAGCCAATGGATGGCCTTCTAAACTTGTCTGAATACATGACGTATATTCAACATCTGGTCTTTTGCCAACTGACTTTGCAAATTGATTTTACGTAGTACCCTGAAATCAACAGAGTGAAGGACAATTCTGACATGTATTAAGACAGAGCTGCAATAGTCACAGATGTCCATGGGTGTATTGACCAATATGTGATCCTAGAGAGCACCCTAAAATTATAAGCATTCAGGAAACACAAAAAGGATAGGATGCTTTTGTTTTACAGTGTTCCATCAAGTCAATATTTCCATGCTTTTTTTAAATAACACACAAACACACACGCAAAACATTCTGTAGCAATTTGGAAACTGTCCAGACAAGAAATCCTGTTCATTTTGTTTGCTTTAGAGATTTGTGAATTTTGAAAAGCAGATCAGTAAAGAATTAGATGCGAGCTTCCTACAGAATTGCTTTTGACATTCTATAATTTAATTCTTTAATTCTGTAATCGTCCACAAGAGGGCTCTCTGTCACAATCAAGAGACATAAATATAGGCAGTGTTGAAATGAAGCTTGTTGACATGATTTTAAAAAAAAGTCAGATGCCATAAACTTTTTTGGCCAGCCACCCACTTGATCAAATGGGACTCAGCAACCTATATGAGTTGATAAAGTGGATCGTTGCCTAAAAAGTTTATCACTTAATTCCAACTAGTTTCTACTTGTTCTTATTTATCTATATCATTTATAACACTCTCAAATATTTTCTTATATCTAATTTCTCTTCATTCTTAAGCCTTTTCAGTCACTCAGGATTTTTCACATTTTTTTCCTGAAAACTCATTTTTGTTCTTTTGTTAAGATGAAGAGGTGAAGGTGAATGGCTGCGAGTTCACCAGGAAAATTCAGCTGAGTGGCAGGAGAAAGCAAGATAGGAGTAGGACACCTGGTGTGTGTAAATCAATGCTGGAACTCACCTTACTGCACAAAGCTAAGATTTTAGTAGCCTCTCTTCACTGTGTAGCCTAACAGCCAATAGAAAAAAACGATCTTTCTGGCCCCAATACTGGCTCCATTCAGAGAAGATGGACTGCATGGAATGCATTTACTAGCAAGTGCTTGGTTAATGTGGGAATGAGGAGCATCTTCTGTTTCAGCCAGGTGACAAATTTTCTAGTACTATCGAGCATCATAGGAAGGTGTGCAAGAATCTAAAATACATACTGTCGAGTTTCCGAAAGATGCCCTAATTAATTCATGAGCCATGATCCAAACTTCAAAGGAAATAGAGCCATTTATTAGGAGCAACATTCCGGCAATACTCGGATGCAGTTAGGACTGATCCCACGTAGATTTATGTTCCCCTATGACCCTGTCTCTCCCCTCCTCTCTGGCCATGTCATAAATCACATTCTCCAATTAACCTCTTTGGCTGGCTGTGAAACCTAACACCCTCCTTCTGATTGCGGTCAGAAAAAATGTCTGGAATTCACTTCAGTTCTCCCTCCCTCCTGCTCATGGCAACTTGAAAGCTTTGCAAGTTGACATTTGGCTCCCCTCACTTCCCGAGGGCAACATGCACAAAGCAAAACAATTTGAGTACAGATGCAGAGTTTAGGGATGTGACCCCACCCCCAAACCAGGCTTGTTTGGATTTGAAATGTGTTTCAAAGAAAGTAGCATTGCAACTAAGAATAGTTTAACCTTTAACCTTTTTAAAGACAAGTTATAGAAGCACCATCTTCTTCTTTGCCCTCATTAACTTTGCGGCTCTGCAGCAGTAATTGTATTTAAAAAATGGCAAAGTTAGCTCTAGTGTGGTCATTAATATGACTGCTTTTTTCAAGGATGTGTATCCTTCCAGAATAATTTTATTAGTTAGAACTACTTGCTTACAGGACTGGAGAAAAAGAGGACAGGAAAAAATGGGAAATGCAGCCATTTCTACTATGATGTTCCATTAAAAACTACAGCTGCAGTTCAGCTGTGAGCATTTGGCGTTCATGTATTAACAGTACCAGAGTTTGAAACTCTACAAGCAAACAAGTCTTTGAGATTTGGAGGAGAAGCAGGATGAGAGACTTCAGGAAGGATCATTGCCCCCTTCTGTCTGTGGTTTGTCTGTCTCCATTGGATTAGATGCTGGTGGGGCCATCCCTGCATTGCTATGCCTGGCATGAAAGAGTCAGATGCAGGAACCCCACTGATCTTTCAGTCTTCACTGGTCCAGAGGCAGCACAGTTGAAAGAGAGAAAACGAAGGAGATCAGGCTGTTTTCTTCTGCTTCTTTGTTTTGAGTTGAAGCCCCTGGAAGTGCTAAACATCTTTTCACGTGGAACTTTGTTTTGCTAATGTACTGGATGTGATTTTAAAAATAAAAAAAAAAAGAAGAAGAAGAAGCAAGCTTCTAGAGAAAGTATTCCTTTTAGGAATAAAATCTGAATGGACTACTAGTTTCCTAATATTATTTGCTCTTCTGTGGTAAAAGATGGAAATGGATGGAGCAAGGAGAGAATCTGAAAATGGGTCTTTGCTGATAGATGCCTCCTCACGTTTGTCACCGGTGGATCCCTTCTCACAACCATTGCACTTCATCGAATCCTGGAATTTCCATCTACTCTCTGCTCTGATGTTCTTGGTGACCTCCTTGTCCCTGTTTGAAAATTTTATTGTCATCTTCATCACCGTTAAATTCAAACAGTTGAGACAACCTCTCAACTATGTCATTGTGAACCTCTCCGTGGCTGACTTCCTTGTATCTCTGGTTGGGGGAACAATCAGCTTCCTAACTAATCTGAAGGGTTATTTTTATATGGGCCATTGGGCCTGCGTCCTGGAAGGCTTTGCAGTCACGTTCTTTGGTAAGTGGAAAGTTTGTTTTTTTTCACAACCTTTAGAACAAATGACATTTGCACTTTTAACTTCTACAGTTTGCGTGGTTATGGACCAGATGAAAGGAGTGTGTGTACAATCTACAAACTTCACAGCTGACATTGGCTAATACTGCCAAGCTGGCATTTGCTAATGCTGATGTTAATTATTGAATCATACAAAAGATGATTTCTTAATAACTGCTTTCATTTCTGAAGCCAGAGAAAAATACATACTGCTAGGCAGCCCTTTTCAATATATGCATGTATTTATAAAGATGTCTCACAAGACTGAAGAAAAAAAGGTTTTTTTTTAAAGAGGTGGGAATAAAACCCACTTTCATAATATAATTTGAAGCGATCATGATAAAGTGTGTCTCCTTGTGAAATAATGATATTGTATCCCAAGGTAACTATAATGTTCTAAGTTGATCAAGTACTGGTCAGTTAGTTTGTGTCTAAAGTAACACATAAAAAAGAGACCTGTCAAATGGATCCTACATATTTTTCAATCAGCTTAGTATCTTTTCTAGCAACTACAGTTATTTCTTAGGTTAAATTTAGTAAGCTGTTCTACTTCACTGTCCATAGAAGTGTTTTAATAAAATTATACTTGATTAAGAGTAAGCATTGGGCTATCTGGATTGTAAACTAAGTCTTCTTGGAGTGAAGCTTGATTCTTTTTTTTTTTTTTTTATTGAAAAAGTTTTAAAAACAAACATATTTTCCCCACAACCCCCCACAACCCCCCACAACCCCCCCTCCCCCTCCCCGACTTCCCAGAGCAGAACACAAGGTATTTCTATTGATCTTTAACAATAATCTAAATTGCATAACCAATCATTAAACTAACATCCCTATAAAAAAAAATTCTTAACCCCCCATATATAAAATCCTATTTCTTAAACATAATACTTCTAATGTCACTTATATAACGCTTATACAAATAAAAGAAATCATTCATAAGCTATTTGATATTTTTTGGTCTGATACTTATTTTGTATATAATCAATCCATCTTCTCCAGTCCTGTATGTACCTTTCTTGTGTGTGATCCTTCAGATATGCTGAAATTTTAGCCATTTCAGCTAAATTAGTTACTTTCAATATCCAGTCATCAATAGTAGGCAAAAAATCCTTCTTCCAGTATTGTGCTACCAACAATCTTGCTGCTGTTATCAAGTTCAAAATCAATTTAGTCTCTGCAACTGTACAGTCCGTAGTTATACCCAGTAAGAACAACTGTGGAGTAAATTTCAGTCTCTTTTTAAGAATATTCTGCATCACCCACCAAATCTTTATCCAAAATGCTTTGATTTTTCTACAAGTCCACCATATATGATAATAAGTTGCATCATCACAGTCACATCTCCAACATTTAGCTTGCACATTAGAATACATACATGATAATTTTTTAGGATCTAAATGCCATCTATAAAACATTTTATAAAAATTTTCTCTTAAATTTTATGCTTGTGTAAATTTCACATTTCTAATCCAAATCTTCTCCCAAGTTTCCATCATTACTGGCTCTTGAAAATTTTGTGCCCATTTAATCATACAGTCTTTAACCAATTCCGTCTCAGAATCTATTTCCAATAAAGCATTATACAACCTTTTAATATGCATTTGTTTTTGATCTCTAATTTGTTTTACCAAATTCTCCTCATTTTGCACAAAGCCAATTTTTTGATCTTCCTTCCATCTAGCTTGAAGTTGACCATACTGAAACCATGTATAAATTATACCTTCTTCTCTCAGTATATCTAAAGATTTCAAATACATTACCCCCCTTTCCATAATAAGAAGCTCTTTATAGGTAATCACCTCCTGTTTTTGTTCTATACTTATATTTTCTATTGCATGTCTAGGATTTGCCCATAAAGGTATCTTATAATTTAACTTATATTGATATTTTTTCCAAACCCTTAACAAAGCATTTCTTAATATATGAACCTTAAATACTTTATCCACTTTTTTGTCATATAACAAATAGGCATGCCATCCATATAACAAATCATAACCTTCTAAATTCAAAATTCTCCCCTCAGTTAAATTAAACCAATCACTGATTTGTGATAAAACCGCTGCTTCATAATATAATCTTAAATTAGGCATTTTAAGACCCCCTCTTTCATGTGTATCTTGTATAATTTTCATTTTTATTCTGGGTTTTTTCCCAGCCCAAATAAAAGTATTAACACCTTTCTGCCATTCTCTCAGATTTTCATCTTTCTTAAGCACAGGTATCATTTGGAACAGAAATAAAAATCTAGGTAAAACATTCATTTTAATTGCTGCAATTCTTCCCAATAAAGACAACTGTATTTTTTTCCAATTTTCCATATCCTTCTGTACCTTCTGCCAAAGTACCTCATAATTGTTTTTGTATAATTTTGTATTTGAAGCTGCTATGTATACCCCTAGATATTTAACCTTTTTAACTATTTCAAAATCTGTTAATCTTGCTAATTTGTCTCTTTCAAATGTAGTCATATTTTTAACTATCATCTTTGTCTTATGTGAATTAACTTTAAATCCTGATACTTTCCCATATTGATTAATTATATCCAATATGTATGGAGCCGACTCTATAGGTTGAGATAAGGTAATAACCAAATCATCTGCAAAGGCTCTTAATCTGTAATCTTGTTGTCTAATTACAATACCCTTCAATTTTTGTGAATCACGTATCTTATTCAGTAATACCTCCAAAGTCAAAATAAATAATAGTGGGGACAGAGGACACCCCTGTCTTGTTCCTTTCTCAATTTTAAAAGCCTCTGTTAAACCTCCATTAACTATGATTTGTGCTGATTGCTGCTGGTATATCGCTCTAATTGATTGTATAAAATATTCCCCAAAGTGCATTTTCTCTATTATTTTAAACAAAAATTGCCAGTTCAAACGAACAAGTGCCTTCTCTGCATCCAAAAAAAAAACGCTGCAGGGACTTGATTATTTTTTTCCAAATATTCCAATAAGTTTACAATTTGTCTAACATTATATCTCATTTGTCTACCTTTTATAAACCCTGATTGATCATTGTGAATTATTTGTTGCATAACTGGCATTAGTCTATTAGCTAATATTTTAGCAAAAATCTTATAATCAGTATTCAGAAGTAAAATTGGCCTGAAATTCTCCGGTTTAATGGAATTTCGGTCCTCCTTTGGAATTAGTGAAACAAAAGCTGTTTTCCAAGAAGGTGGTACTCCTCCTCCTAATTGTATTTTATTAAATAAAATTTTTAGTGGTTCTAACATTTCGGATTGTAAATGTTTATAATAAACAGCTGTTAGTCCATCTGTTCCCGGAGCCTTACCTATTTTTAATTGTTTAATTGCTCCAACAATTTCCTCAGAAGTTATTGGCTGATTCAATCTATCTCTCTGTTCCAACGTTAATTCAGGAATCTCCATCTTTAGATATCTATCAATATCAACATCTTGAATTGCATCTTTAGCATATAATTTTGTATAAAACTCCAAAAAAGCCTTTTTTATTAAATTCTGTTGATAAATCTCTTTACCTCTAAATTCTATTTTATCTATAATACGTGATTTCTGTTTTTTCCTCATCGTGTAAGCCAACCATCTCCCAGGTTTATTAGCATTACAAAATGTGTTATGTCTGGCATATTGTATGCTAGTTGCTACTTGCCCCGCCATTAACATATTAAATTGCTCTCTTAAAATATTAATCATATCTTTTGCCTTTTTATCTCCCGGATTAATTATAAGCAATTGTTCTTTCTTTTTAATTTCCTCCTCTATCTCTTTCCGTCTATTTTGTTGTTTTAATCTATGTTTATTATTCAAAAAGATTAATGTTCCTCTCATATAAGCCTTACACGCATCCCATACCATCTCCATCGAAGTTCCTTTGTTCATATTATTAATAAAAAATTCTTTCATTTGTTTTTTAAGCTCACACAAATTGTCTTCATATCTGAATAAATTCTCATTTAGCCTCCAAGACCTCCTTTCCCCTCTCTCCTGCTCTAGTTCCACCCAAACCGGGCTATGATCAGTTAAAGTTCTTGGACATATCTTCGTACTCTTCACCCTAGAAAAAAGATCGTTTGTAGTTAATATAAAATCAATCCTCGAAAAAGATTGGTGCCTATCTGAGAAAAAAGTAAAATCGCTCTCCAATACATTCCTTTCTCTCCAAATGTCTCTAAGCTCCATATCCTCCAAAATATCAAAAAAAGATTTAGGCAACTTAGCACGCATGGAGATCTTGGAAAGACTTTTTTTATCTTTCTGGGTATCTAATACCCCATTCCAATCACCCATTAAAAATAAGGATCTATAGTCCCATTGTAGTATTTTGGTATGTAAAAGTTTGTAAAATTTATCTTGTTGTTGATTAGGTGCATATACTCCAATTACAAGCAGCTTCCCACTCTGTGTTGTTAATTCAATTGCAATATATCTACCTTGAGTATCAGCCTCAATTAAATTGGCCACTAAGCCTCTTTTAACATATATTACTAGGCCGTTTTTCTTTTCTGGTGCTGATGCCACAAAATGTGTACCTAATTTCGAATTTATCAAGTACTTTTGATCTGAAGATTTAATATGCGTTTCTTGCAAACAAATAACATCGTTCTGAAATTGCTTCAAATAATGAAATATTTTCTTTCTTTTTTGTGGAGAATTTAAACCGTTAACATTCCAAGATAGAAATTTATTTGCCATCTCTGGGCGTTCCAAGCTTCGAGAGCATCAGCTGAACCTCCTCCGCCATTTTAGACTTCGGCCTAGCTCCTCCCACTGCTTGCGTTTTTTGGGCTTGTTGAGTTGGATCTTGAGGCTGTTGTGCCATATGTTGTTTATAGGTAGCCCTTGTCAGTCGTTGATCTTTTGGCAGCTGAATCATCGTTAATGACTCCAAGGTTGGTGGTGGACCCCCAGTCAGTAATGGATCTTCTTCCAGAATACTTGAGCATAGGTTTGTGGTTGCCCTCCATCTTTCTCTTGTTGAGTAATTTCCAATTGCTTTCTAGCACCCCCTGGTGAGGGTGGCCTTCCAGCCTTTAAAACATTGGCATAAAAATCTTTTGCTTTTCCAACTGTGTTTAAACGATGTCTTTGCCCAGCGTATGGCACTATTATCCCAAATGGGACATCCCATCTGTACTGAATTTGCTGGTTTCTTAGTTCATTCACCAAAAAGCCAAACTGCTTTCTATCTCTTAACATTTTAGGAGGAAGCTCTTTCAGGACCACCAGCTCTTGTCCTTCCACTTTAATCTTATTTCTATAAGACGCTTGCAAAATGTCATTTCTAACTCTCCTTGTTGTAAAATAGATCACCACATCTCTTGGTAGCTGCTTTTGTTTTGCCAGCCAGGAATTGACCCTGTAAATTTTGTCCATTTGAATTGCCACATCTTCTGGCCTTTCTGGAATCAGCTGTGCTAAAGCATTGGAGCAAACATCTTTTAAATTTTCACCACTCTTTTCTTTCAAACCTCTCAGCCTCAGGGCAAATTCCATTGACCTGTACTGTAACATAACCATCTCGTCATCCACTTTCTCTGTCTGTATCATAATCTCTCCCAGTTTAGTTGCAATCTCCAAATTAGCATC
Organism: Pituophis catenifer annectens; assembly: GCF_029215685.1. NCBI lineage: Eukaryota > Metazoa > Chordata > Lepidosauria > Squamata > Colubridae > Pituophis > Pituophis catenifer. Next base: position 63,819,691 of record NW_027256886.1, read on the forward strand.
ATCAATTTCCCGCACTCTCTCCTCAATCTTTAACATGTGAGTAGCCAATCCTGAAACTGCAAAAACAATGTCATCTCTTATTTCATCATGTTTTTCCTCCACCACACTTGTAAGTTTCTTTAACTCCTCTGAAAATCCTTTCATCATTTCTGTCTGATTATTCAGGGCACCCATTATAAATTCTTTAAGGTCTTGTGACTGTGTATCAGCCGGAAGTTGTTGTTTTTGAGTCACTACAGGGGAACCTCCTCCCCCTTTAGAAGTTGGTGGCTTTAGTTGTTTAGCAGCCATTTTATTTAAAGAAAAGTTTTCCTTTTACAGCCAGAAAATCTTGTAAACAGTCTTAGAAAGTATATTCCAAAGTTTTTCCAAAATAAACAATCCTCTCTTCAAACTATACTCAAAACCCAGTAGTTTTCTCTTCAGGCAGAGGGCTATTAACAAGCAGTTTCCTTTTAACTTTCACTTTCCCTTCCGCCCATAACAAAGGCTTCCTCCCAGCCTCCAGCTCCAGAGAGCTCCGTTTGCAACAATGTATTCACAGAGTTAAGTTCTGTTTCTCTTAAAAAGCTTGCACTCTTGCTTCCGCTCTGTCTGCCTTGTTGAAAATCATTAAAACTCACTGTTTGCCGGCAGAATTGGACGCAGACGTCTTGCTCTGAAGACAGAGGCACCAGCGATCCGGAGCGATGGGAGGGGTGAACTGAGGAGCTCTCACCCTCCGAGTCCCTGGAATTAATCCAGTGACTTTCGGGGAGCTCTACCCACCCCCTCCGGCTCTCCTCTCTTTCTTTGCCCGAAGGAGAGTTTTTTCAAACCGCCGGACAGCTGTTTAGCGCTGTCAGGGCGGTTTTAACAGATCGGGTGGCTGGCGGTCTATGGAGACCGTCCTCGACGTCTGCGGAGCCACCGGAAGTCCCTAGTGAAGCTTGATTCTTGGTGACTTAATGGATGCATTCTTGTAGATTTCTTGGTAAAGATATAGAAAGTGATTTGCCACACTTTTCTTCTTGGTCTCTTTTTCAACTTCCGAATCCTCCCTTTGAATACTGTCCGGGGATAATTATCCTGTAGAACTTTCCTGCTCAATAATAATGTGTAGTACAGGAGTTCTGTTTTTTTTTAAATTGAAATGTTGAGATATTTTTAAAAGAAATCTACAACTATGTACAGTGAGTAACTTGACCAAATTATAGGGAAACCTACTGAATTCAGCACATTCTATTTCTATGAAAGATGCTTCACCATCTAATCCTGAGACCTGATGTTGCCAACAATTGAGGGAGGAGGCGACTCAAGAGGTGTCATGTCAACATTGGGAAAAAGGGAATCCAGTTTGTTCTGTTGATATCTGTTGGCATAGGACTAGGCAGTGATGAAACATTGCATTGCTTTGATGTCAATTGTGGCCCCTTGTGAATTTACATCACAATAGTTTAGTTTAGTTTACTTTATTGTCAGTGTACATGGTACAACGAAATTAAATACCGTCTTCAGTGTACATTGTACATACAGTGTACACGGCATGCTGCAAAAAGGGGGAAAAAAAAGGGGGATTAAGGGGTTTTTTAGGGAAACTTTTTGATAGATTTTTAAGGGATTTTAAGGGGCGGGAGGGTTGTGTGGGTTTGGGGGTTAACCCACGGGGGGAGGGGTCCGGCCCAGCTGTTAGTGGGGCCACGGAGGGTGCAGATTCCGGGGGTAAGGGGGACATCAGAGTCCATTCTGTCGAGGGCTTTTCTATCAATGTGTTGAGTGGGAGGGGCAGATATGGTGGGAGCAGGGGGCCGCATCATGTAGTGGGGGCGCGCACTCACTATCTTCGAGCGGTGGCACGCCCCGGTCCCCATAGCCCTTCTCGTATCCCAGGCTGTTCAGACTCTCAGGGCCCGAGCCTTCTGCTGCTGTCGTGCAATGCCAGGTCCGTGGTAAATAAAGCCCCCCTCATTTGCGATCTTATTCAGGAGGGGGGAGCGGACCTGGCAGGTATTACGGAGACCTGGTTGGGCCATGAGGGGGGGGGGTTCCCCTCGTGGATATGTGCCCACCAGGTTTCCGAGCATTCCATCAGCCGAGAGCTCAGGGCAGGGGCGGGGGGGGGTGGCGGTTATTATAAAGGAAAGTCTTGATCCGAGGGAGACCACTGTTCCACAGATAGCCGGATGTGAGTCCCTTTTTGTGAGGTGGGGTCGTGGAGTACAGATGGGCTTGTTGATCACGTACCTGGCTCCCTGCCGCGTGGCAACGGCCCTGCTCGAGCTGCTCAACGTCATAGCTGAGGTGGCGGTTGGTACCCCCAGACTTCTAGTCATGGGGGATTTCAACCTGCCATCTGTCGGCGAAACATCTGAGGTGGCTCGAGAGTTCATGGCTTCCATGACGGCCATGGACCTTACTCAGTTAATTCATGACCCCACTCACACGGGTGGACACACTCTGGACTTAGTTTTTGTCTCTGGTCAGTGGTTGAGTGGCCTTGATACAGGGGATATAGTCATCGAACCCTTGTCATGGTCTGACCACTCGCTCCTTCGACTGGACTTTCTAACCGCTGCACCCCGCCGCAGGGAGGCGGGACCGACCAGGTGGTTCCGCCCCAGGCGCCTGATGGACCCTGATAGGTTCCAGATGGAGCTTGGGCCATTTCCTGAGACTCTGGCTCATGACTCGACTGAGGACCTGGTGGCCGCCTGGGATAGTGCGGCTGCCGGGGCCTTGGACCGTGTCGTGCCTTTGCGGCCTCTGACCCGGCACCGAACTCACCTAGCTCCTTGGTTCTCCGAGGAGCTCAGGGAGATGAAGCGCCGGAAAAGACGCCTGGAGAGTAGTTGGAGGACCAGTCGCTCCGAATCCGACCGAACACTGGTGAGGTCTCATATTAAGACCTACCTAGTGGCGATAAAAGCGGCGAAATCTAGTTATTTTGCCGCTCTTATCGCGTCATCAGATAATCGCCCGGCCGCCCTGTTTAGGGTGACCCGCTCCCTCCTCCATCTGGAAGCGCGGGATGACCCCTTGCAGGGCCGAGCCGAGGACTTTGTGCAGTATCTGTATGACAAAATCGCTCAGATTCGGGAAGGACTGGCCTCTGACTGGGTATGTCCGGACGGGATGACTGAGGCAGGTCTTGAGAGTGTTATCTGGGGGGAGTTCGATCCTGTGGCTCCCGAGGACATGGACAGGGTCCTGGGATGGCTGAACGCGACCACATGTTTATTGGACCCGTGTCCCTCCTGGTTGGTACTGGCTTCCCGGGAGGTGACACGAGGCTGGCTCCAGAAGATTGTTAACGCTTCTTTGAGTGAGGGGGTCCTGCCGGCCGCTTTGAAAGAAGCGGTTGTGAGGCACCTCCTCAAGAAGCCCTCTCTGGATCCGGCTGTTTTGGCTAACTATCGTCCAGTCTCCAACCTTCGCTTTGTTGCGAAGGTTGTTGAGAGTGTGGTGGCGCAACAGCTCCCCCGGTACCTGGATGAAGCTGTCTATCTAGACCCGCTCCAGTCCGGCTTCCGGCCTGGGCACAGCACGGAAACGGCATTGGTCGCGTTGGTGGATGATCTCTGGAGGGCTCGGGATAGGGGTTGCTCCTCTATCCTGGTCCTGTTAGACCTCTCAGCAGCTTTTGATACCATCGACCATGGTATCATGTTGCACCGGTTGGCGGGGTTGGGGGTGGGGGGCACCGTTCTGCGGTGGTTCTCCTCCTACTTCTCTGACCGGTCGCAATCTGTGTTGACGGGGGGGCAGCGGTCGACCCCGAGGCACCTTGCTTGTGGGGTGCCACAAGGGTCGGTCCTCTCGCCCCTTCTGTTCAACATTTATGTAAAGCCGCTGGGTGAGATCATCCGTGGCTTTGGGGTGGAGTTCCATCAGTACGCTGATGACACCCAGCTGTACATCTCCACCCCAGGCCACCCCAACGATGCCCTTGAAGTGATGTCCCAGTGCCTGGAGGCCGTGCGGGCCTGGATGGGGAGAAACAGGCTCCGACTCAACCCCTCCAAGACCGAGTGGCTGTGGCTTCCAGCGTCCCGATATAGCCAGCTGACGCCATCGCTGGCTATTGGGGGCGAATCACTCGCCCCCACGGAGAGGGCTCGCAACTTGGGCGTCCTCCTGGACGCACGGCTGTCTTTAGAAGATCATTTGACGGCCGTGGCCAGGGGGGCTTTTTATCAGGTTCGCCTGATACGCCAGCTGCGCCCCTTTCTAGATCGGGACTCTCTACGCACAGTCACTCAGGCACTAGTCATTTCCCGCCTGGACTACTGCAACGCTCTCTACATGGGGCTCCCCCTGGGGTGCACCCGGAGGCTCCAGCTGGTCCAGAACGCGGCCGCGCAGGGGATTATGGGGGCGACGAGGCGCTCCCATGTGACACCTCTCCTGCGCGAGCTGCACTGGCTCCCAGTGGTCTTCCGGGTGCGCTTCAAGGTGTTGGTGACCACCTTTAAAGCGCTCCATGGCTTAGGGCCGGGGTATTTACGAGACCACCTTCTGCCACAAATAGCCTCCCACCGGCCAGTACGCTCGCACAGAGTGGGCCTCCTCAGGGTGCTGTCCGCCAGACAATGTCGGCTGGCGACCCCCAGGGGGAGAGCCTTCTCTGTGACGGCGCCCACCCTCTGGAACAACCTTCCCCCAGAGTTACGTATAATAACAGACCTCCGGATTTTTCGTCGGGCCCTGAAAACCTATTTATTTCAACAAGCTGGGCTGGCCTGAGTTAAATTTTAAATTGATTTTAAATTGGGTTATCTTAATTTCGGCCAAAATATTTAATTATTTTAATACTGTTCTTAAATTTTGTATGCTTTGTTTTTATCTTGGCTGTGCACCGCCCTGAGTCCTATTTGGAGAAGGGCGGTATAGAAATTTAATTAATAAATAATAAATAAATAATACATTATAACTATAAAAATAAAAACACAAAAAAATCCTTTAAATTCTATGTATATAATTGACATTGAAAACCCGATATTGCACTACACTGTAGAATTCAATATGGTTATTGCCCTGGGACAGAAGCTGTTTTTCAGCCTATTTGTCCTTGTATAATATAAGGATAAGAGTGGTGTGGTGGCCTAGAGGTGGAGCTCTCACCTCACAATCAGGAGGCTGTGAGTTCGATCCTAGGTAGAGGCAAATATTTCTTTTTCTGGGCATGTTGAGAATATATCTGCTGAATATAACTCTGCATTGGTGACAGGAAGGGCATCCGGCCAGTAAAAACTCAGCTCCATTCAGTTGTCCAGACTCCACCCCGCAAGGGATTATGGGGTTGTTAAAAGAAGATGATGATAATCACAATATAAGCATAAAAGAATGGAGTTTTTGTAGTGATGTCACAATGCGTGTTCTATCATTTTGGAGTCATCAGAGCTTAGGGATGCCTATGATCTTCTCTATGTTCTCTTGTCAATAACATGCTCAGTTCCATCAACATCATTTGATGTCATCAGACAGGAAAGTTGATAAGAGCAATGATGTCAGTAGACAGAGAAATGTGTCTAAATATTATGGAGAGAGGCTCCTGAGCTCCATTTTTGGCAAACGGCCTTCCTGAGCTCCATTTTCTCTGGCAGAGGGTTGCAGGTGGCCGTTGCAGCCAAAAACAGAGCTCAGGAGCCTGTTTTCACTGGCAGAGGCACTGTGGGCCAGTCCTTCACTGTTTCCAGGGTGGTCCCATGGGCCAGATCTAAGCACCCCGTGGGCCGAATCTGGTCCACAGGCCTTGAGTTTGACACCCCTGGAATAGATAAGTCTATAAATGGAATTCTGGACTTTGGTTTCCTTGCTGGAAAGCTGGCCTTAATTGAGTAAACTATGGTCTATTCTCTTGCTCAGTAATGTCTCTTATTCTCATTACAGGAATCGTTGCCCTCTGGTCGCTTGCTCTGCTTGCGTTTGAGCGTTATGTTGTAATTTGCCGTCCCCTGGGAAATGGGCACTTCAAGGGGAAGCATGCTGCTCTAGGAATAGCCTTTGTGTGGGTTTTCTCCTTGATATGGACCATCCCTCCAACAATGGGATGGAGCAGCTATACTCCCAGCAAGATTGGGACCACTTGTGAACCCAACTGGTAAGGCAATTCAGGGAAGCAGCCTTTCTCTTTTCATCTAACAGAACCTAACAGCTTTGCCTGCATCTCTCTTTTATAGGTATTCTGGAGAATATAACGATCATACTTTCATTATTACCTTCTTCACCACTTGTTTCATAATGCCCTTATTGGTTATTTTGGGGTCCTATGGAAAACTGATGCGGAAACTTAGAAAGGTAGGTGAAATGTTTATTACCGTAGAAATATACACTGTAATATAATTTATTTTATTTATAATAAATTTACATGCCTCTCATCTCACTATTGAAGTGACTCTGGGCAAGTACTGGGCAAAACAATGATGAATTTCAAGGTATGGCATTTTGTGTTAAGGGGAAGTATTTTAGCAATGGTAAATATGTAATCTTTAATATGTCATCCTTAGAAACTAGGCCATCTACGGTGCTCTGGATAGTATTAACCTGCCTCCAAAGTTAAATACAAAGTTTATTTTATTTTATGAATTAAATCTCAGGCAAGTACCAAATCGATGGACAATTACAGAGACTTCACTGAAACATTTTAATATTATTTTCTGTTTCATTTCCTTTGGTCTCTACAAAATAATTAAAATATATCATTTAATATTCTTTATTGCATAATAAATACACTCACCTATTTAAAAAAAGAAAGCCATTACTATAGAGTTTGACACTTTCAATGTTACATCCTTTGGTTGATAATCTGATAGAAAGTGATAGAAAGTGGACTTCTATTTCAGCAGAAGAGTAAATGAAAAATTTCCTACAGTTGTACAATTCTACAATTCCATGTAGCTAAATGGATTGACAGATGGCTTTCTCCATACTTCTTCCCTTCAAATTGCTTTGGCTCTCTGGGTAAGCTTGGGACTAAACAGCAAGAGATATTTAGCCTTCAGATGTCATAGTCCCTGCCCAAATGGCTTGGTAAAACATAGACACAAAAAATACATATACATCAGTGGTGGGTTGCTACCGGTTTGCCCCGAATTGGGTAAACTGGTAGCGGCGGTGGTGGGAGGCTCCACCCACCTGCCTGGACGTCTCTGCGCATGCGCAGAAGTGTCGTGCAAGCACAAGCGCATGTGCGGCCACAAGCAAATCGGTTGCGACATATACATATATACATATACATATACATATACATATACATATACATATACATATACATATACATATACATATACATATACATATACATATACATATACATACTGTATATCAGGGGTGTCAAACTCAATTTCATTGAGGGCCACATCAGGGTTGTGTTTGACTTTGGGATGGGGGGATGTGGCCAGCTTGACATCACTCGTGTCAGGGGCACTTGTGACCCAAGTGCTCTGCCAGCGAAAACGGGCTCCTGAACCGGTAGTAAAACCGGCGGGAGGATCCGCCCACCGACCCCAACGTCATCAGGAAGCTTCTGCGTGCGTGGCCCTGTTGCGAACCGGTAGTAAAGTTAAGTAGAACCCACCCCTGCTGCATATGTATATGTTTATGTACAAATGTACACAGACACAGACAACAAAGCAGCTAATAATAGTGTGCATCTATTGTGTTGAAGGATGATGGATATTTTCTCTATGGCAATAATGGAAGTGCTAGATATTTTTCCTTTTATACTCCACTTTTTTCAGGCTAGTAATTTTGTGAGGTCATAGAATCCTATCCGATACTAACAAAACATACATTTTGGTGCTGCTCTGGACAATGCATATATGCACAGAAGTTATAATTAAATCATAGAAGTTCAGAGAGTCTCTCTGGGGGAAGATGGACAAGTGAATTCTTGCCCTTCTCCCCAGCAGCATGAAGAAATGCCCTTTATTCATTTAAAGCACACCTATGCACTCCTTTAATTATGAGCCATCCTTTCAAGTCAATTCACAAAAAGTATCAGACAAAAGCAAAATATAAATGGGATAGGAAACCATACCGATGGAAATAGTGAAACAATTCTTCAACCAGCTAAAACCATAATATATTAAATTAAATGGCCAGGTTATCTGCCTTTACTGATGCGCCAACAGAAGCCTCCTTTTTCATAACCCTCAGAGGGATAGAAGAAGAGATGGAGTTTATGACCCCAGAAACTTTTATAAAACAATTTATGTTGCAGGATATTACTGCATAGGGTAGAAGCACCGGAAAGCAATATCAATATCTCAAAATGTTTCTGGGAATCTGTCAAGAGGGACTAAAATTTAGGGAGAAAAATTCTTGTTTTCATGTGATCTAATTTGCTTTTCTTCTGTTTTGTTGTCTTGAGCACAGTCCTACGCAGTAGCAAATTTTGGCTTCCTGCTGTTTCAATCATGTCTCCCAGTTTCTCTGGAGTTTTCAGCTACTCTTTGAAAAATCAGACTTCAAGTCTGAAAAATTGATTGATGTCCTTTCTCTTTCCAATCAAACAAAATATTTGTTTGTAATTTCCATTTCAAATGCAGAGTAAAGCAATGATTTTAAATTAAAAGTAATAGAACACTGTATGTGTGTGTGTGTGTGTGTGTGTGTGAGAGAGAGAGAGAGAGAGAGAGAGAGAGAGAGAGAGAGAGAGAGAGAGAGAGAGAGAGAGAGAGAGAGAGAGAGAAAGAGAAAGAGAGAGAGAGAGACAGCCATAATCAATGTAATGCAGATAGTCCTCAATTTATGGCCACAATTGAGCCCAAAATTTGTGTTGCTAAGTGAGATAGTTTGGTGAATTTTGCTCCATTTTACAACCTTTCTTGCCACAGTTATTAAGTGAATCACTACAGTTAAGTTCATAACATGTTTTGTTATGAGAACCTGGTTTCCCCGTTGACTGTGCTTGTCAGTAGGTCACAAAAGGGAAATAAGATTTTGAAACATAAACATGTTTGATCTGTATTCTTAATAGTGAGGATTTAGGCTAAGAATTGTGAAATGTATTATGAGGTATTAATTGAATTGAGATTTAAAATGGATTAATAGAAGGGTAATTGTTTTGATCAAATAAATAAGAGTAAACTTTTTATAAGATGGTAATAGGGAAGATAGGTGATTTAAGATTAAGTATTGTTAATAGTGAGGATTTAGGGTAAGAATTGTGAAATGTACTACGAAGTATTAATTGAATTAAGGTTTAAGGGGGATTAATAGAAGAGTAATTGTTTTGATTAAGTAAATTTGATTTAATTTTTTTTAAAGATGGTATTAGTTGAGATAGGTGAGTTAAGATTAAGAAATAAGTGTTATGGCAAAATAGAATATACAAAATTTTGTTAAAGATGGAAAAAAAAAACTGTATAAATTGATGACCGGATCAGGGCTCTGTTCCAAAAAGATGTAATTTGTGTGTTGGAAAAAATAAAAATAAAAATAAACTTTTTGCAAAAAAAAAAAGGTCACAAAAGGTGATCACGTGACCTGGGACACTGGAACTGTCATAAATAGGAGTCAGTTGCCAAGTGTCTGAGCTTGATCATGTGACCATGGAGATGCTGCAGCAAACACAAATGTGAAAAATGGTCATAAGTCCCTTTTTTCAGTGCTGTTGTAACTTTGAACGGTCGCTAATGAACTACCTGTGCATATATTTTATATGGACTTAAGTGGCTTTTATTGCCTATATTAGTATCCTGCTAATATGCTTAACAGATGAGAAATCATTTACCATCCAAATCTTGCTGAATTGCAGCCCTAGCATGCATTACCATTGACTGAGCTACTTAAGGTACCTGGCTATTGCAGTCCAACAAAGCTAGGGCTAACTGCATCCTTAATTGCTGATAAAATGGAAGGCCAGAAGATTGTTTTGGATGCATTTGAAACACCAAGGATTGCATCTTGCATTTCCTTCCTTCCTTCCTTCCTTCCTTCCTCCCTCCCTCCCTCCGAACCTCCTTTCCGATCCCCCCCTCTTTTATCATTTTACAAAAGCCTGACTCTATCTGATGGATTTATGCCAAAACTATGCAAAGGTTTAGTGAGGATTTAAACCTGGGCCTTCACAACGTTTGCTTGACGTTTTAAGCACTAAGTATAACAACAAACTCTGATTCATTTCTTCAAAGCTCTGGTGAAGTCTAAAATGCTAAGGATTCTTCAGTGTATTGTCTTACATTTGAAAAGGACCCTGGAAATATCCAATCTTGCTCAAAGAAGTCTCAGCCCTACTTAATCTTCTCATAGGCTTATTAAGAATTAACCCTAATTTGCCTTTATGCATTCTGGCAGATTTATGAAAAGTAACATGAGGACTTGCAAATGTCAATCATTTATTATTTTTAATTGCATTAGGATTGAAGCTACAGATGCACTGAATTATTGATTGTTTTGCATTTAGTGCTTTGTTGTTTTGCCTTGGTTGATGATAGCCATCTTAATATCTTTAGCTTAATCTATTCTGGCCCTCCTTAAATTTTGACATGTTGGCCACAGTCTGATTTAGGTTTCGCAAGTAAACGGGGTCTAATTTTCACTTGTGCTGTTTAATGCACATTTGCACCAGGATGCTGGGCCAAAGCCCTCACTTTGCTGACCCACTAGATCAGGGGTGTCAAACTCGATTTCATTGAGGGCCGCATCAGGGTTGTGTTTGACCTCGGGGGGAGGGCTGGGGTTCGGGTTCGGGTTAGGGTTAGTTCAACGTCACTCATGTCGGGGGTTCCTGTGGTGGCCCAAGTGCTCTGCCAGTGAAAACAGGCTCCCAAGTTACATTTTTGGCTGTGATGGCCTCCTGCAAATTTCTGCCAGAGAAAATGGAGCTCGGGAGGGCCGTGCGCAGCCTTCCCGAGCTCCGTTTTCTCTGGCAGAGGGTTGCAGGAGGCTGTTGCAGCTGAAAATGGACCTTGGGGGCCTGTTTTCGCTGGCAGAGGCACTGCGGGTCAGTCCTTCACTGTTTCCAGGAGGGCCTTGCGGGCCAGATCTAAACACTCCGCAGGCCAGATCTGGCCCACGGGCCTTCAGTTTGAGACCCTTGCACTAGATGTGTCTCTTTTCTTTCTAGGTTTCAGATGCTCAAGGCAGATTAGGGTGTGTACAGAAGCCAGAAAGACAAGTTGCCAGAATGGTGGTGATTATGATCCTTGCTTTTTTAATCTGCTGGTCTCCATATGCAGCCTTTTCCATCTTGGTCACCAGCCATCCCTCGATTGAACTGGATCCTCGCCTCGCTGCAATCCCAGCCTTTTTTTCCAAAACAGCCACAGTTTATAATCCAGTCATCTATGTCTTTATGAACAACCAGGTACCGGTGATTAAAAACACAGACCCTTGTTGTATGCTTTCATTGTGCCAATGCTTTTCTAGGCAAACTTCACAAACTAACCTTACTATATAGTTTTGCATTCACTTTTGCAATCACTGTCTCCTTATATACACTTTCAATAAATTGCACAGCCATTTCATAAGCATATACACCCATATTTTAGCATCATCCAATTACAATGTCAGAGGTGGAGAACTATGGCCCTTTTATGACTTGTGGACTTCAACTCCCAGAATTCCTGAGCTAACCATTTTGGCTCAGGAATTCTGGGAGTTGAAGTCCACAAGTCATAAAGGGGCCATAGTCCCCCTCCCCTAAATTACATGATTTGCATCTCCAGCTTTACTATTCTTCACCCTCTCATAATTTCCCTCTTGAACATTCTCGTGCAATTTCAACAATATTTTTTCCTACAGTCTCCCCCCACATATACCATGTTTTAGCTTTTAATTCCATTCTTTTTGCTGGAATCTCCTTGTTTAGCTTTCCTCACCCATTTCCATTAAAAAAAAATCCACCAAAATACTCTTTTTATTATTAATATCCTTTCTTATTCTTGATTACAAGTAAAAGAATATTCTTATTCTTTTACAACTATGTTGTTTTCTATATACACATTATACATACTCTTATATTTTTTTCAGCATTCTGTTATAGGGAATTTTTTCATCCATAACCTTTTCATTATGTCATTTCAATCTTCTTTTGAAATGTAAGTATGTAACTCCATATTTAAATGTAATGCCAAATGTAACTCTATGGCAGTTTGTAACATAATTCTTTCAACTCTCTTCCAAGTAGATTTCACTCAGGTCCACTTCCCTTTTCTTCTTTAAGAGCTTAATCTCATCCTTCTCACAGCTTCTTTTCAGTGGTGAAATCTAAAATTTGTTACTACTGGTTCTGTGGGCTGCCTTGGTGGTGGTGGGGGTAATGTCACTGGGTGGGTGTGGCCAATTTTTTTTTACTTTTAAAAGCATTTTTCTACAACCTCTTCAGCGAAGAGGTTGTAAAAAAATGCTTTGAAAAGGCTCTGACAATCCCAGCTGAGTTGCCTGATCATCAGAGGCATTTAAAAGAAAAAAAGTCTCTGCCGATCAGGCAACTCAGCTGGGGTCGTCAGAGGCATTTAAAAGAAAAAAAGGGTTTTTTTCTTTTAAAAGCCTTTGACGATCCCAGCTGAGCCGCGCGATCATCAGAGGCTTTTTTTTTTTTACTTTTAAAAGCATTTTTTCGGCCGAAGAGGTTGTAGAAAAAATGCTTTTAAAAGTAAAAAAAAAAAGCCTCTGATGATTGTGTGGCTCAGCTGGGCATGGGGGGGGGGGGCGCAGGGATTTTTCTCCCGGTTCTCCGAACCACCTGCCTCCATCGCTACTGGATCGGACGATCCGGTCCGAACCAGGAGCATTTCACCCCTGCTTCTTTTCCTTGGACATTCTAGTTTCACTCTAGTTTCTTCCACTTACCTTTTTTTTCATGTCCACAAGATGGAGTACAGTTGCAACAGTATATTCTGAAATCATGGAAATAATTTCCTAGCCAAGAATTGCCTCATCTGAGGCAGTAGCCTTACCTGGTTGAAGATGTTCCATGTTGTGGAGATCCCTGAACTTCCAAAGATGGCTGTGGTTCCATAAGTATCTAGACATTATGGATCATTTTGGCAGTTATGAGCTATACTTCAGAAAACTAATTTCTCTTCAGAATAGTCCAGTGTTTCTCAACCTTGCCAGCTTTAAAATTTTATGGATTTCAAAACTTTTCCAAGCATGAAGTCTGTGCTTGTAAAGTTGGAAAGGTTAAGAAATAACGAAATACAGTAGATTATTAAGGCTTCATGGCAGTGGTGAAATCTGAATCAGTTTACTACCGGTTCACTGGCTGCGTATGCACACCATGTACCAAATGCAAGGTGTGCGCGCACACACACAGTACAAGCCAAAGGAGGCATGGAGTAAGTAGAATAGCCTGCACGGGGGGGGGGGAGGGGGGTTGATCAGCTGTGGCGCACAATCTTTTTTTTTTATTTTTAAAAGCAATTTTTTACAACCTCTTCGGGCGAATAGGTTGTAAAAAAATGCTTTTAAAAGGTAAAAAAAGAAGGCTCTGACGATCACAGCAGAGCTGCGCGATCGTCAGAGCCATCTTTTTACTTTTAAAAGCAAAAAAGCAAAACCTTCTGCGCATGCGCAAAGGGTACAAAACACATTACTTCCTGGTTAAAACCAAACAACCGGACAGGTAGGCGGAGCCTCATGCCGCGATCGCTACCGGTTCTCTGAACCACCTGCCATCATCGCTACCGGATCGCGCGATCCGGTCCAAACTGGGAGCATTTCACCCCTGCTTCATGGCCTTGAAGCTTAAATCATGTAGTGCAATGGATCACATATTTCCTCCTTCTGATATCCCTTTCTTTTTTCACACCTTCCTCCTTCTTTATCCCTGCTAAACATTGTGCTAAGAAAGGCACAAGTCACACTTTTTCGGTGTATATATCAATTCTAATAAAGGGCTTCTGAAACAAGGCTGACGATTTTTTAAAAGTATCATAAACATTGATTTATTGGTAAAATATTGATTGTAACCATGTGTTGTTTCATTTTAAGTTCCGGAAATGTCTAATCCAGCTGTTCCGGTGCAGTGGACAAGAAACCATAGATCCCAATATGAATCAGATTTCAAAGAGAAAAGGGCCAACGCCTACCAAAATGTATGGCGAGGTCTTCACAGTCGCAGCCGGTGTGATTGTCTTCAACCAGAAAAATGAAGAGGAGAGGAGTAGCTGACAGTCTTTCGCTCGGCTCTCCATTTCGGAAAGCAAAATCTGTCCAATGTGGCTATGTCACTTTCTGAGTGGATGGAGTCAGAACTCTACCTTCCTTTATCATTTCCATTCAAAAATTGCAGGCGAGATGAAAACAGATAAGAAATAATCTTCCAACAGGATTTATTACAGCATTTAATTGACATCAGTGGTGAAATCCAAATTTTTTTTTACTACCGGTTCTGTAGGCATGGCTTGGTGGGCGTGGTGTGACTTGGTGGGTGTGGCAGGGGAAGGATACTGCAAAATCTCCCTTCCCTCCCCACTCCTGGAGGAAGGATATCGCAAAATCCCCATTCCCACCTCACTCCTGGGGGAAGGATATTGCAAAATCCCCATTCCCACCCCATTCCTGGGGGAAGGATATTGCAAAATCCCCATTCCCACCCCACTCTGGAACCAGCCAGAGGTGGTATTTGTTGGTTCTCCGAACTATTCAAAATTTCTGCTGCTGGTTCTCCAGAACCTGTCAGAATTTGCTGGATTTTACCCTGATTGACATCCATTTGCGCTGTTATCTATTCCCAGCTTGTTACAACCAGACTAACTCCAGCTATTCAAAGCCAGTTTCCTGTAGTGGTTAAGGTGCTGGTCTGGAAGCCAGGAGAGTATGAATTCTAGTCCCATTTAAGGCATGACTTTGTGCTCATAACTGTCTCTCAGCCGAACCCACCTTCAAAGGGTTGTTGTTGTGGGAAAAATAGGAGGAAAGAGTATTATGTATGTTCATTGCCTTGAATTACTTTTAAGTAACAAAGGTGGGATAAAATCTAATAAGTAAATGAATACTGAGCTTCAGCAGCCAGAAGAAAGTCCTCTGTGTCTGAAGAGTGGTGATTGGAAAAGAATGCAAATACGCAGGATTGGATAATTGCCATTTCTCAAGGTAGCATAATGTGCTTGTTCTTGTAACAGTTTAACCTGTCCTTGGCATTTAGAAAATGTTTCTTGAGTTACAGGACTTGAGAACATTTCTCATATGCTTCTGTCCTTGTCTGGCTGAAGCTGAATTAGTAGAATGAAATAGTCCTGTTGCAATATTTTCAGGATCAGACTCAATAATGATAATAAGAGTTAGAGGTTTAAATATATTTCTCTTTAATTATAACAGGCATTCTATATTCACTGAATATTCACAGATAGAAGCAAAGAAAATGGTGAAGGTGGCTCCTTATATATACAAGGGGTGGAGCCAAGAATGGGAGTGGTGAATTATGAATACATTAGGAACCAAAGAATAAGTTAACCCCCGATGTCCCATATATACATTATTTACACATTAGGGAATAAGGCATTTACATCTCACAAATCCCCCTCTAAATGCCGGTTCGCTATACAACACCAATTACATTCAGATTCAGGACAATATAAGACATATAATTTTGATGTTAAATATTTGTGCTGTTTAGAAGGTAAAGGCTTCGTCAATATGTCAGCTAATTGTTCAGAGGTATCACAATGCACTGCTTTGATAAATCCATCTTGAGACAATTGTCTCACATGCTTAAATTTTATATCTATATGCCTGGACCTTTGTCCAATGGCATCGGATCTGGATATTTCAATGGCTGCTTTATTATCTTCATGCATAACAAAAGGCAAAGCAGGTTTTTTCCAAACATCTGAAATCAAATCATTAAACCATACAAGGTTATTTGCAGCTTTGGACAAACAAACATATTCCGCTTCTGTGGTCGAAGTGGCTACCAGTTCTTGTTTACCAGTGTACCAGTAAACTGGACAGTCATTTAATAGAAAAATATAACCAGAAGTGCTCTTTCTGCATGATATATCTCCAGCCCAATCCGCATCTGCGTAACATGTAAGTTTTGGTTCTTTACCATTACTAGGTTCTAATACTAAGCAAAAGTCTAATGTACTTTTCAGATATCTTAGAATTCTTTTGACTGCTTCCCAATGATACATTGTTGGTTTGCTAACATATCTTGACAATAAGTTGAGTGGTAATGCAATATCTGGCCTGGTCCAATTAGATATATAAAGAAGTGAACCTATGACTGATCTATAAAATGTATTATCCTTGAATTCAGGGGAAGATTCATTAGTGTTTCTAAGGAAATCAGTTTGCATAGGAGTGTCACAGGGTTTGGCATTGTTTAAATTGCATTTGTTCAGAAGTTCAATGATTTTATCTTTCTGAGTAAGTTTGAATCCCCTTCTAGTTTTGTTAATTTGTACACCAAGGTATTTGTTTACTTTACCTAGAGATTTCAACGAGAAATGTTCGTTTAGCTTATTTACAAAGGTTTCTCTTCTCTCCTTGTGTTTTCCTATATATAAAATATCATCTACATAAATTAATACAAATTCAATATGATCATCACTCTTTTTTACAAAGAAACAGTTATCAGCAGTGGTAGCGTTGAAATCCATGGTCTTAAGTACTTTTACCAAGCAATCGTACCATCTTTTGCCAGATTGCTTTAATCCGTATAGACTCTTGTTCAATAGCCAAATTTCATTCTTATTAGTGTATTGACTGTGTGGTGCTCTTACATATATTTCCTTATCTAGTTTTGCGTGTAAATACGCAGTCTGTATGTCATATTGAAATACATCAAGATTGAGTGCAGATGCCACTACTAGAGCTGTTTTAACACTCTCTGTTCTCACTGTGGGGGAGTATGTGTCAGTGTAGTCCTCCGGATATTTTTGTGCATAACCTTGTGCAACCAATCTAGCTTTGTATAGAGTATTGCCTCCTTCTAGATTCTTAATTTTATAAATCCACCTGGTACCTATAATCGTTTTATCTTTAGGTGCAATCGCAGGTGTAAACACATTTAATCCTTGCAAACTTTCCATCTCTTTTTTCATAGCTAGTTCCCATTTTTCCTTTTCTTCACGAGGGAGTTTTAATACTTCCTCATATGTATTAGGTGTCATTTGTTCACCATCCATATGCATTATGTAATCTCTGTATTTATTTGGTACTTGATTTCTATTGTTTCTAATAGCTCTTTCGGGTTTGCTATGGTTATCATGCAAATATCTTGCTTCCTTTTTTGTTAATGTGTCTGTCTTTATTTTGTGCTGACTATTTGTCCAAGTTTTGGTTTTGTTTTTATTTTTGTTGATATTTTGATTTTCTATTGTCCCTTCCTCACAAGATTTTGTATCTTTGCATTTATTTGGAAATATTTCATTAAGATGTAATTTAGACCAATTGGCCTGTTCATGGAACACAGCTGTTCTGGAGACTATAAATTTGTTATTATTATCAATGAATCTGTACCCTTTGGTGCCAGTTTCATATCCCATAAATCTTAATCTTCTGGATACGTTTTCTCCCTTTCTTCTCAACTGCTTAGGTATGTGTACGTCTGCAGTGACTCCAAATATGTGCATGTGTGCTAATTTGGGTTTCCTATTATACATCACCTCATATGGTGTTTTATTCACAATACTGGACCAGGTTCTATTTTGAGTGTAATTTGAATAATGTAAGGCCTCTGACCAAAATTGTTTGCCTAAACCAGCATCCTCTAATGTGCACCTAATCATGGTTTGTAGTGTGGAATTCTTTCTCTCTGCAATCCCGTTTTGGAACGCAGAAAATGGACTAGACGTGAAATGTAGCATTCCTCTATCCTTTAACCATTGGGAGAATTCTTTAGACATGAATTCACATCCCCTATCTGTCATAATTTGTTTTATTCTGATATTATGTTGTGTTTCTATGCGTTTGTAGAATTCCTTAAATTTCTGAAAGGTTTCATCCTTGTGTTTTAATGTGTAAACAAAACCATAGCGACTGTAATCGTCTACTATTGTTAGGAAGTAACGTTTTCTATAAGTGATTGATGGAGTTAATGGACCAACTAGGTCCATATGTACTAAGTCAAAAATTTTGTTAGTTGATCTGTTGGATTTTTTTGGTCTGGGACTAGTTTTTAGTTTAGTGGATTTACATACTGAGCATTCCAAATAATTTTCACAATTTTTTATTTTGACACCTTATGCGTGTTCAGTCATTTTTTGTACTACAGGAAAACTTGCATGTCCTAACTTCCTATGCAAGATGTGAGCACACTCATCATGAATTGGTTTACCTATTCTTGGTTTCTTCTCATTGTGTGTATTTGCGTGATCATGAGATATTTTACATTCATCATTGTCACTGTTACTAACATTTTCATCATCTGCCTCAATACAATCTTCCATATTTGAATCAATGTTATGTAACCATCTTTCTTTTGTTATTAGATAGGGTAGGCCTCCCTTAATCATCACAGTGCCTACATTTGTTTTGTCCTTCTCTAAAGTTGCTTTCCCCTTTGAGAAAACTATATTGATGTCAGAATCTCTGCTTAGTTTTATGGCACTTAGTATGTTATGAGGTATTTCTGGAATTAACAATACCCCCTCTATTTTTCCTAGGCCAGGCAAGGTCACATTTCCTCTGCCTAATACTTGAACCTTTTCTTGATTAGCTACCTTTATTACAAATTTATCTTCTGTAAATGAAGACAATATATTTTTGTTATTAGTGGTGTGGTTGGTTGCCCCAGAATCAATAAGCCAATTATTGTTCTCATTTTGTTGTGTTTTAGTGCTGTCTTGTTTATTTAGTCCATTCAGTGAACCAGATTTTCTCTCTTTTGAATTTTCTCTACCCCCTCTACTATCTCTGTAATTTGGTGGGCTTCTATATTTATGTCTATCTGTGGAAGACTGTCTATAATTGTATTTGCTCCTATACTCTGACCTATGTCTCTCCTTTGGGATTTTGGGACAGTCTCTTCTATTGTGTTCCCTGGACCCACAATTATGGCATTTAAAAGCTTCATTGTATTTTTCCTGGAAAGCTACTTTCCTAAAAGATTTGTGTTCTGTGTGATTGCTGGAACGATTTTTTCTTGAATTGTCTTCTGCTATCAATTTGTTAGATAGACTTTCTATGGATAAATATCCTAGATTGATGGTGTCTAAGTGTGACATAAAACTATCCCATGATGAATCAAGTGAATTGATAATAACACTTTTCATTGTTTGATCTGAAATCACTTCCCCCCTCAAATGCAGCTCAGCTCTTATTTTGTTTAGAGATATCAAATGCTCACTTATGGAAACCCCTGGTTTTACTCTGGAAGAAAAGAAATCCTTAGACATTCTTGTAGTGGTAGCTACACTATCGCTGTGAAACAGATTAAACATGCATTGAATTATTTCTGAAACAGTTAGGTTTGGTTTGATGCTATGATACATTGCAGGAGACACGCTAGATATTATTAAGAAAAATGCTCTATGATGTAAACAATCTATTTTTAAAGTCCAAGGTCTTCTTGGAGGACTAGTGATAAAGAATAGTAAATTTTCTTTCATAAAGACAACCTGGAGCTGTTGATACCATTCTTGCAAATTAATGCCATCAACTCTAAGTTTTGGGAAGTCACTGGGTAAGTTTCCCACATTATTTTGTCCATTACTTACAACCTGAGGTAGTCCGTGGTCTCGCAAGTGCAGGAAATTGCAAAACGGCATGGGGATGCTCGCAACGAGTCTGCGCGGTTCTCTGGCCAGTTCAAGTCTTTCCGGACCGTCTACGTAGTTTCGCACATGCGCGTTGCTCATTTCTTCTTTGGTGTCGTCGTGGAAGGTTCTCTCCATTGCAGCTCGCTCGCTCCGCTCCTCTTCAGACGAGTCGGTTTCTGGCTCGGTTTTAGGAGTTTTGATGGCGGCGACTGCTCTTTTCTTTCTTTTGTGTGCGTTGATACTTGATCCGGTCTGCGGTGTAGGGCGGAATCGACATGGCTCTCTGGGCTCGGGCGTCGTCGCTCTCGAAGTCAGGATGGGAGCGTGCAGGTCTTGAGTTATCGGCTTGTTCTCTAGCTTCTTCGTTGTCGCTTTGGAAATTTTTAATTTTGGTCCAAATGCAGCAAAAAGCGTCTTCATTGCTGACTTTACTTGGGATTTCGTTAAGTCGTCTTCGCTTTCTGATTCTGGTTCTTCTGAAGAGTTTGAATCTTCCTTTTCGCTTTCGTTGTCTGATAACGTTTTTCGCGCCAGAAATTTTGAACTGGGCATTTTGATTGGCTCTGCTTCGCTCACTTTGGAGGCTTGTTGGAACCAAGATGGCTGCCATTCAAAATTTCGCGCGGGATCACATCTTTTCTTTTTCATAACGACTTTCTCTGTAGTCATATCACTCACAGTTTTTTGGTCTTTGGGTTTCTCTTTAGCAATGTTTTTCTCTCTCGCTGCTCCGCTGTTTTTCAGCATTTCTTGGAGATTCGCGATGAGGCTTTCATCATTCTTCTGGCTTTTTAATAGTTTTAATATCTCTGACCTGAGTTCGTTATTTTCTATTTCGATTTCCTCCTGGTCATTATTTTCATTTATTAGTTCTTCTTCTTCAGTGGTGTATTCTTCGGATTCTCTCGAAATCGCGTTTGTGGATTCGTTGATTATTTCTTGTTCAGTTTCTATTTCTTTGCTGTAGGCCCTGGTGTTGGGCCTATCTTTCTTAGACATCTTTAAGTATTTATTGAGTCAATTAACCATCCTCTGCTACCAGCTTGTTGCAATATTTTCAGGATCAGACTCAATAATGATAATAAGAGTTAGAGGTTTAAATATATTTCTCTTTAATTATAACAGGCATTCTATATTCACTGAATATTCACAGATAGAAGCAAAGAAAATGGTGAAGGTGGCTCCTTATATATACAAGGGGTGGAGCCAAGAATGGGAGTGGTGAATTATGAATACATTAGGAACCAAAGAATAAGTTAACCCCCGATGTCCCATATATACATTATTTACACATTAGGGAATAAGGCATTTACATCTCACAAGTCCTTATGTGTTGACTTTATTAAGCAAAACTAGTCAGTCTAACCAGAGCATCTTCAACCATTTCAAAGCAGAACACTCCAGAAGAATCTACTGGAGGAAAGTAAAAAAAAAATTATATGAAAGATATTTCTCAATTATTATTCAAGGAAAATAGATCAGATGTTCTCAAACAACTTTTTCCCCCAGCCATTTGGGTGTCTGTTTCCATCTCCCTCCATTCTCAATTCTAATTCAAAATAATTATTTCATCCAATCAGATAGTGTCTTCAGCCATGTCATTTCCCAATCGATTATTGTCATCAAATTTTGAAAATGTGATATCTACTGGTGTAAAGTACTGTGCTGTCAGGAGTGTATTTGTGCATCTATCTGTACATTTATGTTTGTGATTAATAACAAGGCAGTTGCATCTGGAAACTGAGCTCGGGAGCCCATTTTCACTGGCAAAGGCACTGTGGGCAGGTCCCCCCCGTTTCCAGGGTGGCCCCATGGGCCAGATCTAAGCATCCTGAGAGCCAGATTCGGCCCACGGGCCTTGAGTTTGACACACCTGCTCTAGAACAATCTTTTTCAATCTTAGCAACTTATGTAGACTTCCATTCCCAGAATTCCAAGTCGGATGAGGCATTCTGGGAGTTGAAGTACACACATTTTAAAGTTGCTGAGGTTGAAAAACACTAATCTAGGGAGAGATTATGCTTAGTTTCCCAATTTTGGGAAGTTTGAGGAGCTGAGGCCTGAAGGAATTGCTTTTTGGTAGCCTCCTTGTAGCAGATACAACTCTCTGCCCCAGCTCAAGTTCAAGAAGATGCTGAAAATTGGCTTTTCCAGAAAGGTGTCTAATTAAACATCTTTTATTTTCTTGTTTTGTTTTTTATTATTTTCATTTAGATTGATGAATGTGTTTGGCTTTTATTTTTACTTTTCTGCTTAAGTGAATGTTTTAAAATTATTTTTCATATCATGTAAACCATCAGATCTGGATTGATGATGATGGGACATAAATGTAAATAATACATCAGTGAATAAAATGCATCTTGTGTCTTCCAGCTGTATTACTTTCTTTACAAGGCTAGAGAATTACAAAACAAGGGCACAATTATTTGTATGTAATACACGTGCATAAGCAAGAGGAACGTCCTCGAGCCCCATACTTGGAGAGAGTTTTGAATCTTCTCCCCAGGGCCACGAAGTAGGTGAATTCTGACCAGAATGGCTAAAGGATTTGCAGGTATCTCACCCTTGATCAAGAAGGAAAGTTACTCACTGTGGTCCTGCATGGTAACAAAAATGCCTTCTGTTAGTAGCACTCTCTAATACAAACTGGCTTATAAAGCCTGTGGAGCAGTGATGGGTTGCTCCTGGTTCTGTCCGGTTCTTGAGAACTGGTAGTAAAATGATGGGAGCCTCTGCCCACCCGCCCTGACGTCACATTTGGTGATCTGCACATGTGCAGAAGCTTCTGTGAATGCACAAAAGTGTGTGTGCACGAAGCAAGAGCGCATGCGCGCTCCCGTTGTGAACTGGTAGTAAAGGTAAGTAGAACCCACCCCTGCTGTGGAGATTCTCAGTCATCCTGGTCATAGCTGTCTCAAAGGTGCTTTTTTTTCAAAAGGCAACTGGATTGTTTTTGCCTCAAGGAAGAAGAAGAAAACATTTCGCTTCTCATCCAAGAAGTTTCATCCGTTATGATGGTAGTGGTGGCGGTGGTGGGGGGGTGGTGGAAGCTGATAGGATGATGTAGGGGTGGTGGAAATGGAAGGATTGTATTTTTTTGCAGTCATCTGGTTGTTAGCCCTCTCTCTGAGAGCTAGTGAGGCCATTTGGGATTTATCTGTGCCTTCCGGGTCACTTGAAACAGTGTGCAATTGGTTATGAAATCATCTTGGAACTGGTGCAAGAGCTGTGTTCTAAACTGGAGTTTCTCTGTGTTCTCAAAGTTACCTGAATCAGGGTTTGATTGGCTGTGGAATCTTCTTGGAACTGTCATATTTTGGCTCAGCTGTCCAATGCTATTTGAATTGAAGAATTTGCAACACCTCCTAAATTTAATTTATGGCTTCTACACAGACTAACTCAACTCCCATTTACAAAGAACCAAGAAGTCACCACAAAGCTTTTCTCACCATTATACTTTATGGTATTCTTCTTCAATATCACACAAGGAATGACTATTAAAAAAAGTACTAGAATTAAAACAGAAGTCCTCTTGTGACCACTTTATTATGTATTTGTGTACATAATACATTAGGTAATATTTATTATTTGACTCACTGCTTTACCAGCTTAATAAATCAGCCATTATAGAAGTCTAGCTACTATATGTGATAAAAAACAAGCAAACTCTAGTTGCTTTATGTGAGCATGTTTTGACTATTTGGGATGCAACAGCTGGATTTTTAGCATTTTAGGCATAAAGCCAGCTGGGTTGCCTTGAGACAGTTACTTTCTCTCAACCTTAGGAAGGAGGAATTGGCAAATGACTTCTGAAAAACTTTACCAAGAAAATTCAGGGAATTGTCCAGGCAAGGCTGGAAATAGATACTATATATACAGTACTTGTGTATAAGCCCAAAATTCTTTTCTTGAAAATACATCCCCCAAATTGGGTTTGGCTAATCCACAAGACCAGAACTCAGCATTTTTAAAAATGTCTTTAAATGATACTATAAAAGTTTGCATATCTAAAAATTGTTAACAGGTATCAGATGATGCAGCCTTTAAGCTAAAAGTTACTAGCTGACTGGAGGAGATGAACAATTCCATTGCTGCCAGAAGAGGTACATGGACAAAGAAACCTCATAAACGTTATTTTCCAAAACAGATTTCATTTTTCCTGGTATTTTGGCTGCAATTTTGGAGGTTGGCTTATCCATTTCTATGACATGCAAATATATTCTAAATAAATTCCAAAAATCATTTTGTATTATGTATATTTTCTTTGAAGCCAATCATTATATTATATCCACATCAGTTAGTTTACAGTTGCTTTCTTCCAAGATTTTTTTTTTAATCATTCTTTCAGCCTTGCTTGGTGTTTCCTGTATCCTAATCAAGTACTAACCAGACCCAACCTAACTTAGTTTTCTGGTTCGGACAAAGTTGGCCAGTGGCTGCCATCTACAATTTGCTAAATTAGACTTGTGGAGCCACAGCCTTTCTTTCAATTTCTCAGTCAGTTATTTAATTTTAATGATGCAGCTTAGACAAACCAACTGACCTCTTATAAATCTTCCATGACATTGGAGGATAATTACTTTGTGTTTGTCTTTAAAGAACATGCCAGGGGTAATCCATCACGCTGATGGTTTATAAGAAAAATACAAATCTTATTCTATACAAACAAGCTGTAACTGGTTTTTTTTTTTTTTTTGCACTAACTCTATCTCAAAAGTATGTCCTAGTTTTCAGATGCTGGCTAGAATCTGGCTACAGGTAATCTTCAACTTATGACCAGAATTGAGCCCAAAATTTATGCTGCTGAGAAATTTGTTAAGTGAGTTTTGTCCCATTTTACGACTTTTCTCTGCACGTTTGTTAAGTGAATCACTGCAGTTCTTAAATTAGTAACATGGTTGTTAAGTGAATCTGGTTTCCCCATGGACTTTGCTTGTCAGAAGGTTGCAAAAGGGGATCCCATCACTCCAGGACATTGCAACCATCATAAATGTGAGTCAGTTGTCAGGCATCGAAATGTAACTCATTGCAACGGTCATAAGTGTGAAAAAGGGTTATAAGCAGGGGTGAAATGCTCCCGGTTCGGACCGGATTGCCCGATCTGGTAGCAATGGCGGCAGGTGGTTCGGAGAACCGGTAGCAAAAATTCCTGCGCGCCCACCCCCCACTATGCCCAGCTGAGCCGCACGATCATCAGAGGCTTTTTTTTTTAACTTTTAAAAGCATTTTTTCTACAACCTCTTCCTACGAAAAAATGCTTTTAAAAGTTAAAAAAAAAAAGCCTCTGATGATCTCACGGCTCAGCTGGGATCGTCAGAGGCTTTTCAAAGCATTTTTTTCTGCAACCTCTTGGCCAAAGAGGTGATAAAAAAATGCTTTGAAAAGTCTCTGACGATCCCAGCTGAGTTGCCTGATCGTCAGAGGCTTTTCAAAGCATTAGAAAAAATGCTTTGAAAAGTTTTAAAAAAAAAGTTGGCCATGCCCACCCAGTCACATTACCCCCCACCAAGCCACGCCCACAGAACAGGTAGTAAAAAATTTTACATTTCACCCCTGGTTATAAGTCACTTTTTTCAGAGGACTGCCTGTACTTTTAGCTGTCTCAGAAAAGTGACAAGAAGAAACCTTCCCATCCTCTCCTCTATTTGGATGAGCCCAGTGAAGGATTATGCCTGGTAGTGAGCCTCTCATTGCTTTCAATTGATACATAAATTTGCTGATAAAATCTGAACTAGGCAATTGCTAGAATCATATGATAATCCATTATTGTGAGGCGAGAGATCCACCTCTAGGAAACTGCACCACTGCTGATCACTCCTAAACACTGATCACAATCAGGAGGCTGTGAGTTCGATCCTAGGTAGAGGCAGATATTTCTCTCTCTGGGCATACTGAACAAAACTCCGCATTGGCGACAGGAAGGGCACTCTGCTAGCTCCTTTCAGTTGCCCAGACTCCACCCAGCAAGGGATTATGGGGTCATTAAATGAAGATGATGATATGATAATCCATTATTGTGGCATCCCCATTGTCACTGGTTTTCCTCTAGTACAGGTCAAGATGCTTCTTTAATGCCTAAGCAGAGTAACCTCTTCTATGCAATGGGACTGGCTCCGATACTAAAACAAATTTTCAGGCTTGGTGTTCCCAAGAATCATTAACATTTCAAATAATACAGTACAGATAGTCCTCAACTTACGACCACAATTGAGCCCAAAATTTCTGTTGGTAAATAAGACAATGAATTTTGCCCCATTTTATGACCTTTCTTGCCACAGTTGTTAAGTGAATCACTGCAGTTGTTAAGTTAGTACTACGGTTGTTCAGTGAATCTGGCCTCTCCATCGATTTTCCTTATCAGAAGGTTGCGAAAGGTGATCACATGATCCCAGGGCACATAATATGTCCTAAATAAGAGTCAATTGCCAAATGGCTGAATTTTGATCACAGGACCAAGGGGATGCTGCAACAGTTGAAAGTGTGAAAAATGGACATAAGTCACTTTTTTCAGTGCCACTGTAAGTTTGAACAGTCAGTAAATGAACTGTTGTTAGTCGAGGACTACCTGTATGTACTTACTTGTGGCAGAGGCTACTTCCTAAAGGTGTCCCAAAGGTGCTTTTTCAAGAGGCAACTAGACTTTCTTGTTTTTTCTTTGAAGACATTTCGCTTCTCATCCAAGAAGCTTCTTCGGCTCTGCCTGAATGGTGGGGAATGGAAGGATTTATACTCCTTGCAGACAACAGAACTCCTTTCAACAGTTCCAAGAAGGCTGCACACCCATTTGCACCATTCAGGTGACCCTCACAACACAGATAAACCTCCAGGTCACCTTAACAACTTGCTAAAAGGATGCAAATGACCAGCTGTCTGCAAGGAGTATAAATCCTTCCATTCCCCACCATCCAGTCAGAGCTGAAGAAGCTTCTTGGATGAGAAGTGAAATGTCTTCAAAGAAAAAACAAGAAAGTCTAGTTGCCTCTTGAAAAAGCACCTTTGGGGACAACCATGACTGAGAATCTCCATAGACATTCCTAAAACTGCATTCTTTTAATTTATATCTGAACTGGCCATGAAAAATCTCTTGGCTAAATGATCCTTTTGTCAGAATATGGACGTTTGCACCAACGCAGCATGGAAATACTCAAAATTACATTCTTCAAATCTTACTTGCTCTTCCAGCCTGACACAGTTCAAGCTTTGGCATTTTGCAACCTATTCTGGGAAGACCGCTTCTCACACAAATGACAAATAATGGTCTTCTCTCTTAATATTATTAATAAAATTCAATCACGAGTCCCTTTGTTCACTTTTTTAAAAAGGTTACATAGGTTTAAGCAGGGCAATTTTTTTTCTTTTATTGAAATATATTAGGGAAATGCCATTCCTGCCATAAAAGCTAATTGATAATGTGATTTGTTGTGTTGCTAATACATAATTCAGAAAGCTTTTTTAAAGGCTTTAATAGATGAACAGTATTGTTTAATATTTATTGTGTTAACAGAGAAAGCATCAGGTTTAAAAAAACAGAGCTGTGTAAATGAAATATTTCTGGATGCTTTTATTCTTGTTTTGGGATTTTGCCAATGATTTTCTAATGGAAAGGTCATTATTTCCTAAATAATTTTTACCAGAATGTATTTATTTAATATGTTCATGTGTGTTTTTATTAAGAACAAGGATTATATAAATTTTTAGAAAAAAGTAGTTTCTCTAGTAAATCAAAAGTAGTTTAAAGCCCAAGTAAAATTTGTTAATTATATATACTGGGAGATGTATTTTGTTCTATATAAAGTACTTGATTTTTAAAATGCATATTAAAGGTATTCTTCAAAAAGGTGTTATTAGCAAATAGCTATTATGTTCATTTAAAGTGAAGAGTCAGACATTTTAATGTTTTGGAGCACTTCTAGGAGTTGTCATTTCTGCAGCTTTAAAATACTTTGGGGAGCCAGAGATTAAAGATAATTTGAGGAGACCATTATACAATCCACTGAGTTTCATTAATCTTTATAGTGATAACTACATAACTTTCCTAGCATTCCCTGTTCCTATCCATTTGTAAACACTGTTGTATTTCTCTGTATTTTTCTGTTCAAATACACGATTTTCCCCACTGCCTTTTTATCTGCATCTGTGCATACTTGTTTGCATAAACTATACTTCTCAATTGTTTATGACTTCAAATGTTTACTGAATTATTCTTATTTCTTATCATTTCTAAATTCAGGAGGCAAAGTTATTTTCTTCCCAAATGAATGCTTTAGGAAAGCTATTTCTTTGAAGAACGAAGCCAAAGTACATAAACATACATATGTGCAAGCAAACTGATATGTTTGTATTTATTATTTATTGTTTATTTATTTATTGGTTCGATTTATATGCCGCCCTTCTCCAGAGACTCAGGACGGCTTACAATGCATTAAGCAATAGCCTTCATACTTTTGTATATACCTGCTTAGTAGGGCTTTCGCCCACCCCCCTAAGCGGTGTTCTTTTTTATACAAAGTCAGCTTATTGCCCCCACAAGCCGGGTCCTCATTTTACCTACCTCGGAAGGATGGAAGGCTGAGTCAACCTTGAGCCTGGTGAGATTTGAACTCACAGTAATTGCAGGCAGCTGGCAGCTAAGTGCTACTTAACAGCACTTTAGTCTGCTGCGCCACCAAGGCTCCTTCAATGCTCATATTCATGGGAGTTTACATAGACATAAGATCTTCATACCTTTCATGTGCATTCCATTTTGTATGTACATATCAGTAGTGGGTTTCAATTTAGTTTGCTACCGGTTCGCTCATGTGCATGCTTGCGCGACACTTCTGTGCATGCGCAGAAGCATCTGGGCGGGTGGGCAGAGTCTTCTGCCGCCACCGTTATCGGTTCACCCGATTCGGGCGAACCGGTAGCAACCCACCACTGGTACATATTCATGCAAGTTTACCCAGACATAAGAACGTCATTTTCACAAGATCTTCAGACCTTCCAAATAACCTCCTCAGGCATGTAGTAGCTCTGGATTGCTTGCCCCAGCATAAGCAACTGCCATCCCATCCTTGATACACCACTGATATGGCCACAGGAAGCCCAAGGTCACAAGGCTGTCTAGAATAGAATAACAATGATGACAAAGATGTGGTTGGCATTGCTCTTGCTTTTATTTTGTAGTTGCTATATCAGAGCAAATTTTGCAATTATGGCAGGAATTTTAGCCCTGAGATCCATACTATTCTGATAGTACTATACTAATAGCCCTGAGAACTATTCTATCCCAGATGGTAGTATTTCTTCTGATTCTATACATTAATAGTGATTCTCTGAGGGTTGGGTCTCAAAAGCAATTTATTGAGGCAAAACCTGGAAGAAATGTTCACTGAGTGCGCAGCAGACTAATGCTACTGTTAAAGGTAGTATTTAGCTTCCAGCTGCCTGCAATTACTGCGAGTTCAATTCTCACCAGGCTCAAGGTTGACTCAGCCTTCCATCCTTTCTAAGGTAGGTAAAATGAGGACCCAGTTTGTGGGGGCAATAAGCTGACTTTGTATAAAATATACAAAAGTATGAAGGCTATTGCTTAACGCCTTGTAAACCGCCCTGAGTCTCTGGAGAAGGGCGGCATATAAATAAAAAACAAACAAAAAACAACTTCCTAGAGCAGGGGTATCAAACTCAAGCCCCATGGACTGGATCCGACCCACAAAGTGCTTAGATCTGGCCCACGGGGCTGCCCTGGAAACAGCGAAGGACTGGCCCATGGTACCTCTGCCAGTATAAATGGCAGAGGGTTTCAGGAGGCCGTCGCAGCTGAAAACGGAGCTCAGGAGCCCATTTTCGCTGGCACAGCGCTCAGGCCACCACAAGTATCTCCAACATGAATGAGATGGCCACACTCATCCTGGCCACGCCCACCCAGGCTCCCCGAGGTCAAATACAACCCTTATGCAGCCCCCAATGCAAACGAGTTTGACACCCCTGTCTTAAGAGAAATGGAACTAAACTCGGTTTAGTTCTTCTCTTTATGCAAGTCTCCTTATATTCCAAGATTTTCCACCTCTAACAACAATACTAAAGGGCATACAGTAGAATAAGTGCAAATGGTATGCATCTCCAAATGTTCCTAACTGTGTTATTGATAAATGTTTCCTGGAATCCAGCTCCAAAAGTCAAGATTCCAAGTTGGTTGTTTCCTGGATCTCAGCATAACTCTTTATCAATGCTTTATGATAAAGTAGGGCTGTCAGGCGGTAAAGAAATTCTTGGTTTTCCTCATCCATCTTTCTGACAGAAGACAGTGGGGTAGTTGCCAAGGCTAAAACATCTATTAAACGTGGCAACATTTTGGGGGGAAACACTCTGGAAGATTAAACATTTTGCATCAGCTGCATCAAGAAAATGAACTTTTGTAAACTATCAAATTAGCTCCTAATATCTTGATGCCCGACACAGATGGATAATCATTCTTCATCTTGGTTGCCCAATGGCAGTTGGCTTTAGCATTGATACATTCTTTTTAAAGAAACGATGTTAATAGCTGCATATGATAAATTTTTGCCTGTCACCTGTTGCTAAAAATAAATGTTTGAACTTTCTTATGTCATTTGCTAAAACAATTATTGCTAAACTCCATGCTGTATTAAAGCAGCAGAAACTCCCCCCCTCGGTTGAGCTACATTTTAAAAGAACATTGCCGATTGCAGTAAAAAATAGGCAAACATAGTTCCCATTTTGAGTTAAAGAATAACCACACACCTTTGTTTTTAATGTTAATAATTATGCTGAAGACATCTACAGCCTGATTTAAAATTGTACAAAATGAAAAGCTGTTAAAAATGGAGCAGGTTGAAATGGGAGATCTATGTGGAAAATGCAACCGAAGCTAGTAGATTAAAGGACAAAGAAAAAAATATTTTAGATAATAAATATCTTACCTAAATTATCAGGCATTTCTGGAAACTGCTTCTGCACCAAGAAACTATTTTCTTAAGACCGAAAAAGAATTTCTATCCATACATGTTGCTTAATGTATTTTCTAATTACCATTATGACCATCGTCTAGATTATAAAGCATTATTTTTCACCCTTGGAACTTTAAGATGAGACAACACAGTCCTTTCAGCAGTTCCAAAAAAGTTCCAACTTCTTTGCACCGTTCAGATGATCCTGAGGGCACAGGTAACACATGGTCTCAATGACTCTCAGAAAGAATACTAACGACCAGATGAGTGCAAGGAATATAAATCCTTCCATTCCCCACCAATCAGTCAGAACTGAAGAAGCTTCTTGGATGAGAAGCAAAATATCTTCAAGGAAAACAAAGAAAGTCCAGTTGCCTCTTGAAAAAGCACCTTTGGGACAACTATGACCTGGATGACTGAGAATTTCCACAGACGTTAAGATGAGAATACAACTCCCACAATTTCCCAACCAGGGAATGAGACTTTAAGTCCAAATATGTTAAAGTTGCCAAAGCTCAGAAATATTGTTATAAAGGAATATCAGGAAAAATATATGGTTTATCTGTTACAACTATAGCGTTGTATTATGGCTCAGTACAACACTATGTAGATTAGGGAGAGAAACTGGGCAAATGCCACTTAGTGAGCAGGGATTTACATTTTTAGCAATTGTAGGGTTACATTAAACAGAATCTTGCAAATCTGAAATCATCTCTCCTGTCCCTCACATTTGCTGTCCCCAAAATTAGGGAGAGCCCTTTCCGAGATGCTTTCTTCCCCTAGCCCTCCTTTAGACTTAAGATTTCATTTCATTTCATTTATCAGATACTTGTTGAGATTATGGCTCTTCCTGCCATCTCCCATGGTCACTCCCACATATCCTCACACATGTTAACACAGATGTTGTAACCCAATCGATGAATCAAAAGCTAATTAAATGAATATTGTAATGTACACACATCCAGAAAGAGAAGCTGTAAACCCCCTTTAGTTTGTCTCTGCCTCTGTCCAAATCTGTAGACCAATTCGGGATTCAGTGAAGGTGTTTTGGTCTCCATTTTAAATGAACTTTAAACTGTCCACGGATTGAAACCACAGCATCCAAGAGCTTAAAGTTTGATGGATGCAAACATCATGGATCGCAGTGGCTTTTTGGATAAAAGTCACAATAATTACAACTTTTTTTTTTTTGTTTCTCAAGTAAGCCCCCCTTTCCCTCAAATTTCCAGAGGTCTGCAAAACTTCAATTGCCCTAAAATTCAATTAACTTTACAGCTTAAGAATATCTAAGAATGAAATGGAACAAATATGAAAGGAATTATGGGTGCTTTCAAGTAAGTAATTTGATGAGAGAAACATGGTTGACATAGTTATCTGATCAGTCAGGCTGGGCAAGCAGAAAGAGGAAATTCCATTTATTTCTATCCACAGATAAACCCTAAAAACATCAAAATATTACAGATGTCGTGATATTTAGACTCCTGTGAAACAGACCCCTTATATTTCTATCATGTTCTAATTAACTTTAGTATAGCAGGGGGCCTCCAGTAGCATTTTCCAGTGACACATTCATGTCTTAAAAGGAATGCAAACAATTTATCGTAGCAAACAGACAAGTCTAACTTGCTGAGAAAGAAATATTCTAAAAGTTTGAGAGAAAGTGGGCATGATTGGTTTTTGGAATTTTATTTGATATTATTTTTTCTATTAACCAGAAGAAAGAAGATGATAGCATGCAACATAATTATATAATGTATGGGCATAACATGCCTAAGTGTTTGATTTAGCTCACTGCAGATGGCTGGGATGTTATGTGGCCATAGAAATCATTGCCAGGCCAATAACTCCATTAGCAAACTTGGATCATATTCATACAAAATCATACATGTCTTTAAAAGGCTATAATCATGTATTGCTTTCTAAGACTAGATTATCAGTCATCCAGATCATGATTGTCCCAAAGATGCTTTTTCAAGAGGCAACTGGACTTTCTGTTTTTACTTTGAAGACGTTTCACTTTTCATCCAAGAAGCTCAGAGTTAAAGAAGCTTCTTGGATGAGAAGTGAAATCTCTTCAAAGAAAAACCAGAAAGTCCAGTTGCCTCTTGAGACGTTGTAACAAATATTAAAAACCCGATACATTTAGATAAAAAAAAAAATATTAAAACAGTGAGTCAACTCCAGCAGCATGAATTCATTCGTATGTACATGCATACATGCTTACAATTTATTGGCAGCATGACTATCAACAATGTTGGGTGGGTTACAGTTAAAAAGGACAAAACCCCCAAAAGGACATAGTGAATAGCCCAAAGACAAACATATTAAACAACCGCCTCCTTCCATGGAGCAGGGGCTCAATCTTCACCCCATCACAAGGTCCAAGAGAATAACCAGATCATTAATAGCCTGAATATCCTCAGGGTGGCAACCATCTGGATCAATGAGGAAACAGCATACTGGAAGCAAGCGCCATGATAAAGAAGGCACACTTCCTGGGTTCTGCTAGATGACACTGCTTGATTGATGGGACCTAAACATGGCCACTCTGCCCAGTCTCACCATATGGGAAGAAACAACTAAAGTCATGTAGTCAGTCAAATAATCAAGCTCTTTGCCATAAATCATTTTGTAACCAATACTTTGACTTGCATTGAAAGCCAACTGAAAACCCATGTAGTTTGAGGTGTTACGTTGCAAAATAAGCCATGCTCATCACTGACCATGACACTGCATTTTGGACCCACCGAAGCTTCCAGTGGTCTTTAAAGTCAATCCCATATAGAGTGCATTATAGTAGTCCAATGGTAGAGTGACAAAGTCATGAGCTATTATCTGAAGGGAACTGTCTGAATGGGAGCAAATGGCATACTAGATTTACCTGTGCAAAAGTCCTCTTGGCCACAGTTGCCCCCTGCTCTTTAAGTAGAAGCCATGAATCCAAGATAACTCCCACCTCAAAAAAATGTGCCCCAACCCGTGATTAAGGAAATGCAACCCCATCCAAGACCAAACATGAAAATTCTCCAGTCGGGGTCCCAGTTATCCACGGCTACTCAGTCTTGCCATGACTAAGCCTGAGTTTTTTCCTCATCATCCATACTGCCAGATATTGAGACTTCAATATCATTGTTTGGTTAGCCTAGGACCAAGATATATAATTGAGTACGGTCAATTTATAGATGATATCTGACCTCAGACTGATGGAAGGCTTCATATGACAGTTCCATGTAGATGTTAAACAGAAGGAGTGACAGTGTTGAAAAGTTTCAGCATCCTACAGGTGACATGTTGCGGACTTTTGTTCTATAACCGCGCCCCCCCTAACACCAATAGAAACTGGCCACAAAGAAAGAACAACCACAGAACAGTGCCCCTCCCTCCCAAACCTTGCAGCTGGTTCAGAAGAATACCATGATTGGCAGTAATGAAAACTTCTGAGAGATCAAGAAGCACAAGGATGGATGCATTATCCCCGTCCGGTTTCTGCTGCAGGTCATCAAATGTAAGCAATCTGCCTCTGTATTGTAAGCCAGCAGGAAACCCAACTGAAAGGAGTCCAGTTCATCTCCTGGATCTTACAACTTACATCCTGCAAATGATACCTATAATACCATCAAGCACAATCAGTCAATCTTTTTGGAGGGACTCGACAGGTGGATAAAAATGGTAAATCCAGTCTAAACATTGGCTAAGTATGCAACCATCAATAATAATAATAATAATAATAATAATAATAATAATAATAATAATAATAATAATAATAATAATAATAATAATAATAATATGGTATAGAAGCCATAAATACCTGGGCTATACCTGTGGTTAGATACTCTGCAAGAATAATTGACTGGACTCAGATGGAGTTAGACAATTTGGACAGAAAAACAAGGAAGCTTATGACAATGAATCATGCCTTGCACCCTAAAAGTGATGTTGACCGATTATATTTACCAAGAGCAGAGGGTGGTCGAGGACTCCTACAAGTAAAGCAGACTGTGGAAGAAGAAAAACGCAGCTTGAATGATTACATCCAGAAAAGTGAAGAACCAATGATTAAGGAAGTAAATAAAGGAGGCCTTTTAAAGACAACTAAAACAAAAGCAGAATATAAGAAAGAAGTAATTGAACAGCGAGCTGAAAATTGGAAAAGCAAAGCTCTGCATGGCCAATACTTGAAAAGTATTGAAGGCAAAGCTGACCAGAAACTAACTTGGAACTGGTTAAGATCAGGAGTACTGAAAAAAGAAACAGAAAGCTTTATTTTGGCAGCTCAAGAACAAGACCTAGCCACAAACTGCATGAAGGCAAAAATTCAACATGTTACCACCAACAGCAAATGCCGCCTCTGCAATGAGAAAGATGAGACAATCGACCACCTGATCAGTGGGTGCAGCAAAATTTCACAAACTGACTACCTACAACGCCATGACCGTGTTGCTAAAATCATTCACTGGAAATTGTGCCAGAAGTTTGGATTTGAGTACAGCAAAAACCACTGGGAACATCAGGTTGAGAAAGTTTTAGAGAATGAGAAACTCAAGATCTTGTGGGACTTTAGGATTCAGACTGACAGGCACTTGGTCCACAACACACCTGACATAACAATAGTTGGAAAGAAAAAAGTATGGTTCATTGACATTGCAATACCTGGTGATGCACGAATTGAAGATAAGCAGCAAGAAAAAATCACAAAGTACCGGGACTTACAAATTGAAGTTGAGCGACTGTGGAAAAAGAAATTGTGTGTTGTCCCGATTGTAATTGGAGTCCTCGGAGCAATACCCAAAGGGCTACCCCGCTATTTAGAAATCCTAAATTTGCCAGACTTGAACATTTTGACTCTACAAAAAACCACCTTACTCGGAACAGCTTACATCCTCCGATGATACCTTAACAGTTCCTAGGTCCTTGGTTAGGACTCGAGCTGCTGAGCTATTAACCAGCCTCAAAGGCTGTGAATCTCACTAAAGATTAACCAATAAATAATAATAATAATAATAATAATATTAATAATAATAATAATAATAATAATAATAATAATAATAATACTTTATTGATTAGTCATTGGGCCATATCAAAATATAAAATACAGAATAATAACACCATACAAACATAACAAAATACAGTAAAACCAGAAATAGAACATACAACTCATATTTTTGAATTATCGTAGCAATTTATCCTATTAGAAATAAAAGCAGAAATGTGGTGATAGTTGAACAGTATCACTGGTAGATTCAGTTCTTTCTTTCTTTCTTTTTCAAATTTTCAAGTCCTCAAAGGAAAGAAAAGGAAAAGTGGTAGTGATTATGGTTACAGCTGACTTATATGAAGTGATTGTGGATGGATTGTTAACCAACTGAAAGTTTGGTCTGATCAATTAGAAAGTAGAGGGAATTTTGAGAACTGTAATTTTAAGAGTGTAATAGGTATGATTTCATCAGGTATATCAAATGATCTTGTTTAATTAGTAGGCTTAGGTTTGAAACAGCTGTCTTGTATTTTTTAATACATATATATATATGTATTATATATATACTAAATCTGTGTTTCTATGAATTGTTAAGTATCACTATTTTATCATTTATATGCCATTCAAGCAATTAACTACTATAACAACCTTGCCTCAGACACCCAATGTAAAAAAAAAGCCAGGCTTCCACATACTGCAACCCAATTTTAAAAAGTTTAATCTGAAAAATGATGAAAATTAAAATAACAAAAACATCAAATTAGAAAACAGAAAAGTTTAAGACAACTGTCAGTGTTCAACTTCAAAAGAACTCTTGAATATTGGCTTCGTAAAAACAACATCAAAAGGCATGAAAATTTGTCCCCTTCATACACCACGCACACTTAAAGAAGCATATTGCTAATCACGTAAACATGGTGTTGGGCAAGCCATACAAAATAGCATCAATAACCGAAGGATGAATTGGAGTCTGGTTTGGCTGACTGGGACTTTTGCTCTGGTCTTCTTTCTCAACTCCAAGGGAATCAGGTGATCCTGCCAGAACAGAGCAAAATTCAAGTTACATCTTAAGACTGCGAGATTTCAAGAGCCCAGGCAAGTCTTTTGAAGAATTAGATTGAGATTTTTCTATTTGCATTTGGTGGAATTGAGTTCAGAACAGGGGTGAAATTCAGCCGGTTCTATCTGGCTCGGGCGAACCAGTAGTGGTGGCTGCAGGAAGCTCCGCCCACTCATGCAGACATCATGACGTTGGGTTTTTTTTGCAATGATTTAAGCCTCTGCACATGCACAGAAGGGTTTGTGCATGTGCGGACGATGGCCCATGCGAGCAAAGCGAGTGCGCACGCGGTAAGTGAATTTCACCCCTGGTTCAGAACGTTTATTTTTGCTTGCTTCAACAGCCAGTGTGGTGCAATGGTTAAGATGCTGGACTGGCAGCTGTGAGTCTCCCTTCAGCCACAGAAGGATGTTTGGGCCAGTGGTTCTCTTAATCTACTGTGTCTTATACTGTTGTGAGATAGTGCAATGTATTTCCGTGCGTACCTATAAGAGAAAGTTGTGCCATGTATGTTTCCCTGAGCTCCTGAAGGAAAGGCAGGAGAGATATTAAATAAATAAATAAATGTTCAGACCCATTTAAGCACTACATTATATATAAAGCCCCAATTCCACTTCCTATTCAGGAAATATCTGATTAATAAGCTTCTTCTACCTAGGAAAGAGGTGTCATTTAAAGAACTTTTATTTGTAACCAAAGAACTATCGTTTTGTTAGAAAACAAGGTACTGCCAGTTTCCTTGGAAAAGGCACACTTGTTTTTGCTGTATGAGTAGGGATTGTTGGCCAACCTCCTTGACAGGTTTATCAGCAGATGGTTGTGAGCACCTGTGTTACATTCTTTTTGTATGTTTCAGTGTCATGTGTATAAAGGCACTGAGCCTCTTCTGATAGGCCATTGTTTCTTGATTCAGGATTAGCTTTGCATTTCGGCATTTCGCTGGTGTTTTAAAGATTACTGAAATCACAAAGAATTGCATGTATTACACTCCAAAATCAGCTCATAGAATAACCTGTGACCTGAAACTGTGTTATTGCAAAGGTTAAAGTAGTCTCCATATTCAATAGTAAAAGCTAGAAAATATCAAAGGCCAGCTAATGATAAGGCTACCTGTCAGGAAATTCTGCCTTCTAGTTGATTGCCAGAAATTGTCCTGACAAACAAGACCTATTCAGAATGTACAGAAATCTCTTATCTCTAGTGAAATAGAAACCAGGTAACATTTATGTGACTGAGTAATGCATTTCAAGTATGAAGTTGGTATTGTAAGTTACAAATCCATCTGGTGGTGATACTGTTTAACCCACATTTTCCTATCTTATTAATAGCAATAGCACTTAGACTTATATACTTATATAACTCTTCATAGTGCGTTACAACCCTCTCTAAGCCATTTACAGAGTCAGCATATTGCCCCCAATAATCTGGGTCCTCATTTTACCAGCCTCGGGGGGATGGAAGGCTGAGTCAACCTTGAGCCAGTTAAGATTAAACTGTTAGCAGTCGGCAAAGTTAACCAGTAATACTGCATTCTAACCACTGCGCCACCATGGCTTTCTTATCAAGTAATAAGTTGTGGTGAACTTTATCAAATGCCTTACTGAAGTCCAAGTAAATTATATCTATAACATTTCGCTGGTCCGCTAATTTTGTCACTTTGTCAAAGAATGTGATAAGATTTGTCTGGCATGATCTGTTTTTGACAAATCCATGTCTGCCTCTAGGTGTTCGCAGATTTGTTGCTTATTTATCTTTTCCAGAATCTTTCTAGGTATTGGTGTTAGGCTGATAGGTCTGTAGTTTCCTGGATCTATTCCCCCCCCTTTTTTTTTTGAAGATGGGAACAACATCAGCTCTTTCCCAGTCCCATCAGCTCCGGTAGTTCCCCAGTGTTCCAGGATCTTTAGAAGATATAGTTCAGTGGTTCTGTGAACTTGTCTGCCAATTCCTTCAGAATCTTGGGGTGTAATCCATCTGATCCTGGTGATTTGAACTTGTCTAAAGTGGATGGGTGTTCTCTAACCATTTTCTTGCTGATTTTGGCTTACATTCCTAATCTTCATTTTACAGTATTTGATTTTTGGTAGGTTGGACTGTTTGTTTGTTTTTTTACTTTTGTGTAAAGACAGATGCAGTATTTTTTGTTCAAATTATTTTGCAATTGGTTTCTTCAGTCCCTATCTCCAAGTTGCTGCTTTCTACATGGATGAAACTGTATATTTTCCTTCGTAGGACAAACACTACAATTCAGGAATACACTTTTATATTATAAATATATATATATAAACAATTTACTTTCTGGTGGCTTATCCCAGACCGTCTTTTTCCTCTGAAGAATACGAACAGCCTGTCCAGTTGTTTTGCCTACTTTTATGAAATCTGTAAAACAAGAGCAGTTGCTAAATTAAGACTCACATATACACAATAAAACATATGCAGATTCAACATATAGTATTATATCTGTTACACAGTGGTGGGATTCAAAATTTTTTACTACCGGTTCTGTGGGCGTGGCTTGGTGGGTGTGGCAGGGGAAGGCTACTGTAAAATCTCCATTCCCTCCCCACTCCAAGGGAAGTTTACTGCAAAATCCCCATTTCCTCCCGATCAGCTGGAACTTGGGAGGCAGAGAATAGATGGGGTGGGGCAGTCAGAGGTGGTATTTTCCAGTTCTCCAAACTACTCAAAATTTCCACTACCGGTTCTCTAGAACTGGTCAGAAGCTGCTGAATACTACCTCTGGTGTTACACATTGGCTTTAGGCATTTACTATATATAAAACATCCCACCTCCCACCCTTGTAAACAAATAATTTCTAGCATCAATTTACAGGCAGTCCTCATCTAGTGACCACAATTGGGACAACAATTCAATCAATAAGTGAAGTAATTGCTAACTGAAACCACAACTGGGCTTATGATCTCACTTCACAGTTTTGCTTTGCTTAACGGACTTGTAAATATAAGGAATGGTTGCAAGGTTATTTTTTCATCATGTTGTAGTTACGAACAGTTGCCTGTACAAGGCAGTCACTAAGTGTGGACTACCTGTATTGCAACCTTACTAGGGCAAACAGGAGTTGCAGGCAATGGTTTGCAGTTTCCTTCAAAGCTAGCTTAGAGCTCTGACCTGGATTGTGACTATTCTCTGCCTTTCATTTTAAATGCAAAATAAATATTTGATTCAAGCATTTTTGAAAGTACAACCTTGATTGGAGAAATGGCTGTTCAGGGTTTGGACATAATGAAAGAATTGCTGGAGATACAGG
Source organism: Pituophis catenifer annectens (assembly GCF_029215685.1). Classification (NCBI taxonomy): domain Eukaryota; kingdom Metazoa; phylum Chordata; class Lepidosauria; order Squamata; family Colubridae; genus Pituophis; species Pituophis catenifer. The sequence goes on from NW_027256886.1 coordinate 63,859,580, forward strand.
AACTGCTTGTCACTTATTAGAAATGAACCAAACCCTGAATTTGTGCTGCTATTCATTATCTGTTCTCTAAGGTCATGGATCTTAGATTCAAAATGGCCACCCTTTGGCTGGCATGGGCCCACATTCACGGCGGTTGACTCTATTGCAAAAGAATAAACAGTGATTTGTTCAAACTTAATACTTTATCTGAGTTAACAGGCCGAATCTACATTCAGCCTGGACTAGTGTACATACATTGATCTCTGGATTTCATTGTATGTAGCAATGCTAATTTCCTAATAAACATACTTAGGTTTTCAGCCTACATTCAGGGAAAACAAAGTATGATTCTGGCTTGAGCTGTTAATAGGGGAGCCTCCCTATATATTGTAGCTATGTTGGGGATCTGCCCTTAAAGATTTGTTATCCAAATGTTCTACGATTGCTAGTAGCAATAGGAAGTACATGCTTGTCTCAGCATCTCTTTCCTTGGAAAACTAGCATTTGACAATGGCAAGGTCTGCTGACAATGGATTTGTTCCTGCCTTGCCAGCCCATTCAGACTTTAAGTACACTAGAACAAGGAACCAGTCATTTATTCTTCTAGGAAGATAAGTGGGAAACAAGATGTTAAATTCCCAACTTCTTCCAAAGGTCAAAGCTTCCCAAAAGTTGTACACTTCCTAGATCTTGTTCTTGGAATCTACCAAAGAAGAAAGCAGCATATAAATAATGCAATTGTATTCAGTAAAAGTATTTTAATATCTTTTCATAACCTATGTAAATTAAAAGATGATTTTTTATTAAACGAATATTTAACAAAATTATCTACTGTACGAACCCAGAGCTGTGGCGACCTAGCCATAGGACAGGAACACTATTTATAGTTAATTCAAGTCTATACATGCTGTTTGCCTGGATTCGCCACCTTTATTATACGAAGCATAATTTGACAGGCAACTAAAAGTTATGCAAATGTGTAAAGCATCATAAAGCCCTTTTATTATTCCTAAATTCCCACTGGATTTTATTTTTCATGGTTCAAACATTTCTGCAAATGTTACAGATTACATACAATTCAGTTACAGAAAAGAGTGTTATGTGATTTTAATTGAAAATTACAGTTCTATTTGCTTAGTGAGTGCCCTGCATGGATTTAGAGAATATCAGGTTTTCCAGAATTCTTGGTAATGTACAGGGATCCATGGCAAAAATGTAGAGTTTTTTTCTGAGAAAAAGATCACCTGTTCCAGAAAATTTAGGAGTCCAGATGATTCACTTTCTAAAATTAGAGATATTAATCAAAATAATGTAATAGAATCATGTTTTTCATTGAGATTGCTTTTACATACTTTCACATAAACTTTCTAATCGCATTGTATTTTCTTCCAGCGTAGTAAACCATTGGTTGAGTATGACAGAACGCACTCCAATAAGGCTTAGAATGATTGCAGTTTCAGTTGTCTTCTCCAGAGACAAGCGCAAAGAGCTTAAACAAAGATATTAAGAAACTTAAAACATAAAATTACAAGTTTTTTGAATAACTTGAATACAAAAGGCAAACACAAGGCATTCAAATTTTGTCATTATAGCCAGACTGCCAAGATGTTATTGTAATTTCCTTACTTGTTCCTCATCAGTACACTGGGATTAAATATGGGATGTGCAAGTTATGAAAAGCTGTAATATGCTATGTAGATGTTAAGGACATGTGTGAAACATGTAGTTTTGTTCAGAATAAAAGGGTCTCACTTGGAATGTTCCAATAAGACATTCTGAGTTGACAAGTGCTGTATCAGAACAAAATCTGGACAATTCAAGTGCTGTTTTTAAAATTTAAAACAACATTCTCAAAACACACTTTCTGTTTTGAGAATGTAACACTGAAAACTGGCATGATGAGTTTGAAGCTCTGTTCTTTTAATCAAAACAGTGGATTAATTTAAGTTTTCTTCCAATCCTCAAAACAAAGCAGTGCTCAAAATTGAAATTCCGAGGTCAAAGCATTTTATTTATTCCATATAGTTTATTCTTATTCCTAAAGTGTAATATAAGGACAATATGAATATCTAGATGTGTTTAAGTCACAGATGAAAATAATATTTTAGTAACTATAAACAAATAGCAATTTAGTATCCATGACACAATGTACTCAGCTACATGTTTCCATAGTGCTTCAATTCTACTCTGGGTGATAACAGATCTTCAGGGGTAAATTTGACGATGCACATGGGGATATGATGGACAGTTCTACTGTAAGTAGTAACTTATTTGTGTAATCTAGTATATCAACCCTGAGATTTTAAATTTGAAAAAAAAGGTGTGAGAAATTTAACTGTCAATAGAAACCTAACATGAGCTGCGGTGGTGCAGTGGTTAGAGTGCAGTACTGCAGCCTACTTCTGCTGACTGCCAGCTGCCTGCAGTTTGGCAGTTCAATCTCACCAGGCTCAAGGTTGACTCAGCCTTCCATCCTTCTGAGGTCAGTTAAATGAGGACCCAGATTGTTGGGGGCAATATGCTCACTCTGTAAACTGCTTAAGAGAGGGCTGTAAAGCACTGTAAACTGGTATATGTCTATTGCTGTTGCTAACAGAGATGCTTTAAAATGGTGTGTTGATGGATATTAAATCACATCTAATGTAAAATGGAAGGCTTATTGGAACTTTATCTTGCATTCTTTTCTCTTGCAAGATATATGTTGTAACATTGATTTTACCTTTTTCCTTCATCTTGATTTCTTAATCGTATAAGACTAGGTTTGGAATGCACACGTCCTGAAAGTATAATCAATTGGCATTCTGAGGAAGAAAGAAACAGTAAAGCTGAGGTCAGTTCAGGAGCATCTCAAGACATGAAGGCAGATGCTTCCTGACTGAGTGATTCTTAAAGATCAAGGAACCTCCATAATCTTGTGGTGTAATACCTGGGACATCAAAAGAAGGAAGGACATCTTTTGGCAGATAGTGACAGAGGTGATCTTGGGCAAATAGAAAGCTATGAAGAGACTTGGAAGAAAGAAACAGAAGAGCGCCTAGGGGGAAAAAAACCTGAAACAATTGTCAAAATCAAGGCGCCTATGGGAAGCAACATAATTTGGGAGCAACATTTCACAACAGTAAAACCAGTCAGAGCTTCAAGGAATCACGAAAGGAAGCAGAATGTCTATTCTACTGGTTTCAGTCCTTCACTCTCTCATCTCAAAGTATCTCTCCAACCCAAACTTCTGCCTTTATCTGCTTTTCTCTTACTTCTTCTGTATTTTTGCAAGTTTAGAGATTAGCAAATAGAGGGTCCTTTTTTTATTTTGGAGAAATAAAGAGGGAAGTCAGCTAAAGTGCAGAGGAAGAGAAAAGAGGCAAAAATGGGCAAAGCTAAGGCTAAATTGCCCCAGCAAAACCACAACACAGTCAATACAGATAGTCCTTGATTTATGACCATAATTAGGACTGAATCTCGGGGATCTGACCTATGTTTCTGCAGACCTTCAGAAGTGTCCCACTCTCCTCCATGCATGGAGGGAAATTCCTTTGAGGGATTGCAGAAACAGGGCCAGATCTTTGGGATCTGACTTCTGTTTCTGACACTCTTTGAAGGAGTCCCCCTCTCCTCTGTGTACAAGGGGGACGCCTTCAAGGTGCTGCAGAAACAGGGCTCAGATCTTGGGGATATGATCTTGGTCCTGTAGCCCTTTGGAGGAGTTCTCCTTCCCTTCGTACATGGGGGGGTACTCTTTTGAGAGGCTGCAGAAATAGGGCTCAGATCTTCACGATTGGATTTCCATTCTTGCATTCTTGCATTCTTGCATTCTTCCATTCTTCTTGCATTCTCCATTCTTCCATTTCCATTCTGTCTTGGGGGGGCGGGGAGGAATTTTAAGTCTGTGACAGGACGCATCAGCTTTCAATCTCCCCGACAGCTTCTCTGTTGACTTTCTAGAGAAGCTGGCAGAGAAGATTGCAAATGACGATCACATGATTGTGAGGTGCTTGGCAATTGGCCATAAGTGCGAAGATTGCCAAGCATCCAGATTGTGATCATGTGACCACAACATTTTAAGGTGGTTGGAAGGGCTTTACACCCTTTCCAAGCCCGCTCTACTTTTGGATTCTTGTTAAACAGCTAATCATAAGTTGAGGACTATCTGTATGGAATAGGAACATTGACAATAATACACCCAAATCAATAAAAAAGAAATACATTCTGCAAAGAGAAAGGAAAGAGCCTTTTCAGGCTTAACTGAATCACCTGGGATGTTCATAGCAACTAGCTTGTCAAGTGCTACATGGGAGAGGAATCTTGCCATTGCAGAGAAAAAAAGCATACTGCAGTTATTCAATATGTATTCCCACTCTGTGTAACTGCAAGGGGGGAAAATCAAATTTTAATATTATTTTCTATTTAGAAGGAAAACCACAACAAAGTGTACTAGTACTATAACAAATGCAACCTTTCAAATTGGTCTGCCATTGTGTTCTTCCTAGCATTAAGAAAGAGTGACTGGCCCAAGGCCACCTAGGAGGCTTTGTGCGTAGAACTCACACTCACCTGGCTATCCCAAATTGTTTATTCTAGCCAGTCTAGAATACTTCTACAGTTAATATGGGATGGAAAGCAATTTATAATTTAATATTTAGAGATGTCACGGAATATCAGCATTAGAGAGGGATATGCTTCAGACATTATTTGGAATTGATTTCTACAGCATATTATTTCTATCAGTTTCTTAAAGTCCATTTCGGTGCTTTTGTCACAAAAGACTGCAGCACTCTGGACAAAGTATCCTAAGGTATCCTTGAATCCTTTTCATTTCAACATGAGTTTTGAAAATTTTTTAAACTAAAATTGATTACAAGTATTGTGATTCTTTCCATTAAAAATGTACTATATTCTTTTAAGACTAAATGTTTTTTGAGAAATCTCTTAAGGGTTCACTTATGAATGCAAACTTCTTTAATTCTAAAATCAATGGACAAATGAAAATTTTGGTATCGTACTGAATTCACCCTTTTTCAAATACTGCAATGCGGTTCGCCAATTAAAAATGAATAAAAGGAAAAGGATTGTTTGAAAGGGGAAATATTGGAATTGTGTTCTAGCATAACAACTCCTGGTGGTGGTATTGCAGATAATGAGGCTAGGAAAAAAGCACTTTACACATGGGCAAAAGCCTGGACTGTATACTATTTGGGGAATTTACTAATGTATTGCTCTGTATTTATTAACTGTAAGGGTGAGAAATAGAACTACAGGTAGCAAGAGCAGTCTGTCTTCATGAAAATAATATGAAGATATATTATCATGGAAAATTTGTCCTAAATATTTCTGTTGGGGTAAACTGCACACAAAAATGCATGACTGTAAAAATTTGCCCCCCCAAATATATATTTTAATGTAAATCTTTTTTTTTAAAAAAAGGTTTTCAGCAAATGAAACTGAACAGATTCACAAAAATGAAAAAATGGGAATAAACAGAAATGAATTCAGCTATTTCTAATTCAACATACATACCTTGGAAAGTGTATATCACCCATTATGCCTTCCCAACAAATGGTAAATGGCTCAAATTTTTCTAGGATTCGTCTAAAACTGTTTGCAGGATTTTCCAATTCTATATAATTTAAAAAAAAAAAGATATTAGCATTAGTTAGATTTTCCAACTCTAAATCTAAATAGTTATTAATTAAAAATATAACAAAAGCAGGCTTATAAATAAGCATGCAAAAATTAGATCCCTGATATTTCTCCTTAAGTGGCCTGCACAAAGATTTGTAATGCTTGATTTCATACTGGATAGTAATACACAGAAATTGTAAATATCACTTTGCCCAAATTACAATAAGGGAAACCAGTCAGGAAATATGACCAGATGAGCGAAATCTATTTTATTGTGAGGCTTCATTAACATAACCTTGTAAGTCTGAAGGTACAAATTTCCCACCACCACTTTTAACTATCTGACCAATCAGGGCAGGTCTTTAAGTTTCTTTCTCTGACCGATTAAACCCTTGCGGTTCCCCCATCCTCCACTCGCCTCCTTTTTTTCCCTAAGCAGTATCTTTTTCCTCATTTCCCAAGATCATGCACACATTCCATTACAGAGGGAATCAGGACCCAGATTGTTGCGGGCAATATGCTGACTCTGTAAACCGCTTAGAGAGGGCTGTAAAGCACTATGAAGCAGTATATAAGTCTAAGTGCTATTGCTATTGCTAACTTGATATAGAGTCACCTACAGGAATCAGGCAACTTAATATAAGCTGGTAATACACTACTTATTCTTATTGTACTGAGGCTGTGCATAAGAACAACTATTAATTTTTAATGTCAGTCATAGCTTTGTTGCCTATAAAAGTGATTTCTGTGATGTTGGAAAAAGAAAGCATAACACAGGCTGAATGAGCCATGGTGGTGCAGTGGTTAGAATGCAATACTGCAGGCTACTTCTACTGACTCCCTGTTGCCAGCAGTTTGACAGTTCAATTCTCACCGGCTCAAGGTTGACTCAGCCTTCCATCCTTCTGAGGTGGGTAAAATGGGGACCCAGATTCTTGGGGGCAATATGCTGTCTCTGTAAACCGCTTAGAGAGGGCTATAAAGCAGTGTAAAATGGTATACAAGTCTAAGTGCTACTGCTATTTCTCATGGTTAACAAATAATTTGACCAGCCTTACCGTCTTCTCTCCCATCATTATATGGATCCACAATATCTGAGACAAACAATTAAGAATATGTAACTGAGGCGAGAAATGGGCCAGGCTGAACTGAGCTATTGTATCATACTCCCTCCCTGTAAGGTACCCTCAATCAAAAAGGAAATAGGCCCACTAGGTTTGAAGAACAGGCCAACAGTGAGTAAGTATCTCTTTCAAAGAAATATTAACAGCACCCCAATTTATCTGAATGTATGTGAATGTAATTTCATCAGCACCATTATACTTCTGATCTTCTTCTCCCCCTCTGTGCCCCCCCCAAATTGTCTTTGTTCTTTCCTGCTTTCTAATCTTGTGGATTAGCAGATTCCCATTCCACATGCTCCAATTTGTGGTGCTTGTTCTCCCATTGTGAAATGGTCTCCTTTCACATCTGCATAACAGCAATTCACTTTTATTTTTTATTATTCAAAAGTCACACTGAATAACTCCTCGCATTTATTCCTCCTTAGCTGGGAATACCAGCAAACATTCACTTGATCTTTGTATCTTTGCCTTAATTCTAATTTTACCCCTGTTGAGAATCAAGAAGGAAGCTTAAAATCATCTTCTTTTGCCAGATTTCTGAATCTTAATCTACTGTGAGCTGCTGCTATTATATTTTACAGTTGGTTGTGTTTACCACAGCCATATGTTTTATAGTTTTGTTTTTATTTATTGAAAGTTACCCTTATGATTTGTGTATACAGAAATAGTATAAAATAACAAATATACATATGGGGAACATCCTTGCATTTCTGCAGTAGCCATTAATAAGTCAGACATTTTGCTCTATTAAGGGTGTATTTTCTTAGATCTGAAATTTGATTTTCATTCATTCATTCATTCATTCATTCATTCATTCATTCATTCATTCTAGAAACTCAAGGTAACATATCCATTGTTCCCTCCAGTGGGAACCTTATTTATTAAAGGTCTTATAAAAAACTCATTCTTTGAATATTCATTCTTTGAATATTTGATGAACAGCTATTTTTAAAGGATACATTTCACATTGTGGACATCAATGGAAATACAATTGGGTGGCAGAGTACGGTTAAGAGATGGCTGTTTTATAATAAGAAACAGTTTAATTTGGCATGCAACAACCCCACCTCTGAAAAAAAAAACCTTCTCTAAACAAAAGCCTAATTTGAAATTCAAAGAAAGTAAATAGCACCGAGTTATTTTATTAATCTATGTAAACATAATTTTATGCTTCTCTATAGGTATTTCAATATGCACTAAAGAACCCAGTGTTTTTTTTCTTGTTGGATTTTCTCCAAAGACATTGCATTTTTACCTAGAGTTAAAACGCTAGCAGGAATGAAGAGAAAAGGCTGAAGATGGGCAAACCCCATGAGGAACTGAGCTGAGTGAGCGAAATTATATGTTTCCCTTAAGCGATTCTCAATTTTCCCTTTTTTCTGCTCTCTATTAAACATACATATACTGAAAATGTCTAATTAATCTTCTAAATAGGAAATTAAAACAAACAAACAAAAAAATGTTTAAAATGTAATTTTTTTCCTGTACATGAATATGAGATTTCAACAGAAAATCAGGTTTCCTTCTTTGCTTTGTTACAGGACTTAGGACTCTTGTGGGAGCATACAGTAGCAACTCTAAACTAATGATATGTTTGACCCTGCCCTCAGGCTCAGCCTGGTAATCTCCTACAACACAGTCCTAATTACAGTAAGCAGGGACTACTTGTATTTGCAACAGATGACACATATACTATACCACTTATTTCACTTGCATAGCTTTATACAAATATCTGATTGGAAAGAATGCAAATGTGTTTGTGCATACATGTGTTGATTGGGAAAAATGCAACTGCCCATTATCTCAGTGTCCACTGTTGAGAGGTCTTGGGTACAGGGAAGAATAAGTTTTTTCATTTTTTCTGGAATGTATAGATTACATTGAAACTTCTAGATTGCTACTGCTGTAATAGGTAAAGTTTTCAGATGAGTTGAAATCTGCTAACCAGTTTAACAAAATAGTTTACTACTAGCTTGTACTTTTCACCCAGTTCCAATATGCAATTTTGATCAATACTGAGATTTTCACGAACAGTCTTATGGAAGTTTATTGCTACATTTGCTAGATATATCTAATGGGACAAAACCAAGGAGTTAAGAAAACATGTAACTTTTAACAGTAATACGTTTGCTCAAAATAAACAAATAAAACTATTAATAAAACAAATGTAATATTGACAATGGCATGAATATATTAGTTAAAAATTTCAGGGAAACTCTACAGAATATATACTTACTACTTTTGTACCTCTTCTTTGTTCACTTTTTGGTCTTGCACTCTTTTTTCCTTCACCATCTATAAGTATTAAAAGCACCATGTAAATAAAATGTTTTTCTCTATAGACCATGCATACTCTTTATTCTTGTATTTCACAGCACTATTAGGTAATATTAATAAAGTAATAAACATGTAAGTTATTGACTTGTTTATCCATTTAACTTGACAATCATAGATGATCTGAAATGCTAGCCTTATTGAGGTAGTCTATCTTTACAAAGGATGTAAACATCTGAAAAGCGTGTGAGACATGAAAGAGATCTCTGCATATGCTCTGTCTCTCATAATTCTTCTTTACGTTGAGCAGAGATCTGAAAGGACCATCTCCCCATGCTGCGAGCTCTACTTACATAAAAGTGAATCTCTTTTCAGACCTTTCTACTCAATCTAGAATTGCTGGGAAGTGGGGAGGCTAACCTGAGACAGCTAAGTCAGGACAGGATGCTCCAACCTAATTACACAAATGAACACCACTGATTGTGGAGGAAGAGTTGTATAGGAGTTCTGCACTGCTGTAAAGTACGACAAAAAGTTTTGATTATATTTTCAAATGTTTGTTAACATAGCTGTACCTCCTTCGTCTTTACGTATCCGATTGTAGACCATTTGGAGAGAGAAATCTCTGGACAGAGAACTTATTGCATCGTCTTGGAAAATAGTTAGCGCTTCCAAAGGTAATTCCAGAAGATCTTTATCTGCCAATAGAATCACACACTCTCCTATGTCTTCAGCACCTGATGATAACCGGAAAAATTAGGTCAACCACTGACATGCACAAAAGCATTAAAAATAAAATCTCTTTTGACATTTTCCTTTCTGTTCAAATGAACCAATTTTGTTTTAATCCTTAAATTTTTAACCCTGTCTGATAAGCTCTGGGGATATAATATATGTTACAAGGGTGGGTTTCACTTACCTTTGCTACCAGTTTGCTTGCTTGCACGCCACTTCTGTGCAGGCACAGAGCGTATTTGATGACGTCCAGGTGGGTGGGCGGAGCCTCCTGCCGCTGCTGCTACCGGTTTGGCAGAACTAGGGCGAACCGGTAGCAACCCACTACTGATATGTTACGAGCTACAAAGCCCTTTGTTTGGAGAGGATCAATAATAACCATGTGGCAACATTTCCTTACCTACCTAAATATAACAATTACGTACAGAAACAATTTTTGAATTGAAGCAAACAATTTTTTGTTTTATTTTAATAAGCATTATCAGATTTGAACATGTAATTTGATCTTCAGTCTCTTCTCTTTTCATATTAATAGATGTTATTAGGAGCACACAACCTTAAATTAAGGCAACCTTATGGGTATTGTTTTGCTCAAATTTGTAATTTATCGGAAAACTGGGATTCAAACACCCTTGTGGGATAGTTAATTTCTATGAATCAGAATTTTGGTTAGGAGAAAAAGTAAGAATAATGCTTCTAATCTCCTTTCTTGTCAGACAGATGAGTATAACAGAAGGCTAAGGATAGTGAAATGTGGGTGCTCTTTTAAATCAAACTTTAGTCACTGAATGGTTCTAAAAGAATCAACCCAGGCGCAAACTGTAAATAACATGCAAATTTGAAAATGATCATTTTTATTTAAGTGCCCGAAATATGCTTTGAAATATAAGACATACCGTACCTTGACCTGATGTTTTAGTTTTAGTTTTCCCTGAATCATCTGTCTTAGTTTTCCCTGGACTCCCTTTTCTGGTTTTTCCTGAGTCAGCTGGAGATGCTGATGGACTCTGGCGTCTGAGGAGATAAAAACAGCAGGACGTACCTTTACAATGTTACAGAGGATATAAATTTTAAGGAGCACTAATGATACCCATCCATCCATTCATCCATCCATCCCAGAGATTAAACCCTAGGTTCTTTCCTCCCATCTCTTCAAATCAATAGAAATTTAACCATTCATTTCCCCTGACTTTGAAACTTGAAGTCTTACATGTTTACAAAACAATTCTAACCGGCTAGAGTCTTATTATTTCCCATATTGCAAGCTTCAGCCTTGTACCATCGTCCTGTTTATTTTTTTCCATTCCTGCTCTCTTTGGACCTGGTGGTACAAGGTGCATCTTCTTTCAATTGAGGAAGGGCATTATGCTTCTCCTTCCACTACTATCTATTGGGTCAGGCTGGCCAAATATCCTTCCCCCGAAACCTTCCTACCACTCCCTCCTGATTTGGGAATTTCTATTTCTTCTTCAGCAGGTTTTCCCTCCTACTCCACTTCCTCTTAATATCAAAACCAGAAAATGTGTGTGGGGGTGGGGTGGGGGTTGTTTCCATATCTTACTTCATCAGAGCTCCCTTTATTCCAGAAATTTTCCTCTCGGATTTCAGACAAGCATCCTCTGTCCCTCTGTCATTAATTGTATACATATCTTCCTCCCCCTTACCCTCATTGATGGCAGGAGTCAAAGCCAGCATACACCAAATAGTAATGATCATTTGAGAGACCGGGGTGATGCTTATTGGTGGGCTGCGAATGTCTGTACATAAAGTTGGATTGTTCATGTATCACCCACCTTTGTTACATGGCAAGATCCCTTTTTGAGCCCTGGTTCTCATTGCAGAGCTGGTATTGGAATTCCCTCAGCTATCAACTTGAGGAACCTCTGTTCAGTGCTCTCTAGCAATTCTGGGAAGGTTCAGGACTTTATAGCATGCTAAAACCAACAGATCTAATTGGTTTTGATAGCTATGACCCAGTAGCTTTTCCTTTTAAGGAAGGTCATTGAGAAGATGCTGGTACTTCAATTGCCAAATGGGTTAATTAGCTCTTTTCAGTCAGGGTTCACATTTGGGCAGTGTGGACAAAACCACTGTATGATCTTCATCAGGACCTGGATAAGGGAACTGTAGCCCTGGGTTTTCTTATACCTCCTGATGGCTTTCGGTAGCCTTCAGTATGGTACTCTTTGGCTCACCTGAGAAAGATGGGAGTGGCAGGGCTGTGTGAATACGCCACACATTTCTGAATGAGAGGCTTCGATCAATGGAATTGAAAGAGTACAAATTGGCTTCCATGGTAAGTGTCTCAGCTCTGTCTGTATGTCTTTCTTTCTCTCTCTCACACACACTTATTTTTAAATATCTATATAAAATTTCTGGGGGAGGTAATTCTTGCCACTGCACCTTAAGAGTAGATTGCAGCAAAGTGCTCAATATGAATTTTGCTGTGTTTGGGTATTGTAAAAAAATAAATAAATGTACAAACACATACACTAATTACCTCAATTCAGAGAGCTTAAGTTGTGACAGTACAGGCTTCAAATATTCTTCCATATCTGATAATATCGCTTGAAACATAAAATCTAAATCTGGTTCATCTTCATCTTCTATATTCTAGGACATAATATTAACATATTTTAAAAGAATGTATAATTTAAAAGGCCCAAGAGTAAAAAAAAAAGAAGAAAAGTCTGTACAAAATAAAAACAGAATAATTTTGTGTTGTTAGCTTTCCTCTTGCTACTTTCTTCTTTGTTCAGTAAAAATAAAATACGTATGCATGACATTTAATAACCATGACTGCAAGAAACATATAAATATAATTATAGTAGCAATTCTCATAAAATTCTCATAGAATTTTCTCTACAATTTCAAAGTGTTTTGCTTCAAATTGGCTGTTTTGATAGATGTTGTTTTTAAATGCTCTGGTTGTTCCATATGCTGTAACTGAACTTCTATCCTGTGTTTAATTAAGATTGAAAAAAATGAAAATTAAAAAAAAATCCATCTCTATAGAAACTGGAACTGTCACGTTCCAGTTGTTATTCACTTAGATTAGATGAAGGTGCTAGGTAAAAATAGGCATAACTTAGAATGAACAGCCATTCTAGATCTGACTCTGTTAACGGATAGGGAAAACATTGATGCTGCAACAAATTCAACACCTGGGACTACAGCTAGTGTTGCTGGAAATGATATATGTCTGATTAATAATTACATCCTATTACCCATACATAGTCCTCTGTATAAAAATTAGTGGAGGAACTGGAAGGCCATTCTGAGAAAAGGACTGCTGATCACGGAAAGGGAGAGTGGCAACCATATGGAAGCATGATGTTTCTTAAACACCTGTTTTTCCCGTACCAGAAGCGATGTTCTCTTATGGCAGTACAATGGAGGATGCAGGGCCCCATGCTAGAAGACTGCTATCCAGTGGTGGGTTGTCCCCGGTTTGGACCGCGGTAGTAAAACCGGCAGGAGGCTCCGCCCACTGACCCTGATGTTATCAGAAGCGATCTGAAGCAAGGCACATGCGCGATCCCGTTGCAAACCGGTAGTAAAGGTAAGTAGAACCCACCCCTGCTGCTATCAACCCTGAAGTGAACCTGGCTGAGGTCATCTTGGAGGCTTCAGGGTTACCACAAAGCAGAAGAAGGGGCAGGGAGGGGGGAAATAGCTAGATGGGGTTTTGTAGCCAAAACAAGGAAGTTTTCCTGTGGGAACCAAGGACATTCCAACAGGCAGCTGGCCAGGGGAGGAGTGAAGTAATCAAGCAACCGGCCAGCACCTTGATTGGAGAGCATGGCCAATGACTTGGCTAGGATGTTCACCGCCCTGAGTCCTTCGGGAGTAGGGCGGTGTACAAATTTAATAAAATGAAAAATGAATGAAATGAAAGGGGAAACTTTTACTTTTTAATTAGGTGAAAGCTGCAAGAACTTTCAGAGTCGGCTTTCACCAGTTGTGCCAATCTGATGTATCCAATACAAATTGAGGAATTTGCCTAGCTCAGAGTTCTGCTTTCTATAGGTGCATTACTTGGAATGCTGACATCTGCTCTATTTCCACAGCAAGATGTGGTGGTATTGAATCTTTACAGTCAGGCCAGTCTCCTTTTACCAGCTCAAGGGGCTAAGGATGAAAGCTTGGAAAAGGACAAATTGGATTTGCACGTGCTGGTGTTAGTAACCCAGAGGAATCACCAGATAACCTTGAACCCCCCAAGTGTCTGAAATAACATTTATGTATGGGAGCTTTCAAAGTCTGAGCTTGAAGAAGCATGTTATGCTACTTGCATCCCCTACAAGCCACCAATTAGCAGGGGATTGGACACAAAATCTTGCTGGCAATAAGTAAGTAATTCATGCTGCTGATGAAGTAACAGGTCCTGACACAAGAATCCACTTTACCCTGACATAGCCATTGCTCCGATTGAATAGTCTATACCAGGGGTGTCAAACTCAAGGCCCGTGGGCTGGATCCAGCCCACTGGGCTTAGATGTGGCCCACTGGGTGACCCTGGAAACAGTGATGGAGCGGCCAGCGGGGCCTCTGCCAGTGAAAACGGAGCTCGGGAGTCCATTTTTGCTGGCAGAGCAATCGGGCCACCACAGGCACCCCCTGACACAAGTGATGTCGAGCTGGCCATGTCCCCCCTGGCCCCACCAAGGTCAAACACAACCTTAATGTGGTCCTCAGTGAAATCGAGTTTACAACCCTGGTCTATACTGAGTATTCAACCAAAAGAATTCTACCATTCAACTTAGAAAGAAAAAAATGGCAACAAGGATTATTTTTAATATAGAATTGCACTTGTAGACTGAAATTTATGCCTGAAAATGTCCAATTAACATGTTGGTTGAATGCATTAAGATTCCTTCAAAGAAAAAGAAAAAGAAACCCTCTCGAGAAAATTGGTGTAGTGTAGATATATCTGATAATAGACCGTAAGGTTTTTTTTCTTCAATTAGTTATTCATTACAGATCTTTTAAATAAATATTTCAAAATATTTTTAAAAATCAGAAATATAGTGGCTTATTCTACAGATTTGTAGACAGGTACAATCATAATAGATTACTACACAACCTAATCATGTGGCTCTGGGTAAAAAACAAGGGAACAAGGTGCTTCTTCTGAATGTCTATTGTTTTTGTGGCCAGAACAAAAAGAATTTTGTTTCCAGCTTTGGGGTCTTATCCCACCAGAATGCAGCTAAGTCACAACAACCCATTCCCCACTTTATACAGATTCCTGTTGGGGAGAAAAACTTACGCTGTATAAGCAACTGTTGTTGAAAGTAAAATAAACGATTATTTTACAAACATGTTATATTATTTCTAAAAAAAAAGCCAACATAAATCCACCATTTAAATTCCCGAAATATCTATGTATTCCATTAAAAAAATTCTTACAGTGTCTAATTTGGCAGATGATACTTGCTTTCTTTGAAACTCATCTTCTTCTATTTCTCTCAAAAGACTATCCATCATCTCCTCTTTATAAACATCAACTTTTTCCAAAATATTTAAGAATGTTTCAGGATTCACAGAGGTCCGGACAATTTTAGCCTGAACTGCAATTAATAAAAATTCAAACCAATGAAATGCATTTAAATTTCTTCAAAAAATTTTTTTTGCAGTTTTCTTTTTCATGCCCCCATTTATGTAGCATATAAATGTAGGAATGAGTAGTTGAGAAGAATAATAAAAGTGTGTTTAGTTATGATTATACAACAGCTGTATTTCTAGATAGCCATTCATGAAGGACAGTGAAGTATCACCCTCTCAGTTCTTCTAAATGTAAAATAATAGAGATACAAGGATACAAATTATTTAAAATTCAGTAAAATCTCAGTTTAATAAAGCTCCTTGTCCTTCCAACAAAAGGTACATATTTTACCTCTCAACAACTCTGAAGTCACCCCTGCCTAAGTTCATTCTGCAGGTTTCCTCATCCTGAAGCTTCTTCCACTTTCTCAATTTTGAACATGCACAAAATGCACATTGGATTTATCCAACATACACATACAATGGATGCCTTCTCCTCCAAATTAATCCTTTTTTTTATTTGCTTTTAATTTATATGCCGCCCTTCTCCGGAGACTCAGGGCGGCTTACAATGCGTTAAGCAATAGCCTTCATACTTTTGTATATTTATACAAAGTCAGCTTATTGCCCCCACAATCTGGGTCTTCATTTCACCTACCTTTGAAAGGATGGAAGGCTGAGTCAACCTTGAGCCTGGTGAGATTTGAACTTGCAGTAATTGCAAGCAGCAGATGTTAATAACAGTGCTTTAGTCCACTGTACTACATTAATACATAATCCATTAAACTCGGGTTTTAAGATATCAGTTCTATGATTAAAATGAAGGTGGGAATAAATCAAAGGATACTTTGGGCTGCCATGAAAATTATTTCCCTGGTTCAGAAATTAACAGGGAAGGCAAGGGAGAAGAGAGGAGAAAATAATTCGCCCAGGCAAAATTACTGTTCAAAGTTTGAATTAACTTTATTGGGTGGTTATACAAACAAATGTGATGGGGCAGTGTACCAATGTGACAACATTATTGAAAAAAAAATAATGCTGAGATTATTGTCAATCAGTGGAACACGAAAGGAAGATGTAAACTCAAGGACATATTTTGTTTGCTAAGAACTGTACTTCCATCATCCAAATGGTCATGTGTGACTTACTGCAGCTGTGCAGCAAAAAATGCAATTTTGTGTTTGCATTAAATACTTACAAGTTGGTTGAGCAAATTTTCCTTTCTGTTGTCCACCCTTTTCCTTTCCACCTTTTTCCTTCTGGTGTTCCTTTTGCTCTTTAGGGTTGGTTGATTTTACTTTTTCAAGCACAGCACCATACAATAAAGACCTATCAAAAGAAACAAAAATCGTCACTTTATTTTCCTGAATGCGAATAGTTCTTGTTTGGTGGTTGCAACTGGTTGCAACTCGGTGAAAATACTATAAGACATATGGTCTTATATTCCCCATCAGATAATATTATTTTAAGGTGATTAACTGGATAATGTTCATTCTGTCTGATATTATTGGCCAGGGAGAAGTGGTGTGAGACCTATGCCTTGAAGGGCTCTATAGGTCACATCCAGCATTCTGAGCATCAGTCTCAAACTTACTGAAAGACAGTATTGCTTATTTAGTACAGATGTAATGTAAGCATAGCATTGGGCAAAGCTTTGGATAATCTCCAAGGCCCTACTTACCCTTAAATTATTTATTTTTTATTTATTCAACTTATATGCTGTCCATCTTCCGGCAATTTATATGCCCCCATCTCCAGTATAATTATATTATACTGATTCCATAAATAAAGCAAAAACTTGTTTTCTTCATATGGGGAGGAGTTTATTCCCATAGTATTGGTAATTTCAAAATGGGCCTTCAAGCCTATACAGAGTTTGGTGGTTAATCATGACACTATGTATTCCTGAATGAGTTTCACCAGTCCATCCAGTATATTACAGCTGTATCAGTTGAAATGGGAGTATGGCAAGAGTCATATCTAGGGCATGTATGGCACATTATGGGAAGGAATTCCTAACAAAATCCTGTAAATGCTAGAAACTTTCTAACAGAACTTTTCACATCAGTAGAATGTAGAATTAGAATTAGAATAACAGAGTTGGAAGGGACCTTGGGGAGTCTTCTAGTCCAACTCCTTGCTCAGGCGGGAAACCCTATACCATTTCAGACAAATAGTTGTCCAATCTCTTCTTAGAAATGTCCAGTGTTGAAGCACCCACAACTTCTGGAAGCAAGTTGTTCCACTTATCAATTGTTCTAACTGTAAATACATGAACTGCAGAAACTATGTTGAAAAAGTAGTGATGTTCAGCGGTAACCATATTAAAACATTATGCTTGCATCAGTCATTCATGACCATTGTTATATGTTTTGTTATAAATAATATTTTAGGCTGGCCTAAAATATTATTTTAATGGGTTATTTTATTTTAGATTATTGGTCAAACTATTTAATAATTTTAAATTGTTTTTAACTTTTATATTGTTGGTTTTTTATCTTGGCTGTACACCGCCCTAAGTCCTTCGGGAGAAGGGCAGTATAAAAATTTAATAAATAAATTAAATAAATAAATATTCATACCTGTCTCCTGAATGCTGGAGAATAACTATATGAAAATTTGCTGGCAGTTCATTCATGATATTAAAATGATGTGAAGAAATAGAGAGGCTTCCCCATGCCTACAAAAAAACCCATAATAATTATTTTTTTAAAAAAGTTAAAAATACCATTCATAAATGTTATAACAGCATCCTCAAACAGATTTTGATTAATCTATAAAGATATTTCATTACAAAATTACGACAAATGCTTTGGTGTGTTAAGAATATGTATAAACAGATGAACCCTTCAATACTGGGAAATGAAATCATTATATGAGTTCATTTATCACTTGTTCAATTATGCAGGAAAACATCTGCACAGAAATAGAATTAGGCAGTCAACTACTTATGTAAAATAATTGTAATATTATTGCACTTTTTAGAAGGGACTCTTTCAGAATAATTTGTAGGAAAAGAGAATGTGGTATCATCTATGCATCCTGACAGGTGTTTTGATGAAACGCTTCTCTAACTGAGCGGGAATCACAATTTCATTTAAGTGACTGAGTTACCTTTGATATAGCAGCCAACCTGTGTTCTATAGTTTTGAGGAGGCCACTTGTTTCTCCTTTTTGTTGCAAGTGATGCTGCAGGTGCAACATGGCTGCCATCTGTGAGCTGCTGCTGTTCAAGGTAGCCCCTAACAGGATTTCTTTCATAATCAAGGATGCCGTACAACTCTGGAAGAGTGTAATATTAGATTTAATGTCAGGTAAGCAAATGTTTCTAAAAACAGATTTCTACTCAAAACCCAAGCAAGGTACAGTATTTATGGATACATTAAAATATTGTGAAAGTATTTTCAACCAGACTGACAGTAAATATAAAGAACATTTCCAACCATTTACTTTCTTCTAAATAATTCCATGATTCTTAACCGTTTTCTTACTTTTAAAAAAAGGTTTATGTAACTTTTATGTAAACACTGATTATTAAAGATCTTCCTTCATTCTGTTTCAAGAGAATTTCAGATGAAAAGCATTGGTAATTTTCCCAGAACAGCATTTTAAATTGTTTGCTGTGCAATGAAAGCAACTTAACTCTTGAGGTGAATATAAAATTTCCTTCCAATCTATAAATCTATAGATCTCTAGATGCTAACCAAGAAAGATGATTTGCATTGATCAAGAGTTCTCAATTACATTGTATTCATAAAAATAAATATATAACATAATTATAGTTGAAGCAAGCAAGAATTATAATTTCATTCCATAATATTATGGTCTGCATTCACAGCTCCTTTATATTTTAAAATGAATTTAACCGATTATTGTTTGGGTTGTGAAAACCATTCTGATTCCAGAATGGACATTTTAACATCTTCTACCAAGTTTGGAATAAAAGTGTTTCAATCCAAATCTAAATTATCGAGAACTGAATTATGCATTAGCTAAAAACCCAGGAAGCATATTTTTCTTTCATACTGTCACTGATTGGAGCTAACAAAGAAGAGGCAAGTGGGTCAGTGAGAAAAAGTCAGACACACTGTGCAGATGTTCTTAAATTCTTTACCCGAGAAAGGGATAGCGATATATTATACATTTGTGCTTCTTTTTTAAACCTAACCCTTTAATCTTGCAAACCATTTTTAATACTGTCCCATGGAAAAAATCTCATCTACAGCCATCCAACTTATTTTTGTTACCAAAGGATATAAAATGAGAAAGCAAGGATCTTATTTCAACTTTCCATTGTTCCCTATGGTATAATTTTTGGGTCATTTCAAGTTTTTTTCCCCACTAGAAAACAGTATTTTCAGAGCATTCTGATGGAACATTCTGAGGTGAACTATTTCATTCTGAGGTTGGAACAAAGCCTTTCCTATGTTTAGCACACAACTACAATTACTATTGTAGCTTAATTGGTAGCAGACACTGGGGTTATTATTTTGATTTACAGTTCTTGTCTTACCTGATAAAGAGCTAAAAACTGACTTGCTGAAACTGGATCAAATTGTCCAAAGCACTCCACCATTTCCAAACTAGCAGCTGCCAAGGTATCGACCAGGTTGTTATTAATTGCAACATTAATGCACTGCAGCAAAACCTCAGTTGACTGAAATATGTATTCATGAGTCCACGTCTGTCTCTTCTATATAGTTAAAAAAAGAACAACATTCAATATTGCTAGAGTTACTTTCAGAGATGAGAACAAAACACATAGGTACTTATTCCTTTGTGGAAGATGTATTAGTTTGTTCTTACCTCAAATATATATTGCTCACTTCAAAAATCAACTGGGCATTCTTAATGCTTAGCCTTCCTTTATAGCAGGGGTGTCAAACTCAAGGCCCGCGGGCTGGATACGGCCCCTGGGGTGCTTAGATCTGGCCCGCGGGGCCACCCTGGAAACAGCAAAGGACTGGCCTGCGGTGCCTCTGCCAGTAAAAACAGAGCTCGGGAGTCTGTTTTTGCTGGCAGAGGGTTGCAGGAGGCCATCGCAGCCGAAAATAGAGCTCGGGAGCACGTTTTCGCTGGCAGAGCGCTTGGACCACCACAGGCACCCCCCCGATACTTGTGACGTTGAACTGGCCATGCCCACGTCAGCCCCCCAAGATCAAACACAACCCTGATGCAGCCCTCAATGAAATCAAGTTTGACAGCCCTGCTCTATAGTGATAGCTTTGATTCTTTTTCGCACAAAAATTCAAGTCGTTGCACGATGGAGTTTCTTAGTACAAATTCTTAACCACGTTTCCCCATCTAATTCTCATTTCAAGAACAATTGATATCTGTGGTAAGCAGTGCTTTCCACAGAGTTTCTCTTTCCCATCTATAACCAACCAAGGAGGTCCTGTGGATCTGCAGAAGCCCTAGGTGTAAGTTTGACTTCTAAAGACTGGTAAATTCTAAATAAAAAGGGCAGTCATGCTTCATTTTCACAACTTCCCCAGATTGTTAAAGGATTATCTATCCTTACAGATCTTCCTTTTAATGTTTCCAAATAAGATATTAATTGGTTTCTGTATGAAATATCGGTGCTATCAGGTTTTGAATTTGCATTAAAGCCAAACTGCTTTCCCAAAAATGAACATCATGATTCAATTTAGACAGATTTTTTTTATGACTAGTGGATCTGTTTGCTTTGCATTCTGTCTCTAGAAATTGTAGATGAATTCGAAATAGAAAGATTATATAGGGTTAGGGCTAGTCGCCCCCAAAACAAACATTGTGGTTCACTTTAGAGACTGTGCCTAATAGGCCTGTTTCCATTCCATTCAACTCTCTGTAGAAATCCTAGGTAAATTGCATGTGAAAACCCAATTTGAAATGAAAAAGTAATCTGTGGTTAGGGTTAGGCCCCCATGAGATCTGGCCCAAAACTAAACATCATGTTTCAATTTAGAGGTTCTTTATGCCTAGTAGACATAAAGGGTTGCTTTCCATTTCATCTCCCTAGAAATCCCAGCCAAATTTCATGAGGAAACCCCATTTCAAACAAAAATGTCACCTAGGGCAGTGGTCCCCAATTTTTGCAGCTCAGTGGCCTGACTGGGGGGAGAGGGGAACTGTGCTACATGAGCGGCCGGCTGGCACATGAGTGGTGAGCTGGTGGGCATGTGTACAGTTCAACTTGTGTGACTGGTGGGCTCGCCGCCACCACTTGCGCAAGTTGATTTTCAC
Organism: Pituophis catenifer annectens; assembly: GCF_029215685.1. Classification (NCBI taxonomy): domain Eukaryota; kingdom Metazoa; phylum Chordata; class Lepidosauria; order Squamata; family Colubridae; genus Pituophis; species Pituophis catenifer. Next base: position 63,881,080 of record NW_027256886.1, read on the forward strand.
GTACTCTAGCCAGCCACTCACACAGCCCAATTCCAAATAAGCCACAGCCCGGTAGCTGGCCATGGCCCAGGGGTTGGGAACCCTGATCTACGGTTAGGGTTAGACTCCCATGAGGTTTGACCCAAAAATGAAGATCACAGTTCAATTTAGAGAACATATCTATATCTACTGGACTACTTTGCACTCCACTCTCCTGAAACCCATGGCAAATACCAGGTAGCATGGTTCTCACCAATATGTTCAGGCCAAATCATCTTTCCTTGAATTGCATCCTTTACAGATCTAAAACCATCTGAATAACTTTGAGAAGAAATGGATAGTTCCACCTGGCTAACCCCTCACCTCTCCCACCCGCAGGCTGTTGTTACTGAGTCTACAATTTTTTGCTGTATTTATGGAGGAGAAATAGAAGCCACTAAGTTTTCATCTCATCCGAGAATCATTTTTCAGAAATTATTTGGGGAAAGAATGGATTTAATATACAGGGAAAGGAGCTGGAAAGGTAAAAAACAGTATAAGAAAAGATTGCCATTTTTTAATAGCTCATCTTTCTGATTGTTCAACTTTCTTTCTTTTAAATTAATTCCTTATATCTTTAATTATAATTGTTACTATAATATATTCAACAAGTCTCTGTTCTTGAATCGGACACACTTTCAGTACCATGAGCTGCACCTCCCAGAATTGCAAACCAGCATTGCTGAAGGAATGTAGCATTCCTGGAAGATGTAGTTCCAGGACAATTGATATGAGTCAGGATATGTCCTAATTTAAATGAAACCCTTAATTCTTAAACCCTTACCCTTAATTCATTGGCTTTTTTCCTGTAGTCACCAAGTTGTTTTCTAGTAAGCTGCAACATAGAACTTGGGACTTCATTTTGTTCATCTATTGTTTCTGCTTCTGGTGGTGGTGATTTCTCAGAATTAATTTTAGGCACCTCCTGTATATCACAATTATATAAAAGAATCACAGTCAAATAGAAATGTATTTGTTTTAGAAAAGCATGCAGCCCAATCCAAGGTTTAAAAACACTTGAAAGGCCTTCCCTTTAGTTTGTAGCCGAACACTACAAATACAGTCTTCTATGAACATTTAATAACAACAACAACAACAACAACAACAATAATAATTTTATTTCTATACCGCCCTTCTCCCAAAGGACTCAGGGCGGTGTACAGCCTATTAAAAGCACAAAGACAAACAACAATTAAAATAATTTGAAATTATTAAATAATTTCGGCTCAATATTAAAACCCCCCAAAATTTAAAACATCCAATTAAAAATCATTACATTGATAGCCCGGCCTGGCGGAACAGCAGGGTCTTAAGGGCACAATGAAATACCCTGAGGTCGGAGATCTTACACATTTCCGGGGGCGGTTCATTCCACAGGGCTGGGGCTCCCACAGAGAAGGCCCTTCCCCTGGGTGTTGCCAGTCGACAAAACTTGGCTGATGGCACCCTGAGGAGACCCTCTCTGTGGGAGCGAACTGGCCGGTGGGAGGCTACTGGTGGCAGAAGTTGGTCTCGAAGGTACCCGGGTCCTATGCCATGAAGCGCTTTAAAGGTGGTAACCAATACCTTGAATCGCACCCGGAAGACCACTGGGAGCCAGTGCAGCTCGTGCAGGAGGGGTGTCACGTGGGCACAATGGGTTGCGCCCATAACCACCCACGCGGCCGCATTCTGGACCAGTTGGAGCCTCCTAGTGCTCTTCAAGGGGAGCCCCATGTAGAGAGCATTACAATAATCCAGCCGGGAGGTGACAAGGGCATGAGTGACCGTGTGCAAGGCATCCCGGTCCAGAAAGAGCTGCAACTAGTGAATCAGGCGAACCTGATAAAAAGCCCCCCTGGCCACGGCCATCTTCAAAAAACAGCCGTGCGTCCAGGACACCCAGATTGCGAGCCCTCTCTGTGGGGGGCAGCGATTCACCCCCAATAGTCAGCGATGGCACCAGCTGACTATATCGGGACGCCGGAAGCCACAGCTACTCGGTCTTGGAAGAGTTGAGTCTGAGCCTATTTCTCCCCATCCAGACCTGCATGGCCGCCAGGCAGCGAGACATCACATCAAGGGCATCGTTGGGGTGGTCTGGGGTGGAGATGTACAGCTGAGTGTCATCAGCGTACTGATGGACTCTCACCCCATTTAAATATGAGAGGTATTGATTTCAGTCCACACTTGCATTCAGTTCACACTAATTATTCTCAAAAATATACACATGCATACAAACTCAAAACTGCTTGTATCAACAGCAAAGATGTCTACAATGATCAATTATTTTTTACATTTGCTTTAGCTCATATTAAATCTTGAATAAATTCAACAATAGAAATTGAATAAAATGATTGTTTAAGCATTAAATGGAAATTCACAGTACCCTTGACAAATGAACTCAACAATAATTAATGAATTATCTCTCTGTTACGTTGACCTAAGTGACCAATGTTATAATTTTATAGCGTTTTCTTTCTACCCATTTTTCAGAAACATTATACTTAAAAGGAGATTTAAAGCATTTTCTTATCTTTCAGCACAAGAAATCAAAATACTGCTAAAAGAAATAATTTGCTTCATTTCAATATTATTACTCCTAATCCTTCTCGGAACAGTGCAAATTGCTTTGTAACTCTTGGCAAGTTAAGATTAAAATTGTAAAAGTCAACATTGAATTTTTTTTTTATCAGTCACAAAACTAAGCAGATGGAAGAGGAATATCTGAAGATACCTCACTTTATTCAGCTGGTTAGTTTTATTCATTCTGTTCTCTCAAGTTATACCCATAATCAACAAAAATAATATTCAGGAATGAAATTTTGCTTATTGCTCAGAGAAGGTAGCAATATCAATGGATTTACCAGAGCCACGGTGGCACAGTGGTCAGAGTGCAATACTGCAGGCTACTTCTGCTGACTGCCAGCTGATTGCAATTTGGCAGTTGGAATCTCACTAGGCTCAAGGTTGACTCAGCCTTCTATCTTTCTGAGGTCGGTAAAATGAGGACCCAGATTGTTGGGGCAATATGCTGACTTGTAAACTGCTTAGAGAGGGCTGTAAAGCTACATGAAGCAGTATAGAAGTCTAAGTGCTATTGCTATTCTAAAAAAACTTTGAGACTTGCTGAAAAACAAAAATTATGTAATGGAAAAAATAGAAGAAAAATCAGTCCCTAAAAGACTGCCTGGCATGGATTGAGTGTGCTTAGAAGCACCTGTGAGGCAGGTGGTGTCCCAAAATTCAAGATTGTGACTAATCATGTGATCAAACCCTTGCCCTTCTGCTTAGAAAGCAGAGGATACTGATTGCTGGAGAGAATAGAAAACTGAGATTACTAAATATCACTGCATATGGCAGCATTTTGTTGGGGGTCTTATATCACATATCAAAAACGTGCATTAAAAATTACTAACAAAATCTATTTGGAAAGAATGCAACCACAAAAAAGATTTAAAGAACTTTAATTAAATTGAGTAAGCTGTGCCTTACGATTGCATTGTCACACCACTGAATATCCAAATTAAAAGGCTCTATATGATTAGCTAAGAAATGTAGACTCCTTCCAGTGAGATAAAGATACTTGGCTCTGATGTCAGGACAACCACCACAAAGACTTGGTAGACTTGTAAGTTGAGCATGGGCATTATGACCCACTGTTTGTCCAAGGGTGATCCAAGCCTGTTAAGAATCCAGAAAATATAAAATAAAATGAACAAACTGTTAAGGAGGTCAAAACATTAAAATCTGAGTGTTGAAAAGGATTTAAAATATGCTTGCATTGAAAAATATTTACCATAAAGAGAAATAAATTAGTGCTTTAGCCCTAAAGTGTTGCTACAAAAACTACACAAAAGAGACATTCCTGAAAACCTCTGGGTATTATTTAATATTTAGCACTTGCCATATACTTGTTTTTAGCAAGGCGTTTGAACTAGGATATTTCAGAGTGGTTAAATGAGATTAAATACTTGTGAACTTCCGTATGGTTTCAGCCCTAATTTTATAAACTGCTTTGGTACTTTGAGGGTGACCAACACTGGGAGAAAGAATGTAAATATTCTTACAATTTATTGTTTACTTAGAATCCTAGTATGATTTATGTTGATTGCTTATTTAGTATCCATGACTAAGTCTAATGTTTTATGATGACTGTATTTTATCATGACTATGATAATGATCTATCACTATTATTGTATGTACACTGAGAGTTTATGTACCGGAGATAAACTCCTTTTGTCTAATCACACTTGGCCAATAAAAAATTCTAATTCTAATTCTAATAGTAAATTCTGTTCTCTGGTACATCCAGCAGAATTTGATATTGTCAACACATATGATTCTAGCCACTCAGGATGGAACTGGGAGTTTTCTACCCCAAATAGCTACTTATTGTGGATAGTGACTAGCGATTGCTGCCATACTCCATAAGCAATTATATTAATGAGTTTCACATAAGATTTTATAAATAACATCAGTTTAAAATCACTGTGTGAGATCATTCAGAAGTCTCCAAGGCACAATTCTGCTCTTTCAGAAATATCAGGTTTGTAGTCTGTGAGTAGTTTTTTTTGTTGCCTAAAAGTTGAAGATATCCTGTGAGATCTTTACTTGGGGTTTGTTTTTCCCAAGTAAATTGAATATATTATGAGGTTTCTTGCCAGAGCTGTTAAGTGAATGCAGTTATTAAATTAGTAGCATGGTTGTTAAGTGAATCTGGCTTCATCATTTACTTTGATTGTCAGAAGGTCACAAAACGTGATCACATGACAGCAAGACACTGCAACCGTCATAAATATGAACCAGTTGCCAAGCATCTCAATTTTGATCATGTGACCATGGGGATGCTGCAACAGTCGTAAGTGTGAAAAATGGCCTTCGGTTACATTTTTCAGTGCTGTTGTAACTTTGAATGATCACTAAACGAACAACTGTAAATTGAGGACTACCTGTATTTTTATCTTTTCTCATTCCTTAGTCATTCCCTATGTATATTTTTCAAGCATGGAGGGACTACTATGGTGAGGAAGAATAGAAAGATCTATTTCTATCTGTTTTGAGGCACTTACTTGTATCTGGATCCAACCTTTCAAAAAGCAAAATCTTTCAAAAAGCAAAACAAGTGTTTTGCTCATGTTTTCAATGAGACTTCCAAGATAATGACGATTTCTATATGTGGCAGATTGTATGCGGAAGAGATTAATTATGATTGCATTGCACAAGGGCATACCTGTTCACCTGAAGCAGAATCAGGTGTAAACCTTACAAAATTCTCAATAATTTGTTCAATTTGGTCTGCTCTAGCTTCTTGGTTCTTTTTTTCAATATTGATAAGAACAAAAATATCCAAAATGATCTCTACAAAGTTCACCTTCATGTTTGCAAGTCTTCTCATTAAAGGTGTATTTATATTTCTAGTCTGAAAATAAAAAAAAATAACTATACTGAAAATGGAAAAGAAACATCAAAAAACAATCTCAGTTTCCATAATTGCAGAAAAGATCAAGATAAACATAGGAGACAAGTATGGAGGAAAGAAATCATGATCATCATGCCTCCTTTCAGCCACTGACTTGCTATTCTGTTTTTTGAGAAGTTGGCAGTCCTCATACAATGAGAAGCACAGGCCTATTAAATACTGTATAAAAAGAGAAAACAGCTGCAAAATGGAATATGGAGGAGAAGAAGGTGCACATGCTTTTATATAGATATTGATATATATTATACATATAAAATCTTAAAATTAATTTTTCCAAGAAGACTGGCATGCAAATTCCAAATAAAGGAGTCATGTACTGAATATTGATAAAGATCGCTGGTGGTTTTATACATTCACTATTAGAGCTTGGGTGTATTTCAGATTTAGCTCAATCCCAAACTGATTTGGATAGATTCAGGAGTTAAACTCAAATAAAATATGAGCTGATTCACAAACTCTGTTAACGAACCTTAAATATGGTGATGTACAGAAAAAGAGGCCTTGTATTACTAATTACAACATGTTCTGCTTAAGTTAAACAACAGCTTGGATGTTTACACCACATGCTAACTCAAAACAATAGAAACCATATTTTGGCATTATAGATTGTGTCAACATGTTTAGTATGTCCGTAAAAACTGATACATTTTTCTTTGTACTCTTCTAGAAAAAGAAACTCCAGGAAGGATAGATTTGGATTTACAATCAAAATTAACATTTCAGTCACACATTGAATTGGGGACTGTTTCAACTGGATTTGGGACTGAAAATCTGTCATACTTTCAGTTTATATCTGCACTGTCCTGTGTTTCAAAGATACTTTAATAATACTTCCATAGACTGTCAATAGTCTCCATGTTGTAGATGCTAACACATAAACATCATACCTCATTAACTGGAAGTATATTATTAATGTGTTGAAAAAGCTCTTCCATTTGTGATACTCCACATTGTGCTAATCTATATGCCTCTATGTAATGACTTTGCTTGTCTGCAGCCTCTTCTGTATGTTTACCAAGTATCCTGTAAAAAATATTTTAAACAGAAAGAATATTTAGTATCTTTCTAAATAAAATAGAACAGAGAAAGAAAACATATAAGCAATACAAAATTAACAAAATTAAATTACTAAAAATAGCTTTAAAAAAGGAAGAGGAAAAAGGATAAAGAAAAAGCTATTAAGTTTCTTATGTTTTCCTTTTTGTACATCTACTAATTTAACACAGAGGTGTCTTATCGGTGAGATGGCCAGCACATACATACATACATACATACATTCATACATACATATATACATACCCCTTAGAAAACAGACTGTGTTTATATTTGCCATTCTGCATTGTACTGTAGGGATAGGAACCATTCTTCATAAAATTATTTTATTAAAACCCAAAGCAATTGAGTTTGACAGGCAAACTGAATGAGTAACTTAATGTCATACTGTACATAAATGATGAAAAATTAGACAAAGTAAATTAACTTGTATATCTTGGTGGAATATTTACTAAAGATGTAAAAAAAATATCAATTTTTAAGATCCATAAATGCTGCTAGAAATTCACCGATGTATGATCTGTTTGAAAGAATGAATATTTCTCAAAATAAGTGAAGATGACTGTGTATTATAATTTACTGTTGCCTTTTGTGTGAAAGTGAGACTTATGCATTCAGGAGGATTCAAAACAATGCAGTAAGAATGGGATGCTTAAAAATATCTGTGTTAAAACAAGAAGAGAATTACAGAATTACAGGGCAAATGCATGAAGAAAGAGTGAATTGGTTGAAACAAAGGAGAAGACCATGTGAATCATGATTGGGTAGAACTGAAGAGATCAGAATTTTAAAGAACAAAAGGAAATGTATGATGTATATAAACAGGCAAAAATACCCTACAACAGGGTACCCTACAACACCCTACAACAGGGTGTGAAACTTGATTACGTATTGTGATGTATTGTGATGTATTGCGACGTATCGTGTTTTTGCCTTTGCGGATCCAGGGTGGGCGTGGCCTGTGCATGATGCATCCAGCCAGTGGGCCACCAGTTTGACAGGCCTGGCCTACAAGGATAGAAAAGCTAGAAGAAATGAATGGTGCTTGCAGTGTTTCCCTTTCTTTTTTCTTACCTCATGCTTTTAATTTCTTTGACTCTTTTCTATTCTTTTCAGCATTCTGTGAAATGTTGCTTATTTAAAAAAATAAATAGTATCATGATATATATGCATGTATTTATGAAAAATTCTATCTGAGGACTTACCTATGAATATTTGCACATGCCATCAATGCATCAGCACTACGATCTTTATATCCATAAGAAAGGAAGATCTTCTCTATGTGAATTAACTTATCATAGGATTCCAGCAATATTGTTGCCAACTCATCAGAAAAAACGCTAGTATTAATGAGATATTTAACCAAATCTATCTGTATATATGCTTTCCTGCACAGAAGGAAAGAGTATATGAGCAACATATAGAGTATATGAACAACATATGGTCAGAGATTTCCTCCAAAATAGCACATATATTTAGGCAACTTTTCTTATTGCTATAAAAATAGCTCCTTGACTAACATTTAATTAATTAATTAATTAGTACTGCAAATCAGAAAATCAGAAAAATCTAATGTTACATTCAGAGGCAAAGAACAGATTTCAGCCTGTTTGTAAAAAAATTGAATAAATAAATATCAAATAAATCTATGACCAAAAAGTGAAAGTTGGGCAGACCTTTTATTTATAATTTCTCTATACGGGTAGTCCTTGATTTACAATGGTTCACTTAGTGACCATTCGAAGTTACAACTGCACTGAAAAAAGTGACATGACCATTTTTCATACTTATGACCATTGCAGCATCCCCATGGTCACGTGATTTACATTCGGATGCTTGACAACTGGTTCATATTTATGACAGTTGCATGTGATCCCCTTTTGTGACCTTCTGACAAGCAAAGTCAATGGGGGAACCAGATTCACTTAACAACCATGTTACTAATTTAACAGTTGCAGTGATTCACTTAACAAATGTGGCATGAAAAGTCATAGAACGGGGCAAAGTTCAGTTTACAAATTTCTCACTTAGCAACATAAATTCTGGCCTCAATTGTCGTCGCAAGTCAAGGACTACTGGTATAGAAAAAATATGTTTCTATAATGGCCTATGTAATAAAAAAAGTTGTTACTGCACTCAACAGCATCCCTTGCAAATGGGATCAAAAGTGATAAGACAGTGTCACGGCATGGCAGTGCAGTCAAAGTCTGGGATTCTCCTTTATGCATATTGTATCTGCAATGTAGAAAACCAGCTTGGTGTAGGGATTAAAGCATCAGGCTAGAAACTGGGAGACCATGAATTCTAGTTCAACCTTAGCCACAAAGCCAGTTGGATGACCTTGGGCCAATCATTTTCTCCCAGCCCTAGGAAAGAGGCAATGGCAAACCTTTTCTGAAAAACCTGGCCATAAAAACTGCAGGAACTAATCCAGGCAAGCACCAGTTTATTTTTAAGAAATTATTCCTATGGCAACACAAAAAAGTTCAATGTACAAAAGGGGCAGAACTTCACTCACACAGCTGCAACTGTCGTCTTAGCTTTTTAAAAACCTTTCCTTTCACTTAGATCAGGGGTGTCAAACTGGGGCCGGATGTGACACAGGCAGGTCACACCCCCAGTTCTGCAAAGGGAAAAAAAATCACGATAAGTCACGTGACGGAAACGTGACGCCATTTTACACCCGTGACTTAGATGCTGGTGATTGCAGTGGAAGCAAGCCTCCTTGCTAATTATAATTTAGGAGGGGTCTACAAAGATGTTATTCAATTCAGATGCTCCTGTTTTCACAGTCGCATGGCATTAACTCCTTAAAGCAGCAGAATATTTTTTTCTAGGCCTGTGTGGAATTTTGAAAAAAAAAATGATTTGCTTTAAAGCAAAGAGCACATCTGCTCACACAAGACCTAAAAAACAACTAGACCATTTTCAAAGCAGGCATGATCTTATTAAACTAGGTTGATAGATTGAGGAGGCTGCAATGTTATTTCCGAAAAGGCGTGTGGAGGATTGCATTATTACTTGATTATAAAAGTAAAGCAAAACTACAATGCTATCTTAACTTGTAATACCGGTAATTACCTGGCTTCAAAGCATGCAATTATAAAACCAAGTTCAGATTCTCGGTTGGGTCTTTCCTTCAGTAATGGCCTCAAGACATTTATATTTTTTTGCAGAAAATGGCAAGCCTGCATCTATGAGAAAACAGGTTGTCAAAAATACTAACAATGTATTTCGGGATAAACTGTATATCCTTCTGATTCTGTAAAGCAAAGGAAAGCTGGAGTAAAACTGTAAACACAGTTGTGGTCACATGATTTTCACTTAGTGACCACTTCACTACAAACCAATTGCGGTTGCTAAAAGAGGACTGCCTGTATTCATCGCTAGTATTAAAAGAGTAATCTGTTCAACTATAAAATACATAAAGAATGTACTACTGGATATTTCAATTAAATAAATGAATTGTTTACTTACCATTTTTTCATTTATTTCCTGATCATCTCCTAAAATTGCATCGGTGAGCGCAAAAGTGCTATTGTGCCAAAACTGTTCATTTCCACCTATCAAGCGGGCCTTTTCAAGTAGTGCTTTCGATTGCCCGTGGTTTTTTTCTAAATTAGCTAGTACAGCTAGAAGATACAGGGATCGTGATACACCACATGGATTATTCATTTCCTAAAAAGAAATTTCAAATAACAGTTGGAACATTATGATCAATAACATGCCAGAACATTCCATTCCATTCCATTATGCCCCATATTAGGCTCCATTATGACTTGTGGACTTCAGCTCCCAGAAGGGCCATTGTTCCCCACTCCTGATCTAAGGAAAAGCATTGGATGCCCTCTCATATAACTGCAAAAGAATTACACTGTGTAACCTGTTCCAAAAAGTGTTAAAAGATCAGAAATGGTGCAAGTCATCCTCTTGTATCAGGAAAAGGGATACAAAAGACTTTTAAATGGTTCATCTCCTGAGACTATATGTTGTACTCCTTTGTTGTGCCTGTCAAAATATTATGGGCAAGGTAAGCAAGCAAGCTTCTCTTATCTAGTATAAGGAGCTTTTCTCAGCTTAACAAGATTGATAGGAAGAAAGATCCTAAAAAGTCATTAACAGCAATACCTAAAACAAAAGCCACATCTCATACTGACCATCACACCTAAAAACACAACCAAGTCTTTCTCAAAAGCTGACTAGGTCAAGACAGGTCAAATCTTAAGAGGTATGGCATTTTAAAGGATTGGCATTGCTCTTTTAATGAATCCATATAAGAGTTCTTTTTGGAAATTCAACAATGAAATTTAAATATTCTACACACTTTACAGCTTAGGTCAGGGGTTTCAAACTCGCGGGCCGTGGGCCAGATGTGTCATGCACTGACCACGCCCACCCTGATTTAGCAAAGGGGGAAAAAGTCATGATACTTCACATGATGATAACATGATTCAGCAAGTTTGACACCCCGGACGTAGGTGATCTCTCAATTCAGCTCTTCTTTTGGAAAACAGTGAATATTCTGTAGATATAGCTTTATTATTTATTTTAAAAAAAAGTTTAAAAAGCTCTGAAATTTGACAAACTGAAACAAGACCAAATCACTTGAATTTCTGACAATTATATTATTGCTGATCAAGAGTTATGCACCCAGTATTGTAAGACTAGTCACAGTTTTTCCTCTTATGATAGTTACAAGATATATATTTCCTGGAAATGATAAATTAAAAGAAACAGCTGGTGACATGCATTTTTAACAAAAAAAATATATTAAGTTACCTGAGTTGCTTGGTGAGCTTCTGAGAGTAGTAATCTTGCTGGCTGATATAAACATAGCTGGATTAAAACTTCAGCTTTTTCTATCCACAAGTAGGGGAGAGAAAGCCCATTTAATTCTTTTTCAGTAACTGCATTGAGTTCCAAAATCTGGAAATAATTTATTATAGAAATTATTCTTTTAAAAATATCTACATTTTAAATAATTAATTAAAAGTTAACATTAATTATGTTAAAATGATAGGTACTTAAAACCTCAATCAGGGTACATAGTACAGTATATAGTTAATTTTACAGTTTGCCTTTTTTATTAGGAGAGCAATAAAAACATTTACAGGCAGAAAAATGGATTAAGTTGCCTTGCAACTTTTCATGCATATATACAAGAGAAATATTGGTTACCTTATCTTTTGCAGTAAATAGTTTCTTTCTTTGCTCTATATCTAGTTCTGTCCAATCAAAATTTTTATTTTCCATTTGGTTATCCTGTATGGCATTCTCATTTTTAAATGCAATCTCTTGTCTAAATCTGAAAGAGGGAAAGAAAATATTAATCTAATTGGTTAACATAGATACAAAAACCCATTATATTAGCCTGTTATCAAGTATGGTATCCCCTTCAACTTTGTTATGCCAGCATAGTAACCTATATATTTATGAAAGCTATTACTGCAATCCATTTTGGAACTGCATGAAAGAGATGGGATGGGAATTTAACAAATTTTGGAAAGGTACTTCTGAATGCTCCGAATACTCCATATAGGCTACTTTACATATACCTATTTGTTATGAATACAAACCTGTCACTTAATTATGCCATTTGTTACATACCTTCCTTGTTCCTTTTCATTAATAAAGATGTCACCCACTGCCTTTTCATGGAAAGATGCTGCTTGGTACATTTTTAAATCTAAACATATTTTGGCAAGCCTGTGAAAGCAATGAGACATCTTTTTGCAGTATAACTCTGGTATAATATATATAACTCAGTTGCAAGCATACATACTGACAAAGAAAAATCTGATTCAAATCTGCATAAAAGAGCAAATGAGGTTTGCAATAAACACAAATTTAGGGTAAAATTCCCTCAACCAACAGTGCTTTTAAACAGCAGGAGGAGAAGATGGAGAGAGAACTTCAATTGTGAAGCCTCATTGAAAAAATGGATTATTCCTAGATCCATTTAGAATTGTATTTAACTTAGACTTCACATTTTAAAGCAGCAATGTAATAGGCTGAACTATCAACCATTGCTTAAAAGAAGCAATATAATTTGACCTTCAATAAATTGGAAAATTATTCAGCACAAAACTTTCAACAATTTCAAAATTAGTTCATACTGTCAGAATCACATAAAGATCTGTGCTTGCCTGGGAAACTCAAGATAAAACTTATCCAAAGTAGCCAATGAAGGCTGTGATTACAACTGGAGTGGAAGAATGGTGGCTGGAAAAGCAGATGTTTAATGCTCTTTTATCTGTTACATCTCCCAGGAAAGGACTCTACACCCATTGACGGTTGAGTCAATCATAGATTGAAACATCCTAGAACTGTAACTATATGGCTGGGTAACAGATTATGTTGCCATAGTTGGTCTAAGGCAGGGGTGTCAAATTGGCAGTCACGTTGTTGTCACATGATGTATCGTGACTTTTCCCCTCTTCACTAAATTGGAGGTGAGCATGGCCAGCATGTGACGGCCTGGCCCACAAGCCGCGAGTTTGATACCCTGGTCTAAGGGTATCAGTTTTCACAGATAGTAATTAAGTTATCTTTCCAAAAGCTTGATAAAATTCTACAAATGAAGTGGTTGATAGGTATCAGAATGGGGACTAAAGATCCAGAGTAAATATTAATGCATTGGTTATACTGTGGTCTCAAATTATGTGATAAATGAGGTGGCTTTTCTTAGTGATCACATTATTTTGATAGCATGTTTTCCCATCATATAATAGTTATTATATCCTAACTTTTTTTTTCTGCATTGCAAGGTCAATGCAAGAGTTTTCTTGCTATATTATAAGAATTAGCTTTATACCCAATTGTAGTGGTTCATCTTCAGTACAGGTAGTCCTTGCTTAATGACAGTAATTGGGGTCCTGAATTTCTGTCGCTAGCATTGTGGTCATAAAGCGTGATGTTACATAACAACATCTGTTAGTGATGGCAATCCTAACCATTCCTGCTGCTTTGCTAAGTGAAGTTCATAGGTTGTTAAGCGGAGATCACCTTGAAAACATCATCTTCATGTTGGTTTTCAACAAGCAAAGTCAATGGGGAAGCCAGCAGGAAATCACAAGTTCCAGGAGGCTCACCAGCGGGCTGGTGAAGCATGAATGCATCAGAGACAGGGTTCGCTGCTATTGGGTGGGGAAGGTATGTAATCTAGTTGCTAAGCATCAGGGTCACAAACTCACAATCACATAACTGCGATGGTGGTGGTATGGCCAGAATTTGAAGACCTATCATAAATACCACTCGTTCAGTGCCATTGCAAATTTGAGTGGTCACAATGAATATTCATTAAATGAATGTAGATAAGAAAGTCATGAGAAGGTATGTATAGACATATATCAAGAACCAATTGCTAATATCCAGCATATGATAGTGTATCATTCTCAAAAGCAGTAACAGTAGGGTAATTATAAAATCTAACTTATGATTTAATTGTGTTAAATTCTGATTATGTCAGAATCAAAGCCAATCTAATTGTATTAAGGCCTGAGAAATATATCTGCCTATGTATATGTGTGTATATAAAACAAAGTAGGAAACACAATTATATAGTTGGCAGTGATTAATTTAAATCATTAAAAAAAACAAAGCTCTGTGGCTTTCTGGCAATTTATAGCTGAGTCCTCTGAGGGCTACCCTATGGCTAACCCCTAAAAGCTACCTATTATAGAGGAAATACTCCCAATATCTGTCTGGGAAAAGCATTTATTGAACTATTTTTGGTGATGACTCAGCAAATATATTGATCTTTGAATTAAGTCAAGAATGTATTCATGGCCAGCCACTAATATCTCCTTTGACATTTCTAAATTAATCTCGCAATTGAAAAATGGAAAGGCCACCTGGGGGATATATGATTTCACTGAACTACTGAAAATGAACATTGATTGGTAAGCTCCAACTTTGGTGACCTTATTCACTTTTCTAGACTGCTTCTTTCAGATCCCTGAGGAGTCGGCTGATCTATTATTGCAACTATTTTTTTTAAAAAAAATCAGGATGGATTTAATCCAATCAATTATCATTCAATCAATTTACAAAGTACGATCAGCAAATTACAGTTACATTGTTTGCATTAGAAACTGTTAGATGAATTAATGTAGGAAAATATTCTGTCAGAAGAGCAACTAGGGTTCAGATAGATCAGTTTTAGACCAACATATTGAAGTGAAGTAAATTAGTAGCTCCCCATCCTTCCAGGAAATTTAGTGCTTGATTGTAAATCTTAAATCAAGGTTTGATTTGATTCCTATTGACAAGCTCTGGAAGAATTTAATACTGTTCTCCATGGCCTGCTGATTATTACTTCTAATGAAAAAATCAAGATGATAGCCAGATGCTATCACTGGCTCAAGGTTGACTCAGCCTTCCATCCTTCCAAGGTCGATAAAATGAGGACCCAGATTGTTGGGGGCAATATGCTGACTCTGTAAACCGCTTAGAGTGGGATGTAAAGCATTAGGAAGCAGTTTATAAGTCTAAGTGCTAATGCTATTGCTATTTTGAAGCAGCTTCTGGTCCTACAGAGTGATAACTGTTATAAACAAAATAAATATATACACCGAGTATACATTCAGCATAAAAAGTTTCTAAACAAATACTTCTGGGGGCAGATATTCCAATTCCAGTCTCTTTAAACTTGCAGAACTATTCTACTGGCATGCAATACGATTGGAGCAATGAAAAACATGAGCTGAGATGTTCCACCATAAAAAAAACAAACCCCATAAATTTATCAGTGGCCAGAAAGGACATCGAAATGTTTCACATTGACTAAAAAGTAACGAATACAAACCTGAGGTGGTAGAGATTTGACAGACTTTTGCTTTCAACAACATCGTGAGCAATGATTTCAGCCAAGTGAAGTAGTGGAAGAGTCATGTGAGTACATAACATTGACTGTAGTTCCTTAAGTAAAAGGTCTAAGTAATATAAGGTGCGTGTCTAAAATTAAAATAATAAATGACAAATTCAGTGTATACTTGTGTACATTTTCAATTCTCCCCCCCCCAAAAAAGGCTCCTGAAATAAATCCCTCAAAGGCAGTTTTCTATACAGTACAGTAAAACTAAGTATGTAAATGTTTGCAAATAGCTAAGCATGAATACATACTTACACAAATGTATGTGAGGATAATAACATTTCATATTCTGAGCTACCAAATAAACTTATCTTTGCTGCTATATGTACATGTAACACTTTGGACTAACTTGCAGATATTACAACAAAAAATACCCCACATACAGGTAGTCCCTGCTTCCTGACCATTCATTTAGAGACCATTTGAAGTTACCATAGTGCTGAAAAAATAACTTTACACTCATTTATGACCACTGCAGCATCCCTCAATCATGTGATTGCTAATATGGACAGTAGTTGTTGTCCTGTGCCTATCTTTTTATTCTTTTCTTCTCCCCTTGCTGAACTGATTGATTGAAGAGAAAGGGATTGCAAGAAAGCAAACTGTTTGCTCTTCTACACATCAATAGCAATGTGATCACACTAGCTGCCTAGGGCTGACAGCAGGGTACTCTACGCAAACAGTTTACAGTACTCTTTTGAATCTCTTTCTCTTCGATCTTTCTGCTGTATGAGGAGAGGCATGAAGAAATCAGACAAAGGAGACATTGCCTATAGAAATTGCTTTCCCCTTCCGAGTGTAGAGATTGGAAAGGAAGTGATTTCAAGTGAGCACTCTAAGCTGTTTATAAAGAATGCCTGGCTTCCAGTCCCTTGGCTACCAGCATAATAGCATTGTTTTCAATGTGTACAAAACAGCATTCAGATCTTCAAAATTTCCAAAGAGCATAGGAATAGTTAGGAGGCAAGCAAAAGCCTCCTTATCTCCTGTTTAGTCTGAAAGGAGTCATAATAATGTGATTTCCCACTTAGTGAATGTTTCACTTAGTGGTGTAGTTATTAGTCCTAATTAGGGCTGTTAAGAACGGTACAAGAACTACCTGAAACTTCAATATGAACAAAAGAAGCCAGAAGCAAGTCACAGCTGGAAGTACATTTCAATTATGGCCTATACAAGATATTACTCACAGGTGCTAAAATGGTTTCTCTGTTCACAGTACAGCCACTTGAGTCCTGTTTAAAGGCTTCTCTCATCTCATCAGGGCACTCATAGCTAGCCCATTCCTCCACATTTCCAGGCAAGACATCAATTGGTCCCTTCTTTTTCACCTTCTCTTTACTGGCTGAGCCTCCCTGAAAATTGGACTCTTATGTTTAAGAAAGTTTCTTTTTTGTTAACATAAATGAAATCAAAATACTGCATTAAACGAAATATACCTTTTTTCCATCTTTGGGGGATTTCTCTTTATCTTTCTTAGGAGGGCTTGTAGGTGAAACTTGAGTAGCATCAGGCTTTAGAGAAAAGAAAAAAGAATCAGTGATCAATATTTCTGTAATAATACATTCAGTCCTATTAAAGTTTTTTCTTAAAATAAGTCTCAACTCTTCTCATGGGTTTAGTTTAGGATTTTCAAGCAGAAATAATAATAAAAGGCACTGTAATATTTTAGCTATATGAAAATGACTTCCTTTACTGTCTTTCTTCAACAGATAGAAACTCCAGATTTGGGAATATTAAAGAGATAATGTTTTATCCTTCAGTCTAATAATAATGAGGAAGGAAAGAGCCACTATTTATTTATTAAATTTGTATGCCACCCATCTCTCTGCCAAATGACTCTGGGTGTCTTACAATATTATGAATAATAACAAAGCAATTACAGGAATTATAAAACAATTGTCATATGCACCACAAATTAAAAGAGCTTAAAAACAGCAGGAAAGCGACCATCAATCATCAGTTTAATTTTAGACAGTTAAGTCTACATAAGTAAGATTCTGTGAATACATCCATCTCACCTTGCCTTATAAATGATCACTGCTACAGAATTTGTGATGATTACACTCATGAATATTTTGACAATGTAAAGTTCTGTGGCATAATTTATGCGATGTATACATTTGTTTCCAAGTAAAAAGCATTCATTTCACTGCTAATATGTTCTCAGAAAAAACTTTAACTTCTCTAGATATTATTACATTATCACCCTTATGATCCTGAGCACCACTTCTGCTAATTTATGCTGATACATGTTGGTAGATCAATAAATCTGGAAATCCAGATATTCTCTACCCATGGATTATAGTAGTATTAATAGTAGTCTTACTTAATAACATAACATGTATGGAACTTGGCAGTATTTGTAACAAGCCATATGCTTCATGATGTCATAGCTGTAACACAATTATGAAATTGTGCCATATCTGTTAGCTATGTCATTGGCATGATGACATTATGGCATATGTGTGACTATTCCCACCCCCTTCTCCCCACAAAGTCTCACAATGGGAGGAAAAGTTTGGATATGAAGACAAGGTCAGCTTTTGAGGGAGAGTGCATTACCTTTTTCCCATCTTTTTTGTCTTTTGATTTTGGAGTTGCTGATTGGGCTGGTGAAACTTTGGTCTTTAAAAACAGTCCTGCTGTTGTGAATGACATCTGAAAAATAATTACATTTACTTTGGGGAAGAAGAAACTTTTTCAAAAACTTAATTGAGCCAACGAGTACAGTATGATCTACTTTGTATCCCTAAATTTTAACTCTTTTTAAGGGGCAACATTTAAAAAATATATATTTTCTTAAAATGGTGTGGGAACATTGGTTTCTATGAAGAGCGGAGCAACAAAAAATACATTCTCTCTGGCTAAAAAGCCTACAAACTATGGGTGTTTTTCTTCCTTTGGCCAATAGGTAAGCCAATAGGTTTGTAAAGTAATAAGTGATTTACCACTTTCCTGCTAACATACATTGTTATGTTTATGCTCTGATTTACTCATTTTGATATATTTCAATTCAGGTTACACTTTTTTTCTAGAAGACTGAGATTCTGAAAGCCTCACTGCCATATATTGCCTTAAAGTTGACAAGTTTGCTGACTCAGTTTAAGTAGTTTTGTGTGGCAAATATAATTGCATTAATAAAAATATCAAAGAATTAGAGTAATTTTGTTTCCAATTAAATGTTGTTATAATATCAGCACGCAGCAGAAAATGAGATACATTTTTGTTCAGACTAGTAGCATTACACATTCTATAATTCTACACAAGTGGGAATTTCTTTTGAACAAGTTTTTGGAACAGACTTGTCATTCAAGTATATCAAGAAATCACTTGCATATAATTTATCTTCATTAAAAGCTACAATAATTATTTTTGGAAGATCAATGTGATTGAGGTAAGTGCTTTGAATTCAAGCCATTGTTCATTAAAAAAAAAAACTAATACATTTGCACAATGCATTTATTTAGCAGCCTTCTAGTCACCATTTTCTTATCTCACCTGCCACATGCGAATCACAAAAGCATACGCCATCAAACAGTATTGCTCGTAAAAAGTTGAACGGTGGCCAGAAATGACTGCCATTATTGTATAAGCTCTAAATAAAGCTTCTAACTGTTTTATGCTTCTTAATTCTCCAATACTAATTTGGTTTCTTACTTCTATAACGAAAATATGAAGAATCAGTCAGTATCATTGAAAATGTTTTATATAACAATATAAACATATTCTTGGTATGTAAAGGGCATGTATTATATAATTCGTAAGCTCCATATGTAACTGGTCCTGGGTAGTTCCAAATGTCTCAAGTATTAGTTTTATCTCCCTCACCCCTTAATTTAAAAAACCTAAAACAATATTTTGTTTAAATGAGAAAGAGGAAAAATATCACCATTAGAAGGCCGCAGGAAAAAAATCTAAATGTTTTTTAATGTCAAAGAGAAAAAATATTACATCACAGTACTCCCCCAATGGTAAAATAAACACAGCTATTTCTGGAAGATAGGGAGAAAAACATACCTTCTTCATCAGGGCTTTTTTGGAGAGGTCTAAGATACAATAACATATTTATTGCCCATTCCAGGTGTTTAATAGCTTCACTAAGAGGAAACTGCTTGCAATACAGCCATTCTGCAAATCCTAAAATATTATCCACTTTCTTTAATTCAGATTCCTTTTTCTACATAAAAACAGTGAGCACACATTTAGACTAGTTCTTGATGCACATTTCCTTTCAAAGGAAAACAAAGTAATCTAAATTCAGGTAGTCCTTGATTTACAACAGTTCATGTAGCGACTGTAAAAAGATAGAATGGCATTGAAAAAAATGATTTATAACCATTTTTCACATCTATGATCATCGCAGAATCCCCATGGTCACATGATCAGAATTCAGATGCTTGGCAATTGGTTGATATTTATGATGGTTGCAGTGATCATGTGATCAGTTTTTGCGAACTTCTGACAAGCAAAGTCAATGGGGAAACCGGATTCACTTAACAACCATGTTACTAACTTAATAACTATGATTCATTTAACAACTGTAGCAAGAATGGTCATAAAATGGGGCAAAACTCTCTTAACAAATGTTTCACTTAGCAACATAAATGTTGGGCTCAGTTGTGGTCATAACTTGAAGATTACCTGTGTACAAAAGCCCACATTACTTTCAGGTAAACTGCAACATCATATCAGAGAATCATGGAATTATAGATTGGGAAAGTATCACAAAATTAATCTAGCCTAATCCTTTGCAGATTATTGGTTGCTGTAAGCAAGTACTGGGGGAAAGGAAGGTATTTTTTACATCTGTCAGGACCAAAAGCCTTCATTAAGTTATGTAGCAACATTTTTTCAATTCAGAGATAGTACTAGGAATTTTAGAGGAAGGTAAAACTATTTATGAATGACATGATAAATATTGAAAGAAACATTTCAAAAATGAAATTTACATAATCCACTTGAACTTTCTATTTCAGAAGCTTCTAATATGTGGTACTCCAAAGGTGTCTGTCCAAGCCAGGAAATACTGAAAATCCTTAACCATATTAATTCTTAGGCCTCCCTGGATGTTTAGGTGGGGAATCACAGAAAACTACTAATCTTCTCAAAAGGAAGATAGGAAGCCTCTGGAGAAAGATCTATTAGTTTACCGTACCCAAAACAAGAATTAGGAATTACATAAAGCTTATATTCTTTCTACCACTGTCAGATATTGATTTTTCATCAAGAACTGCAAACTATATTTTAAAAAGAAGATACATACGAACCTGTAAAACTTCAATTGCATTTTGGTAGCAAGATAATTGTCCCACAATATCAAAGGAAACAGATGCCAAACGATGCCACATATCTGACATGTAGACTTCAGTTTCATCACGGAATTTCTGAATTTCCATTATATAATTACGTCCTAGTCTTGCCTTTACCATGACCATATGCTTAAAAATTGGGCTATGAAGGAAAATTTTATTTAGTTAGTATTTATGAATGATTTAATAAATTGACAAAGTGGTATTTCAAAACTTTTTTTATATAAAATATTTTAAAATCAGAACTCACTATTTGAATTGCAGGGATATTTAGCTCCATAAAGGAATGAATTCATTCATATCCAGACTTTAGCATGATAGTACATAAGAAATTTTAATATATCAAATTCCGGATTACACAGAGCAGAATTCCAACAATGGGATGAATGCAAACTAATTTAATGTTCAAAGAAGGTTATTAGAGGTTAACAAATGCACCCATTTGTAGAATTTAGTTTTAGCAATAAGTAATATCCACATTGAGGAAAGTACAGCTGTGACAACAAATCCAGTAGAAAAAATTGCAATGTGGAATGCTTTAGGCAACTGTCGAGCTACAAATGCTTGCTGAAATGCAATTAGGAATAATTTTTTACTTCAAGATATTGCAGTGAAAAGGAAATAAAGTGGGAATGTGTATGTATGAATATGTGTGTGCGAGACTATTAAATAGTGTGACTGTACTGCACACATTCAGCTTGTACAAAGCCATTTCCTCAAGGCAGGAAATGTTACTGAGAAATACAGATAGTCCTCAACGTACGACCATAACTGAGCCCAACATTTATGTTGTTAAGTGAATTTTGGCCCATTTTGTGATTTTTCTTGCCCTAATTGTTAAGTGAATCATTGCAATTGTTAAGTTAGTAACATGGTTGTTAAGTGAATCTGGTTCTCCATTGACTTTGCTTGTCAGAAGATGGAAAAAGGTGATCCCATGAGCCTGGGACAGTGCAACTGTCATAAATATGAATCAGTTGACAAGCATTCAAATGTAAATCACATGACGATGAGGCTGCTGCAACAACCATAAGTGTGAAAAATGTTCATAAGTCACTTTTTTTTGTGCCATTGTAACTTTGAATAGTCACTAAATGAACTGTTCTAAATTGAGGTCTATCCGTATGGTGCTTTGACGTGAAGGAGAAATTATGGAGAAATTACTACTTTTTACTTATTGAATAAATAAACTCAGTCACAGATTCTGTGCTATATGTGGATATCCACTGGCTAATTTGTCACGAAGAAAAACAACTTGGAGGAAAATTCTTAACAACATAGATGTTTAATAAAGAGAAACTTTCTCTGCAAGATATAAATGGTTTAAATGAATCCCAGGAAGACGATGTATGCAGTGAAGGGACCCACAAAGGTCCCTTTATGTATAAGTGCAAATCAGTATCGCATCTTGAATGAAAGTGAAAAGAAAATCAAAATCTGTTTGTGTAAACTGCTGGGCTTAATCTCTTGAGCTCCAACCAGTGATGTGCTGCTAAATGCTAAAAATGACCTGTTTTGACTCCACTGCTGCCACCCAATAACACTAACTGATTCATGCACTGGGCACTGAGGCTCTCCTCTAGCTGTCAACCAGCTTGCAAAATTTCAGAACCAGGACTCTTGCCACTTTGTACAAGATGGCTCCAGCCTGCCACTTGTTGCAATTCATGATTAGAAATTGGTGAAGCTCTTTTGTATTTCACTGTATACTTGCAATTATTAATAATATGAGAGGTCCTTGGTGCTAACAGATGATGTTACCTAGTTTGGGTAATGAAATGTCTGCTAGAAAACAACCAAGTTCAAGAGAGCACCAATGAGCACCCCTCATTTCAACAAATGAGCTCCAAATATTCCCCTTTATTGATATTAATAGTGTCCTGGAAGCATCCCTTAAGAAAGTGACATTGGAATTCCTTTGGTTAGTGGATTACTAGAACATCTATAGACTGTATATCTCATAATGTATAAAAAAACTGGAGGAAAAAAAAAAGCAAAATTGGGGAAGGGATAGTTGATTGGGCATGTTAGAGGTCCTTAAGACAAGAAACGTGTCTGCCAATTCTCCATCAAAGCCCCTGCCTTCTAGAAGATTCTCTCTTCAGATATTAGAATGAACCTGACTCTATTGGCCTTTTGTAAAGCTATGAAGACCTGGTTATGCCTATAGCCCTGAGTGTGTTTAAGGTCACATTTTGTTGGTTACATTAGCATCTATAGCAAGAGCTTTGCTTGACAACTATCTATATCTATATCTATATCTATATCTGTATCTGTATCTGTATCTGTATCTGTATCTGTATCTGTATCTGTATCTATATCTATATCTATATCTATATCTATATCTATATCTATATCTATATCTATATATCTATATTTGTTTTGTTTTAAGTGCTTTTGATGATATATGCTGCCAGAGGCACTTGTTGAGATGGATGGCTGTAGACCTCAAATAAATAAATAAGAAAATCAGATTTCTCCTACTGTCAAAAGTTGTGGGGCCTGGAGGTAAAGGACAACCATCTAAGTGGAAAGTTTCTCTCTGGGTTAATTCTGGCATTTCAGAACTTTAAATGGTACTGTGTTGCTTAAGATAACCATAGCTATCGAAATGCATACTAAGTGAAATATTTTGCAAACTATCCAAATAACTTACAGTCTGTGCTTTGTGCGAGGAAGAATCTGAACAGCTTCATCTAAAACTTTAAGGCCTGTCTCCCACTCATTTTTATCAGCATATGCTTGGAACAGTAACACATACAAGAATGTTCTTAAGGTCAAATCTTCCTCAGCACCTTTGAAATACATTAACACAGTATCTCAAATATTACAAAATCCATGTAGGTAGATCGTCAGCAAATATAAGGGGAGGGGGGGAAGAGAATGTTTAAAAGTTGAAATGGTAAAAACTTACCTGGAAAAAAATGCCCATCTGATGGGCTGATGCTCTGAAAATCTATTGTAGGCCACTGATGCAAGTGTAACATATTGCTTGCTTCCTAAAAAACAAAACAAAACGAGGTGCTGATTGTAGTGGAAGAGATGTCATTGACATTTGAATTGTAATTTTGTGAATATAACAAAATAAACTTCTAGAATAAAAATGGGGAAAAAAACTCCAGGACAGTAGGATCTATTTACCCAATGGCAGAAAACAGCAAACTATCAAGAAGAGAGAGACATGGGAGATTTGAAATCCTTTCCAAAATTGCCCGTTGTGCTGGGAAAGTCAGGTTGTCTAAAGATATTCACTCATTATTTTAGTATGTAAAGCAATTATTTCTTAATAATCAATTATTATAATTTATATTTATTCATGTATGTACCTTTTTACATTACAATGTAAGATATACATTATTATTTTCCTCATCGGGTTTCGATGTGCTGGAAATCAAATCAGCCATGAATCCAGTAGGAAAGTATTATTTCTTACCTGCTTATTTTTGGCCTCTGATGCTTTAATGATGCTCTTGAGAATGACTTCAGTAGGTGCTTTGAGATGCTGCCTGTCTGCTGAAGAACCAATGAAAGGTAAACATGCATTCCAGAAATTTCGAGCTGCTACCATGGCAAGGTTAAGATTTCCTGCTTCTCCGGCATACCTAAGAAAGTGGAAAAATATAATAATACCGCAGACCTGCTATAGCAGGTTGTAAGCAATACATAATGAAACTGCAATGATTCTGATTAACTACCCTCTTGGATATATTGCATTTTTTGAATTAAAGGGCTTAGCCATTAATAAAAATTATGGAAAGGTTTACCTTTTAATTTTTCTTTTCCTATCTATCTATCTATCTATCTATCTATCTATCTATCTATCTATCTATAAAAATCATATAACAGATAATTTTTAATAATTTAATCATTCCTGAGATTTTTGTCTTCTAAATAATTTTCTACTGACTCATTAAAAAACTCCCAAGAATATTTTTACAGTTATGAATACACCCATGTAGTATTTCCTATACATAATAAAATACCAAAACTCTCCAATGAATTACATGTAAGGTTAATGGTTTAAAGCTTCTGTTGTAACAAGTTAGTAATTATTATTTAATTATCCTGATTAGCAAAGTAAACAAGCATAATATACTTATTTAAGCCAATTTCTTAGTTCCCTTCAGAACTTGCTGTTTATTGGATGTTGACAACAATTATCAAGATTATTTATATGTTTTACATGTACATCTCAATGTCAATACAAATAGTAAAGCTTTCATTTTCTCTTGCTTTTTCAGTACCATAATAAATGTTTAATAATATTAGGTAATATTTCTCTTCCCAGAAAATTAAGTAATCCATAATTACAATCAACTCCCATTATTATTTTATATTCTCAGGAGATTCTACATCCTTACAGATTAGTTTATTATGCTTATTATGCCATCTGTTCTTCATTTCATAAGTTTCCCTTAGGTGAATATAATGTAAAAAAAAGTTACATTAATAAATATTTTCCCATATGTCAAAATGTATGGCGTGACCTATCTCTTGCACTCCATTTATCATTATTTTACACAGAAGTGCAGTTTTAGTTTAACAGCACTTCAAAGATTTCTGAAACTAATTGTTTCCTGTCAATAAACGTTATTAACTTTGTGTCTGTTTCTGAAATAAAAATGTTTGGTGCAACAGTTAAGGTGCTGCATTAGAAACTAGGGTATTGTGAGTTCTAGTCTTCCTTTAGGTATGAAAGCTAACTGGGTGGTTTTCGGCTGGCCACTTGGTCTAAATCCAACCCACCTCACAGGGTTGTTGTTGTGGAAAAAAGAGAAGAAATGGGAGAATTATGTACAATTTTGGAAACTTTGCATTGACTAAGTCAATTATTTTTTAATATTCTCTACTGAAAATGCAAAATTTTAAAACTATGTCCTCTTGCCAAGTAGCTATTAAACTTTATCCATGTCACATGTCCTAAATATATTTTTAGTTTCAATTTTTAATATTTTTATATTTAATCTTCTTTTGACTGATTTTATATTTTATCAAAAGTTGAAAGTTTTAATTTTATCTCAAGTTATCAAAAAGTCAGAGATAAAATTTCATCCTGGATTATCTCTGAGTCTTTGCTAGGTGCTACAGTATGCGAAAATTTCAGTTTCTTTAAAATTAACATATTGTGGAAATGTTTATTATTACCAGTCTAAAAAATAAAACCTAGAGCTATTTCACAAAGCTACTGATCTCTCCTTTAAAAAAAATTGTTTTCCATAGTCAATTAAAGATCCAGAAACAGACATTACCGGTAAATGATGCCAAACTACATCGGTGTTTGGCCTCGTTTTATGGCACTCTTGCTTTAATTTTTAAAAAATTCAATATGAGATCCCTCCTGCAACTTGCTAATGGTTGAGAGACAGAGAAACTAAGAAAAAAAAATAAGAATAAAGGTTTCTACTCCTGAAATAGTTTGATACAATTTATATTACTTCATTGTTGATGGTTAAATGAGGAGAGACACCCTATTCTTTATGAGTGACACCAGTACAATATCACTCAATGTTAATGAAGATTCTGATTTTTTTAGTTTATTTCTGTGCTTTCAATACAGTTGCTATTTGCCTGGGATTTATACATTTGCAGGTGTTCATATTCAGATTTCATTAAAATAAATAAAAATGTCCTACCCACCCACCCACCCAAAAAAATCACAACATACCTTGCACTTTCAACAAAGGAATTTGATGCTGTAACCCGCAAATGTTTTTTGCCAGCCAGGTTTTCCATTATACTCTTCCCTTGAGTACAAGAAGCAATACTCAGCATTTCTTGTCTGGCACTGTAATCATTTCTAGACGAAGAAGTCAAAAGCAAACTTTAGACTAATAACTCAGTTTTCAAGATCCTGCCGGAACAGAGCAGTCCTTCGGTCTGCAGGAAACAGACAATAGAAACTTTCCATTCTCCCATTTGGGCGGGATAAGGGGGCAGAATTTTTTTATTTATTCATCGGCAGTAAAAGCCACTTCTCATTTTATCAGCTAATGTCATCATGTGTATTGTGTATTCTTTGTACAAAGAATCTCAGATAACTACAGATAATCCTCGATGTGCAATGGTTTGTTTAGTTACAACCAATGGTGGGATTCAGCTGGTTCGTACCACTTCGGGAGAACCGGTTGTTAACTTTCTGAGCAGCTTGGCAAACTGGTTGTTGGAAGAAATCATTAGGGCAGAGAACCGGATGTTAAATTACTTGAATCCCACCACTGGTTACAACGGTGCTGAAAAAAGTGACTTACAACAGTTTTTCACTCTTATACACCTTAAAAGAAGCATGGAGAAACTGTGGCAGGTTCAGAGGACAACTAAAGGAGTCTGAACAAGCTGCAGCAAGTTTGGAGGAGAATTAAAGGATGATAAGGAATCTGAAACTAAAGCCTATGCAGAAGATAAGCATAGTTAGCTTGCAAAAGACTGAGACAATTTTTTTAAAAAAACAGACAAATGTGTATCTGTTTTCTGTCGAAACAAATAAAAAACTAGATAAGAACCAACAGGCTGAAAACATGAATTTGAAGATTAAATATATTACTGTGTTTTCCCGAAAATAAGACCCTGTCTTATATTTTTTTGAACCCTGAAATAAGCGCTTCGCCTTATTACGATGTGCTCAAAAGTCCGATTGGGCTTATTATCAGGGGATGTCTTATTTTGGGGAAAACAGGGTAATATATTTAATATATTAAATGATGGAAGAGTCTGCCTAGAACTGTGGTAGGTTCCTTCTTGATTAAGATTTTCAGGGTCTGGATGGCCAGTTGTCAGGAATGGTTTACTGGATTCCTGCACTGAGAAGAAAGGTGGACTTGATGACTTATACAGTAAAGTCTCTTCTAACTCAGACTTTTAATCTGAATCTTGCTTTCCTTTTAAGATATTGCCAAGATATTTAAGATAAAGTTACACAACTATATACCATGTGGAACTGGCAAAAATCTCCTTTTAGCATTATTGTACATCAATATAATGGTATAATAATTGCATCCATTAGAGGTCAGTATTGCTCTATTTAATTCTTTTCTTTAAAAAAGTCTGAAGAAAGTTTTCCTCCAATTACTGCTATTTTAATGGAAAGATTCATGATGTATTAAGATGATAGAATAAAAATCCCTCTTGGGTTAAAGGTGAATTTTAAAAGTTATAGAAATCTGGAGATGCTTTCCAGCTAAAAATTTAATTGAAAGCTTCAAAGCATTTCACACAAAATAATATTAAAGAGCAAAATATCAAAATAACACTGTGGAGATCAGAGAAAAGAACTGTTGCAGCTGGTATGAGGCAGATTCTAACTAATAATAAGGTGCTTGGTAATGGGACATAAGATATCAGAGTTTGTTTCTATATCTGACATCATCACCAGAATAAATTAATTCCTCCTTTCTTACCTCTGGTTAGGCAAACTAGGAGGGCCATTTGGCCATCTAGAATCCTATCTAGAAGCCTGAATTCACATCAACTAAATATGATGGCAAAATGATTGAGCTGAACATCACAATTCTTCTTTCTTTTGGAAAGGAGGCATTTTTAAGAGAGGGAATAAGAACACAAAGATTCTGTTGTGCAGGTTGCTGCATCCCCCTCAAATCATGTGAAAAATGGTCCCACTCTTTCCTGTAAGATCCATATTTCAGGAGCTTGGGTTAAAGGACAATCACCACAAACATGGTAGGGAAGGCAAACTAGATTCCATACTTACTCAAGTTCTTAAACTAGCTTCAAATTTTGATTGTGATTCCTTGAAACTTTATAGCCTTAATCCAAGGCAGTGCTGGTAGGGATACGTTATTTAATTATAGTTAAAAACAAAATAGGGATCACTGTGAAGGTTTTTTTTGAGGGTTGGATGGAAACCTGCAGCTATGAGATCAGCTTTTTTTTAATATCTGTTCCCCTCTCTAAGCAAGAATTATGCAAGGTTTTTAAAAAATAAATCAGTATTTAAAGGTGACTTCTCTACTTACATTCCTTTTTTCTTTGGATCTATGTTAAATGGCATTTTATCCAATTCCAAAATCTTCTGAGAACATGTTATCACCAGTTCATGATCATGGAGATTATGTGCAAAATGCATAAGTCTGGTCAGTGTCTGAAGCTGTACAAGCGAGTCTGACCAACTGCACTCCAGAGCCATTTTTACCAACTGCAAGTAAGTGGATAAAATATATGTTCATGAATTGATAACATTAATACTTAGCACATCCAGTCTACAATGTTTCAGAATAATGACTTGTACCTTTTTGTAAAGAATGGCTTAGGAAAAAAAATGGTATTGCTACAGTTAGTGCATCAAGTTTGGGAATCTGCGTTGCAGATGATTAGCAATCCCATATAGGTGCGGGGTATAATTACCATAAACCAAACAAATGTAAGAGATGAGCCAAGTAAGTAGTACTTGGAATATATCTCCTTTGAATTTTATTTCAGTTTTAAAGAGGATAAAATATTTTCAGATTTAAAAAAAAATCTGTATTTTTTTTCCAAAATATTGATAAAATGTAAAACCACTCTCTTGATTATTTGAGTCATGAAAACTCAAGGTTTTGTTGTTAATCCCTTTATGGAAAAGAAAAAAAGAAAAAAGAAAAAAGAAAAGAAAGGGAAAACATCCCTTTTCTACTCTCCCATCTGTACGAGCATGTGACTACAATCAGACCAAAGTTCTGATGATACTAACATTCATTAGAACCTTGGTCTAATTGTACTATTTATACTATTCATCTGTCTGGAATCTTTTGCTCTTTTCACCCAGATCTATTTTTCTTCCCTACCCTTCACCCCTATTCTTCGTATTCCAAAAAAGCTTTGGTTAACTTGAACCACAGTAAAGTAGCAATTTGAGAAACTGAAGTATAATTCTCCTTCATATATTTAACATGAATGTTGGTTAAGTACATTCTGTTCGTAGGCACAATGCATACATAGAAGAAAAAATATTGTTTTGGATATGCCACTGTGTTTTGATTTTGATGTGGCCTTCTAACCAATATATAAAGTATTAGTATTACTACTAATACTAATACTGTTCTATAAAGGAGAAGGAGGAAGGGGCGGAAGAAATATATATATATATATATATATACCTGAGACAAATTGGGTAGTAAGAAGTCCATAAGGCTTAAACCATTGCACGAATACATTTCCAGGCCCATAAAAACCTTTGTCATGGGACTTGTCCCATCATCATTACTCTGCATAGAAAGAATCACTGATTCAATAGATAACAAGGCATCATATTAAATTGATACAAGTATACATTTTTCTAGAAATCTGCAGGTTAATGGCACACTCAACCACAATTTAGCTTCTCTAATATGTTTCATAGAACAATCTACCATGCAACTCAATTGCAATTTAAAATGATAATACCTAAATGAAGATTAACAAATACATCTCCCCGTTGTGAGAACTTTGGCCTCAAATTCTGAAAAAAATAATCCTTATATTATAGGAATGGGCAATCTTTTTGTGCTTTTCTAAAATAATTTTTGGCACCTGAGTCATGGTAAGTATGGTACTACTATAATAGAAGAAATTATTTTGGTTTTTTGGGTGGCATGTTAAGATTAAACAGGGTTTAAGGCATGCTATTTTTACCAAAAAGTAAGTTAATTGGCGTTATAAGGCTCACATTGGGAAAAAGTTGAGATAATCTTGTTTGGAATCCTCAAGTTCACTGATGTTCATATTTAGCAGGGAATATATGTGTATGTACAGTATGTCCTGCCCAACTAGCAGTTCGAAAGCATGCAAATGCGAGTAGATTAATAGATACCACTTTAATGGGAAGGAAACAGTGTTCTGTGCACCTTTGGCATATAGCCATGCTGGTCACATGACAATAGAAAATGTCTCCTTCGGAGAAGAAACAGACCTGAGCACTGTACCCTAGAGTTGGAAACAACTGGATAGGGAAACATTTACCTTTTTTTATACTGTATGTGTGAAAGAATGAGAATGGGACAACTCTTGGCAGCCAATCCTTATGGCCAACTTGTCATGGCCAACTCACTGTGAGACAATTTAACAATTCTATTTAATTATTTACAATAAATAAAGATTATTTTAATTTCTGCCATTCACATTTCATTCTGCCCCTTCTTTTGCATCCTTTCTTTAATGATTTTATTTCACCATTTCTTTGATATTAGTGTAACTCTTATTTATTATTATTTATTTATTATGTATTAATTCAATTTGTATGCCGCCCCTCTCTGAAGACTCAGGGCAGCTCACAACGCATTTAAAATCATTATAAAAAACATTTAAGAATTAAAAACATTAAAAACATTAAAACTCATTCACACCATTCATGGCCGGATCTCGCCGGATCACAAGAGCGAGATCAACAGCCCAGGCCTGCCAGAAAAGCCAGGTCTTCACCGCTTTCCGGAAGGCCAATAGGGTGGGGATGGTCCGGACCTCAGGAGGTAACTGGTTCCAGAGAGCTAGGGCAGCCACAGAGAAGGCCCTCCCCCGCGGAGGGCCTCTTGTCCCGCAGGGAGTTGTCCTGTGGCAAGTTGGCCTGCAGTGAGTTGGCCATGGCAAATTGGCTGTGAGTTGGCCATGGTGAATTGTCATACACCCTGTGAGAATAGAGCCATGCCCAAAGTCTACTATCTATCTATATAAAATGAAATTTCCAGACTAGAATTCTGTTTTTCAAAGTGGTTCTCCCTGGTGTTAGAGGATAATTTGATGCCCGCAAGCAGCATTCCATCTCTGAAATCCCCTTTCTGGCACCCACCTTGTCAAAAAATACCTATCATAGTTTCCTTCGGTTCTGAAACGAGAAACACTAAAGCATGGTGTATGCACTTATATTAGGCTTAAGGTAATTTATAATACAAAGACCACCCCCCACCCAAGCAAAAAGGAAAGAAAACTAGGAAAGTAGGGTGAGAAAGAAAATAAATACTGCCTCTTTCTATTCTGCATCATCATCTACCATCTCTCTGCTGTGACTCTCTGCTGTGACTCTCAGCCATCAAAAGGCTGCCTTTTTACGCTGTGATAGAAAGAACTGGTACCTCCTCCTCAGATCCATGCAACCTCCCAATTTGTTGCTGGAGTAACTGTTTGGCCTTTACCCAAGTTGCAATAACTTGTTGACGTAGAGCAATAGGCACAGGCTCATCGGGTGCACTTCCATTAGGCAAACGCATAGCAAATTCACAGACCTAAAAGAAATTATTTTATAAATGCTATCTTTAAAAAAAAGCAAACCTAAAGCAGAAGCATATTAACAAATTTCGTGGAGCATGAGATGGAGAAGGGAACATCTGTTTTACTGATAAAAAGCTCTTCTGTTAAATAATATTGGTTTGCCAATAAGTAAAAACATTATTTGTTTGCTAATTTGTTTGTTCATCCATCCATCCATCTATCCAATTTATATGGCAACCAATGTCAACAAGTGACTCCAATTAGCAAACAGAATTAAAATAAAATAAAATAAAACCAATGACAACATTACAAAAGTTAAATACAAATCATCCAAGAAACATCCACCCAAATCACTTATACAACCAAGAAGTGAATCCTTAAACACACTTGGGGCCTCAGGTCTGGGCCCAGAATCAGGTCTCTAGGACCTTATGAATGTCCAGCAGGGCTGGAGCTATCCTGATCTCTGGAGGGTGAATTTTCCATAAGGTGGGTGCTATGGCAGAAAAGGCATGTCTCCTTAGTCCATTAACAGGCATTCTTTAGCCAGCAGGACCAGTGGTGGGTTGCTACAGGTTGGCCCCAGATTGGGCTAACTGGTAGCAGTGACGACGGCGGGAGGCTGTGCATGCGCAGAAGTGTCACATGCATGCACGAACACATGACTATGAGTGAACCAGTAGCGATGGGCTTTGAAACCCGCCCCTGAGCAGGACCTTAAGCAAACCACTGGGCTTGATCAGACTGAATGGTAGAAACAACTGAGAAAAGACATGGGCCCTCAAGTAACCTGATCCTAACCCATGAAAGGCTTTAAAGGTGTCAACCAACATCTTGAATTGCATACTAAAGCATACTGGCAACCAATGCAGCTCATGGATAGGGTTGTTACATGTGCCAAGTAACGAATGCCATTGAATGCATGTGTTGCTGGATTCTGCCCAAGTTGAAGCTTCTGAATGCTCTTCAACATAGAGGCCATTGCAGTAATCCAGATGAGAGGGCATGAGTGACAGTGAACAGGACCTCCCGGTCTAGGAATGTGCACAGCTAGGACATCATCTGAGGATATAAAAAAATCCCTCCTAGTGATGGTTGCCACCTGCTCTTTGAGTTCAGGACTCCCAGATTACCCACCAGGTCTATCTGAAGCAGTGCCACTCCTATGATGGAAGGTTCCCAGCACAAGAATGTCCAAACACCCAAAGCCACTCAAGTCTTGCTTGGCTTAAACCAAAGTTCAAATTCTTAGATTTGTAAGAAACATCTTCCTTATTTGGCCCTTTCTCCTGCTTCCAACAAAAATGCTTACACGTTCCAGGAAAGAAAGAACACGCATTAACACTGTAGCTACTTCATGCAAACAACCTCTAATGAACTGGTAATTAACCGAATCTGCCCACACAGGTTGAAGCAGATGTTTAATCATGAATATCTTATTGTTATAAAGAAAAGCACTATGATAAGAAAAATACCTCTACAGCTGCTTTAATATCATGGATTCCAGCTGGATCCACAAGTGTAATTAGAGCAGTGAGTGATTTATCATATCCTTTTAAGGCAGTCTTTTTACGTTTGGTGGGCCCTTCCTCATTAAGTTTTTTTTCATCTGTTTTGGAAACCATTCTAGGAATCCAAGGAAGAATCAGCCCTCTTGCCAGAGCATTGCATAATGTTACTAAAACAGTACTATTCCTGAAACAAAACAAAACAAAACAAAACAAAGGAAAAGGAAAAGAAATTGTTTAAAGTTAACATTATAAATCAGTGCTTTACTGTGTCAAATGAAGATATGCATTCATTAATACCAAACATCTAATTGATATGCTAACGGTATGTATTTATTTTGTTTAGGTAGATCCATCCTCAGAATACAAGTCTCTGAATACTATTTGTACAGCCTTCAATTCCATAGTATTTCTATTTCCAGTTACTGTATATCATAGGAACATTCCAGCCCCATCATGTACGCTCGACAGACCTAATATACTGCCCGTAGATACAAAAAGAAAAAAAGAAACTCCATCATGTAGAAAGAATATAGACAATTTTCCAATAAAAATAGTATATTACAGCTAGAAACAATTGTGGAGGAGATTATTTGGCTTATTATTCCAACAAACTGCTCTTTCTTTCAGAGCACTCAATCAATAGGAAAAACACACATAGAAAGTGCTTTAACCAAAAAGCAAGGAAAAAGAAAAAAACATAGTATAGTATGTCATTATAACAATACAATCAGTTATCACCTGTGGCATATAAATTGAACAAATATTGTAAATAAACAAACTATAATCCTAAAGAAATAAATGGAACAAACACTAAATCCAATTCATTTTGTAGCCAATAATCTCAATTCTCAGTACTGCTGAAGAGAGAGAGCTGGCTATGATAAAATATCTAGGAACCATCCTTTATTGATATCAAGTAAACTCTATTTGCTGGTGTAAGTCATTTAAACATTTCGATGCAGAGACATAGACAGCAATTACACTTTTCAACAGCAATTAAAGAGCAGTAGCATTTTGGTTGAAATATGAATTATTTTCCTCCTTTTGAGTGATTAATTAGAACCTGGGAAATAATTTGGGATTGAAAAAACAGGAAAGCTCACCTTTCTTTTCCAGACTTAAGAGTCCGGAAATAGAAAGACCTATCCAATATTTTAGAATACTGTTCATAAATAAAATAGTGAATTAAAAATGCTTGGACTTCATCTTAACCTTGCTCAGACTCTGTAGATCAGGGGTGTCAAACTCAAGGCCCGTGGGCCACATCCAGCCAACGGAGTGCTTAGATCAGGGGCCGCCTTGGAAATAACAGACCAGCCCGCAATGCCTCTGCTTGCAGCCCTCTTGGCTCTGTTTTCACTGACAGAGGGCTGCAGGAGGCCGTTGTGGCCAAAAGCGGAGCCTAAGCCCCGTTTTCGCTGACAGAGGATCCCCCCAGCCCCACCCAGGGCACCACATGTTCCCCCTGACATGAGTGACGTCAAGCTGGCCATGCCCACTCTAGCCATGCTATCTGGCCCCCAAGATCAAACACAACCCTGATAAGGCCCTCAATGAAATTGAGCTTGACACCCCTGCTGTAGATGAATCTGCTCATATAGATAACAAAATGGTAAATGATTTATGCCCAAACTCTCAGTTTGCTTTAACTGGGATATAGCATTATTTTAATGGTATGCTATG
The DNA here is from genome assembly GCF_029215685.1 of Pituophis catenifer annectens. Lineage (NCBI taxonomy): Eukaryota > Metazoa > Chordata > Lepidosauria > Squamata > Colubridae > Pituophis > Pituophis catenifer. The sequence continues at coordinate 63,916,159 of NW_027256886.1, forward strand.
TAAAATAATGAAGATGGTTCTCCTCAGTCATTTTGAGCCAAGAGCTCTATTCCAGCTCTACTGTTATGGATCTAACTGAAATTCTGGACACGGAAAAGGGGGCAATGGTTTTCTGCCAGATTATATAGAGCTATACTGAGCCCTGGTGCTTATTATCTCAATTGGAAGAAATAATCTGTCTTGAATTAATGATAAAGAAAATCTGGATGTTGACATACATCTTTGATATCTTGCAAAATGTATAAACTCAAGCTTTTTAATTTGTTAAACATATGGAAGCAAGGAAAAGAATTACTAGCATTTCTCATGAACTCAGAATTTAATCTTAAAATTGTAAAAGAACAATTTCAGAATAAATAATTAAAAATGGCAAATTAAACTATCACATAAGTAGCTTAGCAGAAACCACTTATCAAACAATTTACCTCTGGAGGAGAAGCTGTTGTTAATTTACATAGCATTATGTATTCAGGATATTGGCTCACTGTCAACCAATATTACCACCGTTTACAGATTAACAGCAAAAGGCAATGTCTCATAGATAGTTAATAGTTTTTGAAATTCAGCATCAGACACCACTTTTTACAACTTTCAAGACAAACTACCATTTTGAAATATCCTGGAGACAAAAATAATGATTTACCCAGATCTGCCTTCCAATGAACTAAATTTAAGAAAAGATTTTGATTTGGAATATATTTCGGCAAGAAACAGGATTGTATCCAACAATCTATCTTTCTTTTGGGGATGAAAATTTAAAAGGTCATCTTTTGTGGTTCTCAAAGACTCTGTGCTTATCAGAGAAATAACAAACTTCCTATTTTTCTTTTTCTTTTAACAGTTACTGCTGTTGTATGATATAGAACTGATTTTTTTTTATTTCCATGTGTTAGAAGAAGTAACTTAAACAAAACTGGTTGGAAGTAGAGACCTTCCTTCCTTCCTTCCTTTTAATGTTAGTACACTAGCAGTACTAGGATATTGGTCAGTGGTGGGATTCAGCCAGTTCGCACCACTTCGGGAGAACTGGTTGTTAACTTTCTGAACAGTTTGGCAAATTGGTTGTTGGAAGAAATCATTAGGGCAGAGAACCGGTTGTTAAATTACTTGAATCCCACCACTGATATTGGTAGTTGGATACTTTCTTTCAGGGGTGAAATGCTCCCGGTTCGGACTAGATCGCCCAATCCAGTAGCGATGGAGGCGGATGGTTCGGAGAACCGGTAGCAAAAATCCCTGCCCCCCACCATGCCCAGCTGAGCCATGCAATCATCAGAGGCTTTTTTTTAATTTTTAAAATTACTTTTTCTACAACCTCTTCGACCTAAAAAATGCTTTTAAAAGTTTAAAAAAAACACCTCTGATGATCACACGGCTCAGCTGGGATCGTCAGAGGCTTTTAAAAGCATTTTTTTCTACAACCTCTTTGGCTGAAGAGGTTGTAGAAAAACTGACTTTAAAAGGCTCTGACGATCCCAGCTGAGTTGCCTGATCGGCAGAAGCTTTTAAAAGCATTTTTTTAACAACTTCTTCGGCTGAAAAGGTTGTAGAAAAAATGCTTTTAAAAAGCTCTGATGATCCCAGCTGAGTTGCCTGATCGGCAGAGCCTTTTAAAAGCATTTTTGCAGCCTCTTCTGTCGAAGAAGTTGTAGAAAAAATGGTTTTAAAAGTAAAAAAAAAAAAAGTTGGCCACACCCTCCCAGTCACATTACCCACCAAGCCATGCCCACAGAACCGGTAGTAACAAATTTTACATTTCACAACTGCTTTCTTTTATATCATTTTTTATTGTTTTGTTTAATTATTTTTAGTTTAGATCCATATTCATTATTTAAATATTTTCTATTTATGTATCTGCTATTTATTAAGCTAGTACAGCATAAAAAGTGAAAAGCTATTTTGTCTACATGGAGGCATGGCACTTACAGTAATCAGCTGGAATGTAACCAATTTCAGATTGGAAAGAAAGGACAATATGAAAAAATTATAACCACGTATTATGTTGCAAGAAAGACATATTCCTTTGGCTTCTAAGGAGGCCTAAATGTCTACAAATATTGCAAATTAGCAGGTGCCTAAAAAGGGGGAGTCAGAAATCCAATAGTCCTTTTTACTTTTGCTCAATTATCTATTTTTTTCCTTTCATAAACACACAGAGGATTTCAAAACTGTTGAAGATTTTAATATTAAGTAATCAGTTTAAGATCAAAACTTCTATTATGCAACAAAATTTTTTTTATGCTCAACTTCTAAACTCAACTCCTAAATTGTAACTAATTAGAATAGAACATTTTTCTTTCTTCCTCTCTTCTCAATACTCAACACTCTTAGCTATTTAAATAACTTAATGTTAATAATCTTTAATTATATATAAATATATATAAATATCATAAATGAAACAATGCAATGTACAGTAATGAAAGGGGGGGAAGAACTAAAGTTATTTATGCATATATATACTTCACAGAACCTAGGGCTGTAGAACAACTAAGTTTACGTAGGTAAAACCTGGCTAGAAAGAATATGCACATAAAAGCCTACGAAAAAGAAAAAAGATACATTGTACCTTTACAGGAAGGATATCTGAGAAGTGGGTGTGGCTCACTGATGACGCCTTAAAAGGCAGAAATAGCTATCTGAGTCTCCCAGAGAGCAACACAGAGTTGCAGTTTGTCAGCAGAATATATATATATATATATATATATATATATATATATATATATATATATATATATATGAAGTATTTGTAACACAATCAGACAAAATAACATATAGCATGAGAGATCTGCAGGATCTACATTGTGCAGAAACACGCAGTATCATCAGCCAGCAATAATAACAAATGGCATTATTTCAAAATACTTTTAGGCTTGCCTTAGTAAAGAAGATTGACCTGTTAATTTCATTGTTACGTATCTAAAACCAATGCTGTAATGTTCTTACATCAAAAGGCCATTAAAGGTTATACTTTGTTATGAACCTTATAAACATCAAACACCCAACAAAACTCTTGTAGAACTTACCCAAAGTTCCCAACATTCTTAACAGCACTGAAAAGAATTTGAAAGGGTTCAACAAGTTCTCTTTGCCGTTTCGAAATAATCAGATGTTTATTATGATTTAAGACATACACCACAGTGTTATGTACGATCCAGGCTTCATTTAACTCCTCTCCAATTCTGACAGCTCGTAGAAAGTTTTCCATAGCATATTGAGATAAGCGGTTTATCCAGTTGCTTAACAAGTAGAAATTTTAATTATTAAATTGCCAAAAAGAAAAGGACAAGAAACAGAAAACAACCCATTGTGTACACTGTACGGTCAGTAAAATATCTGAAACATAATTATGTTTTCCATCTATGAAACGTAACTATTTTCAAAAAATGTATTATCATACAATTCTTCTATAGAGCCGTGGTGGGCAGTGGTTAGAATGCAGTACTGCAGGCTACTTCTGCTGACTGCTGGCTACCTGCAATTTGGCAGTTCGAATCTTACTAGGGTCAAGGTTGACTCAGCCTTCCATCCTTCCGAGGTCGGTAAATTGAGGATCCAGATTGTTGGGGGCAATAGGCTGACTCTGTAAACCTCTTAGCGAGGGCTGTAAAGCACTGTGAAGTGGTATATAAGTCTAAGTGCTATTACTATTGCTATAAACTAGCCTTAGAATTTCTGTTGCTACGGAGGTCTTTTGGAGATCTTAAAAATTTAACATTATGTTCTCCTACATTTACACACAATATAAATTTGCATACATACATAATTACACCCACTTTCATATATTATTAATCTCATTAAAAAATCATTTCCCAATGACACCTGGCTTCTATCGTGCAAATAAAGAGGTCAGTCAATAACATTTTGATTACTGTAGATCTAATAGGGCAAAACTGTTACTGATATGACATTTTCAGGAGTTTGAAGAAAGGAAGCAAGAAATCATTGCTTTTTAGTTGCAAGGCCAAAGTTGTAGGGAAAGATTCACAGGCTATCCCCCCCTTTGTTGATGTTATAGAAGTTATTGAAGATGGAGCTGTTACAGAAAGGCACACACAATTTATCATTTTATTATAATATATTTAGCTTCTATTTTATTGTTTATGTATTTATGTTTGGGTGATCCTTATAAAATTGTCTTTATAGAAATCTGTACAATCAATGTTTTAAATGTTTTTATTGTCAGCGTTTTCAACGCTGGCATAGAGAGAGCAGAGGAGAGCGAAAGATAAACTCTGAAACTTTTGCCTGATAAATCCCTTTGAAGCCCGGTTGTCGTGGAAATGAGGGGGGGGCACATTCCTGGGAAATGACGAGGAAAAGAAGTCTGAAGAATGACTTGGAAGACAGCCAATGTGAAGCAGAGATTTGGGGATCGGAAAGGGAGGATTGGGAGGCAAAAGGTCAGTCTTGTCCGCGCGGAGTCATGATCCGGTGGCTGAGCTCAATTAAAGAAAGATTTCCTTAAAGATTGGCAGTTTGGAAATTCATTTAATTTTGAGATAGCACCGCAGTCTGACATTTATATTACCTGTAAACTGCAAGTCTTTGATAGTGGTGCTATATTTTAAAATAAATTTGCTACTTATTGTTCTAAGGTTCTTTTATAGTGTAATCTTACAAAATAAGTTTTGAAAGTAAAAGATCATAGGACTTCAGTCTCCAGGCATCGGGGCAGGGAAGACTAAGGGGAGACTGTGGGGTTTCCTGCTTGGGGGTGGGGTAGATGGACTGGAGGATCTCCAAGGTCTGTATGTATGTAACTCACTGAAATGGGCATAAGTATGAAAAATGGTTATTTTTTTCAGTGCCACTGTAACTTTGAACACTCACTAAATGAACTGTTGAAAGTTGAGGATTACCTGTACTAAATATCTAAATCCATGATGGCGAGCCTATGGCATGCGTTCCGGAAGTGGCATGCAGAGCCATGTCTCCAGGCACGCGAGCCGTTGCCCGTTGCTCTTCCGAGTTCCGGTGCACCAGCCAGCTGGTCTTCACGCACGCATGTGTGCCAGAAACTGGAAGACAAGGTGGCCGGTGCGCATGTGCGCACCGGAAACCAGAAAATCACCTTCCCAGCGTGCGCATGCACACCAGGCAGCTGCTCTTTCATTGTCCGCCAAGCGCATGTGCACTGGCCAGCTGGTCTTCACATGAGCATACACGCCAGAAATTAGAAGACCAGGTGGCTAGTGCGCATCAGAAACTGGAATATCATTTTTCTAGTGTGCTTATGCGCACCGGGCGGCTGCTCTTCCTGTTTTCAGCATACGTGTGCACTCCTGATTCGGCACTCAGTGCCAAAAAGGTTCGCCAACACTGATCTAGATTTTGAAAGAAATATGTACTTGTTCAAAATTCAAAATACCAATTACAAGTAATCCTTGATTTACGACTGTTGGTAAATGAGACATCTGTTAAGGGAGTTTTGCCCTGTTTTACGACTTTTCTTGTCACAGTGGTTAAGTGAATCATTGCAGTGGTTAAGTTAGTAATCTGGTTGTTAAGTGTTTGCTTTGACTTAGTTACAAAAGTGATTAGATGATCCTAGGACACAGCAACAGTCATAAATATGAACCAATTGCCAAGCATCTGAATTTTGATGGCATGACATTGGGGACTCTGCAACGATCATGTGAAAAACAGTCATAAGTTATTTTTTTCAATGCCATTGTAACTTTGAGCAGTCACTAAACAAATTGTTATAAATCGAAAACTACCTGTATATATAAAACTAAGGCTAACTAACAGATTAGTTCTTCGAAAGCATTTAAAAAAACCCCAAAGCAGATAACAGTACTTCAAAACAACCTGTATACATTCCAATCTGATTCTCTTCCACTTCGTGTTGAATGTTGGGAATATCCTGAAATGTGTGTATTTGGTTCTATGGGGAGGACAGGATAATCATTGAGCTGGACACCTTCTGCTCTTAATAACTGAATTGTAGCCTAAATACAGACACCAAGAGAAAAAAACAACTATCAAGGCACGAATATAAAAAGATCAAAACTGCATAAAGTTCTTAGTGATAGACACTATGATAGACTATTTTTATTCTTATGTTTTCTTATTATGCACAGGTGCCATAGCAAAGCTAAAGCCGGATGTTTACTTCTTAATTTCATTGCTCATACTGGTAGGAAAAAAAAGCTTCCATGATTAATTTTAACTTAGCTCCCAGCAGTATTCATTCTGATTCTGGAGGTTCGGGGTTTATTTTCTTTCATTGGTGAATATTTCAGGATCTAAATCCATCACTTTATCCTAAACGCTTGAGTTTCACAAATTAGTTCTTCATATTCACACATCACAGGGAACCAAGTTGATTGAAAAATGTAAATGGAAGTTTTAAAAAAAGGACTATTTATTATTAATCTCTATACAGTATATAAAAGCAAAATTACACTCACGCATCATCACAAAATCTCCAGAACCGTAAAGCCTACAAACTTGAAATTTGCCACATATGTTCCTCTTGGCTTCTAGGTGTTCACTAAGAAAGGATTTTTCGAAATGACCACCAGAGCATTAGTATTTCCTATATAATGATTAACGTGCTCTGATGCTAAGTTCTACTCCCCCTCCCCATCTGAAAAGAAATCTGTTCCAAATGCAAAACACAAGCAGGAGAGGAGTTTCACTTTCAGTTTTACTTTTACAGCAGCAACCAGCTTTACTACAGAACAGTTGAGCTAAGCCATGGCCAGGCTCCTTCCTGTTTCCTTCTTGCTCACACAGCAAATACTGTTTTACTTTCCAAACAGCCCTCTGATGCTAAGGAGTTCTACTCCCTCTCCCCACTTGAAAAGAAATCTGTTCCAAATGCAAAACACAAGCAGAGGAGAGGAGTTTCAGTTTAACTTTCACAGCAGCAAGCAGGGGATAGGATAGGGGAGGCTTCTGTGGGGCAAGCCTGAGGGAGAGAAGGGGGATAAGATAAGATAGGCTTTTGTGGGGCAAGCCTGAGGGAGAGAAGGGGATAGGATAGGGGAGGCTTTCAGGTTTTCAATGTCAATTATATAGAATGTAAAGGATGTATGTTTGTGTTTTTATTTTTATAGTTATAATGTACACTGAAGACGGCATTTAATTTCGTTGTACCATGTGCAATGACAATAAAGTAAACTAAAGTAAACTAAACTTCTGTGGGGCAAGGCTGAAGGAGAGAAGGGGATAGGATAGGAGATGTTTCTGTGGGACAAGCCTGAGGGAGAGAAGGGAACAGGAGTGGCCGTTCATAACTATTTATTAATTTTCAAGCTGTAAGTGTCAATTTATCAAACCCGATCACATAGTTTTGTAGCGGACCATGGATATTCAGCTAGTCTATTATATTTGAATGAAGCCTGACAAAATAAGAATTTTAGTCTTTGTTTCTTAATATAAAGTGCAATAGAAGCTTAATTTCAGCTGTATTCTCCGATGCATTATGTATGAATAAAATACTGAGATATAAAAGCTCTTATACAGACTGCATAGTAATGGAACTTGCATTCTACAGATATTGGTATGTAACTCCAGTTTGGACTAGTGGTTAAGACACAGGGCTAGTAAAGCAAGAGGCCATGAGTTCAAGTCTCACCATGGTCATGAAAGCTAGCTAGGTGACCTCAGCCCAGTCACACTCTCTTAGTCTAATTCACCTCACAGGGTTGTTGTGATGAAAATAGGAGGAGGAAGGTGTGTTTGGATATATTGGTCACTTTGACTTCTTTGTAAAAATAATAAGGGCAGAATAAAAATAAATGAATAAACTCCCCACATTGTCTGTTGTTGGTCACACTGAATGGGACTTCTAAGAGCTGGTGTAGCAAAATATGAATCTTGATATTTCTGTTTTTTACACTGGAAAAGATTTTTCCTTACATGCATAACATATAATTGTCATCTTATGATCATATTAACCTTTCAATTTTCCTATGGCCCAAAGCAGTCAGTTTGAAAAACATGATCCCCATGAAACAGTAGTTAAGGGAAATAAAAAAAATCCAACTGGTATAATTCCTTTATTTTAAAACTACATGCATAGAGGAGACAAACATTATAGCCATATTTATTTTTACTATTGGCTGGAGTTTCTCAGAGGCCCTTTCCCCATAAAAAGCAGTCATATGTAAACAAGCTAGAGCAGGGGTGTCAAACTTGATTTCATTGAAAGCTGCATCAGGGTTGTGTTTGACCTTGGTGGGCGTGGACAGGGTGGGCATGGCCAGCTTGACATTACTCATGTGGGGGGCACCTGTGATGGTTCGAGCCCTCTGCCAGCAAAAACGGGCTTCCGATCTCTGTTTTTGGCCACAACGGCCTCCTGCAGCCCTCTGCCAGCGAAAATAGAGTTCTGTTTTCGCTTGCAGAGGGCTACAGGAGGCCGTTGCAGCCAAAAACAGGGCCTGGGAGTGCTGCATGAGGCCCTCCCGAGCTCTGTTTTCACTGGCAAAGACATCGTGGGCCGATCCTTCGCTGTTTCCAGGGTGGCTCCATGGGCCAGATCTAAGCACCCTGCAGGCCAGCTCCGGCTTCCGGGCCTTGAGTTTGACACCCCTGAGCTAGAGTAATGAAGATTAGTATCGTGTAACAAATGCACAACAGGATTTTAAAACTATCTCATAGTTGCATAATTTACTAACCTCTGCATTAATACATCTTACTTCTGCTAAGGTTCTAAGTAGATCTCTTTCTAAAGAAAATATTTTAGTAGGCACCGGTGACTCTCTTAATACATTTACTTCAGGCTCATCAGGTGTTGTAGATACACTACCTTTCTTCTTCATCACTAAAAGAGACATAAAATGCATTAATTTAACAACTTTTTGTGTGATCATTTAGGGAAACAATTTAGAAATTCTTTGTGAAAGATTGGCTAACTTAGAATTAAGGTTGGGGTGGTAGGCTATATCTGTTCTGTTCTGTTGGTTAGGGTGGTAGGCTATACAGATAGTCCTTGACTTACAACAGTTCATTTAGTGACCGTTTGAAGTTACAACGGGACTGAAAAAAGTGAATTATGATCATTTCTCACACTTAACGACCGTTGCAGCATTGCCATGTCCATGTGATCAGAATTCAGACGCTTGGCAACCGACTCATATTTATGATGATTGCAGTGTCCTGAGGTCATGTGATCCCCTTTTGTGACCTTCTGAGGTCACAAGCAAAGTCAAGGGGGAACCCAGATTCACTTTATAACCATGTTACTAACTTAACAGGTGCAGAGATTCACTTAACAATTGTGCAAGAAAGGTCATAAAACTCACTTAACAAATGTCTCACTTATCAACAGAAATTTTTAGGTTCAAATGTGGTCATAAGTTGAGGACTACTTGCATTGCAACATTTTGTTCAGGTCTCATCTTCAATGAAAACATACTAAGAGGGAAAAAGCAAATCCAATAATTAGATGAGCACAGAGTTTTTCCTATATTGTATCTCTTCGCTGCAATCTAATATTCATGTGGAATTTTGTAGTCCAGATCATATTAGCAATGCTATTCTAAGGCAATCTAAGTTGCTGACATCCAAACTAAACTATTAATCTTCAATATCCCATTGACTAAAAGATTAGTCAATTAGCAGTGGTATTGAAAATTTCATCTTCCTTTGTAGCAACAACTAATGACTGTAATTAATAGCATTACATCAACATTTCCAAGTGATGATTTTAAAAAATAGTCAGGGCAAGGTCATGCATGTAATTCTAGTAAATGAATAACTTCAAAAAATGAAAAAAAATAACCCCAGCTCTTTTTGTGTTTTACTGCTGCTTAGCTCTTCATGACCTTAACATAAAGATCTGCCAGCACAATTAGGTAAGTACATCTGAACACTTGTGTCTATAAAAAAAGAATTTATTTGCCGTGATTATGAAATTATGTTACACACAAATACCAAGACTTACATTTTTTACGTTTTGATACCTTTATCACTTGATTATCATCATACAAGAGGCAGAACCTACATGCAGCCCTACAAACATCCCACACGCTTTGCTTCCGGGCTGTTTTTGCTATTTCTGACCATAGGCGGATTCTGTAGCAACGATTTAAAATGAAAACTCATTTTATTTTAAGAGGATAATGAATATAAACATACAACTCTTAAATAATGTGTTGAATTTCCCCCCTTAATCGCTTCACCATTAGGGACCAGAGGAGGTACCTGGGTAATAAGGAGGATAAATATACTTCTATAAGTTTCTGCTTTGCCTTCATGTTTTGCATTTGTGTCTCTGTGTGCACAGGAAAAGATGGGTGGGCTGTGTTTATTACTCTCTTATATACTTCCCTCATGTGAAGAAAGGAAGGAAACTTAGAATTGTATAGTCAGACACTGATCTGAGCCACTATGTGACTGCATCTACCATAGGGAAGCACCGGGGAATTTTTTTCTCTGCATTTCCACCCTGTGCTGCCCCATTTCGCTCTCCCCCCCAACATGGCAAGAGTTCTACAGGTGTTTATTCAACACCCCCCAAACAGGTCCTTGGAAAGTACCCGTTGTACAGGTGCAGATTCCAAGCTCAATATAGCAAGCGTCACTGGAGAACCGAATCTATTGGGCACAACTGAAGTCAAAGAAAGTAGGCCAGGAGTCAAACAGGCCAGGATACAAGGCCCGATCACACAAGGCACAGAACTGGGCATGGTGCTCCAGCAACATTCAAGTTCTAAGAGTGGAGTTAAGTAGACAATGCAGGCTTCCATGAGAGGCAAGGTTGCCTCCTCATGAGTAGCCTAGCTGACCTGTGTTGTGCTTGTCTTCTCTCTGCTCTATCTGTCCTTGGATTAGGAAGAGGTGCGGACTCCACCTCCTCCTTATTGCTAACGAGTGGCAGCTGTTCCCGGTCCTAGCCTAGAGCCTTCTGGCCAACTTGCTGCAAATGCGGCTCACCTGTCTCAGCCTGTCACTTGTCCAATTGACCCAGCTGAGGCTGCTCCATCAGGTTAGCATTCTCTGAGCCCCGATCCTGACCAATACTTGGCTCCATGTTTTCCTCAGCAGGCTCACCCTCCTCCTCTGAACTGGCATTTAGAGGGGTGGGGATGAGGGTGGTGGATCCATGACACAGCTGAATCCAGTCTATTGATCTTTCTTTTGTTGACTTCTCCCCATACAATAGATTTGGTCCCATTTCTGCTCCCTTTCCAATACCTCTACTCAGTATTCCAAGTCCCTGCACACAATTTCTTTTCAACATTACAACTTTCCAAAATATCAAAAAACAAGGAACAATACTTACTGACACTCTAGTGATTTTTAATGTTAGGAGAAATTGTGGACACTAGAGGGTAGTTTTATCAGGATAAAATAGTTTTTAAGAAACAAAACAAAATAGCTCATTTTTGAATATTTGTCTACAACCGTAATTACCTTTCTTTTTCATTTTCATGTCCTAGTCTCTTCAAATGTCCATCTGCTTTCTCTACATTTTTAGCATGATGCTCTGCTTTTGCACAGAGATAGCTAATTTGATCTTTATGTTTACTTGGGGGAACTAAATAGGAAGGAAGAAAAATTAATATAGTTTGGATTAGATTCATGGTATTGCTACTACAATTATTTCACAATAATTAGTTGAGGTATTGGGCAAGGATTAGTAAGTAAAAGTTCTATAGAAACTTCAGTACAGTACAGGTAGTCCTTAAAAAGGGACTTATGACAGTTTTTCACACTTACAACCACTGCAACACCTCTACGGTCATATAATCAAAATTCAGATGTGTGGCAACTGACTCATATTTATGACAATTGCAAGGTCCTGGGGTCACGTGATCATCTTTTGCGACCTTCTGACAAGCATCAAGGGGGAAGCCAGGTTCACTTTATAAGCGTGTTACTAACTTAATAACTGCAGTGATTCACTTAACAACTATGGCAAAGAAAGGTCGTAAAAAGCTCACTTAGCAACTGTCTCATTTAGCAACAAAAATTGTGGTTGTAGGTCAAGGACTACCTGTAGCTGCTGTTGGAAATATCAGTGTTACATGTTTATTCCTACATTCCATAAATGTTAATACACAGGGAGGGGGTTGTTAGACAACTACATGCCCAGGGACTCAAAGTAGAGATCATGTTTTTTGCAGACAGGTTGCCAAGAGTTCCAGCAAAGCTTCTCAGTGCAAGAGTTCAGAAGTGGAGATTCCCTTCCAATGGTCATAATCTGTTTGCAATCTGGCTTTGAATTCTGTCTGCTAAAACCACAATCTCTACTTTGATACTGATCTCCCTAGCCTTGGAAAACCCCAACTAAAAATATGTACGATGAACCTGGTCTGTGTTATCCCCCAAATCCTTATATTACAGAAATTCCATTCCTTAACCTCTTTTTAAAAGTTTTAGGAAACCTAAACCATTAGTAATGGAATACTACATTACAGTATGTTACTTTCTACTTTTTTGTTTCACTTCAACAGTTTAGAAAATGGGAGATATTCAAAGATAGGGAAACACAAGAACAAAATAATAACTAGGCCATCAGATATGTGCTTCATTTTTCCTTAAACAATTTGCACACGGGAACTAAGGTGATAGGAACTGATTTTAACCATTTCCCTATTGTCATTCTCTGACAATAAGTCTTAAACTTTCTTGACTTTTAGAAAGCACTTAAAACCTGGCAGCTTGCCCAGGGATGAGAGCTAAAAAGTTAGTGAGGCCCAGGTGGTTTGTTGTAACAAAAATGCCATTTATTTTTTGTTTAGATTAGGCGGTTACGTTTTTACAGTTATTTATATTGCTTTAATTTCTCAATTTTGTACACTGCCCAGAGTCACTTTGGTAAGAGTATCAGCCATAGAAATAAAATCAAATAAGTAAATAATAAACAATTCAAAGGACAAGATTTTTTTGTAACCACAAAACACTGAAAAGTTGACATATGCATACAAACACAAAACATGGATGTATTTCAGAAGTCAAGCAATCCTCTGCTAAATGGTATAAATATTTAAAACAGCAACTTTTCAAGTCTTCCAAATCTACATTTTTACCAGCTTTCTTTAATTAAAACTCATCTCTAATTTATACATAAAGTCTACAAAATGTTTGCAGAAAAGCTGTGGATTTCTTATGGCTTGAGGGAACAGTTTTCCTGCAGCATTGAACCACCATAAACAATGTATGTGAAATATTTTGAAAATACTTTTTGCCCATAAGGATCTTAAATTAAAATCACAAATTAAGTTCATGACTGCGAAGGAAAAAAGTACACCTCATGAAAATGTGATTTATTACTTTGATGTTTACTTTTAACTATAACTGATTTGTTCAGTGGTAAAATAGCTCCACCAGAAGTGAAGACCAGAGGCAGGAAAATGGTTCCTGTTCTCATAATTATCACGTTGTGCTGCTCAAATTCAGATGTGAGAAGCTGCCATGGATTATTAAGGGAAGGAGAGGTCACTTTAATGGAGCTTTCTCATAAATTAATCACTTGGCGTGGAAATTATTTAATTTTTCTAATTGCAATAAGGGATCATTGAATCCAAATCGGTTAGTCATTTTGGGGATAGAATATCTTAGTTTTGCCAACACTGAAAACTTAAATTACCTTTAGCCTCGTTTTCACTATCAAGAACAACCTGAAAAGCCTCCGGTGCTAGTGCAAGGCCAGCATTCACCAACAGAGAGCGTTTTTTCCTTACACTGTCATTTGCCGTTCCTTTTTTAGCCTAGAGAGAAAAGGGACTAATTATACTAGTAAAACTTCAAGAAAATATGATGATCAATGGAGAAGACTCATTCTGTTCTGGACTACACCTCAATTAGCTATGTCCCCTCCAAGATACAGTATTTTCCCCCTTCATCTTTTTTCTTTCCATGACAACACGCTTTGATCTTTTGCTGTAACATGTCACCGTTGGCTCCTGGAAAGCAACAAAATGAAGAGGAAGCAACCACTTCTCTACCCTCTTTTTCTTACATGCATTTCTGTGGCAAACAAGAGGAAGAAAGGTGGCATTTATTGGTTCCCCAACAATATAAGAGCCGAGGTGGCGCGGTGATTAGAGTGCTGTACTGCAGCTACTTCAGCTGACTGCTAGTTCAGCAGATCAGCAGATCAAATCTCACCAGCTCAAGGTTGACTCAGCCTTCCATTCTTCCGAGGTGGGTAAAATGAGGACCCAGATTGTTGGGGGCAATATGCTAATTAGTATATTGTCTTTGTTGTAAGCCGCCCAGAGTCCTCAGAGAGTGGGCGGCATAGAAATACGAATAATAAATAAATAAATTAATTAATTAATAATAAATATATGTGTATTGACTTCAACCCTTTCTCTCTTATCATACTAATTACAATGTGTAAGAACTGGAGGGGAGGCACTCCAACACCTTGAAACTTATCAAGACACATGCATTCCCGCTTTTTCCAATTGTATTGATGCTCTAATAACACATCCTGCTGTAATATATACCTGTTCAATCATCAAACTTGCTTGGTCTTCTAGACGCTCCAATGACTTATACAGCATGGTATTTAAGCTAAGCCGATGGAAAGCCATTTTGAGGTATTCATGGTACTGTCCATTGTTATCAAGGTTGATGGCCTTCTCTAGATGTTCCATTGCAGTCTCTACTCTGTCTGATTTTTCTTCAATACGAGCAATTTCCATATGAACTTGACAACGCAATAAAATCAACATGCTAGGAAGTAACCATATCTATTTTCAATTACACACATTAAGATATTCCATAAAATTTTTCTCCTTCTGCAATACATATATATATATTACAATTAGATTTACTATTATGACACACAACAATGTGAAATCACAGCTGCCAGTTCATTAGCTGGTGTTGGTTTATATAGTAATTACTTTGTAAGAATAGTGACTCACAGGTTTTCAAGGATCCACCTACATTGTTTAACCTATACCATAAATGTTATTTAAAGGTGAATTAGGCTAGTCTCAAACAGGCTAATTATAGGGAAGATGATCAGGCAGTGGGACCCTTGCAGTTCAAAACACACCTAAATGATACTAATTACTTGGATCATTTCAACTGGGATTTTATTGTTTTGGTTAATCCGATATATTATTTTTTTGCTACCTACTTCAGTTACTCTGAAGTAACTGAAGTGACCTGGTTATTTCGTAGCCTGGACTGATGGGGGGGGGGGCGTGTTTCTTAATAGTTTTTAAACTGATTTTAAATTGTTTTAATTTTAAATTATTTTTAATTTTATATTGTATTAATGTTATTGTGTATTTTACTGTTGTGAGCCGCTCTGAGTCCGTTGTAGATAGGACAGCATATAAATCGCAATAATAAATAAATAAATAAATACATACATACATACATACATACATACATACGTACATACATACTCTGAACCTATTCTGAGAAAAGGGTGGGGAAAGTGAGGCTCTGCTAGTTGTCCTGGACTTCTCAGTGGTTTTAAGTACCACCAACCAATGAATGATCTTTGGGCATTGATCCTACCTGTTTGATTAAATCCAGAAAATGGTGCTGAGGAACTCCTGATACCTATTCTGCGACCTGATAGTATCTTACAGTAGGGGTTCCCAACCCCTGGTCCATGGACTGGCACCAGGTCATGGCATGCCAGCAAACAAGAGAAACCCCATCCGCAGGATGCAGGAAGCATGCAAAACCAAATCTACTCTCAAATTTGTGGAAAAACCTCTCTCCATGGAACCGGTCCCTGGTACCCAAAAGGTTGAGGGTTGCTGTTTTACAGATTTTCATCCCATCTGTCATATATTTAGTATCTGCAGTATATGAAACTGTTGGAGGGATGAGGTCTGGACCACATAGCAATGACACCAGGTCTACTTCTTCTTACCATCTACCTCCAACAAAACAATTGATTCCCCTGAATATTGTTAATATGCTAAATGAGGGAGAACTAGCTTAAATTAGACCCCGACAAGATAAAGTGCTTTTGGTGAATAATAAGACTTAGAATATTAAAGTTTGCAATAGTGAACACTGCACATCTTGATCCTCATTTGATTCACAATTTGCCAGCTACAATTTTTCCTGAGTCAGCTGATTTGCCATTGGTTATTCCTCACCTTGGCTATATCCTGTCATCACTACTGCAATATTTTTTCTATCACTTGAAAAGTGTCCACAAATGTGGCAGTTAGGCTGTTAACCAGCATAAAGCACAGTTATCACATGGTGCATTTATAGAATATCTGCCAGTTGATACTCAAAGAGCCTTGATGGTACAGTGGTTTAATGCACCCTGTTATTAACACAGCTGCCTGCAATTTCTGCTGGTTCGAATCTCTTCAAGGCTCAAGGTTGACTCAGCCTTCCATCCTTTCTAAGGTAGGTGAAATGAGGACCCAGTTTGTGGGGGCAATAAACTGACTTTGTATAAAATATACAAAAGAATGAAGGCTATTGCTTAACGCATTGTAAGCCGCCCTGAGTCTCCGGAGAAGGGCGGCATATAAATCAAATTAAAAAAAAAAAAAATTAAAAAAATTGGTATTGCTGTATCAGGTGTTGGCTTTTAAACAAAGACCTAAGTGGTCTAGGACCTATCTAAGGTAAGCCTCTCCTATTACAAACTGTCTGGAAAGATGCAGAAAATATCTTTCTGAACAACCTATGGTCAGACCACCTTCTTTCTGGCATGCCCCCAGATAATGGAATGCATTTCTTCAGGAATTGATCCTATCTTTCACCATTTGAAAAAAAAAAAACATGCATCACTTTCACCATTTTTGATTGTTACATAATTTTAGTATCAATTATATGTTAATTTTAATTAGTGGTATGTTTTTATAGTCTGCTTTTTTAATAGTGTTTGTTAACTGCCTCGAGTGCTCAGATGCAGAAAACCATGGAGAAAGGTATGGAGATATACAGGAGCCATTGAGGGAAAATAAATGACAATTCAGTCTTGGGAAAGGGATGGAGTTGAGGGAAAAAGTCTCAAAACAGCTCCACCTTGATTCTTGTGGTATAAAAGGGAGCAAAATTCACAATTCTGTTATTATGGCTTGTAATGTACCATTCCTATAATTTTTTTCAAAATTTCCTGACATCAAGCTGATAAAGAGCCTTGGTGGCGCAGCGGACTAAAGTGCTGTTAAAGTAGCACATATCTGCTAGCTGCCTGCAATTACAGCGAGTTCAAATCTCACCAGGCTCAAGGTTGACTCAGCCTTCCATCCTTCCAAGGTAGGTAAAATGAGGACCCGGATTGTGGGGGCAATAAGCTGACTTTGTATAAAAAAGAACACCGCTTGGGAGGGCCAAAAGCCCTACTAAGCAGGTATATATAAAAGTATGAAGGCTACTGCTTAACGTATTGTAAGCCGCCCTGAGTCTCCGGAGAAGGGTGGCATATAAATCGAACTAATAAATAAATAAAATAAATATCATATACTTCATTAAATCTATTAAGCTAACAGAAATTATACTATCTAAAACAAAATGGAAGGTACACCAAGACCAATTTACCTGTCAATCTTCTCTAGCACTTCAGCAATTGCTAACAGGGGTTTTCGTATATGATGTTGCAAATTGTGTTGCAACAGCGGTAAGCAGATATTCCACTGGGTAGTACATACTGCCTGAATAATATTAGGATCTCTCAGCCGAATTGCACGATTCAAAATTAAATCAAGTTTCTGTATAACTTCTAACTGAGCCTGTAGGAACAAAATTCAGTTTGCAATTATTATGGAAGCAATGCTTTAATGAACCTAATCTGAAAGCCCCCTCAGAATTGGGATAGCACACTGACCGATCTGTTAATACTATTCAATTTTTCCCCACTTTTATAGTTTGTGCCTTTTTATTGGTAGCCACATCTTGGAAGCACAATTTATGATCTGCACAAACAATGTATCCCTGAATTAAGAGATCATTCTCATGTTTTCTAATTTGATTCCTTTAATTTCAAGAGAGGCAGACATTGAAATTACAAATCTAAAGTGGAAAGTGTGTTTGCCCTTAAAGAATAGTATTAATTCAGGAATAAACATACCTCAACAACACTTTTAGCATAAGTTTCAATTTTAGGCCCAAGTGTTTGTACTTCGCAATCACATTCCAAGCAATCTAATTCAATTTCTCTTCCTGGATCCTATTAATATAAGCATAATTAAAGAACACAAATAATCAGGAACAATCTTTCTTGCTTTCAATTATTTCATTAAAATATTCAGATTTTCCCTTTGTAGAACATATAACATTGAGCTGTAATGTGTTTTGGTTGTGGTTTTGGAGTTCGATTTCTTGTTTTGGTTGGGGTTTTTATTTTTTTATTTTTTGGTATACCATGATACGTGAAATATTTATTTATTTGACTTATATGACTGCCCATCTGGTAAAACACAACGCTGGATGGCTCACAACAATAATAAAATCAAAACCAAGAAATCTCTGAATTGATTCATCAATCTATACCGTGATGGGTTTTTTTTCAACAAAGTATAATTACAATGTAGCGACTTAGGGTTATCTATGATGAGATATTCATAGGTCATCATCATCATACGAATTCTAGAAAATTACCTTTCTAGAAATTCCATGTAAGCCTATTAGAAGTTAATATCATTAGGCTTCTTCCAGCCAGCCACTCTTTCTCTGCCCTAGGAAAAAGCA
Organism: Pituophis catenifer annectens; assembly: GCF_029215685.1. Taxonomy (NCBI): domain Eukaryota; kingdom Metazoa; phylum Chordata; class Lepidosauria; order Squamata; family Colubridae; genus Pituophis; species Pituophis catenifer. Next base: position 63,934,753 of record NW_027256886.1, read on the forward strand.
AGGGCAAGCCACTTCTGAAAATGTTGCCCCTCAAAATGAATGTACTTATCCAGGGAAAACCTTCCAAATATTTCATTATTTGAAAATGTATCACTTTATTTATAATGTGACTATTACGAATATAATATTGGAGTGGTTCCAAAGCACCGGCACAAACCTAACAACGTTTTATTAGAGAATTCATATCCTTCAAAAGAGGACTGCACAGATGGTCTTATGAGGTCCCTTTTAAGCACTTGGGGGAAAATGGCAGCTTTAATTATTTTAAGGTTTATCAACAATATTCACTTGCAATTCACATGCACATTCCAAACCACTCTTTAAAAAGATTTGCATATCCCAATAAAATTTAAAAAATCTTATTCATCCAACTGAAAGTAACACACACAGCCAGACAAGCTGTAATATAACTTCCTATTATTATGGACATATATAATGTGATTTCTTTGTGTTTTCAATAATACATTCCTCTACATTTTATTTCTAATTATTGTTTTAAGAGAACAACTGTGCTTCAAGGGAACAATGTTTCTCCGGGTCTTTGATCATTGTTATCTTTTAACAAAGTAATTTTGGAAAGATTTTTTAAATTTGCTTATTTTGTTTATATGGCATCTTTCTGTCAAAAATACATTTATATACAAAATACAAAACAACAACAACAACAACAACCAAAAACCCAGCAATCTTTTGTGATGATGCTTTATGGCAATATAATTCAAGGTAGGGTTTCTAAACACTCACATGAATTTTATAAATCTTCAACTCTTTTAAACATACCACTGCAATATTTATACAATTTAATCTCAAGGAAAGTCGTGCCAGTTCCAGCAGCAAAGAAATTCTGCAAAAGTAAAAAACAAAAACCAAATCAGAATCAAAATAAGACTAGCAAGTAACAGCGACTTTTATATAGTAAAGACTAATAATTACCTTGATCACTAAAAAATGATTTCAACTGAGTTATGAACAGAAAAAATAGGAGAGTGGCTGCAAATTTAGTATCCCAATTGGTTTATTGTAAGATAGAAGTACAGGGGACAGTAATATAAATTAAATCTGATAGATTTAAAAAAAAAAATCAGTTAGAAAGTTGGAACAATCATCTATCTACCCGTCTAGTTCTCTTGCAACTAAGACAAGTGTCACAAAACTGAGAGAAAGGGGAAGAAAGGAATCTTATCTTCTTCTTCTCCCAATATTTTAGTTTTACATAAATACCGGTAGTTCCGTGTTTCACGCTGGCAACTATCATCTTGTTATAAGTAACTCCCTGCACAGAGAGAAGGATTAGCTGCCCTGATATGGGACATCACGGCGGGTGGAGGGGGGGGGAAATAAAGCCTTGTTCTTCCATCAGGCTTTCCCTAATATTTATGGCATGAAACAGCAATTGTATTTGTGAGTATTTTTCTCTATGGTGCTCATTATTTGAAAGAGGCAATCTCATTCAATCTTGAACGTACCTTATTTCAGAATGTTTGGAAGACTGGGTTAGGAAAGGAAGTAAATCAAAACCACAACAAGGAGTCGATTTATGCGATAAATATACAGAGAATTATCATTTATTCTGTGGGGAAGTCATTTGGCATCAGGGAGATAAATAGTTCACACTGAGAACAGAAGGCATTAAATTTACTTGGGTTCCCATATTTGTTAGGCAGGGAAGAGACTATTCAACACAGGATGGTCCTTCTGTGCAGCTGAACCAACAGTGGTGGCCAGGTCAGTCTGAGTCCTACTCGGAGAGGCTTTCCTGTAATAATTGATTCTGTCCCATGTGCTGGGCTACTTTGTCCATCATCTAAGGTTGCTGGTACATCTGGGTAGCCACTTAGTTTTGATATTGGATTGAAGCACTGGACAGTAATTTTGATAACCAGTGACAGTGCCAGACGGCCAGTAGGTACTGAGTGAATCCTTACTGTTTTTCACCCTCAGCAACTTTAAGACATGACATGTGTGCTTTTTCAAGAGGCAACTAGATTTTCTGATTTTGCTTTGAAGACATTTCACTTCTCATCCAAGAAGCTTTTTCAGCTCTGACTGGATGGTGGGAATGGAAGGGTTTATACTCCTTGCAGACAGCTGGTCATTTGCATTCTTTTAGGGAGTTGTTAAGGCCACCTGGAGGTTTATCTGTGTCATCAGGGTCACCTGAGTGGTGCAAATGGCTGTGGAGCCTTTTTGGAACTGCTGAAAGGACTGTGTTATAGACTGGAGATAGATCATGTCATATCCCTCCCCCTCTGTTGAGAAAGGGCTGTTCAATTTTGACGCAGATGTCCTCTTTGGCCCTTCTTTCAAACCAGCGGTTCTCTCTGTCCAAAATGTAGACTTTGCTGTCTTCAAAAGAGTGGCCTTTGTCTTTTAAATGCAGATGGATTGCTGAATCTAGTTCTGATGAGTTTGTTCTCCTATGTTGTGCCATGAATTTATGAAGTGGTTGTTTTGTTCCCTAATGTACAGAAGAAGTTTCTTGGATGAGAACCTAAACGTCTTCAAAAAAACCCCAGAAAGTCCAGTTGCTTCTTGAAAAAGCACCTTTGGGTCAACCATGACCTGGATGACTGAGAATCTCCATAGACATTTAAGACATGTGGAATTCAACTCCCAGAATTCTCCAGCCAGATGGGATTGTGGGGGAGGGAGTGTTGAAGTTCACACATTTTAAAGTTGAGGGTGAAAAACACTGACCTAGGTAATGACTCTTTTCCTGCAGTAGCTGAAGCAGGAACAGGCAATTAAATTGTCAGGCTCTTTATATCAAGACCTTTTGACTTTACATGCTTAAACTCATTTCCTGGGCTACAATCTTGACAGAAATCTCACAGACGTCTAGATAAGAGTCTGTATGGCAGAGATAAATGAGTCCTAATCAAACAGCTAATAGTCCACTGCCAGTGCTATAGGTGAAAGTATCTTACACCCACAGTTATTCAAATTGTAGTTCCCCCCACTTTCTCATGAACGAATGGATCTTTTGCACAGTTCTTGGTGTCCTTGAATTTGAAGGGTTATTTATCTATTTTTTAAAAATGCATGGCTGCCCATCTTAAACAACTCTGGGTGGTTCACAGTAAAACCAGGAAGTATAAAACAATCATAAAACAGTAAAACAAACAAAAACAAAAATCCTGCACTGGGAAGCAGAAACATTCAACCATACAAAAAAGCATAAATCTTGAATTCAAAAAAAATATATAAAACAGTTCTATGAACACTCATTCACCTCAAATAAACCCTTTAGAACACCAAAAACACATACCCAAAATGTACACATCCAAAACAATGTAAGTAATATATACTACAAACCTGCAAATACACATTTTACATTTAAATAGGCAAACAACAGAAGTCACCACTATACTACAGGTTCTCAAGAAGAAAAATAAAACAATTACTGTATTTTTTGGAGTATAAGATGCACCTTCCCCCCCCCCCAAAAGGGGGTGAAAATACAGAATGTAGCCCCGCCTACCCACTGGCCCCCACTTTTTGGCCTCTGCTTCCCAGCAGTTGCCTCCTTGCAGCAAACAGCAACAAAAAAACAGCTCCTTTCAGCTTCAGCACAGCCTAATTAGCACAAGTTGATTGGATCGGCCTCCCGACTCTCAGCTGATTTGCTCTCAGCTGTTTTGCGCAGGGCTCTGCTGCTTGCTGCAAGGAGATAAATTACTGCAGTTTTATTTTCCCCTTGTGCTACTCAAGCTATGCTGAAAACGAAAATGAAAGTAAAGCAGACTGTTTGCTGTTTGCTGCAATGAGGCAAAATTGCTCAGAGGCAGAGGTAGATTTCTTTTTCTTCTTTTCCTCACCAAAAAAGATAGGTGCGTTTTATAGTCCGGTGCGTCTTATACTCCGAAAAATATGGTACATCAACAAAATATTTCTACAAAAATCTGTCTCTTTCTCTCTCTCTCTCTCTCTCTCTCTCTGTGTAAATATGTATATATACACACACATACACATGAACTATCCTAAAAAGGCAGGTGGATGGGCCTATCACGTGCACAATGGCCAAATTGATCAAAGATGCATAAAGGCAAATATCTCTTCAATGGTAGTTTTTACACTCTGATGATTTGGCCAAATAATTCATTATTCACCAAACATTAAAATAAATACTGCTTTAAGATTATATCTGAACAAAGTAAATGTATCAATTTTATATTTTAGATCTGGATACAATGTAAATAATAAATACTATTTATTTTTTTTTAAGTTTCCAGAATGTTGTTAAATAAATATAAAACTCACCTTTCATTACGGTTTACTTGCTTTTTAGATCCTTTCAAAAGTTCAAATATGTTATTCAAATCTGTAGGAGCATCTTCTAAAATCTGATTTTTATCTAATTGCCTGAAAATATTTTATTAGTAGATGATTAATATTTTCAAATTTTCTATCTATCTCTATGCTTCTATCTCTATGCATCAATCTCCATCCATCCATCCATCCATCCATCCATCCATCCATCCATCCATGCATCCATCCATCTTAGGGACTTCTATGCCTAAATGAAATTCATCTTGTCAAATAATCAGGAGCGGATCTCCATAAATTCTTGCTCCCACAGGAAATGTGAGGGGTTTGGGTCGGAAGATAGGCCTCCTAAGTAACAGTCCCAAGACTGAAATATGCATATCACTCTGAAGATATATAATGACTTTGATTCTTAGTAAGGAAAGAAGGTGACCATTTTATTCTTATTTTTTTATTATTGAATTATGAATGAGTTATGTATATATGGAGTTTGCGTATGTTGAGATATGTCTGTACATTGCTCAGTCATTAGAGGATGGATTTTTTAAATAAAACATTAACAATTCAGCTTAGGATATATGAGGGGTAAAAAATAGGAGGAAAAAATGCTGCCTTGAGAACTTAAAACAGGATGTAATTCTAACAGAATAAATTCAATTTATGCATTTTCTTTTACTTATGATTTCCAAGATACCAGTCTACCTTTAAATATATAAATACCAAAGAATTACATAGTAAAAGCTGGTACTTACCCTTTGATTGTTTGAATTTTATATATGATATTCAAACTAAGACAGCTTTCAAGTTTATCTTCTATATCTGAAGCATCCACTAGTTTGTTACGCACCTATAAACAGTTACAATAACTATGTCATCACAGTTTATAGAAAACAGGAAAACAATAAGAATTTCCGACATTGAAATTTAAATGTGATTCCCTGGTATTTTCATTATAAGCTCTATATCTCAATTTTTAAAACCAGATTTGAATGTTCATTATAGATTCTTAAAGTAGAAAACAATTATATTTCAATCTAAACACAAAAAATCTTCTACAGGTAAAATGGTTCCTTGAGTGAAACTATGTAGGTCACCAAACAATATAAACATGCACCATCAAACTATCTGTAACACATTCTTTTCTTTTTCTTTTTTATCCATTTTTATTTTATTCAAAAACAGTTAAAATACAAAACACCAAAAGCTCCTCCTCAAGATGGCTGCTGAACAATAGGAACTTTTCATTTTTCTTGCCAACGATATGCCAATTTTACTGCCCAAGCTGATTCTTTGGCAGTGCTGCTCCCTGGATATGAATAGGAGCCCTTAGGAATGACCCAAGGCGGCTTTTGGACAGCTGTGGACCCACCTACGAAGTGGAATCTTGAAGATTCCAGTTCTCTTTGGGAGCGACCGGAAAGCCACTGGGCATTTATCTTTCTCTTGACAGTTTGTTTTCTCAAGCGTGCATGGATTTTAACTTCACCTTTTGAATCTTTTGTTACACTTTGCTTTTTATATTTAAAAGTTGACCAGTTGGCTGAATGCTAATTTATTTTAACCCCCTGCTGGACTCTGTTTTTTCTTTTTCCTTTTGATTTATGTTGTTATTTTGAATAATTTTTAACTTCTCTGTAAAGAACAAGATATGTCCTTGGATAGTGAAAGTGCTTTTACTTGATTTACATTTTATTGAACTACAAGGATTTTGTATTTTATCAATTGGCAAAAATTTTGTAGTTTATCTTTCTTAATCTTTCTTTTAATCTTGGATCGAAATGTACAGAAAATATCTTCCCTGCTTTTTGTCTTTTTACATCGGGAAAGGAGGCTGATACTCAAAAAATGACTGTTTGATGACATGCCAAGTTGAAAGCTTTTTTTAAAAAAAAAAGTTTGATGAAATTATAAAGGCTGTGGAAAACATTCAGAGGCAAGTGATTGTAAATAAATTAAACTCACAAAACGAATGTGATTTCAAAGCAGTAGATTCCTGGGAAATATGGACCCAGACTTAGAAATAACAGCACTGACTCTGTATACCACTCTGAAGTTCAAGCCTGCACTCTTATACAACAGCAGAAAACTATCTCAGTGGATAAGTGATAAATTGGTCATTTCTAAGTGGATTGAAGAAGATTGGGGAATGGATTTATCACATTTAACTGGGGAACAATCATATAGACTTTTTGGGGGAAGATTGGCTTTGTAGATAGGACTTATTGTATTTAATCAGGCAACAATTGATAACAGATTGTATTAAGTAATAAATGTGGATATTTAATCCAGGACCAATCAGTGTTAATTCATGGGACGATGTGGGATAATTAAGAAGCAGTGGTAAATTTTCTACAAGTTGATTACAATAACAATGTATTAAAAGAGGGTTTTGGAATTTTAATTCTATTTTTTATTATTATTGTTCTTCCTGTTAACTACTTTGTTATAAATGTAATATATAGATGACAGGTTAACAACTTGCAAATAGAATTAGTAGTTTAGTAGTTTAAAATTCTTTGGGCCGGTTTCACAAGGGGTGGGAAATTAATATTGTGGTAACATATTAATCAGCATTCAACCGGAGGGATAATATGAATATATGTATTAGTCTTTTTTAATGCACCTTTTTCTTTTTAAGGTCCTATTTGTTTTGTTTTTTTCTTTGTTTATTTGTTCCTCCCACCCAAAACATTTGGTATAACCAGTAGTGGGTTCCTCTTACCTTCACTACCGGTTTGGATGCGCAGTGTCCGTGATGATGTCTGGGCAGGTGGGCGGAGCCTCCTGCCGCCGCCACTACTGGTTCGCCTGAATTGGGGCGAACCGGTAGTAACCCACCACTGGGTAGAACACATTCTTTTCCATAATGAATCATCAATTTACTACCCATATTTTTCCCCATAAAATGTAGCATTATGCAAGGATGTAATTAGAATCTTAACCACTTTCAATTTCACTTTACCACAAAATGATTATGCAGTTTAGTGCAGGACAGGACCAAATTAACAGAATAACAGAGTTTGAAGGGACCTTGGAGATCTTCTAGTCCAACCTCCTGCTCAAACAGGAAACCGTATACTATTCAGAATTCACAATGGAATTCTGAAATACTATAAGTTCTATAACTCTATACCACTTATAGGTAACTGGATAACCTTAGGCTCCTCTTGCTCTTCATAGTGCTCAGGTTTTATATTTAGCATTATCTTCCATTGCTGAGGATGGAGTGGAACATGGCTTTGATGCTCCCAGTCAAACATTTAAATATCAGCCTATAGAATAACTGTGGGAAAAAAATGGAGCTTCTCCTTGAGCTCCTGAAGGAAAGACAGGCTATAAATCTAACAGTTTATCTTTTTCTTCTTATATTTTTATTTCATTTTTTGTTTCCTACTTCAATATATCCTTCTCATTTTTTTATTACATATAATAAACTACCCATTAGAAGTATATAAAGCAAGAGGCATTCATTACTCATTCAAGTGAAGCACCACTTTTCATACCTGCAACTTTTCTAGCATTCTGTTAGTAACAAGGGGAAAATTTAAGTTGTTTGTTACATTTTCAAAAATTACCATTATTGAAAATAAATCTTTATATCTACTTGGCGCATTTTCTTCAATGAATGTGGCTGCAGTGGATGAAAAGGTTGTGGCTTCTTCCACTCTGGAAGCATCCAGGAAACACTCAAGCAATTCTCTGCGATGAGAAAATGATTATATTAAATATCCTTTTGAAAAATATTGGTAAACAAACAACTTTTATGTGATTTATTAATTTTTTTTTACAAAAGCCCTTTGACAACTTGAACATTTTTTACTTTATAACCTTGATATAGTGAAAATGAAGATACTATTTTGAAATTATTGTAACTAATACTTCAGTTTCTGTACAAATAAAAATATTACCAAATAATCATGTCTTATTTGAAAACTATTTAAAGCCCATTATTTTACAAAAAGCATATGTGAAACTCATGCATGATTTTCTGCCTTATCTACTGGATGCAGAATCTTTAGCTTTTATTCCAGACTTTTTAAAATGCAACATTCAAGTAAAATATTTTATTTATTTGTTTCCATTTCTATACCGCCCTTCTCCAATAGGACTCAGGGCGGTGAACAGCCAAAGTAAAAAACAGAACATACAAAATTTAAAAGCAGTTTAAAATAATTAAATATTTTGGCCGTAAATTAAAACAACCCAATTTAAAATCAATTTAAAATTTAACTCAAGCCAGCCCAGCTAGTTGAAATAAATAGGTTTTCAGGGCCCGACGAAAAATCCGGAGTTCTGTTATTGTACGTATCTCTGGGGGGAGGTTGTTCCAGACGGTGGGCGCCGCCACAGAGAAGGCTCTCCCCTGGGGGTTGCCAGCCGACATTGTCTGGCGGACGGCACCCTGAGGAGGCCCACTCTGTGCGAGCGTACTGGCCGGTGGGAGGCTATTGGTGGCAGAAGGCGGTCTCGTAGATACCCCGGCCCTAAGCCATGGAGCGCTTTAAAGGTGGTCACCAACACCTTGAAGCGCACCCGGAAGACCACCGGGAGCCAGTGCAGCTCGCGCAGGAGAGGTGTCACATGGGAGCGCCTCGTCGCCCCCATAATCCCCGGCGCGGCCGCATTCTGGATCAGCTGGAGCCTCCGGGTGTACCCCAGGGGGAGTCCCATGTAGAGAGCGTTGCAGTAGTCCAGGCGGGAAGTGAGGAGTGCCTGAGTGACTGTGCGTAGGGAGTCCCGATCTAGAAAGGGGCGTAACTGGCGTATCAGGCGAACCTGATAAAAAGCCCCCCTGGCCATGGCCGTCAAATGATCTTCTAAAGACAGCTGTGCGTCCAGGAGGACGCCCAAGTTACGAGCCCTCTCCGTGGGGGCGAGTGATTCGCCCCCAATAGCCAGCGATGGCGTCAGCTGGCTATATCGGGACACCGGAAGCCACAGCCACTCGGTCTTGGAGGGGTTGAGTCGGAGCCTGTTTCTCCCCATCCAGGCCCGCACGGCCTCCAGGCACTGGGACATCACTTCAAGGGCATCGTTGGGGTGGCCTGGGGTGGAGATGTACAGCTGGGTGTCATCAGCGTACTGATGGAACTCCACCCCGAAGCCACGGATGATCTCACCCAGTGGCTTTACATAAATGTTGAACAGAAGGGGTGAGAGGACTGACCCTTGTGGCACCCCACAAGCAAGGTGCCTCGGGGTCGACCGCTGCCCCCGTCAACACAGATTGCGGTCGTAAGTCCATCATGGTCATATGAATTCTCACATAACAACTGTATTTGCTTAGCTATGGAGTTGCCAGTTCCAATTGTGGTCATTAAGTAAGGACTACCAGTATTTAGGAAGTAATTTGATGAAGTGGAGTAGTATGTATTTGAGATGCCAAGATCCTCAAAACAGATGCACAGTATATAGCAGTGATGGCTAACCTTTTCCGGACTGAGTGCCCAAAGCGCAAGCACGCCCGAACCCCCAAAATGCAATGTGTGCGTGGCCCCCGTGCATGCCCCCCGCCCCCTGCGTGTGCTCCCTGCCCCCCTGTGCGTGCACACCCGAGCATGCGTGCGTGCCCCCTGCACGCTCCCCACGCATGTGCATGTGGCCCATGCATGCATCCCGCCAGCCCTCCCATGTGTCATATTGATTTTACTGACATGAAATGATTCTTTCCCCAAATAGGAACTCATCTTACATCATAAGTTCTGCTGTCCAATCTTTGTCTTCCTCGTCTGGATGACTCAATGCAGACACAATCTGAGAGAGACTTGGTATAAGAAAGTTGCGGGACCCAGGCTTTAAAAATGGTCTTATATTTTTCCAATAAATAACTGATGCATTATATATCAAAAAATAGTATCTGGAATAAAAAAGATATTATTCATTATTCCCTAAGACTAGTTGGCTCCAAATGATAAGAAATGGATCTAGGATATTCCCAGCCAGTCAGTCAAACATACTTTTTCTGATGCTTTGTTTAAACTAAATTGTATATCAGTGATTGCATGGCCTCTGTAGATGCCATACTTTAAATAAATAAATAAAGCCTAGTTATCTAATATAAGCAGTAACGTATCATGGGAATGTGATTAAAAATCAGGCATTCATCTTGCCTAGGTATTCTAAACTATTCTAGTCATTGCTCCATGCCTTAGGATATAAAATAGATAACCGCATTAAGGCAAAGCACAATTAAGTGACTAGTAGCTATTAAAACCCCCCTCTCTCTTACTGATGATGCTACTTAGGGAGGTAATGAAACATCTGCAACAAAACAACCATACTCAGAGACCGCCAAGAAGCCAACAAAAGGACAATACTTTTCATGCTATGAAGGAAGTCTTTTTTATTTAGCCAAGCACAATTGTTTTTAGCACATTATCGAATGAAGTGAGGGAGATGATCTTTAAAAAGAAGGGAATGAAAAAGATCTTACCTTATATCACTTAATGCAAAATCAATTGTTTTCAGCAAGTTTATGTTGAATTTTTCAAATTGTTCCTAAAAGGAAAAGTATTTCACTTTGAAATAAAATAAAACCTCTATGATATATCGCTCTTCTAGTACCAACAAACCCCAAACTATTATTAATTCAAAATTCACAACTTCTACTTATTCCAAATATATGTATAATTCCTTTTCTGTTTATAATATGATGTATATGTGTATAATATGAGTTGGTAGGTAATAAACTATTTAATTAATTAAATGGGGGTCACGTATAGATTACAGCAGAATGTCCATTACATCTGAATACAATCTTTGGATGTCTCTCTTACTTTATATGTGTGTAAATAGTAAGTACAATTTTATACATGTGCCTGACAATGCGCAAAGCATCCGAAGTCTGCTAAGAGTTTATAATGAATGCTATTTAACAGACTTAAACTACCACAATCCCATTCAGAGTAGGGATTTGTGAAGTATTTGTAAGAGATACTTCGCAAAGTATGACAATCCAAGCACTAAAGCGAGTTTGTTCTTCCAGACTTTTGTGGCTCCTCCAAAGGCTGTCCACTGACATCTGTGTGTGTTGTCCATTCACACACATTTTGCTTTATGGCTTTGAGGTCACCCCTAACACACTTTAAAAAGGGTTCTTTTCAAATGCTTTGCATAGCCCAAATTTTCAATAATCTAATAATGCAGAACCATGGGCATAATGATCTCGAAAGAAGAGACTTTATATCAGGGCTGTCAAATTCGCGGCCTATGAGCCAGATGCATCACATGCTGGCCACGCCCACACCTGGTTTAGGAAAGGGGGGGAAGTCCCAATATGTCACGTGATGCTGCCGTGACGATGTGAGTCTGACAGCCCTGCTCTAGATTAACAATATCAAGATCAGTCTTATACTCACCAAACTGTCAGTAGATACAGGAGTATATAACTGGCTCTGGCACAAATATGCTCTACCCAAGAATTGGTTAACAGGAGCTTTTCCTTTAAAATACATTTGTAGACAGTCATGGCTTATTTCAGGAAGACCCATCTAAAAGTAAACACATTTCATTTTTTTAAAAGAAGATCTACACAATATTAAAAAATGGCACACTATCCCCAGGAAAATGAATGCACTGTTACCTGATATGCTTGTTCTGCACATAAGACATATAAGTCAAAAGAGAAACTCTCCAAGGAATCAAGGGCAGATTTTCCGTCATGTGCTGATTTGATCAACTGGTAAGTACTTTTCAAAGCATCAACATCTTTAAAAAAAATTAAATTAGATGAAAAGTATTTTTTTAGCATTTAGTTATATTGATAATGAAAATAATTTTGAGTAAGGGTAATTAGAAGTTTGAGGAATAAGCCTGAGAGATAGTTGTGCTTCGCCTTGATGTCATGCTTTTAGCCACAGAAGCCACATTATGGTTTTTATAAAAAAAACAACAGTGATGAGGTTTTTCTTCATCAATCTTCATTTCAAAGATTTCTTCTAGCAGCCTTCTAGGTAAGCCAGAGGCTACCCAAACGCCACACAAAACACAGTAACAAGAACATTTGGTCTTTAGCTGTTGCCAAGCAACTTTGAAGGGATACTTACTCGAAGCATCATCAAAAAAAAGTACTCTTTGAAGCTTTTGCATAGCCTTAATCCGTTTACTCAATTCAACTGATTTTCAAGATTTGTACCACACGTTGAAGCATAAACTAAAACTATCAGCTGCTGGACCTACAAACTACACTGAACTAAAATGTGGTTGGCAAGCAACTGATTCAATTGTGTCATGCAAACAGAGACATATAGCATTATGCTATAATGAATTTGTATGACCAATGCATAGACTGAAAATAATTACTGGAAACAAATCTAACCTTTTCTGTCAAGTAGAAAAAGGATTAAATGAGTTTACCAAGAATGTTGACAGTTGGAAACAATGCTTTGCATGCAAGAAAACTAAAAAATAGTTTGTTTATTCATTATGTAAATGGATACTCAGTTGTCTATGACAAGCGATCAGCATCTTAACTTGTCAAATATTATTCTTATCCTCCACCTCCCCATATATCATAAAGCCTTGGTAGTACAGGGGTTTAAGGCACCCTGTTATTAAGCTGGTTATTAAGACCAGCTGCCTGCAATTACTGCAGGGTTCGAATCTCGCCAAGGCTCAAGGTTGACTCAGCCTTCCATCCTTTCTAAGGTAGGTAAATTGAGGACCCAGTTGTGGGGGCAATAAGCTGACTTTGTATAAATATACAAAAGGATGAAGGCTATTGCTGAGCACATTGTAAGCTGCCCTGAGTCTTCGGAGAAGGGCGGCATATAAGTCAAATTAAAAAAAAAAAATATATGGTGCAAAACACTATTAACTTGGACTAAGCTTATATAAAGAAAGTCCACCTCAGCTAAGAATAAGTAAGTACCTGAATCTTACTTCTCTGGATCTTACTTCTCTGTAAACATGCTTTTGATTATAGGAAAACACCCATTTTTAAAAATGTCTGGAATGAAAACTTTAACAGTCTACACAATAAATACTAAAAAGAATTTAAAACCATTTACTTTGTTCTTTCTCAGCATCTGACAGCTGCTGCCTAATCAATATCTCCATGCCTTTTCAGGTATTTTTTCAGACTGTGTTCAGAATCTGCTGGAAGAAAAAACAATCCAGGATGAAAAGCAAAATAATATTTTAGGTTCTTTTATCCGGAAACTTTCAGCCATTTTGCAAGATTAGGATTCAATAGCTGCGCTAATTGTGAACTGACTGTATTTTTGATATAGTTCCAATACAAAAGAATACTGATGTGTGTAGCTCAGAGTTGAACTGTGGAGTTCTTGGTGCTCTCTGAGCTTCGTTTTTTTCTTGCAGATGTTTCATTACCCCAATTAAATAACATCCTCAGGGCAAGTGAGCGTGTCATTTTCTCCCTGCCTATATAGTCAGTGTTACACATTCACTTGCACTGAAGATGTTACTTAGTTGGGTAATGAAGCGTCTGCAAGAAAATTAAGCTCACAGAGCACCAACAATTCCACGGTTTAACTCTGAGTTATCTCCTTGGTATTTATTTGTTCCTTAATTAGGATATCATCTTCTGCTTAACTGTTTGCCTGATGTTAATATCTAATTACTGGGTACTGACTACTGGTGAGAAGGTGTTCTGGTCTTTTTGTTTCCTCCTTAGCTTTTTTATTATCTGCTTTGAATGCTGTGTAAAATCTGCTTTAGGTCTGCCAATTGTTGGCTGGTAACCATGTTAGCAGGATGAGAAATACGCCATCCAGTGGCAAATCTATAACAAATTTTTGCAACGTATGACTCACACCATCAAGCATTCAGGTTTGTTACTTGGAGCTTATTTGAGGAATAGGTAGAGGAGTGTGTGCGTGTGTGTGTGCGTGCGTGCGTGTGCAACTATCCCCATAGACCAGAGGTCTTCAGACTTGGCAGCTTTAAGACTTGTGGACTTCAACTCCCAGAATTCTCCAGCCAGCTATGCTATGCTGGCTGGAGCTATCCAGGTTGGAGAATTCTGGGAGTTGAAGTCCACAAGTCTTAAAGCTGCCCAGCCTGAAGACCTCTGCCATAGACATATAAAGACGTTACCTGCTGGGATTGCTCCCAAACGGCGCCGCCGCCTCAACTCTGCTGCCGCTCCCTCGGCGTCTTCTTCAGTCCTGCCTGCCCCCGACGGCCAGTCCAGCACCGTCTGCACTCGCTCCTGCGCCGCTATTAAGCGGACCTCCCTTTCTCCCTCCCTCCCCTTCGTTTCCGAGGCGCTCCGGGACCGGCTCTCCGCTACGCCAGGAGCAACTTCAAGCACCGCGCGCCGCCGCGTCCCTCGGTCTCTTAGCAACACATCGCTTGCTAAGCGATTCATTCGGTCTGCTCACTTCCCTACGGGATCCTTGAGAAGTCAGAATTCCTTCCCAAGCGAACGGTTCCCCCGCCCCCCCCCCGCCCCCCGAGACGTCAGGAACTGCAGAGATTTAGAGATTCTGCTTGTCGCTTTAAGCCGTTGCTTAAAATACCCGGGAAAGCTGAGAGTAAATAGAATTGAGGGGAAAAAAAATTAGAAGCAATTTTTTTGTGGGAGGGGGGATTTGAACTTGTTCCCTAGAATTTTAGTAGCAGTCCGATCTATTCGTGGCACACTGGAGGCCCTGTGAAAACGACTTAAGAAAGCTCTAAGCTAGTATTTCTCAACCTCGACAACTTTAAGTTGTGCGAACTTCAAATCCCAGAATTCCCCAGCCAGCCTGCTTTTGAGGTTCGGAAGCATTGCTGTAGTCCAGGCACAGGTGGAGAACAATGGCCCTTTTATGACTTGTGGACTTCGTCCCAGAATTCTATGGCTGGTTCAGGAATTCTGGGAGTTGAGGTCCACGAGTCATAATGGGGCCATCGTTCCCCACCACTGCTCTAGTCTAAGGAATCTATTCAGTGTCAATATTCTTCCTGAGAGAATGAGAGACAAATAAAAGATTTGCTAACAATTGTTAAACCATTTTTATATCGTTATTTTGCTAAGGGAAAGAGAATGGTATACAAGAATCTTACTCAATGCAAATGGACAGTATGTAGTCCAATGTTAGTATTACTGGATAGTGTAGTTTCCTACTAAAATATCTCTTACAATCTTTTGCATAATCTTACTTGGTCTAAAATTGAAGCAGATTATTGGCTCAAAGACTCTATTGAGCTCTCCTTCATGGGCAGAGGCATTGGTGCACTGGAGTATTCCTATTGTGTAGTGCAGATTCTCTTTATGCCAGGGTCTTATCAGGTCCACAAAACAGGCAATCTTGAATTTTGAATTAAATGAGGCTTGTGTTTTATATGCATATTTATAATCCAACAAATATTACAAAAAATAAAATATGTCTAATGTTCTACTCTCCAAAGAATGAAAATATGGCCAGCTTGACCGTTGGCCATATGGCCCTAATCAAGATTGGATTTTGATTTTAGGTTGTTTGGTATCTGGAACTTTTTGTCTTGGAGAATTGGAGAATGAGAGTAATATGTTGTCTCAAAGATAAAATCATCGCTTTATAACAGAAGCAGATTCCTTTTATGCAAGGACTTTTTAAATAAGAATTAATTCCATTAAAAATGAGAATGATAAATTGATATGTTCATGGTTAATAACCATTTACCCACTAGTGACTTACAGTAATACTACTCAGTTATCACTGAAATGGTATGCCTGCCCTCATTATTATTATTTTGGCACAGCAGTAATTAGAGGACCAGGAAAAAAGCCAAATTCATTAGTTGGGAAATGAGCATTAGGATAGCGAAATCCTACATCAAAGATTATCCATTTGGATAACTTTAGTAAGAGAGAGAGAAAAAAAGAGAGACTTTAATCTTAAATGTTGTCTGTATCATTCAATCATAGAGCTATTGCTTGATATGTTATGCTGCAGTGGAATGCAGGTTTCTTTTACTACAAAAAATAAATCTTAAAGTGAAGCATAGTTGACTAACAAGTATCCTATATAGTAAATACAGTATTTTCAGATTTCAAGAGCTGTTCTTTAACACAATTGACGATGATAATCTGCATTGATATGCATCCTCACCTTCCATCCTTTCTTTATGATAAAATTATTGGAGATGAAAGGCACTGCTACCAGCAACTATGGCTTTGGGCTCTGGTTCCTTGTAATTGCCTCAAACATCAGTTTCTTCTCTATCAGTAGAATCAACTGGTTATGAATGGTTATCCTTTGATATGGAAAGCTTTAATATAGCTGATCTCTTCTCAATATACTTACCCAAGCATGTTTTAGTGAAGGAAAATATTTCACAGATGAGCAGTACCAAATGAAAACTCTGTCAGAGATAAATGGGATATTGTCAAACTCTACTGCCAGTGTTTAATTCCATCATTCAAAAAGAATGCAAAGAGAAATGTATGTGTGCAGTATTGCAGAAGCAACTGCCCTCTTCTAAAGTTTAAGAAGGTAATCCCTCATTAGAAACAAAATTCCCCCAAGAATGAGAAGAAATCCTCCGTAAGAATAAAAGAAAACTTCTGCTGCCTCTCCTTAATCGCTTATTGCCTCTTATTGCCAGTGGCAGAGCCTAGACATATCCCATTTTCACACAGCCCACCAGCCCAAACACTGGCACTACCCCTGAAAGATCTGAATTCCGAATGGCGTGGAGCTCAGTTCAGTGTCAGCGGTGACAGCAAGTGGAGTGAAAATGGGAAGGTCCCAGCCACTGCCGCCATTCTGCACTCTGCCCACCTGCTTGCTTCCCCGCCCGGCTCTCCCTCCGGCTGCCCACAGCAAGTTGTCCCTGTGGCGACTTGGCCATGCTGTATTGTCCTGCGATGACTTGGCGGCTGCAACTTGGCAGTGGCAAGCTGGCCATAGTGAGTTGTCCTAGACCCCCTGGGAGCAACACCCGCTGGCAAGTGAATTGTTTTCTAGCCTGATGCCTTAACCATTAGACCAAGCTGCCTCTCCACTTATGTCAACCCTTCAGTTAGATTTAGTGTACATTAAATCAGATGCAAGCAAATTAATTAATTTCTAGTTTGACCAGTCAATTGGTCCACCAACCCATTTAAAGAAGAAAAGATAGCTGGCGAAGCTGGGATTTCAGTCTTCTTCACAGCTAAAAGAAAATTGAGGAGCAGGAGTACAGACCAAATGGAATAGAAACCAGGAGAACATTTTTCAACCAGAAAGACATCATTTCAGGTTGCTTCCCCCATTTTCACCAAGGCACTGCATGTTGCCTATAGGCAGGACATAGGCAGTGTAAGTGAGAAAACACACTTTCAGAATGGAGCCCTTAAAGATGTCCTCAGCAGCAAGTGGATGGTCAAATAATAGACGGTAGTATGCAAGTGTGTCAGCTGGGAATGATTAGTAAAAGATTTAGAGGTTGATTTGGCAGCTCTTCGTCTGTCATAATAAATGCTTTCAGGCACACTTCTTGAAATCTAGAGAGCTTCTTCTCCGACTTTGCAGATAGCTTTAGCCACCACCAGGCAGCAGAAGATGCAGAAAACAATGTTCATATTACCAACTTTTCAGCAGTAAAGAGTTATATATAAGTAATGAAATAGAACTCTTAAGATATACAGATGTCCTGTAGCTCAGCCTTTATCATTTTCAGTTTGAGGACACAAGTTATGCTGATGTGGTTTCATCAGAAGACGGACGTTGGTAAGAATTAGAATAAGCATCTTGCTAAAATACTTTAGCCATTCTTTTTGAATTTATGACAACAAACATAGATAGAGAAAACTCTCTTGCTGTGCTGTCATTTAAAGTTTGCCTGGATTTTGGTAGCCTATGCATGGTAGTTATTATATTTTGACTCCTGGACTATCTGTGATATTGCTGTCTATGAACAGGGTATTTCTGCTCAAATGAACTGTTCAATTTGCCATGAGGCAGCTTCTTCTCTATTTCATTTATGCTGTAGTTCAATTAGGGACACCCCTGTTAAAGAATAAATAAGCAAATGGTTTAATTGCTGCTGAATTGACTGTTTACATGGCTGTAATTTACTGCAGGGAAAAATATATTGATCTTTTTGTGAATAACTATAAGTTTGGAAAGAAATATCAAGTGTAATTTATGTTGATTCTGACTGCTATAAGCATTGTATGCTTAGATGTTTTTAGAGGAAAAAAAGATCATGTAATGTACTGTACATAAATTCATCCAGGTAAGTGTTCGTGATACAAAAATGTTAAATCAATAATATCACTTGAAACAAATTACCCTGCTTTTAGGTAGCTTGCTACGCAGTAACCCAGGAGACAGAGAACATTCTTGGTCTGTTTATTTAAGAGAGATGTTCCTAATCCACTCCAAAAGCTAAATAGTATTATCATTTAATTTCAATGGGCTTTTCCGAAGTATTCTCTACCCACAAGTAGAAAAAAGACAGTGAGGACACTGGCCAGCTTAAATGGGACAACTCGCCACAGCCAACTCGCCGCAGCCAACTCACCATGGCCAATTTGCTGCAGAACATCTCACCACGGGACAATTTAATAATTCAATTTAATTATTTAAAATAAATAAAAAATATTTTAATTTTTGTCATTCACATTTCATTCTGTCCCTCCTTTTGCCCCCTTTCTTTAATGATTCTATTCCACCATTTCTTTGATATTAGTATAACTCTTGTCCTGCAGTGAGTTGTCCTGTGGTGAGTTGGCTATGGTGAGTTGGCTGAGTTGAGTTGGACGTGGCAAATTGTTATAGACCCGTGGCCAATTG
Source organism: Pituophis catenifer annectens (assembly GCF_029215685.1). Taxonomy (NCBI): domain Eukaryota; kingdom Metazoa; phylum Chordata; class Lepidosauria; order Squamata; family Colubridae; genus Pituophis; species Pituophis catenifer. Next base: position 63,953,727 of record NW_027256886.1, read on the forward strand.
CTTGGACATTGTTGGCAACTCACCAAGAAGAAAAGCTAGCAGATGGGTACTTCAGCTAACTAATCAAGGTAGGCAACTCAAGTTGTCCTTCTGATAGTTCTTGGTGGATTGAAATCACAGGTATCCACAGCTTCCACAATGATTGAAAAAAATGCACCTGCACAGTGATCATATGGCTAACTCCAAACTTACACTGTTGTGGTCCAATATTTGACAGTTCTGTCACCAAAACTATGGCTAATGTTGAAATTAATCCAGTATATTGTGTGAGAGTGATCAGTAAGTACAGCAATGCATGCTGTTGCTGGAGATCCATCACCTGTATTGGTGTGATCTTTGAACAGACCTTTGAGACTTGATATCAATTATCTGGAAGAAAAAAAATCTCAGGAAGAAACCCAAAAGAATAAATACAACTTTGTATAGCAAATGAATTATCAGCAATGCTTTTATTTCAGCCCAAGACTTTCTATACTTCTATATTTTATCAAGTAATCTAATTCAATTGTTACATTGAGTGGGGAGAGGCTATTAAGAGTTCTCTATGTTTGTTTTATGGATAGCAGACATTCTAAACAGCTTTGTTTATACAAAACAATCGTGTTCATTCAGTCAGAATGACAACTGAGTTTTAGCAGACGTTATGGAAACACACACTTGAAAGAATTCACCAGCAGCAGTAAGTGAGAGAGGAGCTTAAAAACTTGATTAAAACAGAGAAGAAAATTGAATTAACTTCATTCTTACAATGTCTGTTTAAACAATGAATGTAAGCAATAGAACATACTGTTGGTAAACAGTAAAGATATATTTGTAAGGACAGCCAGTTTGCTGCACTGGGAGTAGATTGGGTACAATGATTTGCATGCATATCCATGTAGAATCTACAAATATTTCTGCGTTCAAAAATTAACGTTCATATTAAATTACACAAGAGCAACGTCTCGGAAGAAACACTGAACTGAGGCACCCACAATCTTCAGAGAAAATTGGAAGATTGCTGGAAAGTAGAATATGGCTGATTAGCTTGCCAAGAACTTGTCAGTCGAATAAAAACAGTAAAACTTCAGAAATTGCTCTCATCAATTAATTCTATTCAGAGGATAGAATTGGGAGTTAGGTCCACACATTTTGTGCCTTTCTACGTGGGAGAAAAATTAGCTATTTAGTCATACTATTATACTCTAGGGATATGAATTACCCAAGAAAATTGTATTTTATGCTTTAAAGAGCTATATGCATGATGTTTTAGAAATATATTTAATCCTCTTCATTTTTTGTTCTATTTCTTGATTGATCAAATGGGAAGCAGAAGAGCAATATATTTTAACAATTAACATTCAAATTATTTATTAAGCTTATTTGTATTGATTATAAATTTGTTGCAAAATAAGAGTTGGTTGGAATTAAGTGGTATCCCAATTGAATAAAAGAAAATATTCAATGTAAATACTTTATTTGACAGAAAAGTAGACTGCACGACTACAGGCCTTTTTATCGCATATGTTACATTTTTTTTTTTTAATTTGATTTATATGCCGCCCTTCTCCGGAGACTCAGGGCGGCTTACAATGCGTTAAGCAATAGCCTTCATTCTTTTGTATATTTTATACAAAGTCAGCTTATTGCTCCCACAAACTGGGTCCTCATTTCACCTACCTTAGAAAAGATGGAAGGCTGAGTCAACCTTGAGCCTTGGAGAGATTCGAACCAGCAGAAATTGCAGGCAGCTGTGTTAATAACAGGGTGCACTAAACCCCTGTACTATCAAGGCTCTTTGTAATTTGTATTACAGTATATATTATGCTTTATTTATAATGAAGTTTGGATTAGGGAGCTATTATAAATATGACTTAACCGATACTTTTGTTCAATAGTTTAGCAATCTATGAACACTCAAAGCAAGGAAAAGGTAGAATCTCTGTTGGAAAGAAAGAACGAACATTTTAAAAACATTATTTCAATCAATTTCAAGATTGATGGATTCCATAGTTTTGCAACTTAACGATAACATCCTAAAACAGTGATGGCGAACCTTTTAGACACTGAATGCCCAAACTGCGTGTGCGCATGCCCAAACTGAAAGGTGAGAACTTGCGCATATGCGGGCATGCGAGCATCTATGTGCAAACATGCGTAGCAATGACCTGAAGACCAGCTGGCCGGTGGGAGGCAGGGCATCCCAACACGGGCAGTGCAGCAAGACACCGGCAGTGCAGCAAGAGGTAAGATTTTTCTTTCTTTCGTGAGCTTCTGTTTCTTTGTTTGCAGGGAAACAGAAGCTCACAAAAGAAATGCCATGGAGATCTGACCTGGGGTGACAACACACTAAGCCTCCGAAAAGAGGGATCTGACCAGGGAGAGAGAGTTCACATATGAGCTCCCCAGTCTGCAGCAATTGAGGGGAGGAAGGAGAAAGAGAGAGGAGGGTCCCAGGACTATTTCTTCCCTGCCGTTCCCAAGCAATAGGCCTAGGCTCCTCCTTAGTTACTCAAAGTATCCTTTTTGCCCCTCTTATGGGTGCAACTGATAATGGAGTCTTCTGAAGGAAGAAAGCAGAGCCTAATAGATTTCTGGCCTGAAACTGGGGAGCCAATGAGCAGCAAGTTAATTGATGCAGTTCCTATGACTAAAGAGTTTGACTTAACTGAGGAGGAGGGACTGTTCTTGATGTATAAGTCTTCTTTTGTGGGAAACTTGTGAGGGCTCCTTTCATGTCCCCAGCAGGAGCTGAAGGGAAGGATGGAAGCTCACCCTGTCCCATGACAGCATTCGGGTCTCGAATGTGATCTTGCTGCTTGTCAACCCAGCGTCCTAACCACGCGAGTCACCGTGCTCCTATGGCTTATAGTTAAGAATATGTTTCGAAAATTGCACTCTTCCATTGGTGAAAAATTCTTTTATGCCAAGGGATATTTTTAAATTGGATCCACCAGAAGAAACAGATGCACCATCCATGTTCATGAGTCTATAACACTTCTTGATCTGTGGGGCATATGAAAGAGGTCTATTATTTACAAAATTTTAAAATTTTATTCAGTGGAGCTTATATAAGAATATTTGTTTTATTGCATCTGTAACCAATCATTGGTAATTATAATTAATCAATGGCTGCTGTGTTCTGAAGAATGAAAGGTATTGAATTACCACCATATTATGAATATTATGAAAAAAAAGACCTATGCAAATCATATGCCTTATCATATTTGCCAAGACATATCAGTTATAATGCAAGGTCCCTCAAGTTTTCCTTGATGAAGTTAAGTCAATAAATAATCTTAATGCACCTAAAAATAGAGGATTGCACATCAACATCATCTGTCACTCAAAAATCAGACAAATATCCCTTGATTGAATAAAGGGGGAAACATAATGATGCAATCAAATGTGCTATCATGGCATTTCTTATGTAGGAGTTGAAGAAAATCAAGATGATTCAATAGGTATCTAATTCTTCCCTGGATCTCTCTCTCTTTCTCTACTTGCACATATGGGAAGTGGATGGGAGAAAAATCATGGTAGCATATAATTTTTTTCTGCCTCTCTTTCAATAGTTATTGGCTAGATAGTACTGTTTCTTAAACAATATATATATATGTAGGTCTTTGGTTATTCAGGTTTTCTCCCGCGTAAAATTGGAGGTGTCTTGGCAACGTTTCAACGAAGTCTCATTCGTCATCTTCAGGCTGGTGTTCTCGGCTTCATGCTTCTAGGAGCAATGTGTGTGATCACAGCTGTTTCTTCCTTTTAACTGCCAGTGGGGGTGTGAACTGATTGGGTGGGAGCTTGGCTGTGTTTTAATTGAGACTTTGTCGAAACGTTGCCAAGACACCTCCAATTTTACGCGGGAGAAAACCCGAATAACCAAAGACCTACATACAAACACCCGCGAAAACCTCAGAAAACAAATATATATATACATATGTAAGTTTGCCAGAGCATGGAAATGAATGAATAGAACTTAAAACTTCAAAGAAAACATAATTAACTAGAAATGCCCATTTAGAGGAAAAGTACTATATATTGCTAAATATGGTTATAACAGATATGGAAGAAAGTGTGAGCGACACTGATTTCCAGGAGTTGGTGGACTTCTCTCATGATCAAACATGGCCCCAACTCATTTGGCACCAGTATTTATACATTGCTTTTATTTATTCCAAAGTAAGATTTTTAATCACGTATTTGTTGTCCTGCTACTCTGAGAAGCTTCATACTGTATATCTCAGATGACTTTGTGGGCAAAGACTACTTTATGTGCTACAGATTTTCAGGTATTTAGGATTGTGTAGGGGTGTCAATGACTAAAGGCACGTGGGGCGCATCTCCTGCTGCAGAAGTGGCTGCAGCCAAGGAGTACTTTTGGGAGAGAAGGCAAAGATCAGCTTTGCCTTGCCCTTTCCCTCAGCCCCTCTTCAGCTCTACAAGGGTATCTCCCAGAACCATCTCTGATGGAGCTCAACCAGAGAAGTGGCCTGCAGGCTTTCAGGAGCAAAGTTGAGGCTGAGACGAGCCAGGGCAGTGTACTCCTGCCTATACTCCTTTTCCTGCATGGCCATGCTTGCTGGAGGCGGCGGCCTGAGCGGCACCCACAAGGCAGGTGTTCCATGGATGGAATTGCCTGCTGTGATTGTCACCATTAGGTAAGGAGGGTGTGAGGTATGTGGAGTGCATTGCTTGGCCTCCAGCTTCTTTTGCAGCCGCAATTGGCTGCAAAAGTGGCCACACTTATTGGAGGCAGCGGCTGGAGCGGCTCAGTTGATCTGTAGCCCCGATTAAGGAGCCAAGCAGCCCTGAGGTCACCGGGGATGGGAAGGGCTGCCTCCTGTGCTGGCCAAGCCCACCCACTTCAATAAGGACAGGTTTAGAGCTCTGGGAGACGAGGGAATAGCCATCTTGCTCAAACCACAGCCAGCACCTTCAAAAGAACACTGGGCTGTCATGCTTCCTTTTCTAATAACTTCTGGGATTTATTTGTTAACTGCTTTTTGGCAATTAGAAACGTTTGAATCGGCAAGTTTTAAGACCCCAGGTGAGTTTCCTTCAATCCTTAATTGAAGTTTTTAGTACTTGCTCCTCCTACGTATTAGTCCTGAGTCCTTCGGGAGAAGGGCGGTATAGAAATAAAATTATTCTTATTCTAAAAAAAAGAATGATACTAAAGAAGCTCTTGAAAAGGGCAGATGCCATCCTAAAAAAGTGTTGCTTTGTTTTGTTTGCCATTTCATAATGCCTGTCATCCAATATAGTCTGCAGTTTAAGATTCTGCCTTGTTCTAATAAATCCTGATTTAAAGTAACTGCAATTCTTGGTTGAGGCACAGTGATAACAATGCTGTCAGTTTAAAGCAGGCCATGGGTGCTTTCAGTGCTCCCATAATGAGGAAGCAGGCAGATTCAATCCCATAATACTGTATCATATAAAATATAATTTAAGAATATTAGATTATGGTTACATAATCTAAGCTTAGAAATTGCTTCATATTAGAAAAGAAGCTGGCAGGTTTTTGAAAAGTCTTCAATTATAATAATGCGGCATTTAAAATAACCTGCCTACATTTCCACTATATATTTTATAATCCCTTTATTCACACATGGAAATGGCAAGGAAGCCTTATCCTATTGAATTTATATATTAAAAACATGTCATCAACATAATAGTTTGGTGAAAGAAAATGTTTCCTTTCCCCCGTTTTTTATCCTCCTCCTCACATTCTGGTTGCAAAGCTTATGGTTGATTTGTTTTGTTAATTATTGACTCTACATAAACTCAATAGATTGTAATCAGGTTTTTATATTAACTTTAGTTGGTGTTTATTTCAGGACTTTTTCTGAATTTATTTTAAAGAGGTCACTTTGATGCAGTCATAGATATTAGAGGTAACAGGTAGGCTACCAAATCTATGCTAGAAAAATCAAGATGACAGCTGGAGGTGGCAGGTGTTTTGATTGCTCAGCATAGGATATGCTTATTTGGAGGTCATCCTCTGTTTCCCAACTATAACAATTTCCAACTGTGTGGACTTCAAATCTCATAATTCCAAAAGAGCATGATTAATGATCAGAATTACTGGGATTTTAAGTCCACACACTTGGAAGTTGTCACAGTAGGGAAACACTGTTCTATCAAGGAGTTTGGCCATGTTATTGGTTCTTCTCTAACATGTATTGTATTCTGTTGACAGTATTGTTTTTCAACGGCAGTACCAGTAGCTAGCATTATTTTATGAGTATTCATTGATGTTTAGAACATATTACAGTAATTTGTCTTTGGAGATTCTCAGTCATCCAGGTCATGGTTGTCCCAAAGGTGCTTTTTTCAAAAGGCAACTAGAATTCCTGGTTTTTCAATGAAGGCGTTTCACTTCTCATCCAAGAAGCTTCTTCACTTTTTTCAGAGCTGAAGAAACTTTTTGGATGAGAAGTGAAACATCTTCGAAGAATAACCAGAAAGTCCAGTTGCCTCTTTAAAAAAAGCACCTTTGGAACATTACAGTAATTAATTTTAAAGCACAATTTAAGGTGTTGATGTACTCTTCAAGACTCAAGATGATTTTTACCTTGTTATCTAAAGGACTGTGTACATTCCCTAGATCTTACCCCCCAAAACATGAGCTTCATAATCATGTTCATGAAGTAACTAAGAGTCAATCTTGACTCAAGGGGGACTTTGAAAGCCTGTTGTGTGATCATTCCTGTTTGACAATAATTCTGTAAGTTATCTATGGGTTAGTCATTTTCTCTTACTCCAATTTACCATGAATTTACCAATCTATTATGAAAGTGATTGTTATAGTGAAAAAGTCCGGAGCATCACAGATATTTTTTCAACTATATCCAATTTGATCGCTTCAAGCTCAAAAGATTCGTCAAAAGCACAAGACCCATATCTCCCTCTAAAACATAGCCAAGATACAAAACTGAATCATATAAACATAAATGTGCAGGTTCTATGTCTATTATATTATGCTACATTCTACATAATACTATACAAAAGCAGTCCCCAATCTTGGCAGCTTGGTGGCCCAGCGGAGGAGGGGGGAGGAGAGGAACTAAGGGCGACTGCTGGGCTTGTGCGCATGTGCACATGTGCCCCCCCCGAAAAAGAACTTCCAGTTTCAGCTACTGAACTTCCAGTTTCAGGCAGCTACTCTTCTGATTGTCAGCGCGCATGCGTGCCAGAAACCCGAAAGAGGAACGGGCGATGCCGCTTGTGCCAGGCAACATGGCTCCACGTGCCACTTCGGGCATGCATGCCATAGGTTCGCCATCATGGCTCTATACTATATTCTATTATTATATTGTATTGTATATTATTTCTATGCTATGTTATACCAAGTCTATTAGTAGCATACTATTATACCACTTTTACTAATATTCAACAGTTTTATTCTTGCAGATTTTAGTCTGCCTTTAAATTTCTCTCTTTCTCTCTCTGTGGATTTTTTCAATTGTTTTTTCTTTATTAATGTGCAGTAAGTAAAATCCTGGCACCTTCCCAGAATTGTGCCTGGATTCACAGTACCTATTCTTATTTTTTTCCAGACCTTTCAGTATTTGTGAAGAAAAAAAACAAAAGAAAAAGTTTAGAAGTTTTTCTAAAACTTATTTTTATTTGGCTGTTTTTTCTGTTTTGCCTCCTCAGCTGTTTCAAGGTTGCAGCTGTTATAAACAATTCTGCTGTATTGACACTTGGAAGAAGCTTTAATTAGGGGATGAAAAAAGCAGTCCAGATGCCTGCTCTTCCACAGGGAGATTCTCTTATAACAGGGGTGGGCAACTGTGGCCCTTTTACAACCTGTGGACTTCAACTCCCAGAATTCCTGAGACAGCTTGGCTGTCTTATAAACCTCCTTGAGCTCCTAAAGAAAATGTGTAATATAAATGCAGTTGTTGTTGTTGCTGGTGATGATGATGATGATGATGATGATGATGATGATGATAGTGATGAATGATAATGATATGGATGCTAGCAATAGTTTCATTGTTTAACTTGCTTTTGTAGAATATCCTCTCTCTCCCAGAAATTTAAGACATTCATCAACGTGTTACTGAATAATCATTATTGTCCTGTATAAAATAATGTAACATAGGTTTTTTTAAATAACTATATATATATGTCAATCAAGGACATCATTTTGTGAGGACATCTTGAAACAGAGTTTAAAAATAATGTACTAAGGAAACAAAATGAATAAATACATCCTATGTATCAACAAATGAACACATTTAGAAAGTAGTTCTTGTTGGCTAGTTATAACCTAGTAACTGAAGGAACTTTGGACATAATTGAGGGAAAAGTAGATGGCAATTGTCAAGTGACAAATATTACCAAAACATGGTACATCAATCCTTATCTTAATAACAATCTCAAGGCTATTAAGATTTATTCCTGAATGTATATTTCAGTACTCAAGATACTTCCATTCAAATAATACCTCCAAAATCTGTAGAGCCTACCAGATGTCCTAAAAGGACAACAGTTGTATCAGACAACCTTAAATATTTCAAGGATTAGTTTCTTAATTATTTTTAATGGACGTTGATACATTATTTTTTTCCTGCCTAAAACACCAAAAAAAAAAAAAGTATTTTATACTGTAGCTATATAATTTGCACTTCATAATTTAAAAAACTGTGTATGTGAATTTAATTTCAAAGAATCTACAGTACATTCTTTCACTGTGAACAAATGAAAAAGAAAATATTATGAAAGATGGCCTAAAATAATAATGAAACATCAAACACCTATTAATAGGTGTAAAATACAGATCTGCAATAGCAGACTTTATGATTAGCTGACATCTATTTCATTCCATGCCATTTTGCTTCTGGTTGGCCATTATGCTCAAAGAAAGGTCATAATTTCCTTTCAAAGAAAAGAAAACTAGGGCTTGTTCATCTGTCAGAAAATACAAGTTTATCTATTCTATTTCTGGAAGAGATAATTGAAATTATCCTGGACAACTACAGGGGAGACAGGCATTGTTCGTATTTAGATGCAAATAAGATTTGTTAGTGAAATACATAGCTAAGAACATACAAGTACTGGAATGTCAAAATATGTTTTATTCATCCTTTGTAGTGGTGGGATTCAATTTTTTTTTACTGCCGGTTCTGTGGGCATGGCTTGGTGGGCATGGCAGGGGAAGGATACTGTAAAATCTCCATTCTCTCCCCACTCCATCTTTAACATGATTAAAATTCTTTATATAAAACTTATACTGTGAGAGCAACATAGGCAACAGGGTTACTTATTAGTATATCATATCACAAAGCAAACTGCGTAGTAGCGCCTAATATGTTGGTACAAAGTAGGAAGACAAGTTTAACTCCAGGAGACTTTTGAAGTCATCTGGTAAGAGTTCCCTTGAAGAATGTCTTGCTGTGAACAGTAGGGAATCTGCTGAGATGTTAAATAGGTTGTTCCAGGAACTAATCATTGCAATGTGGCCGATGAACATTATAGAAAGAATTTTCTTGCCGAACAATGTGGGGATAATAGTTCCTTTTCTCATTTGCAAAGACTTTGAGCAGACAATCTAAATACCTTCAGTGTAAAGATTGCTGTACCATGAGCTGATTTTTCTTATGCAGATTAGACACAATAAAGTTGCCTCTGTTTCATTCTATATTCCAAAGTTACTTAGGCACTGGTAACAGTATTTTAGTGCAGGGGTCCCCAACCCTAGGTCTGTTGCATGCCAGCAATGGGGCGCACAAATAAGCGAAGCCCATCCATGGGATGCAGGCAGCATGCAAAACCACACACCCTTTGGTCCTCTGAAAAACTTTTCTCCATGGAACCAGTCCCTGGTGCCCAAAAGGTGGGGGGCCACTGTTTTAGCATATCAGACACCTCATCTATCTTTGAATATTATAGGATCTGCATTGTTTCAAAAAAGTACTGTTAGCCAATTATCCACTCTGGTAACATTCCAGCTTTTCTTCCTGAATCCTTCAGCCATACCCTCACTTGAAGGACCAGAGATTACAGGAGTGCTACTGCCTATCTGTAATTCAGTTCCAGTAGTCCTTTGTTGTGACAAAGGATCCTGTCCCCTTGCCAGTGTTGGATTCCCTTGCTGAGCCCAATGAATTTTGGACACAAGATGGAGAGATAGCACCATCGTATATTTTATTTTAGAGGCAACACGTCTTCAAAACCGACAGTATACAAAAAATATATGAGAAAATATTTTGCAGGTTTCATAATAACTACATTGATTTTCAACATGTTCCAGAAGCAATGGAAAATGCTGGTTTCAAAGTCCAAAGTCCAGAATAGATTGTGACCAGAATAGTTTAGAGATTGTCTACTGTCACACAAATCTGCTAAGAAATTGAGAATAGGTTTGTATGTCTCAAGGGAATCTCTTGGTAATTAGAGACAGAGCTTTTTCATTTGCCACACTCCGGTTGCTGAAATTCTTTTTCGGTCATACAACTGAAAACTTATTTGTTCAGGGCATCTTTTTTTGAGGGGAGAACCTGCAATTTCTAATTTCTCTCAGTGTAATTGCTATACTTTATGGTTTCATCCCTGAGCTATTCTGACAAGTTGACCGCAACTATATCTCATACTGGGAAACAATTGGCCTAGTTCACACTAGGGCAATGCAACAGTGTCTAAAAGGCATCACTTCAGACACTGTAGAACAGCAGTGACTGAATCAACCATAGCTCCTTTACAAAGCCTGTATGAAAAATGATAATAGACAAAATTTGTTATTGACACATTGTCATCATCTCATTTCCCCAGTTATTATTTAAATAATAACATAATATACATAATAATTATCTCTGAAAGGTATGTGTGAGTTATTCATAACTAGTTCATTCTATCTGTCTTTTTACCTAGCTAGGTACCTAACACTAATCAGGGTGGATCGACTTGATTTAAATCATGATTTAAATCATGATTTAAATCACTAGTACAAAGACTTGATTTAAATCAACTCGATTTAAATTATAATTTTTAAGGAGCAACTGTCATCTCTGCTACTCCTTTGACCCGTTGTTGACTCACCGATAGTCCCAGTGTTGCAGAATATATAGCCTCATGCTACATAACTAAGCTCCATTTCATGCTGAATAAACTAAATTATTTATGTATCTTAAATAGAAAACTATCTTACAATAGATTTTTACTCCAAAAGTTTTTTATTAAAATAAATTCGATAAAAATCAAAAAAATCTGATTTAAATAAAAAAATCCGATTTAAATCAAAAAAATCCAATTTAAATAAAAAAAATCCATTTTTTTTTTATTTTTTTAAAAAAAATCATTGATTTTTATCCACCCTGACACTAATACAAATTGTAAAATATAATAAAGGATTTTCTTGGTAATCTTAAACTCTTTTAAGTTTGCCTGGTAAGGAATGTTATTATAAAATACGCATTTTAATAAAATCTTCCTTGTCCATAGCACTTGAATTGCATAGATTTTAGCCAACACATGTAAGAATACATTCTTTTTTAAAATCATTTTTGGAAATTAGACCAGGTTTTTTTAATGAACAAACATTTAGTTTTATGGGAGTTCAAGGATAGATTTCCTAGAGGTTTTTTTTAAAAAGATAATGTCATTTTTCTCTAAAGAACAAAAGATGGCGCTAATGTATCAATGGTTGCTATTTAAATTGTAATTTTTCTGAAAAGGTAGCTCTGTTTATTGTGGTAACAAAAAGTTTTGCAACATGTTCAGTTCTGCTAAATTTATGCCATGTAGATTTCTGGTGGATACAGTTTTTAAAACGGGATACCTTAGTACATTAGTGAACCTTTATAATCAGGGGTGGGTTCTAAATTTTTTTACTACCGGTTTTGTGGGCGTGGCTTATTTTGTGGGTGTGGCTTGGAGGTCATGTGACCGGGTGGGGTGGCTATGTGTATAGGGACTACTCAGAGGGCTGAAAAAAGTCATTTCTGACAGGTCCTCGCACTTTTGACTGGTCCTCACACTTATGACCATCTTCACATTTATGCCCGTGCAGCATTCTTAACAACCATGTCACTCATTTCAGAACTGCTTCTCTTCACCATGGTGACAAGATAGGGCGAAAAACGTAAAATGTGAGGACAGTCGTAAGTCGAGGACTGGTCAAAAGTGCAAGGACCAGTCAAAAATAACTTTTTCAGCCCTCTGTGTAATTCATATTCACAAAAGGATACAGCAATAGAGAGGGATGAAGGAAGGAGAAGAGAGGGAAGGAAGAGAAGGAAGGAAGGAAGGGAAGGGAAATTAGAGTAGGAGTGAGGGTAAGAGAGGGAGGAAGAGAGGAGGAGAAGGAGAAAGGAAGAGGAAGTAGGGAGGAGAAGAAGAGCGGGGGAAGAGAAAGTAAGAAGGAAAGAAAAGAGAGAAGTGGTAGGTTTGAGGAGAAAGATTGCTGTACAATAAAAAAGATGAAAGGGAAGAAAGGCAACCGCAAACAAATATAAAGATATTAAGATAAAGAATGAATTGTTAAACTTTAAAGAATAAAAGAGAACAAATATGAATAAATAGCAATAATTAGAAACACACATACAAACATACAATGTATTTTCTTTGAACAGAGTATTTGGCCGGTTCACAAATTTAAACAGTGTTTATTTCAATTTCAGTATCATTTCAATTAAATTTACAATTTCTATATTTCCTTTTTGCCATATTTATTCATCTATTTTTTTAAAAAACCAATATTACCCTTCATCCTCATCTCTAATCTTAATCAAATTCAATTTTTCCCTTCTATTCTATATTATACCCCTTCCCATTGTCATCTATTTTTATATCCATCCTCACATTGGTTAATTATGTAATATTACAGTTGTTTAATACAAATTCAACATTGTAATATAAATCAATTAGTTATATGACTATCTTTTTTGTATATTAATCAATATGAACATGAATATTCCAATTATTTCCATGCAATCCAATTTCTTACAAATCAATTAATTATATTTACCAATAATAATAAACCAAATAATTTCCCCCATATATTCCTCCAAACGACAACTTAACCATTTCTGCTTTCAGCACAATATATAATTAATAGTATCTCAATTATTACAATTCCCTAGTTAAATAGAGCTTTTTTTCTTTTGTGTTTTAAAATCTTGAACTCTCCTCTTTTGCCCTAAATTTCCCATTGTTTGCACCAATCTTTTTTGGTGAGAAAAAAGAAAACGAAATCTCTCCCTGCCTCATTTTGTCACGTTGCAGCAGAGCTTGCTTTACTTTCGGTTTCGTTTTTTCCCTAGCATAGCTACTTATTTGTTTTCTTTTAACACTGATCAGCTGTAGGGCAGCCCTTTGAAGGCCCAGGGCAAGAGTTTAAACAGTTTTTTTCCCTCTAGCAATCAGCTGGGACTCAGGAGGCAGCAATAGATTGGGAGTGGGGCCAAATAAAGGGTAAGAATAACGCTGGGTGGGTGGAGGGGCGGGGGGGGAGAACCGGTTTGGTGACCTCATATCATCACCGCTACCGGCTCATGGGAACCGGTGCGAACCGGGAGCAACCCACCACTGTTTATAATGTGCTGCTGTTTTATCAAAATGTGTTTCATCGTGCTACTTACATATTTTGGAAAATATACTAAAGATAAAGAAATGCATATTATGCCAATAACTGCTAGGTATCCTGGCCATTTCGACACTACCTATCTTCAGTGGCTGCTTAAGGATGAACAGTCTATAACTACAGCACAGGTGGCCAGATTCTGCGCAGCAGCACTGGGGATTCATCACAAATAAGTGTCTTCTCCACCATAACGATGTATATAACAATTGTGGCTAACCCTTTGCACTGCTTAGTCATTTCCCTTTTACTGTTGAACCTACAACATGCCACACAGTTTAGGGATTGCAACTATCATATAGTCAGACCATGTATAATTGATACTGGATTTTATTATAGATTTTAGTTGTTATTTATTATTTTATACTAGAATTCTTAAGTGTATATATACTGAGTACTTTTATTTGTTCTGGTCTAAGATTGTAATAAATTGTTGTTGTTGTTGTTGTTGTTGTTGTTGTTGTAACTCAGCCTAAGAATGGAAGGTATTTATTTACATCTTGATGCTCTTTTGCAAGGGTAAGATGTTCCAAAGAGTGTGAGTAATGGCAGAGAAGGCTCTCTTCTAGGATCCCACCTGCTGAAAATCTTTAAATGATCTGCAACATACCCTCAAAATAATCCTATCTTGATTATGTTTGATATAAGAATGTGCAGAAGTAAATGCTGGCAGGCCTTCAAGTTTCTGGTACATCCAATAATAATAAAGTAACATTCTTGAATTTATCCAAAGCCTCTTTCCAGACCTTGCCTGATTTGAAAGGCTGACAGCTAATATTAAGAAGCTTACAGCGTTCATCAAAAACAGAGATACACAAACTTTTCCAAACAATCAGTCATCCAAAAGTTTTGAAGGCATTCCTCTGAAACTTTAAAAAATAGTTACCCAATTATGAATGTCAATGTGACAGAAGAAAATTATTTAAAAAGTGACTTACCTCTAGGTTTTTTGCCAAGGTTTTTTTCCCCACAGAAGTGGTTTGCCATTGCCCCTTTCCTAGGCCTGAGAGAACGTGGTTGATTTACCACTCTGACTTTCTGCCTAAGATGGGACTAGAACTCACAGACTCCTGGTTTCTAGCCTGATGTACTTAACCACTGCACCAAACTCATCCTCTAACCCTTAATACAGAGTTAACAAATATCGAAGCTACTACAGACATTATTTCAAAGGATGTTAGATATTCACTTGGGATATTTGTGAGAAAGATGTCAATGTGGATCAGTGGTTCTCAACCTGTGGGTCGCGACCCCTCTGGTGAAATATTACAGCAGAACGATGGCCTCATCACTTTCATTTTTTAATTCTTTTTAAAGTCTACTCTGTCCTAGAATAACATAGCCACTCAATGCAATCAAGTACTACATGTAGAGGAGGAGGAGGAGAATTTTTTCTGTATTGTTTTGTCTGACTTAATATTTCAACCAACTGATTAATTTTATATTTTCTTCTGATGAACAAGAAAGTAACTTAAGAGTGTTTGATTTGAGTCCAGTGCATACTTCCAAAAGTTTTTGAAATTATAACAATTAATGTGCTGGTAAGAGGCCATTGTTAAGTGCGTAAGAAATAGTAATATTAAATATGTATAATTTATTCAAATTACATTACATTTCATGTTTGATCTGATTCCATCTGTGTTTTGGACTAAGTTCGTTGCACATTCCTGTTCTATGGTGTGAGATGGGAATCTTCCCTTGGTTCCTTCTGATATTTTTGTCATGAAAAAAATAGCCCATACTTTCAGAATTACAACTCCAAGGCCCCTCTTTAAAAAAAAAACCAAAACAAAGAAACCAAACCAAAGGTACTATATTGACAGAGTAGTCACATTTCAGAAAACCAGCTTTCAAGGAAGGAAGATTTAAATCTCCTTCCTTATAACTGGAGGCCCCATTGCAGGTCAGAGCCCATCTGGCTTATTTTGGAATACATATTAATTAGAAAAGAGGTTGCACACTAATGCCAGCTATCCAAGCTGGACTTTGGAACTTTCCAAACAGGAAGTGCTATATTTAGCTTCCTATTTGAGTTGGCAACAGGCTTTTCCTGATTCTGAATTTTTTTCTGTATGTCCCTCACCTCTGTCTTTTGGCTTTAATTCAGCTTTACAGAAACCAAAAACTGAACTGGGATTTTGGTTTGGCATCATCTTAAAATAAAACCGCTGCTGATCCCCAGTGTTTTCTGGGAAATTCAACTAGCCTAGAGTTTAGTTATCAACTCAGTTTTTTTAGGTCTAGAAAACACGTGGCAGTATATATAAGAAACCCCCAAAGAATATTCGGGTACTTCAATTTTCTAATTAATAGAGAGGTTGCAAGGTTGCCTTAGGAAGAAATTAAACATTCAAGTTAAAAAGAGAAACAGATCTTGTAAGAGTCTTTTTTATAAAGGAGCAAAGAAACGAACTGATTAGCTTTTATAGAGTTCTCTTATTATGATTTATTAAACATTTAAATTGTCCCATATCTTTAATTTTTACCCCCTCACATAAGAGAAGTCCCTGTGCATGTTGATCAAGATTGAATATTGCTAGATGAAACAAATCTTTTTCCCACTATTGAATTAAATCAACCAACTGTTGAGTTGGCATGAAACAATTCTGAGATAAAACTTGCTGCCCATTACCAATCCTTGCTATACCACCTGAGTTTTAAGTTACTGCCAAGCGGTGTCCCAATCAGAGAATACTGTATGTCAATTATCATAAAACAGGTGAATTATGTTCCCTTATTTTCTTTCCTGCCATCTCCGTTCAGCATATCATTAACTAGGAGGGAAAACATCCACTAATCAGAGTACTGGGAGAAATGGGCAAGGCCTTACTTTTAACCAGTATCTGAGCTTTTCCACCTGGTTTCTTTGCCCTCTCCTACTACACCCCTTTTGGACATCTCCCAAGTTAAAATAAAGAAATTTAGGAGGGGACATAGTTGAAATAATCCCAAAGATAAGGGTAGGAAGTCCTGCCTTGCTTAGTCAACTCTCTAGGTCCTTTGGGACAGATTACATTAAGCTGATTAACTACTGCATAGTTAGATCTCTTTAGATGGCCAGAAGATAGTGAGAAATTATAGATAGTGAGACAGACAGGAAACTCGACAGACAAAGAATAACAGCCAGCTCCTCATTCCTCATTATTTTCTATATATTGCAATGAAAAAAACTGGGATTGTTGCATCATAAAGCAAAAGTACAGTGTACAACACTTTTTAAAATAAATTGGAACCTGGAGACACTGATATCAAAAATTAGAGGAAGAAAAGGAGTTGGATATGAAGGAAATTTAGGAAATAAATTGCTGATGGAGAAGGCAAATTTTGGAAGAGAAAGAGATGTGGTGGATGGTTAGTGACCAAGCCCCTCCCAAAACATCTCTGACTATACTCACAAGCAGATCTGCTGATCTAGTGATAAAGCATTACAGATTTTATCTAAACTTCTTGAAGTTATTGTGAGATTGTGCCATCTTAAGGGGGGAAATCATGTTTAAAACTGGTTCACTTTGTGACAACTCAAGACTGTTAGCCAAGCAGCTGAGAATGAAATTAAAACAATATCATGTAATTTAATTTAAAAGAAAAGGATTCAACTGTGTGTGGAACCAGCATCCTCTATATAGGAGGCAAAGTTTTTAGCTATTATGCTATTTTAGTTTTTATGATTAAAAAGTGAGGTCTAAAAGGTATTTGTTGTATGCCTGGATATGCACATTTTGATTAATTTTTGAATTTGTGTGTGTCTGAAAAATATGGGTGCATGTGGAGAGAGGGAGAGGGAGAGAGAGAGAGAGAGAGATCCCAGTATCAGGGGAACGGCCTATGGCTGTATATGATAGTTAAAATTCATATCCAATCCCTTGCAAATTGCTGTTAGAATGTCAGAGTTAGAATATGTTTTTCTAAAGCTGGTTTAAAGTTAAGCTGCCTTACATGGGGATTGAAACAGTTTTCATGGTAAGTACATATATACTCCATCCAAAGTTGATTTTTGTATTCAGATTAGTGACTATAATAAATTTATTTATTTATTTATTTATTTTATTTAATTTTTATACCGCCCTTCTCCAACAGGACTCAGGGCGGTGAACAGCCGAGATAAAACATAACATATAAAATTTAAAAAACAATATTTTTTTTGTATACATGATGTACCCCCAGGTCAGCAAATGTTCTATGTCAGTAATCATGTTTAGATCTCAAGACAATTTTAAATCCCACCCTTCATTTAGTTTTTTTGTAGTATCTTTTTCCTCCTAGACTCACTCCAGAGAAATCAGGAGTAGAAGTCCCAGGATTCTCTGTCAGCTTGTTCAATTATGATGCCTGGAGATTTTGGTGGTCATAGTTCCAAAGCATTTATCAGTGGTCCCAGCTCTGGGAAATGGTGTCATTAAATCACATTCCCCTAGTTCCATTGGTAGAAATGCATCAAACAGTTGCATATTTCAAAAACGAGCTGAAATGTTTTCCATATAAATACTTTTACATGCATAAATGTATACTCCAGATAGCTGATTTTTTTAAAAAAAATTCAGGAGCTTAGCATATATAAATTGACAATGCCTCTCTAAACTGGTCATCAAAAAAGGTCTTACTGAAGATCCCACCCAAATGTGAAAGAAGAGCATTGTGCACCAGAAACCAGTGTGTCAGGTGTGCCTCCTTTCACAACTCAAGAAAGAAAAACCCTGACTCCAATTTCATAGAGAAAGGTACTTTTACTGAGTATGAACTGAATGCAACCAAAGAAAAGCAAGGTCTGAGGCAATAGGCGTGAAAGTCACATGTTGAAAGCATCCCCAAAACCCTCCCACCAAGGGTCCAGTCAGGATTATCCAATCCTCATCCCCCCAAGGTGTCATGTGGGGCACAGCTTCAGATGGCTCCATCCTTCTGGTATGCCAGGAGGGTTGACCTTGACTGGTTATCAGCACGCCTTCCAGCTGCAGAGAAAACGCTGAGGAAAACTTTCTCCAATTCACTCCCTGTTACGAGACATCTCCACCAACTCGTTTCCCCCCTCCCAAATACCCAAACAGCTCCCCTCTCCCCCCGTTACAATGGCAGCCGAAGCAAGCAAGCAATATAGAGGGAGAGGCTGACACAGTGTGGAAAACACTGCTGCATTGGGAGTGTGCACAACTTCCAACCTTCTAATATTTTGGAAAGTGCCGGAAACCATTATTCAGTAGGCTTTTGGCCTTGGATGAAGACTTTGTACCAGGCACTTTTATTATGCTTGTGCTGGTTTTTAACTATTTATTACTTTGTATACTGCCCAAAGTCTGAAGATTGAGGTGGTTTATAAAATCTGTAAAATAAATAAATCTGCATACACAAATATGTGCACGCATACCCACATCCACACCCACAAGTATGTTGTGCTTTTGTGTATGATGTTTAGGAAGCCCCAACAGTTGATATAACAATCAGACTGCTGTTAGACTGACAATTAACATGTCAGTCTAAAATAAGTGTGAATGTATGTGCAGCAACATCTGCAACAAAACGTAATGATGCCACAATGATGCCATTCATACAAGATCACATAAACAACCATCCTCACATCTCAATATCTGGCAAAAGAATATAGTTGTGGCAGTTGTGTGACAACAAAGTCAAGGCAATTGCCTTCCTTTGTGCTGTTCCCCAACAGCAAATTGAATTTGTCATAAAACATTGTCACTACCTCCACTTATTTTTATAAAGCTGCATAGATTAATGTTCCAACAACAGCAAAAATGGGAACTCATTTTAGTATAATTATCTTTTTGTATAAAATTTAGTCTTACTGCTCAACAAAGATTTTTTAAAAGAAAGTCATCATTCAGGTATATAATTTCTAATAGAGATGGCACAAAAGCAAACACTTCCGTTATTTAGAACCAAGCAATGGAGCACAATTTGGGTGCAAATTAGCAAGCCAGCTCATCCAGATATTTTCATGTTCAGCCTAAACAGCATGGCCAATGGCAAAGGATTGAGGACAAAGTAGTCCAAAGTCTTTATAGGAAATTATGGTTAAATGAACTTAAATGTGCAGTATGGAAATGTATGCGTGTTTCATTTCCTTTCCTTAAGAAAAGGAATTTTTGCTATCACCACTACAACGAATGTGCTGTCCTCAGCATCTTGGGTTAAAGCAGAAAGCTCATTACAACAGATTTTATCAAGAAGTGGCCATCCAAATGAAATCCTCCGCATGCCTACCCAGTATGGTCAATAGTGAGAGGAATTTGGAACTGTAGTTCAGGACCCTTCAAAGGAACTAACAGTGTGGAAAATAAGGATATATGAATCTCCCCAAACCCAACTTGAATTGTTTAAATTTAATTTCATTGTTCAGTTCTGTTGGTTTGGTTTGACTCACCTACTTGAATCTTGAATTGAATACATAGTTTCCCATGGGAACCAAGGACATTCTAACACCTGGTCGGAGAGGGGGAGTAGTGACATTACCAGGTGACTGAACAGCACCTGGATTGGACCATGTAAGTGATTGTTTGGGGAAGGAGAAAAACGTTTTACTTTTAATTAGATGAAAACCATAGGAACCTTCAGAGTCGGTTTTCACCAGAACTGTGCCAATATGATATATGTCAGCCCTGCAGGACATCTTTTTCTTTGGATCTTCAGGGCTGCCACACTTAGTGCTGTGGGAAACTGGGAGGGGGGTTAGTATAGAGTGGTGCGATATTTAGCCATAATAACATTCCTTTCTCTGAGAGTCAAGGACATTCAGGCCTGCACCTGGAGTGGCGTGACTGGGAGGCATCTCCACTTGGGATGGTGCATTGATTGAACCATGTGATGGACATGTGGGTACAGGGGAAGGGACTTGGACTTGGTGGAGAAAATCTGAAAGCTTTCAGATTCGGGTTTACCCAGATGTGCCAATATGACATCTCTAATAAAATGGAACTTTGAGGAACTTCTAGCCTCGGAGTCTTCTTTCATTGGGGTGTTACTTGGAACCCTGACAATATATCCAATAAAACTATTCTTTGAGGAATCTACCTGCCTCAGAGTTTTATTTGCTATGGGTGCTTAAAACCCTGACAAAAGGTAGATTTAGACTGGACAACCTTGAAGGGCTAACACTTGTTTAATTGTAGTGCCCATACATTTGGAAGTCATGGGCCAAAAATGACTGGACTAATAATTGAGGCCCCTTCCTATAGAACTCTTGTCTGGGGCTTAGATTCACACAATGCTAAATACCCAAACAATCAATTATATTCATATTATTTTAAAATACTCAATTCACTTCAGAATGTAGTCATATTCCCCTTGAACTATGAGAGTCGTGTTTGTGATATCAGAGAAAAATAAAGAAAATGGAGATATATGCATAGAGAGAAAGTATACAAACTAAAGAATTCAAGGAAACACATAAAACCTTCAAGGGTCAAGAACTGTATTTTATTTGTGTTCCAGCTGTTTTATTATATTTTACTGACAAGTATCCCACAGCTCTGAGAATCTAGGGGAGAAGGTTGATAGAATGATGATCCAACAGGGAATTCAGCTATATTGATTTATGCCATTACATTTGGGTATGTTCTTTAATTAATGGATCATACATTTTTTAAATGACTTTTTGCAGAAGAATGTACTATTTTCCTCTACATTTCAGTGGCTAGTTGGGGATCAGATATAATTCAGCTTTAACGAAATAAAGTGCAAGAAATGTTGAAGAGAGTAGCCTTAAAGATCTGGAAAATAGTCTGTTGACCCACCCTGGAAACAATAATCAAAACCTCAGTGTTGCCAAGTGAGAAATCTAGTGCCATTAATTAATATTCTCTTCCTGGTTGTACACACTGGCCAGCTCAAGTTTAAGTGGATCCTGACCTCATATGATTAAGAGTAAAAATGTAGAATGAAATACAGTACCATCTGGAGTTAAATGATAGACTTACTAAAATTGCTATGAGGCAAGTTGAACTGAAAGAAAATGACTGCTACAAAATAAGTTTCCATACCTGAGAGTCAACTTCTAGTCCAACACTTTAAGCCCTACATCAGGGGTGACAGAATTTAGAATAGAATAGAGTTGGAAGGTACCTTGGAGGTCTTCTAGTTCAACCTCTCTGCTCAAGCAGGAGACCCCATACAATTTCAGTTAAGTTTAAGTCTTCCCTTAAAACCCCTGGTGACGAAGCACCAACAATTTCTGAAGGAAAGCTATTCCATTAGTTAATTGTTCTCACTGTTAGGAAGTTTCTCCTTAATTCTAGGTTGCTTCTCTTCTTGATTAGTTTCCATCCATTGTTTCTTGTCTTGCCTTCTGGTGCTATGGAAAATAAGTTGACCCCCTCTTCTTTGTGGCAGCCCCTCAAATACTGGACACCAACAGCTTGACACCTTTTTATGCTAGAATCAAAGTAGCTTGTAATTATGCTGCCATGATTATATAACATGGCATATATTACTAGAACTGGCTAGCTTGTGAATAATTTGTGTATGTTGACTTCTCCATCTACAGCAGTATATCACTTAAGCCATTTTTTTCCTAGTTAGAACCGTTAATTATTTTATGCTTCTAGTAATGAATGATAAGGTACTGTGATTCCTACTTAGGGTTAGAACTTTTCATTTTCAATGAAAAATAACATTGATTGCCCTGAATTTAGCCTGCTATACAACCCAAGAATTTATATACCTATTCCATTTTGAATTTACTTTACTAATGCACCATTTAACACAAAGTGTACCTAAATGAGACTTTCCCAGCCTTATCTATTATTGCTGTTTAATTCCTTCTGAGTGCAAATATATAGATCATGATATGGAATGATCTATATATTTGAGTTGGTTGAGTGCAACCAACTGGTTGTAGAGTACTTCCTGTGTTTCTTTAACTGGCCTTATTGCTAGCTGAAAGGAGATAATTCCACTTATTTATATTCTAGAATGATTTCTCCCATCCTTCTCTTTGTATAAAAGGGATGATTGTATTTTTACTCTTGAACACTTTGTAGCTTGTCCTAATATAAAAATGTTGGGGAATTAAGACTGGACACTAAATGTATATGAACTCTGGTTATCTAGATCTGATACAAAAGTGATTGTCCCCATCATTTTTGAGAAGCACTTGTTATTTCTTTTGT
Source organism: Pituophis catenifer annectens (assembly GCF_029215685.1). Taxonomy (NCBI): domain Eukaryota; kingdom Metazoa; phylum Chordata; class Lepidosauria; order Squamata; family Colubridae; genus Pituophis; species Pituophis catenifer. Next base: position 63,976,413 of record NW_027256886.1, read on the forward strand.
GCTATAAAGATTCCACCTTTATATGCATTCACACTCAAATTTCTCAATAATTTTAATACCTTATAGGTTTTCCAAATGCTGAACAATAATGCAGTGACATTTCTTGCAGTATTGGGACAATTCAGTAATTCATTTCAAGGAGTTATGATAGTTTGTTTTAAAAATATTACTCTCAAGGCACTGTATTATTGGAAATATGTACAGCCTTAATAAGTTCTCAAATATGCCTGTGTTGAAGAACACAGGCCATTTAATTTCAGGCCATTCTAAGTTGCAATTCCATTAGAAATTACAAATGGCAGACAACAAAATTTCTCTCTCGCTCTGTCCCTCTCCCTCCCCTCCCCTCCTTCTCCCTCCTGAATAATAGCTATCCAAGAGAGAACATCAATACAAGATAATTTGTTGTCTCCTTAATTGCTAATAGTTCACAAGTAAAAGATGCACAGCCATTATTTCCTTGCTGTACAATTCCTTTCCTTTTGAAGTATAGTTTCTCTAGCAAGAAAAGTGCCAGAACTGACAACCTTAATATTGGCTGACAACAAATTTAAAATATGGTGAATCACTTATATGTAGAATTGTAGGCATGTTATCTATGAATTTCATCTTGAAGATCACAGAACCAGCCCTCTAATTAAACACAAAAGTTTGGATTTTATGGCATAATCCTTAAGGATGTTCATGGAAAGAAAATGTATTGTTCCTTCTGTCTTCTCTGCTCTCACCTATAAAATCCCGAAAGCCTGTCCAGAAGATCAGAAACCTTTCTGAACAGTGACTGTGTTTATACAACATGCCTAATTAGAACAGTTTAAGATTTAGCTTGTTGTTTGAACCCAACAACCAGGTCATTTTTAAAATAGCTGAAAAGGTAAAAAAAAACACTGCTCACAGTAAGTACTCAAGATGAATTGCTTATTTATACATAACTACTCCAACATTTCTGTATTGTGTCAATCCAGAAAAGAGGAAAAAATGAAGAAAACAATCTGTTTTATTGTCAATGTCTTTAGCAGTGAAATAGAGGTAAAAGGAGGATGGGGAAGCCAAATCCTCCTTCACTCCTACCATAGTGGTTCTGACTCAGTCCACCCACCAGATTTTTTAAAATGCCAATAAACAAATAAATAAATAAAGCTCCAGAAGAAATAGTGATGCTGTCAAAGATGAACAGCTGACTCAACCTCCTTCTCCATTTCCAAAAGCCAGGTCTTCAGAGCCTTAAAAAAGGCTTAATGAAGTTGGGGCCATCCAGATCTCTGGCAATATAGTGTTGCTAAAGAGAAGGCACACTCTGGGGTCCAACAAGATGGTAGTTTTTCATGGAGGAAACCCCAAGCACGTCTTCTTAGCTACATCTAATAGGGCAAGCAGAAACAATAGGATGGAAGTATTACCACAAGTTGCCTGGCCTTATACCATGTAAGGCTTTATAAGTGAAAGCCACTACACCTGACAGTTTATTGGGAGCAAGTCGAGCTCATAGAAACATGTTAGGTTAAGTGTAAGCTCCAATTGCACCCATTCCTGGATTAGGAGGCCTTTCTCAAAGTGACTTATGCCTTAGTCCACCTTTTGAGCACCAGGGACCGGTCCCGCGAAAGAGGTTTTTCCATGGACCGGAGGGAGCGTGATTTTGTGTGCTGCCTGCATTCTGCAGATGGGGCTTCCCTTGTTTGTGCGGTCCAGTTTCAGGCATGCTGCAAACCCGTGCCAGTCCACAGATTAGGGGTTGGGGACCCCTGCCTTAGTCACCTCCTGTTTGACTTACTGTAGCACATTGCACATGGAGCTCTTCTTGAAGACTTTTGGAAGTTGAAGTTGTTGAAAATGCAGTGGAGCAGGCTGTTTTTGTCATTTCATATCATGCCCCTATAACCCTGAGTTTGGTAGTGGGCCAGACCTAGCCAAAGTCTGCAGTGAAAAAATATTCCTGAAGAAAAATTCCCCTAATGCAGCCTCATGGGAGACAAACTGGGCAGCATCTGGAAATGGTAGTAACTGCTCTAAGCCTTTTCTCCATCTCCTCAGATTTAAAGTGACCACCTGTCCTTTGGTTTTTTTTAGGACAGCCCTTTGTTTCAAAAAGGTGCTTTATATTTACTTACTTTTCAAAAACTCACTTTTGTCCTTTATTTTTGTCATTTAACTTTTACCATACAAATGGTATCACTTAGCAATCTTTCACATTCATGTGAAAAATATGGAAATTGAATTGTCTTTTTAAAAATAAATTTATGTATACTTTTTGATTTTAGATATTCTTATTAGACTATCTAATTCTAATAAGTCTTATTTTTGCAATTAGTTTTGCTCTTGAATTTTCATTTGTAAAGCAAAATTATAAACATAAACAATTATGAAGGAAGTGGGGGGAAATAGCAGAAACCTTGCTTCGCATGTTTTTTCTACCTTGTCTGAAGTAAGCATCTTTGATTTCAATGGACAGGACTTACAAATAATTATGCTCAGAGCTGTCTCCTTAATTTTTATAAAATTCAGTTAAACGACCAAGTACTACATTAATGAAGTCAAATTGTTTTGCAGCTGTCAATAACTCAAAAATTACAACACAATAAACCAAAAACAGGCAGTCTGCAGAGTATGTAACTTCATTTTGCATAGTATGTTAATTCATTTATGACATATTTATCTTTAAAAATAATCATACTGTCCTGCTTTTTGTCTTATATTACTGAATATGGAATAGCAAATTAGACCTTAATGTAATACTCGTTGAATTTCAGTGACTTATTAAAAGAATTCAGATTCCCTTTTGTGTGGCCTAGTTTCCAGATCTTTTTACCATAAGTATGTATTCATTTTTATCTTTTTGAACAAATAATATTTGGGGGTTTGTTTTAGATGTTTTATAACAAATATTGCCAAACAGTCTTTTGATTTTAAATCAGCTATCCAGGCGATAATATGTGTTACAAGATCACTGTTTAAGTATGCTTTTATGTCACATTTCTCTAGGAGTTTCATGGTTATAAATTTATGACTTCAGGGTTACTTTAAAAAAATACACATTAAATCGAAGTAGATTTTAACACATGGTTCAGATACAGATAGTACACTGAAGTGAGCCAAGTGGGTTTTTGTTGTTGTTGTTGTTTAAATCTTGTATTGATATGAGGCAGAAAAGGAAGCAAGAAATACCTCTATCGATAATAGAAATATAGACCTTTTAGTTAATCTTCCCCCTTTATGCTAATTATTTCCTGAAATGTATCTAACTATCTAAATGTGACTGTTCTGTTCCCCAGGCATCTGGCTACACTGGGAACAGGCAGATAAACTCTAGCAAACAGGTTTTCATGCAGATTATATTTATTTGGGAATCCTTCAGAAACCATAGACTTACAATCACAGTGAGTCAAGGTGAGGTTCATCCAAGTATTTCATAATCTATTCCATTTCCTAGTGTAAAATGACGGTAGTTCTGTCCCCCTGTTCAGAAAGCATGCTTCTCTCTTCTGTGATAGTTCAAAATGGCCCGGTCTTTGTTCTGCACCCAGGCAGAGAGCCTCAGTGGCTAATCAGACACACAGATGTGGTCACATGTCATGGACTACATTTCCCATAATGCAATCTCTCTCTACATCTGCCATAATGCAATTTCTCTCTACATCTCCCACAATGTAATCTCTTAAGGAGACAGCCCTTAATCCTTAAGGTAACCAATTCACCATGACTCACTATCTGAAACACCACAGTGACAATTAAATGATAAACATTTAACTTGCTTTCAGTGTGTCTCATCACTAGATGGAGATATAAGATATGAAATTGTGTGCTGGGGAGGGATTTTATAAACAATTAGATTAGATTTTCCTTTATTTCCAGTAGATAATGTGACACATATTTATAATGAACCTATGATCCCCAAGTACTGCAATTTCTTTCATTACCCCCTCCAAGATAGATTGAATTGTTCTGCATGAATGAATTTGCCTTAGTTTGAGATTCATTTTGCTCCTAATTCTAATTGCCGTAATTACAGGTATGGTGGCAGAAACTAATCAAATTTGGAATGAACTATAGTCTTTTTGAATTTGGAGATATTGTGACATCCTTATGCTATATTTAGGTTTTAATTGCAACAATTATATACAGTTTTATCCACAGAAAGTGTATGGAATACATATGATATAATGACATTATGAGAGTACATTAAAAAGACGACAATTTTTTTTTCCTAGCAAGTTTAGTTTTTCTCTAGCACACAAAAGATAAATTATCCAAATGAGAATCTATAGGTTAGCTGTAGAATCAATATCTCCAGGAGATTTCCAGGAGATTTTCAGAAAATTAGGTGGCAGACACCAAGAAAAACTCTACTGATAATCCAGGAAAACATGCCACTACAGTAGTTGATTGTTATCAACATACCAAATTAGATTGTTATCTAAATTGGTATGTACTGGTTTCTTGTACATACATCTTAAATAATACACCTTAAATAATCATCATCTTATAACATTCATTTCCATTTCCCTCTGAATTTAGATGGGATATGTTGAACAAACAGCATTTTCTGCCATCCTGTTGCGGAAACTTCAGTCCATGGCATAGCATGCAGTTGAAGGAAAATACGCTGAATGCCAAACTGAAGTGGTATAAATTTAATCTTTTTGCTAATCTTAGTCTCTTAATGCTATCCTACATACTGTATATCTATTTGGAAGTTGTCCACTGAGTTCAGTGTCACTTGTTCCCAGATGAATTTATTTCAAAATAGTCCTTTTGGATGGGTTCACAAATATGGGTGCACAGTTAATAACTGAAACTATGCAAAATTTATATTGAGTCTCAGTCTGGATATAGTAAGGGCCTGAATGTATTGTATCCCTTTCTCTTTTCCAGTTGTAAAAGAACAGCTTCAGATAGGATATTCGGAATTAGGATATTGAAATATTAAACAAATTAATATGCATTAATTTATATTGATGTTAATGACATGTTGATAGGTTTTATGCTGAGGTTTATTGTATTCCACCCCAATACATAAGGATGGTAGAATAACATTTATCCTGAAAAATTAAAATAGTCCTTAGTCTATCTGATATCAGCTTTGGTACAGATGAGAAATGAGCATGTACTTTCAAACAATTTCTGCAGTTGTAGAGGCATACATGTACCCCTATTATCCTATTGACTGCCGTTTGGGTAAGTAAGGATACACCTTCTCTATCTCTTTCTTTCTTTTGCCCTATTTTCCTCTGCTTGGAAGACTACTGGCTTCTTCCCTTCAGTTGCTTCCTACATTACTTCCTCTGTCTTCTCATTTCTTCTGCCATGAGGACAGGAGGTTCAGAGTCATAGACATTCTATCAAAACATGTAGTTTTTCCTAATAAACTAATTTGTTGCTTGGAACTCTTTAGCTATTTTGGAAAGGCTTAATTCTACTCTCACATACTGTATTTTTCATACTATAAGATGCACTTCCCCTCCAAAAAAGTGGGTGGAAATGTCTATGCGTCTTATGGAGTGAATATTGCAGAGGGGGGGAGGGGGTTGTGCCGCCGCTGGGGGACACTGGAGCCTTCACTGCTGAGTAGCTGATTGGTGATTGGGTCAGCCTCCCAGAATACCACTGATCAGCTGTTCTAGGCAGCAGGAGTGGCCCCCACTGTCGCCAGCAATTTCCGCCACGGCCCCTGATCACCAATTGCTGCCGCCGATCGGCACCATTCGATGGCAGAAGGCAGCAGTGATCGGTGGCTATTGGTGGTGACCGGTGATGGCAAATGACAGCAGCGGCGATAGGCGGTGATAAGCAGTGATAGCAGCGACAAACATTGGCAGCAGCAATCCCCGTTGCCTAGAATAGTTGATGCATTCCGGGAGGCCAATCCAATCAGCTGCTTGGTAGCGAAGACTCCAGTGTTCCCCAATGACAGCGGCAGCTCAACTCAGTTGATCGGTGGTGGGCACAACGGAGCAGAGCCCTGACAAGCTACATGCTGGTGCTGCGATAACGTGCTGATGCTGACCAGGCTTTTGCTGTTTGCTGCAAGGACGCTAGCCAGATGAATACCAGGTGGATGCGGGAAGGAAGAGGCAGATTTTTTTTTCTTGTTTTCCTTCTCTAAAGTTAATGTGCGTCTTATGGTCTGGAGCATCTTATAGTGCGAAAAATATGATATATTCTTTGCGAAATATGCCTGAACTGCATATTACAACAAGGGTTATCTCAACATTTTCTCTTATGGTTTTCACAGTACGATGATTGTGGATATAGGAGAGAGGAGAAATTGTTTACACATGAAGGCACCAATTTCCTTCTGTGGCTTGTTTGAAGCTTGTCTCTGGGAAACCTTGCCAGGTACATTTGGGCAAGACAATTTGGGCTGCAATGTTATGGCTATCTAACTTTGCTGTAATGAAGGATCAATTAGGAAAGCAATTTTAGTTGCAATAAACACAGGAAAAAAGATGAAGAGCTAAGGATGTCTGAGCAAATTTTTCACTTGACTGAAGGTTACATTGACTATTCAGTTGAGAAAGCATGGAAATCATTTACAATTTATTTCCAATTCCTTTGAATTAATAAAAAAAGAGGCTGCTCATAGAATCATGTTGCTCAGGGAAAAAAAGGTTGATGCTATATGCAGCTGGGTATCTGCAAAGCTATTTATTTACCTAATGTATGTTTTAAAATAAAGTGGCAGCAATCAGAGTTTGTGGTGCTGGGATGATAAATTTCATGGGGCTGTTGAAAGACCTTCCTTTTATCCTGAATTTATGGTACAAGGCTATGCTTCAGTGTGCAGCTCATATTTACATTTCACCGTGGACTTCAGGAACAATCATTTGGTTAAGAATGCATATGACTATATGGTTGCCTCAGAGATAAAATAGATCTCATCTCCAGACAGAATAAGTCCCATTATGAATTGTGATGGTTACTGAAATAATGTAGGTGGTGTTTTGAGCGGCCTAACCAAAGGCTGAATTCATTTCCAAGTCCATCAACTTAAATGGAAGAGGGGGACACAACAATTTATGACTGCCATAAGTGCTTTACAGCTCATTAAGCTCCTGCGACTATCATAATTTCCAATGATTGGAACCAGTCATAAGCCGAGGACTACCTGCAAATGAGTAATTAATAAGCGGGATGAAAGGACACACATAGAATTATGGAATGACCAAACAGATGCTTGTCCTCCACATTAGTTTTCAATACTGAAATCTTACACTAAAGCAGTGATGGCGAGCCTTTGGGGCTCAGCTTGTCAAAAATTTGGAAAATGCCTAATTTGACTCTGTTAGAGTGTCATCCCCAATCCCCCCCACTGAACAAAAGAGAAACAATTTTCTTTCTTCTCCCCATTTAGGTCACCCAGAATAGCGGCACTCAGTGGCAGCTTCAAGACTGGCCCTGAAGTAGAGGCCTGGACCTCAACTTCAGCCCTAATGCCATTGCTGCCATTCAAAAAGATCACCTCGCCCCATTTCCCAAGGCACGACTGTCCTGCAAACAAGGATGCCCCAGGATATGCTGCCCACTGCCTACATTGATGTGGTCTTCTCTTTCTGTTGACAGGGTCCTGAGGGCTACCTGAGGCTGCTCCCAGTCACACGAGGCCTTCATTCTTGAAGTCGCTTTAAAGAATCCTTCTGAATCCTCTGAACATCACACCAAAGCATGGCCCATTTTCACATGAGTTTTGGAGGCTCTAGAGCAGTGGTGGGTTGCTATTGGGCAATCCGGTAGTGGCAGCGGTAGCGGTGGCAGGAAGCTCTGCCCACCCACCCGGACACTTCTGCGCATGAGCGAACCGGTAGTGACAGGTTTTGAAAACTGCCCCTGTTCTAGAGGCCATACAAGAGCACACCCCATTCTCTTGTGGCCTCCCCAACCTCCGAAAATCATGTGAGAACAAGGCACATTTTTGAGAACAGTTGTTGTCAGGTGTTAGTAAACACTGGCCTGTCACCCAAAATCTTCTGGCATGTCCTCTTTGAATGCATATCATAGGTTTGCCATCACTGCACCAGAAGCAATAGATCTGGTCTTCAAAAACATAGCATTAAAGAGTAAAAAGAATACTCTTTCATCACATCAAATGGTGGCTTGCAACTCAGACCTGGAAGTTCCAGCTTACTCGACCATCAGTTTTGTTCCTTCTTTCACTTTCTTGCTTTCTTAAATTTGGCAGGCTAATTTAGGATGAGAGAAAAATGTGTTCTATTGTTGCTGCCATTAAACTACTGAAACCTAAACCCCTTTGTTGAGCTACTAAATCTGTGCCAGAGATCTACCAGTTTATCCCACTTGGTTTTCTTCCATCTAATGTGCTTTATATGTGAGAAATATTATTATTCTTTACACTATAGGCTAATTTTTACAAAATGTTCTCATGCCAAGAAGAATCATAGTTATAGCCAAATGTGCCTGGATATGAAGCAATATTAAACTCTGTGCTAGAAGCTTATATGGGCAACCACTCTTTTTCACAAATCAATAGTTCTATTATCCAGCTGGCTTATTTTAAAAGGGGAAACACATATAAAAGAATATGTGTACCTAAGATAAAATATTCAGTTCCTTCACATAGAAAATGTACAGTATTATGCCATTCTTTAACACACACTGCTATAGATATGTGTTTTTTAAGCATGATTTGCATGCACCAGGGGTATAATGCATGCTGGGACTTGTGTTGTCCAAGCCCAACTGAAGGAAATAGAAATGGTACTAGAACAAACTGCTCCCAAACTGCTCATACTCCTACATCTTTACCACAAGATTAATTAGAAGCAGATGGTAGGCAGACTTTTTGGGGTGGAAAGCAACTATTGAGTAGCTAGAAATACATAATTTTCCAACAGTTATTTGTTGTAGCATTCCAAAGCCAGATTAAATTCTATAACTTCATAAACCCTTCCTTCCTTCCTTCCTCCTTCCCTTCCTTCCTCCCTTCCGTCTGTCCTTCCTTCCTCCCTCCCTCCCTCCCTCCCTCCCTCCCTTCTTTCCTTCTTGGCTTGTAATGCTATAATGTCATGGTTCATAGTCAACCAGATATTTAGACTGGATTTGGCAATTTTACCTGCCTATCAAGTCCTTCCCTGGTCCTTCCCTGGGATAGGCAGATGTTGTTTGATTATGTTAAAGGTATCCTAGGATATAAGCTGTTCCAAATAAAACTGGTTTTTGTAATTGACTGATAGTGATTTTGGCAATGCAGATGGTGCTTAAGCGGTGCTCCAGATATTTTGGGATTGTACTAAAGACACCTATTACTATTGGTACTATCTTTGCTTTCTTTTGCCACAGTTGTTCCATTTCTATTTGTAGGTCTTGGTATTTTGTGACTTTCCTATGTAATTATTATTGGCAAATGTTGTTAAAATCTTGGTACTTGTCAGAGTGCCAATTTTACAATAACCATAACAGCAGATATCCAAGACAGGCAGACAGTACGCAGGACCAAACAGCCAAATTAGGTGGCTGCTTTGTTTTATTACAAAGTTTGTCACATCTTTTTGCCAGGTTGTTCTGAATACATAGGGATGAAGCCAGAAAACATAGGGATCAGGACAATAAACGGCTCTTCAGAGAGCTTGAGAATAAACTCATCCATCCTTACAGCTGTGTCAGAAAGTTAAGAAATGCTCAGAGAACAGCTCGGGATGTTCTCCCCAGAGCAGGGGTGGGTTCTACTTACCTTTACTACCAGTTTGCAATGGAGCCATGTGTGCGCAACTACTGATTCGCAATGGGGTCGTGCATGTGCAGAAGCGTTCTGATGACGTCGGGGTTAGTGGGCGGAGCCTCCCGCCGGTTTTACTACCAGTTCTATAGAACCGGTACGAGCCGGGGGTAACCCACCACTGCCCCAGAGTATGTATGAACATTATCCCTCTCCTATCACTTTCATTTGCAGAAACCTCCGGTGGTGCAGTGTTTAGAATGCAGTATTGCAGGCTACTGTACTTCTGCTGCCTGCTGGCTGCCTGCAATTTGGCAATTCGAATCTCACCAGGCTCAAAGTTAATTCAGCCTTCCATCCTTCTGAGGTCAGTAAAATGAGAGTCCAGATTGTTGGGGGCAATATGCTGACTCTGTAAACTGCTTAGAGAAGGATGTAAAGCACTGTGAAGCAGTATATAACTCTAAGTGCTATTGTTATATCCAAGATATGTCTATTGGGTGTGTGTTTTTTGCCTGCCACATTATTTTTAAAGGCTTATTTAAACCAAATGAACTGCCAGAACTAGACGTCCAGATCTAGACAACACTAGAAGTTGCATTTAATAAGAAAAAGAGAAATCTACAATTTACTCTTTGCATAGGAGAAAAGTCGGGGGGGGGATGTATAACTCACAGTGGTTCGTTCCCATTCATGTAGAAGGATGGTGACAGGTGAATTGCACATGTGCTGTGATGCTTTTATGATTCTTCATGGGATTGGTGGAGAGCGGGAACTGAATAAAGAAAAATTTGTTTTCTCTGCAAAGGAATTAGGGTTTTTCCATGGCACTGCATTCCAAAGTACATCACTCATATGTTTCTTCTGTGCATAGCTATGTGGATTCATTTCCCAGAAATAAGTACGTGAGGACATGATAGTTTCTGTTGCCACTAGTTCCATTAGAGAAGACTTTTGATCTTGGGCCAGAGTGAAAAATCGATCATTTAATTCCAAAATCTCTCCCATCTTCTGGGTCATTTTGTTCGCCCCTGGAAGATGTTTTATCCTTTGTCTGTCACAAATCCCCAAAGTACAATCTGGCTTATTTAACTTGCTGGGGAAGGAAAGATTCTGAATGGGGTAAGGGGACTTCCTTTGCCTGCCTGAACTAACACTAGCCCACGGAAATGTCAGAGTAAGAGGAATTTGCTTCCTCAATTTTAAAAGCACTGGTATCCTGCTTGGATAATTTGCATCCTTACCGCTGCTTATTTCACACTTCCAATGGGTAAAAGGAACCAAATCATGCTTGAAGTGTTCCCAAGCAGAGACCCTTCTACGCTTCATGAATAAAATTCTGGGACCTGGGTGTTTCTTTATCCTCTTATGCCCCTTAGGCTCAGTGGAAGAAGTAACACTACTGTCCCGCTAATTGGGAAGAAGAACTCAAAGATGACTTAATCTACTTGTAACTGGCTCAGAACGTATGGTGTGTCCCAGAATTCAATTTATGGAGTAATTCAATGAAATCTCTTTGGAATCCAATTACCCAAAGTTTTGCAGAGCCATTGAAAATAGGTTCTTATTACGCATTCAACCACAGTCTGAATTCTTCCAAAGTTCACCAGTTACAAAAATGCCAAATCATACACTTCTTCAGAATCAATTTACCGGTAGTTATATTTTAAACATGCCCACTCCTCAAGCACTCATCCTATAAGAGTGTCTATAAGAGAGACAGACAGTAACATCTGTCTGTCTGTCGGTCTATTTACAATATTTCTGTCTGTCTCTGTCTGTCTGTCTCTCCCTCTCTCCCCCACTCTCTTTAAAAAGGAGCAGAATGTAATATAAATTGTTCAATATAGTTCAAGATAGGGGATGCACTTTTAAAAGTACTGTTTTGCCCATTGAAGGCTGCAATGGACAGGTCACCAAGCAATAATATCAGCAGAGAGAAGCGGGTTTTCAGCTGGTGTTTCTTTCCCTTTTTCTTTTTGGCATGTGCACGAGTCATCCTATTTTCTAGATGCATTCAACTTATTACAAATTGTATACATTTAATTCATTTTCAAGCCAAAACAGCTGGGATGTTTGTGCTATATTCCCTGCTGTGATTTGGAAAGGCTGGGAACTTGCAACTGATGGCTTATGGACTGCATACTACACAAGTAGTATGTACAATATTGGGAAAGCCACAGTTGTTACAGATTAACAGAGTTGGAAGGGACCTTATAGGTCATCTAGTCCAACCCCCCCCATCCAAACAGGAGACCCTACACCATTTCTGAAAAATAGCAGTCCAATCTCTTCCTGAAAGCCTCCAGTGATGAAACATTGGTTGATTGTTCTCACTGTCAGAAAATTTCTCCTTATATCTAGGTTGAATGTCTCAGTTATATCGGTAGCTGCTGCTAGAAATAGAGCTTAGAACAAAAAGTCAATACAATTGGCTTCTTTTCTGGGTGTAAAATTAAAATGTGCTGATATGTTTGCGTAGCAAGTTGATTCCATACTGAAATTGTTAAATGCCTTCCTATCATCTCATCCCCTTCGGTTATGAATCAGGGAATAATTTAAAATCTCACTAGAGACCTCTTTTTCCAAGAGTAAGAGATAACTACCGTGTTTCCCCAAACATAAGACCCTGTCTTATATTTTTTTGAACCCTGAAATAAATGCTTGGCCTTATTGCCATGCACTCAAAAGCCTAATTGGGCTTATTATCAGGGGATGTCTTATTTTGGGGAAAACAGGGTATATAGGCTGTTACTAGGTAAGCTTGGTTTCTTGACATTCTGTAGTTTGCCTTGCTGGGCTGTTCTTAGCTATTCTCCCAGGGATTTATTTTGTCAGCTAAGCTCAAAGAAAAACAGAGAAGGTGTTTTGGATCTTTGTGTCTAAAGCCAGCAATACAGAACAAATCCCAGGCCAGCTCTGTAGTTGCATGTGAAGATGGCTTTAGTTAGAAATTACATTTTTAAAGTACTGGAGCCACATATTAAGATATACAAAAGAGGGCTCTTTGTTCTGTCCCAGCTCTGGATTCCCGAGGATATTGACACACACCAACGGTCCTTATCAAATTTATTAAGTAGCAAGAATAAACCAAAGGTCCACGTGACCCCCCCTGCTTTTGGCACGAACAGCAAAAAGGTTAGCCATCACTGTTCTAGTATATAACATGAGAACAAACCCCACTCCTTACTAGTACTGATGATGTTACCTAGTTTGGTAATGAAAGCTCAGAGTATCAAGAACTCTGCAATTCAACCCTGAGATACAAATATTCTCTTCTACCAATTACAGGTATTTCCAGTTTAGAAACAAGTTCTGTTCCCAAGTCAAATTTACATGTAAATGGAACAGTATTATTGTATAATATTGTATAAATAGTATTGTGTCATGAACTTGAACTATTGTGTATTTATCATGAATCACTGTGTGCGTTTAAACATGAATTTTGCTACAATAGGCTCATTCTTAAGTAGAGTTCATCCTTAAGGCAGGGTGTTCTTAACCTGGAGACTTGCTTTCAAAAGTTTCAGCATAAGGTAAATTTATCAGATGCTTCAAGGGGTGCTTTCTGTCACACCATCTCAGTTTGCACCATACATCTTTTACAACTTTCCAAGATTCAGAGGCTGCTGAGGCAGCCACTGAGGCTGACAGAAAAACAGGATGGGTGATATAATGTCAAATTGTCTTCTCCAAAGTCAGCCCTCTTGTTCTTCACATAGGGTAGGGGAGTAACTGGATAATTCTTGGGTCCCAGGAGTAATGTCCAAAAGAGCATCCTATCACATCTGAGGGATAAAGATCATTTTAGCATCTGCTTCCTTATTCAGATCTCTCTTGTGGAGCAATGCTAATCCTTTGGTAGGCTAACATAGAGGGTTATAAAATTCTTATACATTTTTGTTACCATAGTTATATTATATACAAATTCCAAATATTTTATATTCTACATATTTTTCTCTTTTCAGACTTGTCAACAAGATGGAAGCAAGTCATTGTTTTCTAGAATGAGACCTGGTGGCACAAATAAAAAGACCTGTCTCTGCTATAGACTAATGATGTGGCTATACTTGTCATCTTGTGGAGATATGACTGAACTGGATGCTGTTGACAAACATCTACGTTGTAGGATATGTTTGCTTTATAGTTTCTGAAACTATTCAACAGAAAAGACAGCTGTCTCTGCTAGGTAGCTGAGCTGACAAGTGAAAGCAAGACAAATCATGAAAAATAGTTTCCTAATAAATATTTCTATGTTTGACACTTCCATTAAATTTTGGACCCGAGTCCCTTGACTTCACTCCAAATGAAAAATTGCACCCTGCTCTGTGATTTTCCAAATCTCAAGTTGCAGAAGTGCCATCCTATGTCTAATACAATTGAACAAAGCGTATTTGTTCACAGAATAAATGTTTGGCTGTTATTAGGAAAGATATGATTAGTCATGACAATAGTCAAGGGATATACAATGAATCATAGAAAGGACCAAAGAGAATTTTCTACACTGTTATTGTACCGCTTCATTAAAGATTGTAACAGTCACCCCAAAGATGCCACATTTAAAATAGTATGGAATTGCAAGCAAAGGAAAACAATAATATGAAGGCACCAATCATAGCCAGAGGCATTATGCCTTTGATGAACAAAAGAGAATCGTTTATAGAATCTTACTTTGTTTTCTAAATCTACCAAGCATTTGCCATGTCTCCATGGGAAGAAATTTCAAACAGATGCAGATGTAATATGGCTTTTTTTCCTTTATTTTAGTCAATAAGTTCTTATATTCCTTCCCAGTTGATGAAGCCATGACCCCAGGCCAATCTTACGTGTACTGCTTTAACTTCAAGTTGGAACAACATAATAATGTCTGCAGTGACTGCTAATTTTATTCATTTTGTGAAGCTGTGAAGGGAGGGAGGGCAGACTGAACATTGCTTTCTCACACCTGAGATATTCCAAAAATTCTGCATTGTGGAAAGAGGTTCCTGCTGATAATCAACTACACTTAATGTCTCAAAGCAATTTTATTCTGGCTTTACCTGAAGACTCTTGATGGATCCAAGAAAAAAAAAAGGGATATAAATGTTTGAGAACCTTGAGAATTGATGATGAAATCAGAAAAGGACTGTAACTTATTTATTTTTTATTAAATGTATAAGCATATTAACTAGAATGGTTCACAGAAATGTATAAAGTTAAAAACATCAAGAGCAAAAAATAAAGGAAGGAAACTAATAAACTGAAAATACCATATCTGGGAAACACAATATATACATACATAATACTAACAGCAACAACAAGATGTATTTTTTGACCTAATATACTTTATTAGGTGAATAATTTATTGACTTGTTATTGCTAATACATTAACCTTATTGCAATAATTTCTGGCATTTGAAAACTTGCTGAAAATCCAACAGCTCTTCCTTCATGTTTGACATTTGTCCAGCACAGAAAATGCATGCTGTATTTAATAATGGAAGTATCATACTTTAAAACATTTAATAAAAGAAAGAAGCATGGAAGACATGCAGTGCAGTTCTCCTGCGCGAGCTGCACTGGCTTCCGGTGGTCCTCTGGGTGCCATTCAAAGTGTTGGTTACCACCTTTAGAGTGTTCCATGGCATAGGACCTGGATATCTACGAGACCGCCTTCCGCCACTGAGAACCTCCCACTGGCCAGTACGCTCCCACAGAGAGGGGCTCCTCGGAGTGCCGTCGGTCAAACAATGTCGACTGGTTGCCCCCAGGGGGAGAGCTTTCTCTGTGGGAGCACCTGCCGTCTGGAACGAGCTCCCCCTAGAGATACGGACAATTCCAGATCTACGTACTTTCCGTCGGGCCCTCAAGACTTTTTTATTTCAACAAGCCAGGGTGGCCTAACTTTTCGAATTGTCTAATTTTAATTTTAAATGGGGTATTTAAATTATTGGGCCAAATTGTTTAATATATTTTAAACTGCTTTTAAATTTTGTATTTTATGTTTTTTATCTTTGGCTGTTCACCACCCTGAGTCCTTCGGGAGAAGGGCGGTATATAAATTTAAATATAAATAAAATATAAATAAAATAAATAATTGCTTCTACAATGTTTCACTGAGGCAGGGGAGAGGAACTGGACCAAATATTTGCTCCTGGAATACCCAAATTGCATCTATTGGTCTGATGCTGGAGTCCTCTTTATGGCTGCATTAAAACTAGCCCACCTGCAGAGGAAGGGTGTATAAAAAAACTAGAGGGAATTTATACAGTGCATTAAGAGAGTTCCCTCTCACTTCACCTGCCCCATCATCTAATCCCTCTCCCACCCAGAGAATAGATGAAGAACAAAGGCAGCCTAGAAGTAAACCATAAATAATAAAAAAGAATTAAAATGAAATGACTATAGTCTATCTCTAAGGTTAGAGTTAGGGTTCATTTCATTCCCTTTGTTGTATGGACCTAAGGGGATTTTGCTACTACATGCCTATATGCTGCAACTCAAGTTTCCTTAATGTAGGAGTTACCCTTTTTAATATTGCATGAAACTGCTGAGTGAGATCATCTAACACAAGGGTGTGAGATACCATCAATATGCTGATGATACTCAGCTTTATATGTCCATCACTAGGGACCCAAGTGATTTTATGGCTGCCCTTTTGTGGTGCCCAGAGGCTGTGGGAGCATAGATAGGGAACAACAGGTTTCAACTGAACCTTTGTGGGACTGAGTGGCTATGGGTATGCAGAGTCTTGCGATTTGGAGGTTTGTCATCTTTAGTTCTGGATGGGGTGACACCAGACCAGACAGACTTGTTCTGCAACTTGGGAGTTCTCCTAGGCTTGCAACTCTTGCTCAAAGAGCACGTAGCAGTTGTGGCTAGGAGAGTGTTTGCACAACTTTGTGTGGTGCACCAACTGGGCCCTTTTCTGAATTGTGAGGCTCTGAGTTCAGTCACTCATGTCCTGGTTATCTCCTGCTTGGATTATTGAAACATGCTCTATGATGTAAAACTATTCAACACCACCGACAATGCTGCTGCCCTAAAAAGAGACCTTGATTATGTGTCAGAATGGTCAAACAATTAGCAACTCGAAATCTCAACCAACAAATGCTCTGTCTTACACACTGGCAAAAAAATAAAAATAAAAAAAAATCAGAACACCAAATACAAGCTGGGTGGATATGACCGCGTAGACGACCCTCACTCTATCAAGTACTCATCTCTAATGATCTAAGTGCCAGAGCTCACTGTAACAGCATTGCCAAAAAGGCATTAAGAGTTGTTAATCTAATCTTGTGAAGCTTTTTCTCCGGTAATATTGTACTGCAAACTAGGGCATACAAAACATTTGCTAGACCAATTCTCAAATAAAGTTCATCTGCCTTCGGAACCCGCACTTAGTTCATCTGCCTTCGGAACCCGCACTGCATATTGGACATTAATACAATTGAGCAAGTCCAGAGATATTTCATGAGAAGAGTACTCCACCCTCTGCTCACAACAGAATACTTTATGCCATCAGGCTTGAAATTTTGGGCTTAGACAACTTAAAACTATGCTGCCTTCAGTCTGACCTAAGCGTAGTACACAAAATTATCTGCTACAACGTCCCACCTGTCAATGACTACTTCAGCTTCAACCGCAATAATACACGAGCACACAATAGATACAAACTTAAGGTAAACCACTCCAAACTCGATTGCAGAAAATACGACTTCAGCAACAGAGTGGTCAATGTCTGGAATACACTACCTGACTCTAAAGTTATGGGGGTTTGGGGATGAAACCACAGAGTCAGGTAGTGCATTCCAGGCATTGACCAAACCCCCATAACTTTAACCTTAGACTGTCTAGTGTTGATCTGACCCCATTCCTAAGAGGTCTATAAGGGGCATGCATAAGCACACCAACGCTCCTACCATCCCTTCCTACTGTCCCCATTTATTCGTATCCATTTCCTATATTCATAATCATGTTTACACTTGTATCTATTATCTTACACATGTTTGACAAATAAATAAAATAAATATGAGGGACTACCCTTGAAGAGCATTTGGAAGCTACAATTGGTCCAGAACTCAGTGGCACAGACAGCTTTGGAGGCCCTTAGGGTGCCACATGTAACACCACTGTTATATGAGCTACATAACAGTGAGCTGATCTGCTCCCAAGTGCAATTCAAGGTGTTATTACTTTTAAAGCCCTTATTGGCATGGTCCAGGACAGTGATGGCTAACCTTTTTTCAGGAGTGTGTGTGTGTGTGGGGTCACACTCACATGTGCCCACACCCATAATTCTATGCGCCCTGCCCCCTTGCATGCATGCGTGACCCCCCTGCTACCCCCACTCCTGGCACGCAATGGCACGGTAGGCCCATTTTTTGTTGTCCCCAGCCTCCAGAGCCTTTCTAGAAGTCTGGGGTGGGTGAAAGCAACCTTCCCTACCCCCCTGGAGGCTTTCTGGAGGCTGAAACTGGCCCGTTGGCAACTTCCGGTCCCACCAGGGCAGTGGGGAAGGCCATTTTTGCCCTCCCCAGACTCCTAGAAAGGCTCTGGAGGCTGAAGAAAGAGAAAAACGGGCCTTCCCCATCACTCCCCAAGGTCCTCCAGAGGCAGGAAACAGCGTGTTTCCCTACTTCTGGCGGGTCCAAATGACCTGAAAATCAGCTGGCCAGCGTGTGTATGCATGCCAGAGCTGAGCTTGCATGCCCACCAATACGGCTACACATGTCACCTGTGGTATGCGCGCCATACATTCATTATCACGGGTCCAGGATATCTGTGGAACCGTCTTTCCACAGTGGGAATGGCCTGCCCCACTTGTGCTGGCAGAAGGAGCCTATTCCGGATCCCATCAGCCAAGGAATTTTGGCTGGTGGGATCTAGGAGAAGAGCCTTTTCTGCCACTGCTTCTGTCCTTTGGAACATCTTGCTTCAGGATATTAGATCTTCCCCCTCACTTTTATCTTTCAGGAAAAGCCTTAAAACCTGGCTAAGCTGACTGGCATGGGGTTCCTGAAGGAGAAGCTTCTGATGGAGGTGGTTGGTACAGTAACAGAGAAGGCACTCTATCTTTTTCTTCCAAACCCTTCTCTTTTAGCTTGCTTCAATTTTTGTAATTTTAATCCATTGTTATATTTATAATTGTTAAATGTTTTATTTTGATGTGAGCTACTCAGAATCCACAAGATGTGCAGCATCTTTTATCTATCAAATAAATTTGATAGATAAAACAAAAATAAATAATGAATCCAGGTTTTTGGACTTTGAATATCCAAAATTTGGGCATACCCGAGTTGATTACAAATCTATAAGGCATCAACGTTTTCCTCATTTTAATCTGAGCAACCCACTTTTCTCTTAGCTAATGTTCCAATTGAGAAAAGTGGTGAAATCTTTCCCTAAGTCTACAGAAATCTAGTTTTGCAAAACCCCAAAGACTTCCAAAAAGCAGTAGTTTGTGGCTTCTCTCTTGGTTTATGGCTTCCTTGGGTTTCTCTGGAAAGATTGTGCAATAAGGGAGGGTTTATAACATGGGGGAATGGTAGAATTTTAATTTTAGCCTGGTGAGAAATGTGATGATTGTGATGAGAGAGTAGGGAATACCAAAGTGCTTAGCCAGTGAAAGAGTTTTGAAAATGAAATCTAAACATTGGAGAACATTAGACTGGTTTTAGCACAATAACAACACAAACAACAACAAGATATATTCTGCTCCTGAAATGCATCTTTGGAGAAAAAGTTTGGCACACATTAAGTTAGGTTTGGCCTGCTAAATAGACATCCGCGGGGCTGATGGAAAGCAATATTGAGTTTTTATCTTTTTTATTTTTCTGTTTTTAGTTCATGTTTTCAGCAATGTTTGTTGTTTTTATGTATTATTTGATAGCCAGACAGTTTGTGAGATGAGTAGCTGTATAAATTTGCTTTAAAAAAAAATCAAAGGGGAGAGGGAAGCATAAATTTCTTTCTCTTCTTCACCCCAAATATTTCTATTTTCTGCCAGTTGCTCTTTATGGAGGATAATGACAAATAATGTAAACCATTCTGATGTTTTTAAGTGAAAGATGAAGCTTTTTTAAAAATAGCATGCATAAATGTTTATAAATCAATCAAAATCTACAATAAAAGCCTCCAAATATCAATGAATCATTGAGGTTTAAGTGGACAACTATGTATTTCAGTCTATCTATGTCAAATGCTTTTGACATCCCTAATTTATTCTGCATCACATTCAATCATATTAATTATATAAACAGACCCAAAACTCTTTTGTGGCAACTAATGTATATTACAAAAGTTGCTGGTTTCTAAATCTGTACACCGCCCTGCATCCTTCGGGAGAAAGGCGGTATAGAAATTTAATAAACTAATAAACTAACTAACTAAATGGTCATTTTGAAAGCCTTTCCTCTTATTTAGGAAACCATGTAATAATACTCAAAAGTCAAAAGAACTTTATTAAACGAAACGCAGGCATTTCGTTTAATAAATTAAAAAAATGTGTTAATATGTAAGCTGTTAAATTGTCACAATGTGGAAGAGAATTAAGAACTGAGTCTATAAATTTGTACACTGTAAGTATTCATGAAATGTCAGCACATATTTTAAGAAAGAAGGATTTGTGTAGCAGAAAAGTAATTAGAAAGGTAATTATGTTTGTATTTGTTTAATAAATTGTGGCTGAAATATTAATTGCAGTCTCTGTTAAAACACGAATAGGAAGGTACCGTAGATTTCAATAGCTGGCCCATAAAGAACACATTTGGAAGTATTATTGTCCAATCCATTGTTTTCTGATGCATTGGGTTCGTTTATTGCCAAATGTACTAGGTTCCGAGAACCAAACTGATAAGTAATAACAAGTCATTGCTGAGTGGTAGAATAAAGCTTAATCTTCTGCAAATGCCCAAATGCTCTTTATCTAAGTGAATGCTACACTTGAACACCGTGGTGTCCTCCAAATTTTCAACTTTCATGTACTCTGGACAATCATTTTGATGGTTGGGTTGATGGCAATTGTAATTCATAAAATATAAAAAGGTAAAGGTTCCCCTCACACTAGTTTCAAAGCTGAAGAGCCAGCGCTGTCCAAAGATGTCTCCATGGTCATGCGGCCGGCATGACTAAATGCCAAAGGCACAAGTAACGCTGTTACTTTCCCACCAAAGGTGGTCCCTATTTTTCTACTTGCATTTTTTACATGCTTTCGAACTGCTAGGTTGGCAGAAGCTGGGACAAGTAATGGGAGCGCACCCTGTTACGCGGCACTAGGGATTCGAACTGTCCCCTAGAGTCAGGAATAATTAGCACATATGTGTGAGCGGAACCTTTACCTTTACCTTATGTTTGAGAAGCCAAAGTTACTATTTTTCATACTTGGACAGAAGTAGTGTGATGAATTAAGCGGAGGTTGAAAAGGATTGCAGATGATTGTGAGAAGAAATGGGAATAATGTTGGTATTTTTGGTGGGAATGCACAAGAAGACATTTCCAGTTGCAGGAATGAGAAACCCAGCTTGAGAAACCTGTTTCCCCAGGCAGGATGAATCTCCATCCTGTGAGGAATTCTGCTCTCATGTTCACCTTGGATCTTGATGGACCAAGAAGACTCACCTCTGATAAAATTGTCTCAATTTTTTTCTTTTTTGTTCTTTTTTGTTATTATTTTTGTCTCATTCATCTTTGAGTGGTTCTAAATAGTTCTCCAAAAATAACATTCAACTATTGCAACTTGAACAGGTTGCTTCACTTTTTTGAAAAGAGAGAGGAGGAATAAGAGAAGATGTGTTACATTTATGTCAGCTGGTAGGTTCCTGTTTTCCATTTCTTGTTGAACAGAGTCCTCTAAAAACAGGAGTCTCCAACCTTGGCAACTTTAAGCAAAGCTGGCTGGAGAATTCTGGGAGTTGAAGTCTTCCAGGTTTAAAGTTGCCAAGGTTGGAGACCCCTGTTCTAAAACTCACATTGGATGTTATTCCTCACATATGGCAAGAATGCTTTTCCTCATTCATACAACATAAATGTTGTCATAAACGACAATATGTACTATACTTGTCCCTCTTCTGTCAATAAGAAGAAATTTTTATTTTTGCTTTTAATGGGAGCCATATCCACGTAGAGAAACTGTTTAGGTCAGATAAGTGTAAACATTTCTAACTTCTTAATTCAAAACATATCATTTTTAGATTTAACAAGTTTGCTAATTCTTTACCAAAATTCCACACATGCTTTGTTATGATTAATATGGGGCTCCTCTGACTGGCTTTTTTTTTTTTTTAAAGGGAAACAGTTTGATGGCATCCACATGTGACGTTTAATGTGCTGTAACTGCACACTTTGTAACTCAGTATTTATCACAAATCAAGGACAGGAGCCTTCAGCAATCTATTAGACCTTACATTTTACTCTGTTATCATTCACTCAGTTTTTAAAACTTTTAAATCTTTAAAACTTTTAGAGTGTGTTATTCCATGCATTATTCAGGACTGTTACTTGTTATCCTCACTTTCTAAAATTTAGCTTGAAAGCTACGTATATGTTGTTTACTTTAAATGCTCACATTCCTCACCACCTTAAATGTGGTGAGGGAAGGCAACTATGATCTATAAATGAACAGAATATTAGTGCTTCCATGTGGAATTGGAGGAAAAGTCTAACTTAAAAAGCCTCTACGTCAAAAAGAAACTTTTCTAACGGGGTGGATAAAAATCAATGATTTTTTTGATTTAAATCGGATTTTTTTTTTATTTTTATCGAATTTATTTTAATAAAAAACTTTTGGGGTAAAAATCTATCGTAAGATAGTTTTCTATTTAAGATACATAAATAATTTAGTTTATTCAGCATGAAATGGAGCTTAGTTATGTAGCATGAGGCTGTATATTCTGCAACACTGAGACTATCGGTGAGTCAACAGTGGGTCAAAGGAGTAGCAGAGATGATAGTTGCTCTTGAAATATTATGATTTAAATTGAGTTGATTTAAATCAAGCCTTTTTACTAGTGATTTAAATTATGATTTAAATTGTGATTTAAATCAACTCGATTTAATTCAAATCCACCCTGTTTTCCAAGGATGGTCCAAAAACAGTGAAGTGGATGAATTCTTTAGAAGTATAAATGGGTGGGTATTTTGTGTTTCTAAAACTGATAAATTTATGCTCAAATAAAATAATCATGCTACATGCTAACTTCTAGTAAGGAAAATCTAGTCTGGATTTGGTTTTCTCTGGAGAAGACAGGCAATGTGGAACTATATTGTTGTAGCATTGATATTCTCTCCTCCACTTATGACCGGTTGCTTAGCTACCACTTGATCATAAGATAAATCCCCCCAAATTTAGTTATAATCAGGTTTTGGAGTTCTTATGGCCATCTCCCGTCAAGGTCATGTGACTGCCTTTTGGACGCTTGGCATTTATGGTTGTTTGAAGCATCTTGTGGTCTATGACTGTGATTTATGATTTTTTTTTTCCAAAAACTGATATTTACTTCCCATTGGCTAACCCATTGGCTAAAATGGGTTTGCTTAACATAGTATTCACTTAATGACCACAGTGTTTGCTTAGCGATTATGGTGCTTGCTTAATACCACTACAAAAAAGTTTGTGAAATTAGGTGCAGTCACTTGATAACCTGCTTCACTACCAGCATGACTTACAACTGTAACTCCAGGCTCAATTATGATCCTGTTGAAGTCTACTTGTAACTTGGGGGCATAACCAGTGGTCCCCAAAAGTAGTATATTCCTCTCGGTTTCTTTCCATCTTTCAAAAGTTCTTTAGTTCTTTTTACTAAGTAAAATTGAATGCATGATTATATCAAGTTTCCATGATAATTTATGAAAGAGATTTTTATTATTTCATACACACATACCCTTTAAAAAGTCTTGTTATAAAGAGAAGCATGACTTCCTTTGCCATTTCCATTTAAATTTCTTTCAGAAGAACCAAAAAGGATCCAGGGTCATCTAAAATAAAGTTTATTCTGCTATAATCCTCCTAAGATATTTTTCATGCACTTTCAGGAAACCTAACTCTATCTAGGTGAGAAACTATGGTTACCTATAGTTGGATAGGGAGAATTTGTTTGGTTCTTATTCTTAAGTGAACTCGCATGGTTTGTATTTTTTGGAATGATATACCTATTGGAAAATAGTGATCCATTAAACACAGTACTTTAAGGCAGAATTGCGTTAAAAATATGCACACAAATGCATATACTAAGGACTGTTGCCTTCAAAAATGCAATATTAACAAAACCCGCATATAAGAATAAATGCAAACACCTACTGCTTATATGCAAATATAACCTTCATCTGTTTTTTTTAGTTTTTCTCAGTTGGGTTTCCTACAATTGAATTAGACCAGAATTTCTAGTGTCATAAGTGAGTCCTAATCTCAGAACTAAAATTCAGAGTTAAGAGCCCCCAAATGAACAGTTGGCTTGTTTGGATTCTTTCATAATGTGAAGCAGCAGTAAACAGCCCAACATCAGTTCTCATGCTAATTGAATATGTCAGGATCGGTGGAACTGATGTTAGTAATTTTAGCAGGCTTTTCTTCTAATTATTTTTTAAAAATCCATTTCAGATGCATTATTATTTTTAAAGCATCTTGTTCTTTTTTATAATAAGCAGTGCCTATTCCTAAACAATACACATAGTTCAAAAGAAACTCCGATCATTAGTGAAGAGAATCATTTTATTTATTTATTTATAATCTAATGCAGACTATCTGTTAGCTGCGAGCAGAATCCCATAGCAGATCTTTTAAGAACCTTAAATTGTTTAGCCCCATAATGTTTCATATCAAGATATCATTTGAAAAAAATGCAAAAAATAATAAGATATTCTTGTTATCAAGGTCACATGGGAACTGTATTCCAACATATCAACATGGCGTTATATTGGGGAAGGCAGTGGGACATTATGACTATCTAGTAAATTTTGATAAGTTGCTGAACTGTCTGCTGCTCTGAGACCCACAGAAAAGCAACCGACTGATATGCTGGTTAATCAAGCAATTAACCAATTAACTAAGTTAATCAATTCTGATTAATTCATTAATCAGTGGAACAGGTTGTGTGAAGGTGTTTCTGAAAGCGACACACATGTGTGTGAAATCATCCCCTCTCCACCCCTCACCCCGCCGCCACCACCTCCCCCGGTCCGCCAAGCCAGAAAGGTTGGAGACCGTTGCTCTAGAGTCTAGCGGTAGATAAAACAATGTGGGAGCTGTGGAAATAGAATAACCAACTAAATAAATAAATATATATTTGAATATATAAATTTAACTTTGTATATATTTTATGCATGTTTGTGTATGTGTATTAAACATATAAAAGTATTTATATCAATTATGAGTCATTTGGAGTTGAGTGGCTAATAAATTTAAACAAACAAACAAACAAACAAATTAATTAATTAATTCCTACTCATAGGAAGGAAAGAGGCTGGCAAGGGTTGGGGAATTCTAGGAATTGAAACCCACTAATCCTAATATTGCCAAGCTTGAGAATCCTGCATTGCAACAAAAGGATGTCACGACTTATTGTTTCTTTATATAAATACCGTAACTTTCTTGTTCAGTAAGTTAGGAATAAGAATTAGAAATCATCAGAAGTTAGTTTTTCAAGCATTTCAAGTGCTGGAAAGAAAAAGTGTTCCATTGTTTGCAGTAGAGTTCTGTTTTGAATGACATATTAAATCTATTTAGGATTTTTGGAAGCAACTTTTTGTATACTATTCAGTAATTATATAACTATAATACAGTACTAAAATAAGAAAGCCAGCAGAAACAAAATATCAATACAATATCAATAACAATATATGATAAATTAATATATAATAAAATATATAACATTTCTTATATATTTATGAAAATAATGCATAATGTTTATTAGGAAACAAGTGCCTAGGAAAATAAAAACAGACTTTTCCTCAGCACCTAAAAAGATAATAATAAGGTCAGTTGGAAACCCTTTAGAAAGGGCAGTGTGACACTAGAAAGGCCTATCTAGAGCTGGGTTTCCCAATCTTGGCAAACATGGCTGACTGGAGAATTTTGGGAGTTGAAGTCCATATATCTTAAAGTTGGCAAGGTTGGGAAACACTGATCTAGAGTAATGGATGTATATAAGATCTGTCTTTCAACAATCATATTGGGATTGTTATTAACATATATTAATAAATTGTTATAAAAGGGGATTTAACATTTATGATTTAATAAGCTTTAATAATCTTCCAAAATCAAACAGTATACTTCAAGAGTACTCTTAAATGTTCAGAGAAAAAAAGTCTACATTGCCTCAGGTTTTAACTTTCATGTCTAAGGGCTCATACTTAAATTTCAAGCATTGAAACTACTGCAGGACTGCTTTTTCCCCACACTATAATGATAATCCAGGAAACCACAGACCACATGAGAAACCATGATGAACCTCCCATTTAGAACTAGGGCAGTGTTCTTATGGGGAGGATCCACAGTCCTTTTGTGTGTTTGAGAGCTTCTGCTTTTGAACTGTTGAATGTTATTTGAGATACAATGCCTTTTTTTAAAAAATCTACTTTTTTATCTACTAAAAAAAGATGGTGCCATTTCATTCCTTTGATTAAGAATGGTGTTGCTAATGTTGGACCACCAGCCACAAACCTGAGGCCCTGAAATGCAGAACCTCCCTCAAATTCAGAATGTTTTTAAAGTTCAAGAATTCTTTTTAAAAAGATTATTAAGTTCTATTATAAGATAAAAATACAAAAAGAACTTTTAGAGAACTAAAATAAAAGAGACAAGGGCAAAGAAAGAGAAAAGAAGTGGTGACATCTGACTTTCTTTGTGCATATAAGATTCTTGCCAGTGTCAACATATATGATAACAAAGTTCCAATTTTTCTTTAAAGTTCTTTGTCCATCAAACCTAAAAGGATGGAGTGCAATGGCTCATGTGGTTAGAATGCTGGGCTGGAGGTTAGCAAGCTTACCTTCAAGAACCGAGTGCTGCTGCATGGCGGGGTGAGCTCCCGACACAAACTCCAGCTCCTCGATGGCGACATGAAAGCAGCCCCAACAGGCATCCCCCCGGGCAACAGTGATGTTAGTAGCTAATCCTTTCAACCCAGAAGTGCCTTAAATGATGCATCCAATATAAATGAGATGAGGGGACCTAAAAGGGAAACTTTTGGTTTCAATGTTATATTTATTTTAAGAATTTTGTCTATTAAAATGAAGACCGGTATTTCTTTGCTTTATCACAAGTCCATCAGAGATGATAAAAAGTATCCTCTTTGTCGGTGCATTTCCAACATAATTTGAAACTCCTTTATATATTTTTGACAATTTCTCAGGCATTAAATACCAGAAGTTCAAGTCTGAAGTGCTAATCTTTTTTTGCCTTCTGATGGCACATATTAGAGAATGTATTATTTAGAGTCTTAGTAAAATGTTCAAAAAGTGTGAGAACTTTTGCACTTGTGTCTATAATTTCACTGGATAGCTTTAAGATTTTGAAAGTATGAGTGCATATACTTAAAGCATTTTCATGGAAACAATAGTAATAATTTTAGCATTTCCATATGGCAGCTGGAGGGATTTAAAAAAAACAAAAAACAAAAAATAAAGCCACTTTTGCTGTTTTCCTGTTTTCTAGCTACACAGTTGGAATCAGGAAGCTCTCTCATGGTTGTGAACTATAATAATTCAGAGGATATCCTTGTCTCTCCCACCTTCCTATAAATAAATTGAAGAATTTTTCTACGTACTTGGAAAAGCTATGCTATGATACTGCAAAATGCTGCTTTATTGTGTCACTTTGAATTCACAGAACAATCAGGAATTCAAGAGATCGGTTTAGCAGTCTAGGACAAGACCTTCACATCTTGGTCCTTTACATATTAACCATTTTAACACTATTCAGCATATCATAAGAAGAAAGATGGCAGAATCAGAAAGATGCCTGCAAATCTGGTTGAACCCTTGAGTTGATGGGCCTAGTCACTTGTTAAAGAAGTTAAAATAAAACAAAGATACCTGGATGCATGCTTTCAGCATAACAGAAAATGGTTTGATTGGCACCATGGAAAGATGTGCAGAATTAACCTTCCTACTTCTTTGTTTTGCTGTTATGGCCACGGAAGAGAGGAGGAATGAGAAATACAAAGACCAGAGAGAGGTTTCATCTAGACCAGTTCTATTTTAAGTACCCTTATCTGAATACTAGCCCTTGGCAAAAGGGTTAGCTTTCTATTTATTCTCTCTTTACTGTTTTCATGAACATGGCTGATGGCAAGAAGTGAGGAAACAGAAAATGATCTATAGCTAACCCTTTCTGATAGGGTTATGGATTCACAACTGCCCCTCCTTAACCCTATTAAAATATGCAAACACACTTTCTCTATGTAATGCTCTGGTTGCTTCTGTAGTGGAAATCATCTGTAGGCTGGAATGAGCCAATGGACAGGAAAAACCATATTTACTAATAGTAATTTAAGGCAAATAACAGTAAAATAGAATTGTCTTACAAGGTACATGAAGGATGTTTCCAAAGTCACCCACAAGGGGAAAATACTGTAATGGTGTCATCATGGTGTCACCAGGCCGGCCTGGCCTAATTTTCCCCCTCTTTTATAAAAGATTTTTAAAATTTTAAATATCTTTTAGTATTTATATATTCAATTTTAAATTGGTTTTAAAAGTTTGGGGTTTTAAATTTGTCGGGGCCAAAATTATTTAATTTGATTTTATTCTATTTTTTAAATTTTGTATTGTATGTGTTTTTATTGTCTGGCTGTGCACCGCCCTGAGTCCTTCGGGAGTAGGGCGGTATAGAAATCTAATAAATAATAATAATAATAATAATAATAATAATAATAATAATAATAATAATGGCTTCCTGCAGATGCAACCAAATATTTATATATAATTGTTAAATCTTAATTTAAATGTAGATAATAATTTGCCTTGGTATATATGCTATTCCATTGCTAGAGTTGCCAGGTGTCCACTATTTGAGCGGACAGTCCGCTTTTTTCACATTATGTTCACTATTTTTTTTCACAAAATAGTGGACATTTTTTTATTCAAAAGCTTTATGATGAAATGGTACGTAATCTAAAGCTGTACAGTCTAAGAGAATAAGGATAGGAGAATCGCGTTTTGTCTTTTTTTTCGTAAGTTAGAATGAAAGAGCCAGCTCCGAGTTTACTGAAACTGTTCCAATATTGTGCATCAATTCCAGTATCAAATGCAAATGTTGAACGAATTTTCAGCGTCATGGGAAATTTGTGGACTGACGAACGTAACCGACTGCTTGTACCATCAGTTCGAAGTGAACTTTGTATATTTTTTAATATTTCTCAATGTTGTACTGAAATTAAAGAATTATTCCTTGAACACAAAGAATTGATCAAAGCTGCGCAGTCAAATAAAAAATACACATGACAGCAAAGTAAAATGTAATTTAATATTTTACATATTATTATAATATATTTGATGTTTTGAATTTTAAGTAAAGTTTTGAAGTGATTATTTTAATATGTGTTAAAATGTTTGTAAGAAAATATATAATTGTAAATTTTTTTTTTATTTTTTTACTACTTAACTCCCCCCCCCCCCCGCTTGTCCGCTATTTTTTGGAAGCAGACCTGGCAACCCTATGACCATTTCCAAAGACAAAAGTTAATAGGCTACATGGTAAACTACAAAGTCTTTAGACAACTGAAATCTATCACCTCATGGTTTAGCAATGAATCTTATACTTTAAAGTGGTTTATTTTGGACAGGGCTGGTGAAGAATGTATAATGGTAGAAATAATGAAGATGAGAGCAGGTATAAAGTATAAGATTCATTGCTAAACCATGAGGTGATAGATTTCAGTTGTCTAAAGACTTTGTAGTTTACCATGTAGCCTATTAACTTTTGTTCAGCACTCTTCTTGTATTATCAATTCAATTATTTTTATAAAGTATACAGTATTGTCTTCTCCTGAAACCCCTAGGACTGATTCAATAATTTGATAACTGTCTTGGCAATATAACGGAAGGAAACAGATATTGCTATAAAAGACAGTATTATGCCCGTTCATGCTTTTTCTGCAATTCCTTACTGTAGATGCCTTTTGCATAAAAATAAACAAAGTAGTAAAATTAACTAACTGGGTTACTTTTACATTAAAATATACTGTTTTTAGAAGATCTGAATTACCGGTAATCATTTCCAGGTGATCTTGTTTCTTGGTCTCTCTCGGCCATACAGCTTAAGAGGTTGTTCCCTCAATTACACATACACATAGAGCCTTGGTAGTACAGTGGTCTAAAGCACCCTGTTATTAAGACCAGCTGCCTGCAATTACTGCAGGTTCGAGTCTCGCCAGGCTCAAGGTTGACTCAGGCTTCCATCCTTTCTAAGGTAGGTAAATTGAGGACCCAGTTGTGGGGGCAATAAGCTGACTTTGTGTAAATATACAAAAGGATGAAGGCTATTGCTTAGCACATTGTAAGCCGCCCTGAGTCTCTGGAGAAGGGCGGCATATAAATCAAATTAAAAAAACAAACAAACCATATCTGCTACAATATTTTAGGCTACATCTGTGGTAGTTTGCTTTAACATTTAGCTGTTCCACAACTTAAAAAATTATAAACACTTGAAAAATAGCGTGATTTACGTACATTAACACTGCTCCTACGTCTAGGAAAAGATTTATTTTATATACAACCTATATTCTGTCTTCCTTCCACTTCCATATATAGATATTCCCATAATAATTATAACTGTCCATCCTGTTAACATGAAGTTGGGAAGGAAAGGGGCAGGGACAGAACAATTCATATAGTTTATTTTGAATAGATCTGGCAGCAGGATTTTTAAAAATATAAATAAACTAACTTCACAAGGCAGAACAGAATAGAACAGAATAGAACAAAATAGAACATGCTGTGTTTAACATGCTACATTTCATTAAAGCTAAACTAATGAACAAAATTTCTATGAATAATATTTTATGAGTTTTAGGGATCCTGTTTCAGAAGATTTTGTATGATGATAGTATTTCATTAAAGCCATTTCAAGCAGATATATTTTCTGGAGTTGAAGACAGTGATTTCAAATGAGATAAAACTAATACATTGTAAGAGAACCACTGATAATATAATTCACATCATCATTTTAGCCTCAACTAGATAAACGGATGTAGCAAGTTTGAGGCATTTCAAAATTCTGCACAGAAACTATATTAGAGTGATTTACCCCAGAAAAATGGATCTGTCACATTTGAAGAAGACAAAATAAAAAATAACATTTGAACTGCTTTCATGTCACACTAATCTATGGTTTGATTAATATTATTAAATAAACCATAACAGGCTGAGATTGTATAACATGCTGAGGCAGAAGCCATGGCTGGGTTCACACAATATAACAAGTACTGAGCAACAATCCAAGACCCAACAAATCTAATTACAGTTTATTTTAGTGTGTAAATCAAATGTTTTGGGTTGAATGGTAAAATTCAGAAATTATTATTATTATTATTATTTATTAAATGTTTATAATGCTAGAATATCTTGGAAAGCAGTTCTTCATGCAACTGGAAAAGAAAATGCTTGTTTTTTTCCCCTTCAACACATGAAAAGCCGATATCTTAGATTTGCAAAGTGCAATGTTCTGCTATTCAAATAAAATGGTACATGATAATAGATACATATTGAAGATAAAAACAAAATATTGTCCTCTCCTTTGTAAAATGAAATTGGCTGTCCTATGTTTGATTTTATAGAAAGGGTTGCTACAGTAGATGGTAGCTAGGTAGATTTTTTAGTGGCAATGCAACCTGAGCTGTATTGGTTCACCCCAATACAAAAGATAGAAACCCATTAATAGGACCCATGAATAACACATTCACTTCTGTGGTTTGGACTGGGTGTTGCAATTACCAAACTTATTTTTAAAAGCTTTCAGCAATATCGCTTCAGTAATCTCAATCTACTTGAAAGGATTTTCACATGCCACTTTGTTGAACAAAAGGTACTTTTTATTTGTGCGTTCATGAAAAAATCATACCCTTTGGGCAAAAGATTTTGCGATTCTTATATAAAGTGTTACATAAAGTTTCCATTAAGGAAAATGAGTTCGTAATACAAATACTATCAGAAAGAACGAAAAAGTACCATATGGAAATGGGGTGGGTCACAAGTGTGAAGATCGGTAAAAATTTAAAATGAGCTTTTTTAACAGAATGCAATTATAATTCTTCAATTATAACCTTCTAGTAAAGACAAGAACAGTTAAACAGTTCACTAATCATTTCAGTACCTGAAATATAAATTAGCATGTTTCTGTGATATATAATTAATGTAAGCAGCATATTTTCTGCTATGACTATCCTACATGGTTATGGATTATTGGATTAATTTTCTTGCATCTTATCAATCTTTATATTTGCTGCGTTCATGCAGTGTTAAGGGGAATATTGATCTTGTATATAACCCTACTGTCACCATATAGCTTATGTGAGTTATATACTGTATGACATTTACATTCTGATGTTATACCTGATGCAAATCACATCATTTGTATAATTGGTGTGATGATGTCATGGAATATTTGTTGTCATTAAGATTTTTAATGATGACTATATTAGTACACCAATATCATGTTGTTGAACATGTTGTTTGAAGTGGACAAGCTTAAACACATGAAGTCATCTCAAACAGTCCTTGATAATATATCTCAATATTAGGACTATTGGATAAGGAAAATGGAACTTTGTTATTATGAGCCATGGTGGAGCAATGGTTAGAATGCAGTACTGCAAGCTACTTCTGGTGATTAGATTAGCTTGTTAATATAGAAATGGCTAGTGCTTACTAAATAGCTAAAGCAAAAACTTGAGGTCGTAATTGTATTTTGTATTCTACAGTATCTAAAAAAGTTGGAATTGCTGCTTTCCCCCTCTCTCCTTTTACCTTGCACTTTTTTATTTTTCCCATTTTTTCCTTCCTTTATCTCTTATTACTTGTGTTTATTTATTTATTTATTTATTTATTTATTTATTTATTTATTTATTGGTTCGATTTATATGCCGCCCTTTTCTGGAGACTCAGGGCGGCTTACAATGCGTTAAGCAATAGCCTTCATACTTTTGTATATACCTGCTTAGTAGGGCTTCCGCTCCCCCCCACCAAGCGGTGTTCTTTTTTATACAAAGTCAGCTTATTGCCCCCACAAACCGGGTCCTCATTTTACCTACCTTGAAAGGATGGAAGGCTGAGTCAACCTTGAGCCTGGTGAGATTTGAACTTGCAGTAATTGCAGGCAGCTGGTGTTACTTAACAGTGCTTTAGTCTGCTACGCCACCAAGGCTCTTTGTATTTTATATTATAATAAAATTCAATAAAACAAAAAAAGATATATTCCAATATTTCTACAATAGGAAAGTAGTTTCAAGAATCATGTACAGTAAGAGACAATGATTAAGACTAAAAATCAAGTCCATTCTTCAGAGAAGTAAAAGTTAGTCGGTCGCTAAACCAAAAGGCAAAGAACTATAGGAAGGTCGTAGTGATGGTTCAAAATAAACTTGATAGACATCTACCATATGAATTCAGCTCTTCCCCCCTTCTTGAAATGATTCCTAAATTAATTGTGATAGTAAACATAGTCACAGAAATTTATGTTAGGAAAGGAAATTTTATAGGTCACATAGAAACTTCTCTAGAATTTCTTGAGAACTGCCACTGCCTTGGGAGAAATTCAAATATCAAATCATCTTTTAGTAAGATAAGAAGAGAGAAGTGGCCCAGCACACTAACTACTGTTAGTAAGATTAAAGTAAGTTCATTGTTGCAATCACAAAAAGTTCAGAAAGTGGTTAATACTGCCTTTTCCCCTTTGTTAAAATATTAAGTAGGACAAGTGTGGATTTAGTGGCTGCTCATTCTGTTCAACTTAAGTGGATGGGCTGACTGTCAGCCCCATCCAGAAGATCAGATTAGGAAATCAACTGGAAGGCTAAAACTACTTTTACTGAGAGTAGCTATACTAATAGAATCTTGCAAGTCTGATTGGGCTGACTTTCTTCACGGTTCATATACTGCAGTGAATTAGGTAGGGGGTCTGGGTGTGCTGTTTCTGCCTATTTTCTGCCTATTGTAGGCTATGTTTTTCCCCTCATCATTTTGATAATGGGGCCTGCATATCTACATCCAGGTCATTTTCATTACTATCTATATATCACTGGAGAAAGTCAGTGCCTTACATAACAATGCTTGGGACATTAAAGGCTTTATAGATGATGATCAAAAACCTGAATTACATTAAGAGTTGACTGGGAGTCTCTGCTATTTTGTTCCATCACTGCATCAGACTGGATCCAATAGAACTAAATATGGCTTAATAGAATAATGAATGGAAAGAAAATTTCTATAAGGACTTCAAACATAATTTCTCTGTGTTTATTGCTAAAGATAAAATAGGGTTGTAGTCAGGACAGACCACTCTGGGTTTCTGAACCTAGCTGAGTGCAGCTTTCTTTAGGCATACTATATCTGAACTGTACCAGTCTGGAGATGGCAACAAAGAGTTTTAAAAAAATATTTACTTTTTGCCACTTCCTAGTTGATATTTGCATTCCAGCTGTGATGCCTTCCTTCCTTCCTTCCTTCCTTCCTTCCTTCCTTCCTTCCTTCCTTCCTTCCTTCCTTCCTTCCTTCCTTATAATGGGTAAGTGTTTAGGCACCCTCTGTGTGGATATTTTCTTTGCAAAAAAAAAAATGGTTTTTTTCAGACACTAGCAATATTAACATACAGAAAACCTTTAGGTAGAGTCACAGATGATAATCCCTTGGATTTTTATATGGCACAATTGAGTAATTCAGTTGCTGCCATAAGACTGAAAAATGTTCATTTTGGAATAAAAAAATGAAATTTGATATAAAATAGAATGGTTAAAATTGGGCCAAATAAAATTTACAATAAGTAATTTCAAGCAATATATTTTCAATTTATTTGATATATAATGCAGATAGATACAGTATTATAATACCTGTATTACAGATAAAACGATAATCTTTGTATGAATAAACAATTATTTTGTTTATTAATGTTCATATCTCATCAACTCATCCTGGCAGCAAAATAATTTATTAAAATATACAAACTATACTGATAATAAACAAGAAACTTCTTGTTCAGAATCTTCTTTTGTGATGGAAATGTGAAAAGTGAATTCATAAAATGTTTTTTTAATGTTTTATTAAAGTTTATTATAGTATAAAATACAATGAAAATAAAGATTTGAAAAGGGAAAAAGGATGGGGAATGAAAGATAAAAATGTCCTTGCTAAGTTTAAAAACTACAAGTGTGACCACTGCAATTTTCAGAAAGTGTAATCAGCAATTTTGTGGCAATCTAAGTTACCATCAGGTCTTGCAAAATTCTACAAAGAAGATAATTCCAAGCCCAAAATTCTGGGCAGTGAAATACAGACAGCATAATACATATCTTTGCCTCTTCCCCAGCTCTTATTTTATTAAAAACAGAAGTAAAATGCATCACATTTCAAGGTGGCTGATCTCAGCAAATTGTATATTGCTTATCCCAAGGAATAAAAGGTTGATAGCACAAGCAAATTAAAAATTGTTTTTCAAAGATGATGACTATGGGACAAACACAATAATGGAGGTTTTATCTAATTGACATATATCTTACAATCAAACGTAAATATGGCACTGATAAGACTCATAATTTATGGTGCAAAAAAGCATATGTTTCCATGATTTTGCCCCAGGTGTCATTTGCCTCATGCTTCCCTAAAAAAGTGAATATAAAAAAGTGGATTTGAGAATAATCCAAAAGGTGCTTTTTCAGGAGGCAACTGGACTTTCTTGTTTTTTCTTTGAAGACGTTTCGCTTCTCATCCAAGAAGCTTCTTCAGCTCTGACAGAATAGTGGTGAATGGAAGGATTTATATTCCTTGCAGAAAGCTGGTCATTTGCATCCATTTAGAGGGTCATTGAAACACTTGCAGGTTTATCTGTGTCCTCAGGGTCATCTGAGTAGTGTTCCCGGTTCCTGTAGTCTGGAATTTTTTTCTCTGGAAATCCATTCCTACTCCCACACCATTCAAAGGGTGTTCATCTCAAATTGTACAGCTAAAAGTCCAGTTGTACAGCTAAAAGTCCAGTTGCCTCCTGAAAAAGCACCTTTGGGACAACCATGACCTGCATGACTGAGAATCTCTACAGACTTGAGAATAATACCCCACTTAAACAATATGTTTGAAATACTGACCACCATGAGACATGATGATGCCCGTTTTGTCTTATTTGGAATGCCTCAGATGTAGGTAGCCAGATGTTATTCTGTGAGTTCAAATTCTTTACTAGAATTGAACTCATGGACCTTTGAGTTTTAGATGACTAAATTCAGTGCATTAGTTTTAGAACCCATCTAAATCCTAGCACTCAGCAGTATTGTAGGGAGATATATATATAGAACTTACCTATCACAATAGTCTACTAGTACTTCTCAACTTGAAGGCGTGTGGACATCAACTAGCAGAATTCCCCAGCCAGCAATTCTGGGAGTTGAAGTCCATACATCCTCAGGACAGGGGTGAAATGCTCCTGGTTCAGACCGGATCGCCTGGTAGCGCGGTAGCGATGGCGGCAGATGCTTCGGAGAACCGATAGCAAACATCCCTGCACCCCCCATGCCCAGTTGAGCCGCGCGATCATCAGAGGCTTTTTTTTACTTTTAAAAGCATTTTTTCTTCCGCCGAAAAAATGCTTTTAAAAGTAAAAAAAAGCCTCTGATGATCGCGCGGCTCAGCTGGGATTGTCAGAGACTTTTAAAAGCATTTTTTTACAACCTCTTCAGCTGAAGAGGTTGTAGAAAAAATGCTTTTAAAAGTAAAAAAAAAAAAGTTGGCCACGCCCACCCAGTCACATTACCCCCCCCCCCACCAAGCCACGCCCACAGAACCAGTAGTAACAAATTTTACATTTCACCACTGCCTCAGGTTGTCAGTGTTGAGAAACACTAGTCTATATGGTGAACTCTTCCTTAAGTTCTCAGAGTAGAGAAATAAAATTAGTTACATTATGTTGTACTCTCTTCCACAGGGTTTTACAGGAGTCCCATTCTGTCTTCCTTTGAAGAAGGCAAAATACCTGTTTTCTCACAGTGTATAATCTTGTGTGATCTTTCAATTTCACTGACCACCAGGAGGCATTATGTGACTAGTTTTAACCTATTTGGGATATGTCACAGGGATGTAGAAACCTTATAGAAGGCACTGTATGTAGTCACCTAAATTGAAAAGTTGAAAGGAACTGAACTTTAGTTTCCACTAGGGGTTTGAATCCTATAGAATCCTATAGAATAATAGCTAGATTACAACCAACACAGCCAACAGAATCTAAAGTATTATCCCTTACATGTTATTTCATAGATCACTCATAAAAACTATTTTATTATATAACCAGTAATCAGTGGTGGGATTCAAATTTTTTTACTACCGATTGTGTGGACATGGCTTGGTGGTCTTGTGACTGGGTGGGTGTGCCAACTTGATGTCACTCACGTTGAGGGGCTCCTCACTGGCCTCTATTCGTCCCTCCCCTCCTGGCCACTCCTCACCTGCCCGCCCGGGGCAGGAAGCAGTTGTTGGAGCTAAGCAGCCACCACGAGAAAGAGTTGGCAAAACAGCTGGTTCAGTTCAAATTGGATCTGACCGAGAAGGAGGCTGAGCAGAAGCACCTCACTGAGGACTATGAGCATAGGCTTTCCAAGCAGAGGGAAGACCTGCTGGACTGCAAGGCCAGGTACCGGCGCCTGGAGGCTCAGCGGGCTGAGATGGTCAGCCAGTTCCAGGCCATGATGCAATCCCACTGGAACGAGGCCCTCCGGCTCTTTGCCACCAGTGGCTCTTCCCTCCAGCCTTCACCCAAAGCCCCGCACCAGGAGGCTGAAGCAGACCCCAAGCTGGAATTTCTGCCCCACTCTAACCCACACAAAAAGACCCCAAAAGAGGAGACTTTCTGCAGCAACACAAACATTCACTGCACGTATCCGGCCCAGAGGCCGTAGTTTGATTTAGGGCAATATAAAAAATGCAAATAATTTTTCTGCGCACCACCAAAATTTTCTCATGGACCACCAGTGGTCCACGGACCACCAGTTGGTGACCGCTGCTGTAGACTTCCCTCATTTTCAGTCGGTATGAACAATGTCTGGGGAGGAGAGGCTCAACAACTTCAAGGGTACCAACTTTGGAAAGGCTATACCAAGGGAACTGAAAGCCTAAAGTGTAGCAAGTTTACAAACTAATGAAGGTTTGTTTATCAGGTTAAATAATTATTTAAGTGTGGCTATCTTTGGTTATTACACAGAACCACTTGTGGTTGTCTGAAAATTGGCTGTGTGTGTGTGTTTTAAACATATTTTTAAAGAAAGCTATATAGTTCTACTTATACTATTTTTTTAGAATGATGCAAATATAAAACCATTAAGTGTAATGTTTATTATTTGTATAAGTTCTAAAGTTTGCTTTTAAAATAACAGAAAAACACACCCTGCTTCATTTGCTGGGAAGGGACTAGGGTTACAACCAAGAGAAACAAAACTAGCATAAACGTGTGTAAGCTCAAATGCATTTCATATTGCACTTTAGAAGGAGTTATTTGTAAAGTGTGCACCACCTATTTATCCCATGTATCTATGTGATAGACAAGTTCCTTCTGGTTCCCCTTGAACTATATTTTTTTCCTTCTTTTGTTTGCGGCTTACTTAAGAAAATGTACGAAACCAGGTGTAAAATGGATATTAGTCTGATTTTCGTTCTGCAAAAAAGTCCCTTACAAAAAATATTAAATAATGTCCATGGTGACATATGTCAGAGTATACAGTTTAGTTATGCGTCTAGACTTAGCCAGACCAAATTCCCCAGCAAGCAGACTAGTCTTTTTTCTTCAACTCAAAACTGTGCCTGATTATGAGTCTAAAGCAAATCACCTTGGAACCAAAGGGCTTAACTTGCTAGGTTTGCAAACTTGGTCAGAAAAGAAGGCTCGCATATCATTTCAGTGCAAAAGTTATCTAGATAGCTGTTTTCTGAATATGGGGGATGAGGAAGCAAACAAGTATGATGCAACTGGATATTCCCATTGTTTTTTCTTTGTCTAAAAATAATTCCAAAATAACTCCATAATTTGGATTGCATCTGTTGTCACACAATTTCTCAGAGAGATTTTGTTTTATTTTTAACTTTTCTATCTAGGCCATTTTCAATTCTTTCCCTCTGTTCCATTTCTTTGTTTAAATCAATTTCCACCTATTATTAGCTAATGTAAGCCACTCCTTGGCATCACAGGTGCCATCAAAATTCTTTCTTCCCAGATGCAAAGGGATCTGATCAAACATTTCTGATGTCATATTGCTTTGCCCCAGTTACCTGACACACATCACACTTTTCTTCTGTTGCGTTTTTTTTCATTCTATATTCCTTTCTTTAAACCTTCAAATAGCTTTTTCAGTGATTATGATTTCCCTGTACTGTTAAGTTATATGTAGCTATTAATTTTCACATTATTTAAAAACTTGTACTCTCTGTTCGTAACCTGGCCTTTCAGTCTTTCAACATTGTCACTGTAACTAAGTCCATCTACCTTGCTGCTGTCTTCTTCTCTTTCCTTCCACCTTCCCAACATGAAAGCCTTTTGTAGAGAGCTGAGTCTTTACATAATGTGTCTGAAGCAAGATAATTTGAGCCTGGATATACAGTAGTGCCTCAAGTGAGAACTCTGGATTGCTTTTTTTTTTTTTTGCTCTTCAATATATATATATATATATATATATATATATATATATATATATATATATATATATATATATATATATATATATTGCTGTTTAATCAATTTTCAGGAGTCTTCTCCAAAGTGCTAATACTCTTCATATCTGTACCTCTATAACTGTCTGGTTTGGTTCTGCAACCCAACAAGACAGACAGAGACTTCAGAGGATAATTAGAACTGCAGAAAAAACAATTACTACCAACCTGCCTTCCATTGAGGACCTGTATACTGCACGAGTCAAAAAGAGGGCTGTGAAAATATTTACAGACTCCTCACATCCTGGACATAAACTGTTTCAACTCCTACCCTCAAAATGACGCTATAGAGCATTGCACACCAGAACAATTAGACACGAAAGCAGTTTTTTCCTGAACGCCATCACTCTGCTAAACAAATAATTCCCTCAACACTGTCAAACTAATTACTAAGTCTGCATTACTATTAATCTTCTCATCGTTCCCATCACCCATCTCCTCCCACTTATGACTGTATGACTATAACCTTGTTGCTTGTATCCTTAAGATTTATATTGACTGTTTCCCTATGGCTATCATTAAGTGTTGTACCTTATGATTCTTGACGAATGTATCTTTTCTTTTATGTACTCCGAGAGTGTATGCACCAAGACAAATTCCTTGTGTGTCCAATCACACTTGGCCAATAAAGAATTCTATTCTATTCTATTCTATTCTATTCTATTCTATTCTATTCTATTCTATTCTATTCTATTCTATTCTATTCTATTCTATTCTATTCTACTCTACTCTACTCTATTCTATCTGGCTTCTTCAAAAACCAACTTTTGTTTTTACCGATATTCAGGGGGAATAAATACCATGGGTTACACAATTTTGATCTTTGTATAGAAACACCACAGTATTTGAATATTTTTCCAAAGGCCTTCATGGCTGCTTTACCAAATGCTAGTCAAATGTTAGTATATTTATACATAAACACATACCCTTTTAAAAAAAAACTTTGCTCCTTAATATTTATTACCAGAGCTTGCAGATCCTTTGCTTTTTCTGCCACAAGAGTTGTGTCCTCAGCACTATACAGATTATTGATGTTTCTTCCTCCAATTTTAAAATTGCACTTATCTTCTTCTTCCAGCTTCCCTTAATTTATGTGTGCCATATAGGTCGAATAAATAAGATATTTATTTATTTAGATTTATTTATTCAGGGTGTACAGCCTTCCAACACACCTTTGCTAATCCGAGGTCAGTCTGTTTCATTATGCTCCATATGTACTGTAACTTCCTG
The DNA here is from genome assembly GCF_029215685.1 of Pituophis catenifer annectens. Classification (NCBI taxonomy): domain Eukaryota; kingdom Metazoa; phylum Chordata; class Lepidosauria; order Squamata; family Colubridae; genus Pituophis; species Pituophis catenifer. The sequence continues at coordinate 64,017,181 of NW_027256886.1, forward strand.
ATCTGTATATATTTCTCATGAGAATACTGATTCCTGATTTCTGAGCACTTTCAGCTTCAATGCAATCAAAGGCATTTTTGTGATCAACGAAGCACATCGTGACTTTTTTGGGGGGTATTCTTTGGCATTCTCAATTACCCAGCAGGCATCAGCAGTAATGTCTCATATTCCTTGGCTTTTTCTAAAACCAACTTCAACATCTGGCATCTTTTTTTTCCATTAGAGCTCTAATGTTGCATGATCCATATTTTGCTAGCATGTGAAGTTAAGGGTATTATACAATAATTTGCACCCTCTAATAAGTCCCTTTGTTAGTATTGGAATATGCATTGATCTTTTCCACTTTGTTGGCCACCGTGTTGTCCTCCAAATTTGCTATATATGTATACATATAAAGGGAATTTGGGAAAAATATTTAAAAGCAAAGCAAGCACACATTATAATATTTCTGACTGGCATGAATATGTTTCTTCTTTAAAAACTTTTTGTTTTCATATCATCAATTTCTATTTTGTTTTATAAATTTGTAACTGAGTAGTGGTATCTTGTGGTCTGACTAGAGCATTGTATCTTGTTTTAGACTTTTTTTTGGGACAAGCTCATTTTGGAGCAGCTGTTTTTCCCAGAACAGTGGAGGGTAAAATGTGCCAGTACATTAGCAAAGAATTTCTTTGTTTTTATTATTTGCTATGATTTATGGTGGGATAGTTATGTGTAGTTAATATGATGCTGGTCACCAGAGCTATCCTTATTATATAAGGTTTTGATATGTTCTCACATGTTAGTGCTTTCTAAACGTTTCATAAACTTTTTCCCGACTCAGGATCCTTTTCCACTTTTAAAAATTATGAACACCCCAAAAGACATTTGGTTTGTGTGTGTTATATTTATCAATATTAATAATTAAAACTGACATATTCACTGCCACCACTCCTTCTCACAATTGTAAAATGGGATTTTAATATAATATTGTAATACAGTATTTTTCAATATAGGCAGCATATAATTTTGATTGAGAACCTCTGAGAAGTTCTTGGGGGAATCAAGGAGTCCTAGGACCACACTTTTAAGAAACATTATTCTAAGCTATGAATCCACCAGACCAGACATTGATCTTGTCATGGGTGCTTTACATCTACTAGTTTTATCTTTCTACCCAAGATTAGGTCAACAGAAATTATGGGCTGCAGTAATTCCAAACCTATTGAAATGTGACAAGATTTAAAAATTTGGTACACCCCTAATGTAGTTATTATTTTTGTCCTGCTTTTTATTGTTATGGATGTGTTTTTATTCCTCTTTGGATGCTGTATAGAGTCTCTTGAGTAGGTAGTTTTAGAAACCACTTTTTCTAAGCTAACTAAGAAATAAACAAGAAGCATGATTATGTGACTTGGGGGAGGAAAAAGGAAACTATATAGAAGTAACAAGACTGCTATAATTATTTAATAATGAATAAACAGAAATACCAGATCTTGGTTGCAAAAATCAAGACCTCTTCTAGATAGAAAACAAACGGGGTCCTGAATCTCTTTGCTAACAGCTGATGGTTTTGTGAAATTTTGAAGCTTAGATCTCATCCTCCCATGACTGGACTAGAAAGGATATGGCACTGAAGTGCTGTCAGTACAGATAGTCCTCAATTTACAACAGTTCACTTAGTTACTGTTTGAACTTACGATGGCACTGTAAAGTGACTTATGACTGTTTTTCATAGTTACGACTGTTGCAGCCTCCCCATCGTCACATGATCAGAATTTAGATCGGGGTGAAATCCAGCAGGTTCTGACAGGTTCTGGAGAACCAGTAGTGGAAATTTTGAGCAGTTCGGGGAACTGGCAAATACCACTTCTGGCTGGCCTCAGAGTGGAGTGGGAATGGAGATTTTGCAATATCCTTCCCCCAGGAGTGGGGAGGGAATGGGGATTTTGTAGTATCCTTTCCCTGCCATGCCACACCCATTATGCCATGCCACGCCCACCACTCCACACTCACAGAACCAGTAGAAAAATTTTTTTGATTTCACCACTGATTTAGATGCTTGGCAGCTGGCATATATTTTTGACAGTTGCAGTGTTCTGGAGTCATGTGATCACCTTTTGCTTTCCGAGAAGCAAAGTCAATGGGGAAGCCAGATTAATTTAACAACCATGTTAATAAATCAACAACAGCAGTGATTGACTTAGCAACTGTGGCAATAAAAGTCATAAAGTGGAGTAAAACTCACATAACAAATGTTTCACTTAGCAACAAGGAATGTTGGGCTGAATTGTGGTTGTACATCAAGGACTACCTGTACTCTTCTTCTACACTGCATGGCTAAGAAGTCTAATAGCAAGGAAAATAGATCCCATTCACAATTATCCAAAGGTGAACTGACCTTGTGTGTCACTGATAAGTTTCCTATTCCATGTACAAAGTCTGTAGAGATTCTCAGTCATCCAGGTCATGTTTGTCCCAAAGGTGCTTTTTCAGGAGGCAACCGGACTTTTTTGTTTTTTATTTATTTATTTATTTGTTCAACTTGTAAGCCACCTTTCTCCGAAGACTCAAGGTGGCTTACAATGCATTTAAAAACCATATATAAAAACATTAAAAATTAAAACATTAAAAACAATTAAAACCCATTCACACCATTCATGGTCGGATCTTGCCAGATCGCAATAGTGAGATCAATGGCCCTAGGCCTGCCGGAAAAGCCAGGTCTTCACTGCTTTTCGGAAGGCCAATAGGGTAGGGATGGTCCGGATCTCAGGAGGTAACTGGTTCCAGAGAGCTGGGGCAGCCATAGAGAAGGCCCTCCCCCGCGGGCCCGCCAGCCGGCATTGTTTAGCTGATGGGACCCGGAGGAGACCAACTCTGTGGGATCTTACCGGTCGCTGGCAGCTATGCGGTAGAAGGCGGCCTCGAAGATAACCTGGCCCTGAGCCATGTAGGGCTTTAAAGGTAATAACCAACACCTTGAATTGTGACCGGAGACCAATAGGGAGCCAGTGCAGCTCGCAGAGAATTGGTGTAATGTGGGTGTACCTAGGTGCACCCACGACAGCTCGGGCGGCTGCGTTCTGGACCAACTGTAGTCTCCGAACACTTTTCAAGTGTAGCCCCATGTAGATCGCGTTGCAATAATCTAACTGTGAGGTGACAAGGGCATGAGTGACTGTGAGGAGAGCCTCCTGATCCAAGTAGGGTCGCAATTGGTGCACCAGGCGAACCTGTGCAAAGGTCCCCCTAGCCACAGCTGACAGATGTTGCTCTAATCTTAGCTGTGAGTCTAGGAGGACACCCAAATTGCGAGCCCATTCTGAGGGGGACAATTTCCCCCCCCCAGAACCAAGGATGGGCAATCAACATAGTCTTTAGGAGGCAATACCCACAGCCACTCAGTCTTGTCTGGGTTAAGTCTGAGTCTGTTGACTCCCATCCAGACCCTCACGGCCTCCAGGCACCGGCACATCACATCCACCTCCTCACTAATATACAGCTGGGTATCATCAGCGTATTGCTGATACCTCACCCCGTATCGTCAGATGATCTCACCCATCCGATCCAAATTTTCTTTTGAAGACGTTTCACTTCTCATCCAAGAAGCTTCTTCAGCTCTGACAGGATAGTGGGGAATGGAAGGATTTATATTCCTTCCTAATATTAATTTATATTCCTTCCTAATCCTGCCAGAGCTGAAGAAGCTTCTTGGATGAGAAGTGAAATGTCTTCAAAAGAAAAAACAAGAAAGTCCAGTTGCCTCCTGAAAACTTTGGGGTATACACTTAATACACTTTGGGGTACACACATATACACTTAAGGATGCTGGTCAAATGAAGAAATTAAAGGCAGTTTATTGCAGGAAATTAGTCCAATCAATGCAATCTCCCCCATGTAATTAAAAGTGAGGGTTTTATGAGGAGCCTGCACATGTGTAGAAGGCTTCCCTCTATGTATCCATAACATTATAGCTGGATCTCAGGCAGTCAGAACCACAGTGGAGAGGAAGCCCATTTTATCCAGATTTGGGCCCACCTGGCAGTCAACCCTGGTTTATTGTCACAACCATAGTCGGTCTCATTCGAGACAATGATGAATCCGCATACAGACAGGAGGTTGAACAACTAGCCTCGTGGTGCGACCGGAACAATCTGGAACTGAACACACTCAAAACCGTAGAAATGGTGGTAGACTTTAGGAGAAACCCTTCCATACTTCCACCTCTCACAATACTAGACAACACAGTATCAACAGCAGAGACCTTCAAATTTCTAGGTTCTGCCATATCGCAAGATCTAAAATGGACAGCTAACATCAAAAACATCATCAAAAAAGCACAACAAAGAATGTTCTTTCTGCGCCAACTCAGAAAAATCAAACTGCCCAAGGAGCTGCTGATCCCAATTCTACAGAGGAATTATTGAGTCTGTCATCTGCACCTCTATAACTATCTGGTTTGGTTCTGCAACCCGACAAGACAGACACAGACTTTAGAGGATAATTAGAACTGCAGAAAAAACAATTGCTACCAACCTGTCTTCCATTGAGGTCCTGTATACTGCATGAGTCAAAAAGAGGGCTGTGAAAATATTTATAGACCCCTCACATCCTGGACATAAACTGTTTCAACTCCTACCCTCAAAATGACGCTATAGAGCACTGCATACCAGAACAACTAGATACAAGAATATTTTTTGCCAAAACGCCATCACTCTGCTAAATAAATAATTCCCTCAACACTGTCAAACTAGTTACTAAGTCTGCACTACTATTAATCTTCTCATCATTCCCACCACCCGTCTCCTTCCACTTACGATTGTATGACTGTAACTGTTGCTTGCATCCTTCCGATTTATGTTGATATTGTTTCCTGATTGCTTATTTGTATCCTATGACTATCATTAAGTGTGGTACCTTATGATTCTTGATGAACGTATCTTTTCTTTTATGTACACTGAGAGCATATGTACCCAGACAAATTCCTTGTGTGTCCAATCACACTTGGCCAATAAAAAATTCTATGAAACACTGGTGAAGGTGGCTCTTCACTCAGCAGGAAAAGTCACGGTGCTTTGGGGGGGGGGAGAGACACCCTTCGGGGATTCTGCTGCCCACCCCCCCCACCCGCCCACCCCAGCTGAGGAAGGCGCGCGACTCTCTCTTGAGCCGGCTAGACTCGGCTGCTGTCTCCTGAAGGGGAGAAGGGGGGGTCTTCTTGGGACGAGACTGGACAGCCCCTTGTCTGAGGTGGGATAAGGTCTCCTGTTCGAGAGGGGGGGAGCTGGACTAGAAGACCTCCAAGGTCCCTTCCACCGCTATTTCTGATTCAGCACGCACCTCGCCCCCCGCCCCGCCCCAGAGAAAAACACTTGAGGGGGAAAAAATTTAAGAAAAATAATTCCTCCAACGGCCGAAAGGTGGGAGGCATTTCATCCGCGGCAGCGCAAAAGCTCTCTCGCTCTCTCTTTCTCCGTGTGGTCCGCCCAGAGAGATTGGGCGGCGGGAAGCGGCGGTGCCGAGGCTAGAGGGAGCGCCTCCCGCCTGTGGCCCACTGCGGAGGAGGAGGAAGAGGCGTGAAGGCTGGACGGCGACCCCCTTTCGCTGCCAGAGGGCTGCCGTGTGCGCGCCGACTATGCCATGAGCGGCGCTGCCGCCGCCGCCTCTTACTTAGAGCCGCCAAAAACGAAGGAGAATCGAGGCGCCGCCGCCCCCTCGCCATGCACGGGCTGTGCTACTCCCTCTGCTTGGTGGTGGCCGCTGCGGTGGGGCTTTCCAAAGGCAACAGGAATTGCCCGGACTTGGTGGTTGACAGCTGTCTCTGCACCGCCGAGCGCTCCAAGGGACCCGGCCGGCAAACGCTCCGCATCAAAGTTGTCTGCAGCGGAGGCGACTTGGCGGAAACTTTGCACCCCTCCTTGCTGCCCAACCGCACCGTCTCCTTGTGAGTAAGAGAGGACGGGGTGTTTCCGTGTGTGTGTGTGTGTGTGTGTGTGTGTGAGGGGAAGGGGTTAATTCTGCCTGGAGACTCCCGATCGAGGAAACGTTACAGGGCAGGGGAGGCGCTTTGTGCATGGTCAGAAACCTCTTCTCCCGGTTTTTCGGAGTCTCCGATGCAGCCCAGGTAGATTCTGACTCTAGAAAGAGCTGCGAAAGGGAAGCCCTCGGGTGGGATCTGATTTTCTGCAATCTGTGGATTAAGTTTTATTGGGTTTCAGAGAAACCAGGTTGCAAAAGGGAGGGCTTACAAGGCTGCGGATCCCTTAAATGTTTACACCGCCTTTTGCGGGATTTGTTGGGAGGTGGGGGGATTATGGGCAGGAAACCCCTTTGTCAAGGACCTGGCTGCAGATCCCTGAACCGAGGAAAGGAGCATAATATACTGGTTACTGCGTTTCTCAAACCGAGCAGTGTACCTTATATTGTTAAAGGAAATTAGCTCTTTTTGGAAACGGAATGGGTTTGGACAGAAGGAAGGGCTGAAAGAGTTATAGGATTCTTTTTCCTCCAAAAACTGTAAAGGCTAGTTTAAGGATCCAGTTTAAAAGTTCAATTCCTCAAATGTTAACTTTCCAGTTGAGGAAAGACAAACTCACCTATGGTGTGGATGCCTAACAGATATTTTGTGTACTCTTGGAAATCCCACACCTTTTTCCTCCTGCAAAAGAAGAGTGACAGGAAGCAATACTTTGGGGATCTTTTGATGTGAAAGAAGGCAGGAATAGATTATATTCTGACATTACCTTTAATAAATAGAAATCATCCTGGAAGGATAAGGTCTGATTCTTGACTGCAGCTCTTTTTTTCTAAAAGCTTGTACAATAGAAACCTGAATTTTCTTTCTTTGGAAACTTTTGATGGCATTTTATTTGTTTTGAGGGAGAGTAATGTATACTGGAAAGTAAATTATACAATACATTGCCCAGTGGTTTTCAAATAATATTCCCATGCTATGGCTTATATCAATTGAAATATCTTTATACCCGACTGAGGATAATTTCAGACCATAAAAATATTGCCACAAATACACTGAATAGTAAAGGTTTAGCTGGATTTGAGAAATAAGATCTATTCTCTGTACATTAGATGCCAATTTCAACTGTTCAGTTACAAAAATCTCCATTCCCCGCCTCCAATCTAATGCAATGTTAAAAATATATTTTGAGCCAATTCCTGATTCAAAGTATCTATTTTACTCAAAGTAAAATTGATAGGTCTGTTTGTATGCAAATTTTACTTAGATGTCATCATTGAAACCAATAGGAATAATATGCAAATGCCATTAAGCATGGACTATAGATTAGCAAACTGATCTGATTAACAATAACAAATAAGTTTGAGTGTTTTAAAATGCAAAGCAGTCTGGTTTATACTGTATAAACTTTATTCTTACAGCCTGATGTATAGTTTATTTAAAACAGTGTTGAATGTAATTGATTGTATCATTTTTTCTCTAAATGATTCATTCATCCAACAAGTCCAGTGCTGTTGAGTGTAATTGTTGACAACTCTTGCTGTGAAAATTTCCAGTCTTTGCTGAACTTTATTCTTAAACTTGACACTTTTCAGAGAGACAACGGAAAAAAAGAATAATTTACAACATCTGTGCAGATTGTGCTTAGAAAATACAGATGTGCTCTGTGTTCTGTTACTTAAATTTTGGCTTACTCTATTCTTACTATTCTTCTGGGAATCTCTCATTAAGGTATAAATGTGCCAACTTCATTTTGAATGGAACTTTTCTGAAATAATCCAGCCAACATATGTAATTGTTGGTGTAATTAATTTAAAGATACAGTGCTAAAATGTACATATGCACATGAAATATATTTAGAAGAACTAGTGTGTGTAGGATCATAGACATTACTTGGGAGCAAGTCATATTCAGTAAATACTCATTGGAGTCTATACAGTAGTCTTTCTGTTCCTCTCTTAGGGGTTATTAAAGGCTACCTCCACATGTTCTTGGGCTTTTATGCTCTCCATCCTTGAGTTATTCTGTGAAATTTGGGGATATTGTGAATTCACATTACACAGATGTGAAATCTGTCTCCACTGCTGATCCCAATCCTTTTTCCTGCCTTTGTTAAGTCACTTCCGCCCAAGATAATTAGTGACAAAACCTAACAGATTTATACTATACCATGATGCTGCCCTTGGATAATGTTTTAATGAGGGGGGAATACCAGTTTAATATACTTGTCTTGGAGAGCTTATGAGATGAAGGCAGTAATATAGGACATGGCAAAAACAATCATGATTACCATGGTTAGATGCAAATCGGGAAAATTATATTCCTTATTATTCAAATATGATGGATTCATTTTGGCAGATTGCTTGCATCATAGTTGTAAACAATATTTTCTTGAAAATAAAATACATTCATTTCACTTGTCTTTAATGGTTTGGAATGTAGATTAAGCATATTGTTAAATGTATACCCTTTTATACACAGCCACTTAATGCAGAGTATTCTGACAAATTTAAACTGTTTCTCATAACTGTTTTATATTAATTGAACTGGTAGAATAAATGAAGCCAATAATAATATACATTTGCTAACTTATAATCCTATTTATGGTACTATAATTACATAAACACAGTTTTCAAAAGGTTGTTGGCATATGAAAAAGACCAAATCTGTACAGTACAGAACAATGATTTCTGTTTGGAAGGAAATCCCATTGAGTGTTTATTTCCAGGTAAGTACAGAATTTCAGTTTAACAGTATATTTCAGTATTAAACTTTTAAACTGTTTCCTATTTTGACCATTTATTTTACAAGAAATAAAGTTAAAGGAAACTACTCCTAGAATATTTTAAACAGTTGCTCAAGGAAAATATTAAATAAATAAAATTAAAAGGAAATGCTTTTTTCAGTAGATGAATAATTCAGTTGACAGATTGATTGAAAGTGACAAATACTTGCTACAAAGAATGAGGTTTTGGTTAATCAGATTACATGGTGTGACATTTTTCCAGCTGCAGAAATTGGTGATAAAAAGTTTATGGAAGACCTGGGAGCAAATATTTGTATGAAGATACTGGCTGTTTACTTCTGCTTTATTTTCCCTCAGAGAAGAGGCTTCAGTGAATGGAACATAATGTTTCAAACATTTCAACATTTTACATAATTGAAAAAAATTATCCAGTGATAAGTCATTAAGACAATTGTGATAATAAATATTTTTTTCATGGATATTTAAACAGAAATTAGAATTTTCAAAGAGAAATTTTATGATGAAATAAATGTATCTAATATATGTATGGGTGCCTGAGCCATTTCCAAGATATTACAGACTGATTATATGTTATATGTTGCAGACAGATATATCATTGTATGATAAATGATTGAGAAATGGGAAAAAAGTAGGCCCAATTTGTTCCAGATGGTTATCATAGCCCCTGAAAAATAACATTACTATTGATTAAAATATACTCATCTATTTAAGATTATATTGGATGATACATTTAGCTAAACTTTCCACAATCTATAGTGAATTGACCCAGTTGGAATACTGAAGGGAAAATAACTCTTGTTTCAACTTTTGTTGAAATGATAGTTGATACACACAACAGAATTAAGGATAATTGCTGTTAGAGGATTTGTAGTTTCTGGCTATTTTCTGGTGATTGGGTGTCAAGAGGGAATTTCTCAACCTTGATTTGTATGAACAGATTTTAGCAATTGTACATTTTGGGATGGTCTAAGTGAGGTTCACATAAATTAATGAAGTGAACTGGCAGTTGAATCCAACTGAGACGATTAAGCAGCTGCTCTGCCTTCTTGATGTGTAAAAGGGAACTTTGTTTAAAATATTCTCCATGCATGCCATTCTGACTAATAATTCATGTTCCTAGGAATGAGAACGCTACAATTTTAGCTTTTTGGTTTTTTAAAAAAACACATTTTGATTTATATTCAAAAACCAGTACTGTAGTCTATGAAGTACTTCCCATTTCAATGTTAGATTAATAGTATGTCACTAAATGATTAGAAGTAGACTTCATCTTACTTTTCACCAAATGTATCAAGATGATTGAGGTATTAAAAAATATTGAAATACAACACTATCTATTTTTATCACTGATAAAATAAATACCTGGTATATTCTGAGTTTACTGACTAGGACGACCATCATTAAAAAAAAATGATGAACTCCAGATCAAATCCTATAGGTGTAAGCTTTGCTAGTATCTTAATTGCTAAATATGTTGCATATTTGTGTATTTATTTGTATATTTATTTCGATAGGCATTCAGAAAAACAAAGCAATGTTATATGTACTAACTCCATTAGTACAGCAACACTACCCTTGATTAATATAGTTTATTAGAGATTAACTATGATGACATAAAATCTCATTGATTTAATTTGTAAATTTACTCTGGTTTGATAATTTTCTTGGTTTTGAAGACAATACTCTTATTTCAATAATCCTTTACTGATTTGCAGAATCATGCTATATTACTTTGTTCATGACAGTTGATTCCTATGATTTTTTTCTGTAATGGTTCAAGGTTTGTATTTAGAGCTATTGTATAGTTTTTAAAATGAAATCTGAATTAGTAATAAGCTTCTTGCCTAAGCATAAAATCAGAGTCTTTTAAAACTACTTTGATTATATAGTATTTCTATTCTATACCATACTATCACACATTCATTGATTTGTTGAGGGTGAAAGTAATTGCAATGTGATAAAAATGCACATCCATATGATTTTATGATAATGTATGTAAGTGGCTCTGAACAAAAAATATTCAAAATAATTCCACATTCTATAACTTGTAAATATTTATCACTACTATAACTACTACTAATTTGGTGCCTTTAACTTTTTCTACTCTAAATTTATTTCCCGTTTTGCAATAATTTATTTTTTCTTCTGCTGTAATACAATGATATATTAGCTCCACATCTGTAAAGCATTTAGTCTTGGAGTTTATTGTCATTGATAAATTTAGTCATGCAAGATAGTTTGTTAATTTACTTCCCAAATTGGTATAATTTTTTGAGTGTTCTTTTCCCTTTATACAACTGCATGTTCAATTTTACAACCACAGTCATACACAGTTCAAAACTATTCTTCTAAGTGTACTGTATATATTTGTAAACAGTATGTTATCTTAAAGATAGTTATGCTTTCTTCCTTTTTCACTGTAATGCTGCAAGTTGATATTTTGCTGTGTCATAGTTTGAGTTAGTTCAGGGCTTTTAATGAGGATACATACACACACACACACACACACACACACACACACACACACACACACATACATACTGTGTTTGCGCCCGCGCGCGCGTGCACACACACACACGGAGTGTCACACACTTGATTCTGAAGTAAGTTTAACAAAGCAAATTACAGATTTTTTTCTCTGATGGAGCTTTTTCTTGACAAATTTTAAGAAATGGCTTTTAGTTATCTCCAAATCATACTTTATCATACATATAATTACAAACAGGAGGAAGCCTATCTACAGAAGATTATACAGGATAAATTTATTTTTTCCTTGTGGCAATGAAATATCAGCATTAGCCATGCTTTAGCAATACATCTTTTTAAATTTCATTTTTTAAAAAGTTTTTCTGTTGGTATATGCCTTTTCAATAATAATAATAATAATAATAATAATAATAATAATAATAATAATAACAGAAGCAAAAACAAAGGACCTAACAGGATGTTTAGTTCATAATAGCATCACTCATTCCTCTTTTACTTACGAAATGACTCAGCACTAGAATACTACTAATTTAGAAAGTGAGTTTGAACATCCATTAGGAATAAGCATTTTTTCCCCTAAATTTGTTTTTCTCAAAATCTACTGTTTCCTTCTCTGGAAATGCTAACCTAGATTTCGGATTGTTGCTATTACATGTATCCCTTGTAAGTGATCTTTGGAATTCTCTGAAGTACAGATAGTCTTTGAGATACAACAGTTCATTTAGTGACTGGTTCAGTGGCTAAGACACTGAGCTTGTCGATCAGAAAGGTCGGCAGTTCGGTGGTTTGAATCCCTAGTACAGGTCTCCTGCGTGAGCAGGGGGTTGGACTAGATGACCTCCAAGGTCCCTTCCAACTCTGTTACAGTTTGCCAAAGTTACAATGACACTGAAAAAAGTGGGTTACGGCTCTCTTTCACACTTACGACAGTTGCTGCATCCCCAGAGACATGTGATCAAAATTTAGACACTTAGCAACTGACTCATATTTATGATGGTTGCAGTGCCCCAGCTTCAAGTGATCACCTTTTGTGACCTTCTGACAAGCAAAGTCAATGGGGAAGCCAGGTTCACTTAACAACTGTATCATTAACTTAAGGACTGCAGTGATTCACTTAACAACTGTGACAAGAAAGGTCATAAAATGAGTCAAAATTCACTGACCAAATGTCTAACTTAGCAATAGAATCTTGGGCTCAATTATCAGTTGATTATTATCAGTATAATAGTCTTAGGGGTCTCCTAGAGAATCTTTATTTTACTTTTGTTGGATGAATTAGTCTTCTTGCTTTTTCTGACTCTTGAAATCCACCCCTGTGTTTCCTTATCTTCTTCTGAAGTAGAGGTTCAGTCCACTCTACGCTTTAACCAAAGTTCTTTTGACTGATCATCTGTCTTGAGGTCATTTAAATGTCTAATGCTAAACTGATTTGGTTTACACAACCTTCTGCTATTAAACTGTCTCCTTCACCTACTTGCTAATGAAGCACAGAGAATTTCCTTTTCCTCAGCATGTAGATGGAAAAGGTCAGAAGGCACAGGGTTTCTATTGAAGCATGTTATTTCCTAATAAACTTTATTTGTCTTTTTGGACCTAAGAGTCTGTCTTTAGTCAACAAGCTTGGTTTTGTTCATCAAGTAGAGCAAATATGGATATAACGAAATGCAAGATTCCAAAATAGGAGGTGGAAGGAGTATGTATGTTTTGTGCCTTGAGTTATTTATAAAGGCAGAGAAAAAAAATCATATGAATAAAAAATAAATACAAAATTCCCTATAAATTTGAATATAATATAAAGATGTGCTGGATATTGTTTTGTTCTGATATTATATTATTAGGAGTTGATCCATTCATAAATACTAAAGTAATGGATGAATATCCTTGATCACTAAATCCATTTCATTTAGACTAAGATAAAATGGAATCAGTGATCAAGGACATTGATAGATATTTTTATTATTGTATGCACAAAGATGGAAGAATAATGAAACCCACAAAAATAGATTAGATTATAACATTGATGGAGCTTGTGGAAATGGCTAAATTGAAGACTTTGGTCAGGGAAAAATGATAAAGACCTTTTAAAAAGATTGGAAGCCTTATATGGACTTTTTATTGAAAGAAGAAAAGACTAAACCGATGATTTATGGATTGGGGTTAAAAAGGGTTAAGGAGTGAGGGGAAAGAGTAAAATGGCAATTACTCAATGAAGAGAAGGGAAGAAATCAAAATTCTTTTGTTTCTTTTTTACTTTTTTATTGTTTTCTATTTTTTTATCCTTATTTTCATTGTTTGCTTCTGTTGTATTCTAAAATTCTAATAAAATATTTTTAAAGGACATTTATCAATATTTATGGACTTTGCACTTTCTAACTGGGTGAATGGCTTCTAAAAAAAAGTAAATAATAATTCTTTAAAATGTATGCAGTGTGGAAGGGTCTTTTAAATTCTATTTAATGGCTAAAAATCCTTCACATTTACTGAAGTGCTGGGCCCCTTGTATAAAGGCTTCTTTTGTGGTGTTTCAGCAGGTGGCAGCACCTGGTTAACTTTATCTGGCCTTTAAAGCTAAGCATCACTTGGTGCTTGGATGGGAGGGTATCAAAATATCAGGGCTATAGGCAACCCTGGGAAGTTTTAAAGTAAACCTTGGAGGAGGAATGATGATCCATTTGTATATCATTTCCAAGGAAAATGGAACTCAGTTTGACTATATATATATATATATATATATATATATATATATATATATATATATATATATATATAAAATGTTTCCCCAAAAATAAGATCCTGTCTTATATTTTTTTGAACCCTGAAATAAGCGCTTGGCCTTACTGCAAGCCCGATTGCAATATTATCAGGCTTATTATCAGGGGATGTCTTATATATATATAATATATATATATATAGTGTATACTTCCTGGATGACTAGTGAACCATGCTGTAATGATAAGGAGAGTGGTTATAAATTCTATTTTCATCATCCTTTTTTGCTCAGTATTATTATTCGGTATTAATAGCAGTACAGCTATTATTCAGTATTTAATATATATATATTAATACTTTACATTCTTTACCGAATTGTAGTCTTCATTAGCATCCTCTAAATTAGGTCAACATGATCCTGCTCCATATTGCAGAACAAAAGGGTTGATTGTCTGAATTCCTTTCCTTCACTTTCTTTTATGAACACATATTTGTTGATCATAGTTTGTATTCTCAGTATTTTGGCCACATTCAGTGCTCTCAAATTTATTGCTTCAATAATTCTGTTCATTTGTACTACATGTGGATACTTTCTGCATTAGTAATTTCCTTTAAAAGTCTGATCCCCCCCCCTTTTTCTGGTTTTTAAATGGGCGATGTGCTGAAGCTTCTTATCTTGAGACATCTTTTTTCTTTCTTTATTTAATCAGGATATGTCTTAACATAATGGTTAAACTGCAGCTCTGTTCTTAGTAAGGTTGCCATTTATGAAACAATTGCGGCTGTCTGAGTTTTGCTGAGTCTCCATAGCTGAAATGATCAACTGCTGTGTCAATTTGGGATGGGAAATAAAGGGGAAGGGTCACTGACCTTTCAATTCCTTCACTCATATACGGCCTATCCCAGTATAGGGCCACAGGAAGTATAGCATACTTCTAAACAAACATGCATTCAAACAATGTAAAGCAAGGATTCTCTCCTTCCCAGGAAATATATTTATGGTGAAAGAAGGAAAATCAGTCTTTCTATAAGTGCATATGAGATTATGCAGTACTTCTGTACTGTGGCTGCAGTTCAATTGGCTCCATTTTCCACAGCCTAACAATTTTACTTAATTAGACTGGAACAATCAAAAATAACAATTTCTAATTATGATTCTTATGGCTATGAAATCTGGAGTAGTTTGCCAAAGCTACTTTATAGCACATTAAAAACAAAATAATGTTCAAACATCTAATACAAGTATTTATTTATTGGATAATAATTTGTATTTATTGGTCATAGGATGGATATTAAAAATGCACTTACTTTTGGTTGCATCCGTTCCCACGTTAAACTACCCCAGGTCATGTAACAGCAGTGTTAAAATAACCCCCAAATGAGAAAATTAATAAAATATTAGTAAAAATCAGTAAGACCAGTAATATCAGAGCTAACTATCTCTGATTATAGTCTTCATGACTATAATCATGACAGATAACTTAGTCGTTAAGTGATGCGGTTGCTAAGTGAAACCACCACTGTGTTTATAATCTTACTTCAACTTTTCTTTGCTTTACAGACCTGCTAAGGTTGTAACTGCAAGGATTGCTCACAAAATTACTTTTTCTTCACTAACTGCAAATGTTCGCTAAATGAAATAATTATATAAGAACTACCTTTATAGATCCAAACACATTTGTTACAGTGATTTATTCATCAATACTTGATTAAAGAAAGTCGTAGATTGAAGCAGACAGGTAGTATCCCACATTTTGAATTACACATCTCCAAAACCAGAAGAGCTGTAACATGCACTGTACTGTGTCAAGGTAGTCCTTGACTTACAACAGTTCATTTAATGACCGTTCAAAGTTACAACGGCACTGAAAAAAGGCAGATTCACTTAGCAAGTTTTTAACTTATTAACTGCAGCGATTCACTTAACAACAGAGGCAAGAAAGGTTGTAAAATGGGGCAGTGAAGTAAAGGTGTCAGTGAATCAGGCTATACACAAATGGAATATATACTGTTTCTGAAGTTAGATGTGCATCAAATGAGTTGTGATGTGGCAGACTTCAGTGTATATATTTATAATAACATCTAACTGAACTCTCCTGTTTAATCTAGTTTTTAATATTTTGATTACAAGCATGTCTTTTCTACACTCAGTTTACTGCTTTTTGAAAATAATATCTGTGGTATTATCTGTGGTACTATAATTGCAACCTGATCTCTGCATTAGATTCTTTGTTTATCTGGGTAAGTATAAGGCAGAATCATGGATGTAGACCTTTTAATAACAAGACTGATATGTGGGAAACATGTTGAAAGGATCTACTCATTATACTTGTATCCTTGTTTGAAGGGTTATTAGCCAGGGACACAACAGTCTTTCTACAACTTTCCTACTTCCCTGTTTCAGAATATTATTTATTATAGCACAGGTTTACACATCTGTGTTTTTAGTAAAGAAAGATATACGTGGTCTAAAGCTCTTCATGGGAAGATAAAAGAGAGAAAAAAGAGGAATACTGAATTCTTCAGTTCAGCATAGAATAACTAATGGGTATTAATTTACTCTAGATACCAGAACTAATGCTTGTGTTAGAAATTCTTCAGTAACCTACGAAGCCAAGGAACTAAAAAACGTTGTACTTACTGCATGCATGGTGGAGAATGATATGAAATGTATTATTTGAATATAGTGGAATTTATTTATTTATTTATTTGTTTGTTTCTTTGTTTGTTATCCCACCTTTATTATGTTACAAATAAGTGAAAGCGGTAAACATATCCAGCTCACATTTTTCCTCACAACAACTTATGAGGTGAGTTGGGCTGAGAGAGAGAGAATGACTGTCCCAAAGTCACCCAGCTGGCTTTCATTGCTAAGGTGGGACTTCAAGTTGCAGTGTCTTGGTTTCTTGTCTTGTGCCTTAACCACTAGGCCAAACTAGCTTTAATGATCTTATATAATTATAGTAATGAACTTTCTTCTTCTGTCCTTTGGACTAGAAAGAATAGTGGCATTGGCAGCAGAGACAGAAACAGAGAGTTGGAAGCAACTGTCTAGTATTGTAATTAGGAAGGCTTGTGTATGTGGTGATTTACTGATAAATGTTGGATAAATAAATAAAAGTGGAAGCTGCTCTCATTCAAGACAGTGAAGAAAGGATAGTATGGTTAAAAGTGTTTTGCAATTTGTAAAAAGTGTGAACAAAACAAATTTAAAACATCTGCTTTTCCTATGAGTGCTAAATAACAGCTATAGAGTATTAGAGAAACAATGTCAACATCAGGTTTGATTTGTCTGCAGCGTTCTGAATTACACAGCTAAGCAGAATACTAATTTAGAGTATTGACAACAATATTTTAAGTCACAGGACACACTGGAAAAAATTGGAAACAATTTGAAACACCTGGACCACTCATCTGACGATAGTGTAAACTATTACCAGTATGAAAGCATTTCAAGGCAAGCTTTGCTGTTAAAATTCAGTAGCAGAGATAGCATTTTGGACTGCAGACAATTAATGGATCTGTTGATTCCTGGATACTTTTTTTTTTGCTTCTGCCACACCGAAGTCTTTCCAGAATCTATCTCTTCTGATTTTCCTTCTCTACATTTCCAGTGTGTAAGATTGTTAATATACAAACTTGTTTGTATTGTTTTAATTTAGAGATTTTTATATGCATTTTCTTAATGACTATGTTTTTGTAAACATTTTTCCAGAGAAAATTGAATTCTTAATACGTACATTTTTATTCATAGTGTGCAAATATAAGTATATATTTGTATTGCAAACCTCCTGTTAAAACTGCACTTCAGATTCTGAGACATAATAAGAAGGGTGAAATACAAACAGTTAATAATTTAAAAGCTTCGCCTTTTGGTGAAGATCAAATGTAGCATCAAGCCAACTTAAAAACAAGTCCAGAATCATCATCTAACCATGTAGCTTCCAACTATATATAAAATGGATAAAAAAGAAAGTAATATTTGGCAGGTCATCAAATTGTTGTTACAAAGATCTTGATAGATTGGAATGTTTTACAATGCTTAAGATATTTTTGGGGGCCTCATTTATTTTACTTTTAGACTCTCTTGGTTTTTTCCCATCCCCTGCTTTTTGTAACAACTCAGCTGATGATAATATCTCAAAAAACTGACGAGCTTGCATGGTTTTTTATGCTGCATTAATTAATTAATTAATTGAATTTCTTTGCTGCCCATCTTGTAGTTAACAACTCTGGATGGCTTCCAGGATTAAAACCTAGCAAACAAATATCTCTAAAAGAGTAAACATAGAAATCTCAATCAAGATATAGTTAAAAGATGGGAAGAGGGAGAGAAATAGGTGCTGATGTTTCCCCATTAGGGCTCCAAGCCATCTGGCAGAACCAGGTCTTCAGGTTCCTGCGAAAGGACAGAAGGGTGGGAGCCACTCTCATGGGGGTACCAGGATGGTGGTGATGTTAAATGATCCAAAGTGCGGAAGCCACGGCAGAGAAGGCCCTTGTCCTGGATCCCGCGAGCTGGAATTCCTTGACTGATGGAGCACGTACAGTGCCTCCTATGCTGGCATAGGTGGGGGCGAGCCAATCCTAGTGGGAGACAGTTCCTCAGCTAGCCTGGACCTATGCCATGCAGTTGATCCTAATAGCTCATAAAGTCATTATCAAACTGTGATAAACTTCAGGTTTTTAAAAACTCATTTTAATGCAATTTTAATTAGTACTGAAATGGATTCAAGAGAAACTTACCATAAAACATTGTTATATTAAATAATATTTGGCTAAATAAATCTAAAAACTAGCACGTGAGGAAATATAACCAAATCTGAGAATGATCTGTTCAGATCATGATAAATGGAATCTCTATAAACCTCATGAGTAGATCCTACTCATTCATTGCTTCTGTTTCTGAGGGCAAAGATAGGCACACAGTGCTTTCCTATCATCTGTGAGCCAGCAAAAAAAATGCTAGTGTAAAGTGTGTTCTCCTAATTACCAAACCTCCCCCTTCCTCCTGTTGCTGCCCAGGAATGGAGAGAAATTAGCTGCTGGCTTTAGGTCCTCACTTTGTGGAGGTGAATGAAATATCTCAAAGCAGTCTTACTGGCAGCTGATCAGTGACTAGCTTGTCCCGAAGTTGCTTGTTCAAGAGGCAACTAGACTTTCTTGTTTTTCTTTGAAGACATTTTGCTTCTCATTCAAGAAACATCTTGGATAAAGAAGAGCTGAAGAAGCTTCTTGGATAAGAAGCAAAACATCTTCAAAGAAAACCCAGAAAGTCCATTTTCCTCTTGAACAACCACTTTTGGGACTTAGATTCACTAGTCCTCTTTCTTCTGAAATCATTTGATGTTTAACTAGTTCTGTGGAAAAGAAACTTGGGGAGAAAGTTCCATTTTAATCACATCACTCCACCATTGCCAACAATTGCAGCACTCCACTCCACTTTCTTTCCTGGAATTGTTCAATCCTTTGCAAACTCATTCTTTTGGAATCTTGGCCCAAAAGAGCTTGTGACATGGAGTAAAGGGAATGCATGGCAGAGAATCAGTCTCTTCAGAATGGTAGAAAGTTGTTTTGGCCAAGTGTACACATATTTCTGCTGTATACTGGTCTTCTCAACAGGTAACCCTGGGTTTTTTTAAAATTCTGTTTTAGAAATGCAATAAACCTGTGTTTATATGAAGCCCATGTAAGATCTGACAATCATTGTGAAATGTGCCAGGCAGGCATTATATCCGTCATGGAAGAAGGTGATAACAAGCAATGCAATGATTTTTAATCCATTGTAATTATGAAAAAAAAATGTTTGGTAAGTATTTCTGCCTTTTAATAGTATTTTAGGGAGGCTTAAAGAGCTGTTAACGTATTTATTGACACTTCAGTACTTTAAAATTAGATAATTTGGTGTAGTAAAATTGGATCAATTTCAACATTTTCTAAAGATTATCTAAGTCTTTAGATTGAAGAAGTCTGTTTTACATTGGCTAACATAAAATGATGCATAGAGCAAATTAACAAGATGAACATTAAAGATAATTAGAACTAAAGCACATAATTCTAATAACTGCAGTGTTGGATATAAAAACAAATAACTGCATTAACCTTAATTCTTACTTTATTAACTTGATTTGTCTCTTATTCTCCATTTCATTAAAAATGTAAAGCTAAATTACTCTTTCTTTCCAGTTTTTTTACTTTCTTGCTATTAAGAAAAGCATTACACTTTATTATGGATTTTTCCACTGGTCTATTAAATATATATATATAATAAAATATTGAACGACTAAAGTTCTAAGAAAAAAATTATAAGTGAACCAACCAACATAGACTGAGGCATGGATAATGAAATGTGACAAGCATAGCTCAAGATAATACAGATTATCACAATAACAATCTGAATAAATTAATAGGCTATTTAATAAAATTAATGGATTTTCTGATCATATATTGCCTCTCAGCTATAATTATTTTATTCTTGTAAAAATAAATACTGGTACTTCAATCAAATGTTTGCTACTGATTATGCATATATTCCTAAATATTATAGTTATTATTTGTTATTATTATTTATAAAATTTATTGGCCACCCATCTTACCATAAGGTAGCACTGGGAGGCTTACAATTACATATACAGTTAAAACAAAGTTAAAATCAGACATTAAAACCAAGGAGACACAGAGAATGGGGGCTCCTTGTTTCTCAATTTATTATAACTTTCTAACTCAAATTTATATTGATCTAAGTAGTCATGGAAAATAATAAATATGTTTCCAACATTATGATTAAAATATGTTTCCAACATTATGATTTACAAGAATCTCTATGCTAATTCTTATATAATCTACTGAAAATGTTTTTAAAGATTTTCCCCATCTTGGAGGCAGAAAATGTATAACAACAGTATCATAAACTAGGTTAAATCATAATAGATACTGATTCTTTCAAAATATTTATTGAACTTTCCATTTAGTACTTCAGTATTAAATAATAGCAGCATTAGAAATAGGAAGGCGTTGGTGGTCACTTGTTTTCAGAAAGTCTATTTTTTTAAAAAAATCAAGTTGTTTTCTCTTTCATTCTTTTCTTAGAAGAGTGCCTATTAATATCTCAAATTTTGTTTAAAATGTTTTTTTTTTAGTTATGGAAAGCAATATACACTTAGCTGAATGTGTGAATTGCCTTTGTTCTTTTTGATTTTTAATAATAATTTTAGATTTTGTTTAAATAGAAAAAACTCAAATCATATGGAAAGAAAGAAGGAAAAGAGGAATCAAGGTGTAAACTAGGGTTGTATAAAGACAAGAGATACCAAGGGTCTCACTGAGATAACAGAAGTTTCAGGATAGGATTGCTGAATTCTAGTTAAATGCTAATTGGCTGCATATTTTATTGTTTTATTTTCCCCCGTTACATTTATTTCCCCTAAGCCAGGAACTATAGTTTCCTTTAATGAGATTTTTTATATTCTCTAAGGAAGTTGAATGGCTAAATTCTAAAATGACTTATTTTGAGTGCAAAAGCACCTATTTTCCAATATATTCAATATTAGTATATTGAATATATTAATTCAGTTGTATGGATTTATGTATAAAATATGTTGAATAGTTGAAACTTTAAAAGGTATATCAGGATAAAGATATTTCAAGTTAAAGACTCATTATATGTAGATAAAGGTCTTCGAAATCTGTCCAGATGCTTAGTAATGTTGTTATAGGCTTTATCCATTTTTTATATATCTTCTATTAAAAGGATATAAAATTGCATGAACATGTAATTTCGTTTAGCTGGTTTGAAGACTTAACATTCTAAAGCATTATAGAAAGAAAAGTCTTTCACTTTGATTTAATGTTTATGGAAATGTTAGATTCTTCTGATAGAAGTCTCGTGTGGTTGAAAAAATAGTAAATTATTCTCAATGAGAATACACTTTGAATAAAAGCTGAAATTTATCTGCTTAGAAGTAAGTCTAGCTGATTTCAGTTGGGCTTACTCCCATAACTGTATAGATTTGAAACTTCAGTATTAATTTGCTTGGTGTATTTTCCCCCTTCAATTATAATATCAGTTGTGAAATAAGCAATGTAATATTAGCTTAACTAAATAGATATGCAAAACTAATTTGAACCAGCTTGAATTCAAAACATCCCATTTAGAATTTGAAATACTCCAAAATGTTTTATTTCAAGCTCCTGTTTTGTGCTTGGAACAGTAGTTCCTACTCAAGATCAAGTGTTTTGAATTTGAAATGTATTGCACGTACCTATTTAAATTGCAAATTTTTAGTAAGAATATGATTCTATACTGTGGTTTTGCATTGTGTACTTTGTATGTTTGTCTGTCTGTCTGTATATGCAGGCTATTTCTAGGGTTGTAAGAGAGGACTTGGCCCGAAGTCACCTAGCTGGCTTTGTGCCTAAGACAGGGCTAGAACTCATGGTCTCCAGGCTTCTGGCCTGGAACTTTAACCATTACACAGAACTGACACTCATTTGTGTGCTATATTCCCTTTACATTTTAAAACTGCAATATTTTAGTTACTTGTTTTGACTATGCAAACACTGGGTACATAGGTTTGGTGTAAGTGATAAAATTCTGGTAGAATCTCCAGGAAATTTAGCAGCACACACATTGTACATAGGTTGACAAGCACATTACTGTACAACCAATAAATAATCAGGCTAAATTTTAACTATAACAAGGACCACTGATTTGTTTATTTTCTAGTTAAAGATTATAAGACAAGTTGAAAACATACTTTCCCTAAAATAAAAAAAAAAATGAACCAACTTACTGATATATACAATACCTGGTATATGGCTCAGATCAAAGACTCTGAAACAGCCAAACTGGATCATTAGGAATGGTGTAGAAATTACTGTTGCTGAACATATTATTCCCCCCCCCCCCCCGCTTCTTCATATTCTTTATTCTTGTTAGGAGGAAAAGTTTAACTTTGAGAACACTGTCTAGCTAGGGAATTCTGGATATTGAAGTCCATGCCCATTAAAGTTGCCAAGATTGCAAAACACTGGGCTAATAAGAGCTTTGTGTATCTATCTTGCAAATTCTGGTGTACCATAGAGAGGAGAATGTTTTCGGTAGATGGACCAATGTGTGCTGATTAGAATGCCTAGTATATTTTTTTTCTTTAATGCAAGAAAAATGAACATTTTTTAAAACAAAATTTGGCATAATTGTTTCTAAAGTAATCTGTGCATAAGTTGTGCTGTTTATTTTTTTAGCAGGCATAATTTATCATTTAGCTGAAGGTATATATTTCTCTTTTCTTCCTAACCTTTATAGCTCTCAAAGGAATTTTTGCAGTATTTCTCTTCATTTAATTATCTTAAGTTTGGGATTTAAATATATATCTCCCAACACCCAATTATTTGTTCCCTGTATTTTGAGGCATTTGTACTGGATTTGTGTCTCTTAATATCTCTATAAATGAATCTTTGGCATTCTTGCTGAAGCCATTGTACCACCAAAGACCACATTTGGAACTACTGTTGCAGAATTCATACAGCAGATGTGCCTGTTATGTCATGAAAATAAATTATATTTGGGAAAGTGGTAAAACAAGTATCAGTTCGCTGCTTGTTGCCTCTATTTTTCCTACTTTTTCCCTGCTACAAATAAAAACTGTTTGGTGTTCTGGTTAAGGGCACCAGACTAGAAACCAGTGATTGTTTTAGTCAAGCCTTAGGCACAAAGGTATACTCTCAGTCCTAAGAAGAAGGCAAGAGGAAACTACTTTTGAAAATATTGCCAAGGAAATTATATAGACCAATGTTTTTTCAACCTTGGTTACTTGAAAATGTATGAACTAATTCCCAGAATTCCCCATCCATCCATGCTGGTTGGGGAATTTTGGAAACAGAAGTCCACACATCAAGAGAGAAACACTGACACAAATTTATCCAAGATGGACTTGAAGAAACAACAACAAAAAGCTAAAAATTGTTGGGATACAAACATTTGGAATTCTGCTAATCTTTCAAATGTGCTGTGTTTGTATTCAAAGCACTGTTTTGAATGTCTGAAACTTGGAACAAAACCTGTGTACAAAGGGAAATCTGCTGATATTCAATGGCACTGTTTCAAGTCTTCTGTGCTGTGTTGGGCACAATGATTGGAGTGCTATTTTTCCTGTTGCAGTTAAAGTTTGGATTTTCCTGCTCGGGAAATACCAGAGACCATTCGTGTGGAAACTGCTCTTGGCTGAGTTTGGGAGAGATAACCTGAGGCGGTATTTCTCAGTCTTAATCATTTAAAGACTTCTGGGAGTTGAAGTCCATATATCTTAAAATGACCACGGTTGAGAAACACTCTTCTGAGGGTTGAAGTTTAGGAGCAAAGAATGAAATATTTAAGATACACATGGGAGACTGAGGAAGTTATTCTAAATCTGGCTGCTGTTGGGAAGAGGCCCAAAAAAGAAGGTCAGAAATTGCTGCAATGATCCTGGAACTAGATTGGATTTACTGCGGGGCTGTGCCTATAGCTGTGGGAGTTAGAGGGTCCTTCCTCAGAGGCTAACACCATAACTCCAACCAATTTGAGTTTTAAATGCATTTATTTTTGTTTCAGTTTTAAAATAATACAGGGAGGTGAATTCTCTCAGTTCCTTGTCTCCTTTGTTTTTCAGTTCAGCTGCCTTTTGAGGGACATTTTTGGTCTTCCAAACCTTCTTTTCCCAAATAAGATCTGCTTGCTTCTTTGGATGAATTAATTTTTCTAATTAGGTGTCCTGTGTGTACTAGTGGTGCAGTGGTGGGTTGCCCCCGGTTCGTACTGGTTCTATAGAACTGGTAGTAAAACCGGCAGGAGGCTCTGCCCATTGACCCTGATGTCATGAAAACGCTTCTGCACTTGCGCAGAAGAGTGCATGTGTGCGAAGCAAATGCGTGCATGGCCCCCTTGAAAACCGGTAGTAAAGGTAAGTAGAACCCACCCCTGTAGTGGTGGCATAGCTGCTGCTTGTATAAGGCTCTGCTGTAATGCAGAAGCCAAGCTGAATTTGATGCTGATTCCTGAGAAAATTCCCAAAGTGGATCTGTCTCAGGTTTTGTTTTAGACAATCTTCTGACAAATCTCCTGCCAGCATTGGACTTCTAAGGAGCAGTTTCCTTTTGATCTGGATCATTCAGTGGGAAGAAATAAACTTTCCATCATTGTGAGCTTGTTACGTACCAAAACAATATGCATATTAACAGTATAACACACTTTAAGTGCCATAAATTTTTGAACTACTAGTCAGTATCCCAGTCTGTCCTATATAAAACAATAACTTGTCTCCTTTCTAAAATATAGTGAGTATTCAATTCATCCAGTCCTGGTAGTTAAGAAATCATCATGTGATGAAATCCAATTTTATGCCCATGGTCCTTAAGAAAACCACCACTGTCATTAAACAAACCTAGCTTCCCTAGTTGACATTGCTTGTCAGAAACAAACTGTGAAGGCCGCAAATAATCAATGATTATTATCAGTCGTAAATGTGAGCTACCGGTACTTGCTAAGCATTCAAATTGTGATTATGTGACAGCGTGGATGGTGCATGGATCATAACTTTGAGGACAGGTGGTAAATCACTTTTTTAGAAACAGTTGTAACTTTGAACCTTTGTTAAATTAATGATTATAAATTAGGAGATACCTGTCATAGTTTCTCTGTTTCTTCCTGGGTTCATAATTATTTCTTCACACATTAGTATCAGCCTTTCAAGATAGACCTGGTTTGAACACCAAAGTCAATAATACTAAAACAACTTTTATTACAGGGTTACAGTAACAGCATCTTACAACTCTGAATGTGCCTGAGGCAAATTCCACTCCTGCTTTGGGATTTCTCTTACTTGACTGTTGTCTTGGCTGTGGCTCTTCCTCAAGGTTACTCTCTCAGCCAATTACAATTAGATCTCCAAACTTCTTCTCTGAGCTTATCTTCTTACTTCTCAAAAAGGTGGATTGAGTTATAATCTTTTTGGTGTTGCTGAATTCCTTGAGCACCCCTGTCCCTGGGCAAGCCTTTCCTTTGTCTTTCACACTTTCCCTCTTTTCCTTACCACACCCAAACTTCTGGTTTTTGTATAGTTCTGAATTTCGTGACTATTCCTCAAATCATCTTATTTTCTCTGCATTCTGACCCCTGTTCTATTATCTGACTTCTGCCAGAAGGCCCAGCAGGAAAGATCTTAGTTGTTATTGCCTACATCCTGCAATTTAACCTTCTCCTTCTTTACACCAACTTTACCAAAGGAAAATGGGTTTTGCTCACTAAACACACACAAACTCTATGACACGGTACACTAAATCAAGTCCAGGATAATCCCTTTTAAGATTTCTCCTGTTTTGCCACAACCTTCTTCCCCTCCCTGCCCCTAATCTAGGACTAGCTAGTCACATGCAATCTGCTCCTTCCTATAAGAAGGCTTACTCAAACAATCTATAACTGGAAAAGATATACTACTAACAGGAAGGGGCTAATCATAAGGAGAGACAGCT
Organism: Pituophis catenifer annectens; assembly: GCF_029215685.1. NCBI lineage: Eukaryota > Metazoa > Chordata > Lepidosauria > Squamata > Colubridae > Pituophis > Pituophis catenifer. The sequence goes on from NW_027256886.1 coordinate 64,043,607, forward strand.
TGAACTCTGGTAGTCAAAACAGGAGAAAGTTAATTTTGGAAGTATGTCTGATCTTATGCCAGTAGCAGTGCTATTATATGGAATCAGTTGCTCTGCAAAGCAAGATGGATGGCATATAAATTTAATTAATAATACATAAATACATAAAAAACCATGCTGGGTGAAGTTGAAAAATGTCGAGAGCTGCAGAAAGGTCTTTTAAGGCAGAATTAAAGGAACGGACTGACAAGACAATCAACTCTGTTATCAAACGGATTAAGTGAGAGAGTCAGGAAGAAGAAATGAAAAAAAGAGCTGCATCATCTTGAATTCAAGTCAAACTCCTGGTAATGTTACCTAGGGTTCCCAGAAAATCACCCACTACATCTGACAATGGCATTGGATGACCCAGTCCTTCAGCATGGTCAAGCTTGTCCTCCCGCTTGCTGGCTTTGATTACTAGATGTTTTTGTAAACTCTCGGTAGGCAAATGGCGGCCTCTGTATCACCAATGAAATGTTAGGACTATTGTGATTAGCAAAGCATATGTTCATTACTCATGATTCCTCTCTTTCATTTTGTGCTGCTGAGTGTTTTGTGACGTAAATAAGACAGCCAGACATGAGGACTTTTTTGCTTCCCTTATGGGACTTGTTTTCTTTTCCTAATAATTTTATTTCTCCAAGAAGAAAAATGCAGATTTTTTTTTTGCTTTTGTAGTAGTTAGCCAATCATATATCAGTACAGATTTCTTATTCTAAACCAGTTGCCTGATGGCCAGATGGGCAGTACCTTGGTCTCAACAATTGCAAGTAAATGAAAGTCTACCATACATTTCAAGCAGGAGCTGCAAGTCTAGGAAAATCCCCAAATTGTGTATGGGTCTATCTGGAGTAGTGCCACCCCATCCAGAACTAAAGATAATAAACCTTCAGATCCTGAGGCTCTGCATATCCATAGACACTCTGTCTTACCAGTTGAAACCTGTTGTCCTCCATCCAGGCCTCTGCAACCTCCAGAGATTATGAAAGGACAGCCACAGCATCACTTGGATCACCAGGGCTGCAAAGGCAAGCTACGGCTGTTGTTGGATACTGGTCACTTGTTACCAAGGGCTGGTGTTGAAAATTAGCCTCCATGTTTATTGATTCCAGAATTTATTCCAGAGTGGTTTGTGAATTCATAGCCTCCATAGATTTGTCACAAATATTTGCAATGACTATAAGTTTGATCTATTTTTTATAGAGTCTATTTTTATAGATCTATTTTTTAAAGTATATGAGACATGAAGTGGTTATATTATCATTTTCTGATTTAACTCTGGGTCACTGCCACCATGTGGGGATTGAGAACCTATTATAAGGTGCCTGATGTGCCTGTGCCTGATGGAATTAGAGTGTTTTCAAATTTATGCTTGGGGATTTTCCTGTCACTTTGGAAGACAATTCTGTTTCTCACTTGGTCAGTCTGTGGAATACTGAGGTCACTAATACATTTGACAAGATTGTCCCATGTAGTCTCTTTCTAATCGCCAATCATCTTCCTGGTTTTCTGAGGCATTGCAGGAGATAATGTTACTCCTTTGAGTGATGAAAGTGTTAAACCAAAAGTATCACCAAGTGCTTGTATGAGCTCAGGTTTGAACCTATACAGTGGCAATAGAAGCAGCAGACCATCAATACAGGTGGTACACTAATTACAGCACCTCTTGATCTAGAATGCTCTGACTACAATAACTCACATTCTGATGCTCGACTATTGCAATATACTGCATCGGTCAGTTTGAATTAAGAAATTATAGTTAATTTAAAATCTGGGGACCGGGCTGCTGATTGGGGTAACCCATTATGCCCAATTGCTAGTAGGATAACGTAACAGAAACTTGAAAGCCTACAAAAGTAACTGTTCCACACAAGTTTCACTTAATATTGTTAAGGTAGAGTTACTTTAATCTCTTTTCCTTCCTCCCCTGGATTTAACAATTTCTTCTATCTCAGCCCAGTTTCCTTCCTTAACCATCTTCTTTCTTTCGCTTTCATCCCATCCTCTGTTAATCATTCTATCACATATTCCTAGGAGCAGTGTAGAGCATAAGATGGTTATTTTGACTAGAGGTTCCACTGAATATTTCTGTAGACGCTTGCCATACTATATGTCTTATTCATTGTCAACATTATCATCATCAAGAAGGATATAAATGTTTATAATTATTCGTAGAGAATAATATTATTCCTCATTATTTCTCAAAACAAGGTTAGTTTTTTTAGAATTTCCTGAATCTATAATATATTTTTAAAGTTTGGAACCTATTTCAGAGGTTTTAATATTCTAAATTCTAAATAATCTAACATTTGCTCAGTAACAACACTTTTGAAGCAGTACTTTCCAATCACTTTATCTTAAATTTCTGTTGAATTCTAAAGGGGGAGTTAACTTACTGTGAGTAGCAGAGTTCTCATTAGTTTCTCTGTTCTAGGAAATTGTTCTAAGATGTGAATGCAAATATATGTGCTCCAGAAATGAAGGCATATTAGGCAGACAGTATCATTTTAAGAGAGTTACAAAAGCTATTTGCACAACAGTGGGAGAACACTTAGATTAACCAAACTACATTTTCAGTTTATTGTAGCTCCAGGATATTGATTTCTTGCAAAGGCTTTGAAATTCCATAAGGATTTGGTTGCCAGACTTTATTATTTTAAAAGCATTTTAGCGAACCACAGTAGCTGTACATGTAAATGTTTCAGGAGGCACCAGATAGAAATCTAGTTACTGCTGAGAATACTGGGCTGTCATAAAATAAACAAAAGATGATTTAATGGAGAATACCTTTGCTAATGTAGAGGAATTGAGGACAAAATATACACATAAACATACTCAGAAGGGAAGTACAGAAAACATAATAGTGGAGTACGTACTCAGAATCAGCTACTAGGGACTTTGTAATTATTGTTTAAGTTGAATAGTATTTTTGGAAACATGATATGTAAGATTTCAGATGAGACTGAAAGGGTATCTGTATCAAATATTGAACAAGAAGTTTGGTTACACAGTTAAAGTGCTTGTATTGTGAGACAACAAACTGAGTTGGAAGCTAATAAAGTGTGTGATGCAGAGAACACAAACTAAATTTACATTTGGGGCAGACTGAACTCATGTGAAGGTTTAAGTGGGAAAGCTATTGATAGGTTAGAGATGGCCATTAAGTAAACACTCAACAACCACCAGGTATTGTGCCAAATATCCATTAATTTTGAAGGGTGGGAGGAACAAGCCTCAAATTTAATCCCACTACGGTTAAAAAAAATAATTTGTAGCATCTCATTGGCAGTCAACTGGTTAGCTTTATTCTGATCTGCAATAAAGATTTTAATCTAGCCAAGCTATAATTTAGCTTTCTGATAAATCAAGCCAAGGAATTGAACTAAGACCTGAAGTTTTGAGAAATATGTTATTTATTCAGCTGAGTCTTGATCAGGAAACTTGACATATTGATTGCTTAATCAGTATTCCTTTTGCAGTGGGAAGAGAGACATTGCCTAGAGATCAAGAGTAAGTACCCTTTGGCATCTCGATTAACCATAATCAAGTGGCTATTGCCCTGTTCAGTATCAAAACTGAATAAAAACCCAAGTAGACCATTTATCTCAGAAAATGAACTAAGTAGCCCTGCAGATGGGACAGAATTAATGGAGCAGGTAAAATATTGATAAGCTAATTTATCAAGGCATCCAAGATATGATAATAGTTTTAATCTAGGTTGGTTTAGGTATCAATAGAATACTTAAGAAATTGCAGCAGAAAACACAACACTATTATTTCCCTTCCCTTCCCTCTTCCCTCCCATGCCCTCGTAGATCATATATTCAGCTTATGCAAGAGGTTTGTACAAACTGATTCTAAGCAATGATGTGGTCGTCAAAGTGGTTAATTGGAACAACTGTAAAAATTATCATCTACCAGTAATGAAAAATTGATGGGAGCATATAGTTGAAATAGTAATTGAAAATGAATACCGTATTTTTCGAAGTATAAAACGCACCGGAGTATAAGACGCACCTTAATTTTGGGGGAGGAAAACAAGAAAACAAGAATTCTACCTCTGCCTACCAGCATTTAAGGTGGTGCTGCTTTACGCCGCCCTCCTCTTCCTGCTGCATGCGAGAGTTGCCTCAGAGACTCGGCTGGGAAAGAGGGCGTCGATTACTGATAAGTTCTTTTTCAGAAAACTTATCAGGGTGCTCCTGCGATCTGCAGGGACTACTCGCTTTCCCCCAAAGAGACCCCTCACATGCTCTGGGGGGAGGGACAGAGCACAGCCTGAGGAACAAACCTCTTTGGGATGGTCTGGGGGGGAATCTGCCCGGCAGCTTCGGGGAACAAGGCGGGCGCCACGATTTGCAGCTGGTCACCCCTCTGGTCGCCCAGCGGGCAGCTCAGGGCAGACAATGGTTGCAATGACTTCACTCCCCAGCAATGTGAAGCGCTGCCGCCGCTGCTGCCTAAACCTCTCCACGCTCAGGAGCTGAGCAACACGAATGGGAGCTCCTAAAGTGAAACGTCCCTCCTTTCCAGCCACTGCTGCCCAGATTCCCCAATGCAATTCTCAGAACCGGGTTTCAGACGGCAGGCGACCAGTTCTCCTGCAATGTGCAGCGGGGAACTGGGAACCTTTTTGGATTCGGGGAGGGGATTGCAGCGCTGCCGCCTGAAAGTGCTTTTCTTCCCATTGCACATTGCAAAGCTGTGCGTCCTCATCCTCCTTCTCAGCAGACTCACCTTCTCTTTTCTCCTGGCCAGATCTGCCGCCTAAATTCGATGCACTTTTTTTGCCTCTGCACACCCCATGTTTGGAATCGGGAAGGGGATCGCGGGTCTGCCGCCCGAAAACGCTTCCTTTGGCATCAGGATTCACATTGCTGGGGAGTGAAGTCATTGCGACCATTGTCTGCCCTAAGCTGCCTGTTGGGTGGCCAGAGGGGTGACCAGCCGCAAACTGTGGTGCCCGCCTTGTTCCCCGAAGCTGCCGGGCAGATTCCCCCCCCCCGACCATCCCGAAGAGGGTTGTTCCTCAGGCTGTGCCCTGACCCAGATCCCTGCCGCCTGGAACTGCCTGAAAATGTCTGAAAGGTGGGGGCTGGCGGGTGGGCGGGGCTACATTTGGAGTATAAGACACACCCAGATTTTCACCCCCTTTTTGGTGGTAAAAAGGTGCATCTTATACTCCGAAAAATATGGTAGGTTAAAATACTGTGCAATTTCTGAACACAAACTGATAAAAATCTTGACTCATAATGCACCAGATTGAATATGGATATTTAGATTTTGTAATTAATATGAGTCATGAATATAATGTTACTATATCTCCAGTAATTATAAGTCACTTTGAAGAGCAATTGTAAGTTTTTCTTTTTATTACACATTCCTGCCTCTGCTAAAACTTCTTATGTAGATATATACTTTTATACAGGAAACGCCTACACAAAAAATCAGTTGATATTATTACATTTCTTTTTTCTCTTTTCACTAAACCTAGGCAAAGGCAACAAAATGATTTTCTATTGTCATTATTGTATAATCATTATTTTGGAGTAAAACCAGAAGATTTGTCTTCTTGAAGGAGGCTCCTGTTTTATGGAAGTACTTATCTGCAGTAGTTTGTTCCTTTCTGAGTGAGCAGTTTAGTCCAAGGGTGTGGTGAGACTTCTATCCTTTGGTTGCTGACAAAGCATTTCTCTTTCCTTACTTCTTATTTACTTTTAGACAAAGCTATTAGAAAAAGTCAAGTTACCCACTGGTCTGGTAGAAGGTAACATCAATATTAGCCAATGATGTAGTAAAAGTCTTCTCCCTAGAAACCCATATGATACACTCCCTCCTGGTAATTAGGTAAGCTGTTTAATAGAGTTTAAAAGAGTTTTAATATATGATTTACTTATTTATTTAACATATTTCAATCCTGCCTCAATAAAAGAATTCACAACAATTTATACAGAATAAACAAAACTGTTTAAAACATCCACAATACCATCATTGATAAATAGGAAAAAGAGAAACAGCATTGAAAGTCAAATGTTAATGATGCCATAAAGATAAAGGTGGAAGATGGCAAGACCTGAGATACAGTTAAGGTATGCTGTAGTTGTATATCTATAGGTTAAGAAATTATTGTTTTATTATGAGTTGTATTTGAGTTGAACTATATTTAAATACAGCAATCTCAACAAATATGTTACTTGTCCTTTGACATTCTGCAGGATTCTGCATATGGTATTTCCACAACCACTGTTTTTCTCCTCTCCATTTAGATTTCTGAATGTGTTTCCTTTTTGGGGAGTATATAACAAGGGAGGTATAATGTCTAGCATCAATTAAGAGCTAAAGGGAGGCACTTTCTCTGGGTTTTTTTTTTCATGTTTGCTGTGATTAAGAACATTGAGAGAAGGAACTCTAGTTGGCAAAAGGAATGAGGCATAGAATGGATGCATGCAAGAGATAAAGAAGCATCTGAGAGCCAAAAGGATTTGGCAAACTTTTTTTTTTTAGGATTTTAGTTTGGACTTTGGCCTCCCAACAATTGTTCATGCAGTTTTCATTGTTAAATTGAATTTGTGCTTAAAATGTGCTGTTCCTAAGCACATATTGAGTTATACTGAGCCAGAGAATTTGATAGATAATTTGAAGAAATGGAAATCATAGGCAACTAATAAACAATAACTAAAATAACTTTTTCTTTTTGTGTTTTAGTCTATGACTGTAAATTAAATAAATGACAATTGTATATGAATATTTATATTTCAGCTAAAAAAAAAGTAAAGCTATGCACTTAAGGAATGGAGTAAATTAGAACGGATTCAAAGTATGTATGATTTTATAATTTGAAGTATGATTTTATAATTGGAATACTGTCTAGCTCTGTATTATTTCTCTATTGTTTACCCTGCCACAGCTATTTCCATTGCCATATGCCATTTCAGTAGAGTTTCCAGGTGTTGAATTTCATGGATACACTTGATTGCAGCTTCCATGCAGTCATTTCCAGTCACGAGAGATCTATAAATCTGACCTTTAGAACTGAGAATATTTGTGAAGACGAATTCATTTTTCAGAAACAAATAGAAATAATATATTTAACTTGAATGGTTCAAAGGTTGGTACTGTTGTCAAATTAAGCAAATGACATTTTTTTTAAACCTGGGTTTTACATTTTTCCTTCTCCTTCTTCTCCCTTATTTGTATATCTAGACTCTTTCTTTCAAAAAGGAACCAAAAGTGCATGTCATCATCACCATGTTCAAATACGTATAGAAAATAGAATATGATATCAATAATGATTTTTTTAAACATCACCAAAAATTAATTGGGCCTCCTCAGGGTGTGGTCAGCCAAACAATGTCGGCTGACGGCCCCCAGGAGGAAAGCGTTCTCTGTGGGAGCTCCGACCCTCTGGAATGGATTGCCCACCAAGCTCAGGACAGCCCCCGACCTCCTTTCCTTCCGTCGCGAGCTGAAGACATGGCTCTTCCTTCAACTCAACTGATCCGTTTGGGTGTACGCTGTTATAATTTTAAACTGTTTTAATTGGGCTGTTGATTTTAATTTTATTTTATTGTGATTTGTATTGGAAATTGTCATTTTGTAAGCCGCCTTGAGTTCCTCAGGAGAAAGGCGGTATATAAATCGCAATAATAAAATAAATAAATAAATAAATAATTGTAGAATAATTTTATTATACAAACAAAATAAGATTTAATCACCGATTATTGATATACTTCCTCTTTCACCAGAAAAGAATGGAGGATACCCGCATTAATTTACAACATCACTATATATTTAAGAATTGCAACACCCACAGAACCGGTAGTAACAAATTTTAGATTTTGCCACTGATTTACGCCCATCCCAAAAATCAGGCTTGGCCTTATTTTCGGGACATGTCCTATTTTCAGGGAAACATGGTAGTTCTCAATTTACCACCCATTCATTTAGCAACTATTCAGAATTACAGCAGCATTGAAAAAAGTGACTTATGACTGGTCTTCACACTTACAACTGTTATTGTGAAGAATAAGTGGCCACAAGATCAGAGTCAGGTGCTTGGCAACCAACATGTATTTACAAAGGTTGGAGCATCCCAGTGTCAAATGATCACCATTTGGGTCTTCAGTCAGCTCCTGATAAGCAAAGTCAACGGAGGAAGCTGCATTTGCCATGTGATTCATTTAACAACTGCAGTGATTCACTTAATGACCATGGCAAAAAAGTTCATAAAATTGAGTGCAGCTCACTTAATGACCGCCTTGTTTAACAACAGAATTGTAATAAATCGAGGACTAACTGTAACTGGTTTCTTACAAGTAAGCTTAAAAGCAGGGTGGCAGGTGGCATTTTATTAGGGCAATTTCCTGGTTGTCTTTTATAGAGGGGGATCCATCCAAATTACCGTTCAGTGTTTATTATTTTGAACACAGTACATCACTACAGTTGTTAAGTGAATCATGCAGTGGTTAAACAAATCTGACTTCTATTTCCTTTGCTTGTCTGAAGCCAGTTGGGAAGATTGCAAATGACAGTCACAACACCCTGGGACCCAGCAACCTTTGTAAATACATACTAGTTGCAAAGTGCCTGAATTTTGGTCACGTGATCGTGGGAATGCTCTGACTGTTGTAAGTCTGAAGACCAGTTATAAGTTACTTTTTTCCAATGCTGTTGTCATTTTGGACAATCACTAGATGAATGGTTTTAAGTTGAGAACTACCTATATATAAATTAAGTTCTAGTGTCTGGAACTTGTCCCAGTTTCTTTATTTGTCCTTGCCTCTTTCAACTTCCGTTTCTAACTTTCTAGAAGTTATGGAAACCTATCTTGGAAAGATGATATACTGAAATTTTTAACATTTGATAGTGCTAACCTTGTAGCCTTTACTTTGAATGTTAATTATTCATTGCAGAGATATCAATTATGTACTTGAGTCTAAAGTTTATTGGGCACTGGCCACATTTTAAAAACAACTATCAAGCAGTCAATGTGTGGGGGAAATGTTTTACATAATAATTTATCTTTGAAATACTAGCTATGTCTATGTACTGTATGGAGAATGTCATCCTTTTTTTTAATCTACCAATCTGAAGACCCTGAACATGATTTTTATGGCAATCAATACCCTGTTTCCCCGAAAATAAGACATCCCCTGATAATAAGCCCAATCAGGCTTTTGAGCACATGTGCTAAAATAAGCCCTCCCCAAAAATAAGCCCTCCCTGAAAATATTTAAACGTATGTGCAGCCGGTCCCCGCCATTTCCTCTAGTTAGGGTTAGGGAGACAGAGCTGGAAATCAGGAGCCCCGTCTTGCTCCACGTGCTCCAAAATAATAAGACCACCTCGAAATTAAGGCCAAGCACTTATTTCAGGGTTCAAAAAAATATAAGACAGGATCTTATTTTCCAGAAGTAAAGCTGTTTTAATTGCATAGCAGGTCATTGAGTAGAAGCTGATTTTTTGATATTTTTTACCACTGACAATAAAAATCTCTAAAGTAAAACACAATTGTGTAAAAAATACATCTCATTCACATGAGATCATCCTACCTTTGAAATAGTCCGCTGCAAATAATAATAATAATAATAATAATAATAATAATAATAATAATAATAATGAAAAAGCTTGTGACTGAAAAGTTATTCGCAACAATGTAGGTTGTCATATTTACTACCCATTAAAACATTCAATCCACATCACTGAGAGAGCACATCTAATATTCATTCTGAGATTTCTTCCTGATTTTAATGCTTTTGCCTAACACAACTCCTTGCTCCTATCTCTTTATTTATCCCTTATGTTTGCTGCTGACCATAAATATCAACAAAAGTGTGATGAGCTATATGATCTTTGAATGTTTAGATGCTTGGGCTTTTGATCTATTCAGATTTACACATCATATTGCTTTGCTTTAGTTGTTGCTTTTTAATATCAGCGATAATGTTGACTGTGATTTTCAGTAGCAGTATTCCTAGCCTTTCTGGAAGCTGCTGTATTGAAACAGCTGATTTAATTTAGTAAATACCGTTTCAGTCTAGTGGAACATTCCAACTTTCAAATGAATTATGTATGCCACGCTGGCAAATATGATACTTAATAGGAAACTTAATTTAAAGTTTTAAATCTTTTTTCCCTACACTGAGGCATGCATTGTATGTGTTCTCAATCTATTTCCATGACTTGAATTATTTAGTACTTTATGAAGTTTTGAAAAGTTTATTGACTGGGGTGCAAGTCATTTTGAGTGTTCTCTGTGCCTGTTACCGTACAATTTATTATATTACCTTGTGCTTAGCTGGTAGCAACACCTTTGCCAGCTGTAGTTCATCATGAAAACCTAAGCAGGGTTGAACGCAATATGGGAGACAGCCAGAAATCCCAAACATTTCCTTATGTTGCTGAGAAAATTACATGGATGTGTTCATGAATTTACCAGAAGTTGAGCTGGACTCAAAGAAGACTTAATTATATTATAGAGCTTCTGTAACTAGGACCGTATAGAGTAGGAGAGATCCATGACAATACTTCTTATTATTTTTTGGCAAGCTCATTATTTTCTAAGTTCTGGCAAATTTTCCTAGGCTATTTAATTTTGATTTTTATCCCACTGATATATCTTTGTTTTCCTTTCCTTCCTTTGGAAATTATGGAAGAAAATACGTCATTTTTTGGATGATATAGGCCAGTGATGGCTAATCTTTTTGCTGTGGCGTGCCAAAAGTGGGGGGGAGTGCAGGGTGGTCGTGCGCCCACGTGCCCACATCCACAATTCAATGCCTTCCTGCCCCCCCTGTGCATGCCTGTGTGACACACACACACCCGGGCTTCCCCCTCTTTTGGCACACGATGGCAAAAAGGTTACCAGTGGGCCCAGAAGGCCTGTTTTTTGCCCTCCCCAGGCTCCAGAAGCTTTCTTGGAGCCTGGGGACGGTGAAAACGACCTTCCCCAACCCCCAGAGGCCCTCCGGAGGCCAGAAACAGCCATTTCCTGACTTCCGGTGGGCCTGGAAGGCCCGAAAATCAGCTGGCCAGCGCACATGTGCGCACTGGAGCTGAGCTAGGGCAATGCTCGCGTGCCCACAGATATGGCTCCGCGTGCTACCTGTGGCACGCGTTAGGTTCTCCATCATGGATATAGGCTCTAATGTTGAATACTATAAATATATAGTATACTATATATAAATATATATAAATATATATAATATATATATATAAAATATATAGTATACTATAGTTGTATACTCTATTGTCTGCTAGAGTAGACTAATAATCATATCATTTTGCCAATTGTAATAAAGTATGACAATTTATAAAAATTTATAAAAAAATAGAGTTTGTTTTTTATTAAGATTTTATCAATGCTATTTGTAGAATACTTATTTTGGTATTTCAAAATGCATAGCACAATTAATGGGAATATTAATAGGTGGATGAAAATATGGATTTGTGAGAGGCTGTAATCTCATGATTTTTATACATGCTTAGAGGGTTAGCTGTGTTAATTACACTCAATAAATTTAGCCAATTATATAAACTTATAAATACATTCCTCTCTCTTTCAAAGTTATGTGAAATTAATATTGTAATATCTCCATTTTAAATTATAACATATTGTGTATTTATAACTGTTTGAAATGAAAATGATACAGAATAACTACAAGGGTTAAACATTATTATTGGCATCTTTGAAATCTTGGCAAATACAATTCTAGATAAAATAGAAATTCTTTGATATTTCCCAATACTTATAGTCAATACGAATTATGATGTTGATGAATAAAAAATTAAAATCTGATTGTAATTATTATGAAAAATTGGTTGGTTTTTTAAATAATTTTATTTAAAAATGGCAGAAGATTCCCTTTTTTTTTTAATTGATTTATATGCCACCCTTCTCTGGAGACTCAGGGAGGCTTACAATGCGTTAAGCAATAGTCTTCATACTTTTGTATATTTATACAAAGTCAGCTTATTGCCCCCACAAACTGGGTCCTCAATTTACCTACCTTAGAAAGGGTGGAAGGCTGAGTCAACCTTGAGCCTGGTGAGATTTGAATTTACAGTAATTGCAGACAGCTGGTGTTAATCACAATGCTATCAGTCTGCTGAGCCACCTCCCTTTTTGAGGAAATATGGGCAGAAAGTAGGGTAAGTATGCTGAATTACTTATCTATGATAGTTTAAAAACTTCTGAAAGAGTATAGAAAGGGTATAATTTACCAAAAACAGCTGAATAGAAATATATTTTGTTAAATCGGTTTGATATAAATGACATGATTGCCCTCAAAACTCCTATGGTTTTGAATGCATTAGACATTTTTTTTTAAAGAAAGAGATCATTGGTTTCAGGCTTTAAGGTACTTCTCATGTTCAAGATTAAAGCAAGATTAAACTTTTTTTTTTCATGTTTTATGTTATTTGGCTTATATGTTGCACCAATTGCTACCAATTCTAAACAGCTTACATACCAAGTTGAATAGCAGTGTACAAATTAAATACGTTGTAATAAACAGTAATTAGAACAACATATTGCTATGTCCATTTCAAGCCCCTCAGAACAATTACCATCAAATAAACAGACCATCTTACTGCAGGAAGAAACAGATTTGTACCATCTCCATATCTGTAGTTTTCTGGAACCTCCAAGTTTGAATGGCTTTTGTAAATCTCAGCAGGTTGGGCCACTCATATTTCAGGGAGGATGCTGTTCTATAGAAATGAGGCAGCAACTGAGAAGGCCTGACTCAGTGGTTCCTCTTGATAGCATTTGCTAAGAGAGAAATATCTTCCTTATGTTGATTCATGTACTTTTCTTGCTGAAGAAGCAAAACCATGTTTGCATCTTCTGCCTGGCACAAAGCCACACTTCATTTCTCAAATGTTACTTGTTTGCATCTCTTGTAGCCTTTGAGTCAGAACTCTGCCAAACACCTCTCAGGCACATTTAACAAACTTGCAGTAATAGCTTTCATTCCTGCTTTCCATTGGCATAGTGGAACAATATGACATTCTTCCTATTCACAAGCACAGAAGCTGTCTTCATACATACTAAACAAATCACAAAGCCACTTTATAAGCAAACCATGCAGTATTTTAAAATATCTTAAACTTTATCATCCATGTCTACCACTATCATTTTTCAGAATTTATGAGTTCTTTTTCATTAAAAAGTTGGCATAAAACCTATGTTTTTCAATTCTACTTGCTGACAGATGACTATCATTGACTGGATGTAATTTTCCTTCCTTCCTTCCTTCCTTTCCCTCACTTTATTCTGTTCAATCTAGGTAAACCTACACTCGTATTTTTCATGCAAAAATGATTTTTTAAAAATCTTCCTGCAGTTTTGATTTTACTCTAGATTCTTTGTTCCATATGTTTGCTTTTCTCCCATGTCCATTCTTTCCAAGATTTACACTCAGCAATACCAAGTCTGTTCTACATATAGGACGTCTTATTACATTATATCTTTTGTAATAGTCTCAATCTTTTATTGCACATACAACTGAATTACATTCTCCATATTTTCATTTTTCTTCCATGATGTATGTACACCCGAAAACCATCTCTTACATGTTATAATATAAAGTGCTTCCTAGCTTTATAATGAATAATAATATGCAAAATGAAGGCACTGTGGTCATTCATTAGTGTTGAATCTGGGAAGAAAAGACACATTTCAAATTTTAATGACATACCTTAAATGACCTACCTAAAACTATTTTATCTATAATATTGCTGCTCACTCAGAGTTCTTTTTATATCTTTTTCACAAAAGATGGAGAATCTGATACTTGGTTTTGAATGTTATTAATATTTAATCAAATTTAAGATACAGAAGTATTGTCAAATTTACCTAATATTGTTTTATTGTTAAAAATGTGAATTAATTTTAAAGTTTTAATCTATATAGAGTGTCCTTGATGAGCCAAAATTGAAATCAGTTAGAAACTAAAATTTTTCTGCATTTACATTTTTCTTCAGTACTTCTAGGTTTTGTCTGGCACTCATAGACAAAATCATTTAGACAGAAGCAATGACCCTATTAAATGGAAAATGAGCATAGAAATCAATGTGTGTTTTCAGTTACAGAGGCCTAAAAAACTCCTTTCATCTACTTTTGTAAGAAAAATGTAAAACAGTTTTATTTTAATTTAAAGAGATTTGACATCTGATGAGACATCTGGCATTATAGCTGGGTTTTTACCTTCACTGAAAGAATTCTAACCATTTGTGGCCAGATAGTTAGCATAACAGGATCAATCTCTATTCTTCTTCCCTCCCTCCCTTCCTAGATTATGTGATTTCCATAAAGAAGGGAACAAATCAGGATGATAGGGATTTCAATTATTTCATAAGTGTAATATATTTCAGTTAAATATCTAACACCATATTCAAATATAGTTACCCGTGTTTCCCCGAAATTAAGATCAGGGTCTTATTTTCTTTTGGGCTCCAAAATAAGCACTAGGGCTTATTTTCGGGAGGATCTTCCTACCCGTGTACAGGAGGTCCACTTCTTCTGCTTGCTCACAGTGGAACAGAAGGCCATATGGCGCAGTGCTGCCGCCATGAGATGGGGGGAGCTGCCCCATGGGGGGCTCTGCACGGCATACCTCAGGGCCCCCGCTAGATCATCCACCTACCAACATCTGCCTCACCTCGCAGCCACAGCACTAGCATACCACTCAGTCTCCTGCTCTTTTGTGGTCATGAGCAAGCAGAAGAAATGGGCCGGTGGTCACTTAGGCTTCTGCTGCACATGGCTGGCAGTGCTGTCGCTGTGAGACAGGTACTGGGGCGTGGATGACCTGGCTGCGGGGGCCCTGAGGTAAACCAGTACGGGACATGTGGGGCAGCTTCACCATCATCCCACTTTGCCTTTTGGTCATGGCACTGCGAGCAACCAGATGGAATGGGCAGCTGGCTGGCTACACAAGCTCTTAAGGAGGGCTTATTTGGGGGGGGGGATTGGGCTTATATTAGGCACATGTGTAAAAAACATGCTAGGGCTTATTTTTGAGATTGGTCTTATTTTTGGAGAAACAGGGTATTACTCCAGTAATCCAAAATTCTACCAGTACTTTCTATTATTTTCCAGTCTATCCTACAATTTCTATACTTCGGTGAACAACCATATATTCTTTTTCATGAATTGGTCATTATTCATGAAACATTATTCATTGTTTAGCTGATGCCAGCTGTCAGCTAAACAATGCCGGCTGGCGGGCCCACGGGGGAGGGCCTTCTCTGTGGGTGCCCCAGCTCTCTGGAATCAGTTACCTCCTGAGGTCCGGACCATCCCCACCCTATTGGCCTTCCGAAAAGCGGTGAAGACCTGGCTTTTCTGGGAGGCCTGGGGCCGTTGATCTCGCTCTTGCAATCTGGCGAGATCCGGCCATGAATGGTGTGAATGAGTTTTAATGTTTTTAATGTTTTTAATTTTTAAATGTTTTTTATAATGATTTTAAATGCATTGTGAGCCGCCTGAGTCTTCGGAGAGGGGCAGCATACAAATTGAATTAATAAATAATAAATAAATAAATTATGTATTTTACATTTTTACTAGTTACCACTTTTTTTAACTTGAAAAATCTAAGCAAGATTCTGTTTGATGTTAGAGTGATAAAAGAGGCAAATTGTCTAATTGAAAAAAATAAAATATTTTTTTATTTACATAGAGCACAGTGAAGCTTTTCTTTGCCTCAAAATAATTGAGGATACCTTGAGAATGTATCTAAAGGTAGAAGGCAGCAAGTCCTTTCATATAACTAGCTTAAATTTAATATGATTTACAGAATCCTTTGTACAGCTTTTTCAGTGCAGGAGTTGAACTTGATGGTGTAAATACCTCCCTCCAATTCTGTAGTAATATGATTCTCCATATTTATTTATTTTTTTGCAATGATAGAACTGTATATTTTGGGATCCCAGCACTGAGTCATCGTACTAGCTGCCTGCAACCCTGGAACTGACTTCAGTTTTTCCCTGAAGGTGGCAGCTCTTCTAAATTGTGTCCAAAAGAGTAAAAAGCAGCATTCCAATTGACTTCTCCTTAGCTGTTTGTTTTGTTATGTATTACTTTGTGTCTATGCGTGTGTGAATGTGTGAGAGAAAGAGAGTAGTATATATAGAGAGGATTATGTATGTTTGTGCATAAAGGAAATGGTACAGACAGGGGAAATGTGTGCATGTTAATGGTACGAGAAAGAGAAAGTGTACAGATGGTCCTCACTTAATGACCATGATTGAGATCTGCAACTCAGTTATTAAGCAAAGTAATCACTAAGTGGAACATTGCTATTTGACATCTTCAGCTCTCCTTGGTTTTAAAAATCTTCAAAGATTGCAAATATGAGGATTGGTTGCAAGGTTAGTTTTTCATCACTGCCATAAGTGCGAATGGTTGTTAAATAAGGCAATCACTAAATGAAGATTACTTGCATGTGCATTTGGAAGGGGAGAGATGTGTCGCAAGGGAAGAAATCTTGCTAGAGTATATAGTTTATATTTTGTACCCAAAAGACTTCCAAGCCTTACCTTAAGAAATGTAAATTGCTAAAATGGTTCCATCAATAGCAGTTCCTGCCAGCTGGACAGGTTATTTTATGTCTATTGTCCAGCAAGAAAAGACAAATGACAATTCAGTATATACATCCGCTTATGGCCTTGTTGGAGTTGTTTCCTGTGCAGCTTCATTATCCCTATCCATAACTTTGATTCAAGAAATTTCTCTTTTTTTCTCAAGCGCAATCTCTGAAATCCAAGAACTGTCTCAAACCTCCAACCAAATTAGGTGGGCTGTATTAAAGGACATATAATAGGCAGTAAGACCATGTCCTAATAGTTCTGTTTGTGCCCATTTTCTCAATAGATTTTC
The DNA here is from genome assembly GCF_029215685.1 of Pituophis catenifer annectens. NCBI lineage: Eukaryota > Metazoa > Chordata > Lepidosauria > Squamata > Colubridae > Pituophis > Pituophis catenifer. The sequence continues at coordinate 64,060,510 of NW_027256886.1, forward strand.
TAACTCCTTAGCCTATCATTCCATTAAAAGAAATAAAGTTTTCATTTTCATTCTTGGAAATGTAAATATGCAGAATTTAATGACAAGAATATGCTGATATATATGCTTTTCATGGAAACATAATGTTTCTATCTGGTGACATAGAGAATGAAACTGTTCAGAAGCGTCCAAGATGCACAAATTTTATTCCATCAAAATAAATGGAGGGAAGGAAGAAAAGGAAAAAGGAAATTCTAGTGTATCGTATGTAAAGGAGGAAGGCAAAACATGGATTACTGCAGTATTTAAATAAAATTAATTGCTCCTCTGAATTGCTAAATCAGTGTGAGACACAAGTTGTATTGTCACTCATGACTTTGAAGAAAGAAGAAGTGATGATGGAGGAAGAGAAAGCCTTAGTGGACGATCATTTACAGAACCTGATAGAAGAGAATATTTATAGCTCAGGGTTGAATTATGGGGTCCTTGATGCTCTCTGAGCTTGATTATTTTCTGGTAGAAATTTCATTACCAAACGAGGTGACATCATCAGCACAGAGGATGCTACTTAGTCTGGTAGCGAAACATCTGCAAGAAAACAACCAAGCTCAGAGAGCACAGACTTCCCATTTACTGATAATTTACAAAAATTAATACACTACACATCCTATGGAAGGAGGTTTAGGAAATTAAATACTATGTTGAACCAACACAATATCATGGCTGTTAACACAGTGAAGAGAGCCTGTAATAAACATCTCAGTGGGGAGTTAATGCTATTTATTTTCATGAACAACTGTTCCCACAATTGATGTGTTCTAAAAAAAAAACCTTTAAGCATGTTACTCAACTGCAGGTGTTAAATTCTAAATTTCATTATGAACTAAAGCATCATATATTATTTTTATGTTGTTGATTAAATAGGAACAGGTTAAAGACATAATTGTTTACAAATGATTTTATTTGCTGCTTAAGAGGAAATGTAAATGGAACAGAGAAGTCTGTGATTAGTGTTTAACAGAACTGTCACTTACTGTAATTACATGTTTTAATGAGTAAAATTGCTACTGTGTTCTGCTAACAAAAAAACCCCTTTAATTCCTTTTCAGAATTCTGAGTAATAACAAGATCTTATGGCTAAAGAGCAACTCTTTCATTGGACTGAGATCCCTAGAGAGACTGTAAGTACCGTAGCTTTTCAGTGTTCTTCTTATTTTTTTCACATCGTGATTTGAATTTTCTAAATAATTATGCAAGATATAAGCTCTGTAATGAGTATTGGAATTCCCTGCTCAGCCTTTTTCGATGATAAATAAGCCTAAATAAAATTAAATTGCACAAAATTAAGCAGTGTTAATTTGGATCCAAAATAAATGGAAAGGAAATGGGACATGTGTATCTGCAGAACCTTTTAAAAGGAAGCATGGAAAATGAATGGTAATTTATTTTAGATTAAACAGCGTGGCCTAATTAAATCCTTAGTTACTGTATATTTATATGTGGTTCAGGGGTGGGTTCTACTTACCTTTACTATCGGTTTGCAATGGGATCGTGCGTGCACGTTCACTTCGCTGATGATGACATCTGGGGCGGTGGGTGGGGCCTCCGGCTGGTTTTACTACTGGTTCTTGCAAACCGGTCCGAACTGGGAGCAACCACCACTGATGTGGTTGTATTAGTCTTCACTGTTAATAGTTGTGCCATATTTATCTTCATTATATCTGCTTAACTTGTCCTGATTTTCTTATGAAAGTTCTTGAATAAAATTAGTAGAGAATTATAGCAGTGGCTTCTAAACAGACTGGATAGTAGTGGGTTCAGTATTTTAGTACTTTAGCCTTAATTTGATGAAAAACGAACATTAGCAAGATGTAGTAGATGTCACTGCTTATCTTCAAAAACCTTCTGTAGATGTTCATTGTCTAGTAGTATATTTTGACAATCTCTTATTTGAATACTGGGAATTGCTCAATTAGAAAAATTGCTCAATTGCTCAGTAACAATGGCTTCAAAAGTTGCTGAAAAGTCAGGAGAATCAGCAGAATAGTAGTAGCTTCTCCTTCATATGAGTAACTAGAAAATAAACAAATTGGAATCAATTCAAAAAAGTATTTGGGCAACTGGCATTAGTTTTTGGAGTATAGCAAAAGGATTGGACTGCTTGTAAATACAGAAAAGAAAAACCCAGAGCTCCTTATGGCGGTCCAGGACTTCAGCTCTGCTGAAGGATCAGTAGGGTGGGTGGGTGGGTGGGTGGGTGGGTCTGTCTGTCTGTCTGTCTGTCTGTCTGTCTGTCTGTCTGTCTGTCTATCTATCTATCTATCTATCTATCTATCTATCTATCTATCTATCTATCTATCTATCTATCATATGGCCGCCCACCTCATAGGAAGTGACTCTGCACAGCATGTAATAATCACATTAAAAACACTAGTAACACGGTTGTTAAGTGAATCTGGCTCCTCCATTGACTTTGCTTATCAGAAGGTCGCAAAAAGTGATCACATGACCCCGGGACACTGCAACAGTCATAAATATGAACCTATTGCCAAATTTTGATCACGTGACCATGAGGATGCTGCAAAGGTCGTAAGTGTGAAAAATGGTCATAAGTCTTTTTTTTTCAGTGCTGTTATAACTGTTCTGTTCTGTTCTGTTCTGTTCTGTTCTGTTCTGTTCTTTGAATTTTCATTATCTATTCTGACTTGTTAAAAATGTCTGAATGCTCCTTGTTGATTCCTGCTCATTTAATATTTTGGGTGTGTTTGTGGTTAATTTTATTGGATGTAAACTTTAGACTTATCTCAGATAATTTAAAAAACAGTTTATTTTGTTAATAGTAAATCCTACTGTCTTAAAAATATATTAGCATGTTGGTTTGTAAATAAGGCACATTTCATTTCCCCACCCTCCAAAGGAGTCCTGAGTCTCTATATTCCATTTCATATTGAAGAATACATTGCATATTGATAAATAATTACTAAAGACTAATGCTGTAGTCTTTAGAAAATACATAGACATCAGTGTTAACAATAAGCTGCTATAAATGGAAGGTTTTGTGGACTTTTGGCAAGAAATGAACTGGCTTTTTTTGGGATGTGTTTTGTGAACAAAAGAGACAAGCCAAGACTTCTTTAATACAATAATAGATTCTTCCAGCATCTGATGCAATTCTTTACTTGGAAACTTACCATTATTACTTTGCCAACTATCAGAAGTACTAGCCTTATACTTGAAAAGAAAAATAAATAATCCATAGCTAGCAAAATGTCAGCATCTGTTCATTGTCTCATATACATTACTCAGAAATAAGTTACCAGTGAATAGCAGCCATGAAGACCTACCCCTGAAGATGAATAACTCTGTTTTGTTATTTTTTTTATGGCAGATGGCCAATAAACTGAAATCGATTTTGCCTTGTTAACTGTTCCTGTTGTATCATTTTGTGAGCATTCTGACTTTTCCTGTTCCTGGTCTTCCCAGCTTTCCTTTCAATCTGTCACTGTTACTTTGAGACAGATCTTCTCTGCTTGGAAGTAAATCAGTCTCATCTGCTTCACATCTGCTCCTGCCAATCATGTCTCTCTGATTATCCTGCCAGCTTCCTCACAGAGAACTTACATTTTTGCTAGAGACCTTTTCTCTTGTGATTAGTTTGTGGCTAAAATTATGTGCTGAAATATTAGCATGTTTTGTGGAATGGTTAAGGCACCAGGCTGGAAACTGGGAGACTTAGTTCTAGTCTTGCCCTAAGCAGGATGCCAGCTGAGTGACCTCAGGCCAGTTACTCTCTTCCAGCCCAAGAAAGCAGGCAATGGCAAACCACTTCCAAAAACGTTGGTGAGAAAACTACAAGGTCTAGTCCAGCAGTCACCAGGAGTCAACACTGATTCACAGGTACAGACACACACTTTCAAGGCATTTGCGATGTTGTGCAATATAATAAATGGATCGCAATCTGTTCATTCAGTGTTGACTTTTTTTTAAAAAAAAAAAATCAAACTTTTTTTTTTAATTTTACAGATGAAAATCTGTGAATACATTAAAGGGCTCCATTGTTTGAGTGTTGGTCTTTCACAAGTAGGTAGGAGTAGACAACGGGACTTGGGATGGCAGACTGATTTTGTGTATTTAAATATATAAAATCTATTTTCCTTTTAATTTTTAATGTACTATCAGCAGGTATTGTTGCTGTTTATTGTATTCTCAACATAAAATTATGTTCAATATTATAGCAGAGAAAATGAATGTTACATTGTTCATAAAATCATAGAACGTAAGTGTTGAAAGAATTTCTTATTCAGACCCTTGGGTAGTGTTGGATCCACTACTACAGTATCCTCAACAGTTGGCTATCCAGCCTCTGTAAATACTTCCAGCGAAGGAGAGTCCATCATCTGCTACCTCCTTGCAATTTAAACCCATAGTTTTTTGTCCCATATTCTGGAGCACCTTCTATTTATCTTCTTCCCAGTCTGATCTTCTCTGCATTAAACATGTCCATTGCCTTCTACTGTTCCTTATAAATTACCTTTACATGTTCTTATCGTCTTGGTTTCTCTCCCCTGAATACTTGCTGATTTATTAATTTATTAATTTCCTTCCAAAGATATGGTGCCCAGAATTAGCCACAATGTTTTTAGGTGTGATCTGTCCAGTGCAGAATATATAGGAAAAATTGTAGAGGGAAACAAAACAAACAAACAAACAAAAAAACAGTAGATAATAGAGATAACCTTGGAAGAAGTATAGAATGCCTGTTAGCAAAATAAAATTTAAATCTGAGACAGGAAGAAAACATTAGAAAGAAGCTCGAAATAGCTTTGGTTTAAATCCAATATAAGAGGGAAGAAGGAAAAATGCTATCAGGCTTCCAAGCCTATATGTATAAAGTAGAGTTCCAATGTTACTTATGAGTCTGTTTCGTGATCTGTCCAACCTCTAAGAAATAATGATGGCAAAGATATGAAAGCAACCTTAGGAGATAAAATAAATAGGGAATATATCTCAGCCTTGGTACAGCAGTGAGCATAAGAGAGAGAGATAAAATAATCATAAATTGGTTTTGTACGGCATAAGAGGGGCCAGAGGAAAACACTGGTAGGCACTCATTTTTCATCCGTAGGTTGGATAATTCTTTTAGAACTGTACATGACTGTAGATTTCTGAACAGTATAACTATTAGAGGAGATCATTACCCACTGCCTCTTATTTCAGACTTATTGGGAGCATCTTCAAACGGCATTCATTTTCATGAAATTGGACTTCATTCATGTGCTTCAAAAGCACATAATTTGATCAGAATGAAATATGTATATTTAACTGCTTGATACCAGGTATGGTAAATTTGAGCACATAGTGTTGCTATTTAGATGGGTGACCAGGCTCAAATTATCCTACTTCAGGCATATTATGGAAAGACTCAGCTTTCCTGGAAAAGCCTCTTAATGCTGGGAATGGTAGAAGGAAAGAGAAAGGAGAATGATCAGAAGTAAAGTGGATGCACTCAGTTACAGTGACAATGAATGCACCATTGGTGAAAGAACAAGTTAAGGATAAATTGCCATGGAGAAAGGATGTTGTTGAGAATATTTTTGGCAACCACAGAGCACCAAACCATATTCAGCTGGTTCACACTTCTTACAGAATACAAGACCATGAGTGCAACCTGTCACTGAAGATTCATTTTCTACATTCACACTTGGACTTCTTTCCTAAAAATCTAGGTGCATTCAGTGACAAACACCGTGAAAGGTTTCATAGGATCATTGCAATAATGGAAAAACGGTATCGGCAACTGGAATCTATCAATGCTGTCTGACACTGAGTACAAACAAAAACCAGCAGCAAAATGTTTTTAGCCCTGTTGAATTCATGGAGCATGTCAAAAACACAATGCAATTAAATATATTATAGTCATTAAAAGTTAATTTCATATTTCTCAAGATTCCTATATGATACTGTCATTCTGAAACTATATATGTGTTCAAGTTGAAAAGTCTATCATAATGACCAAAAGTTTTTCAGGAAGCAACAAGTTTTTAAAAAATTGTTGTCCAATGGTATTTGAGATGATTACACTAATTGGGAGCATGAACTTCTAAAAATAAACCATGTATGCTGTTCTAATGGAAAGAATTTCTTAAAGTGTGAAAAATACATTTTTTCCCAAAGTAGTATAATACAAATGTAGTCAAGATGCAATTGTACGACCAAATATGTCTTACTATAAAATGTGTGAGTAATTGAAAGAAGGTTCCCCCCCATCTAAAATGTAAAAATAGAAAAAATATAAGAGTATATTTGTATCATTCATTTTAAAACTTCATTATATTGTCATAGCTGTGATATTCTGAAGCAAGAGAAATATTTTTCAAAGCAGATGCCAGAATTATTCATCATGCCTATTTTGTTTTATACAGCTGAATAATCATTTCTCTTAATGTATATTTTTAAAAGTATCTTGTTAGATAACTAAGGGTTAATCAGTTCTACAACCAATGCTGACTGTGCTATATAGGAAAATAGATTTTCCTTGATAAATTTTGATTAAGATTTTTTCTGTTATTTCCTCAAGTGGTAGCCATATCAGCTTACTAGAACAAAAGCAAGAAAGTTCTTTAACATTCTGTAAAAAAAAAAAAACACATTTATTATGACATGAGCTTTCACAAATTAATTTCATGAGAGTTCAATCAAATCCATCCTGTATTATCTCAAATCATCACTTTAATGATGATACCCAATCCTAAAGATATTTAAGTCCATTAATTTTTTCAGAAGTCAGAACTATTATACATTTGTTTTTGTTTTTTTGAACTATAATAATAATAATAATAAAAAAAATTTAAATTTTTCAGAAGTCAGATCTTCACTTGTTTGCCAACAACCGTTCCGAACAGACAACGTATTGTAAATCATCAGACGGCATTTTTTTTCTTAAATCTAGTTATTTTGGACCACTGTTACAGTTCCAAGCCATATATGATGTACTCAATATACTCAGTGATGTCCTGCATTCTAGATAAAAAAAGCTACTTTCTATATAAAATAAGTATATCCAGATTTGATATCAGAAATACAGTATTAAAAATATATGGAAGAAGTCTACAGCTACCAAGGCAACACAGCTACTGACTGTAATTTAGTGTAGGAATTAATCAGGAACAAATAAAATTCAAAAGAAAATTAGAATAAGTGACAGCTGTGTTTAGATTCATTAGATTTAATTATATAGCTCACAGTTTTAATTGGAGTAAATTCTTCTTTTCATAGTAAATTGTACTAATAGGTTTGTCTAATCCTAGGTTTATTTATTATTTGGACTTGTAGGATACTTCTAATGAAGTGAACCTTAAGTGGCAACATTTAGATTGTTTGTCTTCTAAATGGCCCCTCTAAAGAAGGTAATAACCTTCTGATTCAAAAACTTTATCTGCTAAAGACCAACATGTCTTTGTTAAAATGTTTTCAAAATTCTAAAATACTGAATTCTTTAGATAAATAAAATTTTCATGTTTATCTATGTTCTGATATCTTGCTAGTTGCATTGAAACATAGAAAGCTGTTGTACATCACATCAAAACTATGAATTTACCTAGTCCATTATGGGTAATACTACTACTAGTATATTATTATGGGCAATACATTATTATTAGTACAGTGCTATTGTCCAGGTCTCCAGCAGATCTTTTTTCCAGTTAATTCCAGTGGAGTAGGAAACTCTTGTAATTTTTTTGGGTTGGTTTTTACAGAACAGAAGTCATATTAAGTTCACTGACTATATAAAGGATTTGTAACACAATTGATCTTGTTTCAAGGTCAGTTCAATATTATAATAATAGATGAATTCTGTAGTTTCACAGAAGTTTTAAATATTTTAATATTTAAATATTTTTAAAAATATGCTGTAGATACATTGATCTCTGTTTAATGAGGAATTTGAACAGATAATGCTTTTCTTTACAATGTAAACATTCAGATTACCATAGATTTTGTTCTATCAGCTGTTTGGTGAGTTTATCTTTGCACTTGTAAAACTACCTATGATTTCTCTTGTCCTTCACTGTAAGCATTTTCTTCTCCTTTTCAGGCATTTTCAGGCATTTGGGCTCTGGCAGTCTCTTAATGCTTCAGTAGAAACAAATAAATTGCAGCAAGATTAATGGGAAAGTCCTTCAGTTTATTTGTGCCTGTTGACCACTTACAGTAGTTCACCACACACTGGCTGCTTCAGATTCATTCAAATTTTTAGCATATTCATATTAAATGAATATACTGTATTTGTAGTAGGAGAGAGAAAACTCTCTTAAAATATTTGTAGGGTCTGTGTTTTTAACAAGGCACTGTGTAATGTCTTCATTGAAATGGGAATACTGGACAGGATGCCAGTTCAGGTAAAGTTTATTAACAATTTTTATTGCAAAGAGAGAAATAGCAAACAAATGCTTTAGAACTGTTTAAATATATGATTATCAAAATATCTATCTAGACCAAATGAAATATTGGCATGCTGCAACAGTGTATTAAATGTTTCTTGCCTGCAAATATGAGAATAAGCAGGTGAATGAAATGTTAAGACATTTTAGATGAATTCCAGATTGCAGCAGGCAAGATATATGTATTTTTGTTAGAAATCTTTCAAATGAAGTAACTTTTGTCCTAGGTAGGATTAAAGACTATGCGCAAGGTAGTAATGGAAGAAAAATATTAATTGTTGGAACATAAATTGAAAAGTATTTCAAGGAGAGCTAATTTTAATCTTGTGTAAAAAAAAGTAGGTTTATGGCATCATAAAGCAGATGCCTATAGGTTAAGTAATTTATTAGTATATGTACAATATGCTGGTATAGCTTTGTAACAGCAGTTTTATATGTCTTTTTCACACAATTGCATGTAATTGTGTAAACATCTATTTGAACTGTCTGAATACATTTGTGCTAGTCATGACTCCTGGTGAATACAATGCCAAATCCTTAGAATTTTCTGGGCAGCATTTTTGGAAGTGGTTTGCCCTTGCCTGCTTCCTAAGGCACTCTCAGCAACTCATGGTCTCCCAGTTTCTAGCCTGGTAACTTAAACAGTACACCAAACTCACTTTCCACACAGTTATATTGAATTATTTTATTTACTTCCATAATGATTTAAAAACATGTATGCTTTTAAGATATCTAAAGGACAGGACAGCACCTATGAGAGAGAAGCAGCTGGTGGGGATGGTGTTGGCGTGTGAATGAGAAGGAAGGAGGTTTGTATGTTCTTAAAACAGCCTGAAGCAGGCTAAAGCAGGTAGAGAGACATGCTGGTCTCCATCAGCAGGACTCATAAGAAGTAGTAGTAGTAGTGGAAGTAGTAGTTGGAGGAGCAGTAAGTGGAGGTGTAGTAGGTGGAGATGTAGCAGAAAGGGAAGTAGTGAGCAGAGTATAGTTTTTGAAAGCTTGTGTGTGTATTGCCTTGTGTGGTTGTGTTGGCTGTCTGGTGTTTTGTTGTTTGCTGACTTGGGTATACTTAAAAGAACCCCAGATAGTATAATAAAGTTTTAATAACTACTATAGTTATGCTTTTTATAGTAGAGATACCATAGGTCTTGGATGCACAATATTGTAGCCTATTTCAACACAGAGCAGGAAAAGAAGTAATGGATGGACATTTATAAAGAGAGACTCAACTTAGAATTAAGGAAAAATTTCCTATCAGAATGATTAATTTGTAGAGCAGCTTGCTTCAAGAAGTTGTGGGTGCTACATTACTAGAGGTTTGCAAGGAGGAGACTGGACAGCCATTTGTCCAGAATGGTATATGGCAGTGATGGCTAACCTTTTCCAGATTGAGTGGCCAAAGCGTGTGCGAGAATGTACACGCGCCTGAACTCCAAAATGCAATGCACACGTGGCCCCGTGCATGCACACCCCACCCCTGTGCATGCATGTTCCGTCCCCGGACATGTGCATGTGGTCCCCCCTTCCTGCACATGTGCAGCAGAGACCCAATGACTAGCTGGCCGGCTGGTCGGCAGGAGCCACATGCGCATGCGTGGCAGAGCTGAACTGGGGTGACGACTCGTTTGTCCACAGAGAGGGTGCTATGTGCCACCTGTGGCACACGTGCCATAGGTTTGCCATCACGGGTATATAGTCTCCTGTTTGATTATGGAGTAGACCAGGCTTGTCAAACTGGCTGCCCTGATACGTCACACATAGGCCATGCCCACCCGCAAAGGCAAAAAAGTTACATCCCAATCTGGCCCGTGATGCGATCGAGTTTGACACCCATGGACTAGACCTTCAAGGTGTCTTCCAACTCTGTTACTCTGTTAAGCCATGATCCATGAGACACTTAAGAAATTTTATAAAATGGTCCATTACATATCTTTAAAGTAAAACAATAATTTGAAATTATAATTCAATGTTATCAAATAAAACTGAAAGGCAAGAGATCCTGGATTGTCACAAGCCACAGAATCATCTGGCTTTAAATTTAATAAAATGAAATTGTGGTGTTGGTTAGTTTATGGCTAATGATAAATAGCATTATAGATAAAGGAAAAAAACCAGTCAAAAGAACTATGTAGCTAAATTAAGAGATTTAGAAGCTTTTGAAGATTTCAGTAGAAGAACAATGATTAGCCTTTCTTGTAACCACCAGAGATTTCTGAAAATCTTTCTTGAAATTAATTGTAATAGAACACAATAGGGAAAAAAACCCTTCTGTAAATGGAGTGTTAATGGAGATTTAATCAAATCTTCAGATAAAATGACTTTCCGAAGTGACTTGCATATTTGGCCTTAGTTATAAAACTGAATTGTGCATGGTCCTAAGCATTTTTTTAAAAATCCAACCAGCTTTATGGATTATATTGACACTGATAATTTTTGACTCTGATAATTTTCTTTTTTTTTTTTTTTTTATTTTGAATTTGTATACCGCCCTTCTCCCTGAGGACTCAGAGCGGTGAACAGCCAAGTAAAAACATCAAATACAAATATTAAAATACAGTTAAAAGATATATATAAATTTGGCCCCATTAATTAAAAACGATAAACAAAACAATTAAAAACACTTAAAAAATTAGGCCAGCCCGGCTTGCTGGAAAAAGAAGGTTTTAAGGGCACGGCGGAAGGCACTGAGGTCATGGATTCTCCTTATCTCTGGGGGCAACTGATTCCAGAGGGTAGGTGCCCCCACAGAGAAGGCCCTCCCCTTGGGGGTCACGGGCCTGCACTGTTTGGCTGATGGCACCCCGAGGAGCCCTCTCTTTGGGAGCGCACGGGTCGATGGGAGGTCGTCGGTGGCAGCAGGCGGTCTTGAAGATAGCTAGGCCCTATGCCATGGAGCGCTTTAAAGGTGATAACCAACACCTTGAAGCGCACCCGGAAGACCACCGGGAGCCAGTGCAGCTCACGCAGTTTTATATTGGACTGTTTTGGGGGTTTGAATTAGATTTGACGTCCTTCAATTCTAATAAATATACAATAATATGGAGAAATAATTGCATGATTATCTTATATTAAATTGATTTTATTTGTTTTGTGCCATTAAATTAGGATTGACTCACAGATAAATTTCTCCAGGATTATCTGTCCTTAATCTAGTCCTTCATATCTTCCAGTGATGCATCAATTAATTTTATTTATAAACAGAGATACATTGTTAAGTGAGTTTTGCTCCATTTTATGACTTCCCTTGCCACCTTTGTTAAGTGAATCACTGCAGTTAAGTTAGTAACATGGTTATTAAATGAATCTGACTTCTCCATTGACTTTGTTTGTCAGAAAGTCACAAAAGGTGATCACGTGATTCTGCGACATTGCAACAGTCATAAATATGAATCAGTTGCCCCATATCTGAACTTCGATCATCTGACCATGGGGATGCGGCAATGGTTGTAGGTGTGAAAACCAGTCATGAGTTACTTTTTTCAATGCTATTGTAACTTTGAACGGTTGCTAAATGAACTTGTAAATCAAGGACTACCTTGTACTCATTACTGGGTGTCAGATACATGGGTAGGCTACTGTTTTATGTCTTACAAAATAACTGTCTGGCTTTTCACGGACAGGATCATGTACTAATTGCTCACATATGTTTTTAGAAGAAAGTTGTATTTGATATATTTATTATTATAACATTGAAATCTAAATACTCCCTTAGATTTGCCTGCTTGGTGAATGATGGTGAAAATGTAACACAACATTTAAACTTCTTTGTTTTCCCAAATGAAGTATTCTGCTGGAATCTTTCTTTTTTTTTTTTCTTTTGGTGTATATGTTTTCTATCTATATTTACAATTAATGTTTATGAACTCAAGAATATATATAAATTTGATTTATATGCCGCCCTTCTCCAGAGACTCAGGGCGGCTTACAAGGCGTTAAGCAATAGCCTTCATACTTTTGTATATTTATACAAAGTCAGCTTATTGCCCCCACAAACTGGGTCCTCAATTTACCTACCTTAGAAAGGATGGAAGGCTGAGTCAACCTTGAGCCTGGGGAGATTCGAAGTTACAGTAATATTCTGCTAACTCATTTGAAAACTCATCTTTCTGGCATTATCTAAAAATTGTTATTCCCATGCCATATAACTTTTGAAAAACCTTTTTCCTTGCTGCACAAAAGCTGCCAGATTAATATATCCACTCCAATACTGTTCTAAGCATTTATTTTGAAAGATTATGTTATTTATGGCTTGAAAAATATGGCTTGAAGCTTAACACCTCAAAAAAAAAAAGATCATGGTTGTCAGCAAACAACCCATTAATTTACCACTGATAAATTAGGAAGGAATATCATTAGAAAAAGTTGAAAGGATCACGTACCTCGGTTTTAATTTACATGAGAGCTGGGACATGATCAGTGAAGTAAAGACAAGGATAGAGAAAGCTCAAACAGCATTCCTCAAAATGAAAAGGTCTTCTGCAGTCACGACATAAGTCTAAGACTGAAAATCAGGCTTGACAGATGTTACATCTTTTTTATCCTGCTCTACGGAGTAGAGAGTTGGTCTCTGACAGAAAACCACTTGAAGAAACTAGAAGCATTTGAAATGTGGCTTTACAGACGACTGTTACGTATAAGCTGCGTTAACAAAATTACAAATGAGGTGATAAGCCACCTGGTAAAGTAAAGGGAAATAATCAAAGCCATTAAAAAACGAAAGTTAGAATATTTTGGACATGTGATGCGACACCCAGAAAAATACGGTATCCTTCACTTAATCCTTCAAGGCAAGATTGAAGGCAAGCAAGGTCCAGGCAGAAGAAGAACATCATGGCTTCAAAACCTAAGGGACTGGTTTGGACAAAACTCAGCAGCACTTTTTTATACGGCTATTGACAAAAATAGGATTGCCAACATGATTGCCAACGTCTGACAGATATGGCACAAGAAGAAGAAGAATGTTATTTATATCCCTATTAAAAAGAACTTAATATTGCTTTCTTTGATAAATGGTGATTTCTATCATTTTGTTCAGCTTTACAATATTAATGGTTTAAGGCACAGTATTGAAAAAAGTACATGAAAAAGAATGCCATATTTTGAAATACCTATTTTTCAATGACAGAATGTTGTAATCTAGTTGATTTTTATAAAGCTGGCACAAGGGAAATTGCTCTGTTATCAGAAATATCTAACAAAAGATTTGTTAGTCTCTTATTGAAGAAGTTCCTTCAAACTTTTACTGCTGGACCAAAGGTTCACAATTTAAATATTGTATCTTTCCATCAATATCCACTGCTTTTAATAAATTAGCATATTGGCTGGTTACTGTATGCTGCTTATCTTTTAAAGTAGTGCATAAGCAGAGAGAGAGAGAGGCGGCTATATAAATTTGATTAATAAATAAAAAATAGATAGAATTGTGCAGTCCCAAAGTAAATTTCTTAAGTGAGGTTCCCCATCAGTGAGCTCTCTCGGGCTCTGAGCTCCACCCCAGGCTGCAGTAGTTGAAGGGTTGACAGAAGAAAGGAAGAATGTGGAGCGGGGTGAAATGCACTTACCTTCGCTACTGGATCACAAATGTGAGTGTGCGCATGTGCCTTCTGCACATGCGCAGAGGGTAAAAAATGGGATGTGATGATATCTGAGCGGGTGGGCGGAGCCTCCCACCTCCAGCCCTACCGGATTGCACAAGCCAGATAGATCCGGCTGGATTTCACCACTGATGCGGAGGATCACACAGCTGTTTTTTCACCACTCCCAAGACGTTGAACACTGGGGAGAATTCAAGGCCTCTGAGGATTCAGTTGACTATTTTAACCCTTCCTTGATCCAGGACACTCAACTGATTATAGGAGGAAAGTGATCCGACTAATCAGAGGAGGAAAACTAGAATTTGATTGCTGACTATGGCAACAACCAAGTCGGGAACAATCGTTTTCCCCACTTCTCCACTATAACTGTTATTGGATAATCATGTGACCAGATTTGTTGACAGCTTCAAGATGGCTGTCTTCCTTGTTTTTTTTACTTTATACACCCAAGTTGTTTCTTTATCTTCTAACTTGGTTGATTCACATTTGTTTTATTAATTTGGCTCTGATATAGGGTATTATCAAAGTCATGGAATAGGTTCCCGTGAAAATGATATTTATTCTTTGGAATGGTTACAGTTTGTATAGATAATTAAAATAGGATGAGCAACAAATATTTTTATCAGGATTGAAAAAGTGATTAGTATCAATGTTAAGAAAGCAAACTGTAATCTTATGGAATGAGACATGACCTGCTTAAATAATATACTAATGGTGAATCCCTGCAACCTTACATTATTATATATATTCTCTTTTCCTTTGTAGCTTTTAAGTATTCTTTCCTTCAGTTATGTACGTATTCCATCTGGGTGCCATTTTCATGGAACAATGCTACACTTTAATGTAAAGTTGATTGGAAAATTATCAAAGGCTACAACATTTATTTATTTGAAAGCCATGCTCACTTAGCCACATCTGTTTCCAAGGTCATTGAAATAAAGGTTAATGTTGCCCTAAAGATATAAAAATACTATTAAGTATGGCTTCTATTTGTAAGCACATTGTCTACAAGCTTTTATAAGATTTATGCATTAGAGCCAAACATTACAGACATAAAACAGAAGAATGCAATATGAAAGCAAAAATATTTGAGAAACAAACAAGGGAATAGGATATACTGGATTTTTTCTCTATACAATTGCAACAAATTCACTTTGATTTTATTAGATTATGATTAGTCTTATTTATATAATGCATGCTATCTCTATTCAAATAATTATTAACCACATCTTAGACAGAATATATCAACCAACAATTTACTCCATTTTGTAATCTCTAAAAGGTTCATCCATTTGATACACCACTTGGAAATTCTTGTATCTAGCATTTTTTATTAAGATTTCTAAATCCACAAATGAAAAGTTCATACATTGTTTGGAAAAATAATGCAAATAAATACATTCCAATTTTATACTTTTATAGATCATGGAGAGGTGGTAGTAAACTTTAAAAGCCATTTAAACTGTACTATTTAAAGGCTCTTTGTTGTCTTATTAGGAAAATTGTACTATTTAGTATCATAACTGCTTAGAATGTAAGAAGAAAGAAAGAAAACAAGATGTTTGATCCTCTTGCTGGATAATGCATCACTTCCATATTTTCGAGTGTCTTGTCTATCCTTTTTTTAGATTGATCAGAGGAGAAAGATGAGCATTGCATAGAATTTGTGTATGTATTTATAACTTATACTGGACTGGAGGTTAAAATGTATGAAGAACTGCTGCAGGAACTGGATATGCCTAGTTCAATGAAAAGAAGGACTAGGGGTGACATGATAGCAGTGCTCCAATATCTCAAGGGCTGCTACAAAGAAGAGGGAGTCAAGCTATTCTCCAAAGCACCTGAGGGCAGGACAAGAAGCAATGGGTGGAAACTAATCAAGGAGAGAAGCAACCTAGAACTTAAGGAGAAATTTCCTGACAGTTAGAACAATTAATCAGTGGAACAACTTTCCTCCAGAAGTTGTGAATGCTCCAACACAGGAAGTTTTAAGAAGATATTGGATAACCATTTCTCTGAAGTGGTAGGGTTTGCTGCCTAAACAGGGGTTGGATTAGAAGACCTCCAAGGTCCCTTCCAACTCTGTTATTCCGTTTTCTGTTTTTTCTATTATCTTCCATAAGTGTGCTTGTGTCAGCTTAATGCAAAAATGTTGAATTTTGATGCTGGTAATTATAATTAGCAGTGACTACCAATCCCAGAGGCAGTCTGTAAAGCATTGGATTTGAACTCTGGAAGCGAGAATTATATGAAGAAGAGAGAAGAAGCTTTCTTTCCAAATAATTTGTCTATGTAGTATATGTCTGTCCCAGTTCTACAAATGCCTGTAGTCCAAGACAACTTAGCACTATTATAATGGTATAGCATTCAGTAAGGTTTTGTAACTATATTTTAAGAATGTAGATGCCTTCTCACTTGAAAACCAATCAAACACATATATCACTGCTATTTTGAAGTGCAAAATAGCACTTCAAAACCATAATCCAGAAATGAAATACTGAATACTCCCAAACCATAATCCAGAAATGAAATGATTAGTACACTACCATGCCTGAAATATAAGAACAATATAGTCTTCCATCCAGTTATTAGTAACCAACTGCCTATATCCTTCTTGACTTGATAATTACTAGGATACAAGTATATTGTTGATGCCCAACATAAGTGCTTCCTTGTTTTAGTTGGGCATCTAAAATATTCCTTGAGTGATCCCCCTGAGAGTGTATACCAGTGTTTGCCCAAACTGTTTGAGCAAACCGGTAGCAGTGGTGGCGGGAGGCTTCCCCCTCCGCCCAGACATCATAAAAAACGCTCTGTGTATGCGCAAAGTGAGCGCACACACCCACAGGCTCCCAATAGCGAAACGGTAGTGCCGGGATTTGAAACCCATTACTGGTGTACACTCTTGGCACACATTCCTGATGTTCTACACTATTCCTGTCAGGAAAATTCTCTGCCATTATGAACAGCCCAGCTGGACTTGATGGAGAGTATATTTATATAGGTGTTCATTTATAGCAGAAACATTACAACGTGCTCACAAAGCAAAACTCACTGCTTTCATTTATAATAAGGTACCTTTTGTATAGCCATTGTTTATTAATAGGTTAGTTCTTACATTGTGAAAAGATATGTACCCTGTACTACGATTTATAAACTACAATTTCTCAGTTCAGTTTATTCTTATTTTTGAAAACAATTTTTGCATATATAATATATTATATAATATGTGAGCTTCTCATGTTTTATATTGACATGTTATTAAAATTATAATATTGATGTTTTAATGGATTGGATGATCTTATAAGTTGCTAAGAGTCATTTGTAACAAATCTAAAATAATAAACAGCAAAAAAAATCCACAAGAAGCAAGAACTAGTCACAGTGAGAGGCCTACAATTAGCACTGGTGTGACCAGCCTGGTCATGTGGAGAATATGAAGGGAATCAATTAACACTCAAGAGAAATAACATGCAAGGAGTGGAAATAAATGTCATCATCAGCTATTTCAACTTTGCTGCTTCTAGAAAAATAATCTTGCAAAAATAAAACAACATTGCAAATATTGAAACCTCTATGGAAACCATCACTGCCAAATGAACTATAAAGCAAGTCTGAAAAAATTTCAGATGGCCAAAAGAAAAGAAAGTACATATTAAAATAACTTTCCAAAGTGGATCTAAAGTTTTGGGAATAGTCCTTACAAGCTCCACATATATACTTCTGCTGTAGTTACATAATACATTTGTTTATGCATTTTGGATTTAACTGTTCCAATCTGCCCATGAGATAACATACACTGTAAACAGTGTGTGCTTCTCTATGATTAAATTGCATTGCTGTTTATTTTTCAAACATATTTTGTGATTTTTTCCTAAGAAATATATGGTTTGTAATCTGATATCATTTGGACAGTGAACAGACCAGAAATACATAAATATTTCAGTGTTGAAATGTCTGCTGTAATCAAAAGGAAATAAAATGAAACCTACTGGACAAAAACAGTTTTATTAACGTATTTTATTTGCTACATTTATATCCTGCCTTTTCTCCAGAGATTCAAGGGAATCTTCTTTTATAGTATTTTATTCTCCAGATCTGTGACATAGATAGGATTACAGAGTGGTTCAAAGCCACTCAATAACTTTTCAAAGCTGAGGGAAACCTGGCTGTCTCTAATCTTACTCCAATGCATCCTAGGGATACCAATGAGTAAAAATGGTCATGTTACTCCTGCTATAGAATAACCTAAGGTCAAAATAGCATTTTTAGAACTAGATTTAAGAGTCTCCATCAGCAGTCCTGCAAGTCAGGTAAAATAAAAACCTTATAGCAGAGTGAATATGTATATGTGGTAATGAGGTTGAAAACATCTCACATGTTTTATTACACTGAAAATGCTACAGGGTATTAGAACAATATGTATCCTCAGAGCCAATAAAGAGAGTTCTAGGAAGACCAGGCAATTTTTAAGTTATCCATCTTCTGTATGACTTGAATTTCGCCATCAGTCATGCAGTATTGCGGTAACTAAATTTTGTATTGCTGCAGTAAAAATAAGCTAAAGCCGATTAAAGAAGTAATGACATTTATTTTTGTTAATATTTGTTCAGTTGTCATTTAGTAATTTTTGAAGGATATATTTTCTGGTGTCTTAATATGTTGGATTTATTAGTGTTTAGCTGAGCAAAATATGATATTGCTGTAATAGAGATGGTTAAAGTACTCTCTACTTGATTGGCTTACATTAGCCAATATGAAGTTGTTTTCATTTGTTTCATTCTGATTCTGATTCTACTTGTTATCTTTTATTCCTTTTTGTCTGTTTTATGTTGCTGGTCATTGACTGAATATATATTAATTTACATTTATAATGCTACCTGTGGTGAGAGTAAAAATCCTACTTGTCAGCAAATAACTATAAATTCATTGGGACTTCTGAAAAATACGGGAAAAAAGACAGAATTTTATTATGGATATAAATAAGGATCCCACTGAAATTTGCTGTGCTTTTATCTTTACAAGTGTTGATAATGATAGTGAGCGAAGAGCTTTTCAGTCTGGTCTCTAGGGAATTTTACAGTGATTTTGATAATATGTCTGGTTTTTCCATAGCATGCATATTAGCAATTAACCTGTATGATGCTGTGATCATCCTAATTGGATATGTTCAGTTAGAAACTGTTATCAGCAACCATTTGGAATGCTTTAGTTTTTTTTATTATTATTAAAGATAAACAAACAAAAACATACATACATACATACATACAATACACAACATAGACAAACTATACATTAAAATCAAGTCTTACAACTTGAACCTTAAGAAAAAAGAAAGTTACTTCGGTATTTTATGTATATATATATATATATATATATATATATATATATATATATATATAT
This sequence comes from Pituophis catenifer annectens, assembly GCF_029215685.1. Taxonomy (NCBI): domain Eukaryota; kingdom Metazoa; phylum Chordata; class Lepidosauria; order Squamata; family Colubridae; genus Pituophis; species Pituophis catenifer. The sequence continues at coordinate 64,079,924 of NW_027256886.1, forward strand.
ATATATATATATATGTCTACATCCTTCATTATATAACGATATTTTAGGATTATTTCTTAATTTTTGTTTCCTTAGTTCCTGTCCTTTTGATTGTTTCTTATTTCGTTTTCCTTTTCTCTAGCCAATCGTACCATCGTTGCCAAACTAGATAGTACTCTGTGTCTTCCTTTTCCTGTATTTCTTTGGTAATCCTGTCCATCTCCACACATTCCATTACTTTTTGTATTATTTTATCCTCTAATGGCGTATCTTCCAATTTCCACATTTGCGCGAACGTGATTCTTGCCGCTGTCAGAATATGGATTATCAAATATTGTATTTCTTTTTCATATTGATTCGTTAGTATTCCTAATAAGTATGTTTCTCGTCTTAATGGCACTCTCTGGGTGGTAATTTCTTCCAGCTGTTTTTGAATGCTTTAGTTTTTAATTCTTCTGCAGAATTAAATGTGTCATAATTCTACTGTTCTACCATTCTATGAATAAATGACTGTAGCTAGGTTAACAACATAATCCCTTCCTTCCTTCCTTCCTTCCTTCCTTCCTTCCTTCCTTCCTTCCTTCCTTCCTTCCTTTTGTATGTTACCTTTGTAATAGGGGCTCAGATTTATTTGTTAATGCAGGAATTTCAACCTAAATTTTATTTGAATTTGGAAGAAGCTGTTACTGGCAGCATTTTTTTGTTATTCTAAACCATGTGGCATGCCTAGTTTGAAATTTCCCACTTGTGATTCTTTTTGGCTTGGCTAGCAAACAACCCATTTGTGGTTTCTATATTGTCAGATGTGCCATCTAAATGCAGGATGGACGCTAATTGTATTAATATTTGCTAAAGAACCTATATAACCATAGGCAAATGCATTACAAACCATAGATCTGCTTAATTCTGGGATAAAGCAACCTGCATTTGTTCATAGTAATCCAAACAACAGCTGGGTGGTTTGTTAACCATGCTACTTCCCATATGGTGGGGAAAGAAAAGAAAGTTCCATGCCACAAGTAGATACATTGATGTTAGCCAGTCTTTAGGCTTCGAACGAGGTGAAAATGCAGCAAGTCGGACTAATGTAAAAAATAAAGCCTTAAAACTTTATTTTTACACACACACACATATACACACGCACACATGGACCCAAACAAAAATAACACCAAATGTTAACTAACACCTAGCTTAAAGCTTTTTTACCCACATATGCTATTTACCTACATATGCTATTTAGTGAACATATTCCGAGATCAGCTTTAATGGCAAAATTATCTTTAAAAATAAAATTATACACACCAGTAATTACAAATAGCAGAGGTTTGTGCCAAACCCAAAACAGAGAAGTAACAGGAAGAAAATAAATCCCTTTTGGATAGGGAATTTTGCATTCTATATGCGGCAGTGACAATTTATTTATTGTTAGTATTATTATATTACAATTACTATATCTTTTCCTGGAATTCAAGACAGCATAGGTGAGGGATCATCTCTTATTTTATCCTAATCAGACTGAAAGGTTATGAGAGAGGTAGTATTCATGGTACTATTAATTAAAGTAGTCTTCATCAAATGATTTTCATATAATGTTTCAGGGTTGGTGAAAAATCTGGAACTTCATGAAGGGTTTGGTGAGTTAAGAGTTTGGGGAATAGGAGCAAATTTTTACAGTGATCCCCCTTAAGGAATGTATACCATGAGATTTCCACATGTACATTAAAGCTGGTCCTCTATCCGAATTTGCTTCAGGTTTTGCTTGGACAAATGATGTCCTTGCAGCATCCAGCTCTACATATGTAAGCATTTAGGCTGTATTCTGAGCTTTGTTTGAACAAGCTAGATGCCAGTTTATCTAAGCTGAGTGAGAGCAAGTTCTGATAGCAATCCAACTTGGACTGCACAAGCCTGTCAAAATGCACTTTAGGCTTTGCATGGACAAGCCAGCTGCTGAATTGTTCAGACAGAGCAGGACTGATGGTTAATCTGTGCTGAGTGCTGTAGTCCTTGAAATATTGGAAACCTCTCATCAAATTTGCTTACAATCCTCCTGGAAACTTTGAGAAACCCTTATTTTGGATATAATACAACTGTGCATATGTATGTACAACATACCTATATGCTCTTGCTTTTTAAGTCTTTATTGGATTCTATGCCAAACATTTTGAAAAAAAATATATGCAGGTTGAGGGAAGAAAACAAAATCAAGATTTGTATTAGCAATCTGGAACTAGCACATGGTCAGAATGAAATATTTGCATTTCATGCAATGGTATTGAGCTTCATCTTTGCTGGAGTGATACTGGCCATGAAAGCCTACATCAGTATATCTGTGCTGTAGTTTGTTTGCTTTATATCTAATAGATTCTGAAGGATTTTATAGTTGCAATCATTAATATTTAATTTTATGTTAATTTCAGCTACACAGCAGTTTTTTTTTTTTTTGCAAATGTTTTTATAGTACTGTAACTTATGAATGTAAAGACTTCTCAATAGAAATGCAGAAAGTTTTGCTTACAGCATGTCAAATTCTACCAAAATTATTAAATGCAGGTAAAGTTTTGAATAAAAGATTAACTTTCAGAAACATTTGCTTCTGAAAATTAAAAACAGCATATATCGAAAAGCACATTTTCTTTTCTATAACTTTGTTTTCATATTTGTAGCAAGCTGAAGATAGTTATTCAAATAAGTGACAATAAAGCAGTCACTATAAACACTTGGTTGTGGGAAATTCTATAATTTATTTCTATTTCTAAGAAATAAATTAGATAACTTATGCTTGAATGGAAGTTGAAACCTTGTGATAAACCAACGTCATACCTTGATCCCAGGACCAAATATTCATATCTAAAGCAAATGATCAAAATGACTTGAAAAAACCAATCTTGGTCTCCCTCCCCCCCTTTCCAGTCCTGGTTCCTCTGATGTTTATATTGTCTAAACTACAGATAATCCTCAATTTACAACAGTTTGTTTAGTGACCGTTTGAAGTTACAATGGCACTGAAAAATGTGATTTAGGACTGTTTTTCACACTTACGAGCATTGCCACACTTTCATGGTCACATGATAAAAATTAAGATACTTAGTAAGATATTTATGACAGTTGCAGTGACCTGGGATAATGTGATCACCTTTTCTGACTTTCTGACAAAGTCATTGGCGAAGCCAGATTCACTTAACAATCGTGTTACTAATTTAACAACTGCAGTGATTTACTTAACAACTGTTGCAAGAAAGGTCGTAAAATGGGGCAAACTCACTTAACAAAAGAATTTTTAGGCCTAATTGTGTTTGTAAGTGGAGGACTACCTGTATTTTGACTATTTTGTATTGTATAATCACTGAAAAATAACTGGAGAGTCTATCTCGCATATCTGGATGATCATCCCAAAACAACCCAAAAAATGGATAATTGGCAGTAACAGTGAATACAACTTGTAATTATGGAATGCATTTGAAGGATAACAGCATTTTGCCTTCACTTCAGAAATTTTAAAGAATGTCATGGACATGTCTACAGAAAGGCAGGTATAGGGAGTCATAAAACATGTCGCGAAACGTCACATGATAGCAACGTGACGCCTTGAGTTTGACACCCGTGTCTACCCTTTCCAAAGTTCATCTGAATATAATTTAACCTCCCAGCTTTCCTTCCTTCCTTCCTTCCTTCCTTCCTTCCTTCCTTCCTTCCTTCCTTCCTTCCTTCCTTCTTGTTAGTCCACCGTGATTATTATTTTCTAAGAAATCCTTTGATATATGTTTTCTGTTGAAAACTTGAAACAATACTAAATACAGTTTAAAATGCTCAACAGTACTATAAAGGCTGCAGGTGTAGGTGGTATAATGGATGCCAAAGAAAATGACTTTATTTATTTATTTATTTGTTCAACTTGTATGCCGCCTTTCTCCAAAGACTCAAGGCGGTCTTTATGTCTCTATGTACATTTCCGAACTGAGTTGGTAGGATTTTTTAAAAAATTTATTCAGGGGCAACATTTTGCCTCCTTGCCTAGGTTTTTCCCAAAGATTATATATCCTGCCTTTAATATATATACCAAAGCATACTCTTCTCACTTTCTGTAAAAAAAAAGAAAAAAAAAAGAATTGATATATGAAATTATTCCTAAAGTCTTCACAGGTATTGGGACAGCCAGGATTGTTATCTCTAAGCAATACAAGTCACTTTTTATGACTTCATTGCTTTTCAATATAAATTCCAGTCCGAAATGCTATAGTAGGACAATGCGGACTACCCCTGAAGCAGTCTACTTCAGTTCTATGTTAAGATTATCTAAATCCATTATAAAGGTAATTTGCACCACAGCAGTGAATGAAATAAGGACATGCAGTAGTTTTGAACAGCGTTTTTCAACACTTAATACTGAGATTTTACTAAGATTTTGCCAAATTTAAGATGTCAGGACTTCAATTCCCAGATTTCCCCAGCCATGTCATGTTATTCTGAAATTGTGTGGGAGTGGGAACACTTCTTGGCTCTCTAAATTTTGAGAGTTAAATGGGAAGGAGTAAATCATATGGACTGTTGCTAAGTTCATGCAGGAAGCCAAAATAAATCTATAATATTTATTACATTTAAAATTAATGTGATTGTACCACAGTAACAGCTAAGTAATTTTAAAGATGATAATTGCTTCATTGCTTTAAAAATTTGTAAGTACAAACTGACATTGATTTGATTAATGTTAGACCCCTGTAACATTTTGTAAGTACAAATTTGAACATAATTTGTTTGGACCAGCAGTCTGTCCAGTCCCCAATCACTGGGGTTTCCCTAAAACTTTTTGTATGGACCTTTCTCTTTAAAAAGAAATTAAGAAAATGTAGACACCTCAGAATTATGTAAATTGTCTCTCTTCTATTTTCTTTTTGTTTGTTTTATTAATGATAGACATGTTTGATTTCCCTGGGGCTTGGTTTTCTCCAATGATGTACTATGTAATTACACGTGCACATTCCATTAAATTTAGTTGGCATTGGAAATGAACTGTTGGCTTGATTTTAACTGAGCTATCTATAGTTAGCGAGGTGCCAAAGAATACAAATGCGAAAAGGAGAGAAGGAACAAATGTATACTCAGTATGATTGTGTCCAGCATGACTTATTCTTAGTCTACTGTGAACTATTGGTCAGATGAATTGATTCTTTTATAAAACAAAACAAAACAAAAAATAATAACTTTGGATCACTTCTATAACAATAGCAATGTTAAGCCATATTTTTATAACATTGGGTTATTGGGAAATGATTTAGTGTAAAAACAGCATATGTTGTTGTTCAGTCACTAAGTCGTGTCTGGTTCTTTGCGATTCCATGGATCACAGCACACTGAAAACAGCATGTGTTCAAATGGGCAATCAACAATCATCCGACTTCCTTAAATAATATTGTTAGGAAATGGTCATTGCCTAACTAGTTGGCCATATAAGCCAACATTATATGTTTATAGTATGAATATGTATAATATAACTTTAAGAGTCTTGCTGAGTCATTCTGCATCCTAATTGGATGAGCTCTGTAGCAACTGTATTTAAGGAGAGATTGATTGTGGTCAATTTGGACATTACACCATATTGTTACCTGCTGCTATGTTGTAGACATCTTTGATCTCTTTACATGGTCAGTTTGATCATGGTTTATTTATTACTGCTTTTATGAACTGTTTTTATATTGTTCCTGAATGATTCATATATTGTTCTACAAACCGGTAAGAAGTTTTGTATCTCTGGATTGATTATGCATGGCTAAGACTTGGATTGGTAAAAGGACTATGATTTTGCCTTGCTCTATAAGTAAAATACTTTAAAAACCAGTTTGTATGCAGTTTATTCACAATTACTCTCAGCACTGTTTCGGTGCGCAAAACTCTATGCTCTGCTTCATAACCATTCCTGGTTATCTCACAACTATATCCTTAACAAATATCTAATAACCAACTAACCTCTCCCAAAGTCAGAGTTGCAACTTTTCAAGACAACTAGTAAGGCAAAACTGTATTTGCAAATTTGCCTTATTGTAAAAACTGCCATATAGCTTATACTATTGCTATTAGAAAAAAAAAAAACATGGTTTGGAGTACAGAAGATGTAGATGTTGCCTCTGTAGTGGACATTTACATGTAAAAGATCAGAAAATGAAACTAGTTCCTGATTGAATCATCTCTGAGTTTCTGAATGGAGCTAAACCTGAAAATTCCATTATGATGTTAGTTATGACGACACTACTAAATTTAGTATACCCCTTAAAACTAATAGGTAATACGTTTTTAGGCAGTAATACTAGCACTGTCACAAAAGGTTATTTGGTATCTGTGGTCAATCACAAACCCCCAGAAAGGAATGAAAACATTCTGCTGCACCCACTTATTTCATTTTCTAAGAAAGCCCAATGGATTTATGTAACCTGGAATATAAATTATGCTTAAAGCTGGTGCTTTGCACAACTAGTTTTTTCTTTTCTTTTTAAATTAAATAATCTTAAAAGGCAAGGCAGGGAGCTTGGCAGGCATTAAGGAATGTATCTCAGCAGGAATATTGTCACACTGGAGTCCCAAGCTGTACCTAATAAGAGTATTTTCAGTACCTCACATGGATTTGTTGACACATACTTTGTGAGAAAGTAAGTTCCTGTCCCAGGGGAAGATGGTGGTGTTACATAATATGCTGCAGCACATTCTAAATTGGGCCTCTCTTGGAAGAATCTTTGGAGGCTAAACTTGGTTCTTAAAGCAGCACCAAAAGTATTGGCAGATATTGCACCTTTCCTAAAACATTTGTCTTGGCTCCTAGTTCACTTCTGGCACCATTCAAATAGCTGGTAATTAGCTTTCAATCACTCCATAAAGATCTTCATCCAGAATGCTGGAAGCAGGGCCGGATTTAGATGAAAAGAGGCCCTAGGCTATTCCACTTATGAGGCCCTTTCACCTATAGTGAAAGTGTAATTTTAATTATTTTAATTTTGCTAACAATTTGAATGTAGGCCCCTCTTGATCTTGAAGCCCTAGGCTGAAACCTAGTTAGCCTATAGGAAAATCCGGCCCTGGCTGGAAGCATCATTGCTCCTGTAACAGTGTGCCTACTCTCATGTCAACCAGAACCTTCTCCTAATATCAGATGCTGTCTTTTTCTGTCAAGTTTAAGATGAAGTGAGTTGTTAAGAGTTAGGGTCTTCTTAGTGACTGCACCCATATTGCAGAATAGATAGCCTAGCTGACTTTCCCATTTCTGAGTTGGGAAGCATTTTTTTCCAAACGTGTTCTATTTATTCAGGGACAACATTTTGCCCCCTTGCTTGGGTTTTTCTCAAGGATTACATATCCTGCCTTTGATATATTTACCAATGCATACATATCCCACTTTCTGTAAAAAAAATTGATGTATGAAATTATTATTAAAATCTTCACAGGTATGGTGACTGCTCACTAAGCAATATGATCATGTGATGTCACTCTTTATGACTGCATTGCTGCGCAATACAACTTCCAAGTAAATGTTACTTTCAAACTAAGAACAGGTGCCATAATAACCTGAGAACTATCTGCCTTAAGCAGTCTACTTAAATTCTGTGTTAGGATTATTGCAGAATATTGCAGAATAGATAGTCCTGCTGAGTGCTAAAGACTCTTTCCTATTTCTGTTTAATCAGCCTTTGCCTACCAAGAGTTCCAGTTAAAGGATTTTTAAAGTATGGTTTTTACTCGATTATTTATTGACTTTGACTTTTTATGTTTATTATTCTAAAAGCTTTTTTAACCTGAATTTATGGTTTTATTTTGTAGTTCTTATATGGTTGTGGCTTAAGAACTAGAATGGTAAGATACTGTATATAGAAAACAGTAAATGGCATTTCAGATTAGACAGAAAATGATCAGAATTAATATGAGAATATATATATATATTATTCAATACTGAAAATAAATTTCATATTAATATAATCTGTATTTTATTTAATGGGATAGGAAGTAAGCAATTGGCTGATAAAAATTACTTCTAGAAAATATTCTAAATTTAATTTTCAAAATTTTCTGCAATCTCAGTGATAATATTAAATAATTATTTTTCAGTTCTTAGTTTTAAAGTAACATTTAGTTGGTTTCAAAGGAATGTTAAAAGATCAAGATTGACTTTGAATTAATGAGATTAAATTTGGAAATTTAGTTTTTTAGTGCTTTTTTAGTGCTTTACAATACATCAGTCTTTCTCAACCTTGTCAATTTTACAATGGGTGGAATTCATCTTCCCAAATTCTCTAGTCGAAGTCCACCCATCTTAAAGTTGCCAAGATTGAAAAATACTGCAATATATAGTACAATTTTAAGCATTATCTATACAAAGTATCTAATTTATTCATCATAATCAAACAAGTATATGGAGCATAATAAAGGACGTAAGTCTGGTATTGTTGCTAATTTCATACCAAATGGCATATCCAAACTTGATGTTATTTATTAAATAATGAAAAAAGCATTGTGCTAACATTATGTGATCTTTCTTACATCTTTTCTCAGAATTTTTCATTAGACGTGTTGATATAGGGTAATATAGAACCACTCTTATAGTTGAATTTTCCATTCCGGAAATCTATTCTAAAATTTTGGATCCTATTTTGCTTCTTTTGGATCATCTCACAGGGAGACATTCTAGTTCAGTGTAATGAAATAGACAATGGCTTCCCAGAGTGCTTTCAGTAATTCATTATGGAATGAAAATTTCATTATAGGTTTTTTCAGTTGTATCCCACATCCAATTATGAGATATTTTTCTGGCAATAATTTTTTTCCCAGCAGAACACAACACCAAATTATAATAATTTATAAATATTTGTAGTATTGGTTTTAGGGAGGATTGCTGTTTTCTATTTATTGAGATTTTAGAAGCTTAATCCATATTTGCTGCCCTGCATATTTTAATAAAACATAAAAATATTTTCCCTCGAAAAGTATTTCTTTGCCATATATTTGGATTCATTTACATTAGATTAAAAAGAACAAGCAAAAACATCTGTTTTCAGTTGTCTGTTGAGTGTATGGCTGAAAAATCTTTAGATTCACAAAATCATTATGTATTTTGGCTGCACTTTGGCCGTCCTGTAATAAAAACACCCCAGAACCAAATTGCTTAGATATTTATCTTCCTAAGAGCTGTTTATTATAGCTCTAGGTAGTACAGAATAACTGGTTATTTGAAATTAGAATAAGTGGACATAAATGGACACTAAAAAGTTCATTCATTTAATTTTAATGCACACTACTGTATTTTATTGAATCTTATCTAATTAATAGCTTTCAAAGTTTTACTCATTTAGGAAGTCAAGACCTATGCATTAAATTAATGATTATCGTTTCTCTATTGAATTTAAACATATAGAATTTTTCTCCCTCAAAAAACTTCATCCTATAAACAGTGACATAAACAGTGCAGTGAACATATTTTCTTGAACTGTAGACCGTATCATAATAATGAAATGTAATGTAATTCTTGTTTCTTCCCAGCACAGTTTTGAGATCAGAAGTGTCAGAAGATACTCATTATTAATTTCATTTGAAAACAAACTATAGACAAACTATAACCAATTGCAAGGCATTGAAAGCATGGTTTCAAGTAGATATCTTTGAACCCCCTCCTCACCACCATTTCAATAAAATACAAATGAAACAATATTGGGTATTTGGAAAGAAACATTTTAGGAGAAAGAGAGGCGAGGGAAGCGTGAATGAGCCTAAGCTTTGTTCACATAATTTAATATTACAGTATGCCATCAGGCAATAGGGATGGGGTTTACGACAACTCTCCACAACCAATTCGCCAAGGGACAATTTGCCATGACCAATTTACCACAGGACAACTTGCCAGGAGACAAGGGTTACAGTAATAACAGAGAAATTAAATAGAGTAGGTGGAATAGAATAATTAAAGAAAGGATGCCAACAGAAGGACAAAATGAAATGTGAATGACAAAAATTAAAATATTTTTAAAACTACTTTAAATAATTAAATTGAGTTGTTGAATTGTCCTGCAGTAAGTTATCCCATGACAAATTGGCCATGGCGAGTTGTCCCTTGGCCGAGATAGTTAATGAATAACTCCCCCCACCCCGCCCAGACATTCTGCTCCCTCTCCCCATCTGTTAACTGCAACTTGACTTGGATTGTAATTCTATTTTTATTGTGTTTAGAAATATTTTATGGTTTTATTGTTTTTAATGTTGTAAACTGCTCAGAGTCACTTTGAAGCAAGATGGGTGGCAAACAAATTTAATAAATGACTGACTGACTGACTGACTGACTGACAATGAATGAATGATTGATCCTTCATTTAGGCTGTCTTGAACTTTTGGGAAAGACTTTATAAAACTATAATGTAATAGTAATAGTGCAATAGTAATATTCATACTAATAGCAGGCAGCCATTTATATTATCAAGTTCTTTTGGCCTGATCTGTAAAACCCCATTATGTTGGGAAGCCAGGCCGAGAGAGAGAGAGAGCCAGCAAGGAACTAACTTTGAGTCTTTGCATAGCCTGAAGAAGCATATGCCTGATCCTCCCTAAATTCCAGGGAACCTTATCTGGTTATTTCCAAGAGAAGAGGAGATTCTTGTATTAATAGATAGAATACAATAAACTTGCCGATTTGGATCGTTCATGAGTGGATCTTGTTGCTTGCAATTGACATATTGTTAATTTTTTCTCTTCCTCATAGATACTATGCTGGGTCATGGCTTCTGAACCTATATGACTGCTCGAGTGCTATATGCACTATATACAAGAAGTGCATCCACTCCTTGTGATGAAAGGAGTATCCTGCTCACTGTATCATATTTTTATAAGCTGAAAAAAGAAAGCTTTCAATAAGTGTGGCTTGAGGGGAGGAAATTAGTGAGTAGTCAGTCTTGAATACCAGGAAATCAGGGGAAGAGTGAGAAATGAACTCATGGTGTATTTGTGCACTTTGGTGAGGAATTGTGGTTCTGGCTGGAGTGAAGAAAAGAAGCTGGATCCGATTTAGTGTAATCTAGATAATCTGTTTTCAACTTTACTGATACACATTTGTGATATTGGAGGCTATTAATTAATCCAGAAGTGCATTATTTATTCTATCCACCTACTTAATTGTTTAGAGATAAATAATGCATGCCTCCTTTTTTCTGCTGCTTTATTTTAATGTCAGATAATTAATCTTTGTAAAAGTAGATGCAGTTAATTGACATAAGGCTGTTTCTTTCCAATTTAGGTGTCAATAAATGACTGTCTGGAATAAATACTGTGTCTCATTTATGTCTATAAAACACTGCAATAAAGACACTGCTGTATTTCATGACTACAAAGACCATATCTAATGAATGTTTGAAGATGGTCTGTTGTTTAAATTCTTCTCAAGCTATTCTCATTATCCATCACATTTATTGATGTGGCCTTGGATACCTCTTCTAAATCCAACCATACATCTGACAGGTTTCATTCCATTGCATTGTTGAAATAAGGTTAGAAAAGCATTGAACGTTGCCTTACCAATGTATGATTTCAATCATTTAAACTATTATATATGTACTACAAAAACCCTAGAATTTTCAATTATAATAAAAACATATGTCTTTTTTTTTGCCTTTCCATAAGAATAGTTTTGATAGATTTGGAAATCTGATTATCATTTCTTGTAAGCACTGATTCTTCTTGCAAAAGTTTCATGTGAAGGAATAATTTAGGCAGACTCTTGAAGTTTGAACACATCTTGCCTAGGTCTTTTGTCATAATACACAATACAGGCCACTCTTCAAGCGTTGAGACCAATTTTTTAATCATTAAGTGCAGTGTCAATGAACATGGAATGTTACTTTATGCAGTTATAAAAAAATGTGGATTTTTATGCTCCAGATAATTTAGAGCATTGAAGGAGAAATCCTTCAGCTGAAAAAGAGTTCAAATGAGCTACTGGTAGGTTTTCCTTCTGTTTCTAAAAAAATCCCCAGAGCTAAGGTTAGATATTTGTTTGGTAATTTTACTTCCCTTGAGACCAACAGATTTTTATAGTTTAAATAGTGCTGCTGGTTTGGTAAGATTACCAGATCAAGACTGCAAAATCCAACTTTTCTAGATGGAAACAGAAAACTATGGAAGACTGTAACTCCTCTGTTCATGAGTACAGCTTCCTTTTAGGTTCCTCCAGCTATACAAAATTGGTTGCTTTGCTTAAACATTCCTCAAATTGCAGCATCCCTTGAAGATTTCCATAACCTTAATAGTTTTGAGAAACAGCAAATATGCCTCCTATATAATTCTATTTTTATTTATTCAGTAAATAAAATTGCTAATTATATTCTTGAAAGATAACTGACAGCTTCTGATTAGTGCCAGAATTCAAAAAGAAACCATAGCTCATATATGTTATGTTGTGTACTTGGAAATAATAATGAATTATGCATTAACTCCAAATAAAGCCTAATAATGTACATACAGTACGTTAATTAAATCTGTATTCTTGCTTACATAAGTGTTCATGACTTAATTGTTTATCAAAGCAAAATGTAACACAAACAGAAAATTGCTTCATAATGGAGTCGAGTGGGGAAACAGATCCAGCAGATTTTCTTCTGAATTCATAATAATTTTGTTCATTTGCAGATGCGTTTTTTACTCAACTTCCCATTGCTCCCTAGACTACCAATAGCTATTTACCAAAAATACACTCTGTATTTCTTTTCCTTTTCAATGATGCATACACTCCATGTATATGAAGAATACATGCTGCAATTGATTCCCTGTTTTTTTATGCTATAGTCATAAAGAAAAAATGTTGTGAATTTATGGCATTTATTCATAGCCAAGAAACATGTTCTTGTTAAATGATTAAAGAGGATTCAGTTCAAACTCAGATGGCATCTCCAGCATTATATTTTAGAATTTTTTATGTCTTAGATCATTCTAGAAGATTAACATTATACAAACCAGCTTTAATTCAGTTCAAATTGGAGATTAAAGAGTCCAAGGAGGCATGAGTCAGTTCAAGTTTGCACTTTAAGAGCCAGTTTGAGATTTTTTTTTAAAAAAAGATTTGAACGTAGACTATAATGAGCAAGTATTAAAATGCCTTATCATTGCTTAATTTTTTATTTTTGGGCAGAATAAGATAAAACAGCAGTGAGATAAACTTAATGTTTTAGCTGGATTTCAATGCAATTCATTTTCAAATACTTTTAAAGCATCTTTTTGAAGCAAAAACAATAGAAATAAAAAAATTCTATTCTGCAAAGAATCAGCTGTCCAGTATACTAAGTGATTTCCTCTAGTCTAAGAATTAAAAAATGTTCAGAAGCTTTTTAGAAAGTATCCTGTTCTATTTTATTTTTCACATACCTTTCTGAAATGATATGTTTGGCATTTCTTTGAATAATATTCAAAGCCTGGCCTTTTCTGGTGCAGTCAAGGAAGATTGACTGTTGACTTGACCTTGTAAAATCAAAAGTTTTGCTTTCTCTTATTGCTGGATTTCAGGAGTTTCCGGAGACTTGGCAGAGCTAATTGGCATGGTTGCCCATCCTGCTCATTACTGGCATCAAGAATGATGGCAATGGAAGTACATCCATAGAGACAGGCAGGTGACAGAGAAAGAAATTCATAGACAAAAGTAACATTTGTAGCCTTGTCCTCCATGTTTTTTTTAAAATATATACTTATGCCACCTAACATTATCCTAAAAAGGGAGATGAGTGCTATATAAATTTAATAATAAAAGAAATAAATGCTAGATAATGTCAGTCTGACATCCATTCACTCATTATCATGAGAGCGTAACCTTCCCCTGACATACAGAATGTAAAAGTAAGGTTTCACAGAAGAATGCATACCTAACTGATAAGCCCATATGCAATGAGACTAGGCTAAATTCCTATTAGTGTTGAGAGGAGCAGTAGAGGAATCTAAAATCCCAATAACACAAGAGAGAAGAGAATATGAAGGCTTGTGAATGGCTACACTAAAGATTCACAATTGATTAGTAGAAATTAGTGAGGGACCAAGATGGATTGGACAGCTGCTTATGACAGTGTGAGAGACCCAATTACATAACTTGACTGTCTTAGACATATCCATTTATGAAAGGAAAGTTGCAATATTGCATATTATCTCTAACAACCTCAGAAATGACAATAAAAGTTAATTCTGTGATTTCACTTGATTCATAAATCTGCTTTGATGGACTGTCTTGATCACATTTTTGCACAGCCTTATGGCATACAACAAGATAAATTACCAAATCAATCTGCACAATAACTATAACATGAACAAAAATCAGTGATAATAATACAATTCCATTCTTCTATTCCAGCAATGAGGCTTTATAACTAGATTGTCTGTTGAGTACTTTTGGAAATCAAATTTGAAGCCTTGTATAGCTCTATTCCACACTGCCTGATGATTCCAGACTTTAAAGTTGATCCTCATACTAACTCTATCTACAACAGTATTTATTTTATCAAAATACAGTATTCTAGCCTGGGGCCACTAACTCATTGATAACTTGAAGAAAAGTTTTATTTCTTCAGTAGCTGTTGGGCACAACTGACAGTTCACCCAGATCTTAGAGAGAGAGAGAGTAAGACACATCAAAGGGACGCAGTGGCTCAGTGGCTAAGACACTGACCTTGTTGATCAAAAAAGGTCGGCAGTTCAGCAGTTCGAATCCTTAGTGCTGCGTAACGGGGTGAGCTCCCATCAGGTGTCCCAGCTTTTGCCAACCTAGCAGTTCAAAAGCACGTAAAAAAATGCAAGTAGAAAAAATAGGGATTACCTTTGGTGGGAAGGTAACAGTGTTCTGTGCGCCTTTGGCATTTAGTCATGCCGGCTACATGATCACGGAGACGTCTTCGGACAGCGCTGGCTTTTCGGCCTTGAAACGGAGATGAGCACCGCCCCCTAGAGTCGGAAATGACTAGCACATATGTGCAAGGGGGAACCTTTACCTTTAAGATCACTTCATCATTTTCTTTTATCATTTATTTTTTACTGATTTTGTTGTAATTTCTTATATTGTTATGAGCTACCCAAAGTCACTGAGGATCAGCAAATATCACTTGCCTCTGAGCAAGAACTGGCAGGATCACAACATAGACAAAGCAATACAAAATGAAGAGAGTAAAGAGCTCCAAATGGACGAGCATCTGCCACACAACACTGCAGACTTGACAACTATTGATAAGAAAGACCAAAAAAGTCTAGATAGTGGACATTTCTATACTTAGATGCAGCAGAATAAAAGAGAAAGAGCCAGAGAAATCATAAAATATAAAGACCTCTGCAAATAGTAGTAGAACTGTAGCAAAAGAAAGGAAGCAAAGATAATGCCAATAGTAATAAGCGCTTTGGAGGCAATTCCCAAACATCTGAAGCACAAC
The DNA here is from genome assembly GCF_029215685.1 of Pituophis catenifer annectens. Lineage (NCBI taxonomy): Eukaryota > Metazoa > Chordata > Lepidosauria > Squamata > Colubridae > Pituophis > Pituophis catenifer. The sequence continues at coordinate 64,095,316 of NW_027256886.1, forward strand.
TTGAACACTATTGACATTGACTAAATCACCGTCAGCCAATTGCAAATGGTATCTTTATTGGCACCGCTTCATCCTGTAACAATACCTCTAATACTATTAAATAACAACATCTGCCTATCGTAAGTCTTTGGGAAGGACTTGGTAAGAGGACAAAAATGCCAAATCCAATTTAAACATCTGACTGATCTTGTGACCAAACATCATCATCATCATCATCATCATCATCATCATCATCATCATCATCATGTAACAACAGTAGCGACTATTATTATGAGCTCGTATTTGGAATCCAGAAATCAACTCTGAGACAACAGGGCTAGTGCAGCTTTGATTTTATATCAATGTCAATTTGCAGTTATTAAAAATAAGGCAATGTAGAAGTTGTAGTTTCTATTGTTATAGCAGATCAGATTAAGAGTGGTTGCTTAAGTTTAAAACAATATTATTCATGAATAAAATAATGCAAATAAAATCTAGCTGCTTGCATGGGAAATATTTTTATTTCCATTTTAGGGAAGGAGGGACTGATCTTGCTTCTTTTTGATCTTTAAAAAGTTGAAGCCTTTTTCTGATTAAGTATGGTCTTTTTTCTGCTGCAAATACGCTATAGAATAAATTCAGTTGTGTATAGTGATCACCTAGACAAATTCTGAGTGCATGGATATCTGTCACTAGCCACCAATTTGTTTTATTTAATAAGACCTTTAAAAGTTTGTCATACAATTTTAAAACTTGTACATTGATGGAGATGGTGCTGAAATGCAATACTCACTTATTTTAAAAGCAGTAAAAAGATAGACAGACCCTCCCCCCTATCATTAAAGTAAGCAGTGGAAGAGTTCATGAACCAGTCATTTGGGCTTTTTGGCAGGCCATATGGAAGTTTTCTAAAATTATTTAGAGAATTCTGGTGTATTTATTTTTTCAGTAAACCTGACATGGGTGAATATGTTGCTTTCATAGTGAAATATACTCAAGATTGCAAACTTAAACTTGTAATAAATGCTCTTGAAGGCCTTGGAGTGCATTTAATAAACAGAATTCAATGTCTATTGATGAAAAATATATCTCGACTTCAGATAAAGATAACAGAACAGAAGATAAAGACAGCATTGATTGTGCTTGTCAATGACCTTTAATAAAACTAGAAAGATCATGGTGCATCCATCTATGTGCTACTTGAACTTTCACAATTTTTGGTATTGTTAGTCATAGTATCCCTCTGGACTGATTTAGGAATGGGGTCACTGAGTTATAATGCTTCACTTCTTCCTCTGTGGTCATTTCCAGTCAATGGAGGGAAATATAACATCACTTACTTGTACTCTCTATAGTCCCATTAAAATATCTACATGGAAGTGTTGGGTGAGGTCATCTACCATGTTTCCGCAAAAATAAGACCCTGTCTTATATTTTTTTGAACTCCAAAATAATCATTTGGCCTTATTTTCGGGGAGGTCTTATTATTTTGGGGCTCATGGAGCAAGACTTACCTGATTTCCAGCTCTGTCTCCCTAACTCTAACCAGAGGAAATGGCAGGGACCAGCTGCACATCCATTTAAATATTTTCAGGGTGGGCTTATTTTCGGGGAGGGCTTATTTTCAGGGAAACACAGTATCATTTCAGGATTCAGTATGAATACATAGCCTTCTGAATTGGAGATATTTTTATCAGTGGTCTGTGCTGGGGTTGCACTTCCCCATTTCAGACTGGTGTGCAAATTGGGAGTTCGCACAGCTATTGCTTATTGAGCTAGTTACAGCTGTGCCCACGGGGCCTTTGCATAAGTTCCATTTGTGAGCCAGTTCTGCCTTTTCCTTGACCAGGGGGCCCTTCTGACAGTTGCTCACATCTTATATACTGTAATTCACCCTACAGTGGTACCTGAGTACTTACTGTTAATTGGTTATAATTAACTTATTAATTGGTTACATTGTTAATTGAGTACCAAAAACACTGAGTACCAAACCGATTTTTCTGTTAAGCAATAATATAGTGAGTCACAAGGAACTGACATCAACAAGTTTTAGGTTGTGTGTTGAATACCAAACAAAAGATGAGTATGGGGACAAACCTTTCGCATCAAAATGTGTTGAGTATCAGATTCGATGAATTTCAAAGTAGTTGCGTACCAAGGTACATAGGGCTGCCCTTGGATGTCCATCTGGGAAATATATCTGCTCCAAAATCCATTGGCATGAGCAGCAATGTATACTAGTTATGCCCATGTGTCATTGCTGCTATGACAGTTTTATTGGGTGCTAGTTGGCTTCTACGTGTAATTCAAGGTGTTACATCAACTGTAAAGATTTTCATGGCATAGGATCTGATTATCTGCTGGATCACCTGTCTCCAGTAATTTTTGCCTGCCTGATACATTTGAGCAGAGTGAGCCCAACCGCCCCCCCTCAATTAAGTGTCATTTTATGAGATTTTCTTCTCTTTTGCAGCTCTTACCCAGTGGAACAGCATCCTCCAAGAGATATGTGTGTTGCCCATTTTTCTAGGGTTCCAGAAGGCCCACAATTTATTTTCTTTTTCTTTTCTGTAAAATGTTGGTTTATTTGTAGATCTTGTAGAAGTTGAGGCCAGAAAACTGAAAACATAGTTATGAAGATTTTAATAATTTTATGTAATCTCATTCTGTTTTTCATGGTTTCCTTCTAATTAAGTGGCTTTCCCCCACCTCCAAACCATGCATGTCCAATCTTTTGGCTTGCCTGAATTGCATTGAATGAATAGGAAATGTCATGGGCTGCGTATAAAATATATAATACGCTTTTATAATATAAAATTATATAATAATGTTACAAATCCATGATCTTGTGTATTCCTAACTATCCGGCGCTGCATGTGGCCTGTGAGCCATGGGTTGGATATGCCTGCTGTAAATTTAACATTTTTGATAGTGTTTACAAACTTCAGAATTGTCTTGATCCTGCCAGTGAGATTTTAATTGTGTCAACAATGATAGATTTCAGTGGAAAGATGGCAATCAGTATTAAAATTTATTAGAATTTGTCTGCAGTAGAGATTATTCTGGGCACTTACCAAATTTATGCTGGTTTGTTTAAAAAACAAAGCATTAGTCAATATAGTACTTTAAGATGTGTATCAAATTACTTTCATAATGTTTTGTTTTTAAAAGCTGTTCCTGAAATGTGAGAAAAATCATATAGCAGTTGAACTAATTATTTTAGAATGTAATAAATGCCAGAACCCTCAGGATGTACAATTTTATGATGATCAGTTTCTAAGTTTAGTTGATACAGAAGGACTTGTAGTGAAGTGGGGGAAAAATAACCCTGTCAAGTTCTAATGCATTCTTTAGTAATTAGTTATTTTTATGAGCAGAAAATCTTTTAAGCCAGATTTGATTAGATCAAGTAGAACAAAAACTATCTTATAACACTAAACACACAGCACTGCATTCCACATTTTATTGAAGTCATACAGGCTGTATTGGCAAGAAATTATCCTTTGGCAGTTGCCATTATGTATTATTGAAGTTCATGTATATTTAATACAATGTTACTTTTAAATTTAAATACACAGGATTGCTCTTGTGAAATATTTGTATTTTACTGAATAATTACCAAACTGTAAAGTGAACTATACTTAATTGATATTCTCAGAATAAGAAACGAGTTTCCTGTCACAAATAAAATAAAGCTCTAAGATATTTTATTTCCTCTTGTGAGTTTTATTTTAAGTCCAGCATTTGAAATGAGAAAGTAAAGGAAGTTGTGACAAAAGTATGCAGTATTGAATAGAAGCCTGGTTAATTCAGTACCTTTCCCAAAAGTTGTGGTAGATCAAAACAAGTAGAATGAAGAAGAGCAGAAAAAGTATTTTTCTCTACCATGTTCTATTAGAAATGCAACTGCAGGAGACAAAGAGAAGCAGTCATAAATGAAATGAATTTTCAAATGAAAATAGGTATAAATTGTATGGTTGAATCCTATCATTCATTGTGTTAATGTTTAGGATGGTGTTTTTAGGTGATTTAACTACATAGGAGCAGTGAAGAAACTTACATGATTATTACAATAATAATAACTACCACACAGCAATTATCTTTTACTACTGCATTACAAATAAACAATCACTCTGAATTGTTAAGGTTATGTGCTAAATGTTCTGTCCTTCAGAAGAAGACTTATTTGATTTTCAGTAATGATTTCAAAGTAATGAAAATTGCTGCTGCTTTGAAGAAGGGAGGTAGTCTGGGAGAATTCTCCTTACTCAAAAACACTAGCAAGAGTATTCGAGTTTTTGCTCATGGACTTCAGCTAAATACCAATGGAATATATTAACATAAATGAAAATTATCTTATATTTTATTTTAAAGTTGTTTTCTGAGAATAAAAATAGATCTAGAGTTTTCTTTGGCTATGCACAATGTAATAATAACACTAATTAAAAAGTATTTGCCAGAATTCATAAGATAATAATGTTTAATTTCCTTTCTATCATCTTGCATTCATTGTTTTTATTAGCTTTGTGATAAAGAGACCTTTTTTTAATATCACAAAATATTGCTGTGTGTCAAAAGTGAAATTAGTTACTAAGCTAATACGCAACAAAAGCATTCCTTGTTCCCCAGTATTTGTAAATCATCAGCAAAATGGAATCAACTACTAAGAATAAAATGCTGCTAATCTACTTTGCTTTGTAATTTATGACAAATATTGTTCTAAAGTTGAATGAGATGATAAGAAATGTGAATGCATGTGTTATAGGTATGATATTTTCATTCTTATCTTCAAATTCAAGTAGCTTTGGCTTTTTCATATCTACATATTTTCAAGTGATACTTGAATTTATTAGGATTCTTTTCCTTGGGTGTTCAAGGATCTTGGGTGTATTAAGGATCTCAGCTTCTTCAAACAATTCAGAAAATAAAGACTATTAACTTCATGAACTGAAACTGGTCTGTCCTAACCAAAACAACCGAATCCTCTGTTTCTGATTGTTGCTCATCATCTTCCAGAAATAGAGGCAGCCTTGTCTGTTCCACTGGAATTTTTTCTTAATACACACTGTTTTGTGTTAAGTCAGTCAAGAATGCCATATGTACTCTAGCCAGAAAAAGTTACAGCACTTGGCCTTGAATCCTAGAAGTGGAGTCATAATCTTCTTCCTTGTCTTGCAAAACCAGATGGCAGAAAATTACCCAGGTTCAGGCCCTACAGAAGCATTGGTTATTCAGAATACTTGGCTTACTCAAAGAGCCAGAGCTGGAATTTACAACATTTCTATAGTCACTTTTCCTTTTAATTAAGTAACATATCTATTGTGTCTAGATTTTTAAATGTAAGCAGCAGTCCTAATATGGCAGTGTTTGGCAATGCACAAGCCAAAGTATAAAAATGCAAGGATTTCAGCATTAGATTTAATTGCTAATATTTATAATTGGCAACTGTGAAGCAAGTATTATTATTGTTTTGTGATGGGAAAATATTGTAAATTGATGGATGAGCATGTAATTTCTGTGAAAAATGTTTTGTTAAACCATCAACACTAAGTTGTTTGTCTCTTGGATCAATGACCCCTTCATGGCAGCAAAGATTTCACTGTGATGGATTTTAATATCCCTGTTTTTCCCATTAGCAGCTCAAGTTTTAAAGCAGACGCTGTTCCACTCCAACATGAATAGATAAATTGTCAGAGCATGCCAGCAAAATTGCTTCTGCATTAGAGGATTGTAAGCAACACTCTCTATACTGTTTTAGCTGGTAAACACAAACACTGCACATTTGGTGGCACATCTCAATTCTCAGACTTTACTTGAATTTAATGAGTTGGAACAGTGTGATGAGATGAGGAAGAATGTGTTTAGTGTATATTGAATAGAAGCCAGATATGGAAGGTCATTGTTTAAGAGCTGCCCTTTCCCACCACTTATCAGCCAGAGAGGAGGGATAAGAATGGAGCTTGTATAGAGTTCATATTATAAAAATGAGTAAGATTTAACCATTTAATATCAGTATTTGAGATATGATAATGTCACTATGACGTCAAATTAATTTAAAAAAAATGCTTTAACTATCGTTTTGGGAATAGTGGGAGTAGGTCAGTAGTGGAATACAATTCTATAAAGAAAATAATACATTGTTTATGCTGTTTAAAGAAAGCGTAGATAGACATTTATGGGAATAGGGTTGTTTTTTGTTTTTGTTTTTTTTGCCCCAAACAGGACAAATAAGTTGCCACAAATTCTAGACATTCATTTGCTACTCAATCCTTTCTTGCTCACATTTTTAAGAAAGTTCTAATTAAGATAGAACCAAGTTATTTAACCTACAACTTGTAAATTAAAAAAGCTCAATAAAATGTTTTAGGAGGTGTTTTCAGATTCATTAAGTGAATTTTCACTGTTTTGTATTCCTGCTTTAGACCTTTGATTCTAAACAATGTATTTTTCTCAATTTCAAGCATAAGGTTAAAAAAAAAACATTATCGTGCCATTATTATTTATTTAATAAAAGTAGAATTAAAAATACTTTTAAAAGATTTTTATAAATAACTCTTTTCTCCTCCTGTTTTCCCCCCAACAATAACTCTCTGGGGTAAGTTGGGCTGAGAGAGTCACTGGCCCAAAGTCATCCAGCTGACTTTCAGACTTAAGGGAAGGAACTAGAATTTACAGTCTCCTGGTTCTAGCCTGGTCCCTTAATAAAAACAGCCTATCGAAAAAAAAATGTTTTTTTTTAACATAAAGTTCTTTATTATTATTATTATTTAAAACAAACAAACAAACATTTAAAACATCAATCAGCCCTCCCCTGTGACGTCTCAGTGTTAAATTCTTCAGTTCATTTTATTCTTCTTGTACCAGCAGTTTCTTCTGTCTCAGTCATCTTCAAACCACTGTACGAATTGATTACTATAGTCATATTCTTACTATCAGGTTTTTTATACATATTTATACAATTAATCATTTATATCTCTTTTGCAACCAACAGTAAAAATAATTCCATGTTTTAAAACATTCTGATTCTTCCCTATTTTAATCGAATTTTTTGATTAAAAAAATGTTTTGAGGACATCATTATATGAATAATCAAGATCTCTAGAAATATATATATATATATTGTATTGAGTTGTTTGTGGGATTTCTGGGGAACAAATGGGAACTGAAGACAGGTCCGTTAACAGCAGAGTTGATAATTGCAGCAGAATGAAGAGTTGGCCAGTAAATCTGCTGTTTGTAATTCCTCTCCTGATAAGCAGAGGACTTCAGATGGCTCACAAGTGCTCCAGTCAGTTGCTTCTCACTAGGAGACTGCAGGACAGCTGTGGGAGCTCTTAGGCGCTGTGGAAATGCCATCTTTGCTTAAAGGGGTGGGCAAATGTGGCCCTTTTACAATTTATGGACTTCAACTCCCAGAATTCCTGAGACAGCCAAGCTGGCTGTCACAAAGGGGCCATATTTGCCCGCCCCTGGCTTAAATCATGGTCAGCACCTTTATTATTCAGGGTGTACACATTTCCTTTTCTAATTGAATGTGGTTATTACCTGCTTTTTGGCTTTGGATCAACAAGTTTGAAAACATTGACTGGGTTTTCTTAAAACTTTAGCCCAAAGTTTTAAATACAATTTAAGATACTCTAAAAATTCTTTATAAAAAATAATAAATTGATTTTGGAATGTTACAAATATTGTCGTCTCCCCCCCCCCCCCCAGTTCTTTATTAAGCCAATTTAACTTTAAGTGCAGTTTTGGATTAACCAGAAATCTCAATTTAGCTTTTTTTTCTTTGTGAATTTTTATTTTATTCAAAAAAAGTTAAAATACAAATAAAAAAAAAGTTTTTACAGAAACAAACAACAAAAAACCCAAAACAAAGAAGACATAAAAAAATGCACACACATATATAATCATATTATTCCTGTTACTTGAATACTGGTAAATACATTGACAAGCAAAGTCAATGGGGAAACCAGATTCACTTAACAACTATGTTACTAACTTAACAACTGCAATGATTCTCTTAACAAATGTGGCAAACAATATCATAAAATGGGGCAAAACTCACTTAACAACTGTCTCACTTAGTAACATAAATTTTGGGCTCCATTGTAGTCGTAAATTGAAGATTACCTGTATAAGAATCTTTTTAATGGGAAAATGCTGTTGTTTCGAATGCTTACAAAAAACTCCTGTGATAGGAGTATGAAGATTGGATACAAGAAGGAACCAGAAGAATTTAAATATTATAATTAAAGGACAAGAGCACTAAAATTTGACTTACTAAAATAAGCATATTTGTGAACAAATATGTAGTCCCGCTTGGACTACTGTAATGCTCTCTACATGGGGCTCCCCTTGAGGAGCTCCCGGAGGCTCTAACTGCTCCAGAATGCGGCTGCGCAGGTGGTTATGGGAGCGACATGGCGTTCCCATGTAACACCTCCTGCGCTAGCTGCACTAGCTCCCGGTTGTCTTCCGGGTGCGCTTCAAGGTATTGGTTACCACCTTTAGGGCGCTCCATGGCTTAGGACCTGGGTACTTACGAGACCGCCTTCTGCCACCGGTAGCCTCTCACCAGCCAGTACGCTCCCACAGAGAGGGGCTCCTCAGGGTGCCGTCGGCCAAACAGTGTCGACTGGCGGCCCCCAGGGGGAGAGCCTTCTCTGTGGGGACACCTGCCCTTTGGAACGAGCTCCCCCTGGAGATACGGAGGATCCCGGATTTACGCACTTTCCGCTGTGCCCTCAAGACTTTTTTATTCCAACAAGTGGGGCTGGCCTAACTCTTTTTAATTGTTTAATTTTAATTTTAATTTGTTTTTAAAAACAGGGGTGTTTTAATTAGTATGGGCCAAATTTATTTAATATGTTTTTAAATTGTTTTTTAAATTTTATATTATATCTGTTTTATCTTTGGCTGTTCACCGCCCTGAGTCCTTTGGGAGTAGGGCGGTATATAAATCTAAATAAACTCAAACTCAAAACTCAAACAATGGACCCAGAAGTTAATTTCAGGAATGTGTTATTATAGATAGACTGTCTTTAAAGATGTTATGGAAGAAGAACAAGTTTTACTGGACAAGATTGAGACTGATCTGAAAGTTTTTATATTTTTAGAAAGAGATTGGACAACCATTTGTCTGAAATGGTATAGGGTTTCCTGCTTGAGCAGGGGGGTTGGACTAGAAGACCTCTAGAAGGTCTCTTCTAACTCTGTTATTCTGTTAAGACTGAGACTGGTCTGAAACTGGATTTTAAAATGATACACTACAAGAATGATAATGAAAAAAGAATGTTACAGTGGGCATACAAATAAAACCATCTTATGTCTGAATAATTAGAAGATGTACAAATGACAAACTAAGAGCATGACTTGGATAATTTTTGAATGTTGGATTTGCAAAAATATTTGTCAAAGTTTTGAAGGATTTTGTGAGAAGGAACAAACTAAAAATAAAACAATAAAAACAAATAAAGCTTTAGAACTGTGATGGCGAACCTATGGCACACGTGCCACAGGTGGCACGTAGAGCCATATTTGTGGGCACATGAGCGTTGCCCTAGCTCAGCTCCAGTGTGCATGCGCACACCAGCCAGCTGATTTTCGGGCTTTCCAGGGCCACCGGAAGCTGGGAAACAGGCCGTTTCCAGCCTCCAGAGGGCCTCCAAAGCGGCGAGGAAGGCCATTTTTGCCCTCCCCAAGCTCCAAGAAAGCCTCTGGAGCCTGGGGAGGGAGAAAACAGGCCTACCGGGCCCACTGTGCCATCACGTGCCAAAAGCGGGGGGAGTGTGGCAGTCGCACGCGCATGTGTGGGGGGAGGAGGCATGGGGGGCATTGAGTGTGGGCATACGTGCGCGCAACCCCCCCACGCTCCCCACGCTTTTGGCACACGACGGCAAAAAGGTTAGCCATCACTGCTCTAGAACATCAGCTTTTGCTGATTAGAACTGAATGACTTTCAGGAGTTTTTATAGATGAGAGATGGAATATGTGAAGAAGAGATTATTTGTTATATCTGATAAATTACTAAAATTGTTTCTACTTGTAATGAAGGGGGAAGTCACTTCTTTATATATTCTTTTCTTCACTATATTTTTGTCTTTATTGCCTAATATTTTTTCTAATTTTTTTCTGTATTTTCTATTTTCTATTTTTTTGATTGCATTATTGTTTATCTTTTTAATTGTAGTGTTTAATAAAATTACTATAAAAAGTTATTTGTGTTGCATTGTTTTGAGAGAAACAATAACTTCAGAATCTGGAAATCAACTTTAAAAAGCCATTTTTGTCTTAAATCAGGTTCACAGTAGGCAGTGAGTGCCAATATACCAATAATTGAATCAAACTAAATCAGATTCCTCAACTTTTTTGAACTAACAAATCATTGTAGTTATGTAAAGTCTGTTATTTTAGGCAACATTGTTCTTATGTTGGTTCCCTCCTAATTACCTTAAAAAAAAAACAGGAATGTTTTGAGAATATTCCTTCCAATAGTGAATCTGTCTTCCCATATTAACTGGACATACATTTAACAATGAATAAAGAGAAACTATGAACAGACTATTGAGATTTGCTCCTCTATTTCATTAATTGCAGTTGAGTTGGAAGATGGAAGCCTCGTGAAGATTGACTGAATTGTGGTGTTTTAAATATTAAGAGGTTCTCTTATTATTCTCTGGAAATGTTTTAGTTAATCAAACTATTACTTTCCCCTAAAATAGAAAAGGAATACAATTATAAATATAAAATTATAAAAATAAAGAAAAAGAAATAATAGAGGAAATTATAAATTAAGACAATATGATTATGCTGATTTGAGGTTATTTAGGAATCAAATGACAAACCTGAATTAAAGAATACCTCATGCCAGGCATTTATTCTTTCAAGTAGAATGGATAGGGCTTCATGCTGTTCCTCTGAGCTGGAGAAAATACAGGTAGTCCTTGACTTACAACCACAATTGAGGCCAGAATTTATGTTACTAAGTGAGTTTTGCCCCATTTTATGACTTTTCTTGCCACATTTCTTAATTGAATCACTGCAATTAAGTCAGATTTCACTTTAGTGTGATTGTTTCTGTTGCTTAGAGTGAGGTTTATCATTGTCCCCCCCTGCCCCCCCGAATTCATCTACAGAGTGGGGCTCAGATGCCGAGAAACGTTATATATTCATATAACATTTTTTGTCAGTTTTTGTGCAATTTTGTGCATAGAGCACAAACAAAGGAAAGATACTTTAATTCCCAGATTGGATGACTGGCTGGAAAAATGGATGGAATTAGCAGAGGTGGCTAAATTGACTGCCATAATAATAATAATAATAATAATAATAATAATAATAATAATAATAATAATAATAATAATAATAATAATAAAATACAACTAAGTATTAGTTGTATTATAACCTCTTCTGAGCTTTGTGCTTGAGATGGAAAAAAAATGAAACTTTGATTTTGGGTTTTGCTGATTAGATAATGGCTAGTACATACTATTCTGTAAAAGTAAAAAGTTGAGGCTGTATATTTGTATCATATTCTACTGTGCTAAAAAGTCAGAAGTCAATGTTTTTCTTTCTTTTTTCCCCTTTTCCCCTACACATTTTCTCTTCTCATTTTCCTCCCTTACTTTCCCACTATTTTCATTTTTCTTTATATTTCATATTTTGATTAATAAAAATTTGGAACTAGTTTCTTGTCAGTTTTTTTCTGGGCACAATTCAAATTGTTGTTTTTTTAATTATCCCGATCCCTAAATAGTTAGAATCTGACTACCAACAGGACCCACTCTATGATGTGAACCTTCTGAGGCATTAAAACAGCACAAGTCTTTTTTTTAAAAAAAAGATGGAAGGCTTTCAGAGGGCTGTGCAGGTGAGGGCTGTCTTCTACATTGCTGTTTCCTGTGTTGTATTTGTTTCCTACTTTTACAGACCTTTTAAGTTAAACTTCTAAGCATGCCTCAATTTTTAATTCTTATTTTCATTTACACTATCAGCCACCTTCAGTACGTTGCAAACAGAACAATAGATTTAAATTGTGCTAATGTTCATGCTATCCAGTTCAGCACATTGCCAGTTTTAGGGGATCAAATCTTGAATGGGGTATTCAATTTAACCTAGTTCTAAATGCAGTTTTAATTATGATGTAGAAATCTCAAATCCTATAATACAACGTCTTCAAATATAGGATAATATTACATTCAAATCACAAATGTTTTTCTGTTCTTTATCTAAGAATAGAAACTACTATACCATGATACCCAACAGTCTGATTTCTTAATATATGCCAAATGATTAAATTAAAAAAGTAGCTGGATAAATAACGAGAGGATTATATATCAAAAATGCACAATTATTTCATTTTAGGAAAGGGCTAAAAACACATGTCTTAACCCCTGAGAAAACCACTGTCAAAATATGATTTAGAAACTCAAGAAAACAAATTGAATTTTTGTATTTTAAAAACTGTATTGCACTAAAAACAATTGATTCAATTTATGATTATGTGCCATTATATTGATACTAGCTTAAATGTGCACAGATAGATTGTTTTTTGGTTGGTAATCTAGTCCTTCAGATCTTCCAACACTGCATCCATTGCTGCTGTAACTGAGTCCATCACCTAGCTGCTGATCATCCTATTTTTTTCCCCTTCCACGTTTCCCAGCATTGTAGACCTTTCAAGAAAACTAGATGTTGTTGAAATAATGTATTCAGAATGTGATTTGAGCCTGGTCATTTGTGTCACAAAAGAGAGTTCTGTGATTCCATGTGTTTGTTTTCTTGGCTATCCAAGGTATTCCAAAGAGTTTTCTAAAATGCCAACATTGAAATGAGCAATGCTCTTCCTATCCTATTTCTCTAAAGTCTAACATTTTCTTCCATGGAGTGTCGTAAGAAAAATTATTACCTGCATTATTAGATCTTTGCAGGCATGGACGCATCCTAGCATCTGTGTCTCTTTTCCAAAACCAAATGTCCACCAAATGTCACTAGAGGATTTTCCTATAATGTTTTTATTTATGATGTTTCTTTTTGTGTCTGTGGCATAGTTTTGTCTGCTGGTTCTTTACCGATGATAACCTCCATTGTGGGTGGAGACAGCAGGCAGACATCTGTTCAGTTTGAAGGACAGAGTCTGTCAGAGTTGTTAAGTCCCGCCCTTGTTGCTAGAGGCTTCCAGTTTATGACTCAGTCCTTCAGACTGGACGGTCGTGTCAGGTTGTTTCTCCTGCTACATCTATTTGCTATTCCTATTTGCCTTTTCTCACTCAAGGATTCTACTGCTTATCTTCTTGATCGTGAGTGACAGGGCTAATCTTGATCTTGGCTTTTTTCCATAGACTCCTTCAGTTGTATTAGACCTTCCAGAATACTTACTTTTTAGCTATCAGAGTAGCTATCAGCTATGTTATTAGCATAGCATACACTATTTTTATTTGTTTGTTTGTTTGTTTATTACCTTTATTCTGCCTCTGTCAACTATGGGGCTACTCTAGGTGACTTACAATAATAAAAAGAAAAAAAAATGAAAGAAGTGTAAACAGAACAGAAAGTAAATAATAGACCCATAACATAAACAATGAAAGAGGAACACAACAAGAATACATCAATATGATAACCAAAAAGATGGATAGATGGAAAGCAGAGAGGAAGGGAAGGGAGAGGTGGTGTTTGCCATCAATCCAGCAGCCTCTGCCAGACCCCTTTTGGTCCCAGGCCGATTGGCAGAGCCAGGTTTTCAGGCTTATATGGAAGAATAGAAGGGTGGGGGCAGATCTTACCTTAGATGGTACGATGCTCCAAAGGGCAGGAACCCAAATTTTTGTTTCTTCCTCCAATTTTAATTCCACTTCCCAATCCAATTCCCTGAATATATTTATTCAGTGCATAGGTTGAATAGATGAGGAGAGAGCACACAATCATCTCTCTCTTCTTTTAGCTTCAACCAAAGATTATAGATTATAGATATTCATCTATAATTACTTTATACATTTTACTTGGATGGATTAATGCTGAATGAAAATATTAAGGCCAGAGATTTACATCGTTTTTTTTTTAAATGTAGGAGGCTGGAGGTTTGAAAATGCCTTTAATATAAGATTTATTGAATATAATAGAGCCAGAAGGGACCTTGGAGATCTTCTAGTCCAGCCCCCTGCTCATCTTCCTTTTGAAATATGAATCTAAAAGAGACTTACTGCTGAACGAGCAACAGGATTGCATATGATAAAACTAAACATATGTAGACCAAATAGCATAAATTGCCCCCATCACTTTTAAGGGTCATAAATTTCTTAGCTAATTTATATACCTGGAACTTCTTATATATACTACCCAATTTTACTCTTGAAATCGGAACAATTTATTCTCTGTTATATGCTTATTTAATATATACACAAATACGTGCATTGGTTACCACCCCAATAGACTTGTTTGTAGTGATGATAATTTGCTGGGAAAAGAACACCCTGACTGGATATTATCTGTCTATTCAAGTGCTGAAGTGTAACATGTCAGCAATCTTGAAGCAAAGAGCTATTGCTTTTTTAACCCTCATTCAGCAGCCAGATGTTTAATGTATTGCTTAATTGTTCCACTTTGCAGTTCAAAGTATTGCACTGTAGTGTGAAAGACTTACTGTTTTCTATAAAATAGTGGCTTTTTAATATCCAAATGACCAAGCTGTTAAAAGTATTGGCAATATTTGAATAAAAAGGTAGGCATGTGGAAGCAGAGAAAATATGAATCAGTCACCATTCCAGAGATAATTCTTTCATACATTTGTAGAGAAAACCCCCTTTTCTTATACTGATCAATAAATTTAGTGACTGATCAATAAATGTAAAGGAAGACCTGTTCAACAGGGTGATCTCCCCTGTAGATTTTAAATGCATGACATGTTACTAATGACATAGGCAAATAGTACCCAGCCACTAAACAGATTAGAGCGTTAAAGGTTAAAAAACAATGCCTTGAATTCATCTTGGAAAACAATCGGCACAGATTTTTCATGGTAGGCACAATATGGTCATTGTATCGTACTCAACATTTTGCAGCAGTTGTATTTTTGGAACATACTTCAAGTGTGATTTAATGTATTGTAGTAGTCTAATCATGATTTAACAAATTATAGATAAACACACAGGGAACATATTTTCTGAGGAGTATTTCCTGTTAGTGCAGTAAATTGATTGGCATGAATACCGAAGTTGCTACTGGTAAAGCTGTCCTTCTGAAATTCAGCTTTACTGCTGAAAAACACAATGACAGGATTTAAAAAGTAAGGCTCTGTGGTGGTGCCAGAGCCAGATGCTACAGTAAAAAGGTTCTTTGGAATACATGGAGGGACAAAACTATTCAGAAGCACCAGAGAACAAGTGAAGTTACTTACTTTCCAGCATTTATCAAAATAGAATATCCAGCAGAAGTAAGACGTTCCATATTTATATTCTGGTCTATGTGAAACAGGTACAGATAATCACTATTTCCTGTTGCTTTGGGAGTTGCAAAGTGCATCATTTTGAGTGTTTAATTACAGTTGTGGTGCTATTACTGTTCTAAAAACAGCAATAAAACTGCCAAAAAGTTTTATGCTTCCAATAAATATTCCAGCCATATTTCTGCAGCTGTACAACTGAGCAATTGTTACAGCATGCATTGACTTAATGTAGCGTCCTATGGTTGGATTATAACAGAAGTTTGGTTTTGATTTATTTTCAGATGTGTACACGCATACCACAAATGACATATTATTGGGATTTAACTCAGAATTCTCTGCCAAAACAATACTAACCCTTAAGTTTTAGTAATTTGGGGAGTTTAAAAAGAATGGATTACATTGTATAAAATAGTTCTGCAAAATTACCCAAAATAGTTTTTTTTTTGGGGGGGGGCTACATTTGGTCATGGCTGGTGCTCTGTGTGTGGCCCCATCTGTGCTGCTGCTTGGTGTAATTAATACCAAACAGTTTTTGCCCATCTCAGCAGTAACTTTGGAGGGACGTGGAATGGGGCATATAAATATGCAACCAAAATTGCTCTGGTTTTCTTATTTAGTTCTGTAGAAAATTGATACAAACAAGTTTAAAGCTTTTAATGAACATTCAAAATATTGCAAACAGTCTAAGCTGAAGTGCATAATGTCAGTTACCTTGGGGGGGGAAATCATAGTGGTGGGGATCTTTCTATATATATTTTAAGCTCCTGGCCCCACATATTTATCTCTTTGGGAATACTGCTCTTATAATTGCAGCAGATCAAAACCAGCATTATTTTTTTGACTTAAATCTAAGATCCTACTTTGCTTTAGTATCGATCAAGCTTGATCTGACTCTAAGGTTAAATTGGTGATGGCATCACTGGATAAATCACAGAGGCTTAGTTTCTTTTGGATCCTATTTCCCAGGAAGATTTATAGTTGTCTTCCAATATTAGATGGGGCAGTCCACTTAGTTCAACCAGTAAGCAAAAATATTTATCCAGAGATTAAATTCAAGTTTACTGACTCCTGCTTCCTGTCGAAGCACTACCTTTGAAACACAGTGGGTTACCTGAAAGATCCTTTTTAGAAATGTTGTTTGAATCCTTTCTAAATTGATCATGCTGTTATATGGTCCTAATTGAGCCCTGTATAGCAATTGTGCTCCGCCTTTAGCTGCAAACAACTTAATTGCAGCAGGGATAAACTCTGGAAAATAATAAGTTTGCATAGCTGATGCAGATCTCTCTGTGTTGCAGAATATATAATCCAGGTGGGCATTTCTGCTTCTGGACTATTCCTAGAGAACTAAAAAATTTAATCTGCTCAATGGACTCCAGACACTTAAATATGAGCCAGCAGTGAGCTGCAGCTGCTAAAAACACCAACACAGCTGTATTAACAGAGGGATAGAATCAAGATCACATGAAGTGTTAATACCACTTTAGAATGCCTTGGTAAGGCCACACATGGAATACTGCATCCAGTTCTCCATGGTGCTGAATAGAGGGAATGCAGGAGTGGGTGTTGCTCTCTCTTCTGCCTGGAGGCTGAGCATACCATCATTTTGGATGATGACTCCCTTGCCTGGTGACTCCCCAGTTTGGCTCAGTCTTCAGCCAGAAGAGATGCTCCATTCCTCTTAACTGTGAGACGGGGAGATATTTTGAAGTCGTGAATCGCAATCCGGGCAGCTGAGTGGTCCGCCGGTCCACTGTTTTTCTGGCTGGTAAAGCTGAGGTCCCTGCCAGCCTCCTGGGCAGTGGAGGCGGGTCAGTCAACACAATGTTTAGACTCTAGAAAGAGTGCAGAGAAGGGCAACAAAGATGATTAGGGGACTGGAGGCTAAAACACTTAAAGAACATTTGCTGGAATTGGATATGGCTAGTTCCATGATGATGAACCTATGGCTGTGTATCTCTGTGGACATGCAAGCTGTTGCCCCAGTTCAGCTCTGCTGTGCATGCGCGCGCACCTCCCGCCGGCCAACTGATCGTTGGTTCTCTGCCACACATGCGCAGAGAGTGGGGCTTGCACAGGAGTCACACATGCATGTGGAGAGTGGGGTGCATGTCCGGAGGGGCAGGGCACGTGCGGGGGTAATGCGCACATGCACAGGTGGCCAGAGTGTGTGCGGGGGGTTTTTTCATGCTCACAGAGAGGCGCTGCATGTGGGGGTGCATGCGCTTATGCAGTGGGTGGGGTAGGGTAGGGAGCTCACACACATGCACAGGGGTGGGGCGAATGCAGGGGGTTTGCTTGCACATGTGGGGGCTGGGGATATGCAAGGGTGCATGCTCATGCACAGAGGGGAGGGGCGAGTTCAAAGGTCATGCGCACATGCACAGTAGGCCGGGTGCATGTGGGGGGGTCATGCCCACAGAGAGAGCACTGCATGTGGGGGTGGGGCATGTCGGGGGTCACATGCATGTGCAGGGCTGGGGCGTGGGGGGTCATGTGCACATGCGCAGGAGGTGGGGCATGTGCAGGGGGTGCGTGCACATGCACAGGGTACATGGGTGTGAGGGGAGGTCATGCTCACAGATGGCACTATGTGCCACCTGTGGCACGCCTGCCATAGGTTTGCCATCACAGGTATAGGGCTTGCTGCCTGAGCAGTGGGTTGGACTATAAGACCGCCAATGTAATTTATTATTAGTTCTTCTTCTGTACAATAATGCATAAGTGATGTCAAAGCTCTTTTAAGACTAATGGGGATTAATGACAGGATTACAGCATCAATAGCATGAGTATATACGTATAAATAAATATATGTATGTTTTATATTAAATACAAATTTCCATGAAAAATAATAAAGACATGTAAATTAGGATATTTGATTCTTTGAGTTTAATGACTTTCTTTCTCCCAACTACAGTA
Source organism: Pituophis catenifer annectens (assembly GCF_029215685.1). NCBI lineage: Eukaryota > Metazoa > Chordata > Lepidosauria > Squamata > Colubridae > Pituophis > Pituophis catenifer. Next base: position 64,113,653 of record NW_027256886.1, read on the forward strand.
TCTCCCTATTCCCTATCCACTCTCTCCAGTGAAACTTTGGCCAGATTTATAACAATTTGATCACCATAACATTGAGTTTACAGTCTTAATTTACCCTTACAGTTTTAATTTACTTCATTGTCTGCATTGGCCCATCTGTGCTGAAAGGGACACATACCAAAGGCTAACTTGGTTCTCTTGTAGAGATAAACTGTTGTCCTTGTTCACAAAAGTAGGGTCAGACTCATCTTTTGGATGATAACTGGAGGGCAGGCAATTCATTCAGTTGGCTGCACTTATTCTGCCTTCATGGCTGCTCGGGAAAGAGTTACAACCAGTTACAGTTTTAGCATTTATGAAAGTTTTGAGAGCTAGGTTAGAGTTGATATTTACATAAAGCGAATAACACGGAACTGCCAAGAGAAAATAAACATGCTGGTGAAGGTTAAGGCATAGATTCTTAAACGGATAAGATGGAGATCACAATACCCACAAACAAAGTATCATGTTCTTCCCTGGAGTTCAACAAGCATGAATAATTTTGCTTTACACAAGGAGTTATTTGTCAGCAGAAATATGAAGCATGGATATTTCTGTATGCAGAAGTTGATTATTATTTTTTGCTGCAAGCTGTAGCAAACCTGCCCTGATTACCTTCTTAGAAAACATAAGAAGTGTTACATACAGCTTTTATTAAGATACATAGTACATATCCCTACTAGGACCCTCCTTTTAAATTTGTTTAGTTGGGTTTATAAGGCAATAATTCTTATTTGTCCTTTCCAGATAACTGAAACAGAAAAGGGGAAACAAATCTGTACACATATTGATATTTCCTTTTCCTAAATACTACATTTTAACAAATGCAGTTTGTTGTTATTGTTGTTGTTTTAAAAAATTGGAAATAAATCCAAAATCTATTTAAGAAGTTGTGTATTCAGACTTGCAACTCTAAACTGATTTTACGAATGAATGACTGAAGGCTGAAAGTTTGAATGAGTTGGCTGAGAACCTTTGCTGAAAACTAGTTGAGAGACATTCTCTTTATTCATAGATTTTAAGTATCATCAACCATAGTACCTATATGAATTATAATATAATTGGTTTATTATAGCTCAGACTGTATCTTTCACTTTTGCACCTTTGCTATTAGGTCAAAAGATAGTTAGACAACATTGGCCACATAATTGGCCACATAATATGTCTTATCATAGTATGAATGAATGAATGAATGAATGAATGAGAGAATGTGAATGATATTGTGAGTTTGCCTTTCTCTTATTCATATCAGGAGACAAAGATCAACACATTACTTATGATAAGTAAATAAATCTCCTTAAATTCAATGAGACTGACTCCCAGAAGAATACAGAATTGCTTAGTTAAAGTCATATTGCAGTAAGAGGCTTTTGGAGATACAAAATATGCAGGTTAGGGGCAGCCAGTATTAGTTTTCTGTTCCTAGTACACCCTATTTATCCCTTAAAACCCACGAATCTGTCTCTCAAAAAGAGCCCTGGGCCCATCTACTCTTGTCCCTTGAGTCAAGTGAAGTTGAATGCCCTTATACAGTTATAACATCTGTTTTTGCAAAGGAAAAATAAAAAGATATCATTCTAATTATCTTTTATCCCAAAATACACATTTTAAATGCACATTCCACTAAAGACACATTTGCAAATATGTGTAATTTTATCGGATAACTGAATTACAAATTTCAGAGGCGTGTATAGTGGAAAAATTATAGTTTTCTGATTTATGTATGAGCCTGGGAATGAATTAGCTCAGTGTGCTCATAGCAACCCAGCTAATACAGCAATCTTAATGTAGCAGCCCCACAGCAATTACTTAAAACCCTAAATTGCATGGTCTTGTTATAACTTTGTTTACGTTTGTGTAGCAAAGCATGTATTGTCATCTGGGGTTTATTGCTGTAAAATAGAAGCACAAACATAGGATCATTTTTTTGAAGAACAGAAAGAAAGAGACCAAAAGTAAATGTGTATTTCCCCAACGATAAGGCACAATTGGGCCATGCAGCTCATTGGATATAATGAGAAAGCAAAGCTACATTACTAGTGATTTACCTACTTAAAACTAATTTGAATATGGAAAAACAAGGATATCAACCTGGCAACCAAATGTAGTTCATTTGCTCTATTGTGTAGCTATCTATGATTATGAAGGTTGGATCTTAAAAAAGTAAAACAGAAAGAAAATTGACTCATTTCAGTCAATTTGTGGTGCTGGAGAAGGCTGCTGCGTATTCCTTGGACAGCAAAAGTGACTGAATACTACACAAATACTAAGGCAAAATCAGGAAACTGCGTCTCACTTACTTTGGTCATGTCATGAGAGGAAATTCACTGGAGATAGGAATTAGGTTTGGAAGAGTTTGTGATAAAAGTAAATCAGCCATCAGAGAACACCGTGGCTGAACCCTATCAAAACTGACACCAGAAAAAGCATAGAAAAACTCAAAGAAATAGCGCAAGATTGGAAGATGTGGAGAGACCTGGCCTGTAGAATCGCCAAGAGTCAGACTTGACTGAATGGATAACATCATTATAAAAATTTAATTTGTAAATAGTCATAGTTATACAGCTAATATTGTCCATTATTCTTCCTTTCCTTTTAAGCATAAGTTGTTTAAAGATAACAATTACCCACCTAATAATGGCAACATATTTATATTCTGGAAGGTCCAGGTGCTATTTGTGGGAGTCTCCCCTGATTTTTCCTACAGCAGCCCAGTGAGGTACACTAGGCAGAGAGAGTGTGACAGATTAGAATCACTCAGTTATGTGTCAGCCAGCCTCAACATAACATCTGAACTACTATACTGTGCGTCACTGGCTCCACAAACTTTTGTTTCAGCCTTCAAATCATGATGTATAAAGAATTGATCATTGCTTTTGATTCCATTTAGGACAAGGGTAGGAAATCTTTTGTTGACCAGTGACTTCACTTATGCTTTGGAGATTTCTTTTGGTTTTGAGTTATAATATCCATTTTGGGGCCTTCTGCTATATTTTCATGATTCTTTTCTCAAAATAGTACAGGATGGGGGACTTTAATAGCAGTTATGGTTAGAGAGCCTTTTAAGGCAGCAAATGGGGATCGTGTAGTCTTTAGAGCAATTTTTCTCAACCTTGGCAACTTTAAGATGTGTGAATTTAAGATTACTTTTATAAGACATTTTAAAGTCCATATATCTTAAAGTTGTCAAGATTGAGAAAGACTGCTCCATACCAATCACTCTGATTTATTTTTATAAATGTTGTTACTCATCACCAAAACAGATCTGAGGTCGGTTTTGGTGAGTGAATAACAGAGAATTTATAAAAATCTCAGAATTTCATATTGTTCTCATATATATACTGATACCTTATAAAAATAGGGCTTAAGCATGCATTTTGTAAACTGGATAAGCTCTTGTAACTTTCGACATAGATTGAAAAACAAAATTTGCAGAGTGTAACGCAAATATATATTTAAATCTAAGAAAAATCCCTCTCATTGAATTTGAAGGACAGATTTTCCATTATCTTTCAATTTTTATAATATATTGTGAGTCGCCTTAATTATTTCTCTTGGGTAGAATGGATTAATTTGCACTCACAGAAGTAGTTTTAGTTCTTTTTTGTGGTTTTTCTTTTTAATATCAAATTTGAAAAACCTTTTCTGTATTTTTGAAGATTTTTCTCCTGTAGATGTGTGCACTAATTGTCATACCTACACACATGATAAAAATCTGGTAAAAACTAAATTACGCCAAAATAATAATTTTAGGCATCATAAAACTCAGGGGTCAGAATTTCTGGGGAGATCCTTTTTACACTGGACAGCGTCTTTTCTGGCCTTGCAGTTGCAACCAACCTGCTATAAATTGGGCCATACCTTATTTCTCCCTTCAAAACATCTGCTGAGTTTTGGATTTCACAAGGTCCATGATCTTTGTTAATTTTATAAAAAATTCAATTTGAAATAGGTCAGAATCCATTCAGAGAAATAAGAATGGGGTAAGAAGAAAGTATGGGGGTGGGGGGTGTTTTTCTTTCTTTTTTAAAAAACCAGTTCATTACAATATCAAATGAAAAATGAAAAATCATTTAAAATGATTAACAATATATTGATTCCAATTATCAATCATCAGTGACATCTGAGTTTGCAGTATAATCTGTAAGCATGGGGTATGTGTAGGGTCAGTTTAGTGTAGTAGTTAAGGCACCAGGCCTGAAACTGAAGCATTGCACGTTAGGAAACATATACATCTGTCATTTGAGGGAAGTTGCATAGGTGTTCCATATATATTTCAGCAAATGTAATGTTCTGGCTAGTGGGCATTCAAACAGCACAAAACAGGAATTCAGATCAACCAATCAGCATGTAGAACACACGCCTCTGTACAACATGCAGTTGGAATTTGGGACATGTGTGCATCGGCTCAACTGCAGCCATCTGCAACCTATGCTTACCCATCAACCTCTTTGCAGTGTAGATATGCAGCAATGCCTACATGCAGTAACAGGCTACTCTAAATCAAACTTAAGAAATTGTTCTGCCTTGGCCATTCTTATTTCACAAGAAGAGTCCTCCACTCCTCTGCTCGTAACAAAATACCCTATGCCACCAGACTTGAAATTCTGGATTTAGAAAATTTAGAACTACACCACCTTCGGTATGACCTAAGCATAGCTCATAAAATCATCTGCTACAATGTCCTACCTGTCAATGACTACTTCAGCTTCCACCACAACAATACATGAGCACACAATAGATACAAACTTAAAGTGAACCGCTCCAAACTTGATTGCAGAAAATATGACTTCAGCAACAGAGTGGTCAATGCCTGGAATGCACTACCAGACTCTGGGGTCTCATCCCAAAACTTTAACCTAAAACTGTCTACTGTTGACCTCACCCCATTCCTAAGAGGTCTGCAAGGGGTGTGCATAAGAGCACCAGCGTGCCTACCATCCCTGTCCTAATGTTCCCTTTTATTTGTATCCATTTCATGTATTCAATTCATGCTTATACTTATATATATTATCTAATATGTACTCGACAAAATAAAATAAATAAATAAAATAAAATGAATTAACTGGCTAATTTTGGATCAGCTCCTCTTTCAAAATTCTAAGGGAAAAGGAAGTGGCACGCCATTTCTGAAAACTGCATGGGACAGTTGCTAGGAGTAAAAAATGATGTGAAGGAATGACTTACAGGCATATATGTGACCTACTACAGTATTATACTTTCTACTTTCTGTACTTTAACTAAGAAATATGTGAACACTTTAACCTGACTCTATTACATGTCTTTACAATTAAGTAGTATTTTTGTATTGTGGCTCACAAATTTATACTGGTTTGGAAAAAGCTGCACAAAACTATCTGGCATTTCAGAAATTAGAGGGAACATTGCCTGTATATACTTATTCCTCATAAATCTATACAGTACAAGTGCTAGTGATTGGAACACAGATTGTACAAGTAGTACTCAATTTACGTCTACAATTGAACCCAAAATTTATGTTGCTAAATGAGAACTTTGTTATGTTTGCCCTATTTTACAACTTTTCTTGTCACATTGGTTAAGTGAATCATTGCAGCTGTTAAATTAGTAACACGGTTGTTAAGTGAATCTGGTTTTCCCATTCACTTTGCTTGTCAGAAGGTTGCAGAAGGTGTTCACGTGCAGTGCAACCATCATAAATGTGAGTCAGTTGTCAAGCATCCGAATGTAAATCACGTGACCATGGGAATGCTGTCCTGGTCATAAGTGTGAAAAGTCATGTCACTTTTTCCAGGGCCGTCGTAACTTTGAATGATCACTAATAAACTGTTGTAAGTCGAGGACTACCTGTAGTAGTGTATTGGTGTAGTGCAGGGGTCAACAACCTGCGGCTCTGGAGCCGCATGTGGCTCTTTCACCCCTCTGCTCTGGCTCCCTGTCACTCAAAATATGCATCACAACCGCCAATGTGCGACACCTGCCAGCACACAAGTTGTTGAGCTTTTCAACCCCCGGTAGGCCAACCATGGATAAATCCAAGAAAAGAAAAGTTTCAAAAGAAAACAGAATGTTTAATTCAATTACATATGCTAGTTTTGTGGCTGCTCAAGAAATAGTCAGGCACGAGAAGGGTTTTGTGGCTCCTGGTGTTTTCTTTTCTGAGGGAAACGGGTCCAAATGGCTCTTTGAGTGTTTAAGGTTGCAGACCCCTGGTGTAGTGCAATGCAACTCTCCATACTCCTTATTCCCTACTAGTTTAATAGTATATTTCCCGTAAAGATGGTGAACTGAAGATGGAAAGTTTTAATTAGGGTTTCTAATGTAAGGTGGGAAAGGGGACAATTTTTAAAAATAATCTTTTCCTTGATTTTAATATATGCAGAGGTGGTTTCAAAGCTTTGTTCTCTGTCCTCCTCCTTCTATGAATATAAAGCTTCATGTATACTAGACATTAATTGGGTTTTCTCTTCTGTTATCTCCAGAGATTTGAAGAATAACTTAATTAGTAGCATTGAACCAGGAGCCTTCTATGAACTTTCAGAACTGAAACGTCTGTAAGTATTAATTGCAACTGAAATTACCTTAAAAATTATACCCGTATTGATATTTGGTTTCCAGAGAATTGGGAATGTATCACCATGCAATTATAAAATAAAGGATACTGTATGATAGTAGTTTGATTTTTTTTTCACTGTGCATGATTTATTTTTATGTATTAAGTCAAAACAAATAAATCTTTGCTACAATCATACAATAAATTGAACATATGAGAAATTGTGTTCTGACTTAGGTTTACCTGTAGCATATGCTGGATGGTATCATAAACATATATTGACAAAACAATGTAGTCCAGATGAAAGAATAAAGGGATGAAGAATAGATAGGCTTTATGGGGGTCATTGACAGTACAAGCTACAGTTTTATATCTAAAATTGATGATGATTATATACCATTAAGACTGTGTTCTGGTGGCCATGTAGATAGATTTTCTCCAGGATGATTTATCCACAGCTTGGTCCTGTCGATTTTCCAATAGTGCATCCATCACCACTCATAATTATACATTTGCTGATTGTTCTCTTTTCTTCTACCCTTTCTAACAGTATGTAGTTTTGAATAGAGCTAGTTTTGTGGCTGCTCAAGAAATAGTCAGGCCCGAGAAGGATTTTGTGGCTCCCGGTGTTTTCTTTTCTGAGGGAAACGGGTCCAAATGGCTCTTTAAGTGTTTAAGGTTGCAGACCCCTGGTGTAGTGCAATGCAACTCTCCATACTCCTTATTCCCTGCTAGCTTAATAGTATATTTCCCCTAAAGATGGTGAACTGAAGATGGGAAGTTTTAATTAGAGTTTCTAATGTAAAATGGGAAAGGGGACAATTTTTAAAAATAATCTTTTCCTTGATTTTAATATATGCAGAGGTTTTGAGTAGAGCTAAGTGTTTTCCTGCATTACAAATAAAAGTAGCAAGTGCAAAAAAGTGCAGAAAAATAAGAGTAAAGTTGCATGCTAATAGTATAACAATAATCTACATGAAAGGAATTGTAAACAAAAATATTTATGTGGTATTAATATCTCCAAAAATTGATCATCTAATTTGATAAAGTAATGTACCTATAAAATCAGTTAATTAATTCAACAAGCCCTAAAATATTTTAACGTAACAGTAAAATTTTAAAATTTGAAACACTGTTATTAACATCAGTTTTAAAATTCAGTGACAAGATTTGGTCCAGCACTATAACATAATAAACATCCTAAAATACTTATCTAACTAAATGTAATGCTCTTTAAGGGATCTCTATAACTGTATGCTGTTAAACCAAATTTGTGGATTTTTACTGTGATATTGAATGATTTGCCTTGGATTCAAACTGAGATCATTCTATCATTTTGGGGATTGTATCCCAGTATTGCTTTTCCTACTCTTTTATTGATTATGAAGGCTACTCCATTTCTTCTGAGGGATTCTTGCTTGCAGTATACCTGATGGTCATTTGAATTAAATTCACCCATTCCTGTCCATTTTAGTTCGCTGATTCCTAAGATGTTGATGTTCAGTTTTTTCATCTCTTGTTTGACCACGTCCAGCTTGCCTTGATTCATGGATCTTACATTCCAGGTTCCTATGGAGAAAAAATCTTTATAGCATCGGACTTTCCTTTCACCACCAGTTACATCCACAGCTGAGTGTCCTTTCGGCTTTGTCCAGTCACGTCACTCTTTCTGGCGCTACTAGTAATAGCCCTCTGCTCTTCCCCAGTAGCATATTGGACACCTTCCAACCTGAGCTCATCTTCCGGCGTCATATCTTTTTTCCTTTTGGTACTGTCCATGGGGTTTTCACGGCAAAGATACTGTAGTGGGTTGCCATTTCCTTCTCCAGTGGATCACATTTTGTCAGAACTCTGCTATAACCTGTCCGTCTTGGGTGTCCCTGCACGGCATAGCTCATAGCTTCATTGAGCTACGCAAGCCCCTTCGCCAGTAATCCATTAAGGGGTATTAGATAATAAAGTAGATCAAAATTTATGGATATACTATCTACCACATTTCACCTCTCAATTATATGTACAATTATAATTCACACCAAAAGATAGGCACATATACTTAAAATAAATGTGTTTATATCTCAGCATGGCTATATCCTATTAAAAGATTGCGCAAAAGTTTTACTTCAAAAATAGAAAGTTAACAGACATCATATTTTTTTGAATAACAAATGTGAGAAAAATATGAGAAAATAATAGCAAGATATCAGCAGCAATTAAAGATATGTATAGACAGATCTACTCTGTGAATCTGGATGACTTTTAAGTCATCAAAATATGTGAAAATATGAAAATTGTAATAAGGCAATTGAAACTTACTGCCGTGGGATGATGTATTATAATAACACAACCCTGACCTCTTGTGGGAAAAATAGAGAAGCTATAAAGCTATGAAATAGTAGTGCTTACTCTCAAGCATGAGAATGACGAAAATCAGAGATCATTGAAATAGAATCTCTTGAATTTGAAAATAATTGGAGAAAATATTCTGAAATACGTGTACTTAAACTATAATGTTTAAGTACAAAAATCTTTCTTGTTATCACAGAACTATAGATTTCACTCCTGTGGGGAACATTATAGAGGCAGGGAATTGGTTGATTATAATGGTAAAACAAAGTTGTTACTAAGTTAGTACAAGTTTTCTATAAAACATTGAGAATATTTATTTCTCATAAAGTATGATTAGAAAATAGATTATTTTATAATCCTTCCTTCCTTCCTTCCTTCCTTCCTTCCTTCCTTCCTTCCTTCCTTCCTTCCTCCCTCCCTCCCTCCCTCCCTCCCTCCCTCCTTCCCTCCCTCCCTTCCTATACTGTTTCTTATTCTTTCCTATCTTTCCCACAGAGGATAAAATAAACAGCTAATGTAATGCAGACATATGTAAGTGACAGGAGGCTTTGTGAATCAGTTGGGAAAACCACAGGCTGCCAAATTCATAAAATTAACAATTTAACTTGGAACACTTCTCATGGGCTGATAGCATTTGCAGTAAATTAGTACTCTAGTTGCAGTGGCAGAACTTGTGAATCAATGCAAAACAGTGTCTACCAGAAAAAAAAGATATCGGGATGCGGGTCACGTGTCTGGTTGTTTCACAAGATTAATTTCAACATAAGCATTTACAAGATGAAAACATGATTTATGTGATGTAAGATAGATTTGATATGAAAAAATAGGAAGGAATTGAGAGATGTGTAGAAATAATCTGATACATACTGATATTTCCTTTTTTCTTATTTATATTTCTGCAAATGATTCATTAGGAAAATTTATAGGATATTTGGTATGTGGGGGGAATAGCACTTGGTTTTGAATCCTTGCTATTCAATTGGTGTAATCATGATACACGAAATAGCATAAATCTGCAAGATGTTTAATGAATATCCATCCATAGTGAGAAGGTAGTTAATATAAATATTTGAACATCTGGGCCAGGTGCTAGATAGATACTTTTTTTTTCTTAAGGAGAAATTCTATTGAACTCAACAGATCTTATTTAGCAGATTACTAAAAACCTATATTTCTACTGATAAACTTTTTTATATTATTTAATTTAGAGATGCTAATTGCAGAATACCATTAAAATCTTGGTGCTGATGCTCACTGAATTCACATAGCAAAAGTCTGCTTGTTTGTGACATACATATTGTCTGATTGTAGGTTTGTAACTGATAAACAATGAAAAATTAGTGAAACTAATACTTTTAAAAAATCAGTGCTATAGAAATTGAGTAAACACACACACTTAAGCAATCATTGCCAATCATGTTGTGAGGTTACTGATTGCCCAATAGGCCCCCAGTGTCATGATAATATATTTGTCCTTAAATATCTTCATTACAGAGCAATACCCACTTTTCAGTGTGATCATTTTAATTCATATTATGGTAGTGCAGTTCAAAAGAATGAATTACACTGTAATTGATTCTAGAACTAATTCAGTTAGTACTGTCAAAGTTTCCACCATGTTCATTTTTTCTTTTTCTGAATTATCCCTGGCTTGTAGAAATACAGACAGCTGTCTCATTTGAGTCTAGAACAGAAATATTTATCCAGTTGATTGATTACCCATCTTTTTTCTAAGAGCTCAAAGCAGCATAGATAGCACTCTCTTGTACAATTTTATACGCAAGAATCCCTGTGAACTGGGGTAGCCTGAGAAGTAGTAGCTGGCCCAAAAACACCTTCTCTGGTTAAGGTGAATTTGAAGCTGGATCTCTCCACTTCTAGAACCTTTAATAGTTCACCATGATCAATCTCATTTCATATTATCTACTCTGAATGGTGTAGGTGACCTTCATGGAGATAGGAAACCCTAAGCAAAGGGGACTGAAGCATTTTTAAAGTCCAGAATAATAGAGATAACTTTTGGAAACAACTCAGGCAGACACTTCCCTAATTCACTGGTGTATAAAAAGGGAGACAAGGGAACAGCAGAATCAGACTTGCAAGATTTTCCTTTTATAGACATTCTCAATCAAAATACTTTTAACTTCCATGTGGAATTGATGTCCTGGTCTGAGGACTACCTACTGAGTTGTCTACCTACTGAGTTGACAACTGCCAACAGAAATGTGTTTCAGCAATTGCAAGTACCAATTGTGGCAAGCAAAATGATCTGAAGTCCCTTGTAACACAAATCATGTTGGCTGTTGTCCTGATGATGCAATTCAAATTGCATTTCCAGCATGTTTTCATTGAGAGAAATCCAAGCTATCCTGGGTCTAAATGATAAATCCTTCCTCATCTTATGGCAGGCAGAGCTATAGATCCACCCATCCACCCCCATACTCATGATATTTTTAACTCTATTAACTAATTTGGGAGGGAGGGAAGAAGTCTATTCTTAAAACTATTTTTGAGATTTTTCAAAAGGTCAGCCAAACCACAAGTCATATTTAAAACACTAATAAAACAAAATGAAATATTAGCTTAGCAAGATTTTTAAAGCATTTCTTATAAGTTATAAAGAATTTTCATTTAGGAAAATTAATTCATTTAGGGAAATTAAGTGATGAACACAGCTCAATATGCCCATGTTGCACTTTCGCTCTGTGAGTTGCACTGATTCTCTGTGTGTTTCTGGTGGAATTCAAGCTGCTTTAGATTGTCATCTATAAAGCTTTCATGGCATGGAATATTTGTGGGACCAGTTCTGCCCATTCTTTCAACCTGCCAATTCTAGTTCCCTTCAATTAAAGAATAATAAAGTATGCCATCTTATGAAATCTTGGAAACCCACCTTTTCTGATTCAGTGGCTGTCCACTGAAACATCATCTGCCTGATATCAGAGGGGCCCTGATTCTCTCTGCCTTGTGTATGGATGGAGATCAGATTTCTCTTTGAGAAGTTTGTGCTACTGTCTTGTTGGGTTCATTCTTGGTAACCATTCTTGGTTTTTTTAATTCTCTGACATTTGTGTTATGTTGTTTTAATGTGCTTTTAGTTCCCCAGAGTTGCATTCACGAGATGGGCAGGCATATTATTTGAACTAATAAAATGTATAAATACATTTGTTTTATAGTGTGGATTATTTAAAGGCTGTATTTGGGACAATTAAAATGAGTTCATATTGTAATTACAATTAAACTTAATGCTATTTCATTTTTTCCCTTCTAGGGATCTTTCCAATAACAGAATTGGTTGTTTAACACCTGAAATATTTGTGGGTCTTAAAAACCTTCATAAATTGTGAGTATTATTTATTTATTTGTTTGTTTCCATTTCCAAATAAGAGAAGGGCGGTATAGAAATGGAAATGTTCAGGGCGGTGAACAGCCAAAGTAAAAAACAGAACATACAAAATTTAAAAAGCAGTTTAAAATAATTAAATATTTTGGCCGTAAATTAAAACAACCCAAGTATGGTACTTAAAAAAAAATAAATTATCACAATAACTTTCACACATTCAGTTAAAATAGCATAATGATACACAAATAACAGGGCAAAATAGTTTGGTTGAATCTATACCTTGATTGGTACTGTTCCAGTATTACAGTGTAACACACTGAGTCTCGGGTCCCTCTGAGCTACTCAGAATGTTCTACTGTGCCCCACACCCTTTGAACCAGGAGACTTAATGCAATGTTAGTTGGTAAGTCGAAAACTAGCACAATGGGGAGGTTTTTTTTTTCTTTGAGTGTTATATTCCTTGAAAAATAATATTTAGGAGGTGAATGTTAGCACTAGATGAAACCATTGCCTTCCATCGTTCCCTATCTTGTCTTTCTCCATTAATGAAAAAAAATGTTTCTCTCCCTCCCCCCGCCCCAGACAATTAAGGCCAAAGGACACGGGTTCTTCTTTTGAGAAAATAGACAAATTGGCAAGAAGTGCCTTGATCTTCTCTGTTCATGGAATCCTCTGTTGACAATAAGCTTGTTCTGGGATTCTTTTCATGAACAGAAGGGGACTTTGGGATTGATGTTAAATGTCTATGGAAATTCTCAGTCATCCAGGTCATGGTTGTCCCAAATGTGCTCTAGGACAATTTGATGTTAGGTTTACAAAATATTATTATTATTATTATTATTATTATTATTATTATTATTATTATTAATAATAATAATAAAAATCTACAAAAAACCACCTTACTCGGAACAGCTTACATCCTCCAACGATACCTTAACAGTTCCTAGGTCCTTGGTTAGGACTCGAGCTGCTGAGCTATTAACCAGCCTCAAAGGCTGTGAATCTCACTAAAGATTAACCAATAATAATAATAATAATAATAATAATAATAATAATAATAATAATAACAACAACAACAACAACAACAACAACAACAACAACAGCAACGATGATGATGATGCAAAATGAGTACTGAATTAAAGTTTTCATGCTTAAAAATTTTCATAATTTAAACTTTTATAAAAATACATATTTTACTGTTGTTAGGTTGTTGCTGTGGTTTGAGCCATCTCTTGCCTTCTTGCTGGATGTCTCTTCCTGTTGTAGTGGGCCAAACTGATTTCATATTTTCATTGTCACATTATCTGTAGATTTCTTCTTATCTCTTTTCCTTTCTTTCCCCATCTGATTTTAAACTGCTGCTACAGCAGACATTGGCAATGGTCCTAACTTCATTTGAGGCCAATCACCCCTAGAATGGGTCTTTTTTCAAAGAGAGCAGTTAAAGGGCAGAATCTGCTTTAGTAAACTTGCAGAAAGTAGACACTTTTTCCAGTGAAGCTGCAGAATAGTCCAGGAATGGGTTGCTACAGTTGGATCTGCTCAGAGACTGAGTCATAATCTTTTTAGCCACACCATGCTGCCTCTCTCTCAGGCCCAGTTTTCAAATCAGTTGGCCCGAGAAAGACGTTTATTTGGAGAAGGCTGTTTCTACACTCATTCCTGGACTATACTTGGCAATACACATAAGATTTTTTCCTCTCCTTTTGGTTTAGCTAGAGACGGTGTGATACCTCACCACTGTTTTTCAGGCCCCACGGTCATCGGTGGCCCTAATTTCGTGGCATTCTCTCAGAGCGGATTGGCAGGCTGCCTGTTATTCTAGGCATCTGACAGTGCAACTGCCGCCACATTTAAACGCTGCTGCAGCACGCCCTTTCAGAGTCGCCTGGACTCGTTGGAGAGTGCTATTAGTGGCAAGTCTGCCACCAGTCCCTTGTTCTCCAGGGACGAAGAACGGCGCGACATCACTCCTTGAGCTTGGGCTGTCACTCCCTGGGTCTCCAGGGCGGAGAAGGAGCGGAGGTGCTGACTAGCCCTAGGTTTGTCCTAGGAACATCGCCCGTTGGAACATGGTTAGGAACTGCTCATGTGTCTGCTGGCTACTCCGGATTACCTTTCCGGCACTGCCGCCACCGCACTACTCCCTCCTGTTTTACAGATTGCCATTGGAAGCACAGGGTCCCTGCCTCGATTTCCTGGTGATTTCCTCGATTCTCAGTTCTGCTCTTTGAAGGAAGCCATATTTTGATCTGGGAGGTCTTCCCATGGAAAATTTATATCTACCAGCTTTGCTGATGCATTTTCACCAGCATTCAACACCTTACGGGAACAGTTAAATTATTTTCCTTCCGGTGCAAATGCAGTTATTTTAAATTAGGTTTCAATTTTGCAATTTATAATGCTGCAGCATTGTGCTGCTTCTGTTGGTTCCAATTGGACTTCAGGGATACACATACACCTTTCCACTCATCTAGTTCTTTGTGTGTCCTGTGCTAGGATTTGTCCATTAACTCAGTACCAGGAATACAGTATATCTCTAGGTCTCTCCTACAGTTAGCAGGCTGATCTCTATGTAAACTCCATCTTTCAGGTACATCGGTATTAAAATTGACCCAAGGAAGCCAGAGGATGTGTATATAAAATTTTGTGCCCAATGGAACATGAGCATTTCATCAGGCAGGCTGATTCCCAAACCCCTGTACTTGTTTGGCTATCTCTGCTAAATTTATTTCTAGGATATTTGCAGTTTGGCCCAATATATCATGCACAGGTCATTCAATCAACCATTCCATTCTTGTCACCATGGCTGAGTCACAAAATTCAAGCCACAACCCTTTTTAGTTTCTTGACTAAGTTATAACATGAGTTTAACAATCAGGCTAGATTTTAGGGCGGGTTTTTTTTTATCTTAAAAGCCTCAGAAAAATAATCATAAAATTGAGCATTTCAACTTTGAAGCATTCTTCCTAATCTAAAGGAAGAGGAAAGAGAGTAGGACATGGGGAATATCTTTAAAATTGATTGTAAAAAGGAGTGTCTTGCTTTCTATATTTGTTGTTCTCATTACTCACTGTACTTCATTGATTTTTCTGGGATAGGATAAGTCTCATGAAACTAATTGAGCTCATTTATCGCTGAAGGTTGATTGTCTTCTTCTGAATATGTTACTCCTTCAAACCTTTAGGATTGAACATCTTTCTTATTTCAACCCATACTTCCTATTGCTTTTTTAAAATACATTGTTATGTATAACAATTTGCATTTTACATTCTTTTTCAACTTCATTCATCTGCATGTGCACATGACAGTAGCTGACTCTCTGGGCAGACATTTTGGTTCTGTTTCTTGCCCCTCAAGACAGTCTATAGTTAACTTGCTTTAGGTATTTAAACCTGTTGTTATATATCAAGTTCTCAGGGTTTTTTCTTTTTCTGACAACTCGGAAACTTGTTTTCCTGTAAAAATCTAAATTGGTCAGGGAGAAAGAAAAGCAAGTAAAATAGATAAAGAGGTTATGTTCTTTTGCAGAACTATACCAAAACAATAAAAAATTTGTGACATGGTTTCATACACAATAGTTATCCCTTGAGGGCAGATCATTTACTAATTTACAGGAACTCTTGTTTACCCTGCCTCTCGCCAGCCAACTTCAATCTCTATGGTAGATTTCCCAGACAATTTATGAGAGTGCCTGAAATTAATCTTGTAGTCAGTTGCTAATCAGGTTCACAATTCCTGTAAAAAGCACTTACCTTGATTTTCTTCATTTATATAAACAACATGCACTAAAATCTTGCCTCATTCCATTTATTGATCTCTGGGCTCCAATATGCTATTATTTCCCCCCCCCCCTTTCAGAAAGAGGCTGTACGCTGTCATGGAGAGCCGTGGTCAGGACACCAATCAGCTGCAAAACTAAAATGTTATATACAACAATTTTAAATGAGAATTTCTGTAGAGGAAAAATAATGGCTTAATGGTGAAGAAGCTATCTATTTATACCAAGAATTTGGAAGTTCATTTTGGTTTTGGGGTTTGTTTGTTTTTTGTTTTTTGGTAAAAGTGAGACAAATGCACCCAGCATTAAGGAAAATATTGTGGATAGCAAAGAGGGCTACAATATATATTTGGGATGGGAGCAAAATTATTTTTATTATTTTTGGTCAGTGGGAGGCAGCATTGATTGCATCATTGTGTTGCCTGGCTCATTTTAGTGTTCTGAGGCTAACAGGAGTGAAAAAAATTTTATAGCCATCTTCAAAACTCTTCATATGAATCTGGGAGTGGAAACAGTGTGATGTAAAAGTGCCAGGGTGCCTTTAGAGAGAGACTTTATGGTGTGCAAGTGACCTAATGAATATTTCTAATGCTTTTAATACTTAGCAAAAAAAGAAAAACAATGGAAAGGAAGAGGGAGAAATTAAAAAAGGAAAAGGAAAGTAAGAACAAAGTAAGAGAAATATAAAGGAAAGAAAGAAAAAGAAGGAAAGATAAACAAAGGAAACTACTCCAGACTCAAAAATGTTAAGAATTCTCCAGTCCACTAAAAATGTGGGCATGCAACCCCATCCCATTTGAAAAATGTTTTAAAACACAACACTAAATTCATCAACTGTCATGGCGTCTCACGAAACAGAAGGAATGTTTTATCATTTATGGTAGGCGTGTAAAAAAATAGCAATGAACTAGAATGGCATACACAGTATAATGTAGAAAACCTTGCAATTTTAATCTGAAATGAAACTACAACTTTTCATAGTAGGTATAATCTTGTAAAAATTACAAGAAACATCATAATTTAGTGAGATGTATATTTATAGCAGTGGAAACAGTTTTGGTCAACACCTGAAGAAAGACGCAATTCCGACAGCACTGTATGTATTTAGGAACTTAACCATGGAGAATTTGCTCTCTCTCTCTCTCCCCCCTCCCTCTCCCCATCTCTCTTTTTCTCTGTGTATATCTATCCTACCTACCTATCGTACACACACAGAGAGAGAGAGAGAGAGAGAGGGATAGAGAGAGAGAGAGAATAGAGACAGAGAGGGAGAGGGAGAGGGAGAGGGAGAGGGAGAGAGAGATATGGTGGTTGAATCATAAATAGAAGTTTGCAAAAAGGAAGCAAGGGAGCCAGCAACATCCAAGTACCACCAAAGGATCAGGCAGATCCTGAAGAGCCAGCTCAATGAGAAGAACAAGATCCATGCCATCAACATGTATATAGTGAGCTGGCCAAAGAAGGATATAGAAGCTGCCAATGTGAAGACTCCTCTGAATGTATGGAGGTTTCCACCCCAAGTCCAACACCTAAAGACTATACACTAGTTGGAAAGGGTTGGCAGAAAAAAAATGTTGCCAGGTCATGTTTGTTTCATGGAAACCTACTTTTAAATTTGCTTTGTAGTGCACATTTTCCATCCTGCTTCCTTGGATGACCATTTTCCCCTGCCTTTACCACTACTAGATTTAAAGAATTAACCAGTGAACTCATGTTCATTATGTCAATGACCATTTCTACCACCTCCTGTCCATCTTATCCATGTTTGTAACTTAAACCTCTTAGATGTACACTGTTTGGGAATTCAAAATATTATAAAAATTACAAAATATTACAAAAAGCATAAGATACAATGTAAGGCGTGGCAGGAAGAATGAACACACTAATATAATCTCCTTAGTTGACCTCTCAAAAGTAATTCTGTTTTTAAACTGTATGCATTCTTTCCACAGAGAGAAGTGATTTTTTTTTTTTTTTTTTTGGTGAATGGCAGATTGGGCACTCATATTCATATGTGATAAAGCCTACTTGGGTCTGTTAACCTTTAGTTGGTGTTATGCAGGATGCCCTTAAGGACTTGATTTGAACCTTGACATTCTCTCAGTCTCTTTCATACAGAATAGAATAGAATAATAGAGTTGGAAGGGACCTTGGAGGTCTTCTAATCCAACCCCCTACTTAGGCAGGAAACCCTACACCACTTCAAACAAATGGTTATCCAATCTCTTCTTAAAAACTTCCAGTGTTGGAGCATTTACAACTTCTTTTTTTTTAAAAAAATAATTAAACAAACATTAAACACATTGGACATAGTGTGACCATCCCGGTCTTGTCATATATCCATACATATTTTTAACATAACAACAAATAATCTGGTGCGCTAGTTGCGCCCCTACCTGGACCGTAATGACCTGCGCACAGTCACTCATGCGCTCGTCACCTTCCGGATCGACTACTGCAATACTCTCTACATGGGGCTGCCCTTGAAGACCACCTGGAGGCTTCAGCTGGTGCAGAATGCGGCCGCGTGGGTAGTGATTTGAGTGTCCCGACACTCTCATGTTACACCCCTCCTGCGGGACCTGCATTGGCTACCGGTTGCCCTCCGGGTGAGATTCAAGGTGCTGGTAATTACCTATAAAGCCCTACATGGCTTAGGCCCGGGGTACCTGGCAGACCATCTGCGGCCAGCGACAGCTCCCCATTGCCCGGTGCACTCTCACAGGGAGGGCCTCCTTGAGGTTCCGTCGGTCAGACAGTGTCGGCTGGCGACTCCCAGGGAGTGGGCCTTTTCTGTGGGCGCGCCTACTCTGTGGAATCAGCTCTCCCTGGAGCTCCAGATGGCCCCTGACCTTCGCTCTTTCCACCATGACCTCAAAACATGGCTATTTGGCCTGGCCGGATTGGACTGAAAGGGTTTTTAAAGGGTATTGTATTGGTTTTTATATTTGAATACTGAATTTTATGTGTTTTTTATCGTTGTGAGCCACCCTGAGTTCTTTGGGAGAGAGGGTGGCATATAAGTTTAATAAAATAAATAAAATAAAATAAAATAAATAAATAAATAAATAAATATAATTACTATTTAATATACATTACTATTTTGTTCTTATATACATAGCCCTTGTCCTCATTTACATATTTGTCTAAATATTTTCCAGTATCCATTTTACAAACCCTAATTCTTTTTTGTTCCAACTCCTTTTCTCCTTTCCAGGAGAAAGCCAGGAATTTTTGGCGCCAGATTAAGATATGGTTGGAGGAGATATTAGACCAAAACGTAGATCTGAAGCCAGACTTATTCCTATTAGAAATCACAAAAGAGAAATATAGCAAAAATTGATATACTTAATGCTGCACGTTATAACAGCAGCAAGGCTGGTTTATGCACAATACTGGAAAAAGAAAGAACTTCCCCTGGAAGAAGAAATGGGGCTCCCCTTGAGGAGCACCCGGAGGCTCCAACTGGTCCAGAATGCAGCAGCGCGGGTAGTGACGGGAGCAGCCTGGCGCTCCCATGTAACACCGCTCCTGCGCGAGCTGCACTGGCTCCCAGTGGTCTTCCGGGTGCGCTTCAAGGTGTTGGTTATCACCTTTAAAGCGCTCCATGGCATAGGGCCTAGCTATCTTCGAGACCGCCTGCTGCCACCGACAATCTCCCATCGACCCGTGCGCTCCCACAGAGAGGGCCTCCTCGGGGTGCCATCAGCCAAACAGTGCAGGCTGGTGACCCCCAGGGGGAGGGCCTTCTCTGTGGGGGCACCTACCCTCTGGAATCAATTGCCTCCAGAGATAAGGAGAATCCAAGACCTCGGTGCCTTCCGCCGTGCCCTTAAAACCTTCCTTTTCCAGCAAGCCGGGCTGGCCTAATTTTTTTAAGTGTTTTTAAGTGTTTTGTTTATTGTTTTTAATTAATGGGGCCAAATTTATATATGTATATTTTAACTGTATTTTAATATTTGTACTTGATGTTTTTACTTGGCTGTTCACCGCCCTGAGTCCTCAGGGAGAAGGGCGGTATACAAATTCAAAATAAAATAAAATAAATAAAATAAATAATAAAGAAAATCTTGACATGTGCAGAAATAGACAAGCTGACACTAGAACTCAAAAATAAGCACGAGACAGAATACTATAAAATTTGAAACAAAGTGTATCAATAGTTGGAAAGGAGCATTTACAACTTCTGGAGGCAAGTTGTTCCACTGATTAATTGTTTAACGGTCAGGAAATTTCTTCTTAGTTCTAGGTTGCTTCTCTGCTTGATTAGTTTCCACCCATTGATTCCTATCCTGCCTTCAGGTGCTTTGGAGAATAGCTTGACTCCCTCTTCTTTGTGACAGCCCCTGAGATACTGGAACACTGCTATCATGTCACCCCTAGTCCTTCTTTTCATCAAACTAGACATACCCAATTCCAGAATGTTTTACTCTCCGGTCCCTTAATCATCTTTGTTGCTCTTCTCTGTACTCTGTCTAGAGTCTTAACATCTTTTTTACATCGTGGCGACCAAAACTGGATGCAGTATTCCAAGTGTGGCCTTACCAAGGCATTATAAAGTGGTATTAACACTTCATGTGATCTTGATTCTATCCCTCTGTTTATGCAGCCTAGAACTGTATTGGCTTTTTTGGCAGCTGCAGCACATTGCTGGCTCATATTTAAATGATTGTCCACTAGGACTCCAAGATCCCTCTCACAGTTACTACTATTGAGTGAAGTACCACATATACTGTACCTGTACATTTTGTTTTTCTTTCCTAAATGTAGAACCTTACTTTTTTCACCATTGAATTTCATTTTGTTAGATAGCGCCCAATGTTCAAGTCTGTCAAGATCCTTCTGTATCCTAAACCTATCTTCTGGAGTGTTGGTTATTCTTCTAGCTTGGTGTCGTCTGCAAATTTGATGAGTTCCCCATCTATCCCCTCGTCCAAATCATTTATGAAGATGTTGAAGAGTACTGGGCCTAAAACAGAGCCTGGGGGTACCCTATTACATACTTCTCTCCATGTGGATGCAGTTCCGTGGAGGACTATACGTTGAGTGCGGTTGGTCAGCCAGTTACGAATGTACGGTGATGAAGTTGTCTAATCCACATTTTTCTATTTTATCAAGTAGTAGGTTATGGTCAGGGGTGGGTTCTACTTACCTTTACTACCGGTTCGCAACGGGGTTGTGCACGCTTCTGCGCATGTGCAAAGGCTTCCTGATGACGTCGGAGTTGGTGGGCGGAGTTTCCTGCTGGTTTTACTACCGGTTCTATAGAACCGGTCCAAACTGGGGGCAACCCACCACTGGTTATGGTCTACTTTATCAAATGCCTTGCAAGTTCAGTTTAGGAAGATCAGTTATTTGTTTTTTTTTGTGCTATATGTCTGCCTGATTTCCCATGGATTTAGTTGAATGTTTTATATATATATGATTATTGACATTACAGATGTTTTCTGAAATGATTTACATAATATGACAGATATGGAGATAGTATCTGATAGCAAAAAATATGTCTGAATAATATACCAGTCTGACATTTCTTGACTAGCTTATTTATCTCTTGGACCATATTTATCTTTTACGAGCTGCTCAGATTCTGTTGTGACGCATCTTAAGACAACAAGATTTTGTTATATATATATTTTTAAAAAGTTGGTGGCCATGTTGCCTGTTCTAACAATTTAGATTTGTAAAAAAACAAGATAACAGAAACTAATATTGAAGATAAAGAGAAGAAAAAAGAAAGAACAAAGTCAAAAGTGCAGAAAAGAAAGAAAAATCTATATAAATGACTTCTAATTTCATTTTATAATAATTATAGGTATAAATCTAAATTAATTCTTACTACGGTTATATAACTTTAACTTTGTTCTATCATCTGTTTTCATTTTTTTCTGTTTCAAACTCCATAAGGAGTTTCCAATCAGCATTAAACTGGCTTGTTCTACAAATGATCTATACAGAGTAATTTTGAAAGTGTAATGGGACTCTATAATTTATTTGTCTTTTGGGATTTTTTTGCACTGAATATCAGGTGATGTAGCAGATTGGCTGTTTTCGTTCAGTAATGCATGTCAGCCAAATTTAATGGATCTACTGAATCCATAATACAGACATGCTTTGTGATGCAAATTAAGCTTCTTTAAACTTTATTCACTTACTTGACTCAAGTACATCTGATTACTATTTAATCCTGAACATGAATAACCACAAACAGTTAGCAGTATAATTTCATAACATACGAGTGTAATAATGTCACTGGAAAAGGCGTCTAATTATGCTCATTGGTGCAAATAATAATAATAATAATAATACAGAAGAACCCAGTCATGTAGAAAACCAATGTAGTTCTACTGAACTACATTCTTTGTAGATCCTTATTGTCCTACTGATTCTGATCCATGCATTACAGAGTTGAGAATTAAATATGGTAATGACATTTCAGATCCTATTTCTGCCCTGGGTACATTAGAATTAATCAGAATTTATTTATGCCTTGAGATTCTGTACGGGTTGAGATTAATACCCATTTTACATATCAATTAGGCCTCCTGAGGCAAAAATGCTGCCATAAGTACGGAGCATTTTAACAGTGTTTATTGAATGCCAACTCTACTTATTCTCCATATTAAATTGAAAGAAAGCCTTGTGGGAGCTTTTTACTGTAATAATATTTAAAACAGCCATTGATTACCTACATAAATAGAAAGTGTTGCTTCCAGGAAGTGGATTTAAACAATTCAGCTTAATAATGCATGAGCAAGGTGAGATTGAATTCAGATTAGATGATATAATAAACCTGATTCCTGGATTGGGATTCACCTTTTTGTGAAACATTGTGTTTATAATACCCAATACATGATTAAATGTACAGCTTCTGGCAGATGCAGGGTTTGCTTACAGATTGATGACCTGCCATCAAACCATTGTTGAAATGAAAACCTTTATTATGTCCTATTGGCCAGAAAGCACAACAATAAAACACATATATTTGTAATTATTTGTGCTGTCCTGGTTATTCACACACACACACACACACACACACACACACACACACACACACACACGACGGTGGTTAGTGGTTTTATTAATATTCCCTTTACCAAAACCCCAGAACTGTCCCAATTGTGTCCAGCCAAAAGCAAACCAACTCTAGTCCATGGAACAATGGCCCAATGAGTCCACAAAGCACATGAAAGTTCCCAAACAAGATAAGTCCCCCAGTCAAATTAAATCTACAATAGAAGAAGGTTCACAAGGCAAGAAGAGTCCAGATCCATGAAGTATGATTGAAAGTCAAGGCACAATATTATTCCACAGCAAGGCAGGAACCACAATGCATAGAAACACAACATCTAGGAAAGGAACATATTGTTCCCAGTGTCGTCTCCATCTGTTTGCTGTACTAAATAGCCGGTATCCAGTATCCAGTGCAGCAGCCCGGATGAGGGATGTGGCTGCTGCTTATGAGTAGTTGAGCTGACCTTTGCTGCTCCTGCCTTTTCTTCACTCTACATGTCTATGGAGATTCTCAGTCATCTAGGCCATGGTTGTCCCAAAGGCGCTTTTTCAAGAGGCTGAAGAAGCTTCTTGGATGAGAAGCGAAATGTCTTCAAAGAAAAACTAGAAAGTCCAGTTGCCTCTTGAAAAAGCACCTTTGGACTCTACCCTACGTGTTCTCAGATCAGTTGGAAAAGGCAGTTCCTCTTTTTCATCTCTGATTGGCTGGAGCTGAATGCTTTCCCTACCCAAAGCCTCAGGTCTGTCCTGCTACAACTGTACCTCAGCTCCTAGCTGGCTGCTCGTCAGGTTGCTCTCTCATCAGTAAGGCAGGAATGCTATAGAAGACACTTAGAGAAAAAGGAGGAAAATAAAACTAATAAATAAATTTCTAATATAATTCCAGTGCATTTAGAATCATTTTGATCTTTTTTATTGTCCTTGTGACTTGTGAAGATCAATTTATTTTATTTTATTTTATTTTGAATTTGTATACCGCCCTTCTCCCTGAGGACTCAGGGCAGTGAACAGCCAAGTAAAAACATCAAATACAAATATTAAAATACAATTAAAAGATATATATAAATTTGGCCCCATTAATTAAAAACGATAAACAAAACAATTAAAAACAGTTAAAAAATTAGGCCAGCCCGGCTTGCTGGAAAAAGAAGGTTTTAAGGGTATGGCGGAAGGCACTGAAGTCTTGGATTCTCCTTATCTCTGGGGGCAACTGATTCCAGAGGGTAGGTGCCCCCACAGAGAAGGCCCTCCCCCTGGGGGTCACCAGCCTGCACTGTTTGGCTGATGGCACCCCGAACTATCTATTGGAACTATCTATGACAAGTGTCAAACTCATATCATCACGGCGTCATCACATGATGTATCGTGACTGTTTCCCCCTTCTCTAAACTGGGCATGGGTGTGGCCAGCGCGTGACACATCCAGCCTGCGGCCCATGAGTTTGACAGCCCTGATGTCAGGCCTGGAAGCCATCTTTTGCATTGGGCCTTCAGGCCTGCCACATTTACTACTGTGGGAAACTGGGAGGGGGGATGTTATGGAGCATGGGTGATATATAGTCATTATAACATTCTGTTCTCAGAGAGTCAAGGACATCCTGGTGGACTGGAACTGGGAGGCATCTCCAGTTGGGACGGTGCTTTGATTGGGCCATGTGATGGACTTGTGGGTGCAGGGCAGGGACTTGGACTTTCTTTAGGTGGTGAAAACCTGGAAGCTTTCAGATTTGGGTTTTCCCAGATGTGCCAATATGACATCTCTAATAAAATGGAACTTTGAGGAACTTCAAGCCTCGGAGTCTTCTTTTGTTGGGGGTATTACTTGGAACCCTGACATTAACCTGAACACCTGATCTATGATATCTTGTGTTCTTCAGAATAAATAACAGGCTATAAACAAAACCACAAAAGACAACGCCAGATATTTTCTCAATTCTATGGCAGACATTGTAGGATTTTTGCAGGAACAGCTCTTGAAAGAGGGCTGAAAAAATCTCCAGCTTGGATTTTAATTACCTTGTAATGGAGGCATCCATGAGGGCAGAGGCAAATGACAAACTGGCATTGCAAAATTGTGATTCAATCCTTCCCCGTTTGTATGTATGTTGTGAAGTCACAGACATGCGCATAAGGGACTTGACATCTCAGCATCAAGATTCATGTTTTGTCATATGATGAAGCCCAGAATTTATGGAAATCTGATTCTGAGTGATAATTTTTATGCCTCCACTGAACACAATCTACTTCCCTTAAATTCCCCATGAATTTTTACAGTACAGAGGTAATCCTATATCTTATTTGTATCACCTTCCCCAAATAGTTGGCCTCCGGGAGGGTTAGGTTATTACTCCTAAAAACCTATCTGGGAATTTATTGGGTTAGGATGAAGTTCTAACTATCCTACTGTCACAGAAGCTTGAAAATGCTTTTTTAAAACAGTGTTTTGGTTTGTTTCATAAGTAGTTCTTACTACACAGGACCCCCGTAAGTATTTAACAACTATTTATTGAAGAAGATAAGATTTTAAATCAAAAAGATTTTATTGAGGAACAACACGATGAAAATGTCAGTGGGAATACTGTAGCAGTTGAAGGAGAAAATAGCAATAATTGGGAAAATATCATTCAATGGAGAAGTAGCCTTTAAAAGTAATAAACAGCACTAAATGAATATAATGAAAACACAAAAAGCATTCACAAAGCATACAGTGGG
This sequence comes from Pituophis catenifer annectens, assembly GCF_029215685.1. Classification (NCBI taxonomy): domain Eukaryota; kingdom Metazoa; phylum Chordata; class Lepidosauria; order Squamata; family Colubridae; genus Pituophis; species Pituophis catenifer. Next base: position 64,139,398 of record NW_027256886.1, read on the forward strand.
GGAAGTTTCAGTCAATGGAAAATGGCGATGAAGAGGAAAGGAGCAGTCATTGGGAAAAGCATTCAGTTCCCATTCAGTGTGGAAATAACATTTAAGGAGTATTGAGGGAACAACAAATGCTCCTCAGGGACGAGCAGTAGCACAGCATGTGTAGTGAACAGCATGAGTAGAGCAAATTTTAAGAGAGCATCAGCATGCCCAAGGTATGCTCAGTGGAAGCTCCTTTCTTCTCCTTAGAAAAAGAGTTAACAGTTTCAGAGAAGCTGCAGGGAACATTGTTTGAACATGTGATCTTAGGTTAGAAGTTCAGCAACAGAGCAAAGGAAAAGGGGGACTGAAAAAACAGTCTATGTGTAACATGTAGTTGAGGGAAGGGTGGTAGAGAAAGGACAGGGAAGAAAAGGAGAAAGGTAGCCAAGAAACCAGCCTTCAGGTACAATGATAATAGATTTATTGGGGGGAAGGAAGGTGGGCTGGAATATCTTTTCATTGCACTGTTTTTGAAGATTGGTGGTAGATAAAGTTGTAGAAGTTCATGGAAGCAGGGGAAGGAAGATACCACTAATTACTTGCCAATATTCCTTTGGCTTGGTCAGCTTAACTAAAACCATAGTTCTTCTGAAGTTGGGATTTTGAGATACTGTTCTTTGTCAGACAAAGCTGAGTGGCTATCCCACAATATGGAAGCAAGTCAGCAGGGGCTTTTCTAGGATCAAGAAGATTACACTTTTGAGTCTCAGGACTCAACATATTCACAACATATGGTTGTGGTTTACAACAGCAGCCCCCAACCTTTTGGGCACCAGGGACCAGTTCCATGGAGAGAGGTTTTTCCATAGACCGGAGGGGGTGTGGTTTCATGTGCTGCCTGCATCCCACGGATAGGGCTTTGCTTGTTTGCACAGCCCTCTTGCTCGCATGCCGCAGCCCAGTGCTGATCCGTGGACCGGGAGTTGAGAACCCCTGGTTTACAGTACTTGAAACTGTAATCCAGTTTACTGAAGCAGCTGATCTGTTCCATAATCATGCTGGCTGGATTTATCCAATCCATTCAGAAGATCTTACCACAAAAAGATCTTCATTTCTGCAAAAGGAAACACTTAACAAAGGAGAGAGAAAGTTCAACTCAGCCTTCCCAGCCGCTGTAGCTTCTCCTTGAGTGACTTTAGCTGATGATGGAGAAATGAGGTTTCTTGTGTCAGCATTCTCTTGCAAGAAGGAGGAGAAGTTAGAGCTGGTTGCAAGCTTTTCAGTTTTTAAAAGAATTCTGGTAGAGGTGAAGAAGTCAACATAATTTTATTTTCCTTTTTCTCTCTAGCCTAAAAGTCAGAGTTTTTAATCTGTCTGCTCAGTGTTGATTATTCAGAGGGATTTCTCAGGTCATCTCCTTGCCCAGGAACAAATGTTATTAAAAAGCTGTATAGTAATGATTGTATTGTGTTTTTACTTTTCTCTTCCATCTAACATGACTGGAAATTATGAAATTTGTAATCTAATCAAATTTTAGTGGGATTCCTAAATGTATTCCCTGCATTTTATTTGGATCTTTCATGTTTAAATCTGGATAAAAAAAAAGGTCACATTTGTGTGTGCGGTAGAATTATGGTAGCAAATTTCCTCATAAGCACTGTGCCATCATCTATTCTATTGACTGCAGTATTGTGAAGGCTGCTTCCTATGTTTAAGGTTAAAGGAGTGTAATTTTCTAGAGATGAGAGTCTCCCATGACCAGTGGAAAAGGAGGTTTTTAATTCAAATTATTTATTCAAATGAGGACTTCACTACAAATTGTATACTACAGCTCGAATTACCTAAATTTATAGATCCTGGAATATATATAAAATGCTATTGAATATAATGTACTTAATGAAGTGAGGTGCATCTTACAAAAGCTTATTCCCTTTTAATAAAATTTGTTAGTTGGAAAAAGTGCTTCTAATATTTTGCTACTATGGTTTGCTAATATGGCTTTCTACTTACAATGACTAGTGGCCTAAAGTTTTTTTTAGTACCACAGTTATTATAGCTGCAGGTATTAATTATTTTTTTGGTTTAGTTTTAAAAGAAAATAGTTTTAGAGGCTATTAGTAGCGTATTCAGGATTGAGGAAACATTTCTTTTGTTAGCTATTGAAACTTGATGAAGTGATACTTTTTGTGTACAGATGTACTCTTCAAAAATGCCCACAATTAAAGTAAAAGGCCTTCTAAAAAGTGGGAAAAAGGACCAGGAACTTATACATTCACAAAAGGTTTCTTTTCCAGACTGAAGGGTTATTTATTATTACAGTCTTCTCAAGTAAATAATTTATATTTACTTCCAAGCCTAAGGTTACCAAAGTATTATGCATTTATTTACAGAGATTTCTATAGAACATTTCACTTCCTCCCTTCCTTATTCACAAAGGTGTTTCTTATGACTCCTTGGGTTATAGTTTCAATTTCAGGTTTGCTTTTAAGTGAGCTCCTTGGAAATCCAACCCTTTAGTCAAACTTTTCTTTGTTGACTTCTGTCTGTCTGTTCCAAATAGAATCTTAGTTATTTCTAAAAAAAAAGTTAGTCTGCATCACAGGACTTTCTTTCCAGTTCTGCTTGCTTCTTTTGGATCCTTAGTTATAGGTTCTTCCTTCACTCAGGAATCCTCTCTTCAGCTACTCTCCTCCAGTGGCTCCAGTCTTTACTTCTTGATTCACAAAGCACAAACATACCCATCTCTGATATATCTCTGATATATCTGATATATTGTATATGTCAGGATAATGATAATTTAAAGCTGACCAGCCAATGTAAGGCTGATGCAACTGTAAAGCTGATGAAATGTAGGGCTGATGTAATGAGAATGAATCAGCATTGGTATAGCCTCTTTAAGACTCTGAAGGGGTCCACAAAAGGCTTCTACCCTTTTAAGAGGTGTTTATAAATTTTAGCCAGGAGATGGTGTATTCTCTCTCCTTGTGTCCGGTAGTCATCGCAGAGTCCTCGGTGTAGAGTTAAGAAGTTTGATTGCTTGTAAGGTATTTCCCAACCATGCATATTTCTGTATATGTCTTGTATATAAACCACTGTTAAATGTCTAAGTCTCTGTGTGCTGTGTTTTGCTCCTGGGTTGTCTCCTAGTAGTCACACTGCAAACACTCTGACAGTATATCATATATTTTTTTCCCAAAAGGAAGCTTGCATGCTTACCAGTTATCTTAATTAGGCAAAACATTTCCTAGCATCTTAGTATCAATTTGCATAGAAGAGAATAAAAAATCCTAATCTTGGGAACAATTTACAGTTTGTGTCCATCAGGGCAGCTCAACTTGTTACAGTGCCATAGCTGGACTATTCACTGGTATATAACACCTGGATTATATTACACAGTGTAATATAAAATTACAAGATTTACAAGATTTCATTGTAAAATCTTCATTGGTTGCTAAGTATTCAACTGTTGCTTAAGGTTTTGACATTAACGTTAAAAGCTCTCCTAAAGCATAGGGCTTACATAAGCAATTGCCTATCGCAGTATGACCATGGCAATGGACATTAGCTTCAAAAAAGATCCTTCTTAAAGATGCCCACACTTTGGGAGGTTAATCTGTTGAACGTACAGAAGAGACCATAACCGTGCATTGGACTTGCATATTCAATGCTATAGAATTCAGTCTTTGGAGAATTTTTGACCTGGATTTACAATAATTTTTGTTTTTATTACTTTTTAATTATTGATATTTTACTTTTTACTGGTATTGTACTGGAATGTGTGGATGATCTTGAGAAACAAGGGGGAGAGATGCTGTCTAGGAAACAATCAGACAAGAGAAGGAGCTCCCAAGGGCTACACTGTTAGAGAAAGAAACTTAGGATGGACCTGCCTTAATTATGATCAGATGGTTAAAAGTGGTGGTGGAAAGTTTGTACCTTCAGATTTGTAAGATTCTGTTAATGTAGCGTTACAATAAAGTATAATTAGCTCATCTAATTGGGTTTCCTGTCTAGTTGACACGGGAGGGCCGACAGTTATCCATACTGAGTGGATAAAGTATGGATAAGATTGAAAATCTCCTGTTCCAACAATATCACTTCCGTGGAAGCTTAGGGATGCTTCCAAAAAGCTGGGCACCATTATGTGAAGCTTAGTGCCTGGTAACTACATTGATTAAGGTGTGCTATCTTCCCTGGTCTTAGCAATATCTAATAGGTCTTTCCAGTATTTAATGGAACCTTCTGTCAATCTTGCCAAGCAAAATTGTCATCAGTTGTCTGCTCGCATCACATATCCAAAAAAATGTTTCATTTGCTGACACTTATGGAAACTGTTTATTATTTAGTAAAGGATGATTGGTCATTCACACCTAGAATTGTAAGGCATATTTCTAATTTTCTCTTTCTCAATCTAGGATTTTCAGCTATTCATATCAATGGAGAGACCACGACTTCAATAACTGTTCTGATATTTGTCTTAATATTCATCCTTCATTCTTTGATTCTAAGTTTGTCACAGCCTTCCTCTCTGTGATTATTTCTTTTTACTTCCCTAACATATTGCCCATCTTTAATTATTCTTGATTGAGAAAACAAAACTACTTTCATTTCATTTCAGTAGTTGTACTACTTTCATTTCTTTGCAGTCAACTAAGTACATTGATTCACATTGTCTTAAAGTTTAACTAGTTCAAAAATACTTAATATTTTTGCATTAATTCTGAATTCTGTCGTCTTTATATTGAACTAATAAAGTGGTGGTGTCTGCATAATTCAGATTGTTCATGTTTCTGTCTTCCCTCATGATTTCAGATGTTGCCTCTTTCACTCTTCCCATTTTCATTTATCTATCTATGTCTGTATCTATATGTATGTGTCTAAATCTACATATTATTTATCAAAAAGATCTCCAGCCCTGAGAATAATCCACTGTCTTCAGTGGAAAGAAAAATCTGCGTAACTTTTCATTTATACATGAAGCAGTTGTATGATTTATGGATGAATCAGTACAACATTATCAAAAGTTTAGCATCCTGTTCATAAAGACTTCATGCTTACTTGATAGTTCCCTAGTGAAGAGCCTTTGTTGCTTAAGACAGGTAATATGCTTTCAGTACTGCAGTTGCACATTGAGGAGCAAAAATAGACTACAATAGTTGTACATGTGTTGTTTGGTGTTAAACATGCATCTTTTAAATACACTGCTAATGATCCCAAATAACATAATCAAACCTGAAATATCTTTCATTTTTTAAAAACAATTGTTTTCCCCTTCAGGAATTTATCAGGGAACATATTTTCAAGTCTCATGAATGATCTTTTCTCTGAGCTTCTCGCTTTGAAGGCCTTGTAAGTATATCTTTGCTATGTAAAGTTTGCACAACTATTAGTATTGCCAGTGTTATTCTGAAAATAATATTCAAAATTCATGCTCTTCTACATCTTGATATAATTTCATACCTCTAAAATATTGAAAAATATTAAGGGAGCTGACAATAATAACAGTAATATTTTATGACTGTTTATTAGTTGAACTTGCCTTTAAAAATATTAAAGCTGCATGGTTAATTTGTCTTACATTTTGTAAAAGGCTGAGTAGAAACAGAAAACAAATTAATTCATTATGGTGTTTGCATAAAATATATTAGATGCTCATTATAATTGTGATTATATTTAATGTACATATTACACTAAAATATTTATATTTTTCTCCTTGTTAGGATTTTATTAAACAATAAAAAAGAGTGATGAAAAATTAATTAGAGCGTACAGGCCAAATGGTATTTTGATAATTGCATGTACCTGGAAGTTAATACTTTTCTTTTTGCTTAGAAATGGAATTTATTTGTTTATTAGATTTTTTTATCCTGCCTTTATTACTTCATAAATAACTCAAGGAGATGAACATACCTAATACTCTTTCCTCTTCCTATTTTCCCCATAACAATCCTGTGAGGTGGGTTGTGCTGTTAGAGAGTGATAGAACTCAAAGGTAGATTGCATGTCCAGGTAACTTTAAAGCCTATGCCCAGTTTTTTCCATCCAAACTGATAATTTCAAAGCCCCAAATTAAAAGCAATTCTTTTTTAAAAAAGAATTCTGAAGCAAAACTTCAGGATGAATCTTTAAACCTTGATGTAGGAGACGACCAGGCTGAGCCCGAAGGAGGGATCAAATGCATCATAGGTCACGATTTGCTGTGCGCCCACAAGAGATCTGAGAACAGCCCACCTTGAATTCTTTTCTTATTTCCCAGTCATTTCTTTTGTTTGCTGGTTGGTCAGATTCTTGTAGAGAGCTTAAACTTGCAATAAATCTTTATACTCATTTGAACTCCTGAATCTCCTGATTTCCCCAGCGCTTGACATTTGACTGGCAAGAATTATATATTATTAGTGAGATATAAGCGGGTTGTCCCGCTAGCTACCTTTCAAACATATCTTTTGGTCAGCTGTATTGGCTGGAAATATCCATATTTTTCAGTCAATACAGAAAAGACTATCACTGGGATTATGACAGTTGAAGTTCTACATATGCACTGCAAGGATTTTCCTGCAAGGATTCCTGCTGGATCTTTTCAGTAGAAACTGTATATTTTGTGACATAAACTTCTGCTGTAAACTGGATATGAAATATTGGTGCACATCATGTGTCATACATCCCATTTGTGAAATCATAGGTTCATTAAACATGATGTCTTAAGGCATTATTCTCCATTGATAAGTGAAAGTAATGTCATTTAGAATAATCAAGCTAATAGCTCCAAGTATCCATTTTATTCTGAATATCTAAATGAATTCTATTGATCAAACATAAAGTGTAATACCTGTTCCCCCCAAAATAAGACATCCCCTGATAATAAGCCTAATCGTGCTTTTGAGTGCATGGCAATAAGTCCAAGCGCTTATTTCAGGGTTCAAAAAAATATAAGACAGGGTCTTATTTTCGGGGAAACATGGTAATGTATCCATCAGCAATTGAGAAATGTACACTGCATAGCAAATCATCATCTTGCTGTCTAAGACAACAAACCAAAATCTGAATAACCAGCAGCATGACTAGATGGCAGCACTGTTTGTACAGGAAAACAGAAGCACAGTATGTCTTGGGAAATTAATGATAACCGGAAATATATCAAGTGAGCACGCCTTTTCCCATTTGCACATATCATAAGCATTCAAAGTGAAAACTATGCATATTGCTGGGAGAAATGTGTGTAATGTAATCTTGAGGGAACATAAAGTTACCCAAATGAAAAATACCACATTAACCAAAAGGAAAATGATTGTGAATGTAAAATGATTTTCCTTACCCCAAGGAAAATTACACAGAAAATAAATCTCTGCAATTCTTAGCAGAAAAATGTAAGATGACCCCTTTTCCATTTCATAGGTGATCATTAAGGAGAAAAGCACATTTTTGTTAAATAAATACTGTATACACGGTATATGAAGGTGAAGGAGTCCCTGCAGATTTTATTCCACTAGTTGTTGCCAATTCTAGGGGGCTATGCTCATCTCTGTTTCAAGAGCATTGAGTCAATGCTGTCTGAAGACATTTCCATGGTCATGTGGTCAGCATGACATCATGGAATTCTATTACCTCCCCATTGGCATTATTTATCTACTCATTTTCATGCTTTCGAACTGCTAGGTTGGCAGGATTGGGGGCAAGGATGGGAGCTCATCTCTTTGTGTGGGTCTTGAACCTAGACTGCTGATTTTCCAACTGACAAATCCAGAGTCTTAACCGCTGAGCCATCGTGTCATATACAGTATATATGTGCATGTATATGTATAGACACATGCACACACTTGAATATGGATGATCCATATGATTTATGCTGTAACTGTTTCAGCCCCACCCCCACTAGCAGTTAATCTGAGAGCTAGGCAGTTGCAACTTCTATATCTTGGTTGATATAATCAATTTGATATATGGTGTTTTATTTTAAAAAGGAAATGCTTGGAATTTGTTTTCAGACATTTCTATACTGATTCCCTCATTTGTGATTGTAATCTCAAATGGATCTTACACTGGGCTACAAATTCCTCAGTGCGGATATCAGAGGAAACCGTGTGTGCTTTTCCAAGGAGTTTACAAGGAACATCATTTCGCAATCTGAAAGAAAATCAGTTGATATGTGGTGAGTTATAGTTTTGTTTTTCAGCATCATAAATTGAAATAAAAATGTACTGAAAAAAAATGCTGCAGGAAAAGGAAATGTAGAGCTCTGTGGAAAAGCTGTTGGTAAATACTCAAATGCAGACATACACAGTCACATATGCACATCCATATACATAAATGTATAAACATCATATTTGTAAAATCTTGTGCTATATAAACTTTCATTCATGTGTTCAGTGAAGAGATTGCAGATAAATTTTTTTAAAGAAAAGTTTGGGATCATAAAAACAAATTGGGCGGGAAAGAGGTATAATGAAATAATATATTTGAATACCTTGATATGTAATTCAAATATAATCCGTTTCATTATTGTAAAGCCCAAAAGTGATATTTGAAGTATGTAAATATATAGAATACTTAAATATCTATTTAGAGATATAACACACCATCAAATTAGTTTTAAGAAAGAATGAAAGTGATCCTCTAGTCTTTTGTATGATCTTGATGTCTTGTTTTATGCTGGTTTATGACCATAATAAAGATTTGTTTTGATATCTTGGTAGATTCCAAATAATGGGAATGCAGTATAGGCAAGAAGTCTTATATATTCTTCACATACTGATTGGTATAAATCCATTTTCATCTAAAATAATTGCCATTATAAGATAAGCCCTTACCCTGAAAATTAAAGGCTTATCTTTGGAATCTGCACCAATTGAACACTTTCTGAGGTATTTGCTATCTAGTAAACAAAATGCTTATATTGCATTAGTTGCATTTTAAGGCTAGAAGAGATGGATTTTAGTCTCACAGGATATCAAACTCATATATTAGTAAAATGAGAATAGGGATGGAAGTTAATGGCTTATCTATTAAAGTATAATAAAAATATTATATTTTGAAATTTTACTCTAAACCTCTTAATATCTGTCATATTTCTAATGGTGCAGGCAAATTTCAAGAAGGTGAATATATTATTCCATTTTTTCATTCACCTGATGCTGAAGGGCTTCAATGCCAGCTCTCAGTCTGGTATTTGGGAACTGAAGGTGAAACCCTTCTATTTCAAGAGTCTGAAAAAAGTGGCAAAATAGTGGAACTGCATTTACTGTAACAAACAAACAAATAAACCATGGTTACACATAGGAAACTCAGAAAGCAAAAGTCCTGTTTCTGCTAGGTTTTAAACCAGCAACGTTTAACTTATAAGACCAGAGTTACAATGACACTGCAATGATAACGATCAGCATGAAGAAAAGATCATAGAGGTACTTAGATCAATGATAAGCACTGGCTCAGTTGAAGGCATTTTCCTTCTTCTATGAAGTTGATAATAAAATGCTAGGATTAGCCTGTAAACAAAGTAAAGGGCTTCAGCCCAAACAGACATAAATCCTTGAGGGAAAGACTGCTTTCATACTACAGCAGGAAAATGCACAAGGGAAATTATGTTATAATGGAACAGAAATGAGTAAAGACTGACATCCACATATGCTTTTAAACCATAGTTGCCGTCTCATTTTGGTAATGGGACAATATAGGTAGGTCCTATGTCTATGCCCTGCTTGACCTATTAGAGAAAAAAAATAAGGGCAAAGAGGGAGAGTTAATTACAGGACAATATAAGATATGTTCTTATAATTCCAAGGACAAATACTTAGAACAAGCATAAGTTTTTATTAGAGATAAAATGTTTGGCAACCTGAGGTGGGGATGAAATACAGCAGGAAAACATAAGAGGCTTTTTAATCCTCCCAAAAGATTTTACTAAGCCTTTAAACAAGTATGAAGATCTTCAGTTTTCATCATTGCCAAAAAGGATCTTTAGATGACATCGGACAATTTTGTGTGTGTGTGTGTGTGTGTCTGTGTGTGTCTGTGTGTGTAAAGCTACATGTGCAAAGTTTTCTCTCATCAGCCAAATTTCTTATGGTGGAGAATGACTTTCTATATCCTAGCAAGTTGTTGGTATTATCTGGAAAGAATGTTATGTGAGATTTATTTCCTCCCATTCAATTTACTCTACTAGTACATATTTTTTGCAGTGGTTCATTTCTCATGGCAGAGCTAAGAAAGTTCACAATAAATGGCTGAGGTTGTACAAAAGGGAAAGCCTGGAAGATGATGAATCAACCTGATACCTAGCTAATAATTTTCTGGCAGAGATATTTCATTTTCCACAGCGGAGACTTAATGGTTAGTTTAATAACATTATAGTACCCTTACATAATCATAATAACAGACATAATGTTACCCTTCTCTGCCTCTAAAGTCTAATGAAGTAGGAGGCCATAACAAATTTAATGAATTAAATTAAATTGACCTGCTTTAAGTATTGCCTGTCGGGGATGGAGGCAATCAACAAACCCTCTTCCAAAATAAAAGCAAAGTATCACCTGTTTCTAGTGCCAGTAAAAAATAATTTGTCGATTATCAAGGTAAACATATTATAGGGAGGGCCAAAGGATTATAATGCCAGCCCTAATTTAGTATCATCTTGATCAGAAGTCACTCTTAATTTATTTATTTTTAATTAAATATTCTTCATCCCTATTCTTTACTCTCCAATTAAAAGAGTTAATGTTTCATGGTGCATTTTATTCACAATATAAAAGCAAATTTATAATATTTCCCAGAGTATATTCACATATCAACATATGATACGATTTTTGATTTTTATGAATTCTACGATTTTTTTGTCATCCGTTGCATTTAGATTATTTGGTACCTAGAAAACTAGTTTGTTCTTTTAAAGTCAGACATTTAAATTAAGACATATGTTTGGTATGATAAACATCAAATGTCCTCTTTGTAGACATTGTAAGACTAAACACTGAAGATGTTTTAATGTGGAGAAAGAAAAGCAAATCCACACCTTAATGGCGGTTAGCAAACCAAAGGAAGACATAAAATAGAAAAAAAAGGAGTGGAATTTTAGTGTGGTAGAATTGGGGATAAAATAAAATTGCTATTAAAATTAACTAAAACTAGGAACTTAGGCAAATTCCAAAACTAGGTATCTTCATGTCTTGCCCTGCACCTGGATTTCTGTTTCTTCTACTTTTTCTAGACTTTCATTTAGAGAATCAGTGCCTAAATGTACAGAACTGGAACAGCATCAGTAGCCATTTTTTATAAATTAGTCAAAATTGCTATGAACTGATGTTATGGAACCTACTGCATTTTTACACTGCATAGCATAAAATTGGATAATTCAGTTAGTCTACAAAATTAATTATGGCAACTGCGATGTGTGGGACCGTGTTAAAGTTAGGCCTCAAATATTTAGGCTATTGCTGTCAGTTCAGATATAGAATTTTCTTTCATCTGTTTCTGAGTATTCATTATTATGAAATTTCTTATGGGTGTTATTTTTCTTCTAAGCAAGTTTTTTTTTTGTACTATACAGCTGGGTCATATATGAATTAAATTTGTATATAATTTGATTACTAGGCTATCACTATCCTGATATTACAGCTATTTCTTGAATTCCAATAAGTTGGCAAAATGATTCTGGGAGCTGAAATCCACCCATCTTCAATTTGGAAACAATGCATAGGGAAACTTAAATTCTAATGCATAAAGGAAACTAAGGGTCTACACCTAACTTTGATTGAAGCTAGGAAAGTGGGAAACAGTGTTGCTCAGGCCAAATGGAAGCATTGTACAAACACTGAACAGTCCCCCCCCCCCAAATCTGAGACCTGAGGTAATATCATCCAAACTTCCATTCCATAAGGGCAGGAGAACGAAATCTTAAGATATAAACTCTGGGTCCATAATTCCTGGGGCTTGATATTTTAAATTCAGGATAAGAAAATACTGAAATACTCAGGCTGAATTGTGAAGACACAGAAGCTGATAGAGACAAAGCTCCAAGAGAGGGTATGGGAGGCAAGCTAAAAAACGAATAAGAATTGAAGTATTAAAATGGGCAAGAGATGATGGATAGAAAGGATTTTTTTTCTTTTTCTTTTTTTTCTAATATAATGATGGCCTGGTTAAAAACTAGAATAGAGGTAGAAATAAGAATACTCACCTTTATATAAAGCAATAGTTAGATGGAAAGATTGGAGGTTGAAAGATGGTATTATTAGGTATGTTTAAATAATAGGATGATTGATACTTGAATGGTGTATTGTGACTTTGAACAACCAAATAATGAAGGACTATGTCTTAATATAAAAATATGTATATTAACACTATGGTGGCCTGATTAGAAGCTAGAATAGAAGTAGAAATAAGAAATAGGGGGAATATTAGCAGATATAATTTTTATAATAGAATATAAATAATAATTAAATGAAAATATTAGAGGTTGAAAAATGGTATTACTATGTACGCTTAATAATATCATTAGCACTAAAATGGAACATTGAAATATTGAGTAACTACTCTAAAACAAACATGTATATCAATACTAGGATTATATAAATTTGATTAATGTATCTATTATTATTATTATTATTATTATTATTATTATTATTATTATTTCTTATTCATTAAACATGAAACTCAGTCAACTGAAAATTTAAAAATGTGTCACAAATATGAGTGACTGGTGCTAATAGTTGATACAGGTTGCTGCCAGCGTCCTAGGTATCAACCAAGTATCTTCTTAAAATATATGATGTTCTGAGAAGCGCAGTTTTTTGCAGTTCTGCTGGTGTTATTGCAGGAAGCTGCAATTTCTTCATGTGTTTTGTAAAATTCTTGGACATGGGACCAAGTGCCCCAATGACAATGGGTATCACTGTTACATGTTTCATCCATAGCCATGTAGTTTCAATGGCCAGGTCATGATTTTTGGTGATTTTTTTCCAGTTCTTTTTCTTTGACTCTGGTGTCTCCTGGTACAGCAATATCAATAAACTGTACGCTTTGGTCCTCAACAACCGTGATATCTGGTGTGTTATGTTCCAAATGATGATCCAATTTGATGATTCTCAATTTTCCTCTGTTGCCCAAGTTTTGCGCTTTTGTTCCAGTCGCTTTACAGTTGCACGCCCTGGTTCCCCAGCAGTAGCAACTGAGTCATGTAGCCCATTTTTTGGTAGATGTCCAGGAGCCATAGATTTGACGCGGTACTTGTTGACCCAGGCAATGATCGATCCAGTATGGAATTTTGTTGGTTTCTTCTCATCATTGGTGATAGTAGGTGCCTCGGTTGGTTCATGGTGGCTAAGCCACTACCAATCCGAAGACCGGCATTCCCATAACCATAGGGTCCGTACCTGATAGCCATCCAGCCATGGGATTATTATTATTATTTCTGTTTGTATCAAAATGAATTATACCCAGAGCCCACACTGTTCATGTATTGATATTGATGTATATTTAAAAGAAAAAATCCAATAAAACATAAAACATAAAAAAGAAAATACTTATCCACAGTAGATGAGTTCAAATTGCCAGGGCCATATGGATTACCTTTTAGGATTCTGAAGGAGCTGGCAGATATGATCTCAGAACCACTGAACAAATTATTTCAGAGCTCCTGGAGAATAGGGGAGCTGCCAGAGAACTGAAAAAAGAGCCAATGTCATTCCATTTTTCAAAAGGGGAAAAAAAAGTAGATCCAGGATACTACAGACAATCAACCTGACATCAATACCTGGGAAAATTCTGGAAAAGATAATCAAGCAGCAGATTTCTGAGCACTTAGAAACGAGCATTGCCAGAATACTAGAAGCCATCATGGGTTTGTTAAAAACAGATCATGCCAGACAAACCTTATTGTCTTCTTTGACAAAGTGATTAGTGGATCAGCGAAATGATGTAGATATAGCTTCTTTAGAACTTAATAAGGCATTTGACAAAGTAGACCACAGCCTACTTCTTGGTAAGACAGAAAAATGTGGGATAGACAAATTTGCAATTGGCCGACCAACGATACACAATGTATGCTTCTCAATGGAGAACATCTACATGTACATCGAGGGAAGCATGTAGTGGGGTACCTCAAGTGCCAGTACTCTTTAACATCATCATTAATGATCTAGATGAGGGAATATAATTTGCAGACACCAAGCTGAGGGGGAGAGTTAATTGCACAAAGTAGCTTTGCAAGATAGACTCAAGATTCAGAAAGGTCTTGAACAATGGGGCTCTATCCAACAAAATGCAGTTCAGTGGAGAGAAAAGGTCTAAAACATGGACAAGAAAATGGTATAAGGTCTTCTGCTCAAGGAGAGGGTTGAAGGTCTCTTCCAATGCTGATACTCTATGTTGTCATGTTCTTTCTTATCTGCACTAAAGCAATTAACGGTATTAAATCAGGCACCCGTTTTTGCTGTTATCTTGTTACTGAATATGGAAATGAATTTCTATAGAAATTTATATTCAAGAGTAGAGATTTATAGCCATATCTGACTCAAAATTTGATTTTGAGAACAAACATATCCTAACAACATTTTTTTTTTTATTGGTTCTGGCCTCATGACACTGCCTTCATCTTGTCTCCAGCCTGTAAGTGAGACAGAATTCAGCTGTCCTAAGCTGTATAAATTTTAAGCTTTTCCCTTTTATCTTGACATTATCCAAGTTCAGCCTTAGGGTGGATAAAATCTATGGCTTTTGAAGCCTTAGGTGACTGCAGAATAAAGTAGGAATCAGGAATGGGAAAACGCATTTCACACCAGTCACTTTTCTGATGATGTAAGAATAAGTGGATAGTGTTAAAATTCAGCAGTGGGGAATGGTCCTAAGAATTTTTTAACTAGATATTTACATGAGACACTTTCCAGAACAAAAGAAACCATCAAAATATATTTTTATTTATTTATTTATTTTTATTTATTCAATTTTTATACCGCCCTTCTCCCGACGGACTCAGGGCGATGTACAGCCATATTAAAACAAACATATATCCATAAAATTTAAAAACAATTTAAAATTTAAAATATATAAAATTTGGCCCTTATGTTAAAAGCTACAAACACCCAGTTAAAATTCATTTTCTAAGCCAGCCCGGCCTGTTGAAACAAAAGAGTCTTAAGGGCACGGTGAAAGGTATGTAGGTCGGGGATCATGCGAATCTCCAGGGGCAGTTCATTCCAGAGGGTAGGTGCCCCCACAGAGAAGGTTCTCCCTCTGGGTGTCGCCAGTCGACATTGTTTGGCTGACGGCACCCTTAGGAGTCCCTTTCTGTATGCCATCATCATATTTGTCTTTTATCTCTGCTGTGTTTAACAGTGTCTCTTACCAGCCAAGGAGTTACCCACCAAATATACGTAGAAGCACCATAGGTGTAAGTCTCAATAGTTAATTTGTTTTTATTTAGGAGCACCAAAACCATCTGCAGTTGTTTGAGATTCTAAAAACTTACTCCATACAAAACAAAAGCAAAAGCCTTGTGTGGTACATATGTAATAATTCAGGCTTGGTACTCAGTACCAAGTCCCTTGTATCAAAAAGTGAAAAAAAAAAGAGGAAATAATCATGTACATATTAAAATTAGGCAGTTCAATCTATTTTAAAGCTTGATTGCAATGTGTGTAGGCACACATTTGTGGTTTGGGAATTTATTTATTTATTTATTTAGCGTATGGCTGGTCACACACAATATTAAAACACTTCATTTTTACAGGTTAAAACAATTAAAAAAAGAGCAGTAAGAAAACCTAAGAGGAAAACAGAAATAACATTTCAGAGTTTAATGTCGAGTTTGGAGATCCAGTCAGTAGCTGTCGTTGTTACACAGAGGAAATGATTTGGGAAATTACCCAGTCAGAGAAGGGAGATTCTGCTGTACCTTAGGCAGCAGGCCTTCTTCTATTGCCTCTCTTGTGGAAGTGTGACTTTTTAAAAGCTTTACTAATAGCAACTGAGTCTATTTTAAAGTCTTGTGGGATGGGCAGGAAAGTCTCCCTAGGCTGGGAAGATAATGATTAAAAACGAGCACATTTCCCATATTGGTAGGCATATGCCATGGCCCCTTCTTGTAGGCATTCTCAAGGAAGAGAGCAAATGAGATGAGGAGAGCAGACTCAGTGTAGTTCTGCAACTGAAAGATTGGATCTGAATGGGGACCAGAAGTTTATTTATTTAAAATCTGCTAGTCAGACATCTGATCCTGACACCACAATCCTCAAGATGATGAGAATTGTATTGCCTCTGAGTGATACAAATAGAATGGTGCAAAGCCATAAGGTTTCAGGGGTAAGTTCCTTGGGAGTAAAAGCTCATTGTAAACTGGATGTTCTCTCTTCAAAGTTCATAAGCACTGGTTGAGTTTGGGTGGAATCCTTTCTTCTTTGACATAAAAGTGGAATGTAGTTTAGTGCTGGAAACAACATTGTTTATAGTTATATCCAGTATCTACGTGCTTAGATTGATGCCTGGCTTGCTCACCAGAATGTATGAAAGTTCTTCTGACTCTTGTTTAAGCTGTAGACTTTCTGCTTTGGATTTATGGCATTTCTACTGTTATTCTGTATCTTGAACTGGACATTGACTATCCTTACTGTCTTTTTTTTGTGTGGATGATCTTGATTTGTTAGATTTTTATTATCATATCCCTCTCCTTGATGGGGCTGAATGGGAAGTATGGTTTCTGGGATATGATTCAGGACCTGGGAAAAGTGCACCAATGGCTCTAGAATAGAAGCAGGGCTTGTGATTGTGGGTGAGATGGATAGATAATTAGGCTTGATTTGGTCTGTGGAGTGGAGGAATCCTGTCACTTAATATTTATGTTATTTATATTAACATATGTAATAGTTTAGGCTGCTCATAAAGTTCGCAAGAAGCACTGGCTGTGCTTTTAAAGAATATTATGATGGAGTGGAGTGGAGTGGGAGTGGGAGTGGAGTGGAGTGGAGTGGAGTGGAGTAGAGTAGAGTAGAGTAGAGTAGAGTAGAGTAGAGTAGAGTAGAGGTAGAGTAGAAGAGTAGAGTAGAGTAGAGTAGAGTAGAGTAGAGTAGAACAGAACAGAACAGAACAGAACAACAGAACAGAACAGAACAGAACAGAACAGAACAGAACAGAACAGAACAGAACATTTTATTTGGCCAAGTATGATTAGACATACACGGAATTGGTCTCTGGTGCAGAAGCTCTCAATGTATCTGCAAAACAACAGAGTAATAATAAACATAATATAATACCAATAAGAGCAGGTACCGGTAGTAGAGAAGATGAAAAGGATAATAATTCTACAGCTACACAAAATGGGTAAATATACTTAGACATAAAACATTATTATGGGGATTAGGTATTCAGCAGAGTGATGGCACAAGGGAAAAAACTATCCCTGTGTCTAGATGTTTTGACATGCAATGTTCTATAGTGGCGTACTGAGGGGAGGAGTTGAAAGAGAGTATGTCCAGGATGTGAGGGGTCTGTAGATATTTTCTCAGCCCTTCTTCTGACCGGGGCAATATATAGGGCTTCAGTGGAAGGCAGTCTGGTTGCGATTGTTTTTTATGCAATTCTAACTATATGTTGGAATCTGTACCTGTCCTATTTTATCAAAGTGCAGATGACAGACTCAATAATTCTTCTGTAGAATTATATCAACAGCTCCTGGGGCAGTCTGAACTTCCTAAGTTGACAAAAGGAGGACATTCTTTGTTGTGCTTTTTTAGTGATGGTTGTAATGTTAGTTGTCCATTTCAAATCCTGGGAGACTATGGAACCGAGAAACCTGAAGTATTCCACATTTCTAAAAGCTTATATTTAACATTGTTTTATTTTACTTCTGCCAGTGATTTCTTACATTATCTTCAGATCTTTGGCAAGGCATATAATTTGATTCTGTTCATAAATATTCTGGTTTATCATTACTAATTTAAGCCTAGCTGTGTTTTTTGAATAATTGGTAGAACCATCTTACACTTAGATAACATCAGAATGATAGCTGCAACCAATGGATACTCAGTCCTAGAGGGAAAAAACACAGATGTAAGTTTTCATAAAATGAGAGAAATACAAGATAGCTTCTGGGAAGTCACTAGTGTCCACCAGTGAGAGTGTATGCCAGTGACTATGCAGCCAAACCTGCACTGTAATGTAAAATAAATACTGTATGTTACAAAATGATCCTATCCTACCAGTCCTAGGAATTCAGTTGAATTTTAATCCCTGGACATCCCTACAGACAAGAGTTCAAATCCCCTTGTGATCCTCACAACTACTGCTTTGGAAAACAGCTCAGAAAAAGAAGGAAATGACAAAAAAAAAAAAAAACCCTCAGAAAAAACAACAACACAGCACTAATATTACTCTGTAGACAAGAAGCATGCAGTGAATGAATAGAACAAGAATATTCATAAAAAAGAATGGGGTTTATGCCATACCAGTCAACCACAGATCTAACAGATTTAAAACTGAAATACTATGTTAAGAAATGGCAATGATATTATACTACAGTATATATGTAATTTTTCCTGCTTCTTTAGGTTTGAACTTAATGTTCTATGCACAAAATGTGACAGTATTTTTAATTATGTTTTTTACAGACTTCTTACAAGATTATCTTCACATAATGATGATTTGTGTTCTTTCGTTGTTTTCCTTAATAAGGAAAAATGCTTAGATGAAAGAATACATACAATAAATACAAAATAATTACTATTAAAATAAATGTACAGCACTTTTTATTCATAAAATCATTGTCAGATTTAGACTATCTAGAAATTAGTTCCTTTTCACTTTGCAGTGATCTAGTATAGTGTTGGCTTTCCAGAAAAAGGCAACAGGGGTAAATATTATTTTTTTAGAAGTTTTTTTTTTAATTTGGAAGCTCCTTGAGACTAAATTTAATCACCTATACTTCTCTGTACAGATAAGCAGCAAGGATTCAAACCTTTTAGAAATACTATTTAGAAATTATTTAAATAGAGCACTCTCTTTTGATCTAGTAGAAGTTTACCTCAAAGGTATTACTCTCTCTCTCTCTCTCTGTCTCTCTGTCCCCTCCCCTCCCGTCTGTACCAGAACTGAGCAAAAATTCATAAGAAATGCCTTGAATTGACAAAGCTTCAGTCAAAGTACATTTGTGAATCAGCAGATTGAAGCAGGTGGCTGCCAAACACTTCAGAGACTCATTGGCTTTTCTGTTATTTTTCTATTTTTCATAAATAATATTCAGTACTGTGTCTTCACCTAAAATATTTAGTTTTAAATACTGATGTGGGAAGGAGAGGCTACTGTCTGTATAATGACCTTTCTCATGAGTAACACTCCAATGCACTTCAACGCCTTAATGAATTCTGTAACCATAGATGGAAAATTAACATTATTTTGGGTTTATTTGTTTGTTTTATGACATTTAGAGACTGGCCTTCACGTTCTCAGAGTAATT
This sequence comes from Pituophis catenifer annectens, assembly GCF_029215685.1. Lineage (NCBI taxonomy): Eukaryota > Metazoa > Chordata > Lepidosauria > Squamata > Colubridae > Pituophis > Pituophis catenifer. The sequence continues at coordinate 64,158,800 of NW_027256886.1, forward strand.
CCTGTGTTCAATTAAAAATATAAAAACCACGTAAAAATACTCTCTCTTAATAAAGAGAGACAGTTAAAACAAGGATAAAATAAATTAATCGTTAAAAAGGCAGGGGGAAGACAGTCAAGGCTGTAACCAAGCCCAAGATTGTGTGCTTCTCCGCGAGCCCCATGTGAGTCAGCACAGCCAAGTCTTCAAACTCTTTTGAAAGGCCAGGACAGTGGAAACCCACTTCACCTTTAGGGGAAGGATATTCCAAAGGGTGGGAGTGACAGCAAAGAAGGCTTTCTTCCTGGATCTTGCTTATCAAAATTCTTTAACCATAACATAGCAAGCTTGATACAATAGAGCTTGTCAGTGATTTTTTCTCCCAGGAACTGCTTAGCTTTGCCAACTAACTGTGCCAACTTTCCTACACCCTGCCTAAAACCCAGTACTTAGTGATGGGGAAGTACAGGCTGAAAAATAAATAAATAAATAAATAAATAAATAAATAAATAAATTACAGGCATTTGTGTTGTCTGTCTCTTCTCCTACTTAAACCTACTCCCCTGCAGCAACATGGCAGAATTGTTATAAAAGCTACACCCTTGAAACAGGTGGGGGAGGAGATAATCCGGGTTTTGAACGGGCGACGACGGCAGCAGCAACAGCAGCAAACAGAAAGCAGCCAAATAAAATGAGTTTTCTACACATGAACCGAGGGGTTCAGAGGAGGCACAGCAAAGCCAAACCAAGTACAACTGTTGGGAAGGTGCCAGTACTTTATCTGCTGCACATTAATAAATAAGAAAAACAATAGAAGAAATCCCAGAGAGAGACAGGATTTAAAGACAGAATAGGGACTTTAAGAGTTGAAATTCTGTGGTATACTAATAATAGAATAGTGTTGTAGCAAAAATAATAGTATACTTGTAGTAGAAATGGTATAATATACAGTAAAAATAATATAGTACAAATAATACAGTAATATATTAGAATGTAGTAGAACATAGTCTAGAGAACATTGTATAGTATAAATAGTTTGTTTGTTTGTTTATTGGATTTATATATACCGTCCTACTCCTGAAGGACTCAGGGCGGTGAACAGCCACAGAATAAAACACATAAATACAAAAATTTAAAATAGAATAAAAACGAATTAAATAATTTTGCTGAGACAAATTTAAAATACCCAATAATTTAAAAACAAATTAAAATTTACATTTAAAAGGGGAAAAGATTTAGGCCAGGCCAGCTTGATGAAATAAAAAAATCTTGAGTAACAGTAATAGAGATAGAGTATGGTATAATAGAATAGACATAGAGAAGAACTTCCACATAGGTTTGCATGTTTTATTTTTATATCTTGGGTATTTTTTCAAAATAAAATACCTTCCCAACTCTTAGAGGGAGATATCTAGAGTCCAGTGCTTTTTGATAGATCTTTTGAGCTTGTGTTGATAAAATTGGGTATAGTTTAAAAAGAAACCATGACAAAAGGTGCCTTCCCAAAATAAGCTAATTGTGATAATGTACTTTTCCCTGCCTAGTGCTCTACCGAAGCCAGCAGTGGGGATATTTTCAGTAGAGGCCAAGCTTCCCAATCAACTATGCCAACCCTCTTACACCCACAAAATCCAGTGATCAGAAAAACTAAAACACCAGCCTATAAACTCTGACAAACTAGTTATGAATAGACACATAAACAATATCTACACCCTGGGCAAAAAAGACAATCAAGCCAAAAAGTAAACAAAAAGGCCAAAACACCTCCCCACCCATAATCAACACCCAGATGAGCATAGATTAACACCGAGGTTAACATCAGACCAACCAATGAACTGCCAAACAAGCTAACAGTAAACAGTCCAACCAAAGACCTTCCAAGACCATTCCCACCAACACTGACAGCCACTAAAATATAAACTGAGAGGAAATCCCATTCCTTATCAGCACTGATGATGTTACCTAGTTTATGTAATGAAACATCTGCAAGAAAACAGCCCAGCTCAGAGAGCACCAAGGACCCCTCATTTGTCTTATAGTTTTTGCTGTTCACCATCCAGAATCACTTCTTGTAAGACGTGCAACTATATAAATTTACAAAGAAGCAGACAAACAAATATTGTACCTGAAATGCTGAGTTTCATGTTCTTCTGTTCTTGCTCTTATTCCAAAAAAAAGCAGCTAGTACAGTATACTGATTGACATACTGGACTGTATAGGGATGAAAAAAAAGAATAATTGGGTTATATTTGCCTCTTCTTATCTTTCTCCAGGTCTTATTATTGTTTCTCAGCAAGAACTATTTACTATTTTTGTGGCATATGTGACACTTAGACAACCTACAGGTAGTCCTAGACATATGACCACAATTGAGCCCAAAATTTCTGTTGCTAAGCAAGATAGTTAAGTGAATCACTGCAGTTAAGTTAGTAATACAGTTGTTAAGTGAATCTGGTTTTCCCATCTCAAGACACTGCAACTGTCATGCCAGTTATTTATTCTTCAGAACCATATTTGATTACTTTAAACATTCACAGCCATAGTACGTAGACCATGAATTCATACTAGGCAATTCTGAAAGCAATTGCTATATCAGTCTGTAAGGAAAGATGAAAGAAAGGGGGAAAACTGTTTTGGTTGCTTCTATTTGAATGACTTTCCAGCCCATCAATTCTGAAAACCATCCTAATTTTAACAGACAAGTCATGAGTGAAATTAGCACATAGAGGCTGACACATGGAATATTATCTCGAAGAGGTAGGTTTTTTATTTTGAAAGAACTGTAAAAAAAAAATAAAGCTGTGTCAGAACTTTCAGGAAGCTGATTTACTATTTCATATTCTTTTGGAGTCATTCCTTTTATATATTGTTCAGCATTTAAATTGGAATACTGTATAGTCAATCTAAATGGGGAAAAGGTATTTTGAATTATTACTACTATTCATAAATGTGTTGCCGCTGTTGTATGCATACATTTCTTAGAAGGTTTTCATAATCCAAAAACCACATTTGTATTTTAAAGAAATAGTTCGTAGTGGTGCATGAAGGTGAATTTTAATGTGCTAATCACTTTTCTTAGTCCCTTCAAAAGTCATTGTGAAGTCAGAGTTGTGTACTGAGGCAAAAACTTAACCAAATAACAAATTTCTACATTTCCTTGATTTTCAATTAAATCATCTTTGTTTATTTGCTGATTGAAGAATTGATGTATGATACTCATGTTTTACAGGTACTGAGTTTATTGATTATCACTAATGTTTTATTCAAACCAGACAAAGCAAGACCGGTTCAGGTCTTTAATAGGAAATCATAACAAGTGAAAGCTACAGAATACTTACCATGTAGAAGTTATTTTAGTACAGTATTGGTGTGCTAATCATAATCTCTGGTTGGGGGGGGGGTATAAAGATTACTATAATACCGTATTTTCCGGCGTATAAGACGACTGGGCGTATAAGACGACCCCCAACTTTTCCTGTTAAAATATAGGGTTTGGGCTATACTCGCCATATAAGACTGCCCCTCTTCCAATGCACACCAAATAAAAATTAAAAAACATCAACTGGCTCACCTACAATGTAAAAGCAGCTGTGCTAGACCCAAAATGGCCCCTGCAACAAGCAGGAACCTCACACAGCCACAAAAAGCCCCCCCAAAAAACTTTCACACTCTAAACACACACAACACAACACAACTGGCTCACCCACAATGTAAAAGCAGCTGTGCTAGACCCAAAATGGCCCCTGCAACAAGCAGGAACCTCACACAGCCACAAAAAGTCCAAAAAACCAACTTTCACACTTTACACACACAAAATTCCACATACAGCTTTGTGAGATTTTGTGTGTTTGTGTAGTTGGAGTGAAACACTACAGAAACACACTAAATCTCAGAAAGCTGCACAAATATTGTTTTATTTTATTTTATTTTTATATGAAAGCTAAATTTAAAACTTCCTAAACTTTAAATGGCTAGGTCTAAAAAAGAACAACTAAAAAAACCTCAATTGACTCTTTTTTTTAAAGCTCCCAGAGGGGAAAAAAACTTACCCAATAGAACAGGGGTCTCCAACCTTGGCAACTTTAAGACTTGTAGACTTCAACTCCCAGAATTCCTCAGCCAGCTTTGCTTTGCTGGCTGAGGAATTCTGGGAGTTGAAGTCCACAACTAACTCCTTGCTTGATTGCAGGCAGGGAGTTGCTTGCTTGCCTGAATAGATTCAGGCAAGCAAAGCAAGGCAAGCGTTGGGACTAGCAGCTGAGGTAAGCAAGCTGGAGGGGGAAAACTTTTTCCCTTTTACATGGCTCTGGCCATCCCAGCTGAGTTGCAGCGAACTCAGCTGGGATGGGATCGACCGTCAGAACTGGGACCGTCAGAGCCATGGTTCTGGCGATCCCAGCTGAGTTGCAGGGAACTCAGCTGGGATCGTCAGAGCTGGGATCCTCAGAGTAAAAGGTAAAAAACTTTTTTCCTTTTACGTGGTTTCTGGCGATCCCAGCTGAGTTGCAGGAAACTCAGCTGGGATCGTCAGAGCTGGGATGGTCAGAGTAAAAGGTAAAAAACTTTTTTCCTTTTACATGGTTTCTGGCGATCCCAGCTGAGCTGCAGGGAACTCAGCTGGGATCGTCAGAGCTGGGATCCTCAGAGTAAAAGGTAAAAAACTTTTTTCCTTTTACATGGTTTCTGGCGATCCCAGCTGAGTTGCAGGGAACTCAGCTGGGATCGTCAGAGCTGGGATGGTCAGAGTAAAAGGTAAAAAACTTTTTTCCTTTTACGTGGTTTCTGGCGATCCCAGCTGAGTTGCAGGGAACTCAGCTGGGATCGTCAGAGCTGGGATCGCCAGAGCCATTTAAGGCTCGTCAGAGCCTTTCGGGCTGGTCTGCCTGGTTACAGGAGAACGACACCCGGCGTATAAGACGACCCCCGACTTTTGAGAAGATTTTCATGTGTTAAAAAGTCGTCTTATACGCCGGAAAATACGGTAATAAAGAAAATAGGTTGCTTAGATACATCAAAGTAATCAAATTAAAGCACCACTCTACAGATTTATTCAGGAGTGGCAGGAATGGCAGCAGTAGTAATATAAATGCTCAATTTTTCTGGAATAACCCATGAAATTATGCTATATGACACTTGTATAAATTTTGAACTGTAACTGTGAGTTACTGTGGACAAAGTCAGATGTCATTTTATGTCTTCATGTTTTTATTTGATTACAACATTCTAGGGGCTGATTAATCTGTTTCCTATAATCATATTTCTATAACATTTTCAGTTTGATTTTCGGGAACAAGTTTACTAAATGTTTGCATTTTTCAAATGCTTTGTTTCAAGTACACATGACAATTACTATTTATTTCTTTGTTCACAATTCTTATTATAGACATTTGCCCTAAAGCACTTCACTCTTACAACGTATAGTACCCCTGATATATACATTCTTTGCAATAATTTTTTCCTAAGCTTTTTTAATTGAAAATCTGCTTTATAAAATTGAGAAAGGTACAAAAGAATAAATTGAATATAATTACATTCTCTATAAAATACACAAATCTTGTCAAAGTTTGAAGTGTACGTGTGACTCAATATATCTCTCTTAATGTGGATCAGAGGAAAAATATGATTCCACTCATGCACAGATTAAAATATAAAAATATTTTTGATATGTGTATAAATATAAATCCTACTGGTACGTGCCAACCTTCCTCATTTATGAGTTGGAAGACTCAAATCCAGAAAGCTCCCACTGGTATTGCAGAACATCTGACCAACAACTTTAACATTGATTCCCAATGGAAAACCAAATGGGTCGCTGAAGGCCCAGACGTAGGAAGACATATAAATGACCCCACAAAAAAGGTGCTAGGCTACCACATCAGCAATGGACAATCCTGAATAGGATTCACACCTCACACGGCATCTGCCAGGACTCTCCGTATAAATGGGGTATATCTTCCCATCTTATTGTGGGGTCCCATGTCAAACTGTAGATCACATCATGACCAGCTGTAAGCTGAGAGCATATACCAGTCCTGATATATTTTTTAAAAATCTGATGCTACATTTTAACGGTTAGATGACCTAGATATTGATATTTGGACATAGATCTTTTTAACATTTATATTTTGTTGTGTTTTACTAATCCAGATGAAATGTTAATATATATTGCTAGTCCATGCATGATATGCCACACGCAAAAAGAAATAAATTAAAACATTATGTTTTTCTCTGCTATAATGAGAGATGTATTTTTGTGGTTTTGTTAATTGAATGCCAATTGAAAAGAACAAATTAGCCACCTGATACAAACTAAGCAACATTTTTTAACAAAGTCTGGGAAGTCTTTTCATTTCACGCAAATAGAAAGTTTTCCAGCATGATTTATCTGTCATCTTGAAAGGCATCAGTTTTTCAAGATGAACCTGGGATCCACTAGTTTCAAACAATAACATCAACAGAACCAAACTTTTAGCCCAGATGGAAACCCACATACTGTTGTGCACTGTTGGTAAAAACTACAGCTAAAGTTGCTGTGGTTCATCGCTCTTGGAGAGATGGATGGCTTTTACCATTATGAAACATTTTTTCCATAACAATTCATAATTGAATTCTACTTTGGTTCAAAGAATGGTTCTTCATACAAGACATGGCTCTTTGCCCAAGCCTTTGGTGAGCATTATTGATGCCCCTTTCCTTCCTTTTCCATGTCTCCATCTGGGTTTGTTTTCTCTGACATTTTTTGTCTTTCTTGTATTATTATTTGTTTATAAATGTTTTTTTTAATATTTTAGCAATTTTTAACAATCTTTAATCACCCAGAGTTTCTGGAAATTGGGCAACATATACACTATTATTCTTGGTTGCACAGATAGCCAGAAGTTTGGACTGGATTTGACATTTTTATCTACCTCTTGAGTCCTTTCCAAGGATCTAGGATAGGCAGATGCTGGTAGTTAATAATGATAAAGGTATGGTCATTGAATTAAGCTGTCCCAAGTAAAACTGCCTTTTGCAATTTATTGATGTGATTTTGTCAATGCTAATAGTGTTCAAGTGGTGCTCCAGATGTTTTGAAATTGCATCCAAAGCACTTATTACTAATGGTATTACTATCATTTTTTCCCCAAACAGCTTTCAGTAGGTCTGTTACAAATACATAATACAAGCTTGCCAACTCTCTTCCTGGGAGAATCTCTATCTTCCTATTCTCTTCTCTAAGCTGTTTTACCAAATGGAGCAATTTCACTGGGGACAGGTAGTTAAACTACCATACTTCTTGAATGAAGAGTTTTCTACCTTTACTTGGAATCTAAACATATTCCATCCTTAGGATTAAGCTTCCACAAAGTGACCTCAGTTTCTTTTTTGGTACCAGGACTAACTAAATGTGGAGTTCTTGGTGCTAAAACAAACCCCAATAGCTTAGAATGAAAGGAGTTTTTAAAATAGTAGCAAGAAAGTAAATATGTGGGAAATAAGATAGCTGAATCATGTTATGAGGCATAGATGTGATACAAGAGCTAGTAATTAATTATCAAGCAAGCGAATATAATAAAAGAGGATAGTAAATTACTGTTGAAATGGGCCACTTTGCTTTATTTTCTTTGCCAATTTCTTTGCCAATTTTATCAATTTTACCACATTGATGCCTGTTCTCCCGGGGCTTTGGGCCAGAAGGTTGAATCCTAGAATTCTTGTTAGTTTCAGAGCCTGCAGTTAATATAGACTGGGAAAAAATAAACTTCATTCTCCTTCGCCTGAGATCCCCCACCGCCTCTTCTTTTATTAGAAGAACATAGTGGCATTTAGAGTACAATTTATTTAAAATTGCTAACTAGACTCAGGCTGCTAAGTCTACTATACAATCTGTTCCCTGTTATACAAAAATATTATGTTTTTCTAGGAGTTAATTAGTGTGAGTTTTTCTTAGTCCTATGTTAAAACTCTTTTCTACAATTTGTTGCTACTCTCGGCTCCGTCTGTCATCCAGTCCGTGGCCGTCAAATAATCACCAGATACGATGTCAAACAACAATAGTTTAATCGAAGACTAGCAGCAACACAGCAAGAGGAATAGAGTGAGCCGGATCACAGGGTTTAAGTCAGCGCTGCACGCAACCACCGTGCAACGCTATTTATTTTCTCCCCGGCTTCTAAACCACCATCCAGCAATGTAATTTCAAAATTCCCCCTCCCCACATCAGCTGTTGAGTGCCGTGATGTTCCCGACGTCGCAGCCACGACGTCACAGGACAGCGCCGGTAGTTCTCAGCAGGCTGCGTCGCCTCAGCTGCTAGGCTGCTGCACGGAGCCGACCCCGCCGTCATACATGGTTAGGTGGGCGCTCCACTTGGTCCCAGGTTTCCCCAGCGTCCCCAGCGATGGCGAGTCCCAGCCGGGGCTCGACAGCTACCCTTTTCTATTTAGTCTACCCATTAGTACTCGGCTTATATACTAATACACATAAGTTCAGCTATGCTTTTCCTATATTATGGGCTGCTTTTTTGCTGTTTTTTAGCAGTGTAGAAATACTGAAGGATAACTGCATTCCAGTACACACACTGATTTGGGAAAAACCAATAACCTACAAACATTTTTTCCCATTTTTCCATAAAAACCATATAATTTTTAATTTCTAATCTTCTAATTTAGGATGCTGCTATTTCTATTTTTTTCTATTAACATCATTTATTTTACAATTTTTGGGATGTTAAAGAATTAGAATGATAGTTTTAAATCTATCTCTATTTATCTGTCTATCTGTCTATCTATCACTTATCTTTTTATGACTGTCTCTGTCATGTGATGTGACTCTGGGTGACATATAAACAGACCATTAAACATTTTTAAATATGCAAAAAGTACAAAAAATAATATTGTGAAAAGGCTAAGAGTGAGATCAAATTATGTACAATGAAGCCACTTTTTGTCTTTTTTGCCTTTTCAGCAGGGTCTGGATTTTTTCCGTCTTATGTTGTTTTATTATATTATTACAAAATACAACTAGCATGTAAATCACAAGGTTTGGATTTCTTAACCATTTCCACTGAAACCTCATAGACACTAATAGACAATACATAGCTTTCCAGGTGTTACTTAACTTTATCTTCCTGAAACTAGCCAATAATAAAGGAAGTTGGGAATTACCATTCACTCGTAGCTAGAGAAGCATAGGTTAACTACTTATACTATAACTATACTACACTGTGCTACATTTTAGACAGTAAATTTTCTTTTATTTGTCTGAACATTCCCGGAAAGAATACAGAGGGATTAATGTACCACTGCTGGCTTTGGAGATTCTCAGGCCTCTACTTCTGATCCTTTGCTTTTTAAGATAGCTATTAAGCCAGTGGTTATGGGTTATATTTAATCAATGGGCTGATGTTAATCACCTGTCAGTCTTTGTTTTTAAACTAACACCAACAATGCTGATAAATCCTGAAATGTTGTTCAGATGTTACAACTTCCTAATATTGGAAGAATTCAATACTGAAACCAATTACCAAAAAAGGTGGGGGGCTCAATTTAGGCAAAATTTTGATAGTCACCAAAAAGTCTAATCTGGGATTGGGATTCAGGCCAGCCTGAATGCAGTTGATTTTCTTCTAAAACTTCAGATCGTCAATTTGGAGATTTTCAATGACTTATTCTAGATGCTCAGGAAGTTTCTCTTATCAGGAATGCCTTTACTCTTTCAATAATGTTCCTGTTATTAACATTCCTGAAGATAGAAGATTTGGAAAAATGATATATGCTTTCAATAATGATCTCATTTGGATGATCATAATGGAGTCTCTTTGGCGCTACCTTTGAGGCATGTCTAGTAAATAGACATAAATATGATGCAAATTATTACAGCTAGGTTGCAAGTGATGATCAGCAATGAGAGCAAGCTTTGGGGAAATTAGAAGATTGTAGTGCATAGGAATCTCAGCTATTGAATGAGTCTATAAGAACCCTGTGAGCAGCATAGGAAAATATAAGCATTTGCTAATTTGTCCATTTAGAATCTTTAAATGTTGTCTCCCTGAATATTGCTCTATCAAATTTCTTTTATTACAATTTCCCATTGGAATTACATTCAAATAAATTGTTTTTATTTTTTTCTGTGAAGATAGCTATTATCCCAAAAGCTGTCTTTCATGTCAGTGCATTTTCTTTTTATAGTCTTATAAAATATAATTGCAGTGTTTCATGGGACTTCAGAAACTGGCAGTGTCAAGGGCAGTAGCTAATCTATGCTCAGGGCATTGCACTTCTAAGTGAGGTAGAAAAATACAGTAATAGGGTAAACCCTTGCTCTGAAAAGCCTGCTGAATGATGTTTCGGTTGTCATATGAGGCTCAAGTACTTGACAGTTGCCTAGCACTTTCCTGACAGCCAGCTAAATCCCCAGATAACCACTGGTAGGTGTTATAGGTTGCTTTTAAGAATTTGTGGAGAGTTACTTAATAATTTCTTTTATAATTCTCCTTGCTATGAAGAACAAATTACTGTAGAAATGGTATCTGTTGTTTTTAAGCGATAGGACAATAAAATTAATCAGCAGCCTGCTATGTTCTAAAGATATCTATCTATCTATCTATCTATCTATCTATCTATCTATCTATCTATCTATCTATCTATCTTCTTGGATGATTATATTATAAGCAGATGCCCCAATCAGGACTGCATAAATCTAGGTATAAGAGTGGAATTTCTTCCAAACTGTACTAGTTCGCTCATCAATCAAATCCCTGAAATGTAATCCCTTACTCTTTATCCCTTAAATGCATTGACATTCGTTTTCTACACATGAAATGAGCTAAAGAAAGGCAGGTATGACAATCTTTGAAACACAATTGCAAATAAGACTGAAGATGGGAATTTTTAAAATTGTCTTTCAGTCTGTAAAAGATTTATAATCAGTTACGTATTATAAAAGCAAGCATACTGTGAAAAACATACGTGTTTCCCTGAAAATAAGACCCTGTCTTATATTTTGTTGTACCCCAAAATAAGTGCTTGGTCTTATTTTTGGGGAGGTCTTATTACTTTGGGGCACATGGGGCAAGACGGGGCTCATCTTGCCATCTTACTGATTTCCAGCTCTGTCTCCCTAACCCTAACCAGAGGAAATGGCGGGAACAGGCTGCACACGGGTTTAAATATTTTTGGGGAGGCCTTATTTTCAGGGGGGCTTATTTTAGGGCATGCGCTCAAAAGCCCAATTGGACTTATTATCAGGGGATGTCTTATTTTAGGGGAAACAGGTAGTTGGACAAAGACTTATCATCTTTGGATTTTTGTACATCCCTGGATAATATATAAGCCATAACTAATTATCCACCTAAATGATTTCATTTGTGGTTTTAGCCACACAGCATGCCTGCAGCCTTCAACAATTTCTCAGCGATCCAGTGATTTGCGCCATCATGACCTTGTATTGTAAGGCCATCTTTTTGTTGCACATTATTTCCTATAGAGTGAAAGTAAGCAAATAGACTGCAGATAACTTTACTAAGAGATGTGACAAATGTTCAGACAAAAAGCTGCCTTTGAGCAAAAATGTGAGATTCTCTGAAACTGCCGCTGGGGAGCATGTGGCAGAGGAAGTGTTTGAACTTGACCCCAGACAAAACACTACATTTGTTTTTTTCCTGCCATTAATCCAGAATATTTTTTTAAATGTTTTCCCTAACCTTAACCCTCTCTACTGAGTGTGCCATGCTGCTTTCCTTCCCACTGAGACAGTCATAAATATATATTACAATTTTAATTCACATGTTTCTCAGTGCTACTGTCTATGAGCATAGCAAAACATCAGTCAATATAAAAAAAAAATCAAACTATTAACAAGGAATAATTTTATTCTCCCCCTCCAAATCATGTGAAATGTAATAATTATGGTATAAAAATAAATTTGAGTCTATTGCTATACATGGATTTTTAGAGTTGTAGCGACAGAATACATCTGCATTTATATTAACACAAGAAGTTTCAACTGTGTCAACCTAAAAAGTATGTTTTGCAAATTAAAAACTAGATTTATTTCACCTTTCTAGATAAATATTTCTTCTCCCATAATAATGTTACAGTAAATATACATTTGCATTATTTCTCCAGCTGTACAAACTATCAAAAGCATGAACATATTTTTTTTGTCTTTACAATTTCAGTAAATCTGCAAATCATAAATATGAAGGCTTGTACTTGTGTTAATCATAGTTTGTTTGCACTAGTTCATACGTACAGTAAAAATAAATATGGTTGATGTCAAAAATGGAGAAAATAGTTCAGTCTAAAAATGAGAATAGACAAAAATAATAACCATAGATTACCAAAGATGGTTCTGATAGTAACATATAGTTTTACCAAATCTGTGACAATCTATGTTGTTTATTGAGGAAAAATATTTTAATGAGAAACTACTCAGGATCTACATATAATCTCATGTGGATCCTTTTTGTTCTCTATTTTATTGGCTATTTTCAGATTTTTGTTTTCATTGATAAAGGAACCCAGTTAGTTGGCAAGTTCTACTTGAAATCCATAATTCATTTTAAATGACAAGGTGGGAGAAATGACATTTAATTATATTCTCTTCCTCTTGCATGTTTTTCCATCATTTTGAAATGACTTTAGAACTTTTTGGAACAGATTTGCAGGATGTGGGGGTGAAAGAATCAGCATTTGAACCCTATATTTAGACTAAACATTTACTGTTACTAAATAGGTTACTACTAGCAGAATCCATTATAAATAGCTTTAAAGTATTATTATCAGATTCTTGTTAAGAATCTTATTGCAGATGCTGGTTCAGTATCACTGTATATAGTGATAGAAGAAAGGTAGTTGGCAAAGGTGAAGGAGTTATTAAAAAGCTTTTCTCCCATTAGTAAAAGTAGTGATCTTTTTCTGTGTGTGAAACCTTTCGGATGATTAAACAGTACTATCAAATCTCACCTAAAAATAATCCTTAATTTGTTCAATTTTTCTTCATAAAAAATAGATTCTAATTCCTTTATCATTCTTGTGCGCAGAATCAGAAGCACACATAAAGTTCCAGCTAAAATGATTTAGTGCTTATACATAAGAATCTAGTTAAACTAACAGTCAGCACTAAATTGGTGCTAAATAAAAGTCAATGGAATTCAAAGGGAAGTTGGACAGGGCATTTGTGGGAATGTAAAGATTCTAGGCCAGGGGTGTCAAACTCAAGGCCCGGGAGCTGGATCCGGCCCGTGGGGTGTTTAGATCTGGCCCATGGGGCCACCCTGGAAATAGTGAAGGACCGGTCCACGGTGCCTCTGCCAGTGAGAACGGAGCTTGAGTTGGCTGTGGGTGGCCCTCCTGAGCTCCATTTTTGTTGGCAGAGGGTTGCAGGAGGCTCCAGAGTCTGTTTTAGCTAGCAGAGTGCTCGGGCCACCACAGGCACCCCAACATGAGTGCCATTGAAAACGGAGCTCCTGAGCCTGTTTTAGCTAGCAGAGTGCTCGGGCTACCACAGGCACCCCAACATGAGTGCCATTGAGTTGGCCACACCTGCCCTAGCCACGCCCACCCCGGCCCCCTGAGGTCAAACGAACCCTGATGCGGCCCTCAATGAAATCGAGTTTGACACTCCTGTTCTAGGCCAATTGTTATCTTGACTCCTTCCCCCTCTCCCCATGCTCTGCCTGCCCTTTTCCCACATCTTGTTTCTTTTCTCTGGATCTTTTTTTTTTCCAGTTTGTATGACTCCTCCCTAAAGGAACATAAAGGGTTAACTAAATGTTACATTTGTGGATCTGACCAATGCAGAATAAAATGAAAATTTTACTTCCAATAATTCCAAAACCCTATTTTGGTGTAACACACCATCAAACTTCATGTGTAATTTTGCTCCACATCACACTGCTGATTACATTCAATTTGCAATCAACAATTATTAAAGATCTTTTTAACAAGTATTATTATGAGAGCAGGCATCTGCTATTTTTTTCTTTTTCTTTTTAACATGCTGTACCTAAAGAAATCTTTCTGTAGTATTTTTCTACAACCTCTGCCTTTCTGAACATTAGCTTTCTAGACACCCTCTCTACCATTCTGAATTGCCATCTTTATTTCATATATGCATTTTTTATTATTTTCAGATATTCACTAAGCTTTCATGTAGTTGCATTGGTTAGTTCTGCTGCTGATGTATTTAAATTATTAAATAATAAAGAAATAAATTAAGACATCATTTCTTTTTTAGAAACTTGATCTGAGCAAATTTTCCCATTATATCCTCCTAGGAAGGAATATTGCAGTTACTCCTCTACTGCAGTTGGGACCGGCAACTCCATCACTAAGTTATGCAGTTGTAAAGTCAAATGTCATGTGACCACACCGACTCACAATGTTAGTTCCGGCTGCAGTCATTAAGTGAACCAGTGTGGGTTGTTTAATTTAATTTAATTTAATTTAATTTAATTATTTAATTTAATTTAATTTAATTTAATTTAATTTAATTTAATTTAATTTAATTTAATTTAATTTTTTAATTTAATTTAATTTAATTTAATTTAATTTAATTTAATTTAATTTAATTTAATTTCCAATTTATATACCGCCCTTCTCCCTGAGGACTCAGGGAGGTGTACAGCCAAAATAAGAACACAGAATACAAATATTAAAAACAGTTAAAAATATATATAAATTTGGCCCAGAATTTAAGAAATCACAAACCGATTAAAAGAATTTAAAAATTTCTTCTTAAGCCAGCCCGGCTTGCTGGAAAAGATGGGTTTTAAGGGCACAACGGAAGGCACTGAGGTCATGGATTCTCCTTATCTCAGGGGGCAACTGATTCCAGAGGGTAGGAGCCCCCACAGAGAAGGCCCTCCCCCTGGGGGTCACCAGCCTACATTGTTTGGCTGATGGCACCCTGAGGAGGCCCTCTCTGTGGGAGCGCACGGGTCGATGGGAGGTCGTCGGTAGCAGCAGGCGGTCTCGTTAAATGGCTTGCAACTTCTTGTCAGCTTCCTCTTTAACCAGACCCATTCTGGCCACATTGTTAGAAATTATGAAGGTTGCAAAGGGCAATCATAAGACAGTGGGGCACTATGACCATCATAAATATGTGTTGGTTGCCAAGTGCCTAAATCATGATTACATGATAGTGGGGAGGCTGCAATGGCCACAACTTTGAGGACCAGTCATATGTCTCCTTTTTTAGCAGCATCATCATCATAACAGTCACCAAATGAGTGGTTGGTAAGCAAGAATTACCTGTTCGTATCATTACTATAACTTTATTAAAACATATAAAAACTATAACTTCATTTTAAGGTGAGAGCCCTTTGTCTAAAAAAATTTGGTAGCGTAGGGTTTTATCTCCAGGCACCTATATATATCACATGATCTTTCACTCTTTTCTTGGTTGGATGTAGATAAGTACTAGGCATTGCCAATAATCCCTATAATGTATTTCTGTATATAAACTTCCTTACTACTATAAAACCTGCTTCACTAATCATTGCTTAAGTCAGATTTTTGCTCTTGGGAATTCTTCCATGGACACATAGCATTCTTCAAGATACAGTATTTTTACTTCCTTAACTAAGTCTGTCGCTTTGGTGGGACCAAAGCGTATTAAACAAAGGGATTCTTGTGAAATTGTCAGCAGATTTTAAAGGATCATCTTGGTGGGGTTTGTCTATCAATGTATAATAAAGTCCACTATTATTCTTTTGAAGGATCTTCAGTTTGCTTTTTAAAAGGATAATTTAAATTTCTTGGTAATTGGGTGAATATTAATAGACATGAACACCAGTAGTTTTTAATCATTTTTCCATTTGTTATTAGACAGAGGATCTCAACAGTTTCTCCAAGTTCATTGATTTTTATTCTGTGCAAGTGTCAGTTCTTTTAACCCACACAGGGACTAACTACTCTTCCTTTTCTGCTGCTTCTGTGCCTTTTAATCAATTGTACCCTTCAGTGGCTGCATTCCCTTCATGGGAGTTATCCCACGAAATCTCTATTACACTTATTAATTCACATTTGCCTTTCTTTACTAATAGTTCCAGCAAATTTTGTTTATCTCCCATACTGTGAGCAGCAGTGTATAGGAAATGAAGACCTTGAACTTTGTGAGCCAATTTTCTCTCTGATTTTTCCCTGAGTGATTTAATAGCTCCCATTAGAACAACACTCTTATTTACTTCTGCAGAGTACAGATCTTTATCTGGAATTATTTCTTCAGAGTTTTTGTTTTGTTTCCAATTCTCATAGTTGAAAACTCTCCTTATCAACTTGTTATGTTTGGGGCAACATGAATCAATATTTTTACTAGTCTTTGTGAGATTCAATACATTCTGGACAGTAATCCACTATCCAGATAAACCATGACCTTAGAAACTAAATTTCTACTATATGTACCATTGAGATAGCCAATAATTCACTTGTAGGATTGTTTTATTTTTTTCCCAGACCGCTTTCAAAAATTGATAAGATACATGAGAATGTTTCTTGTACCCCTGTGCTCTTAAATTTCCTTCCTAAATCTTTAAAATTCATATTGATATGTCTGCATCTGTTCTTTGTTGCTTCATTTGTCTAAATATGGATTTGCAGGAAGGAATAACGTAAAGAATTTGATTATATTTGGAAGTTTTTTTGTTACTTTTGCTATTGGTCATGGCTGACAGCCCACTTCAAGAAGTGATGGGTCCCAGTGGCTTATGCTTGGTTCATTTTATCATCATAGTCAAGTATCAACTTCTAAAATTCTTATCTCTGTTTTCTTTGAAGGCTTTGCTATATCTCATCTTGACCTTCAGTGAACCCACTACATAGTTCCACAGTGCTCTACTAATGAAATAATTGTCATGACCAATGAACTCATCGCATATCCAAATGAAATCTTAAATGCGTTCATTCTTGACTTACAGTAGAAGAACTTTTCTCATCTTTCATCTCCAAAATACTCTTCTCTT
This sequence comes from Pituophis catenifer annectens, assembly GCF_029215685.1. Lineage (NCBI taxonomy): Eukaryota > Metazoa > Chordata > Lepidosauria > Squamata > Colubridae > Pituophis > Pituophis catenifer. Next base: position 64,175,724 of record NW_027256886.1, read on the forward strand.
TTTGAAACATATCTTCAGCACCTGAACTCATAAAAAGAATCTTAAATAATTCCACTGGGAATTCCAAGAATTTTCACTTATTATCAAACTTAACCTAGACTGGTCAACAGAGCATCATTGCAGTCTGGCCACTACTATGCAACTGGCAATCTGGCACTCACATAGACTTATATACTGCTCCACCGTGCTTTTACAGCACTCTCTGGGTGGTTTACAATGTCAGCATATTGACCTCAATAACCTGGCTCATCATTTTACTGACCTTGGAAGGATGGAAGTCTGAGTTAACCTCGAGCCCCATCAGGATCAAATTCAGACTGTAAGCAAAATTAATTTGCAATAGTGCATTCTAACCACTGTACCACCAGGGCTCCTAATGCTTGATCTTAATTGAATGGCCAATATTTTTGACTTGCTTTGTAGAGTAGCTACAGCTTCTTTGGTAGCCAGGCTCAAGTCCAAAGGGCACAAAACTGCAGCTAGCTTCCCTATGATTTATTCTTACAGAAAAGATCATATAAAACACGGTGCTAAAAAAGAGTTATAGGCTAAACCTATACAGGGCACCAAAACTAAGTATCAGATCTCTTTTTCAGCTAAAAAGATGAAAAGTAAGACCCTAAGTAAACCTGCACTTAATTGGGAACTGTATTCTTAAATCCCTTTTGCTTGTTAAAAAATTCTGCATACCTCAATCTCCCAGTCTGGCCTCCACTAACAATGGCAGACATTAAGAAATTAGAGGCACAGTTTAAAGCAGACAGGTTTTATTATATCCTCACTGAATTTTTCAAAATTAATACTGATTTCTGGGGACCAATTTTTGCAACACTTTTCTGTCATTGATTTTTCCTTGGTGATCCCCCAAAGACTGGGGCCTATCAATTGCAATTAGATAGAATCTGAAGATATTCTCACAGGTGAGTTTCGAGTTTTAGAACTACATTTCACCAATCCCAGGTATTTCAATATTTAGCAAAAAAAAATGTAGTGTTAACCTCATGGGACCCTTCATGCAGCCTTTATCTATCTTAAATTCACCTTTGATTTTATCCCATGTGACAGGCTTTGGAAAAACCTGGAGGCTTCAATGATAGATTGGAGATTTTATTTTCTGATACAAAAACTGCACGAGAATACTTTTCTTAAAGTCCTTTTAATGTCCAAGGACACTTCAGGCAAAGCATCTCTCAAAATAAATAGTTGAAACAGGATTCAATACTGGCACCTTTTATGTTCAATTTTTATTTAAAGGTGTAAGCCAGGTGCTTAGAAACATTAAACATCACTTGTGACCGGTAGAAGAATTCCTAATTTACTTTGCGCTAATGATATTAGTGTTCATTCTTTCTGTATTGTGAGACAAGAAGAGTGTTGTGGTCCTTCACAACATACTGTGAACAATAAAATCTCTCTAAACATTATTCTAAAACCAAAAAATCTACCGGTAGTTAGATTAACTATTAACTGTGTTAATCAGTGAGAGAATACAAATTCTGTCTTTCTATCCCTTTAGAAACCCAGTGTTGCGAAGCAATTTTTTTTTTATTGGTTTACTTACATACTATGTTCAGAAAGCCTACTCAATATACAAAACCCAAAGGAATCACAAATATTGTTTACGGTATAGCAATAGCAACCTTAAAAGAATCACTTATTGGTGCACAGATATTCATGTAATTTTTTCCTCCACCTTCTTTATACTGAACTTTCCTCATATCGCCACTATGCTGTCTCGCCCATTGAAATGCCTTATTCTCTACAATTATGCAACATAGATGTGCAAATGTCTGGAAGTTGCACCCTTTCGTGAATCAGGAGGCACTGCACATGGTCACCTGTGCTTTGGTCACTTCTTGAATGGATTACGGTGAAGCAGGCTGTACAAGGCTATCCTTGAAGAAGATGCCTCCATTTGTCTAGAATGCATGGACAACTATGTTTCTTTAGGTCCATAGTACATTTGTGTTTCAGGATCTACACTGGCTTTTTGCTTTTGGGTGCAATTTAAGATGCTGGATTTTTATGTTTAAAACCCATTAATCCCATTGCTTCCATTAGTTTGGGTAGGAGGAGCAGATCTAAGTTCTGACAATCAAGGATGGTCAACTAGTAGTTTGCCTTTTCTATAGCTGTACATGCCCTCTGGGATATCATAGCACCGAAGTTTGGGTGGCACCAACTTTGTTTATATTTCAGAAAATCTGGAACATCTGTCTGTTTTCTCAGACAGAAGAGGCATGAGAGTCATTGAGCCCATGTTGCAGATATATGATGTTTTTGGGAGCCACTCTGTGTCTAGTTGGAGGAGAAATGTATTTTTTTTTAATATGTTGCATGTATATTGTACTTTTATATTTCATTTTTAATTGAAATAATTTATTTTAAATAATAATTTTGTTTATTATTATTAACATTATTATTTTAAATAAACATGATACACTATGTTTTCTTTTTGGATTGGTTGAGTCAGTGGCACAGATATTATTGTATTGTTTCATTTGTTGTATTGTTCTATTATACCGTCATACTGTTTTAGATGAAGACACATAAAAAATTGTGAACAAGTTTTAGCTAAAATCTCAAGACACCTACAGTCAAACGCTATGATAAAATTACATCTATTTCAGTCCTTGATTAAAGACAGCAAAGATTTACATGAGATTTAAAGAAAAACCAACCCTACCATATCTGTTAGTTGAAGCAAAAGAAACATATCAAATAAGGGCAGGTGACTTACCTGTACAGCAAGGGTGTCAAACTCGCGGCCCGTGGGCTGGATGTGTCACGTACTGGCCACACCCACCCTTGTTTTAGCGAAGGGAGGGAAAGTCCCGATACATCATGTGACGACAACGTGATGATGCAAGTTTGACACCCCTGCTGTAGAGGAAGTGACAAAACAAATCTTTAAATACTTTCCTGTATTTTCCCAATAACACAGCTAGGCATTTCTAACCTTTTAGTTTTTAAATTCCATTCCTGTCTGCTTATTTCATCTTCTTTCCCATATCAATGCAAGCATATGGTATATGTGAATTTAATGGAAAGGGTGATACTGTGAAAAAATTGTAATTTCATATTGTTGGACTTCCCCATCTTATATTACATCAGAAAAAGAGAAATTCCCCACTTTTCAGCAGAAATATGCAGGAGAGAACAGTTGTAAGGAAAAATTGTCATGCTTTGGGTTCTACTAACAGTTCCATGAGTACAAAATTTGATATTGAATTTTCTTCTTAACTTTTCAAATAATTTCCATGTTATTTTGCTGTAACAAATTAAACACTGAAAACTATATAGAGACCAGTTTCTTGGCAACCCTTTAGTTTTCAGTTTTATTTTACCATTCCACATATATTCTTAATATTGCAGGTCCAAGAAGATAGGTAGCAATTATCAACCAATCATAGCTCATTGTGATGTGTGACCCTGGACAAGTCTTGGTTAATGATAACTAATGGTGATTTGGCAAGCAAACCAAATTCAGAGCATGGTTGGTGATTCTGCTTGTTATGTTTGATTTGATTTGTCAGGCTAATCACCATTTCGGGTTCACATATAAAAAGAAATTACTTTTTGTTCAAAATGCTAATCCAGAACATACCTTTTAAATCATTGAAACAAACCCTCTGAATTTCAGTCAACACAAAGGAGTACTTTGTGAACAAGATAGCAAAAAGATGCTTTAATTATTATAATGATAGTTTAGGCCTCATCAGTAATTCCGCTATTGTGGTTTAATGCTACTGACAGGAGGGCACTTGAGATTATTAAAAAAAGCTTCAGTAGCTCTGAATATAAATGCTTTTAGAAGAATGTTTGCTGAGATTTTCAAACAGAGCTATTCAATGCTGTTCTATTCTTTTAAAACTATGCATAAACAAGAGATCAATTCTAAGTTATTTTCTGCCAAATTCCTTCCTGGATTTTTAATATAATTTTATCAGAAACTTAATTTTACCAGAATCCTGTTGAAAAATGAATATATATTGTAAAATATTATAAATTATATATATTGTATTTCTTACTGGACTTTTACAAACCTACCACAGCCATTATAAAAACATGAAGATAAAGCATCATTCTAGTTGCTTAAAAGCTGTTAGAGATGTTTTTAAAAAATTACCTGAAAAACAAACAGTGGAAACAAAATCTTTTTTATTCTTGGTAAAAATGTGTTTTGCATTTGGTGGTGGAATTCAGTATATATGTTCTAGCACTTAACATCTTTAAAATATTAGTTTCACAAGCTCACTTTGAGTTAGAAAGGGAAAAAGAGCTGAAGTTTGAGTTGTAATTATTATGCCTTTCGTATATAGAAAAATGCTTTTCAGAAATACTGTACAATTTCATATAGAGATATGCTTTTAAAACTTAATTGAATTAGTTTTATTTTTACTCTCTTTGGCTTTCTTGACATTTAGCTAATTGTGAAGAGTTTTATTTGCTTACTGATTGCACCATTTAGATCGTGTATGAAATGTGTTTGAGTTTATAGAATATGCTGTAGAATATGTTGAAATGGTAGGAGAAGGGTCTTTGAAAAATATAGTCCTTAATTAAATTACAGGAGTAATCTCTTTTCAGTGTATTGGTTTTTAAAAACAGGTTTAAAAATGGACCAGAAATAAATTGTTGTAATGTATCTTTACCCACCAATGGGAATTGACTTGTTCAAAGTTTTAACTTGCTCCCTAATGATTAATTTTGGGTGATTTGGCTGTAATTGGGTGTAATGATAAATCTAATTTATGGTTATGCTCATTATAGCTGACTTTTCCCTCCTGCACTGTACACCCTTCTAACAATCACTTGCTTGTTTTACCATCCTCATGTCATTTCATGTCCGTTCCAGTCAGGTTTCAGGTCTGGGCACAGCACGGAAACGGCATTGGTCGCGTTGGTCGATGATCTCTGGAGGGCTCGGGACAGGGGTTATTCCTCTGTTCTGGTCCTATTAGATCTCTCAGCGGCTTTTGATACCATCGACCATGGTATCATGCTGCACCGGCTGGAAGAGTTGGGGGTGGGAGGCACCGTGTTACGGTGGTTCTCCTCCTTTCTCTCCGACCGGTCGCAGTTTGTGTTGGCAGGGGGGCAGAGGTCGACCTCGAGGCCTCTCATTTGTGGAGTGCCGCAGGGATCGGTCCTCTCGCCCCTTCTGTTCAACATTTATGTGAAGCCACTGGGCGAGATCATCCGTGGCTTTGGGGTGAGATACCACCAGTACGCTGATGACACCCAGCTGTACATCTCCACCCCAGGCCACCCCAACGATGCCCTTGAAGTGATGTCCCAGTGTCTGGAGGCTGTGCGGATCTGGATGGGGAGGAACAGGCTCAGGCTCAACCCTTCCAAGACTGAGTGGCTGTGGCTCCCGGCATCCCGATATAGTCAGTTGACTCCATCACTGACTATTGGGGGCGAGTCTTTGGCCCCCACTGAAAGGGCTCGCAATCTGGGAGTCCTCCTGGATAGGCAGCTGTCTTTGGAGGAACATCTGACGGCTGTTACCAGGGGGACCTTTTATCAGGTTCGCCTGATTCGCCAGTTGCGGCCCTTTCTTGATCGGGATTCCCTGTGCACAGTCACTCACGCCCTCGTCACCTCTCGCCTTGACTACTGTAACGCTCTCTACATGGGGCTCCCCATGAAGAGCACCCGGAGGCTCCAGCTGGTCCAGAATGCAGCAGCGCGGGTAGTGATGGGAGCAACATGGCGCTCCCATGTAACACCACTCCTGCGCGAGCTGCACTGGCTCCCGGTGGTCTTCCGGGTGCGCTTCAAGGTGTTGGTTATCACCTTTAAAGCGCTCCATGGCATAGGGCCTAGCTATCTCCGAGACCGCCTGCTGCTACCGATGACCTCCCATCGACCCGTGCGCTCCCACAGAGAGGGCCTCCTCAGGGTGCCATCAGCCAAACAATGTAGGCTGGTGGCCCCCAGGGGGAGGGCTTTCTCTGTGGGGGCTCCCACCCTCTGGAATCAGTTGCCCACGGAGATAAGAAGAATCCAGGACCTCAATGCCTTCCGTCGTTCCCTGAAAACCTATCTTTTTCAGCAAGCCGGGTTGGCTTAAGAAGAAATTTTTAAAATTTTTAAATCCTTTTAATTAGTCTGCGATTTTAATTTTTTGGGCCAAATTTTATATATATTTTTAAATGTTTTAATATTTGTATTCTATGTTTTTTATCTTGGCTGTACACCGCCCTGAGTCCTCAGGGAGAAGGGCGGTATATAAATTCGAAATTAAATTAAATTAAATTAAATTAAATTTATCTGCTGCTACTGGTTTGTGTAATGATTATCATGTTTGAGTAGATATCTTTGGACTTTCATTCTTTTTTCTTTTTAATTGAAATGAACAGAGGAGCAGAATTAAAAAGAAGAGTGTAATACACACACAAACATGGAGCAATAAGAATAAAACACAATTTGTGAGTGTATACATATATACTGTCAATCCTATGGAGAAATAAAAATGTTTTAATCATTTGTATTTAATATTTTTACCGAGAAAAATGATTATGTAGATGAAGGACATCACTTAAAAATAAATCCATTGTTTCAGATTATTTTGGTTATATGGGAAACCATTGATCAAGAGACTTCTTTTATGCTAACTTTCCATGAGTTTTCCTTAATCAACTGACTTTGTTCTGTTCGCAATTTTTTATAGGTTTTTCATGAAATAGTCTCTGGACCCTAATCACATTTGTGGTTCTTCTCTGCACTCTTTCTAGAGTCTCAGTATCTTTTGTGTAACATGGGGACCCAAACTAGACTCAGTATTCCAAGTGTGGTCTTACCAAGTCAGTATATAAGCATTATAATACTTCACATGATCTTGATGCTATTTCTCTACTGATGCAGCCTAGGCCTGCATTAGCTTTTTGGCAGCTGCAGCACATTGCTGGCTCGTACTTAAATGGTTGTCCACTACGACTCCTAGATCCCTCTCACAAATATTGCTGTTGAATCAAGTATAACCCATTCCATACCTCTGCATTTGTTTTTTTTTTCCTCGTCTAAATATAAAACCTTTCTTTTCTCACCGCTGAATTGCATTTTGTTGGATAGGGCTCACTATTCAAGTCTATCAAGATCTTTCTGGATCTTGAGCCCATCTTCTAAAATGTTGGCTATTCTCCTTAACTTGGTGTCATCTGCAAATTTCATGAGTTCATCTACTGCCTCATCTGAATCATTTATGAAGACGTTGAAGAGTACTATACCTAGGACAAAAACCCGGGGTACTCCAATGTATATTTCCCTCCATGTAGATATAGTTCTATATTAGATATTAGGAATAAGGTCAAAGACCTGGTAAAATACTACTTACGACATTGTTAACAAAATCTTGCTACTATTATGGACTCTTGGGTTAAATTACATACAGTAATGATTCTGACTCAGTAAATAATCAATCCTGTTATTTTTATTCTCAGTTATGTAATTCCCTAACAAATGTAACTAAGGAAGAAACAATGTTTATATAATAGAGGTTTTCCTAAATCAATTTATGATCATACTACTTATTTATTTGTATTAGAGTTCCAAGAAATAATAAATACAATTTTTTGGAAAAGTTTCCAGATTTATAAGATCAGCTTTTTCAACCAGGATTTAAAAAAAATAAAATAGTTATACCTGGTTGCCCTTATTGGACTTTTGTTGAGAAAGATTGGTTGACATAGCATTTGGACTTTGTTTTCCTTATTCAAGAAATTAGCCATGGGGGGAAGACACATTATATTTTATTTAAATAAAATACAATAAGCTTACTAGTGCTATACAATTAAAGTTGATTTTACCTGCCGGGATGAAGGGGGAAGTTATTTCTTTTCTCTTTCTCTTCCCCCCTTTTTTCCTTCCCCTTCCTTCCTTCCTTCCTTCCTTCCTTCCTTCCTTCCTTCCTTCCTTTTCATAGTTTGTATTGACTCTTATTTCATTCATTTAAGATTCTTAAGAAAATTATTGGAAAAATTAAAATAAAACCAAGAATGGCATGCAATGCTACATAGCTATAATTTTAAAAAGATTAACTTTTATTTTATGCACAAGTAGCTAGCCTTTTGAGACTGGCAGTATGTTGCTGTTTGAATGAACATCTGAATTAAGTATGGAAATATGCATGCAGTCCAAAGCAATTACTTTGGTGGATAACAATTTATGAATAACAATGACACATTGGTGAATTAGTCATATAATAGAGATTTTTAACCTGTGTTCTCTGATTTTGAAATTTGCTTTGCCACTGTTGCTCTCGACTTGTTGCTCTTGGTACCTTGGAAAAGAGTCATGAGTAACACAGATGGAGTCCCACCTCCAAGGATTTTGTAGTTAGAAGCAATACTGATACAGGAGAAGGAAGAAGAATGAGATGAGGACTGGTAGAAAAAAAATAGTAGAACACCTTGCATATCTTTTAAAACCGTTTTTCCCTAAAAATAAGACCCTGTCTTATATTTTTTTGAACCCTGAAATAAGTGCTTGGCCTTATTGCCATGCGCTCAAAAGCCCGATTGGGCTTATTATCAGGGGATGTCTTATTTTGGGGAAAACAGGGTATGTTACTTGTTTATTGGTTTTATTTCTTAAGTTTCTGCCTTGTATTTGTGAAAGTATCTTTACTATATACTCTCTCTCTCTCTCTCTCTCTCTCTGTGTAAAAATTCTCCGTAGACAGCTTACAGCATCTTACTGTAGACAGTAAATGTTGATCATTGAATTTGGCACTCAACATATTTTGATGCAAACATTTTGTCTTGGTACTCAACGCACAAGTTAGAACTTGTTGGTGTTGACTGCCTTGTGACTAACTACATTATTCCTTATGGGAAAAATTTATTTGTTATTCATTGTGGTTCCCGGAACCAATTAACAATGAATACCGAGTTACCACAGTAGTAATTTATAATCCAGTTTTACTATGCAAAAAAATAATAAAAAGTACTGCATTGTTAAAATGTTATTTTATCCCACCCTGCTAGTAGGTTTAATAAAAATCCATGGAAACAGATGAGTACACTCTTGCTTAATGAGAATTTTTTTACTTTCTGATTTAATTTTGTTACTTGTAGAAAATGTTTCCTGTTCCACTTTTTATATACTCTGTTTTCAGAAAGCATCTAAATAATTTTTTTAAATTTATGCTTAAGGCTATTCTTGACTTTTTCTTAGTTTATTAATTCTAGGCATGCGGATAGGTCTAAATTCTTCTAGTGCCACACAGACACACACAAAATCACTTATTTTTCCTCAACAAATAAAATTAGCTAAGTAATATTGCAGTAACATATTCTGAGTTTTTTGGTTTTAGATTAGCACATTACGTAAAGCAAGCCATTGTCATTTAGAAAACATGTGCTATAACTTAATGTAATGTGCAAACTAAACAATTATAGCTTATTCAAATCATGGATAAACTGTGACTTGTTGCAGTATGTTAATCCATTAACCTACTCAGTTAACCCAATTTCTATACAATTCTTATGAAGAAGATCTAGCAAGAATACTGAGCTGAAAGGTAGCATTCTTTAAGAATTGCATCTTTTTCCTCCTCCTCCTCCTCTTCGCCTTTGTTCTTCATTAAGTATCAGTGTGACTCCAAAAATTCACTCATGTTTTGGACTGTAATGGACCTGGTATAGTTGTATGTGGCAATGATCTTGGCATTCAGGAGACAGCCCACCAGTGGGACAACCGACATGAAAATGTTTCAGCCCACAGAATGGGGGATTATACAAAAACACTCTCCTTAGTTTTTTGGAGACTAACAGAAAAGAGGGGAGAAATGCTTTAAGTCTTGCAACATTCTGTTAAAATAACTTTACAATAAAGATGGAGCTTCTACTCCTAGCTGTGCTTCTTGTGTGAACTACCTTGCAGGGCCAACTGGTGGAGACTTAAATATTTTGATTTCTTTCCTACTCTCCCTTTGATGGAGAGCAGTTCTGTAAATGATTTCTTATTTAGTATGACCTTAGAGACAAATTACACATAGGTTTAATTAGAAACTGATTTTGCAACCATTACACAAACCCTTATGCCAGATCAGCTGCCTCAGATCTAGAATTTAGGGATTAAACTACACTAAACTACTCTGTTATGACCATATCTGTCAATTCTATTCCCTATTTTTAAAAACATCTTTGATTGGCAAGATACAGAATGCTAATATTCAAACCATTATACTTTCAGAATCTCTCTATATTGCTGTAAAAGGAAAATGTTTTAAATGTTCCTCTAGCTTGAAACATGCATGTGTTTCTCTATTGTACTGTTGGTTGCCTGTTCAGGAATTATCTTGTTTTGCCCTGCAGAAAATTTTGGAATACATAGCAGCTCTTTCCAGGGGAATCGTTTTCTATTACAAATAAACTCACTTGACATGTTATGTTTCCTAGGAAGCTACAAATAAACATTTTTTTAATGGATATACAGTGGAAGACAATGAAACTTGCTCTCATCAGCCAAATGGAATTGATTTTGAATAGCAGGGTGTATGTTTAAAATATGAAAGGACTAGAAAGCAAGTATATATTAAATTATTTCTGACATCCATTTATTTATTTATCAAATTACTAAAATGCTCTTGCTCCATAACAGTTTTGGATAGCATACAGGATTAAAAACAAGGGAAGGTATTATAACTAGTGAAAGAACAATAGACACCCAGGAGGAGCAATAAAACTGTAACTCGCTTCTTTCTCAAAGGGACCTAATATATTCCCTAACCCAGGCCTGGGGGAAAAAGAGCTGGATTTTAAGGCTCATTTAAACAAGGTCAGGATAGGGACTAATGTGAATTTCTGCAGGTATAAGTACTTTTTGTCACGGTTGATAAAAAGTACTTGCACACCCTTGAGAGATTCTACTACAGAGGTAGTTTATTGTATGTGTATATAAATAGGCATAGAAATCCCTTTATCTTTATTTATGATTTCTCTCTTGACAAGAAGGGGCTGACATACTGTAAACTCATTGAATTCATAATTTTCACACTGACAAGAAAAAGTCTGTTGCTACCCTCCTCCTCATTATTATTTCATTTCTCAAGATAACTTGTTGCTACAGCTATATTTAAATGATACGTACTCATTTCTATCACTGCAAAATAAAGATTTTAGCCAAGAGGATGCTGCTTCAGACCTCAAGCAGCAGCTGAGGGCACACCTTAAGAAGTAGAAGGAAACTGTGATTTATCTAGAATTTCTCAGGCTTAGTTTTTGACATCAATTTCTTTTCCTCCCTCTCAGCCAGTTAGCCAGTCAACCATCTTCCATCGCATAATGATTCCCTCACATTAATATGTGCAGGAAAGCAGAAGGAAGCTGAGAACAGGTCAACATGAGTGGTTTAGCTAAATCACAACTACGACAGAGAAGTGAATAGGTTTTCTAGCCTGGAAAATGCTGGTTCTACCTTGTCAGCTTTAATCCTTACCTCTGCAGCCTCCAGTGAGTTCACATCTTCAGAATGCACTGGAGCAGAAGAAATGAGATCTTGCAATTGTAAACAATCCATAATCCGACACTTTACCTTCCCCAACACAGTTGCTATGGTAGTAACATAGTTTTGATTTCTGGAGTCAGGACAGAATATAAAATATGTTAGAAAAATACTGAAATCATTTAATAATTAAAATCTGGCACAATAAATTTGTATTGATGTTTAGAAAACTAAGATCCAATATGACTGCCAAGAATGTACATTCCTTATTGTAGAAGTAACAAAAGATATAGCTATTGTGCATGCTTGTGCAATGAATCTACAGTAGGGTGCTGCTGTTCATATCAGTTTACAATACTCACCCATTGAAACATTAAACAGAAACAGAAATAATCACCCAACAACCAAGTTATACTCACTTATGAATAAGCTTTTTGAAAAGATACCGAGTTGGTGTCAACTAGACTTCTGGAGAGGGCTACAGCGAAGAATACCACAGAGAAATCCTGTATCTTTCCCCCAAAGTTCTCGCCTCTCACATCTATGTAGTACCAACATCCAGACAATTAAAAAATCAGTAAGGTGGAACATTTGAATAACCACTTTGTAACTAACTGTTACAAAGTGAAGCTGATTTCCCTTTGTAATGCTATCACCTGGTCCTGGAAATTATGACAGGGCACTTATCACATCTCCAATCTTCAATCTCTAGAGTTGTTTTGACAAGATACTGTGGTTGCTGATATTTGCAGTTTAAAACTCAATACTTCCATGTTACTATAAAGAGGAGGATACTTTCCAGTAGAAATTTATAGATACCATAATCTATTCTTTAATTTGGCATTCTTCAGATGTTTTGAGATTATATCTTCTAATAATCACCATCAATCTCCTTGCTAACTAGATTTCTGCAAATTGTCCTAATATCCTGAACAGAAATTTCCCAACAATACATTTTGGAACTAGAATTGAAATGAAATAGTTATGCTCGTTCTGAATAAGTAAGACATTTTATATTTTAATCATGAATATCATGACTCAAGTGTTAATGTATCAGTGTATCCCAGTACTTACCAGAAAATGAAAAAAAAAACCCCAAATCAGGGGTGAAATGCTCCCTGTTTGGACTGGATCGCCCGATCTGGTAGCGATGGAGGCGGGTGGTTCGGAGAACTGGTAACAAAAATCCCTGCCCCACTCCATGCCCAGCTGAGCCGCACAATCATCAGAGGCTTTTTTTTTTACTTTTAAAAGCATTTTTTCTACAATCTCTTCAGCCAAAAAAATGCTTTTAAAAGTAAAAAAAAAAGCCTCTGATGATCGCACGGCTCAGCTGGGATCTTCAAAGGCTTTTAAAAGAAAACCCCTCTTTTTTTTCTTTTAAATGCCTCTGACGATTCAAGCTGAGTTTTTTAAAAAGCCTCTGCTGATCAGGCAACTCAGCTGGGATTGTCAGAGCCTTTTGAAAGCATTTTCGCTTTCAAGAGGTTGTAGAAAAAATGGTTAAAAAAAAAAGGCCACGCCTACCCAGTCACATTACCCCCGCCACCAAGCCACGCCCTCAGAACCATAGTAACAAATTTTAGATTTCACCACTGCCCCAAACCCTTCATTCTGTATCTTTGAATCAGTAACTTTTTCTACTGATACAACCATTTTGTACTTTTGTACTTAAAGTACAAAAATCATTTTGTACTTAAAAGGATGAAAACATGTAGCTAACAATGACCTTTAAATGAACCATATGTCAATCCCAGAAGTGTTGATGAGGTTATAGAGTACAGGTAGTCCTCTACTTATAACTGGTTGCTTAGTGACTGTACAAAGTTATGACAGACTCCCCCAAAAACTACTTACAAAGTTTCCAAAGTTACAACAGATGCACTCACCCTCCACACAGTCACGTGATCACATTTTGGGTGCTTGGCAATCAACTCACCTTTACTGCCATTTGCAATATCCCCCAGTCACAGTACTGCAATTTGCGATGTTTTTTTACTGATTTCCGGCAAAAAAAGAAAAACACCTATTGAAGACAATTGATTTGTTTAATGACCATGGCATTCACTTAACAACCACCAGAAAAAGATGTTTAAAAATTGTGATCAGTCAAATGATCCCTCAACTTAGCATATTTCTGGGCTTAATTATTGTTGAGGGCTACCTCGAGGGTGGGTTCATATCCCGCCACAAGATATGTTCTTCCCTTGTGATAACTCTTAGCATATCTTCACTGATTATGATATAATATGATATAATAAATGAAAAGTAAATAGCAGACTGATGACATGAATAAGTGTCCATGTGCAGCTTATGAACAAACATTTTAATTTTCCATTTCTTTTATGAAATGGAAAACAGCTCAACTTTCTTGATTTCATTGGATCATATTGCAGTGCCCATGTTCACTCACTTTTGCTTTTTAAGGTTCACTTACCTTTCCTAATGATTTTAATGTCTCTTATCTTCTGCTACCTGCACTTAATTGTAATTGGCAACGAGAGGTCTTTTTCCTCTGAATCATGTAGCCAAGAATATATGGTCTTTAGATGAAAACAATTATCACCAGTAGGCACTTGAAAAACCATAATTTCTTATCCTTGTGCAGAATTCGTTTTGAGGATAAACAGTGGAAATTGAAAAGTCGGTGCATTATGTATTAAAAAAAAATGTGTAGCAAAATAAATTAAAGCTATAATCTTATGTTCCCAGTAAAACTAGTGGGTGTTATTTCTAAACAGACACACTTAGAAGTGCATTGTAAATAATAATCTTGTTCATATTGTACTTATTGAATCTAGTACTGATTTGTTTTTTTAAAAAAGAGGACAATATTCTTAATAATGGAATAAAAAATAATTTTCTTTACACTCCCATCTATAGCTGGTCCATTGGAGTTGCCTCTTTTTGAACTGATACCATCACAGAAACAGGTGGTTTTTCATGGCGACCGCTTGCCATTTCAGTGTACAGCAACGTATCTTGACATTACGACACAAGTGCATTGGTATCATGACGGTCACTTGGTTGAAACTGATGAGGAAAGAGGCATGTTTGTGGAGGAGGCCATAATACATGACTGCTGTTTAGTTACACGGTAATGTATTTTTATTTATGTATTTATATATGTGTGTTATATGAGTGCAATTGTTTATGATAATGGTTTTAACAACGTGAATATTGGAACTTGAAAAGGTAAGTTCCCTATCAATATGTTGATAAAAAAAAATTCTCATTTGCTTACTTCCCTTCATATTCAAACAAAATACGAAGAAGCCAGTTTCTAGCGGACACAATGCATTTAATACAGGCAAAAATTTTGTTTTAATTATTGAAATACGTTACAGTATATGTCAATAATCTCAAATAAAATCAGTGATCCGTAATCCCATTTAGAGCATCTATTGAAATGAATTTTCTTTGCTGTCTTCATGCAAAATCAGAAATATGGAAGAGGGCAATCCTCCACTAGAGAAACCATATATATTTCTTGCTCATCTCTCCAAATCCAGTTTAATCACAAAAGGGAAAATGCTGATTTGTTTTTCCTCTCTGGGTGCTTATCTCAGTGTCTATGCTTTCTGTATGTAGAGTAGTGTGTTTAATTAAGTAGTCAATAAAATATGGCCCAGGTTTTGTATACTGAATATTAAAATGCCCCACTATCAGACTTTATAAATAAGTAATGGAATAATTCTGTTCTATTATAGAGTAATTCTATAATCCAACTTTGGACAGGCTGTGCAGTAATTTTGCATTAATAACTGCAGAGGAAAGCCAGATTTTTTTTCTCACTGAATTATCTATTATGTCAGTTATGATGTGGGTTTTGATTTATATTAATCTAAAGATTTAGATTTATTTATTTTTTGGTTCGATTAATCTATATTAATCTGGTTTTTAAAGCAGCAATTATGACTCAAATTATCTTGTTAAAATTAGCGACGGTATTAAATACTACATGAACACTTTGCTCAGTATCTCCATAGATGCAGTAATCCACTGGTGGCTAGATAAAAATTAAAATTAAATTAACTAAAAAAATAGATTAAAATAAAAAGGTAACTTAAAATGTGCTTATTTTTTCTTATTGTATATTTATTTATACCACTTTACCATTTCTCCAGTAATGGTATTTTGCCTGGAATATTAGTGGATAAATCACCGTGTTTTCCCCAAAATAAGACCCTGTCTTATATTTTTATGAATCATGAAATAAGCGCTTGACCTTATTGCCTTGCGCTCAAAAGCCCGGTTGGGCTTATTATCAGGGGATGTCTTATTTTGGGGGAAATGGTGAGTTATTTTGTTCTTCAGAAATAAATTCATCTCCACATTACTGACAACTTTTGAAACTGTCTTTTAGCATTTGCTTTCTAGATGAGATATCTGGGAGATATCTAGGTTCAGCAGCAGTCTCTGCTAATAATTCTCAAAGCTATGTGCATTGGCAGCAGCTAACATAAATATGTTAATCATCATGGTTTATAAAGTTTCTGTTGAATAATTATGGTCTCAGAGCTATGAGGACCTGCCAAGTTGTTTTAATTGGTGTGTATGTTCTTCATATCAAAGGCAGACTATTATATTCAGAACATTTTTCAACTGTAGGACACTATAGTAATGAAACAGAGATGCTGAATTATATTCTTTATTCTTTATTATATGGTAATTATGTTTTGTAGTCTACAGAATTGATTTGATGCACGTTTAAAAATGTCAAACATGGAACATACTTAATATTGCAGGATGTTAACAAGAGAAATCAATTTGTGTAAAAAGATATGCTACGTTCCAGCCTAATCACATTTACAGTAGTCTAATTGAAACCAGTTCTTTTAGGCTTGACTAAGTTAAGCTTTCTGAGGTCTGGATCTATTCCGAGATCTTCTGCTAAAATCAGATCAAGATTGAGTTAATGCTGATCATTTAATTGGCTCTGTCATCAACTAGTGCTTAAATTACAGGATTGTTACACTGACCTTAATTCCATTTTTGGAGCTGAACATTTGTAATATAAACCTAAACTACTGAACTGCTGGGTGCCTGTGTAGATCATGAACAATGTAGGAGAGAATCTTTTTTGACTAATTATTTTTATTCAGTGGCACAAGTTTTATTTTGTGTTATCTCTCCAATATTCCACAATACTGACTAAATTTAGATATTTATTTATTACTCAATTAATAATAAAATGATGTTTTATAATATACTATAATTATTACAGCATAATATGACATAATATACATATTATATAAATATATTTTATATTTGTAAATGTATACTATACTATATTATTTATAAATATATAAATATATTTTATGTTACTTTATTGTACATATTCTTATTAATCTTTATAATATAATATAAATAATCACATTATACTGATCCATTTTGTGTGTGTGTGTGTGTGTGTGTGTGTGTGTGTGTGTGTGTGTGTGCGCAGGTAGTCCTCAACGTCCGTTCACAATTGAGCCCAAAATTTATGTTGTTAAGTGAGAAATTTGTTAAGTGAATTTTGCCACATTTTATGACTTTTCTTGCCACATTTGTTAAGTGAATCACTGACGTTGTTAAATTAGTAACACCGTCATTAAGTGAATCCAGTTTTCCCATTGACTTTGCTTGTGAGAAGTTGGAAAAGGGGATCACATGACCCCGGGACACTGCAACAGTCATAAATGTGAGTCAGTTGTCAAGCATCCGACCATCGCATGATGGGGATGCTTCAAATGTCATATGTGTGAAAAATGATCATAAGCCTTTTTTTTCAGTGCCTTTGTAACTTCGAACGACATGTGGAAGAGGCTTTCATCCTGCAGTGGACAGACAATGGCTACAATTATACAAACACACACACACACGTGTGTATGTATGTGTGTGTGTGTATGTAAGGAGAGAGAGCAAGAGAGCGAGAGAGAGAAGTGTTCTGTAATTGGATATTGTACTGCATTTGGCTTTATGGCTGTAATAAGCAATTGTTGATTTCTTTATTATGGCGATTACATAAATAAATGTGCTTAAATTACAATGACTTGGGAACATGTAGGATAACCAATTTACTCCTCTCTTGGTATTCCTGTAGCTAGTTACCCTTATTTGAACTATATATGCAGGCATTTCAGGGGTGGTAACTAACATTACACTTCAGAATTCTGCTGATTATTTTTAAAGCAATGGGTTATAATTCATAGTTCAAACTGATACATTATTATAGTGCTTTTGATATATGAAAAAACAATTTATCTCTGTAAAGCTCCAATTAGGGAGGTCTTTTCAGGTTACCCTTAACTATATCTCCATATATAATCTAATTTAACTGTTTCTTTTAGTGTTGTCATAGAAACTAGGGAAGTATTTACCGTAGACTTGATTGTTTAATACATATAGGCACTTTTTAAATATTTTCCAACCCAATGGACTAATGGAAAGAAATAATGTAAAGACTCTCAGGATTTAATTTGCCACCTTTGTCTGTCTGCATCAGTAAGATAAATCAGCAAGAAACAAAATAGAATGGGACCAAATTGAGGGTGGTAAAAAACCAGTCCCTTCTCCTAAAAAGTTTAAGTTTAAAAATGGACAGGATCCATCCAGATGTTTCAGAGAAAAACAAAATTACAAATTTCCCCCACTTTGGGAAATTCAAATGAGCAGTAAGCATGGAATGTTGCTGATGGCTTCATTCTAAGTGAGTGATGATGAAACTATAACACACATGTCAAAGGTGACATGGCATGATGATTTGGGTGATATGGCAGCATTCACCAATACCCGACACCAACTATTCCCCAAAGTTTGCCCCGTTCTTGTGCAATTTTTGGAAGCTGCAAAGGCCACGCAAGAAAGGGTGGTGTGTTTCTGAAGTGCCACTTTTTGAATGGCTAAAGTCAAAGCCTTTACTTCCTCATTGCTGCCTCATTGTAAACTGCTGAGTGCATTGTTTAAGGTGGTTTAGATGGGGGGGGGGAGATAAAAAATTGTTCATCTTTTATTTGATGTGTGTGTGTGTGTGTGTGTGTGTGTGTGTGCGCGTGGGTGGGTGCATGAATGAGAGAGAGAGGAACAGAGTCAAGTTAGGCATTTTTCAAATTTTTGACATGTTGGGACCAAAAATTCACCATCACTTTTCTAAACCGCCCTCCTGTCACATGACCTGGTCCAAAATATATGAACTCAGTCTGTTCTCCCTAGTACACTCAAACATAGAAGAAAGGTGAAACTGGGATTTATTCATTCTAATTAGAACCACACACACACACACACACACACACACACAGATGCCATGAAGGCATCCATCCTAGGTTTCCTAAGGTTAATTGACATAGCAATACTTTCCTTGTGTCCCAGAGCTGGAAAAGTCTCCTGTTGTCTTAAATCTTGCTGCATCACAGCACACCTTGCTAAGAACTTAACAACTCTGTTGCTGTCCATGCATTTGTAATGCATGATGCTATAAGGAGAGAGATTAATGGTTGCTTTGGTTTGAATATAATCAATCATAGGAAAAGCCACCAACAATCGCCATACAGGATGAGTCCTGGGGCAGGCACTGTATGGTCTAGATGTGCCACCTAATCCTATTTTTATTCATTTTTATCTAAAAGAATTTCTCCTTCCATCTTAATGATCATAGGGTCGGAGCAAAGAGTTTGTTGTTCTTTCATACAGCCTAGCCTCAATCGGGTTACAGTATTCTGGTTTACATTGGGCTGCTTTCGAAGAGCATGGATAAGTCAGTGCAGAATGTGGCAGCTTGAATAATTACAAGCACTCCTGATTTGCCTATAGAACACCAGTACTTAACAGTTGCATTGCTTGTCAGCTGGCCAATTTTGAGTGCTGGTTGTCACCTTTAAAGTGCTTCATATTTGGACATCTATGGGACTCTGAATTCCAGATGATATCTGCCTATTCAACAATGTAGAGTGGCCCTTTCTACAGTGCCATTTCTACAGATCACAGAAGCGAGCCTTTCCCAATCGCTGCCCCATTTCTATGGTACAATATTTCCCCAGATGGTTCTTTCCTTCCTGTTTTGTTTTTCCCGCAGGAAGTCTATTCCAGCATAATTATTCCATGGGATGCTCTAAACTTGTTCTGTATAGCAGGAGAAGATCTTTTGATTTCTGGTTATATTAGCAATTGTTCCAATGCTTTATGTAATTTAAATAACATCCCCAACTTTTTTTCCTTTTATTATATTGGATTTAATCCAACATATGGTAGTTACAGAGTACAGTAGTCCTTGGGTTATGACTACTCATTCAGTGATTGCTCAAAGTTACAACAGTGTTGTAACGAGGGGGAATTATGACTGATCTGTGAAGTTGTGACTGTTGAAGAAGACTCTCTGCAATCACATGATTGTGATTCCAGCACTTGGTAATGGGCTCGCAATTACAATGGTTGCAATATCCTGTGGTCATGTGATTGCTATTTGTTACTTTCTCTTACCGGCTTTCCACGAGCTAAGTCAAGGGGAAGTTGACTTAGGTAGGTTACAAGTAGGAGGTTACAAGTCACTCCCATTCCTCATTGCCTTTTTGTCCACCCATGGCATCTACCTGCCCCTGGGTTCCATAGTGCCCATGCTGTGTAGTGCCCACCTGCAGAATTGACCACCTGTGCTTCATAGTGCTCATTTTTGGCACCTCTACCCTCCACCTGTAGTTCTTGCTTGCCAGGGCTTCCTCGTCTTCCCCTGTCACAGCCACATGAAGTCTTCCCATAAAGACCTGCACAGTCCTGGGGTTAAGAAAGCAACCAGGACTTTTCGCATTGCCATCATTAAGCAATGTGGTCATCTGACATCACATTTTATAACTGTATTGCTTAGGGACACAAATTACGATCCATCGTAACCCAAGTTCTACCTGTACATCATTATAATTCAGATTTGTCATGATTGGATCATATTATAAGCCCAGTAAAATAAATATATAAGCAATAGCAATGTCCCAAATTTGTGTTCTTCAGGTAGAGTCAATGAAGTAATGTCCTTGTGGTTCTGAAGTTTGTGAGGAACATATTAAGTTGTGAGATACTTTTGCACATTTTTTTTAAAAAAATAATGAATTGGCCACTAGAGGGCAGCAAAGAGTAGGTAGGTTTGGTGTACTTTGGATGCTTTCTTTAATTTCCTTTAGATTTTTAACCCACTCTTTTTTTCCCCCATCTAAACCTCAAGATAACAAAAATATTCCTTTCTCCTCTTATTTTCCATACAACAACAACCACCCAAGGAGGTGAACTGGGCTGAGACAGAGTAACTGATTCAAAGTCACCCAGCTGGTTTTTCATGCTAAGGTGGGACTAAAAGTCACAGTTTCCTGGCTTCTAGCCTGGAGTCTTAACCAATGCACCAAACCGACTCTCACCAAAATTTCTTGTTATGCATCCAAAATGTAATCCCTGGATAATGTTATTGAAGAGATTGAGTTTAAGAAAATATTTTATTGCAAAGATGGTCCTAACCTTCAAAATACTTTGAATGAAGTAACTGCATAAGCTGGGATTCTGACCTCTTTTGTAACCAGAGCATGCTGAATGCAGAAGAGGCCCACCTTCAACATGTGTAGGAAGCCCTGTGACTATCCATCCTGTAGCTTAGCGCAAACAGAACTGGTTTTCAAGATAAGGAATTATAGGTGTGTGCTGACCATTTATCAGGTGCTTTGGCTTGTACTATATATCAATTAAGGCAGCAACTTCTTTTAAGTCAGTCAAGGAATCAACTCAATGGATGGAAAAAAAACCATGAAAAAAGTGTCCATGAAAGCTAAATTTCACAGCCAAAACAGAACTGTAGAAAAGGCTCCTAGTAACTGGACAGAAAATGGTGATCCCAGAAGAGATCTGATAGACCAACCAAAAGCAATTGGCAAAACAAATCATTGACATCAACTAGGTCCTCAAGTCACCTCTTCCATGCATGATAGGATGACCACATGAAATGACTTGTGATAATAACATTCAAAACATTTCTTCTATACCAGTATACCCAAACCCATCTTTTGGCTGTCTTAGCAGCAAGTTGTTAGGGGATATTGGTGACATTGTGAAGACATGTCTTCAGGAAATGGAAGTGGGCCATTACACTCATACACACAGAGAGGCAACACACATATACCTCCCTAGATTAGATCCTTCGATATTCACAGTCCAAAAAATAGAGCCAATACAGAGCCAGTTTGTGATTAAGGTGCTGGATTAGAAACCAGAAAAGCACAGGTAGTCCTTGTGTTACAACCGCAATTGAGCCCAACATCTATGTTGCTAAGCAAAACATTTGTTGTGAGTTTACCCCATTTTATGACCTTTCATGCTACGGTTGTTAAATGAATCTGGCTTCCCCATTTGACTTTGTTTATCAGAAGGTCGCAAAAGCTGATTGCATAACCCCAGGACACTGCAATCATCATAAATGCGAACCAGTTGCCAAGCAACTGAATTTTAATCACATGACCATGGGATGCTGCAATGGTCGTAAGTGTGAAAAATGGTCCAAAGTCACTTTTTTCAGTGCCGTTGTAACTTTGAACGGTCACTAAATGAATTATTGTAAGACGAGGACTATCTGTATGAAGTTTAGTTCTTCCTTAAGAAAGATGACTTTGGGGCAGGATGGTTGTTGTGGGGAACTTGTATATCATTTTGAGTTGTGAAAAACAAAGGACGGCTACAAATACAATAGCATCAGCAATAACAACAGTAACATCTATACCACAACCGAATTACTCCATGCAGAAAAGAAAGATGCGACTTTGTGAAACAGATGAAACTGGAGAAATGTCCGCTGGACACTGCAGATAAAGGGGTTAAAAAGAATTTCTGAAGCTTGTTTAAACCAGCTTTGGAGCAGATGTACAATACTTACTTTTTCCAGAGCTATCATTTAAGGAGAATTACTATATTTACGTTCTCTATACTGCGCATACACAAATGCACACTGCCATCCATTCAAACGGTTTTTACATATGCATTTTCAACTCAGCACAATTATGCTTGCAAATGCTTCAAATTTATTATATTTATTTGATAAACATAAATATTTAAGCAAAACTCAACAGACAAAACTCACTTTTATTGTAATAATGAAACAGATTTATAAACTCATGTTCCATCCCGGGATATTTTTATTTGGTTATGCATCTTTATCTAATCATTGATTCAAGAATAAGCTTTCAATTTATACGTAGTTCACATTTTAAAATTTTGGCACATAATAGTATTTGCATTGTGTTGAATTGCCAGAGTTGTTTAGAAGTTACATAACACTGGCATTGAAATTATGGGTTTCCATTATGAGTTATCCACATATTTTTAAAGCATTTGAAAATAATTTATATTTGATATGTGTGATAAACATATTACAATTAGCTGAAGTCTATGCATACTTGTTTACTATATCATTTCAAAATGCATTATTGCTTGTAAAAAGTATGTGGTTAGCACTCAGTGGAAATATAAATCTGTTTCAAATTGCTTGAAGCAGATTTTTGAGAAGGGCAAACAGTTATATAGGTAAGTATGCTAGATTTGTATAGTTTGTTTGTTTATTTTGTTTAAGTATTTTTTTTTAAAAAAGTAGTAGTTAGGCAATATTTAAATAGAGTTGCAATCAGTACAGTTCAAAATATGTAAATATTCTTGTGTTTACTAGATTGTTTTCTTTGTTGATGAAAAATGTGAATAATGGCAAGCATCCAACTGCAATATTTTTATAATATGTACAATAAAGAATACATTTCTTTATTGCATTGTTATTTTTCGACATATCCATTTCTTTCAGGGCTAAATTCGCAGTATACACTAAAGTCACAATCCTGTGGATGTTTGGACTTGGATTGAGATTTCAACAATTTCACTAAAATAATTTGGATTTGTTCTATGGTATGGTCTATCTTTTAAAAATAAATTGCAAAAGTTATATTTCAATGCAAAAATTACCTTACATCTATTTTAAAGTGCACATCGGCTGTAAGGATTGGATAATAGCAGAAAAAAACCCATTATTTTTAAATAATGTCAGCTTATGTTCATAACTGGATACTCTTAGACTGACTTCAAGTCTAACACAACTATATGAATTAATCATTTAGTTGTTCTGTCCCCGTCCCACAGACAGCCCGGAGTTAATTAAGCCACACAACAAAGTCTTTGAAGATAAAGCTGGCAGCAACCAAGTGACTAGCTGCCAATTCAGACTTTACTCACACAAAACAAAGATTAGACTGCAAGCTGTCGAGACCCCATGCTCGACAATCTGACGATGGGATCTTTCCTGTAGAAGCGGAAGTACCGAGCAGGGGGGGGGGGGTGTGATTCGGGATGTCAGTTCTGAGCACGATCTGGTGACGGTGGGTGTGAGAAGGAGTAGGCGGGCCTCGGGTGTGAAGCGAGAGAGCTGAGACAAGCATTCCGATAAAGCAGGCAAAGTTTCAGCAATACAAGGATTAGTCCAAATGCAGTCCGACAAGGCAGGCAGAAGTCCAGTAATGCAGAGATCATGGATTATTTCTAGTTTTTGCTCGTCACAAACTGAACCGGTCATCACACCCACATTTATACCCTGTCCAGTGACTCAGCTAATCTCTGGCATGCCTTCCCCTCTGCTGCACACGCGTCTCCCTGCGCCGCTGTCAAGGATCCAGCCAGCACTTATCTTCTTCGTCGCTGTCCACCTGTGGCTGTGGGGACGTGCTTGGCTCTGGGCCTATCTCTTGGCCTTCAGTGTCCTCCAGAGGCATTGCCAGAGAGGAGGGTCCTGGAGAGGGAGGCCTTGCCAACTCCTCTCCCTCACTGTCAGAGTCTGCATCTGTCGATAGCCCAGGCTCAGGCAACGGAACCACAACAGTAGTCTTTCCACTGATATGATGCTGTAATGATAATTGTAGTCAGACCTCTTCATCAAAGATAACAAAATCTTGCCAAAATCATGTTACACTACATGGCTGGATAGTATTATTGTTCTATGCTGACATATGGTTAGAATTCTCAGGTACATTCTAACCATTACCTAAGAAGACTAAAATATACTTTCAGTCATTCACTGGCTATGATTGTTTTCCTAACCATATATGCCTTATATTCTGCAACATATGTGATGATTTTCTGATTAAAAAAATATAGTATATAACAGTGGTGGGTTGCCCCCGGTTCGCACTGGTTCTATAGAACCAGTAGTAAAACCGGCGGGAGGCTCCGCCCACCAACCCCGACGTCACCAAAATGCTTCTGCGCATGTGCAGAAGAGCGTGCACATGCACGAGTGAAGCAAGCACACGCGCACACCTTCCGTTGCAAACCGGTAGTAAAGGTAAGTAGAACCTGGTATATAACAGTATAGGCAAGCTAGTTTGGTGGAGAGGTTAATGTCTTCACTAGCACACTGTCAACAAAACTCATTAAGAGAGAAATGACAGTCCTTCTTAAGATTTTGAAGCCAAAATAACTTTAGATGTTGAACTTCTAAAGCAGCTTTAGAAAATGTGTAAATCCTACACACTATTTTATTACTATCTCTATTCTGTGCTGAAAATTTGTGCGAAAAACAGCAACAAAAATAAGTTTTATTATAAGTATTATTATTATAATCCAATAAGCCACCAGTGTCTCTGGGGTAAGTGATCAGCTAAGAGTAGTCATGTGGCAAAATGCTGAAACTTGATAAAGACATGGGGATTGCCTGTGTAAATAATACAACATTTTTCAAATACCAATGCTGTCCTTTCTCAGACCAAAATAGTTAAGATGTGTGATAATCACATGAAGCCAAGATTCAATGATTTAAGCTCAGCTAGGTGGCAGCATCTATCCAGACTAGGGACAGTTGAACCCAGTGAGTCCTTGGATGAGAGAACTGTGTAAAATCCCAGAGATTTAATCAAGAGTGAGAAGTCAAAAATGCATTCTAGGAGAAGGTAAAGCAAACAGAATTTCCAATCAAAGAGAATATTTGTAGCTCGGGGTTGAAATGAGAGGTCCTTGGTGCTCTCTGGGCTTGGTTGTTTCTTGCAGATGTTACAAACTATGTAACATGATCAGTAGTAGTCAGTCTACTTTGGGTAATGAAACATCTGCAAGAAAACAACCAAGCTCAAAGAGCAGCAAGGACCCTTCAGAAAAACGTCCATATTTTTGGCAAAAAAGTACACGGGTGTATCTATGATATCAACATGAGTTGAGTCTGACTTGAAGAAGTCTTGACTTCACAGCCCTTATATCTAATAAGATTTGTTCCCCAGTTTGGAATCCTGGGCATGGACAGTAAAGTTTGAGAAAGCAGATAATGGAGGAAAGAATCACAACCTGTTCTGTGAACTTCTGAATTCAAATGTTTTGCCTCATGGATTTATCTGAAACATATTTCAGGTAATATCTGAAGTAGGTAAGCTAACATATTTTTAGAAAATGCATGCGATAAGACCTAATCCAATAAGATGAGATCAACAATGTCAGTAACATATTAGATTACTAATCATATGTTGGACTGGATAAGAATGTTTTGATTTGTCATCTAATGAAAGAAAATCATGAATCAAATCTGCATTTTTGGTAGTGCTGATAACATATATGAGTATTCAAAAATTTCAGCTGCCTATTTCCTTCATTCTATTGTATATCATCATCTTCAGTGGTGGAATTCAAATTTTTTTACTACCGGTTCTGTGGGCATGGCTTGGTAGGCATGGTGTGGCTTGGTGGGTGTGGCAGGGGAAGGATATTGCACAATCCCCATTCCCTCCCCACTCCTGGGGGAAGAATATTGCAAAATCTCCATTCCCACCCCACTCTGGGGCTAGCCAGAGGTGGTATTTTCATGAGCAGAGGTGGTATTTTAAATGAGCCGAGGTGACGCAGTGGTTAGAGTGCAGTACTGCAGCTACTTCAGCTGACTGGTAGTTCAGCAGATCAGCGGATCAAATCTCACCGGCTCAAGGTTGACTCAGCCTTCCATCCTTCTGAGGTGGGTAAAATGAGGACCCAGATTGTTGGGGGCAATATGCTATTTAGTATACTGTCTTTGGTGTAAGCCGCCCAGAGTCCTTGGAGAGTGGGTGGCATAGAAATATGACAAACAAACAAACAAACAAACAAACAAACAAACAAATAAATAAATAAATATTTGCTGGTTCTCTGAACTACTCAAAATTTCCTCTACTGGTTCTCCAGAACCTGTCAGAACCTGCTGAATAGCACCCCTGATCATCTTCCTATTTGGCTTTTGAAGAAAATCATGCCATGGATGGATATGGTAGATAGATAGCAATAGCACTTAGACTTATATACTGCTTCACAGTGCTTTTACAGCCCTCTCTAAGCAGTTTACAGAGTCAGAATATTTCCCCAACAATCTGGCTCCTCATTTTACTGACCTCTGAAGGATGGAAGTCTGAGTCAACCTTGAGCCTGGTGAGCTTCGAATTGCCAAATTGCAGGGAGACAGCAGTCAGCAGAAGTAGCCTGCAGTACTGCATTCTAACCACTGTGCCACCGCAGCTGATAGATAGATAGATAGATAGATAAATAGATAAATAGATAAATAGATAGATAGATAGATGATAGATAGATAGATAGATAGATAGATAGATAGATAGATAGATAGATAGATAATTTAAATATACTGCTACCCATCTGGGAGCTTCTTAATTTTTGCTCGAAGGTACTGTATCTGATGATTCAGCAGAATCACCCAAGAGTTTGTGTGATTTTTGCTTTCGTAGAAATAGTAGAGAATGGAGCAGAGATGGAGTAGAATGCAGCTGTAGGATATTTTTTTGGGTAAGAACTAATTGACAATTTCTCTGCCAAGTGATAACAACGTATCTTACAGGCCATGCTGTGTTTCTGGCTGACTGAAATAGTGATTGTCTGAAAATTAAGACAATCAAGTGAAGGCTACATTCTGCCTTTCCTTTGATAATGATGGGTAGCACTTAACTTAGAAGATTACATTTCTAATTAAAAGCTGCATTTTAGCTGACCAAAGGCTTTATGTTGAAGCTCAGCACATATGACAATTTAAATCTACACACACACAAAAGTAAGCTTTCTTGAGTTGATGTGGCTCGTGCATAGGATTGTACTGATATCCAATCAATTTAATTATAATAACTCACTATTGCATGTGTTTGCTTTTGAATATTGTATTACAGGTAGTCCTCGATTTACGATCACAATTGACCCCAACACTTCTGTTGTTAAATGAGATATTTGTTAAGTGAGTTTTGCCCCATTTTATGACTTTTCTTGCCACAGTTGTTAAGTGATAAGTTAGTTGTTAAGTGAATCTGGCTTCCCCACTGATTTTGCTTGTGAGAAGGTCGCAAAAGGTGATCAGATGATCTTGGGACAGAGCAACAGTCATAAATATGAGCCAGTTGCCAAGCATCTGAATTTTGATCACATGATCATGGGGATGCTACAAAGGTGGTAAGTGTGGAAAAACAGTCATAGATCACTTTTTTCAGTTTTTGAATGGTCATTAAATGAACTGTTGTTCATACAAGGACTACCTGTATAAAGGAAGTGATGGCGGGAGATAATGTAGTTTATTTTCCTGTTCTGCCAGAATCCTCTGGTTTTGCAACAGGCAGTTACATCAATTTTTTTCCTTGGGGAATGAAAAAGTCAGTGAAGTTCATGAGTTTCAACTAGCTTATGTACTATTCTTTATTATATTGCTTCCTTTTATTAGTGATATTTAAATGACCATCAGAATGCAACTAATCACTGTAAGTCTCTTATTGCAAAACATAAAAGAAACAGCTTTGCAGAGCAAAGGCTGAAATAGTCTGCTTAATTAGTTATATATAGTTGCACTGATTAAAATGTATTATTCTAAAGGAAAATACTTTACCCCAGATTAGTCATTTAAAAGAGATTGAATTGAATGCCTGCATTTGGCAATGGGCAATGCTGTAGGCTACAGTTCAACATCATAATGGTTTTCCTGAATTAATTTCCACTGTACATTATTGAACAATTTCTGTCCTTCCAGATACTGAGTTTAAGCAAGACTACAATTATGCAGGGATTTTTTATTAGCGCACGAAAAAGGAAGCATCACCTCTTACAACTACAAATGTTAAAGAAAGATTTAGTCTTACTGTAATTGCTCAAGATAGTCATGAAACCTCTTGTAAAGAGATGTGCTGGAACATCTTTTGATATTCAAATTTGGCCCTGCATAGCTTTTTCTCAAGTTAATACCTACCTACATACCTACATACCTACCTACCTACCATCTATATATCCTTTAAATCTTACTTCTTAAAGATGGAAAGTTGGATACCAAATCTGGAGGTAACAGTGGAAATCACTTCCTTTGGAGACAATTTTCATGCGTTCTAGGAAGAAGCCAACTCTATGTCAGCCTTTTGAAGTAGGCAAGATTGAGATTGCAGTGTTTTCAAGATTGTTGTTTCTTCTTATAAGGTAAAATAATAGAACCTTACAAGCCTGTCAGACAGTATTGCTCTGAATTTATTTCTCAAACATTCTACTTTCTCAGGACTGAGTTGCCTTTTCTCTACTCTTAATAGTTTTTCCCTCTTCCCACTTTCTAAGGTCAAATCTACTTTCTTTCATACTCTGTATTTCAGAGGAACAAAAACAGAACGCTGTAAAAGAAACAAGGCCATTTATAGCAAAAAGGCAGAGAACATATAGAGTGCCTATGTCCTGCAAAACCCCTATTGTTCAGCTATAAGGAACTGAAACAGATGTATGCTAAGGGAATTTATTGCTTGTGAAATGGCGGGCTGTCTTCAGCTCAACAGGCATATATGAGAGATCAATTTCCAAAACTTACAAAGTCCATTAACAAATATCATTTTCTAGTAATCCACACAGGGATATATGATATTGCAAAGAACAGCTACATTATCACAACGTACATTGAAAATCTAGGAAAGAAGCTTAAGCACAATTGCAAATAATTCCAAAAGCAATGGAAGACCATGGAAAAAGCCAGTATGGGTTATAGTACACAAAAAGTATTAGCAAAAATCAGAAAATGAAAAAAATACACAGTGGGGATAATGTGTAAATTCATTTATAACTGCTGCAAAGAAGTTTGAAAGCCGTTTCTTTGTTTCTTTGTTCTTGTTCCTTTCTCTTTTATTTCTTATTTTCTTAACACTTTACTTCACTTTTCTTTTCCTTCTTTAGAAGTATTTTTACTTAGTAAAGACATTTAATAAGATTAATAAAAGGGATACAGATGGAAAAATAATCCATGGATAAAATAATGGCTATGGAAAAGAGCACAGAGCCTTTTACTGCCCCTGGAACTGTCAACATTTATTTAAAATTTTGGTAGTGATAGAGGCTCTGCAGTTGGTGAATGAGTGGCTCTGTGGGAACCCAGCTCAAAGATGCAACTGATGCACTGAAAACAATCCAAGAACCAGAGAAGATGCCAGAGACTGATCTGGACCTGGAGAGCAGCTGTGCAACTGCAGCGACAGCAATGAGCAATGATGTGTGTTTGCCTGGAGATACTGCCAATCCGCTGCTAGGCCCTAAACTGCTGGCTGGTGGGACCGAGTGCTTGTTCAGTTGTGGAAAAGGCATCTGCTATTGACTGCTGAGTGTTGGTAATGGCAGTGAGCCATCACTGGCCTCAGATGCTGGATTGCTAAGGGGGGGCAGGTACTAGGAAACAGAAGCCACAGGAACAGGGTCAGATTGGCAGCTGAGTTGAAGGTTAGCCTGAGTCCTGCAGCTTCTATGGAATCCATAAGCAGTGGCCATCTTAATCTCCCACATGTGTCACTGGGATTGCAAGAAAGCGATCGATGGGTTGTCTGTTCCAATGGCTGGTGGGGCTTTTTACATGGTGGGGTCTGTCTGCAGCATCAGAGGAGTATAGGACTGAGAAGACTAGAACTTTTGATCTGTAGTTTAGAAAAATTGTAGTGGAAATTCTTTCCAGACTGGGGGGCAACTGAGGCTAACTCCCTTGCTGTGACGGTATGGTGGCAATGGTGTTCTCCTTAGATCACCTGAGCCCATAATTGGTATGGAGAGGACTGTATGAATGTCCTGATAAGTCAGGGTGTATGTTGTGATATGTATGGTGATGAAAAACTGGCACTGATTAGATTATCACTGGATAAAGCAGAGGTTCCCAACTTGGGGGTGGGGTCGTGGGGTGGATGCGAGACAGTATTCCAGGGGATGCAAAAACTTGGGTTTAGAAGTTTCAAAATTATAGTGTATATGAATAATTATATGCATATAAATTATTTTTTTAAAGGGTGCAAGAATATATCAGAAGCGTTCTAGTAGTGCAGGGTATAGAAAAGGTTGGGAACCCCTGGGATAAAGGATTCTGACAAACTAGCTGGTCAGGGAGTGGCAGTTTAATATTTGAGAGTTGAATAGGATATTTGGACCTTCGGAGAGATTACAGGGTTTTGACAAGTTGGTTTGATGCAGGGAAGGGGCATCTTCCGGCTTCTGGGCTCAGTTCCGGTGTTTTAAGATTATTGGTGACCCTGGGTTTAGGCTGCTGCTGATTAGCGCCAGGTTAACTTGTAATAGGTTCTTATTATGGATGAAAGAGCTGGCTTCCTGCGCATTACTGAGACCTGGATGAGCCCTGAGGGAGGGGCCTTTTCTCAGCAACGTGCCCACCTGTGGGAGAATCTGGCACTGAGTTGCAGGAAGGAGAAATAAAGAGAAATAGTAGCCTTGAATTGTTGCTATGCAGGAAGCGGCACAGAAAGGATCCTCCCTTGTGCCTTTTGTGTTGTTGTCACCATGGAATAACATCCCCCCCCAATCCAGATGACTTGATCTTGCTTGCTTTCTGAAAAGCTCTAAAGATCTGGCTGTCCCCCAGGTACTGAGTCAGGAGACTTTGTAAATCCACCTTGAATCTACCACTGCGCCTCTGGTGCAGTGTCTTTTATTATATTTTAGTTTTTGTTCCTTTAAATTGTCTATACAGCCCTGACTCACATGTCAAGCAGGCAGCTATCTAAACAAAATGCATAAATAAGTAAACAAAACAACTGCTGATATACTGTATGCAGATGACAACACTGTGATAGAAAACACCAGAACAGCCTTAACTCAGTATTGTAGAAGAGTTTCCATGTTTTACCAGGGCAACTGTGAAGAGGATGGGCAGGGCTGAAGTCTAGGGTTTATACAAACTAACAAACGAATAGAACAAGCAAACCTTATATCTACATCTGCTATTAGCACGGCAGCTTTCATTATTTGAAACAGAAAGGAGCATGTATAAAGAAAAGAGAAAAAAACCCTAAGCAATGTAATCTACTAAGTATTAATACTATATATTAAGTAATTCAGTTATTTACTGGTACCTTTTTTCAATAAAATATGTATTCTCATATTTCATACTTCACAAATTCCTTGTATGTCCAATCAGATGGCCAATAAAGAATATTCTACCGTGTTTCCCCAAAAATAAGACCCTGTCTTATATTTTTTTGAACCCTGAAATAAGTACTTGGCCTTATTGCCATGCACTCAAAAACCCAATTGGGCTTAATATCAGGGGATGTCTTATTTTGGGGGAAACAGGGTATTCTATATCCTTTGTCCTTATCCACAAATGATAGCATTAATAAAGCACAGCTGTGGATCATTTTACCCTTACCTTTCATTTTAGAGCAAACCAAGATATAAATCAGTTCATTGGTCAGCCAAGAAAACCTGTTTATTTTAACTAATTTTAAGTTTATAGGACCAGATGAGCTCTACTCTAGAGTAGATAACAATACCAATACAATAATGAAGAAAAAGCAGAAGATGATGATGGATTGACTGTTTGTTTACCCATTGTGCCTGACTAATCTTGGAGACTTGAATGAAGCATCAGACAATTAGAGGAGGACATATATAGTATCTATTTTCAAAAAAGGGAAGTAAATAGTTCAGGGAATTACAACCAATCAATCTAACTGTGATTGCTGAGAAAATTCTACAGAAGGCCATAAAGAGATTAATTTGTAAGAATGAAGTATGTGATAATTACTTGAAGTCATAATGAATTTGTTAAAAATATTTTTTTCCAGGCTATTTTATCTCATTTTTGGACTGGTAATATTCTTTGCCAATTACGGGCATGCTGTAGGCCGGATATATTTTGATTTTAGCAAAATGTTTGATAAAATGCCCCAAGTTATGATGATTAGCTGGCTAGCATGAACATTAACATAGCTGACTCAAAACTCATTCTCAAGTACTCATCCATGATTACTCATCAAACTGGAATGAGGTATTGTGTGGGGTGCCACAAAGTTCAGCCCTAAATCCCATACAAACCTACAGCTTCTTACAGAACGAAGCTGTGATGTGTTTAGCCAGTAAATTGAGCTCTAGAGACTGTAAGGATTAAATATTCTAGTGTATTACTCAGAAGAAAGGAGAGGTCAAAATGAAATTTAAAAAAATGCACTTGGGATTGTTCATCCTTATAAGATCATGGCTGGAACAGAAAAAGAATAAAATGTACACTTTATTTAAAGTCACAACTGAAAATATCATTGA
This sequence comes from Pituophis catenifer annectens, assembly GCF_029215685.1. Lineage (NCBI taxonomy): Eukaryota > Metazoa > Chordata > Lepidosauria > Squamata > Colubridae > Pituophis > Pituophis catenifer. The sequence goes on from NW_027256886.1 coordinate 64,208,715, forward strand.
ATGCTCATAAAGATACTATGTATCTATCAGACTTGTTTTAACGAAAGAATAATTTTTCACAAATTCCTAGGAGGTTTGTTCTAAGAATCCAAAGTAATAGGCACTGGTTCACAGAGACATTATTTAACCTAAAAGAAAATGTGGCATAAAATAGGATGTTTGATTTTTCACCTTCATATTACTAAAATATTTGTATTATTTTAGTTTGGATTCTCATGCAAAATGACCAGAGGATATGTAGTTATCACTCAGATACTCATAAGTTGCAATGCAGTACCCTGCAAGATCTTGATCTTCAATAAGCAAAGAACTTTCAGGACCTTGGATAGCTGAGAACAAAGCTTAACTGTAATACAGGTAGTCCTCGACTTATGACCACAAGTGAGCCCAAAACATTTGTTCTAAGTGAGACATTTATTAAATGAGTTTTGCTCCATTTTAACACTTTTCTTCCCATAGTTGTTAAGTGAATCACTGCAGTTGTTAAATTAGTAACACAGTTATTAAGTGAATCTTGTTTTCCCATTGACTTTGCTTGTCAGAAGGTTGCCAGGAGGGGATCACATGACCCTGGGACACTGCAATGTTCATAAATGTGAGTCAGTTCCCAAGTATCTGAATTTTGATCATGTGACCATGCGGATGCTGCAACAGTCTTAAGTGTGAAAAACTGTCATAAGTCACTTTTTTCAGTGCTGTTGTAATTTCACTAAATGAACTGTTGTAAGTCGATGACTGCCTGTACATCCTTTTTTCATAGTAGTAGTGTCTGCAGAGAGCTGGCTGAAGCTGTCATAGGAGTCCTTCTCCTTCTGAATGTTGACACTGATTCTTAAAAGAGCCATGTCTATTTCTTCAATGTTAGAGGGCGAAATGTTGGGACAGATTTGGGAGATGGGCTGGGAGAGGAAACTCTCATAATTATGACTCTCGGTCCAGAGTTAAGAATCCTGTTAGGGATAATGTGCTGGGAGTGGTACTGAGTGCTCATTTCAAAGTTGAATGGATTTTGCATCTTTGGAGACTGAGTCTCAAGAGAAATGACAACAAGATCCCAAAGAAAGAAATGTTTTATTTTCATGGAACGACCTATAAAGTAAGTAGATGGGGGAGGGGGGATAACTACCCAGAGTAGCTGGATAGTGAGATGATTGGCGTATTAATTAAATATTTTTTAAAGTGAAATGTCTAGAAAGCTTTTAAGTAAACTTTTATTGTATATCACAAAAGCATTAATATTTGTTAAACTATACAGATTATTTTTATGTATTACTGTAGTCCAATAGAAATGAAGATCACTGATTACAGTTTTTATAAACCTACTTTAGTGGTTTGTCAAGTCCAATCTGGTTAGCAGATTGGATATAGATTTAGTTACTTAGATTATATTACAAAAGAATGGGCAAAGTTAATTGAAATCATGGACTAAACAGAAAAAAAAATGCAGATATATCTTGAACTTGATGTCTTAGTTTGAGAATTGTGATCATTTGAGATTTTATAAGAATGGTCCTGATTTGTTTAATTGTAAGAGGTGGCAGGTTTCACAATAGATCTACTTTGGATGTTGAATTTACTAGACTTCAGGAGGAATAGGGGGAAAATAAGTATATTGCCATTTGTCTTTTGCATGCCTGAAGTTTCCAGCACAGTAATAAGGAATAAGTAGCTTTGATGTAATGACATTATTACCCAATATCAAGCATTTGCCTGTCTCTAGGACACACTGCAAATGAACCTGTATACAACTTTTCATCCTTATGTGAGTTTAAGCTAGTTTTTTTTTTTTAAAAAAAAACATTTTATTTCTTTTCAGGGAGCTTATCTTATCCAGTATTGATATTGATGCAACTGGAATGTGGGAGTGTGTGGTTAGCAACTCCTATGGAAGCATTTCTAAGCAGGTGGAAATTGTTGTACTAGAAACAGCTGCACCTTATTGTCCTGCTGAGAGAATAATTAACAATAAAGGAGATTTCAGGTAAGATTTTCTTTAAAAATAAAATTATTTCAGTCATCAGATTACGATATTTTTCTTTTTTCTTTTTCTTAATGGAAACTCTACAGATTGCCTTTCCTGAACAGAAAGTTCTTCAGGTCGAGCAGTTGGATTAATAACTAGTCAAGTAAAACCAGATGAGGCCATATTGGTTTCTCAGGTCATATTAGTTTTGAAAGCTTTATTTAAAGTTACAAATAGCAAGGATACAGTGGAGCAAACAAAAAATAATAGTTTCTCTGCAACTGCACATCAAAATAAACTATGGTTGATTGGTTGGTTGCTAGTTTAATCTGTGTAAACCCAGTTTTGGACTTTTAAAACCATGGCTTATTGTGAGTTATTCAACTGCAGTTTATTTAAAAGTGAAATCAACTTTGGCTCATTGCAGGGTACCAATCCAGCTGATATATTATTCCAAAATAATAATATATCATCACAAAATAACTAGTTAGTAAGCGTTTTTCTATATAAATTAAGCATGAAACCAGTGTGAATTCTGAAGGAGACTTCAAGAGACCTCTTTACGCTATGTCCTTCCTCCCTTGGTAAAGAAAATATTTCTCCTAAAATAACATTATCGTGAATCTGTCAAAATCTGCCTTTATTTTTAGACACACTTTATTAGACCCATGCCTTCAATTTTATTTCAGAACTATTTTAAGAAGGTTACAGTAGATTCTTACCTGCTTCAGTGCTTTAGGAACAGATTTGGTTGGCTAATATGTAGTTTTTCCCCCAAATATGAAGCACATACATCAGACTACTTTCTGCAACTGAAAGGATTAGTTGTATGCAAGAAATGTTGGTTTGAGTATTTCAAGCAACAGCTTCACAACCATGTAGATAATCACTTATGAATCTGAAAAAAATTAAAAAAAAACAATATGACATAATTTATAGTGCTTTGCTGTATGTTAAACCCATCAATTATAATCAAGACTTTGAGTGGGCTTGAATTAGTTTTTTCTTGAAGCCAGGCCATTTTAAAGAGCTATTGAGATATACATTATGTTAAATCATGGAGCAAAATTTTGAGCTTCATGAAGCAGAGATTTTGGAATATCTACTTATCAAATTTAATAGCTGCTGATACCAATATTAGACATATAAATTTGTTATTCAGCATCACTTATAGGCTTATAGATGGAAGAAGGATATATCATGAACAGAGTTGAAAGCACACTGACAAGCAAAACAACATGGACATAATCATAGCCAATGAAAATTTCTAGTTTGAGGAGAAGCCAGAGGAATATTCTTAGAACTTGAGGAAGGAGCCAAACACTCCAGAATATATACAGAGCAAAATCAACTTTATTAAGAGTAGAAAATGTTGCTTTCCTAGTAGAGAAAAAAAAAAACCCTCATTTTAAAAAGCCTGAATAGTGGTTATAACTCAAGGGGTTGGGAATTGCTTTATTTGTGACTGGTAACAATAAAAAAGAGAGGAGACTAGAGAGAAAGGAATGTGGCCTGGAATCAAAACTAAAAGCTTTTTGTTACTCTGTTTGCTGAATACAAACTATCTCTTAAATTCTGAATACTCCTCAAAGCTCATCATGCCCACACCAGTCTCCAACATAGACCTACATCATTTCAATCCCGAAATTAAATTTGAAAAATGACTGATACCTTGTTAGATAGTTAAGGACAGTATTTTAATGTACTCATATGACATTGAGAGTGTGATTGCAAATATTTAATGCAATTTAATGACAGTTTCATGAGTTTTCCATTATTTAAAATTTATTTCTATTTTTTGACATCAGATGTTCTAAGATAATAGGACGTTACATGAAAAGACTATTAAACCCTAGAATGTCTGGCCCTTAAGTTGTGCAGATATAGAATTCAACTTTCAACAGTTCATTTAATGAACTATTTAATACAATGGCACTGAAAAAGTGACTTATGATCATTTTTCACGCTTACGACCATTGCAGCATCCCCATGACCACCTGATCAAAATTCAGTTGCTTGGCAACTGATCGATATTTATGACAATTGCAGTGCCTTCGGGTCATGTGATCAGCTTCTGTAACCTTCTGACAAGCAAAGTCAATGGGAAAATCAGATTCACTTAACAACCATGTTAGTAACTTAACAACTGCAGTGATTCACTTAACAACTGTGACAAAGAAGGTCGTAAAATAGGGCAAAATTCACTTAACAAATGTGTCAGTTAGCAGTGGAAATTTTGGACTCAATTGAGGTCATACGTCAAGGACTACCTGTATACTATACATGCGTCGGCAGCAGAGACATGCTCTGGGCCCCCTTGAACCCGTTGGCCAAGGAATTCTGGCTGGTGGGATCCAGGAGAAGAGCCTTTTCTGCTATGGCTCTTGCCCTTTGGAACATCTTACCCCTTTCCTTCCCCGAGTGAGATTTGCTCCCACCCTTCTGGCCTTTCATAACAGCCCGAAGACTGATTTCTGCTTGTTGGCTATGGGCCCCAACTTGGGAGCATCACATTGGAGGAATTTGATGGATTAAGAGGAGACCCCACCTACACACCTCTCTCCCCCATCTTTTAATCGTAGTTTTACTCTTTCTCTGATTGCAATGCTATTTTATTGTTTGTAGAAATATTCGTGTGTTATGGTTTTATAGCTTTTAATGTTGTAAGCCGCCCAGATTCACCCACAGATGAGATGAGTGCCATCAAATTTAATAAAATAATAAAATAAACTTTGGGCAAGGACCATAAAAATCTGAGAGGGCCACAACTTGCTGATCCCTGCCCTGCATTCTTCAAGATGATTTTTTTTAAAAAATAAATGATACTGGGGTACTTACTAGCACATAAGAAAGCAGTAAAGCTTCTTTCTACTAAGAGTAACATTGTTCCTGAAGGCACCTATTCTTGTTTATTTGCTTTACAAAACATGGCATCTTTTTTTTCCATTTGTTTTATAAAACTAAGGACCTATGACTAAAACTATGACTAAGGGCTAAGGAGAGTTAGACTAAAACTTTCAGGGTGGTCAAGTAGAATATAGTTGGTTGCAAAAGAAATCATATGGCCATTATGTTGTCCTTAGGTGGGACATTCAGTTCTTAGCAGTATTTTGCTTAGTGTTTTCATTTTCCACTTAAAAAACGAAACAAAGTAAAAATAGCCTTATTTCACCACAATAAGTATTATGATAAATATATGTGAAAGAACCAGATGAGGTTTTGAAGAGGAAAATCTTTGCTTTTCTTTGCAAAGTTCAAGACACGATTATCCCCAGGAACAAGCTACCTTTCTACTCAGCCCAGAAAGCTGAGCAACTCAACTTGAGGTGCTCTTTAATGAGTCAGTTTTAAAATACACCAAAATAAGCTTATACTGACTGCAACCTTCATTAGCAACCCTTCCGCTCCATTGCTGGTAAATGTCATCTTAAATAAAATAAATAAATAAAAGTGAAATAAATGTTCAGCTAAGATGAGAGGCCTTTTGCTGTTTCATTTTTCTCTAAATCAAAAAAACCGAAGGATTCACATTTGTTTCATTATTGATCATCATTCAAACATTCTGCACAAATTTATTTTAGAAATACACATCAAAAGCATGCTGAGTCCGTATATTCCTTTGGCATTTCAAAGTAATGAATTCAGAATTCTAGAGAATATCTTTGGAGCTGAAAGTTAACATTAACACCTGAAGCGTTTTTGAAAAATTTCTCTTTTTGGATGAGCTTCCCTGCCAATAACGTATCGTGAAAATGTCTTTGAGGTTTTGATATTATGGCAAATATGTTGGAAGCAATCTATTACAAGCACAAAAGAAAACGGGGTGAAAAAATCACCTTGTTTTAAAAAGAAAGACACATTAAATATAAAATGGAAAGGTTGACTCTTTTGAGCTGACAGGTCCAGGTGGTATGTGTAATTGAAATCTCGCTGCAAGGATTTGTAATGCAAGCTTCAGTGAACAAAAGCTATTATTATAAGATGATGGTTATGTTTGTTTTCTTTCTCCTTTCATTGTAAGATACTTTTAAGTGAGCAAAAAAAGTCTGTGTCCTGGTGTTTCCAAATCTTAAGCATCGGTACCCTAATACTGTGCATCTTGTGTAGCATTCTTGGGTTACAAGTGCAAGCTCGTTAAGGAGAGATCCTACCTGAAACTAAGGACAAATTTCCTGACAGTAAGAACAATTAACCAATGGAAGAGCTTCCCTCCTGGAGTTGTGGGTGCTCCATTGCTGGAGGCTTTCAAGGAAAGATTGGAGATCCATTTGTCTGGGGCGGTATAAGGACTGTTGCCTTAGGCAAGGGGTTGAACTAGAACAGGCTGTCAAACTGGCGGCCCATGGGCTGGATGTATCACACACAGGCCACACCTACCCCAGCTCTGCAAAGACAAAAAATGTTGTGATACGTCATGTGACATGATCGAGTTTGATGCCCGTGGACTAAAAGATCTCCGAAGTCCCTTCCGGCTTTATGATTCTAAGATAATTTCTAAGCTTTCCCCAATTTGGTTGTCTTCAGCTGAGTGGAAATGCTTATACTCAATATGCTGGCAGTCCAGGCTACAATTATAGGGAGCTATAGCCTCAGCATAACTAAAACTAGAACCAGAATCTTAACACAATCCCTTAAATGCAGCTTGATTGGCTATTCCCTAGTTTGGAGTCACACAAGAAAAGTTCTTGTGCTGTATGGCTCAAAAATAGATTATGAAAACAGGGGACCTCTTTCCATCTTAATGCCTAGATAGGATCAGAATGAAAAAGGGAGTCTAGGAAAAGCCTTAAGTACTGCAATGCCAAAAGTTATTCCAAGAAAATAAATGTTGTATGGTTCAGGTGTCAGCATAGATAAATGATTTTTCAACAATTTGCAAGGATAGCCCAGTGGTGCACGAACTCTTGTGGATTTCAGCTCTCAGAATTCTCTATGACCATTGTTGTGAATTCTAGGAATTGAAGTTTGCATAATTGACCATTAATTTAAAGCACGGATGTCAAACTTGATCACGTCACATGACATCACATGACATATCACGGCAGTTTTGCCGTTGCAGAGCCAGGGTGGGCATGGCCTGTGTGTGATGCATCCAGCCCGCGGGCCGCCAGTTTGACACCCCTGATTCAAGGGATCTCAGTTAATAGACCCTGGGTCTGAAGCAAATGGGTGAAGAGCAACATCTCATCACTGGAGTTTTAATTCAATTAAAGTAACATAAATCTAGGAGTAAATCAGAAATGCTCTATGATTCATAATGCATTTTAATTATTTACAACATTTTTACCATGATTAATTTTGCACACACTGACTTTTTCTCTTCAGAATGTGTTATTTTAGTGGTTATCAACTATGGAAAATAATACCATTGGTTTCTTTTGTGTAGTATTGCTTAGAAATGAAAATTCAATTTTGCCAATATATTATATAAAATTATTTATCAAATATTTTCCTATACATACTGATAGAAAAATCCTGCAAATTCCTAAAGACTACCAGTGCCACTTATGGATCTGACTTGCTCCTCACTGAGATTTTAAATTATATCTTGACACTGGTACAGACCGGAGTGGAGAAGATTTCTTGGTTGATGGAATGCTATTGCATATTTATATGTCATACATTAGGAAGAAGGCTATATTCTGTCCTTCTTCTTGACATAATAGTTTTCTATACTGTATATGGAATTTTACAGAGAGAGTAATGAGACAAAAATTCATCATGGTGGCATTGTAAAATAATATCCACAATACATGTATGAATGAAGGGAAATCTGAGAACTTGATCTTACATTCATCAAAGAAAAGTCTTCATATTCTAAAACAAAGCAACTAAAAAAATTGATATTCAGCTACACATTGAATATAATAGTATTGTTTTCATACTGCAATTATCTATAATATTGAAGTACCCGTGTTTACCAAAGTATTTTTTGAAAGATACTAACATTTAAAAAAAAAATTAACTTGAAAAGGTATATCTAATAAACACGATGTAAAAGGGATGGGGATGAAAATATTCTGTTTTTCTGTAATGTTTGAACCTTGCTTTCCAAATCTGACTTTGTCCAGTACTGTTGGGACTATTAATCTGACTTTGTTCAGTATTGTTGGAACTAATAATGGGAATTTGGGATTTTTCAGTCTAAAAACATGAAGGATAACATGGGCAAGGCTGGCCTATTAATGTTGAATCACTGTCTTGGGAAAAAAGAGCCAAGTTATAACCTCTCCCAGCAAAGACAAAGGAAATGAGCTTTGCCAGTTTTAAGGCCAAAAAAATCTAGCCTTTTAAATCTATAAATATACCAATTAAAATTATTTCAAATTGACTAACTTATTCAATTATATTCATTATTGAATATAAAACAGGCAAGGAAATTGCTCTATGGGTTCCAGTTCAAGACAGATGATGTATTGCATTATTTATTGTAAGCATTGGCAACCTACAGCCTTAGGGCCTAATTTTTAAAAAATCCATTGCTAAGTACAGAAGCCTTTTGCAAGCAAACAGTTCAATCCTCTAGCAAAAACAACCTTCCTCTTTCCCAGAAGCTTTTCATGTGAAGAGAAAGGAAGAGGGAAATGAGAACATCAAAAACTTGCTCACACAGAGGGTTGCAACTGACGAAGGAAGAAGAAATGCTAGAAAGAAAATGGATACCTTTCCCTCTCCCTATATTTTTTACTCTGACCTCGACCACCATTTGTTTCAGCTGTTCCCATCATTGGAAGTTTCCCTAAACAAATCTGTTTCCCTAAACAGAATACCGCTGTAGTAGTACTGTAGCTTTTGATGGGGAAAAACTTGGCTGCTTCTAGTTTACCTCAGCAATCTCATAAATTCAGGGAAATATACATTATTCCAAAGGAAGTGTACTTCAGGTTGGAACTTGATCTAATGTTAATGTATTAGTGTAGCATTGCAGTAGCTTATTTGTATTTTTTTCACAGGTGGCCTAAAACTGTGGCAGGTGTAACTGCTTACCATTCATGTTTTCAGCATTCCTTAAGATCAGCCTCCTTTCTGAATGGGGAAGAAGAGTTAAAAGCATGGCGTAATTGCAACCGCACAGGTTGGTGGGATGAAGAAAACTATTCCAAATGTCCTTATTCACAGGAAATAACTCAAATCCTTCATGCCTTCAGTCAGGTAAACCATACTGTCATACATAGAATTTAGTGTATGTGTAAACATTACACAGTTCTTACCAAGTTTCTGCAGAGAAAGTCTTTGTTATCTAGGCTATCTAACAAGGCTATATATCAAGAATAGATTCTAAACTATCCAAACATATACTATAACTCTAGTTGTATTCAATTATTCTATTTTGGAATAAGAAAGCATAAATAGATTGTGACATTGATTCAAACATAGTTCTCGTGGTATTATTCCTTAGCTTTAATATTCATTTAAATTAAATTATTGATGCTGGATTAGTAGTCATGGTGCTGATAAATGGTTCTGTCAGGGGAAAGTTGCTTAACAAAAAATTATTTAAGTTACGACATTTTAAGTATTTTAAAACACAGTGTTCTTATTAGACAATTTAAATATTTTACAATATAATGTTGTTTACAAGTTTGAATTATACATCAATAATGTTCTTCATCTCTAGAAAATAAAAAACGTTAATGTTTTAAATATAGAAAATGGAATTAAACTTTTAACCAAATTTTATCTTTTGGGATTTTTTTTTTCAGAGGCATCTAAATGCTACCAATGCACTTGAATTTTCCCATCAGCTAGCAGCTTTCACAAGAGATGCTGCCAAATTTGCAGATAAAGAGGATGTTATCTATTTAGCTTACATGTTGGAAAAACTAATTCTATATATGGAAGAAATCAAAGACGTAAGATTCTGTTTGGCTAACATGATGATGATTTAACGATGGATTTAATTTAATGTCCAGTAATTATTTATTTTTGGGGGGGTGGGGGGATCTTTTTAAAGTAGTAATTCCAACTTTTTATTCAAGAGCTTTACATAAAGTATTTTTAAATATGAATTATATAATATACAGGTAGTCTTTGGGTTATGGCAATGTGGGTGCTCAGTGCCCAGTTCATGATTAAAACATTGCAGAGAGCTGCAGTTTTATGGTTCTAATTTCCAACATTCCCTACCAGCTTCTCACAAGCGAAGTAAGTGGAGAATCCTGCCAGCAGGAAATCAGATGTTGTGCTCATGTGAGCTCCTCCCTTAACAACCTATGCAGACTTCTGCCAGATTTCTAAGTAACATCCGGTAATGTTGCACTTTACAGCTGGGAACAGAGTTTCCAGTTCTAATTGACTTTGGAGCCTAAGGATTATCTGTACTTAAAGAAATTATTGCTCATTATAGAGTTTTCTATGACCATGTGAGTTTAGGATTAAATTTGTTTGCTGAGTATGTTCATTTTAAGGTTAGTCTGACATATATTCATTGTATTTCTAAAAAGCCTGAATGTGTACCTATTCTTTCCTTCTGTCTTTTCCAACATTAGAGCTTTCGCCGGAGAAAATTAAATGCTTAGTAAACCAAAATATTTCATGAATTATTCTCATTCAAAGAGGGCACTAATCTGGAGACCGCAAATAACTTCTTTGCCTTATTGGCAATGAGGTACCTAATAATATTTTCATCTAATTCTGATGAAATAGTTGAGTAAAACTTTCATTGAAGTATTTTGGGCTGATGATTGTTACACGTTGAAATACTTTTTAAAATTTGTTTTGGCTTTATTACTTTCCTTCTACCTTTTTAAAATTTTTATTTATTTATTTATATTTAAATTTATATACCGCCCTTCTCCCGAAGGACTCAGGGCGGTGAACAGCCAAAGGTAAAAAACATAGAATACAGACATTTAAAAGCAGTTTAAAATATATTAAACAATTTGGCCCAACAGTTAAAATACCCCATTTAAAATTCAAATTAAAATTAAACAATTGGAGAAGTTAGGCCAGCCCGGCTTGTTGAAATAAAAAAGTCTTGAGGGCCCAGCGGAAGGTACGTAAATCCGGAATCGTCTGTATCTCTGGGGGGAGCTTGTTCCAGAGGACAGGTGCTCCCACAGAGAAAGCTTTCCCCTGGGGGCCGCCAATTGACATTGTTTGACCAACGGCACCCCCAGGAGCCCCTCTCTGTGGGAGCGTACTGGCCGGTGGGAGGCTCTTGGTGGCAGAAGGCAGTCTTGTAGATATCCAGGTCCTAAGCCATGGAGCGCTCTAAAGGTGATCACCAACACCTTGAATCCCGGAGGACCACCGGGAGCCAGTGCAGCTCGCGCAGGAGAGGTGTTACATGGGAGCGCCATGACGCTCCCATAATCACCCGCGCAGCCACATTCTGGACCAATTGGAGCCTCCGGGTGCTCTTCAAGGGGAGCCCCATGTAGAGAGCATTACAGTAGTCCAGGCGGGAAGTGATGAGGGCATGAGTGACTGTGCGCAAGGAGTCCCGATCCAGAAAGGGACACAACTGGCGAATCAGGCAAACCTGATAGAAAGCCTCCCAGCCATTGCGGTCACATGTTCTTCTAAGGGCAGCCGTGCATCCAGGAGGACACCCAAGTTGCGAGCCCTCTCCGTGGGGGCCAACAACTCACCCCCAATAGTCAGAGATGGCACCAACTGACTATATTGGGACGCCAGGAGCCACAGCCACTCGAACTTGGATGGGTTGAGCTTGAGCCTGTTTCTCTCCATCCAGATCCGCATAGCCTCCAGACACCGGGACATCACATCAAGGGCATCATTGGGATGGTCCGGGGTGGAGATGTACAGCTGAGTGTCATCAGTGTACTGATGAAACTTCACCCTGAAACCACGGATGATCTCATCCAGCGGCTTCACATAAATGTTGAACAAAAGGGGCGAGAGGACCGATCCCTGCAGCACCCTGCATACAAGGCGCCTCGAGGTCAACCTCTGCCCCCCCCCGTCAACACAAACTGCGACTGGTCAAAGAGGAAGGAAGAGAAGCACCGCAACACGGTGCCCCCCACTCCTAACCCTTCCAACTGGCTCAGCATGATACCATGGTCAATGGTATCAAAAGCTGCTGAGAGATCTAATAGGACCAGGACAGAAGAACAACCCCTGTCCCAAGCCCTCCAGAGATCATCAACCAATGTGACCAATGCCGTTTCCGTGCTGTACCTAGGTCTGAAGCCCAACAACTTTTAGTTTGCAAAATTGATCTTGGAAGGAATAACTCAGCAAATATACCACTGAATGTGAAACTTTGTGATTCAGAATTAAAACTTAAAACTTTTTGATATCAATATGTTTATATTGATTATACTAATATTTTTGCTTCAAACAGGTGAAGTTTTTCTGAGCGGTCGTTCAATTTAACATTTTCCTAGACTCATGCCGTTCATTGCTCTTTTCTGAAGAGCTGAATAAAGCTTCCCGTGGTTCTAACCTTGTCAAACTCATGTGAAACTAGAATTCATGCCAGTAAAATGTCTTATGCTTTTTAATTCTCTTGGTGGCTTGATGTTAAATGGCTTGGATTTTAAACATTTTCACAATGGTGTTTTAGATGTCAGCTAAACATAAGTAGCTAAATTAATGATCTATCTAAAATGTTTTACTGAGGGAAAAGAGACTGTGATCAGTGGTGTTTTTTTCCCCCTTAAGATATATTTCCTGACTAACAATGTGACCAGTCTCAAAAGCCCAGTGCTCCCCAAACCATCGTTAAGCCACCCTAGCAGTAGTAACCCCACATTCATATTTATATATTCTATGTATATTTTATGTGGCTCTTTTTGGTTGATACAGGTAGTCCTTGACTTACAACATTTCATTTAGTGAATGTTCAAAGTTACAATGGGACTGAAAAAAGTGACTTATGACAATTTCTCACACTTATGACTATTGCAGCATCCCCATGGTCATGTGATTTACATTTAATTGCTTGACAACTGGTTCATATTTATGATGATTGCAGTGTCCTGGGGTCATGTGATTCTCTTTTGTAACCTTCTGACAAGCAAAGTCATTGAGGAAGCCAGATTCACTTAACAACCATGTTACTAACTTAACAACTGCAGTGATTCACTTAACAAATGTGGCAAGAATGGTCGTAAAATGGGGCAAAACTCACTTAACAAATTTCTCACTTAACAACATAAAAGTTGGGCTCCATTTTGGTCATAAATTGAGGATTACCTGTGGTTTGCTTTTTGTTGTGTCATGTTGTTATGTTGGGTGGCCTGATAAACCCAGTAGTGGGGGAAATGAAATGAAGTGAAATGAAAAGTATGGTTTGAACTGATTTCTGAATTGGGCCACCGAGATGCTTTTAAAAATTTCTGTAAATCAGGTATTATCTATAGTCAAACCAATGCTGTTCTCAATGGCATAGCCCAGGGGTCAGCAACCTGCGGCTCTGGAGCCACATGTGGCTCTTTCAGCCCTCTGCTGCGGCTCTCCTGTCACTCAAAATATGCATCACAACCGCCAATGTGCGACAGCCGTCAGCACGTGATTTATTGAGCTTTTCAAGTCCGGTAGGCCAGCCATGGATAAATCCAAGAAAAGAAAAGTTTCAGAAGAAAACAAAATGTTTAATTCAACTACATATGCTAGTTTTGTGGCTGTTTAAGAAATAGGCACAGGAACGGTTTTGTGGCTCCCTGTGTTTTCTTTTCTGTGGGAAATGGGTCCAAATAGCTCTTTGAATGTTTAAGGTTGCAGACCCCTGGCATAGCTTAATCAGTTATCACTATTACCTCTCAGTTGTAAGTGTGTATTGATTTCTATGATAGCTTTATATGAAGATGAAGATACACAAGCCTTCTTATGAGAGTAGTGTTCCAACAAAACCTAATCTGTTTAAGTTGAACACTTAACAATTAGCATTGCTATTTTATATATCATTTATATATAATTTAGCCTTTTCATTACTATGAGCCACAATTAATGCTTTAAAAAAAACTATTTATGATCAAATTCTTATAATTGAATTTCTAGTGTTTGCTTCAGGATTTTTTTTTTTTTTTTTTTTGCATCTATATTGCTAAAACTCTTGCTGAAAAGTCTCTAAGAAACATCTATTCTCAATAGAACAGTTGCTTGGACTCGTGTAATTCTGAAATAGTTTTGACTTGATAATCATTGACTTGCAAAGAGGCATATCCATCAATTTAATCTTTTGACTATCAAATTGAAATGTAAGCTGATGTTCCTAGAACAGGTAGTTCCTGAATGCTTCACAGAATACCTAAATACAGATGCTTTCAATTTTGCCTTATGTTGTATAGAGGTTAGATACTTTATACTCTTTTTTTCCCCCTTTTTCCTTTTGTCTTTTTCTCTTAGCAGCTTGCAGATGCTGTCATAGAGATTGCCAGCAATATAATGCTGGTAGATGACCATGTATTATGGATGGCACAAAAGGACAAAAAAGCATGTGCAAGAATTGTGCAGTGTGTGGCAAGCATTTCAAATCAAATTCTGAGGAGCAATGCACAAGTTGTATCAAAGGTATTTTTATATGTGGCTTCTTGATTTGTTAAAATATTGATCCAAAGGAAGAAGCAGACACGCCTTGAAAAATGTGTCTCTGGTTACATTACATAGTCATCCAATTTTATAACTTCTCACATATTTTGTTCATTGCCAGAATTTAACAAGGATTTAAGCAAAGCAAAACAGTTAGTAAAGTACCGCTTATTTTCATTTTAAATACAGAATTATAACTAGAAAGCACAATAGTTGGATCCCAATTAATGACTAGTGGAAGAAATAGCCAAGGAAAAAGCCAGAAAGAGCAGAAGGTGTAATTGGCTGGGCAGGAAGGTTTCTACCTGAGAAAACAGAGTAAGATACAGTATGTGAATAGATATTTTGCCATTCTAATTGATCTAAATGAAGTTATTAAAAAACTATAACCACCTGACAAGTCTGCATTGAACAAACAGGTAGAAAGTCAAGCCAGGCAAGCTTTTCCCCACAGTAGTTGCAATCTGAATAGTATAGTTGAAATGTGTATTCACAGTGGGAAATGTCATGCGCAGAGGGCAGAATGTCCTTGGTATAAGAAAGCAAGTCACTTTGCAACTGTCTATAGTCCTTGATAATGAAAAATACAATGATGACAATCTGTCTGACACCACATGATTCTGCTATATAATAGGAAGTGCCTTACAAATCAGTGCCCATTCAGTAAGGCTTAAAACTGATACAGGAACTGAATAGCCATGATTTCAGAATCTGTGTACGGCATCTCTTACAAGCTATTGACAGTGAAACATGTACTTTACAGTTAAAAAATGCCATATAACTGATACCATGTGAAGTACTTTACATAGTTTTACAAGAAAATAGGAATCTTCATGAAAAAATTAAGGATTTAAGGAAAAACATGTTCTGAAGTAATCCATTCAGCCAGAATGTTATTAGTCCTGCTACATAGTCTCAGTTCTAGGACAGTGATGGTTAACCTTTTTAATGCCAAGTGCCCAAAGTGCGCATGTGTGCGCGCAAATGCACATGTGTGTGCCTGGACCCCCCAATGCAATGCAAGTGCCCCTGCACATCTGGTCCACCCCCTGCGCATGCGTCCTGGTCTTCCCCACACCCCATTTTGACTTCCAGGTAGGTGCAGGAGGCTTTCCAGGCCCAAAACAGGGCCCGGGGGGAGCTTGCGTGGCACCCCCATGCCCTGTTTTGGTTTTCAGGTTGGTGCAGGAGGCCTTCCAGGCCAAAATGGGGCACAGGGGACATGCGCATGAACCCCCAAAATGCAATGCGAGTGCCCCCGCTCATGCGCCCCACCGTCGCACATGTGCGGCAGAGACCCGAAGACCAGCTAGCTGGTGGGAGGCACGCGCGCATGCACGGTGGAGCTAGGGTGGGGCGACGGCTGGTGTGCCAGGCAACATAGCTCTGTGTGCCATTTTGGGCACGCATGCCATAGGTTCGCCATCATGGTTCTAGGACGTTCACAGATGCAGAACCACAGGATATATATTGATTTTGTGACTTGTATCACTGCAAATGAAGGGTCTTCCTGGTATCTTTTTGGATGGGAACCTATCCAGCTACATGCAGGTCCCAAGCCACTAGTTTGCCTTCTAAATTGTGAAAACTTCAGACATCATTCATATGATGAGTATTGTGCAGGAAAAACACTTCTTGTAGGAAGTTTTGTGATCTTATATGTACAAATACCTTCTGATGTAGATACTTGCAGAAGAAGTACTTGAGACTTCTTCTGTACTTCTGAGTACTTGAGACTTACAAAACACTATTGTAAAACTTATTTCTGATTTCAGCATTACTGCTTATGGCCAAGAGCTGAAGGCAATACTGAACTCAATGGCTATACAATCAAATCATCTTTTTGTAGATAAAATGAGAAATGTAGTATCATAGGAACTAATTTTGTCAAGAGATTTATTATTTCAGCTGCAATAATAAATCCCAGAAAACTGTGTAAATGGCATTTGGTTGATACTAAATGCTATAAGATTATCTGTTTGGTGACTCCGGTTGAGTCAAAGGGTTAAATATTTATAGCATTCTGTGATTTTTGCCTAAAGTATAAACCATCTTAACTAATTCAGTTACAGCAGTATCAGAGTACTAAACCGGTATTTGATTTGATATTTGTGTATTTGCTGTAAAGCGCTGAAGTTTTCAAGATGAAAACCAACTACTGTATAAGATATCTTTGGCTTTCAAGACTTCTATACAACCTTTTCGTAGAATATAACATAACCAATGCCTGCTGTATTGGACCCTTGGCCAATTTAATATAGCAGTCTGTTCTCACTGTGATCAGTTAACTGCACAAGGAAGTTCTTGTCTGCAACAAGGCAACATAATGACTTTTAAAACCTTCCATGGCATCAGTCCAGGTTACGATGAACTGTGTTGTCCCACTAAATTAAGTCCACCCTTACTCATGCTGGTAGAAGAAGCCTGCTGTGGGTCCTGACAAGGAACTCTGAAGACCTGGATCTGCTGGTTGGCCTGGGAACCCAATAGAGGAGTACCAAATTGGAGATGGCTACTAGACTAACCTCCCTGCATTTCCTGCTTCCCCATCACCCATCTTTTAATTCATATTATTGTACTTCCATCATTTATTTTTATTGTTCCAGTGCTTTGCTTTGTTATATTAATTTTTTAAATCCTTTTTTCATTTTATTGTTGCAAGCCACCAAGGGTAGCCTTATGGCTAGATGGGCGGCAGATAAATTACATTAAAATATTTAACTGTATTAAGACTACAAAATCTCTACTCTACTCCCATTCTGTTACTGAATGTGAACTTCTGGAGAAGTGATATTTATTGCCATGTGTGTTATGAAGTCTGACAAACAGGATCTGCCTATCTCTATACTCCTGTCACTCTGACTTTGATATTAAACAGTGGGCCATGTTTCTCTTGCAACCCCTAACTCAATTGCAACCCAAATTCTGGCAACTATTGCAACTGCAGCAGCAGCTGTGACTGCCATTAAATACCAAGCACTCCTTTCTTTTTGTGGCCAAGGTTTTGGAATTATTTTAAAGTTGCCAGCTTCTTCATATAGTGTGAATTATACATTCCCTAAAATCTGAGGATTTCTCCTTGGATTGAGTTTATGTATAAATAATAAAACCATTATGAAAGAATTCTAATAACTGCTATATATGAAATCAACATTGCATTAAATGGAAGCTAATGAAATCGACATTTAAATTCTTAGCTCTTTTCTTTTCTAAAACAATATTACAGGCTACAAGTCACGCTTTTTTAGGTAGGAGGAATTTTTTCCATCCTCCCTTGTTCTAGTAATAGTAATTTAGCAATAGACATATCTGTTATCAGACTGACTGTTTGTGAATATGTGAGAACCTGTTCCTATAACAGTCTCTTAAAGATCTCTTCCCTAATTTCTGGTGATTCTTCCATGACAAATTATTGACATAGTACTCTGTTTTACAGTGGGGTAATTTCTGTTCATTTTCACACACTGGTGGCAAAGTGGAACTGAAGTGTAAATATAATAAAAGATTTGATGATTACACAAAATTGTTATCACATTTCATAAGTAAAACATGGAAATTTTATATTTGTTGAATATAACAATGTGGTAAATTCAATCTTCTTTGAGATTTAAAAGGGTCTATTTGAATGCTTTTCAAAGTGGTATATATTTTAGAGCTATATTAAATATGGACATAAAAAGACCAACTTTATACATTTAAAATATAAGCTTTTTCACATCTGTTTTGACAGGTTTCTTTTAATATTGCTCTGGAAGCATTTTGGATCAAGCCATCCATTTTCATGGGCATGACTTGTATTGCTTTCCAAAAACTACCTGCTAATCCAGACAGGTCACTGAGTTCTGACACAAAGAGCAGAGAGACAGTCCAACCCTTGAATTTTAAGTGCAACCCTGAAAATCAAAATACCTCTTTGGTGAATTTCTCTTCCATGGTGAGTGGTATAACAATGAATGCATACCGAATTAATATTTTTGAAAAATTCTCAATGTTGGTACTAAAATCAATATTTACCATAAAGATTAAAAAATGAAGATAGATTAAACTTCCTTCTGATTTTGCATTTTCATTAGTTGAAAATTTTAACTTCTTGTAAAGTCTGTACATACTTACTCAAAGGCACAAAGCTAGAGGTTTTAAATATAATTCAATCTTATAGCATTGATTTTTATTCTCTGATTTCATCACAATTCAATATGCTTGAGTAATAGTACAGATTATCTGAATTTACTTGACTTCTGTCCCAGTTTACCTGGGCCCTTGAATGAAAACCACATTTAAGTCAAAGATAAGACAGTTTGAAATCCATTTATATGCATTTGATTGAATTCCACTTCAGTTTTCTCATTGATCTTTTATGCTTAAGTTGCTAAGTTGCTAAGAAATTTATTACAATTTGTAACAATGGTGCTCTGGACATTGGAAAAAAATATTTTTTTACGGTAAGATCATAGTGGTATATAAAAACTATAAAAATGTCTGCTATTAAAAATAACATTTCTAATATAAAACATTTCCTGCTATTTCTTTAATTAGGATTACTAATGGTTTTATGCCTTTTTCATTTATTACATGCTCTTGTGTTACTGATGTAGATTATGTTGTGTGAGACACTTAAGACAGTTTTGCAATCGAAAGTATAAATATTTTATTTTCAAATTATAAATATTTTATTTTTTAATAAAAGGGCTAGGGTTCAAACTCAGAAACAGCCCACATCCTCAGCATGATACATAAATAAGAATTTTTATTGCATATTAGGGTAAAAGTACTTAAGCAGTTGATTTCTCTATATCCGTATGAGAATTCAGTTCCTTCTCCTCCCACAGCAATTTATATCCAACATTGATTTTTCTTTTTTCCCCTATAATGGATACCACATTTTGCTTTTCTCTAGCTTGGTATAAGGTGGCAGTTAGTAGTTAACATTATCATCATTTCTGGTCAGGGAAACTCTAGTTTTCACTTTAACCCTCACAAAAAGGGGAGGGGGCTACAATTAAATTTTTGATTAGTGTGAGCAAAACTAAGTATCAGGATTTGATAAAAGAAAAAAATGCTATGACTATATTTGCAGTTATATTCTATTCACATTTGTGTGATGGGTGGTTTTATAAATGTGATAAATAAATGAATATATATTTTTTTGTTTGGAGGCCCTTGAAAGAAATGGCCTTTCTGAAATTGCTCTTCATGGAAATGAAGTGGCTCTGTCCTTCCAAAAGTTTGGCATGTCATCTTCAAGGGCCTTCTAAACAATATACACAGCACTAGTCATCTTTTCCAACAACTTGTGCTAAGATTTGAAGAGTGACAAAAGAAGAGGACTGCCTTAGAGAAGAATTTCAGAGGGGTGGAGCATCATGAGAAAAGCATATTTCTGAATAGTTGCCCATAATCGTTGTTATATTTGGAGAAAGATAAAGGTAAAAAAATCATGTTAATGAAACTGTTCCTGGTTCATCAACATAATTTGGCAAATGGCAATGCTATTTTGAAAATGTCTTTGTTTTACTGGGGAACATATAGCAGTTTGAAGGGTTCTACAATTAGAATCATAATTCTGTTAATTAGAGCATAGGTTCCTATAAATACTTGTTCTTCATTTATCTCAATTTTCCATGAAATTTTCTTTTACTTTGGATATCTTGGATGTATTCCAAGGAACTTATGGAATTATAGCGAAGCCCAACTGGGTATGGCTTAGATAAATCCTTTCTTCATAACTATGGTAAGCAAATCAGTCTTGAATGAACATTTTAGGGTGGGGTGTTTTGGTAAGAGCAACACTACAATATATGAATTCTATGTACTTCCAAATTAAATCTCAAAAATTGTAATGGAGATAAGGAATGTTTGAACCCAGAACTAACCCACTATAAGTGGGATGCGGTGGCTCAGTGGCTAAGATGCTGAGCTTGTTGATCAGAAGGTCGACAGTTCAGTGGTTCGAATCCCTAGAGTCACATAACGGAGTGAGCTTCCGTTACTTGTCCTAGCTTCTGCCAACCTAGCAGTTCGAAAGCACGTAAAAAATGCAAGTAGAAAAATAGGGACCTCTTTGGTGGGAAGGTAACAGCGCTCCGTGGGCCTTTGGTGTTTAGTCATGCGGGCCACATGACCATGGAGACGTCTTTGGACAGTGCTGGCTCTTCGGCTTTGAAACAGAGATGAGCACCGCCTCTAGAGCCAGAAACAACTAGCATGCATGTGCGGGGGGAACCTTTACATTTAGCTTTTAAGATGGCCAGTAGGATCTCACATCCCATGCTTAAACCTATGGTTGAAGTATAGATAAGAGAAAACCTTCATTCAGCTTAACAGTAGATTGGCTTCCTTACTGTACCTTTATTTAGAACGCAGTCAAATTTTAGATAGTCAGCCAAAAATTGTGCTTTCCCATATCTAAGCATTTTTCTGTGTTGAGATAGAATTGTTTTGTGGTAGGGACGGACACGTTTTTCAGACAGAGAAACATATGTTATTCAAAAATATATTCTTGCATAACATATGCCATTTCATAAAATATGTCATTTTTTGTTATGACAAAGTGTTGTGTCTTTACAAATTAAAGGAAAACAATTATAGTCTGTCTCCTTTGCTCTTTCGCCATACTTCCCAGGATCAAACTTATGCATCTAGGATTTATCTAGAACTATAACAAAACATTTGGTTTTGAAAGACTATTAAAAAATACTGCAGTAATCACTGTAAAAGGGCTTTAGTGGTTTAATCTTTTCTTATTCATTATTGTCATGTTTCTTTGAATTATTCAAGTCAGATTCCTGGCCAGATTTAAACTGTTATGCCTTATTTGAGAGAACAAAATACTTTTAAAACTGTAGTTACAATTGCCAAACAACATTTAAAAATTATAATGAAATGTACCGCTTTATGAAAAACATACCATTAAACTGGGATTCAGGTTGTTCTTACTGCTATGGAAGGACATCTTAAAGCAAAATAGTTATATTTGGAATGTAAATGGATTATGACATTATGTAAACTCACTCCACTGGAAAATGAAACACTTTCCTAAAACATTGTCCCCAAACCACTAAGTAAGAAAAAATAGTTTTTAACCATTTACTGTGTCACTAGAATTTCATTATTTTCTTATCAAAAGGCAACACTTAAAAGAGTTCCAAAACATCATGAATAAAGCATAGGTTTACTCAAGCTATCCTTCTTAGTTTATCCTTCCACAGCCTAACATCTTCTAGTTAATATGTGACTACAATTCCCAGAGTTCTAATTAATTTTGAGTTAACACACATACAATTATCTATTTATTTCAGTGGAAGCTGTTTTCCAATGCTAAGTGCATTGTACAGCATCAGAGAAGGATGTTGAAATACCCTTTTCTCTTGTTGCTGAATCCAGTGGAGGGAATGGAGATGTACCTATAACAGTGGTGGGTTCCTCCTGGTTCGGCCCAGTTCTCCCGAGCCGGTAGCAGTGATATGACGTCACTGAACCGGTTCTGCCCCCCTGCCTTCCCTGCGTCCCCCCACCCCCGCGTTATTCTTACCTTTTATTTGGCCTCACCCCCAATCTGTTGCTGCCTCCTGAGTCCCAGCTGATGGCTAAAGAGAAAAAAACTATTTAAACTCTTGCTGCGGGGCTTCAAAGAGCCGCCCTACAGCTGATCAGTGTTAAAAGAAAACAAATGAGTAGACCAGTGCCTGCAAAAATACATGAGTAGATCAGTGCCTGCAAAAATAAATGGGTAGACCAGTGCCTGCAAAAATACATGAGTAGATCAGTGCCTGCAAAAATACATGAGTAGACCAATGCCTGCAAAAAATAAATGGGTAGATCAGTACAGCTCTGCAAGCAGTTAAAAGCCTGGTAGACCAGTACCTCTGCTAAATCCTAAATAATTGTCACATGACCATCAAGCCACACCCACAAAATAAGCCACGCCCACAGAACCGGTAGTAAAAAAATTTAGAACCCACCCCTGACCTATAAGCATATACATACCTGCATGCGTAGCTACATAATAGCTCAACATTCTTATTCTAGCCACAGAGTTAACATGAAACTGTCTTATCTCCACCACTTGTTTTCTTTTGCTGTATTTGTTAAGGTTTTCAAGAATAGATTGGGCAATTATTTGTCCAGGATGGAATAAGGACTACTGCCTTGAGCAGGAGGTTGGACTAGAAGATAATTTTTGTGCTAAAAAGGAGTTTTGTGTACCTGCCATATGTCAGTGTATATATTGGCTAAAGTGTTGGACTAGGAGCAGGGGGATCCAGTCTCAGCCCCAGAAGCTGACTGGACAACTTTGGGTTAGTCAGTCTCCCTAAGCCCGACTTACCTTGCAAGTTTGTTGTTGTGGAGAAAAATAGGAGGAGGGAGTGCTGTCTTGAGCTATTGTGCAAAAGGGAAATGAATGATGACTTCTGCAATGTATTTTTCATCGCTGTGCTAATGCCTATAACTAGATATTCCCTTGATTTATTGTAAGAAAACCTGGTCACTTTATTTCTTCAATATTATAGAAATAACATATAAATATTAGTGATTAGAAACGTGATATTAAGTTCTTGATCATGATATGTTTGCCAGATAGTTCTATTGTATAATAATAATGTGTTATACATTTCATTATTGTATATGTTATCTACAATAACCCCAAAATGTTTCGGGTTCTGTTCTATTTTTCTAGGATTCCTTTACAAATTTGACATTGCAGACAGTTAAATGAGAATAATGACAATCTCCACTAACTTTGCATTTATTAATGGCTATGCAAGTTATCATACTATTGAAAAAAGAACTCAGAAGAGAGCAATTTTCACAGCTTGCTATATTTAGCAAAAAGCCATAACTCATAAGTAATAATTACAATTGTCTTTTTTGCCTGCTAATAGAAAAAAAAAACGTGCAGAATGAACAAGTGTCAGCAGAATGTCAACCTGTGCAAGAAAACTTACTTTTCAAAAAGAAAGGAAAAAGTTATCTCTTACTGCCACCATGGAATTAGTTAGAAGCTGAATTATTTATTATATTTATACCCTGCCACAATCCTATAGCTTTACAGATCTTTATTCTTTCTGTTCAATCATGCTCAATTCTTGGCGACTACCTGGACAAGTCTTTGTAGTTTTCTTAGCAAGATTTCAAAAATGGTTTGCCATTTCCTCCTTCCTGAGAGAAAACAACAGGCCCAAGACCATCCATCTGGCTTTGTGCCTAAGGTGGGACTAGAACTCATAGTTTCCTAATTTCACTACACCAAACTTCTTTCTTTTATTCTAGAAATATAAAAACCATTAAGATCTCTGTGGTTCTCTTTAAAGCATAGTGAAAACATTAATATCATACAAGAATAAAAATAATTGTTTCTCAAATGCCTTCTGGAAAAACTCCATTTTAAACACTTTTGGAAAGCAGATAAGTTCAGGGGGAAACAGGGAGAGGCCATTCCAGAGAGCTGCAATCTCTGTAAAAAAAAAGTAATTTGACAGCCTGGATATCCTTAAAGGTGGAAACCTCCAGTTCATTTTCCCAGAAAGGTCAAATTTGTGGGGCTGAAGGGCAGTGCTGAAGATATGTTGGTGTTAGGCCACAAGGGTATTTTATTAGTTAAAATCAACACATTAAATTGTTCATAAAAAGCCTATAAAAGACCAATGTGGGACTTGTAGCAGAAGTGTGATGTGCTCCCACATATCAGACCATCTAAAGCCCTGAGTGATCATTATGGATGCTCCCACATAGAGCATGCTATAGTAAACTACACAAGCACTAATAAGAACAAGATCCTCTCATCTCAGGTAGGGCTGCAACTGATGTATCAAAAGCTGGGCAAAAGCCTCCCTGCCAATTGCTTCTACCTACTGTTCAAGCAGGAGCCACAGGTCCAGAAAAACCTCCCACGTCATAGATATGCTCCTTCAGAGATAATGCTTCTCCATCTGGAGCTACCTGAGAACAAACTTTTTAACCTCTTTAGACTCCTACTGCTTGCAGATATTAGAACAACATCTCAGAAGCTTGACCAGTACGGCCCAGAGATATAAAGCTCAGTATTATCAGATTATCAAATTCCAGCTAAAAGATGGCCTCCTCCAGTGGCTATTAAGTGGTAGGAGAAAAAGAATGAGCTCTGTGGCATCTCAATAAGGACCAACTCTATTTCCACCAACTGGAACTATCCACTGAAGAAGGAATGGAACCACTGTAAATACCTAACCTCTTGAAATAATACCCAAAAGAATATTATAATTGATGGATAAATATATTAACTTTCCTCATAACCTGATAAAGGCCAATCACTAGTAGAGCTGAAGTTGTATTAATTTTATGCCCAGTTCTCAAGCCTGACCGATAAGGCTCAGATAATTGATTTTATTTATTCTAGAGCTTTCTGTAGTACTACAGACAGAAAATAATCCTATGAAAATATAAGAGGAGCTCCCACTTAGAATTCTGCTATAATATGCAGTGATCTTATTTATAAATTCAAACACTCACCCACAGAATTGGCAATGATCTGCTTAATCAACTCACTTTACTGAAGAGATGTAATGCACTCCAAAATTGTTTTGCATTCCAAATAAATGAATACCTTTTATTTCTTTATACACTAATAGGCTTTGCAACAGGACTTTACTTGCAGTGTGTGTGGTTACCTTTGAGAAACTTGTTTGAAGCTGAACCTAGGATTTTTTAAAATATTCAGTAATAATTGAAAGTTGCAAAATGCTAATTCTGCAATCCTCAATGTGTGACATGTGATCACCCAGTGCACACACAGAAGTCTTTCTGGGTGTCCACCAAAATGTCTGTTCCTTCTAAAAATTCAGAAATAATGTTTATTTATTTTTTATTACTATTCATATTTCTATGCCGCCCACTCTCCGAGGACTCTGGGCGGCTTACACCAAAGACAGTATACTAAATAGCATATTGCCTCCAACAATCTGGGTCCTCATTTTACCCACCTTGGAAGGATGGAAGGTTGAGTCAACCTTGAGCCGGTGAGATTTCATCCACTGATCTGCTGAACTAGCAGTCAGCTGAAGTAGCTGCAATACTGCACACTAACCACTGCGCCACCTTGGCATATAACATCAGTAGAATTCTCTAGCTAGTAGAGAATTCTCTTGTTGCAAAACACAGAATCACCTACATTTACTTTCTATATAGCTACAATTTATTGGCTTCTTATGTTGACCTGTTACATACATACTTGTCACTCACTCATGAACACCAGCCTGTTGAAGCTTGTGAATCTCTCAGCCCCTGCCCCCCCCCCCCCCCCGCGTTCTCTACCCAGGCTTTCTAGATAGGGGTGGCTACATATACAAGACACACAGCCCTGATCAACATCAGGAAATGAATAAGGAATACACACAAATCACTTTCAACAAAACAATGAGACATGTCAGGTTTGGCAGTAAAACTTTCCTGGTTATTATGTATTTTGTTATCTCTCTCACACACATGCTTATCCCCACTTAACCAAATCTTTCTCAACTAGGTTTCCAAGGACTAACTAGAATGACAGGCTTGGAAGGGACCTTGGAGGTCTTCTACTCCACCCCCTGTTCTATTTCAGACAAATGGCTATCCATTCTCTTCTTACATCTAGTGATGGAGCACCTGCAACGTCTGGAGACAAGCCAGATCCAGGACAACTCAAAGAGTAGGCAGGCTCCAGGATCCCTTTTATCCCCAAAAGTACTTGCTTTATTGATTCATAAAACTGGTAGCTCTCAGTGGGATTAGAGGGGTTACATGTGTTTAGCACCCAGCCGCCTTTGTCCATCTTCTGATAACATTTGTCCTTTGACTTGGTTCCTTCTTATCTACCTCCTGGAGAGATATTTTTGATGTGATTCCTGGCTTTCGTCTTATGTGTCTGTTCCATTTTTAGGTTATGGCAACTTCAGCCTAGTTTCTCATTTTCACACCATCATAAAATTGTTTACAATTGATTTTTTAGCACCTCCTTTTTAAATACTCACCTATTTTGAGCTGTGTACTGCTGTTGATTTCTCCTTTCATGGAGTACTATTAATCTGAGCCCACTAAATATAATTGTTTAAAATCCAAAATACGTTTTGACTACATTCTATTTTAGTTTCCCTTGAAATAATAAAAAAGAAGCCTTGAATATTAAATAAGCACTTCTCCTAATATTCCGGTTATTTACATTTCCACACACCACTCAGATTGAGGGATGTCAGTACTACTTTCATTGTAGTACTGTAGTACATTACTGTAGTACATTATGGTAACCGAATGTTGCAAGTCTGAATGCACTTTCTACTCTCTTCCTTTATTATCATGTGAACTAGGCAGGGGCTTATCTGAGACGTTTATTCAAATTACTTTCTTGGCCCAGACTCACGATTGTTTATCTGACCACTGCCTTTGAAGGCTCTTCCTCCGGTCCTTCAAAGCCATCCCCTCTTCCTTCTGCTTGTGGCAAGGATAATTTATTCTCTTATGCTTTCTTGCACTCTCAGAAGGAGAAAATGAGTCACAAATTTCCTGCAAGGGCCATTCTATCCCAACATATGTTATTACCATTTCATACAACCTTGAAAAATTGTGGGCATAAGTACCGTTTTTTCTACTTACTTTAACCCATATGCTCAGAACAAATTCATTCATAAGAACATACTGCAATTCTTCCATTCCTTTTTATTCAGATCCTGTTGAACAAATTGTGTCTTCATTTTCTTTTTTCCAGTCATAGGAATCCAGATTTCTATTATGTCTGTTAAATCACAGTTCCTTTTCTATGCTAAGAAGTTTAGCTTATTCTGTCTCTTTTCCATATTTTCAGCAGAAATGCAGGATTCTGAATCTATTGTTAAAAAAAGCCTCTTTATCAAACTGCTTCAGCCAAAATCATTTTTAACCAGTTCTTATGAACTACTCCTAGATCCATGCCAGCAGTCCATCATTCAGATAATTCAGATCAAATCTGTCACCTTTTCCATAACCACACATTTCTTTGCAGCATGTTTCTTTTCCTTTTCAGTCTTTTCCCATAGTCTGATAGAATGGATGAAAACATTATTTGAGCCTGGAGATTTATTTCTAGATTGTTAGTGATAAGATTCTGTTTCTTTTGTTCTTTGCTCTATAATTTGTCCCCAGATGTAATAGCAAGAAAGTTTAATTGTCACAAGACCTTATAAATCTTGAAAATTGTTCTGTCACATTCCTTATCCTTGCTCATGATAAGCAGTACACTTCATGAGCCACATTTGCTCTAATTCCTCATGACCTCTCTCTGTCTTCTAGGAGACCACAACTGCACCTCCTCCTCTGCCATTCAGAGCTCCATCATCTTCTCTCTTATTCCTTAAAGCACTGTTTCCACTAAAGATTCACTCTGTTTCTTCTGCGAAGTTCTGAAGGTTGTGAATTCTCAATTCCAATAGTGCAGAAGATAGTCAATATTTCTTGCTTCACCCTCATCCTATTCTATTCACCCTCCTCTTCCTCCTCCTCCTCCTCCTCCTCATCATCATCACAATCATCTTCATCCTTACTCTACTCTACTCTACTCTACTCTACTCTACTCTACTCTACTCTACTCTGTCCCCTGGACTTTCTAATTTATTTTATAATCCTTATAAATAGTGGCCAGTTCTATCAACGACTGCCATAGTGTCTCCTTTGTTTGATCTGGTGAGTCTTTATCCTCTTATCAATAGAAGTGTGGCCTAATCCTTTGATTATTTTCAAATTTGCACCTGCTGCCAGAATAATCTATTAATCTTCCTCATTTTTCATAATGTAAAAATTCAGACTTTGTGGTAATGGAAAAGCTACCGGCATTCGTAAGAGTTCCCCATATGGACTATCCAGATGATGTATATATTATGAGACAAAACAGCTGACTTGCTAAACTCTTTCAGGTGCAGTGTGATGGTAAATAATAGCTCAAACGCTAATTAACTACACTGAAGTTGTAACACTTAATAATTCAGTGCATTAGTTTTAAGAATATGCCGTTCAAATAAAATTAATGGTATTTGTGGTAACATTGAACAAGAAACAGTGAAAGTATATATATCTGCTTCTTGAAAGTCTTCTCGTGGCTAGGATTAACATTGTAAAATGGCTGCGCATGGTCACAATCCAATTGAAGAGCCTATTGTATATTAAGAACTGAGGTCAGCTTTGGAGAACTCTGTCCAAAGACTTGTGACTGGAATCTATTCTGTAGCAGCAGCAGGAACAAAAAGCATATTTCACTGTCAGCACTGTTATTTGTGAAAATAACTATGGAAAAAGTGTAACCTTTTTTTTAAAAAAATCAAAATATCCATTTCATTTTGGTAGGGAACAGCTTGTAGCCTTAACAATATTGTGGTTTTTTCCCCCATTCTGTCTTTGGAATAATGGAGGAAAGGGCCCCTTAATGTATTTGGATCCATTCACATTAATGTAACACCTTTTGCTTTGACAGGAAAAATAATACTGAACTTGCCTTTCAATATCCAGAAATTTTGGGGTCATCAAAACCATTGGTTCTATTTCAGTTACTTTTTAAAGAAAGGTTAAAAACCAATCTATGTAATAATTATTCCTTTGTTACAAATATTGCCTCAAGGTTTAGGACCGTTTATAGAAAGAGGGACCTCTGAGGCAGCATGGTGGATGGAGGATGACTTTGCTTTTTGCAGAACTGATGAATGTGGCCAAAATACAGGTAGTCCTCGAGTTGCAACAGTTCATTTAGTGACTGTTCAAAGTTACAATGACACTGAAAAAAGTGAATTATGACTGTTTCTCACATTTATAACCATTGTAATCAAAATTCAGATGCTTGGCAACTGGTTCATACTTATGACTGTTGCTGTGTCCCAAGGTCATGCGAGCCCCTTTTGCAACCTTTTGACAAGCAAAGTCAATGGGGAAGCCAGATTCACTTAACAACCGGGTTACTAATTTATCAACAGCAGTGATTCAATTAACAAGGGTGGCAAGAAATGTCATAAAATGGGGCAAAACTCACTTAACAAATGTCTCACTTAACAACATAAATTTTAGGCCCAGTTGTGGTCGTAAGTTGAGGACCACCTGTAGGAGCTGGTGAAGGGATCAGCTCCACATCTAGAACTCCTTTCCAGATTAAGGAGAAGATAAGGGCTGCCCATGTTTGAATCTTTATAGATTCTCCCTGCAGACAGAATGCAAAATAGTGTTTTCCACTGGGCTTGGTAAGTCTGGGGACCAGACCAGTATTAACTTTGCCTAAACTACACTGGGCTCCAGGATCTGTTTACTTCCTCTCTTAATTACTTTACTTTAGGAAGCTGCTTATTATTGATTTCTTTGGAGTTAAAAATCTTCTGAAAGACAGGCTGCGCTGTATTACTCCAGGAGATTTCCCTTCTACCCTTGATGAAAGAAGCTCTAAGTAAATTTAAGGATTAAGAAAAGCTCTAAGTTTTGAAAAATAGCAAAAGGAGGAAAGTTAAGGGACTAGATGGACTTGAAAGAATATTTCCTGGGGTATTTAAGAAAATAGTATATGAAATCTTTGAAATAAATTGTTAAGAAATCCTGTTGATTGGAAAATAAACAGATGGTAGAAGAGGACCAGAAGGATACCTACAGAGAACTAGAAATAATGAAGGATTTCTCTTAAAAGGAGAACAGACCAATTGTTACAATGGAGCAACACTGTTTGTAGAAGAAATTAAGGATGTTTGGGAACAATTTCCTCAGAAGTTGATTACAACATTGTTTGATATTATAGAAGAGGATATAGAAGAAGAATATATTTTATTTGATAAAACTGAGACAGAGACTACTTTGAATGTCGATTTGGGATTTTAAAAAATGCTTGATTGTAAAAGTAATATGGAAAAAGATGTGGTTCCAAAAATGGATTTAAAAATGTCAGAATAGAAGAATGATATGGAAAACAATGCCGAAATGGATTTGCTAATGAAACCAATTGTTGTCTTAATAATCAAAGCAGACATACAAAAAATAAATTAGAAGAGTATTTTGGAAAGCCTTCTTACTCTGGATTTATGAAAGAAATGTGTGGAACCAAGAAAAATGTTTCTGAAAAGGTGCAAAGAGGAATTGCTCAAGATATTTATGGAAGAAGACAGAAAAAGATAGGAAATCTATTTGTGGGACAATACTTGATGGGATTAAAAGTGGTGAAGCTTTTTAGAAATATAAAGATTTACAAAGTGAGTCTGTTGGATAAGGTTAAAATATACATGTTCTCTTTTCTAGTAGCTGTTAATGAGAGAAATGGCATGAAACTACTGGCATACATCCAGTAAAGAACATGGCAAAGTTGTATTTTACTAATATATATCTTGGCTGAGGATCCTTTTGCTTTTTATTAGTGGTTTCTTATTGATTTAGGTAATCTGAAGATTTTCAAGTCACATTAGTATTCAGTAACTACTGCCCACTGGTACATCAAGAGTTCAGTAATGCAATGCTATGACCTCATAGTTCATAAAGCTTTGCCTTAACTACAGTTTCTTTGCAAAAGTGCAGAAATTTCCTTGCCTTGCAATGAAGCTGTCAACTAACTTTTTTCTTTCCATCTAGAATCATATAACCATCCAAGACCTTGGAGGTCTTCTAGTCCAACTCCCTGCCCAAGGCAGGAGTCCTTATGCCATCCAATGTAAATGGGTGTCCAATCTTTTCTTAAAAACCTCTAGGTATGGAACACCCCCACAACTCCAGAAGGCAAACTGTTCCATTGGTTAATTGCTCTCATTGTCAGGAAAGTTCTACTTAGTTCCAGCCTTGTTTAACAAGCTTCTACATGTTGCTTCTTCTCCTGCCCTCAGGTTCTTTGGAGAATAAGTTGACTCTCTCTTCTCTGTTCAATACTCTCCCAGTACTGCCCTTCAAGTACTAGGAAACAGCTATCATATCACCTCTGGTCCTTCTCTTAGGCTGGAAGTACTAGTTCCATTAACCGTTCATCATACAGTTTAGTCTCCAGTTTTTGTATGTCTCTACTGCCAATGGCGCAGAGGCATTCACAGGTTCCTATGAACCCACTAACTTCTATCCTTTCTCATTTCACATAGTCTCTGTTCCATGACAAAATGCAGTATAAAAAGAAATTCTGTAGGAAGCTCAGAGAAGGGAAAATAACAGTCTAATGCAAGAACGCGGTAGTTCTGTAAACAATGTTTTTACAGATTAATTCAGTTTGGGTTATCAAATGAGCAGTTGGGCTTTTTTTTGCTAGGAGGACTAAAAAAGATAGCATAATATTTCCAAATAATGCTTGCAGAGTGCTACACAGTCAGTTCCTTAAATCAAGTTGAATGTAAAGCCTTCTATATGACCTTCTCAGAGACACCTATTATCTCTGTCACCTCTGTCTTGGTATAATTAATGGCATTCTGTTAGTGGCATGGGCTGAATATTAATTTATCTTCTAATAGTTGATGGAAAGCTTGGTACCCTTATGATAATAGTGCTATGTTCATATAATTATTCATACGTATTAAACATAAGTTAACATTAAACAGGAACAGCTGCATTTGGATTCATCACATCATGAAATTTGTAGCATTTATTCAATGCAAGCATAGAAATAATATTAATTAAAAAATCATATCTTCAGAGCTATTATGAAATCAGTGTCTCAGCAGCAATTTATATAGTCACCTCCAACAATAAGAGGTAAAAATAGCAATGTCTGAAGCATTCTTGGGTTCTATAGAGTGGATCAGTATTCCTTAAAATAAAGAGATAGAATGAATTCTATAGAATTCTATAGAGTGATAGAGTGAATTCTTGTCAAAGTTAGTATTTAAACCAGTATTTTATGATTTATTATTCAGTATCTTAGCCAGAACACTATATTAACTCTCAAAAACCTAATGATGTATTTAATATAGTTCATAAGTGTGCAAATATTCAGTTGAAGAAAGTATTTTATGAAAAAAAAATGAACTGATCTTTTGTGTAAGAAACATTTATATAAATATAAATTATATAAATATTTGTTTGCTGTCTCCTTTCTGCCAGTTCAGTGTAGAATTACATTTTTTTATTAAAAAGGAAAGCCAACTCTAACTTTTACTATGATTGATGTATTTTGCCATTATAGTTGACATTGTAAGTAATACCATTTTTATTTACTTTTCCAGAATAATATAATTAAATTTAATATGGCAGCTTTTAGTAGGAATTTAGATTGAGCTACTCTTTCTGTCATATATTTCATCCCAAGTATTCAGAGTGATCATGATGCATTTTAAAAACTATTTGCAACTGAGCCTGGAAGGAAGAGTCCATAATGAACACTTATTCAGGACTTGAGATATTGTAATTAAAATACTAAGCTTAGATAATAAAAGAATCCCTCTGTTTTCACCACAAACAGTAGAGGGATAACACTCCTGACTGGTTTGTATACCATAATGTTGACAGAAGCTGAAAATTCAACTGTGATGCTATTGGGTGAAGAGAGAGGGGGGGGGAGAGGGAGAGAGAGAGAGAAATTTCCCATATTGTTTCATAACAATTGACATATACAAAATATGTCAGTGCAGTAATAAGTGTCAGAGTTAACCTGATGCACACAAGCCTTATTAAACACTTCATTACAGTAGAACAAACCTAATTAGATGGGATTTTAGTTGTAACACTTTCACTGATGGGCGTAATTAATGTGAACTGTAGTGAGTCCAATAAACATGACTTTGACTCTCCTTGAATGAGGAGTTTGGATCACTAATTGAGAACCAAAAAGACTTAAAGAAAATATTTGTGTGCATGTATACATATAACGTAGTACCTGCACGATGCCTAGTCGCTTAGTTAAAATAGACATGTGGAAGAATACAGAGATTCACCATTTACATAGGGAACAGAGCCCTCTTTAATTTATCTTAATACTGATCTTGCCTTGCTGGGTTTTGGTGAGACATAATGGCTCTTATCAAATTAAGGATCAGAAAAATGTTTGTAAACACTTGGGGAAAATCACTGATTAAATGGAATTTGCATCAAGAATCCATAAAGTAAAAAGAAAAAGAAACCTAGTGTTGAAGAATTTTGCTTAGTTGATTATATGCCCTTGAATGAAGGCAAATCTATGTGTCTCAGGATAATGTTGCAGGATTCAATTTGGGACAGTCAACGGAACCAGAGAATTAGTCTTCTGAGCTTTCATATTTGGGCTGAAGCACATCCTCTGGGAGCTTCTCTCTACCGGAATGTGTGCCATTGAATTTGGCTGTGCCCTGATCACTCCATGGACAGATGCTGAGTTCTTCTAAACCTGCTTTCCATTTGGCTAAAAAAGGTTCCTCGTGCAAATCCCCAAATGGTAGTGTACAATTTTGATTCTAACTGTCATCTCACTCAGTCCTGCCACTCTTTAAATATCATCTGGCTCACATGTTATATTCTGGCCACCTTCTCACATTCCATAATACAATTGTATGTGTCACTGATGTAAACAAGAAGTTCCTATAGTACCACTGACACCATCAGGCTTCCTTATGGGATTGGCCTAGCCCTAGTCCTATATACTATGGAAACTCAATATTCTTACCCAGGACATTTCATCATTTGTTACATACTTCAGTGTTCCAATATCTCAGGGGCTGCCACAAAGAAGAGGGAGTCAACCTATTCTCCAAAGCACCTGAGGGCAGGACAAGAAGCAATGGGTGGAAACTAATCAAGGAGAGAAGCAATCTAGAACTAAGGAGAAATTTCCTGACAGTGAGAACAATTAATCAGTGAAACAACTTGCCTCAAGAAGTTGTAAATGCTCCAACACTGGACGTTTTTAAGAAGATGTTGGATAACCATTTGTCTGAAGTGGTGTAGGGTTTCCTGCTTAAGCAGGGGGTTAGACTAGAATACCACCAAGGTCCCTTCCAACTCTGTTATTCAATTCAATTCAATTCAATTCAATTCAATTCAATTCAATTCAATTCAATTCAATTCAATTCAATTCATCTCATTTCCACAGCCTTCTTCCAGGTTTGCTATCCTACCAAGGAGGTCATGAGAAAATTGATAGTTAGTTTCTATAATAGCTTAACTGCAGATACATGGAAGAACAGAGATACACAATCTATATAGAAACAGAACCCATTTCAATTTACATTTATCTTAATGCTGATTAAATATTCTACCTTTCATTCACTGCAAATAGTTTTAGGTTCCTATAGCAGATGCCTGGGAGCAATTGCTCACATGACTATTCTACCACTGTCATTAAAACAGGAGAAAAAAAGATTTTGATTCATATCTTCTAGGATCATTAAATATGATTACTCATCTCAAAACTCTCATTCAGGGTACAAGAGGGTCCATAGCTCTCATGCCCATCCCAATTGGACAGCCTGTTGTAAAATAATCAGGTATTGACAACTGATGAAAATAAAGCCTATTTCAAAAGTCCAGATGAAATTACTACTATATAACAAGAGAACAAATACACAAAAAGCACATTCAAATGATGCAGTAAAATAAATATAAATAAATACATGCAATAAAATAAGCTAAGTATAGTCGGGTGCTTGAATAATTACTTCAAAAAATTGTGGCTATTTAATCCAATATGTTCTTAATCAGAGTTTCTCATAAAAGTACATATAAGCCCAAACAGCTGATATATATTGTCTTTCCTGTCATTGTACACATACACGGGGGGTGGGGGGTGGGGGGAGAGGGAGGGTGAGGCAGAGGCAGAGACAGAGAGAGAGAGAGGTGTCGCAGATCATTAATTTAAAGCCAGTAAAACCTGAGGTTATAAAGATGGACTAAAATATTAGTAAAGGTTAAAATGTGACTGAAAAGGTAATTGCTTAATTCCTCTTGGTTTAAAAGATGTAATAAAAATTCAAGGTTTTAACTCAGCTGGCTCTTGTCGATCTTGGAAATGCATTTCTACATTGGTTGAGTTGCAGAAAATGGAAACATGCAGAAAGATTTATAAATCCTCTAGTTTTGTTCAAGAGTAAGCTGCCCTGATAAATTTGCTGTTTTGATACTTAATGATAAATGTCCAAGATTTCGTGTTTAGTATGGTAGTAAAAGGGGGAATAATTCCTCTGCAGAATGCTCTGTTTCATCTCTAATAAATTTCCATCTTTTATTTTCTCAGCCTCTTTTGGCAAAGTCTGCTACTAAACTTTCCACTGGCAAAAGGCTTCTAAAGACCCCTCTTTGGGAAATATAAGTGTGAACTTTTATTTATATCATTAAGAAATTGCATAAAAATACATGAATAGTAATGGCACATTAATACAGTTGTTTTGATTTAGTGATTCTCAACCTTTTCTTATTTATTTATTTATTTATTGATTGCGATTTATATGCCGCCTTTCTCCCTAGGGACTCAAGGCGGCTTACAAAATGACAACTTCAATACAAATCACAATACAATACCAAATTAAAATCAGTAACTCAATTAAAAACGATTTAAAATTATAACAGTGTACCCCCAAACGGATCAGTTTAATTGGCGGAAGAGCCACGTCTTCAGCTCGCGACGGAAGGAAAGAAGGTCGGGGGCTGTCCTGAGCTCAGTGGGCAATCCATTCCAGAGGGTCGGGGCTCCCACAGAGAACGCCCTCCCCCTGGGGGTCGTCAGCCGACATTGTTTGGCCGACGGCACCCTGAGGAGGCCGACTCTGTGAGAGCGCACAGGACGATGGGAGAACGGCTGGAGATGGTCTGCAAGTACCCCGGGCCTAAGCCATGAAGGGCTTTATAGGTGAGCACCAGCACCTTGAAACGTATCCGGAGTGCCACCGGTAGCCAGTGCAGCTCACCATGGACCCCCCTTTAAATACCTTTTGTGGCCATGGACCATGACCACAGATCACCAAGACTTAACTCAAGATTTAAGTCATAACATTCTCCATGTCTTTGTGTATCCCCTGCGATGACATCACAGCCCTCCAGGGGTCTACGGACCACAGGTTGAGAACCACTGGTGTAATTGATGCACTCCACTTGAACTCAGTGGAAATAAAAGGCTCCCATGTTCCATAAGAAAGTTTGATCAGAGTTAGCAATAATTCTTTCACAATTCTGGGACTGGGAAGTTGAGGTGCCCAGAGATTTGGATGGTGCAGTGGAGTGGCAGTTTAGTTTAGCTTAGTTTATTTGATTTGTATACCGCCCTACTCCCGAAGGACTCAGGGCGGTGAACAGCCAAGCAATAAAATACATAAATACACAAAATTTAAAAACCAGATAAAATCAAATTAAATCATTTTGGCCCGGAAAGATTAAAACACCCCAATAATTTAAAAACAGATTAAAATTTACATATTAAAAGAGGCAGCAACTGCATTATCATTATTTGGTACTCAGTGGTGTTTGAGTTGATATGCTCCTGGCTGCTTCTATTAAATTTTCATTTGATGGGACCCAGGAAAAATGCCTCCTCTATTGTGGCATCTGACCTTTGGAACAGCTTATTTCCCAAAATTTGGATGGGCCCAACTGTATTGGGCTGTTAAAAGGCGGAGGCCTAGTTGTTCTCATAGGCATAAAGCCAGGCGGTTGAGTGAATCTAACTCTGAGAGACACTGGACAGTTGTTTTAAAGGAATGGATGATTGTCCTTGATTGCTATAAGTGTGGGTTTTGAGGTTTGAGATTTTTATCTCGATTTTTATATTTGTTGTAAGATACACAGAGTTGTTTAGAATTCAGTGAACGAACTAATGAACGAACGAATGAATGAATAGTATCCTTTAAAGGTGCAATATATTTCTGAACCTCAGTACATGTTAAACAAAACCAGGTTTCCTCATTCCCTTGCAAATATCACTCCCTGCCAAAGCCAGTGAACAATTCCCTCATAAGTGAAGCTTTTTTCTTCTCATTTTCCATAC
The DNA here is from genome assembly GCF_029215685.1 of Pituophis catenifer annectens. Taxonomy (NCBI): domain Eukaryota; kingdom Metazoa; phylum Chordata; class Lepidosauria; order Squamata; family Colubridae; genus Pituophis; species Pituophis catenifer. Next base: position 64,246,034 of record NW_027256886.1, read on the forward strand.
TGAACAAGCTGCCAATCATTGCTCCAGTATTCTTTGCATCTTATGACTTCTTCCTTTATCTCTTATTAACTTATGAGGATATACTTAGAGCTCTCCATCTTGCTGATTTCAAATGTCCATCCTTTATTCTTTCTGTGTCTCTCCCTCCTCTTTTATAAGTGTTTGATCTAGTTCTTTACCTCCTCTCCAAATTGGATTCTGTTTTCTCTCTTCTAACCCTTCTTCCATTATTTGAGATATTTAAGGGTTGGTTAAACTATAATCTCAATGCCAGTGGGTCTCATAAGAAGGGCAATCTTATGCCCTTAATTCTTATGTCTTCTGCAGTCCTAGATTTACAATATCTATTTTAAACATGTTAATTTTCTCCTGATATGCAAACATTTACTATGACCATAGGGCTGTATGTGTAATAAATTTCTGCTATGGAGTAGATCTCTTGATTACACCAGCTACAGCTCTCTGGCTTTTTCTATGATGATTGTCTAATATCATCTACTTTAGCTATTTTATTCTCCCTCACTAGCTCCTGAGGACAACTTGAAAATAATTATAAATACCACATATTTGTTTTGTGAATGGTTGTTTCAAATTAACACAATAAGTGATCTAGCCTCTTTAAAAATATATGTTTGAATTGGGAAAAGATTGTTGAACCAAATATAAATACGAGATATATGGTATTTATAATTATTTGCCAGTTGCAAATAGCATCACAATAGCATCCTTTATTTCCTAGGATTGTAGTGATTTGTCCAGGAATGGAAGTATTAACTGGGACAATATTGCAGAAGTGCAAAGTGCAGTGACCTTATTTTAAATGATACATTCATGTTATTATTAATGATGTATTCAGTCACACAGATTCAATCTCAAATAGCAAATATTTATCCTTTTTAAAAAGATGAAATGGAAGATCATAATTGCCTTTCTTGTATATCTTTCCAACATATTAATTCCTATCAACTACCTCTACAGAAAATAATATAATAATACAATAACAGTAATGTCTTCTGATAATAATATCATGTTGTCTATGATACATATCTGTATACTTCTCACAAAATCTGCATCTGTTCTCTGGAAGAAGTACACAATAGAAAGGATGGAACTTTTCCAAGCTGTCATATATTTCAGAAATGTTATACTATAAGTTTGAGATTGGGTCAGTTGGGAATAATTCAAGCATTCAGACTTTCCTACCATTTTCATAGTGGTTACCATTGTTTTGATTCTTTTCAGTGCAATGAAATGTTGAATAGGAATTATAGGGCCTCCAGACTGTTCCTTAGCAGGGTAAAAATCTGAAAACAAAACTAAACTATTCCAAATTTGGTGTGGGAGGAGAAGGTGACAAAGTTGAAAAATGGACTGAATCAATCCAGTTTGAGGACTGCAAAGAAAAAATACGCATTAAAAAATCCTCCATTTGTCCTATAGGAAATGTTGTACAGTGACTCAAAATACTACCAAATTTCCCTTCTAAACTACTTTCCCAATCATGACCTGAAGTGAATCCCACACACCCTTCCCAGTACACACATTCACACCAACATAGACACAATGCAAGGGGAAGCACAAACACATAAAGGTACAATACATTATTCCATTATCCAGAAGAAAATAGATATGGCTTCTTGAGCCACTGTTCGTAAAGAGGTTAGAAATGGTTCTAGAACTATATTCTACATGCCTTCCTTCCTTTGTTTACATAGAGTATAAAGGCTGCTATATTTTCGTCATATAAGCCGTTAACAAACAATTCTTATTTATGACACATTCATGTATTTTTGCCAACTTGCTAGAGTTGCTCAGTTTGACACACACACACACCCAAAACCGTATAGCTGACATGTTGGTTTATCAAAATTTCTGCTGAGCACAGAAGATACTAGATATTGTCTTGAAATTTTCAAACATTATTTTTAATAAGAAAAAAGCTGACATTTTGAAATGGGTTTCATAGCCTCCTGGCGTTATCTTGGTATTTCTACTGTGTTTATACACACAGGCAGAAAGGTTATATATTACTTAATCTACTGGTAATTCATAATACATCATTTTTCTTTCCTTAAAGCATAAAAAGTGGTGATTTTACATATAAAGCTGAATTTATACCTTTTCTAAAAGCACTATTAGGAGAAAAAAAGAAGCAGCCTGTATTATCAATGAAAGCAACACAGCTGACATTTGGTAAATATAGATTTCAGATTATTTATTAAATTCTCTTCATCTCTATTTGAAGCCAGTTTTTATTTAGGGATATTATTTGATTAAAGCACTATTACTCAACTTACTTAGGTGAGTCAGTTCATTTGTCAATCAATTAAAGAAGTCCTAAAATGGTGGGTGCATTCCTTTGAGTAGAAAACATTACTTCCTAAAAATTCCTCCTGGGTTTGTATATTTTCTGGTTCTCTTTGGTGGCATAGCTCAGGTGCTACGAATCATTGATGGGTGAAGGGTGTTCCAGTCACCCATTTTCCTTCTCCATCACTCATGGAACATTGATGGTAGGCAGCCACAACGCTTAAAAACATCCTTCTTCTATAGGCAAGAAAGGATGCATAAGGTCATCTGTATATTCCATTTCTCAAATTTTCAATCAAACATTGAAATGTTTTTTCTACCTCAGTGAAGGTAACTGTTTAATTTCGCTTTTTTGCACTAGTCAGACTACAGGATGCCTAAAATAGTCTTTCCAGATCTGGGCATCATATTTGAGGAAGGGCATGATAATAAACTGAGCAATCAAGATGATAAAAGATCTGGTGGAGATTGGAAATGTTGTTTATATTTAGAAAGAAAAAAAATGTGGGAAATATGATTGTTGGTCTCAAGTATATACAGTAAGGCTTTGTGTAAAAGGTGGGACAGAATTGTTATCCCGATCAAGGATAAGAAATAATGGTTTAAATTACAAGAAAGTTCATTGCAGCTGGAATCTTAACAATAAGAGCTTTCATTGAGATATGTAAACACAGTTTACATATTGTACAGATTCCTGTACAAGACAGGAATCTTAGAATGCTATTTTACCTTTTCTTCTATCATATATGCTTTGTAGGTTGAGCATAATTTTTTAGGTAACATATTCTGTAATAAATGATGAATTTCTGATCAATTAATCAAAAAGTTTCCTTTAGCTGATAAAAATGTTTTTATTGAACACCATAACAGATTAAACAATTATTTAATCAACTAAATGTGATAAATAAAATAAGTAGCCAACAGACCAAATTAATAGAGTTCAGTTTTTAAATTCGCAATATGTTTGCCATTGCCAAAAAACACTCTTAACACTCTTAACTCTTAAGAAAGGCCCAAGAATTGCTATTATTTTGCATATAACAAGTACAATTCAAAATTCATTCAAGAGTCTGTTTGCCTAAATCCAGTGAATTTGATCAATATTAATGTAATCCAGGCTAATTTAGACTGCCTTAATTTAAAAAATAACTACTCTAAGCATGGTTTAATTTGAATCTGGTTATTTGTGTCTCATTCCCTACTAAAGGAATATATACTTCTTAGATATTTATTTCAGAGGGGGAAAGATTGAATACAATAAAGCTAAATGCTAGCAAATGTGTAATTTTAAACTATTAATTCTTGAACCAAATAAAAAAATGAATAAATAATTTAGAATTTTCATTTTTTGTTGGAGAAAAAGTAGGTATATATTGTTTCCTGCATTTAAAATGTAACATTTTGGAAGAGAATACATATACATATACAGTTTCTGGAATATTTCCACTTAGAATAAATGTTTCTTCTTTTGTAGAAAATGGACCAAATAAATTTTGTGCTTTGACATGTATATTATGAGCCACTACAAAATACAACCTCTTTTCAACGATAAAAATTTTATCCTGAGTTATAGTGTGGTAGAGAGAACTTCCAGTGACACAAAAAATAATTGCCCATGTTAACAATATATAAAAATGCTGCTCTAAAACAGCAGATTCTAAATGTTAACAATCTGTACCAGATGTGGGTACATGTATGCATGAGTATATATTATATTTAATGATATATATATATATATAAAATATAGATTATATATGCATATAGTATATACATTATAGTGCTAACATATTAATAACTCTCTTTTGGCCATTCAAAACCAACAAAATATGTACAACTATAGTTCATATGATACTAGGATTGAGTCTAAAATTGGGAACAATTATCATTTATATAATCTGTTGGAAGAAATGTCCATCTGGGTTCAGTTCCAAGTGGGGAGAAAGACACTGCATGGAGACTGCTTGAAAAGATGATTTAATGGGATACAGGACCACATGGTTTGAGGTCCTGGGCAAAAAGGCTCATGGGTGAGAGAGACAGAGATTTATACCCTCTGTTGGGCTTTGAATTTGAGCTTTTATTCTGATTGGTTTTCAGACTCACATAGGGCTATGCAGGGGTAACTGTAGGTTTTCTGTGTCCCAGGCTTGGTTGAGCTTTGCTGGGTGATGATGTAATGAAAGGGCTTTGGGCGATTCCTACTATGGCTCTGCCTGAAGGAGGTAGATCTTTGTTATGTAGAATAGACTGGCCTAGGCCTTAATGGCCCATTGACAAAGGTGGGGGGAGGGGGCTGAGCTTCTGCTCCCTTTTAGTGGAAATATTCTGCCCTTTTAATATTTCCTAAGATATTTCATTTTCCTAGAAGAGGGATGGGTGCTAACTTCCTACCTATCATATCAAATGTACTAAAGATTTTCTTCACCTTAAGAGTCACGTAAAATTTGAATTGTAACAGATGTATAACCCAAAGAAGTCCCATTGATTTTAATGGCATTTACATTCATTTAGCTCTTGCCACATATAATTTCAAAATGTCATGTTTAATACTTTTAGCTGCATCATTTGATGAAAAAAAGCAAACTCTGCACTTGTAGTAGTTACAATTAGTTTTTTTAAATTAGATCAAAGTAGCTATCTTGTATGCATAAGCATCAAGATGTGAGAGAGAGATGTATTCCACCCCATCTAGTATGACTAATTTATCTGTACTTTCAAATATTTGTTCTCCTTCTTTCAGAAGCCTAACATATGAGGTAAACCAAAGGATTTCTGATACTAATTTTGTACTTAATTATCTTCATTTTTTTCAGATGCCAGAGTTACTTTTTTAAAATACAGAGAAACACACACAGATGTACACAGCCCATATTTTTTCCCTTTTCGAGACTGCCTGGGCAAGTTCCTGCAGTTCTTTTGTCAAGGTTTTTTCAAGTGATTTGCCTCCTTCCTAAGGCTTAGAAAAAGTGAATGGCCCAAGGTCACCCAGCTGGCTTTGTGCCTAAGACAGGAGTAGAATTCATGGTCTGCCAGTTTCTAGCCTGATTCCTTAACCATTAGACTAAACTAGTTCTCATAGAGACCATTTTTTTAAATATAAATGGCATCTCTATTGTGTTAGCAGCTCTCTAAGATCTTGTGTGAATATATTTCCAATCCACTGTCTATAAATTGTGTCAATTGGAGATTCCATTGTTGACATGAAAATATTTTCTTCCTTTAACAAACATATTGTATTTATATGAAAGGTAGGTGACACTGAATGCCACACGAAGAAACCAAACTGTTAATGAATAAATACACCAAACAAAAACCCTCCCTGAAATCCCCACTTCCCCATTTTACCAACCAAAATATCTAGATGCAATCAATCCTGGAGATTTGTGCTGCCCTCCAGATTTCAGGCTAGTCACTCAGTTTCAACCGTAAACCAGGTAATTAATATCTAGCAACTTGCACTGGACCAATGTAGTAGATTCTAGTTTATAATCAGAAATGTTCCTAGTATCCAATCCAAGAGCAATCTATATTTACTTTTTGCAGTTTGGGACCACTGTTTACAGATACACCATGTGTAACAGATGGTCAGTAGTCCAGATGGAAGATAACCATCAAAGATATGGCTGCTGTTTCTCTGTTCAGGAGACACTGCAGCAGATTGAGACCAAGTTGAAAGTAGATTTTTTTTTTTTTTTAAAAAAGACAGGCTGCAAGAATGACATAGGGGAAAAAAAGTTACACCGGACATGTAAAAGAAACCTGAAGATGTCTTAATGATTTAAAAGGATATACAAACAACAAACCAAGAGGCCGACATGGAATATTTTTTTATATTGAATTTACAAAAGGAGCTTGTTAAAGTCTTGAAGAATAATAAAGAAAAATGAAAAGAAATAAATAATAATTCCATGATACTATTTGAAGGAACTAAAGATGAAGATTGTGAGAAGTGACAGGAAGAATTGTAAAATTGGTTTACTTGATCAAGGTTAAAATGGATATTTTGTTATGTCTGGTAACACTAAATGGACATCAGCACTGAAATGACAAGGTTTTGTGAATTTGTTTATCAATAAGAGATGGAATATGGGAAGAAGAAGACGTGATGATTTACTAAAATTGTTTATACTTGTAATGAAGGTGGAAAATAATGTTTTTAATATGTTTCTTTTCTTTTTTCCTTTACTATTTTTTTCTTTCTTATCTATTTTTATGTAATGGAATTCATGGGCGAGCTTAAGAAAAGGGGAAAAGACTTACTGCCTAGGAAACGAACATACAAGAGAGGCAGGAGCTTGCAGTCACTTAACAATCCCAGAAAGAAACTGAGAAAGGACTTGCCCTAATGGATCAGGCAGTTAAAAGTGAAGCTGGACATTTGTCCCTTCAGACTAACATAAGCTGACTGTTTAATTTAATTTAATTTAATTTCGAATTTATATACCGCCCTTCTCCCTGAGGACTCAGGGCGGTGTACAGCCAAGATAAAAAACATAGAATACAAATATTAAAACATTTAAAAATATATATAAATTTTGGCCCAAAAATTAAGAATCACAGACTAATTAAAAGAATTTAAAAATTTTAAATTCTTTGTTGTGTTCATTATGTGATTATGATATTTCAGTCAATCTTAGTTGTTTCTGAATACCTGGGGCATAAAACACTTTAAGAATAAATTCAGACGATATTTTCTAAATACAGTTCTTTCTTCAGTTGGGGCCCACAACATCATATCTATTTCTCCTTCGACAAATCCAGTAGGATGTCTAGATGACAATAATGTTTCTACCAGGATATACATTCCAATGTACATGAGAAACTGTCCTGCATTTTCAACAACTTGATCAGGATGTTGCAAGTTCTTTTGTGTACCTGAAAGGAAAATAATGTTCTGTTTCTTTCTCATCTTCATCCCTCCCAATACGTAAAGTTCATTTGAAGTCTTCGCTGATGCTGTTGCGTTTATATATTTATAGATAGATACAGATATATAAGTCCTGCACTTGTTCTGTCACATTGTGTTCTGTCACAATGTTTCCTTTTCTTCTCCCAAATTTTCACCTTAAGGACTACAGAACTTTTCTTACCTTTCTTTGAAACTATATGCTTGAATGCCTTACTTTATTTCAAAAATCTTTTCAGGGCTTTGGGGAAATAGGGAGAATACTGTAGACATTTTATCTCTTTTATATTATTTCAGTAACTTAAAAGAGAAGCCAGTTACTAATGTATTTGTCAGAGTCTTTGTTCTTTAGGTTTACAGGGCTAATGTTAAGTTTACCAAACTAATATCAAGCTAACCGAAAACGAAGTTGATACCTTTTAACAAGGAATACTGCTGTGTGCAGCTTCAGCTGAAAGAGCAAAGAACATCTGGTGGTTTAACTCATGTACACGTACCTAGAAGAAGTCTTTAATGTTTCATTTTGACACATGCCCTCACCATCGTTTTTCATAAAGATGTTTTTTCTGCAAGGTTTCTCAAAGGACTTTTATTCTGCTTTGCTGAATGTAAAGATGAGTAACTTTACTTTTCCAAGATCCTTAATGCAAAACTTCTGATTATTCAGACTAACTACTGTGAATAGCATTAACAAGATTATGAAAAAATCAAACTTCTTTCAGTAACAATCTGTATATTTTAATGTCAATTTCTATATACTTACATAATATATATATATATATATATATATATATATATATATATATATATATATATATATATATATATATATATGTTTCATTCTATGTCAAATGCACATTTACTTTTCACTTCGGAATATTTATCTTTTCTAGGAATCCAATGTATTTTTCCTTGGCAATACTTACCTTTCCTTATAGCTGCCCACCACCAAGACTCTGTACAAGACAGAGATGTGAAATATGAATTTTGAGGACACTTACTATAATGCAATTTTCACTTATGTTATCTAGTTATTTGTTTTCTGCCAAACATCCCTTTTAGTTGGCAAATTAATTAATCCATTACAAAATATAGAAGGTATTTTGAGATAAGCAAATAGCAGGATTACAGACTGATTTAACACAAATGTGTAAACTTGATGTCCCTGGAGTGGAATCAACAGTAACGGGGACTACTTAACTCTAATAAGTTGGCTCTGCTACATAATACACTTCGGAAGCACCTCGCTGCTATGTGAAGCAGCCAGTTGCTAAAAGGCTTGGCACAACTATTTTGACCATGTCTGGAGATCAGAACATCCAGATATTGGTGTGGCAGCTTTGCTGAAGCAGATTTGAGCAAAGTGATTCATGAAATGATTTCCATACCCATACTATACAATGGAGAAAAAAACAACAACCATCTTTACTATGTTGATGATACTATTCTAATACCTGAAAATGCAAATGATTTATAAGTTGTAGTAATGAAAGTCAAGGAGTGCAATGAAAAATGTCACTAAAATTGAATATAAAGACCAAACTATTTTCAACAAGTCCAATAATTGACAATGAAGATACTGAAGTGATGGATAGCTTTCCCCTTTTAAGATTAGTTATGAAAAATGAATGAACTAGAAATCAAAAAAATATTTTGCAGATTTGCCTTGATAGAGTAGCAATTAAGGCCTTGGAAATGATACTCAAAATGCTGGGATTTGTCTATCCTACGAAGATCAAAATCGTGCAGGGAGTAGTTTTCCCCATGACGATATATGGAAGCGAAAATTAGACTTTGAAGAAGCAGGATAAAAAGAGCATTTTTTCCCTTTTCTCAGGGGTGGGGGGTGTTTCTCCTGAGAATACTAAGGATAACCAGAAAGCAACAAATGGATCATACAAATCCAACCAATATTATAGGCAGAGTCAAATTCTGACCAACTGATGACCTATGCAAAGCCTCAAAACAATGCCCCTTGGCCTTTCCATTGCTTAACTGACAAGACATTAAAACTCAACAAGTACTGAGGTAAAAAGGAAATTAAAGAGACCTCATAACTATATTAAACTTTTCAAAAGAGCGTATTAATTTGACGTAAGCAATTTAATCAAATTGTTTACTTGTAACTAGTATAAAGAAAAAATACATCTTTATTGCATTTTTTAGTAAAATTGTTGCAAAGGAAAAATGCAAATACAAAAAAATAATAATAATATCAAATACAATTTTGAATCACCCTCTCAAGGATTATAAGGCAAAAGGCAAAAGGAAAATAAAAGAAAATAAAAGAGGACAATCACCCACCAGATGGATAGACTCAATGACAGCAGTTATGGGTGTACTGTTGGAAGACCTAAAGGACCAGGTTAGGGACAGATTGTCCTGGAGAAAATTTGTTTGCGTGGTTGCTAAGAGTTGGTATACTGACTTCTTGATGCCTAATCAATCAACTACATAATCGATCAGAAAATAGAATCTTAAGACTTATTCTTATAAGCAGAGGGGCTATATCATGTTATGGGAGTGCACACTCGCTATCTTCGAATGATTGCGCACTCCGGTCCCCAATGCTTTTCTCGTTCCCCAGGTAGCACAGATCCTCAGGGTCCTGAGCTATCGGCTGATGATGTGCAACGCCAGGTCCGTGATAAATAAGGCCCCCCTCATTTATGATCTTATTCAGGAGGGGGGAGCGGATGTGGCTGGTATTACGGAGACCTGGCTGGGGCCAGAAGGGGGGGGTATTGAAATGTGCTCACCAGGTTTCCGGGCATTCCATCAGCCGAGGGCTCAGGGTAGGGGTGGGGGGTGGCGGTTATTATTAAAGAAAGTCTATGTCTGAGGGAGGCCACTGTACCTCAGATAGCTGGATGTGAGTCCCTCCTTGTGAAGTGGGGTCATGGGGTGCAGATGGGCCTGCTGATCACGTACTTGGCTCCCTGCTGCGTGGCAGTGGCCCTGCCCGAGCTGCCTGACGTGATAGCTGGGGTGGTGGTTGATACCCCCAGGCTCATGGTTATGGGGGATTTCAACCTGCCATCTGTCGGCGAAACGTCTATGGTGGCTCGGGAGTTCTTGGCTTCCATGACGGCCTTGGACCTGACCCAGTTAGTTCAAGGCCCTACTCACATGGGGGGACACACTCTGGACTTGATTTTTGTCTTTGGTCAGTGGCAGAGTGATCTGGGAATAGGGGATTTAGTCATCGAGCCCTTGTCATGGTCTCCCTTGCTGCAGGGAGACGGAACCGATTAGGTGGTTCCGTCCCACGCGCCTGATGGACCCGGATAGGTTCCTGACAGAGCTTGGGCCATTCCAGGAGGCTCTAGCTCATGGCGCGACTGAAGAACTGGTGGCCGCCTGGGATAGGGCGGCAGCTGGAGCTTTGGACCACGTCGTGCCTTTGCGGCCTCTAACCCGGTGCCAATCTCAATTGGCTCCCTGGTTTTCTGAGGAGCTGAGAGAGATGAAGCGCCAGAAAAGATGCCTGGAGAGTGATTGGAGGGCCAGTCGCTCCGAATCTGACCGAACACTGGTGAGGTCTCATATTAAGATCTACCTAGTGGCGATAAAAGTGGCAAAATTTAATTATTTTTCCGCTCTTATCGGGTCTGCAGAGAACCGCCCAGCAACCCTGTTTAGGGTGACCCGCTCCCTCCTTCATCTGGGAGCGAGGGACGACCCCTTGCAGGGCAGGGCTGAGGATTTTGTGCAATTCCTGTATGACAAAGTCACTCAGATTCGGGAAGGTCTGGACTCTGATTGGGTAGATCTGGATGGGATGACGGAGGGGGGTCTTGAGAATGTTATCTGGGAGCGGTTTGACCTTGTGACTCCCGAGGACGTGGACAGGACTCTGGGGAGGCTTAGCGCTGCCACATGTTTATTGGATCCGTGTCCCTCCTGGTTGGTGCTGGCCTCCCGGGAGGTTACACGAGGCTGGCTCCAGGGGATTATTAACGCTTCTTTGAGTGAGGGTTACTTCCCCCCCTCTTTGAAAGAGGCGGTGGTGAGGCCCCTCCTCAAGAAGCCCTCCCTGGACCCGGCTGAATTAGTGAATTATCGCCCAGTCTCCAACTTTCGCTTTGTGGCGAAGGTTGTTGAGAGTGTGGTGGTGCGACAACTTCACCAGTACCTGGATGAAGCCGATTATCTAGATCCATTCCAGTCGGCTTCAGGCCAGGGCACAGCAGGGAAACGGCATTGGTCGCATTGGTTGATGATCTCTGGAGGGCTCGGGACAGGGGTTGTTCCTCTGTCCTGGTCCTATTAGATCTCTCAGCGGCTTTTGATACCATCGACCATGGTATCATGCTGTGACGATTGGAGGGGTTGGGAGTGGGGGGCACCGTGTTGTGGTGGTTCTCCTCCTTCCTCTCTGACCATGTGCAGTTTGTGTTGGCAGGGGGGCAGAAGTTGACCTCAAGGCGCCTTGTATGTGGGGTTCCGCAAGGGTCAGTCCTCTCGCCTCTTCTGTTCAACATTTATGTGAAGCCACTGGGCGAGATCATCTGTGGTTTCAGGGTGAGATTCCACCAGTACACTGACGATACTCAGCTGTACATCTCCACCCCGGACCACCCTAATGATGCCCTTGACGTGATGTCCCAGTGCCTGGAGGCCGTGCGGATCTGGATGGGGAGAAACAAGCTCAAACTCAACCCTTCCAAGACTGAGTGGCTGTGGCTCCTGGCATCCCAGTATAGTCAGCTGGTTCCATCACTGACTATTGGGGGAGAGACCTTGGCCCCCTCAGAGAGGGCTTGCAACTTGGGCATTCTCCTGGATGCACGGCTGTCTTTGGAAGATCACATGACGGCCGTGGCCAGGGGAGCTTTTTTTGGGGTTTGCCTGATGCACCAGTTGCATCCCTTTCTGGACCAGGATGCCCTGCGCACGGTCACTCATGCCCTTGTCACGTCCCGTCTGGACTACTGCAACGCTCTCTACATGGGGCTCCCCTTGAAGAGCACTCGGAGGCTCCAACTGGTCCAGAATGCGGCCGCGCAGGTGGCTATGGGTGCGACTCGGTGCACCCACGTAACACCCCTCCTGCGCGAGCTGCACTGGCTTCCGGCGGTCTTCCGGGTGGAATTCAAGGTGTTGGTTACCACCTTTAAAGCACTCCAAGGCTTAGGACCGGGGTATATACGAGACCACCTTCTGCCAGCAACAACCTCCCACCGGCCAATACGCTCCCACAGAGAGGGACTCCTCAGGGTGCTGTCGGCCAAACAATGACTGGTGACACCCAGGGGGAGAGCCTTCTCTGTGGGGGCACCAGCCCTCTGGAATGAGCTGCCCCTAGAGCTTCGTCTTGTCCCCGACCTGCGTACTTTTCACCGCGCCCTTAAGACCCTTCTGTTTCAGCAAGCTGGACTGGCCTAGTATGAATTTTTAAAATGTATGTATGTTTTAATTCGCAGCCAAATTTTTATATTCGATTTTAATTGGTTTTAATTTTATAAATCTATGTGTTTTAATATGGCTGTACACTGCCCTGAGTCCTTCGGGAGAAGGGCGGTATAGAAATCTAATAAACTCTTAAAACTCTTAAACTCTTATAAAAAGAATAAATATGAGATACACCATCAGACACAGTATTAATCACAGTTTGAAATCTGAATTCATTTATGCATAATTTATGGATTCTCTTTACTGAGGAATCAATAAAAGATTTTCTAGTAATGGTAGATTATAGTATTTTGTGCCTGTAATTTTTTTCTTTTCTACCTTTTTATAGGAATAGAAAAGCAATGGACTATAACTCAGTATGTTTTGCTGTCTGTTCTTTTGTATCTTAGTAAAGAATAGAAAGTCTGTGGTTCACTCCAATGCATGCATGATTCTTGAAATTGTACTAGACTCCTGATTTAAAAAAGTTGTACATGCAAGATAGATAGACTATGTGATAAAGTAAACTGCATCCTGATTTATCAGGAATAGAAAGGTAATTTAAATCACAAGGTGTTTAATCATAGTGAAGCTTTTTACAGTGGAAGAAAAGATGATTGAGGATCAGGTTGCTTCTGAACAGAAATATGCAAGCTTGGCTGGTATTTTCATTTTCCAGGTTTGTGTTGTTTGTAGACACAAACATAAAATCTGTTCCCATAGCAGGCTAAGGAGACCAGAAAAATGCACATTCTGCATTCTTTGCTTCCAGGTGAAACTGAAGAAACATGTACATATATATTCACATAAGATCTGTGATATCTGGATGGCAGATAGGCTTTCATAGCAAAATCCCTTTCTTTTTACCCATATTTAGTTAATATGTACGTTGGCTCCTATATTCATTTTAATGTTTTTTGTGGGAATAATTTTGTGAGCAAGATTATTTGAAAATATTAGAAAAGGAAGCTGACTATTATCAGAAGCCCCCAAACCACATGAAATTTTGAAGAATGAGCCAGGAAGATTAATTCATTAATTTATGTTTTAATGTCTATTCGTAGATATATTTTTATGACTGTAAAAATGGAAGCCAATAAATTTTATAAAAAAATAAATAAGATTGTGCAACAAGAATGTAAATGTAACTGAGAAGCTCTGTAAGCTTATATTTATTTATTAAATTTATATGTCACCATCTCACTCTCAAAGTGACTCTGCAGCTTACAATTAAAATCGTAAGTATAAAATTTTTATTTTATTTTTTTATTTTGTCAAGTACATATTAAATAATATATATAAGTATAAGCATGAATTGAATACATAAAATGAATACAATTAAAGGGAACATTAGGACAGGGATGGTAGGCACTCTAGTGCTCTTATGCACGCCCCTTACACACCTCTTAGGAACAGGGTGAGGTCAATAGTAGACAGTCTTAGGTTAAAGTTTTGGGGGTTTTGGGATGAGACCACAGAGTCTGGTAGTGCATTCCAGGCATTACCAATTCTGTTACTGAAGTCATATTTTCTGCAATTGAGTTTGGAGCGGTTCACTTTAAGTTTGTATCTATTGTATGCTCGTGTATTGTTGTGGTTGAAGCTGAAGTAATCATTGACAGGTAGGACATTGTAGTAGATGATTTTATGAGCTATGTTTAGGTCATACCGAAGGCGGAGTAGTTCTAAATTTTCTAAACCCAGAATTTCAAGTCTGGTGGCATAAGGTATTTTGTTGCGAGCAGAGGAGTGGAAGACTCTTCTTGTGAAAAATTTCTGGAAGCGCTCAATTGTATTAATGTCCGATATGCAGTGCGGGTTCCAGACAGATTAGCTGTATTCGAGAATTGGCCTAGCAAGTGTTTTGTATGCTCTGGTTAGTAGTGTAATATTACCGGAGAAGAAGCTACGCAAGATTAGGTTTACAACCCTTAATGCCTTTTTGGCGATGATGTTACAGTGGGCTTTGGCACTTAGATCATTTGATATAAGTACTCCGAAGTCCTTGACAGAGTGAGGGTCATCTACAAGGTCATGTCCACTTAGCTTGTATTTTGTGTTCTGATTCTTTTTGCCAATGTGTAAGACAGAGCATTTGTTGGTTGAGATTTGGAGTTGCCAATTTTTTGACCATTCCGACACAAAGTCAAGGTCTTTTTGAAGAGTAGCAGCATTGTTGATAGTGTTAAATAGTTTAACATCATCGGCGACGAGAACGCAGTTACTTATAATATGATAACAAAGGTCATTTATGTATAGTATGAAGAGTGTTGGTCCTAGAAGGCTGCCTTGGGGGACACCACTATTAACAGGTGCAGGATTTGATAGGGCGCTCCCTATTTTGACCACTTGTCTGTTTGACAGGAACGCAGTTATCCAATTATGGAGGGGTCCAGAGATGCTGTAGGATTGGTCCACGTATTTATCAGCACTGTTTTTTGACAAACAGGGATGTTTTTAGTAGCCTCTTCATGTTAGGCACTCAGCAAAGCTCATGAGATGACAGCTATAACTAGCTTGATATCTACTTAAAAGTATCTATTAATCTTAGCATTACCTCATGGATAATTTTTAATTCTTTAAAATAATAACATATATTTATAATGATTGTTTTTATGTATTTATTTTATTAATTGTTGTATGCCACACAGAGTTACTCCTTATGAAAGGGATGACCATATAAGTGTGATTAATACATACACAAACAAACAAATAAACAGAAGTCCCCTAATAGTTGCCCTAGTAAATGAAACTGTTGTGCAGTTAATCGTTTTTTTTCTGGAAAATTAGCTATGCCACAGTATCTTATTCTAATGATCATGGCAGTTGAAAAGTTTTTTTTAAAAAAACCTTACTTGAGTTTCTGGAGGAGGGTGGCAGAGAGGGGCCAGGGATAAATATAATTTTTTATCATTGGAAGAAAGAATAAGCCATTTACTATGTATTATGATTGTAGAGTAGCTTTTTACTAAACAGCCTCAAGTATCTTCAAGGTGAAATAACTTTAATCTTTTAACCTTTAAATCATCCAATTATTTTAAAGGAAGTGTTGGTGATTAGAGACATCCACAGTTCTCTCATTAAAAATTATCTCACTAATTTAATACCCTGTTTCACAATGAAATACGGCAGGATAGAGTCACATCTCTATAAATGCCTTTAATACAAATTCCTCATTAACTTTTTTTTATATGAACTAATCACTCTTTGTTAGTAACGAGCATGCCAACTTGCTTCTAACTCTACATGATCTACTTATTTGGTGGCATTTTGCTATTAGCAAAGTGTACCAGGGAAACTGATAAGGTAAAGATAAGTAAAGCGGCTTGCATAGTTTCAGTACCATCTTCTGTCTTCCACAACTCAGAAGTAAGGGCTACTCATTTTTATTCCTATTTTGTAATAGAATTATCACACACACACACACACACACATACACACACACACACACACACACACTAAATCTGGTGCAACTGGGAAAAAATTACTTAAGAGAGAAAATAAATTGCATCCTAAATAGAATCAGGGTTTTTGAGGAAGCCCATAACTATCCTTGGGGAGGAAATCTTAGATGGAGAGGTTAAAAGATTTGTCCAGAGATAAAGTTAATAACAGGACTGTGACAAGATTTCCTTTGTATTTTGTGGTCATTCTCTTGCAATCTGATAGAAAACAAATTAGGTTCTCTTTTATGTATAAATGTAGAACATTTAAATAACATTCAAGAAAGGTCATAGTTCTTTAATAATGTTATAACAACATGACCAAAAAATATGTATATGTGACAGAAAAAATATGCCTCTAATTTTATAACTCTGCCTCTATTGGTCCCCAGACTACTGATTTCTAATTAAATCCCAGAAACTTTGGGAGGCTTTGTTAAGATTATGCAACCAATGTAGCCAAGTAAGCTACAAAGCTACAAAGTGGTAGATATTAGATCGTGGGAGGCAATGAAGAAGCAGGAGGACAGACAGTAACTTCAGCTCTTTATTTAAGTAAGTGACTTCTGCAA
Organism: Pituophis catenifer annectens; assembly: GCF_029215685.1. Lineage (NCBI taxonomy): Eukaryota > Metazoa > Chordata > Lepidosauria > Squamata > Colubridae > Pituophis > Pituophis catenifer. The sequence goes on from NW_027256886.1 coordinate 64,262,659, forward strand.
AGGCTTAGCTGGCAGCACTCCCTTTTAAAGGGAGCAGTCCCACCAATTCAGCCACTGATAACGCTTTACATTTTCCTCCGTTTGAATCCACCAATCAGTGGTGGGCATGCAAATGTCCAGCTAAACCTAGACCTGAGTGAAGCCTACATCCCTGGCTTCACTTGCTATTTAGATATGTAACAGTAGACATACATGCAGCTCCAAAACATACACAGAGAAGCCTCACTTCAGTAAGGTTAAAAACAAACAAACATCCAACATTTTTTAGAAGCTTTTGGAACACAATATAAAAACAACAACAGATTTCTCTTTTACTGAGTAAGAAATCTTTGGGGAAATCTGAATTTTTACAGTTGTACCAAATAGTGTAGCTGGATGTTTGAATACATCTGGCTTCAACATAGGTTGAATAAGTAGTGTTATACTTACCCTTGCAAATCTTACTGGCAGTTTATGAGTATTTTGCATGAGACCTAGATGTAGAATAAGAGGAACAACCAGGAGGTTAGTTACCCTTCCTTTGGAAGGCTTTTTGTTTCAAATATTTCCAGAGTATTGTACTAAGCATCTACACAAAAGCAACAACTAAACAACTTTTCTCAGGTGTAGATTTTTTTGAATGTTTCTCTGAGGAGCAGTTGCTTAGCAACTAGAGGCGTGTCCTGGATTATCGATGAGAGGACACTTTCCCTCTTGTCTTATATACAATATCTCACATTCTTTCCCCAATTTTGGCTAAATAAATGTGCTGTTATTGTATAATAACTTTTTAAAATCAAATAACATTTCAAGCCTATTATAGATTTGAGGCTATAATTCTGTCCTGCTTACTTGGGACAAAGTTCCAATGAACTTAGTATACATTTCTTCTGAATGGAAATTGATAGGATAACATTAATTAAATAATTCATCTCTCTTATTAATGTCCCTAATTAATTGGTTTAAGAAATAGAACCTTCATTGGAAAACCATCCTTTATTCCAATATTTTATGTACAAACATCTCTTGATTTTAATCGTACACCCGCTTCACTAAAACCTGTCAGGACAATTCTATGTAGGTCTTGGAATTCATTTCTATTATTTTTGTAGATGTTACTCTAAGTTTATAGGGTTTTTACTTTGGTTGAAATCTATCCTCCCCCTGTGAAGATGAGTTCTGTAGCTATAAGTTCCCCAAATGATGTCTCTATGTCCTCTTTTTATTATTTCCAGGCATTAAAATAATAGTCAATGATCATTTGTATATGTATTATGAATCAAGCTTGTTTTTTATCAGTAGGTGGGAGACTCTCCATCAAATATGTCTTAACACTTGCCAAAAGCCTAGCTCATTGCTGATTTTTAATTAGTGAACTATATATTGGCATTCCATCTATTTAAAACTAAAATCAATTGAAAAGTCTGTACCTTTTATAAATGATGGATGCACCTATAGCCTTTCAGCTGGACTTATTCCTTATGAATATCAATGTCATAGACTTACACTATCAATGGAGGTACTCTGCAATGCAAACAGTTTTATCCTATATGTTTTATGCTGATTCAGATATATTTTTCAATGGCCCAACCTTTTTTTCATGGATCATTACCTTTTAAAGCTCACCTGTAACAGGCATATCATAGATGTAGAACCAGACTAAATGTTATCCACTGGAAAAGGAATAGCAACCTACTCCAGTTTTCAGCCAAGAAAATCAAATGGAAATTCATAACAAGGACAGTGTCTATGTGACACTGGAAGATGACTCTTAAAGCAAATGGTATTCATAGAGTTACTGGGGAGGAGCAGAGGGCATGAATGATTAATACGTCTGTTTATCATGTGGCTGGAATGAAGCCAAAAGGATGTCTAATGACTGATATGCCCAAAGATAAAAGATCATTTGATACTGTAAAAATATGTATACCATTGTTATATGGAATGTCAGAACTATGAACCAAGTCAAACATGATGTTGTTACAGCAGAAATTTCAAGACTGAACTGGGAATCAGTGAACCGAAATGGTCTGGCATGGGTCACTTCACATCAAAGGAGCCTCAGCTCTGCTTCTCCAGGCAATCAAAAACGTAGAAAAAACAAAGTAGCCATCATTACTAACAAAAGGGTATCAAAGTTAGTATCCCTCAAAAGTTAGAATTATCTCTATTTGAGTCCTACGCAAGCCAAAATGATCCAAGCGAATGCTCCAATCACAGATTCGGAGGAAAGAGAAGTTGAATAATTACATTTCAATGTTCTCAACTCAACCCACAATAAAAAGTGACATGTTAATTCTAAGAGACTGGAATGCTAAAGTTGAAAATAAATTAGCGCTTAGAATAATAGAGGAAAGTAACAGCTCCAGTTTATGAAATAAAGCAAGAGACAGATTAATAGATTTCTGCCAAGAAATTTGATTTTTCAAAATATGTAGTTTTTATATTTATCCATGAACTATTCAGGTTTGGGAAGGGGGGAAAAAAGCTTGATGGGTATGAATGCCACTGATCCTGTAGATTTATTTTTAGGCAGAAAAGACAAGGAAATATTTTTCATGAAGCATTTATTATTGTTTTAAAATAAATGAGAGTAAAATCAGTGTATTAGCTATTGCAAAAACCATTTCATAGCTAGTTTATGTTGATTGAATTAATAAGGTACGTCTACTACAAACCTTTGAAAAGTGTGTGAAGAATTGAAGCCTATGGGAATCCACTAAACCTAATGCAAACAGGTGATTGAAGATCTACGAGGCAAAAACAAGAAAACAAAAACTGTTTAGACCACATAGCCAGAATAAATAACGAAATCTTCTTGACAGCATTAAAAATAGAAAAATCTCCAGATACCACTATATTGGTCAGCCTTAATTTCTGTCCCATTTTTAATATGACTTGAAATACTTGAATCGCAAGGATTTCATTTTAGTCTAATCCATGCTGTTGATTAAAATTAAAGAATAAGGGGATCTGTTGCTGTTAATCAGGAAAAACGAATACAATGGGTTTTGTTGAGTTTATAAACAGTAAACAAAAATTGATTGATTTAATTTGCATGGTAGATTGTTATTTATATTGTACCATAACTTTGAAAGTATGAGGAACATATTTGGTTGGTAGTCATTTTATGCAGAAAATAAGCACATAAGATACCAGTTCCATATGACAATATGCCACATTGAATTATTATTCTGGCAAGTATTAGTATTAAATGCTAGTCATCTAAGTAATAGATAATTCTACAACATTATAACAATATGCAACCAGGAAGAAATTGATTTTTATCCCACATTTACTATTTTTACAAATAATTCAAGGTGGCAAATATATTCCAACACACCTTCCTCCTATTTTCCCAACAACAAGGTCACCCAACTGACTTTCATGGCTAAGGCAGGACCTGAACTCATGCTCTTCCAGTTTCTAACCTGGTGCCTTAACCACCAGACCAAACTGACTCTCACTACCTTATTGATGACAATGTACCCTTGAAGTAAATCAAGTCACATATAAGCAGGCAATTGGTAGTACAGTGGTCTAAGGCACCCTGTTATTAAGCTGGTTATTAAGACCAGCTGCCTGCAATTACTGCAGGTTCGAATCTCGCCAAGGCTCAAGGTTGACTCAGCCTTCCATCCTTTCTAAGGTAGATAAATTGAGGACCCAACTGTGGGGGCAATAAGCTGACTTTGTATAAATATACAAAAGAATGAAGGCTATTGCTTAGCACATTGTAAACCGCCCTGAGTCTCTGGAGAAAGGTGGCATATAAATCAAATTAAAAAAAAAAAATCAGCCAATGTACTAAATGTACTAAATGTACTAAAATACTTGTTGAAGAGTGTCCTGCATTTTCATATGTCTTGTACTATAGGAGTCCCTTCCTAGAAGGTCATCATCTGCCAAGGGGAGAAAATAAAATGGAATTTTATAGGGTCGGGTGAAGAAAAGAAAAGAAAATCATAGATAGTTGGAGCAGCAAATTGTGATCTGCTGAAGAAGCAGAAGATAGTCATTGGAATTGGGGCAGAGGCAATGTATGAAGCTTATAAACTAGGGAAAAGAGTTTTAAGGCCTGGGGCTACAAAAATAATAAAAATTGTAATCTACGAGCTTCAATACTATGAAATTTGTGTTCTACAAGGTTTTCCATCATGCAACGAATGTTTCTCTTTTAAAAAGATAGTCCGTAGGAAAGATGAAGGAAAAGAGATGCTTGAGTCTCAGATAGACAATGGTAGAAAAAGAGAAAACAGAAGATTTATAGCTCATATCTGGCAGATATGTAAGACGTGTTCCTGAATAAGATACCATGGCTCCTAGAAAACTTATGAACTGAAAATTAGAAACAATGCCAGTTCTGTGCTATTTACTCTCAGAAATATAAAACAACTGAGCAGTGTTGTTTTGTTTATCTCCAAGGCTGGTTCTAATCTTGCTGCTATAGATACAGTAAACACCTGTAATGGAGAATCATGAATCAGATAAATGCCATAAACTCTAGGATCACGGGCTCAAGCATCACTGCTAGCTTTGGGAGCCAAGCCACATAATTTACTTCACCCAGAAAATATTCTCAATAAACATTAACATTTTATTATGAGACAAGGCTCTGTAAAATTTGGAACCATGCTACATAATTTAACATTTGAATTAACTTTGATTTTTTTTTAATTTAAGGTCATAATCATCTGATTCTAGTGGTTTTCCAGATAGTTCTGATCTGCAGTACTAGAAATCTAGTTAATAATAATTAATCAGAGAAACAGTAGTTCATTCTCTATCTCTCCCCTAGAATGGGGAGAGGACTAGTAACCTGTTATTAGGATTTTTTATGATTATCCATGATAAAATGAAATACTGAAGCTGAAGGAGAGATTTGAAGATGCTGATGCCCAAAATTATGACATCAAGTGTCTTATTGGTGGATCAACTATTGCTTCAATGCCATATTAAATTTTCAGCCTCTCATTCTAAAAAAAAAATCCATTTTTTTATTTCAGCCTCTGGTTTTAACTTCCTCAACTGGCAAACAACTTTTATCACTGATACATTTTTTTCCTAATGCTTCAGAGAAGCTAAAATTTGATTTATTGGCATTTCCACTCATTTATTCAAACTCTGGAATGAAAGAATACAAAGCATTTTTCACTTTCTTTTTTTGCATGACAACTACTCGGATATTTTCTTTCACACAAACTAATTCCAATCTAGGATTTATATTTGCATTCCTGATACTTAAAGGAAGATGTTTATATTCATTTCATTTAAACGTTTCCATGGTTTTGACTAAGAAATAACCACACTCTTAAATAATGAAGAAAATAATTCTGGGGCCTGTTGTGATATGTTCTTTGGACATATTTAATTTCTTATACAGTATGAATAGCATGGTTTTATTCTAAGTAGTCCTCAGCAACATCCAAGATTCTGGATAATTGCTGACCAAATTAAAATTTGCTGCTTTTTGAAGAGGTCCTGAAAGGTGTTGGGAGGGGTCTCACTCAAGCTCTCTTGAATATAATTGATGACATGAGAGTCATTCGCTTGATTGGGGAATTTACAGGCTAGAATGGCAGCCAGTTTGACCTTGAAGAAAAGAAGAGGGAGAGAAAGTTATCATTGCTGGTTCTCAAAGGAACTAGAGGGTCTGCTGGATGTTTTCCATGCCACCAATCATTGGATGTTTCACAAACAGAGCCACACATAAAGCAGTTGTCAGGCATTCCAAACAAATGGCACCGTCAAAGAGAATCCGTATTTGAAGAAACATCTCAGGACTGCTTCCACGGTGCAAGAGAGCTCTCTGGTTTTCTGGAGAATGTATAAATATATATGTTGGGATATAAAAGTTTTGTGGTGTAAAGAAAGAAATATCCTACGAATATAAAGCCAGGCCAAGGAAGGAAGTGCCCTAATTCAGTCGATCACTGATAAGGAACAATGATAGGTTGGGAGAAGGTGACATTCAGGGCCAAATGAGCAAGATGGCCCTCTGGACGTTTCTTTTCCTGTCCAGTATCTGGTATCATTGCTTCTGATCCTTTCTCCTTAGTAATGCTATTTCTGAATGCCAAGTTCCCCATAATAACTACATCTCAATTACAATGATTGCAGGTTCGCATGGTCATGTGATTGACATTTTCAACTTTCACTGCCAATTTCTAAGAAGCAAAGTCAATAGGGAAGCCAGCAGGAAGTTGCAAATGGTGATCACATGAGAAGGCACTTAATCATGTAGAATTCACTTGACCAGAATTGCCACAACTGCCATCTTTGGTCTCTTTGGTTATGATGGTGTCACTTAGTTGGCAGTCTTAATTACCATAGTTAAGCAAGGGCTACCTATAGGTAGGTCTTCATTGTAATGATAGCTGCATTCCTCAATACTCTGGAATCCATTAGTATCTATTAACCCAAGAATTGTAGAATAGGCTACAGAAGTTCAAAAGTAAGTAGGATATCCTTCAAAAAAATCAAGTATGCCCCACCCTTCATGGGGCAAGAACGCCTTTGCTCACCTTTGTCTTGTATAGCAATTCTCCCTTTTCTAATGGAAAGAAAATTGGCTACAGTGGCTAATGATGAATTGCTTCCATTTCAAACTAATGCTCTGATTTATATTCTGTTATGATGTATTCTTTTTAAAAGATCTCAGCGAGTACAGTTAGGTGAAAATATAGGAGCGAGAGTTGGTGAGAAATGTGCTTTGTATATGATATTTAATTGGTCTGGGAAAAAAATATGCTGGCTTTGATTAATAATTTAGTTCATTGTTCCAACTTTAACTTATAAAAGTGTAAATGGCTTGGGCCAGAGCTAATTGAAGGATTGCTTCTTCTGGACAAATCTGCTACTAACTTGCATTTATAATCAAAAATAAAGCTGGTGGGTACATAAGCTCAGGCCCTTTTCAATTCTGAAACTTCTTTCTAAGGAAATATACTCTCACTGGTTTCTTTTAATGGCAATAGAGAACATTTGATACTGTATGCTGATTTATTGTTCATTTTTCCCCCCGAGGCTGGCATATTTATTATCCTTGTGATCCTCTTATTTTTATTAGTTTAATTTTATTGCTGCGCCACCACGGACTCAACAACCTTCGCTAAAAAGCGAAGGTTGGAGACTTGATGGTAGTTGTTAAGAACGTCAGGGTCTAGGTTAGGCTTCTTAAGGAGGGGTCGAACCACGTCTCTTTGAGTGCAGCGGGGAAGACCCCTTCCTTTAACGAAGTGTTGACAACAGCCTGGATCCAGTCTCCAGTCACCTCTCTGGCTGACGAAACTAGCCAGGAGGGACAAGGGTCCAATAAACATGTGGAGGACCCCAGCCTACCCATAATCCTGTCCATGTCATCCAGCAAAACAGGCTCAAACTCAACCAAGACTAGCCCCCGTCACCTCAATGGACTCTGTCCAGTTGGAGTCCAACCCAGTCCGAATCTGAGTGATTTTATCTTGCAGAAACTGTGCAAAATCCTCAGCAAGGCCCTGCAAGGAGTCCTCCCTCACTCCCTGATTAAAGAGGGAGTGGGTCACTCTAAACAGGGCTGCTGGGTGGTTTTCTGCAGATGCAATGAGAATGGCGAAATAGTTACGTTTCGCCACTTCCATCGCCACAAGATAAGACCTAATATGGGTTCTTAGTTGTGTTCGGTCGGACTCGGATCAGGAGGATCTCCAACCACCCTCCAGGCGTCTTTTCCGACGCTTCATTTCTCTGAGCTCCTCAATGAACCAAGGAGCCGCCTGGGATCTGCGTCGAATCAGAGGCCGCAAAGGCGCGATTCGATCCAGGGCCCCCACCGCAGCCTGTTCCCAGGCCGCGACAAGGGCCTCGGATGAATCGTGGGCTAAGGAGGCGGGAAATGACCCAAGCTCCATCAGGAACCTTTCGGGTTCCATCAGGCACCTGGGGCGGAACCATCTTACCAGTTCCGCACCCCTGCGACGGGGGATTGCAGTGGGAAAGTCAAGCCTAAGGAGGGAATGATCGGTCCATGACAGAGAGTCAATAGATAAAGTCCCCTCCCCACGATCATTTATCCACTGTCCAGAGAGAAAAATCAGGTCGAGTGTGTGTCCTCCAATATGAGTTGGGCCCTGTACAATCTGAGTTAGGTCCATGGCCGTCATGGAGGTCATGAACTCCCGCACCAACTCACCAGCCGACGGCAGGTTGAAATCTCCCATAACCAAAAGGTTGGGGAGTTCCACTGCCAGTTCGGCTAAGACATCTAGTAGTGCGGGCAGGGCTGAGGCCATGCAGCTGGGGGAGAGGTACGTGATCAACAGTCTTGACTGAACTCCAGGGTCCCATTTCAAAAAAAGGGATTCACACCCGCCTATCTGAGGAACAGTGACCTCCCTAGGACTGAGAAATCTGTAAGAGTTATTAGATGTGTTTTAAAATGAAGAAACTTTTGGATGTACAATTCAACTCTAACTTCTGATGAATGTTTAAAACACAATTTCAAAGTGGAGATCTGGGTCATAACCTGTAGTCATGGAACAATTTTCCCCCCATCCCTGTTGGCATTTTGAAATGAAATGTCTAATCAGTAATAAGGTTCTTTACATTAGTATTTATGGAAGACTGAACTGTGGAAAAGTATTTTCTGACTGTGCTATGATTAATTTTCTTTTGATTAACAAGCCCAGCACACTGAGTTATATCACGTTACATAGCTTGATTTTAATTTTAATTTCCTAAATATACTCTTGTATAATTAATTTATAATAACAAGTTATTCAGCAAATGATGAGGATTAGCACAAAAATGTGATCATAACTAATGAGTGCAAGCCCTAAGCTCCTTTAAAGCCGCCTTCATTTCCTTTGAACCACGTTCTCCCTCTTCCCTTTTATTCTGTGCTGTCTCGAGTGAACTATGGTATGTACTAGATTGGAAACCAAGACGTTTAACTAAGTTTAAAGCAAATAACTTATTTTATCACAAAAATTGTTAGAGAACTAAAGTTGTTAGTTTTCAGCTTCAATTACCTGGAACCTCTAGTATATATTTTACATATTAAGATTTTGAAAAAGATGGAGAGACATTGAAGTTATGATATGTCTGTTATTTTACCATTTTTACTGTTTTTATTATCATATTTAATGCATTTTTTAAATGAACAAAAGAGCAGGATGTAGCTCTCCTGAAAGTTTGGGGAACCTGAAACCAATCTGATAGTCACCTATATAGTAAACTACACAAAATGTGATTTTAAAACTTGTTAATATAGACTTCAGCAAAAGTCCTGGAGAGTTAAAGAGAGATTAAGGAGTATGATGACATAATTATGCCAAAACAAATTTATACATATAATTGTGAAAATATTACTAAGTAGTTATGGCATCCTAATATATGAGGTTCTTGGTGCTCTGTGAACTTGGTTGTTTACCTGCAGAAGTTTCATTACTTGAGTAGTGTTGGTGGGGGCATTGTTTTCTCTGTAGGAGTTCCTTTATTAGGATGCTTGATTGTCTGGTGTTAATCCCTACTTATCTGAGTGTTGATTGCTGGTGAGGAGGTATTCTAGATTTTTTATTTCCTTTTTAGATTGACAGGGCAAGTTAACCCCATTCTCTTCTAGCACTGAAGATGTTACCTAGTCAGGTAACAAAATGTCTGCAAGAGTCTGCTCAGAGACCACTAAAATTCAACCATGAGCTACATATATTCTCTTCTATTAGTTAATACAGTACAGTACCAAACTAGACTAGTGAAAGAATTTTACCCAGATTCCCAGGTAACAATCTTGAAGCTACTCTAAAATACGGTTCATGAAATGTTATTCTATATAAAGGAGAAACATCTGAAGAGTTTTGCTTGGTTTTATTCATTTCCTTTGGAGTATTCAATCTGTAGAACTATGAAGACTCAGAAACATAATTTAGGAAACTTGGCTGTTGACTATTCATGTGGAATATAACACACTATTTTGAACAGGTAAAAACTTTGGGTGTCTTGTAATGTGGGTTTAATCAGTTATTCCTCCAATAGTTGGCAAATCCACTTAGAAGCTAACATAAAAAGAAAATTACTACTTTCCTATCACTGTTATTTAAGATTATAACATGTAGAAAATGTTCGAGCAATGAGGTATCACATTTTCTTATTAAATATCATAAACCTCCAGTCAGGCTATAATCAGTTTAATTAATTACAATTGCCATTTAGGAGATTGCTTACTATTTCAATAATACTTTTTTTAAATGCTGCATTTCACTTCATAAACTATCCTATTAAAAGAGGATATCTTTTCATCTGTTTGCAGCTGCTAATTCTCAGAGACAAGTGACAAAGGGAGATATTTTTATTGTAAAATCTTTTTTTAATCACAAAAACATCTAGTATATATTTTCACTGTTATTTTGTTTGTTTCCAAAATATCATTTCAAAACTGAACATAAACAATTACTAGTAATCCTGATGGCTAATCTTAATGCATCTCTGCACTGAGAAGAAAGTATTTTCCTTAGCTGCCTCACAACTTTAAGATGTGTGGACTTCAACTCCCAGAGTTCCCAGCCAGCATGTTTGCCCAGCAATTCTGGGAGAAGTCTACATCTTAAAGTTGCCAAGGTTGAGAAACACTGCTCTAGTATTTGCCTTTCCTAGGTTCCCTACCATACCCGTTCTCTCCAGAAAACTACAACTAGTTGTTAGTCCATTGGGTAGCAGGATTGGTATATGAATTGTTGCATAACAAAGGAGGCCGAGCATCCACATTCTCCTTATGGAATTCCTACTGGCACTATGGAAACAAAAATGGTAGGCTAGATAGAGTTTTTATTCTGATGTAGCACAGATGTGATATAATCAGTAAAGAGAAAGATTTACTTTCCAAAAGAGAAAGATGTTGGATCCATTCAATTACCATCAAAAATGCCCTGAAGTGGAAGATGCAATCCTTCTAGTAGGAACAATAAGTAATGGAGATGGAACAAAAGCTACTTCTCCTCATTTTCCTCCTCACGATTGAGCCGAATAGAACTTGTAGCTCCTTTGATACACACTGTGTACATTGTCCTCAAAGCTTTCATCAGATTATTGTTTTATGTATGTTAAGGCTTGGATTCAGAAGGAGTAAGGCAAGGGAAGTGAGGTGAAGTGAGTATGGAAAATAGTCCTTCAGTAAACTTCAATTTTGGGCAATTTTCTCTATCTCAAGAGCCCCACAATTTTCAGAGTGATTTCACAGGGAGTACAAGACTTCCAAGGTCTCTTCCAACACTGTTATTCTGTTACAAATAAGTATATAAATTGAAATCCAATCTGGTTTCAGTGGGAATGGATCAGCCTGAGTCACACAAAAAATGGACTCCAGCAGAACAGGAACTGATAGTAATGGAGATTGCAAGCACTTGTAATTCTTTTTTTTTAATTATTGTATAACCCCTCTTCACCAATTATTTAGGAGGGATGAAAGGCAAATATTGAGTAAAATCAAGCCCCAACTGCTAGATAATAGCCAAAACCATTTATGCATTTCTGTATTTGAGGAAAGCTAGAAAACCAAATTGGATTTTGAATACTTTTTCATTGACCAAAATACAATTCAGGCAGAACCATACTTCTTCAGAAACAATTGGGCATATGAATTATAGTTGGAGAGTCTAGCTTTATTCAGTGTCCTCCTAGAACCTCAACAACAATCTTCTTTATAGAACAAACACAAATGTTCTAATTCTCCATATAAACCTTCAAATAGTAATCACTTACTTATTTCTCTACTAGAAAAATGTTTAATAGTACATTATTGAAGACTTCACTTTTGATGCTTTCCAGTCAGTCTTCATTCCTGGTGACTGCTTGGATTAGTCCCTGTACTTTTCATGACAAGATTTTTCAGAAATGGTTTGCGCTTGCCGCCTTCCTAAGTTTGAGAGAGATGCACTGGCACAAAGCCAGCTGGTCCAAAGACATCCAGCTGGCTTTGTGCCTAAAATGGGACTAGAATGCATAGTCTCCTGGTTTCTATCCTGGTGTCCTAACCACCATACCAAACTGGCTCTCTCTTAATGAAGAGTAGGAGCAGATGCTCTTTGAAATTCTATTTTGAAGGGCTGTTTATAAAAATACTTTCCATTTTCTTCATAGTACCTTACATTGGCATATTGCCTTTGGGAAGAAACTACATTTCCTTTCCCTCCTTCCTGAATTTGTCATCTTTTAATATAGAACAAATTATGAATATTACCCACATAGAATTGAGAAACAATCATAGCAGCAAAATGTATATCCCCCACTCCTGGTGTTGCAATTGCTTATTGGACTTTTGTGTTCGTACAAAGTACATTGTCATTAGGTTAAATCGATTAGCCACATTAATTCAGAGTGTAGTAACATTCTGAATGATTTTGAATAACACGAATGAGCCACACAGAGCAAATTTGGGGCAGACAGTCCCACCTCTGCCTTCACTTAATTAGAAAATACTTTTTAGAATATCAGGCAATACATTCTTTTCTTCATAGTGCACTAATTAAACTTCCTTCTTCCTCATAACTTGATGCCTTAGAAAGATAGTTTTGTATTGAAACCATCAGTACATTTTATGCCTGGCAGCAATTAAAAAATAACGTTGTGTTTTATTTCAGTATTTTGAGAAACTATTTTCCTACCTATGATCCTCTGGTAGTTATACAATTTGTCACTGTCACACCAAATTATAAATCAGTTATCTCAATGTGCTCTGATTCCTGCAAATCCCACATTAACTTTTTAACGTGTAGAATTAAATATGTAATAGAAATGTTATTATATGTCGAATTCATGTGGTTAATAAAATAAGCATATTATATGTCTAGTCTAATGATATTACACAACAATAGCCCATCTTTATTCAACTTATCGGTGAGACATTAGATAGAATCCTAGAACTGTAAGAACCAAAAGATATCTTGGATGTCATCTAATCCAAGCCCTGCTGATTGTAGCTTTCCATATTCAGTTTGTTGTTGGGATTTTAAATAGTGGCTTAAATCTGCATTTAAATGAGTAACTCTGTACATCAGATTAACATAAGTACAAAGAAGAAACTTGTTCTCCTTTTCTTTTACATGCTGCTTTCCTTGATTTTGTGAACTTCTGCATATCCACAGGATTCATCTTAAATGTGAAGTGATATTAGTTGCCTATGGTAGTAGCAGTGAAGCTCTTGGGCATGTGTAAATGCATCACACAAAGCTAGAGGAACAAGTAGCAACTGACCTAGATTGTCTTTATTAAGTAGTCAGCCAGCTGTGACTGAAAGAAAGCCAGTTCAGTACTATCAAGGTGAAGTGCTTTGTGAAAAATGCTGTGGCTTTTCCAGAGGTTCTGGGATTTGGGATTACATTTTGTCCATTAATTATTGAATATTGCTCTTGTGTCAAATGCTGTGTTTACAAAGAAACAAAATAAAGGCTTTTCCTCTTCTCTAAGGATATTACATCCATATACTGTAGATATATTTCTTCATATATTTTTAATTTAATTCTTGATTTCTGTGATTTCTTATTAACATAAGAACTAATGTCAACAATTACTTTGATTTACAGCATGGTCATAAGCATGCCTGCAAGTTAATGATGGTATTAGGTATTATATACTATTTTTTTGATGAGGTTAAAGCTTTGGTAATTATCAGAATATAGAGGAGTTAGAAGGCAGAGTGAGTGAACTTAATTTTATTTTCAAGCATTACCTTCTCGTTCAGCTTCTCTTCCTCAACAAATTAAGAATATGTAGGGCAACGTGTAGGGTTTTATTCTGTGCTGGATTTTCATTGCATTCAACACGTATCACTTGTGAAATTTATTTTATATATACTTTTTAAAATTGTGCATACCAATTTTTACCTTGTCTTTCACAGTCTGTATGTTTTGAATAAATTCTATTTTTAGATGCTTGTTTTTTTTTAATGTGCCTAATTTCTCCTTCCGTCCCTCCCTTCCTCCCCCTCTCTCTCACACACACACTCCAGTTCATAATCCATAAACAATGGATTTTTCTTTAGTGTTAATTTTAGGTCAGGCTTCAGAGGTCATATTTCTGATGATCATCTGTGTCCAATTAATTAATTTAGTGAAGTTTCAGAGGAGTGAAGTCATTAATACTAATTAAGAACAGTAGAAAATAGAATTTGGAGAGAAAGATGCTTACAAAGCTGATCTTCTTAGTTATATGTTGGTCTGGATAAGTATAATTTTACATTATAGTATGGGTATGATCATAAAATAGGCAGGAAAAAACATCTCTTTTGCAGGGTTATATCTGGATTGGCTATCTAGCCTAAAAATTGCACACCCTGGTTGCAGTCTCTGTCAGATGGAGAACTATATGTTGGACTTCAGTTATTTTTCTTGTCCCATATTGTAATCAAGCTTTTATAAACTTAATTTGCGAGCAGGGAAAATAGCGTGTGGAGGTTTATGTGAACATGAGCAAAATGGGACAACTCACCACAATCAACTTGCCATGGCCAATTCGCCGCAGCCAATTCACCACAGCCAACTCAACATGGCACAAGTCAACATGGCCAACTCTCCACACGACAACTTCTTGTGGGACAATTCAACAATTCAATTTAATTATTTAAAATTTTAAACAATATTTTAATTTTTGTCATTTACATTTCATTTTATCCCTCCTTTGGCATCCTTTCTTTAATGATTCTATCCCACCATTTCTTTGATATTAGTGTAACTCTTGTCCCATGGCAAGTTGTCCCGTGGCGAGTTATCCTGTGGTGAATTGACTGTGGTGAGTTGTCGTAAACTCTGTTGTGAGAGCTATTTCAAAAATAGGGTGAGAACATGGCTGGTGTATGTTTATGCAGATCTCCAAGTAACTACATTCCCGATTATATATTAATTTGAGAAGTGGTCCTGCCCTCTCTTAATCTCTTTCTCCCTATGTGCTTGTCTATATCCCTGCTACATGATGATGTGGATACTGATGCTGTAAGATAAACTAGAGGATAATGGTTCTAAATAACTTTTTAAAAAGTTTTTTTTACTATTTCTATATTATGAATATTGAGATGTCATTGGGTTGCATCCTTCAGGGGTCATTCTAATACTGTAAGCTTTTTTCCACTGGGACTAATCTTGTTCCTACTCATCCACAACAGTGAAATCCAAGGGTTTCTGCTTGGGGCCTAGTTGTGGTATGCGTTCAAGGAAGTCTGCTAGTACTTGTCAACTATTTGTTAGTGCAACCTTCTAGAAGGATATTCATTCATTCTGAAAAAAATCTGAATGCAGCCTAATGTTTCCTAGTATCGGTTCCCATTTCTCTTATTACCTTAACCAAGGATACTTCCCTAATTACAACCCAGTTCCAAATAGCTTTTTTTTTTTTACTTCCATCCAAATTATTTCTCCTAGAGTGACCCAAACAATAGGAACTGACATGCTTTCTCCAATCAGAGATCATTGGGAGGCTATGTTTTTTTTTTCCTTAAAGTTTTTCCTGCTGCTTCTTTCAGTTCAGCTCCCAGCATTTTGAGATTTTTAACTTGACAGACCTGATTTCTTCTCCTGGATGGGAATTTGTGACCAGAATAAGCAATAAGAAAGTCATTCAGTTGTCTCCTTTTGTCTTCTTGTTTGTTAAGGCCAAATGCCTTACACTGTCATTTCTGAGAAATGTCTTTCTCCTTGTCTTGCGTTATGCCAATAATTTTTCATCCTAGGCTTTGTTCTCTTATCTTCTCCTTCCTCAGAATGTTCTTTGACAGAACTGATGGATGTCTTCTTCCTGCTTATGATAGGGCTGTGATTGCCCCTTTTATGATCTCATGGTTAGAACTTCGGTGTGCACCTACCCACAGGCCTATATTTATGGGCCTTGAGAGCTGGTAAAATGTTGACTATCAACTTCATGTTTTGTGTTGTTTTATTTGGTATATCAGCTCATAGGATAAATTGTGAACCATGGCATAGGGCTAGCTATCTTCGAGACCGCCTGCTGCTACCGACAACCTCCCAGCGACCCGTGCGCTCCCACAGAGAGGGCCTCCTCGGGGTGTCATCAGCCAAACAGTGCAGGCTGGTGACCCCCAGGGGGAAGGCCTTCTCTGTGGGGGCACCTACCCTCTGGAATCAGCTGCCCCCAGAGATAAGGAGAATCCAAGACCTCAGTGCCTTCCGCCGTGCCCTTAAAACCCATTTTTTCAAGCAAGCCGGCTTGGCTTAAGAAGAAAATTTTAAATGTTTTAATCGGTAGTGAGTTTTAATTGGGCCAAATTTATATATCTTTTAATTGTTTTTTAATATTTGTATTGCATGTTTTTTAATTTTGGCTGTACACCGCCCTGAGTCCTCAGGGAGAAGGGCGGTATAGAAATTTAAAATAAAATAAAATAAAATAAAATAAATAAATAAATAAATTAAGACCTACAACAACCTGCTTATAAATATAAATACTAGCAGATTGGCTATAGTAAATCTTCTATACTAAAACTACTCTTAGTATACAGTTCATTTAGCCAAAAGTTACAACAGCACTGGAAAAAGTGACTTATGAACATTTTTCACACTTAAAACCATGGCAGTATCCCCATGGTCACATGATCAAAATTCAGATGCTGGGCAACTAGTTCTTATTTATGACGGTTACAGTGTCCCAGGATCATGTGATCACTTTTTGTAACAAGCAAAGTCAATGGGAACGCCAGATTCACGTAACTACTGGGTTACTAACTGAACAACTGCAGTGATTCACTTAAAAATTGTGGCAAGAAATGTCGTAAAATGGGGCAAAACTCACTTCACAAATGTCTCACTTAACAACAGAAATTTTGGCTCAATTGTGGTCATAAATTGAGGACTACTTGTAGTTTGGTCTGGTCTGGTCTAATCTAGTCCAGTCTAGTAACTGAGAATATACTACTTCATATCTTCAGTTAATTACATGGCATTGGCATCCTTCAGTCTCAAGAGACTATGGTATCGTGCTCTGGAAAGAGGTCCTAAAACAGCATCTAGTGTGACTAAAAAGGCCAATTTGAGAGTGGCAATCCCTTCCACATTAAGGGCAGATACATTCTGTCCCCTCGCCACCCCCCAAATTTCGCTGGTTCCGGGACTGCCTCTTTGCCTCAGCCTGCCGAACAAGTGTCTCTTCGAATTGGAGAAGGCCATGCTGCGTCTTTAGCCTCCAAACTGAACGATCGGAGGTCAAGATTTCCCAGTTGTTAATATCCATTCCCAGGGCCTTTAGGTCCCTCTTGCAGATATCCTTATATCGCAGCGATATAAGTTAATTACATATAATTATAATAATGCTATACTATTTAATATTTTATTTTATGTTACGCTATCCATTTGAATAGCATCATACCTCAAAGTTCTTCATTCTTTTCCGAATAAGTGTGTGTATATGTTTGTGTGTGTACATCAACACACAAGTACAAGATTTCTACAGTTAATCTATATATTAGAATCAATTTTATTAATGCCATAAGGTCATAAATTATATCTATATGATATGCACATATACAATATATACACAGATACATTACATTAAAATACCATCCGACAATTCTTCAGTCCCACAGAAAGACGGATGCATACATGGAAGCACAAATCTGAGCAATCTGGGAAGATATATTAGATCATGGTCAGATAAAAGAAGCAATGAAATCAAATAGAAGTCATGCTCTCTACCAGGGAATTTCTTCAGGATAGGACAGATTAATGTCATCTGGGATTCCCTGTAAAGAGTGTAGAAAAAGAACATATAGCTCAGGGACATGGTTGAACTGTCCCCACAGAGACATATGCGCTGAGCATCTTTGTAGTATCCTAGTAAAGCGGTAGAAGGTAATGTGTCCAACCTGGCCAAAGAAAAGCAGCATGAAATTCAGAAATACGATGAAGGAGAATTAAGAAGGCGGGATGCATATCCTTTGGGAAAAATCCCACAAGCTATGAGGCTGGGAAGCAGCCTTAGTTTGATATGAAGATCAATGTCCCTATACACTGCTTAAGAACACTGCGGCTCTTTTCAAAGCCTATTGGGCAGAGGGTCAGCCAGGAGTCTTAGAGAGTGCCAATAGAATGTTTTTTAGCCAGATTGACTTAAAGTTGTCCCTAAGAACCAATGGAGCCAAACCCACTGGGTAGAAACTTTGGCCAAAGGTTAAGAGATAGTACAGGTAGTCTTTGACTTATTACCACAACTGAGCCCAAAATTTCTGTTGCTAAGCGAAAAATTTGTTACGTGAGTTTTGCCTCATTTTACGACCTTTCTTGTCACAGTTGTTAACTGAATCCCTAGAGTTGTTAAGCTAGTAATATGGTTGTTAAGTGAATCTGGCTTCCCCATTGACTTTGCTTGTCAGATCTCAAAAGGCAATCCCATGACTCCAGGACACTGCAATGGTCATAAATATGAGTCAGTTGCCAAGCATCTGAATTTTGGCCACCTGACCATGGGGATGCTGCAGTGGTTGTAAGTGTGAAAAATGGTCAAAAGTCCCTTATTTCAGTGCCATTGGAACTCCGAATGGTCACTAAAGGAACTGTTGTAAGTCGAGGACTGCCTTGATCAAGTTCTAGCATACGCAGAGATCATATTCATCTCTGAATGAAATCAGTGTTCTAAATGCATTTTAGAACTTTTTAAGAATAGCTTTACTTTACTTCATTTGTTAGCATATTCTAGTTTTTGGTTTGTGAATGCTATACCCTGTGCTTGTTCTGGGAAGTCTAGGGAGGGGGGTGGGGGGGAGGGAGGGGAAGGAGGGGTGGGGGGTGAAAATGTTTGTGTTTCTTATAAAACTTTTCAATAAAAAAAAAAGAATAGCTTTACTCAATTCAGACTGAACAGCTTAAAGAATGTCAAGCTTTGTAAAAAGGGTACAAAGGGGGAACAATACAGATGCTGAGAAAATACAGATGTTGAGAAAAGGCTACAGGTGGAAAAGGTGCTCTGCTTTGATAGTAGAATCTTAGTACAGCAATTCTGCTGTTCTCTCCAGGACAGTGAGATCTAGTATACAAGATGTAATAAGTATGTACCAGTTCAGTAGAATTCCAATTAATTTAACAACTATGGATTTTACGTTCGATCTGTGCAAATATTAAAACTGTCAGATGTAAATGCCTTATTCTCTATTGTGTAAATAATGTATATATGGGACATCAGGGGTTAACTTATTCTTTGGATTTTAATGTATTCATAATTTACCACTCCCATTCCTGGCTCCACCCCTTGTATATATAAGGAGCCACCCTCACCATTTTCCTTGCTTCTATCTTGAATATTCAGCGAATATAGAATGCCTATTATTATTAAAGAGAAATATATTTAAATCTCTAATTCTTATTATCTTTATTGAGTCTGATCCTGAAAATATTGCAACAAGCTGGTAGCAGAGGATGGTTAATTGACTCAATAAATAATTAAAAATGTCTAAGAAAGATAGGCCCAACACCAGGGCCTACAGCAAGGAAATAGAAACTGAACAAGAGATGATCAACGAATCCACTAACGCGATTTCGAGAGAATCCGAAGAATACACCACTGAAGAAGAAGAACTGATAAATGAAAATAATGACCAGGAAGAAATCGAAATAGAAAATAACGAACTCAGGTCAGAGATATTGAAGATACTAAAAAGCCAGAAGAACGATGAAAGCCTCATCGCGAACCTCCAAGAAATACTGAAGAACAACGGAGCAGCGAGAGAGAAAAACGTCGTTAAAGAAAAACCCAAAGATCAAAAAACTGTGAGTGAAATGAATACTGAGAAAGTCGTTGTAAAAAAGAAAAGATGTGATCCCGCGCGAAATTTTGAATGGCAGCCATCTTGGTTTCAACGAACTTCAAAAGAGAATGGAGCAGAGCCAATCAAAACGCTCAGTTCAAAATTTCTGGCGCGAAAAACGCTATCAGACGACGAAAGTGAAAAAGAAGACTCAAACTCTTCAGAAGAACCAGAATCAGAAAGTGAAGACGATTTAACAAAGTCTCAAGTAAAGTCAGCAATGAAAACGCTTTTTGCTGCTTTTGGGCCAAGATTGAAAATTTCCAAGGCACCAACGAAGAAGCAAGAGATCAAACCGACAACTCGAGACCTGCACGATCCCATCCTGACTTCGAAGGCGACGACACCTGAGCCCAGAGAGCCATGCCGATTCCGTCCTACACCGCAGACCGGATCAAGTGCCAACGCACACGAAAGAAAGAGAAGAGCTGTCGCTACCACCAGAACCCCTAAAACCGAACCAGAGACCGACTCATCTGAAGAGGAGCGGAACGAGAGAGCTGAAATGGGGAGAACCTTCCACGACGACGCCAAGGAAGAAATGAGCAACGCGCATGTGCAAAGCTACGTAGACGGCCCCGAAAGACTTGAACTGGCCAGAGAACCGCGCAGACTCGTTGCGAGCATCCCCATGCCGTTCTGTAATTTCCTGCACTTGCGAGACCACGGACTGCCTCAGGTTGTAAGTAATGGACAAAATAATGTGGGGAACTTACCCAGTGACTTCCCAAAACTTAGAATTGATGGCATTAATTTACAAGAGTGGTATCAACAGCTTCAGGTTGTCTTTATGAAAGAAAATTTACTATTCTTTATAACTAGTCCTCCAAGAAGACCTTGGACTTTAAAAATAGATTGTTTACATCATAGAGCATTTTTCATAATAATATCTAGCGTATCTCCTGCAATGTATCATAGCATCAAATCAAACCTAACTGTGTCAGAAATAATTCAATGCATGTTTAATCTATTTCACAGCGATAGCGTAGCTACAACTACAAGAATGTCTAAGGATTTCTTTTCTTCTAGAGTGAAACCAGGGGTTTCTATAAGTGAGCATTTGATATCTCTAAACAAAATAAGAGCTGAGCTGCAATTGAGGGGGGAAGTGATTTCAGATCAAACAATGAAAAGTGTTATTATCAATTCACTTGATCCATCATGGGATAGCTTTATGTCACACTTAGATACTATTAATTTAGGATATTTAACCATAGAAAGTCTATCTAACAAATTGATAGCAGAAGACAATTCAAGAAAAAATCGTTCCAGTAATCAAACAGAACACAAATCTTTTAGGAAAGTAGCTTTCCAAGAAAAATATAATGAAGCCTTTAGATGCCACAATTGTGGGTCCAGGGAACACAGTAGAAGAGACTGTCCCAAAGTCTCAAGGGAGAGACATAGGCCAGAATATAGGAGCAAATACAATTATAGACAGTCTTCCACAGATAGACACAAATATAGAAGCCCACCAAATTACAGAGAAAGTAGAGGGGGTAGAGAAAATTCAAAAGAGAGAAAATCTGGGTCACTAAATGGACTAAACAAACAAGAAAACACCAAAACACAACAAAATGAGAACAATAATTGGCTTATTGATTCTGGTGCAACCAATCACACCACTAACAACAAAAGTATATTATCTTCATTTACAGAAGATAAGTTTGTGATAAAGGTAGCTAATCAAGAAAAGGTTCAAGTATTAGGCAGAGGAAATGTGACCTTGCCTGGTTTAGGTAAAATAGAGGGGGTATTATTAATCCCAGAAATACCTCATAACATACTAAGTGCTATAAAACTAAGCAGAGATTCTGACATCAATATAGTTTTCTCAAAGGGGAAAGCAACTTTAGAGAAGGACAAAACAAATATAGGCACTGTGATGATAAAAGGAGGTCTACCCTATCTGATAACGAAAGAAAGATGGTTACATAACATTGATTCAAATATGGAAGATTGTATTGAAGCAGATGATGAAAATGTTAGTAACAGTGACAATGATGAATGTAAAATATCTCATGATCACAAAAATACACACAATGAGAAGAAACCAAAAATAGGTAAACCAATTCATGATGAGTGTGCTCACATCTTACATAGGAAGTTAGGACATGCAAGCTTTCCTGTAGTTCAAAAAATGACTGAACACGCAGAAGGTGTCAAAATAAAAAATTGTGAAAATTATTTGGAATGCTCAGTATGTAAATCCACCAAACTAAAAACCAGTCCCAGACCAAAAAAATCTAACAGATCAACTAACAATATTTTTGACTTAGTACATATGGATTTAGTTGGTCCATTAACTCCATCAATTACCTATAGAAAACGTTACTTTCTAACAATAGTGGATGATTATAGTCGCTATGGTTTTGTTTACACATTAAAGCACAAGGATGAAACCTTTCAGAAATTTAAGGAATTCTACAAACGCATAGAAACACAACATAATATCAGAATAAAACAAATTATGACAGATAGGGGATGTGAATTCATGTCTAAAGAATTCTCCCAATGGTTAAAGGATAGGGGAATGCTACATTTCACGTCCAATCCATTTTCTGCGTTTCAAAACGGGATTGCAGAGAGAAAGAATTCCACACTACAAACCATGATTAGATGCACATTAGAGGATGCTGGTTTAGGCAAACAATTCTGGTCAGAAGCCCTACATTATTCAAATTACACTCAAAATAGAACCTGGTCCAGTATTGTGAATAAGACACCGTATGAGGTGATGTACAATAGGAAACCTAAATTAGCACACATGCACATATTTGGAGTCACTGCAGATGTGCACATACCTAAGCAGTTGAGGAGAAAGGGAGAAAACGTATCCAGAAGATTAAGATTTATGGGATATGAAACTGGAACCAAAGGGTACAGATTCATTGATAATAATAACAAATTTATAGTCTCCAGAACAGCTGTGTTTCATGAGCAGGCCAATTGGTCTAAACTGCACCTTAATGAAATATTTCCAAATAAATGCAAAGATGCGATATCTTGCGAGGAAGGGACAATAGAAAATCAAAACATTAACAAAAATAAGAACAAAACCAAAACTTGGACAAATAGTCAGCATAAAATAAAGACAGACACATTAACAAAAAAGGAAGCTAGATATTTGCACGACAACCATAGCAAACCTGAAAGAGCTATTAGAAACAATAGAAATCAAATACCAAGTAAATACAAAGATTACATAATGCATATGAATGGAGAACAAATAACACCTAATACATATGAGGAAGTATTAAAACTCCCTCGTGAAGAAAGAGAAAAATGGGAACTAGCTATGAAAAAAGAGATGGAAAGTTTGCAAGGATTAAATGTATTCACTCCTGCGATCGCACCTAAGGATAAAACAATTATAGGTACCAGGTGGATTTATAAAATTAAGAACCTAGAAGGAGGCAATACTTTATACAAGGCTAGACTAGTTGCACAAGGTTATGCACAAAAATATCCAGAAGATTATACTGACACATACTCCCCCACGGTGAGGACAGAGAGTGTTAAAACTGCTCTAGTAGTAGCATCTGCACTCAATCTGGACGTATTTCAATATGACATACAGACTGCGTATTTACACGCAAAACTAGATAAGGAAATATATGTAAGAGCACCACATAGTCAATACACTAATAAGAATGAAATTTGGTTATTAAACAAGAGTCTATACGGATTAAAGCAATCTGGCAAGAGATGGTACGATTGCTTGGTAAAAGTACTAAAGACCATGGATTTCAACGCTACCACTGCTGATAACTGTTTCTTTGTAAAAAAGAGTGATGATCACATTGAATTTGTATTAATTTATGTGGATGATATTTTATATATAGGAAAACACAAAGAGAGCAGAGAAATCTTTGTAAATAAGTTAAACGAACATTTCTCGTTGAAATCTCTAGGTAAAGTGAATAAATACCTTGGTGTACAAATTAACAAAACTAGAAGGGGATTCAAACTTACTCAGAAAGATAAGATCATTGAACTTCTAAACAAATGTAATTTAAACAATGCCAAAACCTGTGACACTCCTATGCAAACTGATTTCCTTAGAAACACTGATGAGTCTTCCCCTGAATTTAAAGATAATACATTTTACAGATCAGTTATAGGCTCACTCCTTTATATATCTAATTGGACCAGACCAGATATTGCATTACCTCTCAATTTATTGTCAAGATATGTTAGCAAACCAACCATGTATCATTGGGAAGCTGTCAAAAGAATTTTAAGATATTTGAAAAGTACATTAGATTTTTGTTTAGTATTAGAACCTAATAATGACAAAGAACCAAAAATTACCTGTTATGCGGATGCAGATTGGGCTGGTGATACATCATGCAGAAAGAGTACTTCTGGTTATATTTTTCTATTGAATGATTGTCCAGTTTACTGGTACACTGGTAAACAAGAACTGGTAGCCACTTCAACCACAGAAGCGGAATATGTTTGTTTATCCAAAGCTGCAAATAACCTTGTATGGTTCAATGACTTGATCTCAGATGTTTGGAAAAAACCTGCATTACCTTTTGTTGTGCATGAAGATAATAAAGCAGCCATTGAAATATCCAGATCCGATGCCATTGGACAAAGGTCCAGGCATATTGATATAAAATTTAAGCACGTGAGACAATTATCTCAAGATGGATTCATCAAAGCAATACATTGTGATACTTCTGAACAATTAGCTGACATATTAACGAAGCCTTTACCTTCTAAACAGCACAAATATTTAACTTCTAAATTGTATGTATTATATTGTCCTGAATCTGAATGTAATTGGTGTTGTATAGCGAACCGGCATTTAGAGGGGGATTTGTCAGATGTAAATGCCTTATTCTCTATTGTGTAAATAATGTATATATGGGACATCAGGGGTTAACTTATTCTTTGGATTTTAATGTATTCATAATTTACCACTCCCATTCCTGGCTCCACCCCTTGTATATATAAGGAGCCACCCTCACCATTTTCCTTGCTTCTATCTTGAATATTCAGCGAATATAGAATGCCTATTATTATTAAAGAGAAATATATTTAAATCTCTAATTCTTATTATCTTTATTGAGTCTGATCCTGAAAATATTGCAACAAAAACATTAGCTTTCTGGTGCTTTAGTACAAGTTTTTCTTTGAAATAAAAAGTGGCCAGTGCCTTTTTCATTCCCACTTGACAGACAGGCAGGCAGGCAGATAGGCATGATTTCAATATTGTCTGCATATAAAAGAGTTGAACTGCTCAATCTGCTAATACAGGATGGTATTTGTGCAACCTGAGAAAGCATCAAATTAATATACAAATTTAAAAATGTATAATATACTGCTTTCTAATTCTTTTCTGAGTAGGTGATTGACCCATGGAGGGACATCTAACACTCAAAGCAGATGTTGGAGTAGAAAGGCTGAATGAGAAAATCAACCTTTCATTTATGGATGATTCCCTGGTTTTTTTCATAGTGTCTCCCTTGAGATTGACATGGATGTTTTTACAGTTGATTTTTATATGACTGCTAATTTAGCACCCAATTTAACCTTCATTTTATTTCAGTGTATTTTTATTTCAATTGGCAAAGTCTTTCTGATATGCCTTTTAAAATTTTATTAGTGTTTAAGTATCAACTGTGAAGAATACAGGCAAAGAATATTTATTATAGGCTTATTTATTGCCTAGGAGCCCTAGTGGCACAGTGGTTAGAATACAGTATTGCAGGCTAACTCTGCCCACAGCCAGAAGTTCAATTCTGATGGGGCTCAAGGTTGACTCAGCCTTCCATCCTTCTGTGATCAGTTAAATGAGGATATAGATATTGGGGGCAATGTGCATATAATGCTTACATTGTAAACTGCCCAGGGATTACTGTAAAGCGTATGGTGTATCATATAAGCCTTAATGCTATTGCTATTTCTATTTGTAATCTAGTGTAATTGTTTTCCAATTTTTCATGATATATTACTCCAGATGACCCTCCAGTTTCAGAGTCTTTGGGGGAAATTTGGAATGCTGCTTCAGGGACAGAGAAGATAAAATGACTATCTAGTAGTTAGTGACCAGTTGCATGATTAGTTAAGTATTAAATGTGTGAATTGCTTTTCCAGCATTCAGAGGGCAAGATGATGTACAAGTTTGGGGAATTAGCTCATCAGGGCATTTTTTTTTTATGTGGGTCACTGAAGGACTAGATCTTTTTCAGGTTTATGTGGTGTGTGTCAGTGGTGGATTTCAAAATTTTTTACTACCAGTTCTGTGGGTGTGGCTTGGTGGACGTGGCAGGGGAAGGATATTGTAAAATCTCCATTTCTTCCCGATCAGCTGGGACTTGGGAGGCAGACAATAGATGGGGGCGGGACCAATCAGAATTTTTAGTACCGGTTCTCCATACTAATCAAAATTTCTGCTACTGGTTCTCCAGAACTGGTGAGAACCTGCTGAAACCCACCTCTGGTGTGTGTGTGTGTGTCTGTTTCTCTCTCTCTCTCTCTCTCTCTCTCTCTCTCTCTCTCTCTCTCTCTCTCTCTGTGTGTGTGTGTGTGTGTGTGTGTGTGTGTGTGTGTGTGTGTGTGTGTGTATGTGTACAGAAACAGTAAAGAGAAGCAGAAAAGCTCCTGGGCGTTTAAGGGCACTATTTCCAAATCATTTTTCAAGCATGTTCAACCCTATATTTGCAAAACTTATACATGAAGAAGTCATCAGCCCTTCAGATTCCTTGCATGTGAGCTTGTCTTGTATCCATTCCACTGATTCAGCAATAAAGATGGGGACATGTATCTGTTGTACCTCTGAAAATTATCTCATACAGTCAGTTAGAAGTTAAACAGAGTAATAAAAATGAGTTTACTATCTGTGATATTAGTACTTTTTTTAATGTACTAATGGAATCTCTGTAGTGACTGCCAGGCTGAGCTCCCAAGAAAGGTATTTCACATTGTTCACATTGTCTGGATGCCATAACAGAAAAAGGTCCTATTACATACTTGTTTTAAACTATTGCATGTCTATTGCAACATGTAGTCTATTGCAACATGTAGAGGAAATATCTATGGTTGCTCATAAATCTTGTCCAATTGCAATTACGCATTCCCACATAAATATAAATAAAATTAGGATTGCAGATTAAATATTTAAAATATGTATCCTGTTTATTCTTTTGGAATTTTTTCCCAAGATAATTACCTATGAATTGAAAGAGGTCATACATTTGTAGAGAACAAGAGTCTGTTAAAAAAAAAAGAATTGAGTAAGAGTTCTTCAAGCCAAATTAATTTTTAAAGGCCTTTTCTCTCTTTCCTTTAATTTCCTGTTCAGAAGTCCCTTCTCTTCCTCTAATCTCTATTTTCATTTTGTCATTATCATTTCCTCTTAACCCATCTGTATTCTGCTCTGTCATCTTTTTTTGCTCTTTGCTGAAGAGAGAGAAGACAATGTATGTCTACATACATTTGTATGCTGTATGCTTCTCTTTATGAGGTACTTTCATTTGATTAGTATAAATAAATACGGATTGTTTGAAGTAGCAGTTCAAAAAATAACTGGCTTCTGGCAATTATGTATACACACTTGCATATTTGATTTGATTTGATTTGATTTGATTATATTTTTATACCGCCCTTCTCCCGAAGGACTCAGGGCGGTCAACAGCCATAATAAAACAATATGCAAGACAAATTTAAAAAACATATTAAAATAATTCAATTTTTGGCCGAATTTAAAATTGCCATTCTACAACCCTTATAAAACCATGTTAAAAACCCATATTTAAAACCCGATTAAAATTATTGTCCCATCAGACCGGCTTGCTGGAATAACAGGGTCTTCAGCACACGACGGAAGGCACGGAGGTCGGGGATTTGCACACATTTATGCAAAATCTCACCTTCGCACATTTGTTAGGTATTAGGTGGAGAATCTCTAGTTTCAACCTAGCAAGCCTAGTTTGATAAACTAACTGAGCATTGCACAAAATTCTTTCTCTCACTGTCTTTCTCTCTCTCCCCCCACTCTATTTCATATATATGTTGCAATCGATGTGAAACACAATCAATCAGTGAAATTTAATTTACAATTATAGACCCAAATTCTGGGAAACGTCAACAACAGACATGTTATAAACTAAAATATTAAAAGAGAAAAATATAACTAATTGGTTTTTGACATGAAACAATCTTTGAGAATTTAATTATGTCCAGAATTGGCTTGTACAATGGTGACTGAACAATATTTTGCTACCTTTTTTGAAATTTCTATGGATTGATCAGCCAATAGAAAAAATGCTTTTTATGGAACACTTGGGGTGATTTACTAGGAGGGTGATGTTAATTCAGGACCCAGTGTACAGGTAGTCTTCACTTAACAACATTCATTAAGTGATTGTTCAAAGTTACAACAGAGCTGAACAAATGGTAATTACAAGCCCTTGAAGCTGCAGCCTTTTCAGTATCTCCATGGTCAAGTTATCAAAATTTGGGCAGTTGCCAACCCAACCCATATTTATGATTGCAGAGTGAATTTCAACAACCCTCACCTGCCTATGTCCCATCCATCTCTACCCTTTTGGCTGCCCTGAATTCATAATGCTGTCCTGCGTTATGCTGCTCTCAGCTTATCTTCCCTATGTTCTTCCTTCTGCTGCTGATATATGCCCAGTTGAGGCATCCTCTATCTGTCCCGAGGTTGTCTGAGGTCTCCTGTGGTGACAACAGAGGTGGGTTTCAGCAGGTTCTGACCAGTTCTGGAGAACTGGTAGCGGAAATTTTGAGTAGTTCGGAGAACTGGTAGTAAAAATTCTTACTGGCCCCACCCCCATCTATTCTCTGCCTCCCAAGTCCCAGCTGATCTGGAGGAAATGGGGATTTTGCAGTAACCTTCCCCTGCCACACCTACCAAGCCACACCCACCAAGCCATGCCATGCCCACCAAGCCACACCCACAAAAAGAACCGGTAGTAAAAAATTTTGAAACCCACCACTGGGTGACAGGGAATGGCATTGTGGAAGCCTCATGTGGCCTCCACAAAGAGATAGCAGCTGCCTTGGCTGGGTGCACCTCATCAGTAGCGCAAAGAAAAAAATGATAAATTTCAGCCGGGAGAAGAGACAGAAGACTTTAAGGTGGCTAGAAGGGCAGAGATGGGACATGGGGATAGTTGAAGCGGAGGCAACCATGGTAGGAGAAGTGTGAGGTACTGGCCTAATGATGGCATGGTTCTGGCCTAACAACTGCAACCAGGACTAACCAAACTGCCATTACTAAGGAGTGTGGTAATAGGATGTTTCACCAAACAACTGCATTGTTTAGTTACAGAAATTCCAATGCCAATTAAGGTTATTAAATAAAGACTACCTGTGTGATACAATAGACACCTTAGCAGAAGATCTGATTTTAATTCCATAACAACCTCTACACAGGGAGGGTAAGGTTGCTACCGTATATTTCTTTTCCAGAAACCCTGATGAGATTAATTCAGCCTGATGAGAGTAAAACTCTTTTGTGAAAGAAATAAAGGGTTTTGTATATACTTCGAGATAGATAAAGGCCTTTTCCAAAGGTCAATAGTCAGAGGTTTTGTCCATATCCTTCTATATATCTGGACTGAGGGTGTGTTGTTTAACCTTTTAGCATTAAACCGTCTCTGACACAATTGTTACCAGTGAGTGAACGGAGAATTCATTATAGGATCATTCCAAGGTGATTTTTCCATTTGAATAGAATAGAATAGAATTGTGATTGGACACACAAAGAATTTGTCCCCGGTGCACAAGCTCTCAGCATACATACAAACAACAAGTGATAAATCATAATCATAATCATAAAATACAATCATCTTAAATGATAAGATAAAACACTCAGTGATAGTCGTAGGATGCTAAATTAGCAGTCAACATAAATCATAATAGGATACTAAATATTTGGAGTCAAATATCAGGTGGGATCAGGATCTCTCACCACAAAATTAGTTTTTGCCAGTATTTTATTCAGCAGATCCGCATACAAACCTCAATTGACATGCAGCCTGGCTATAGCCTCAAGCTTGCAAAGGAAATGCAGTGATGGACATGAAACATTGCTCTTAAGAACCTGGATTGGATTCCCTTCAGATTTTTTGCATCTTTCTGTGCACAGATTTGTGTGCATTAAAGTGTTCAGTTCAGCACTTTGGCCTTGAAAAATGTAATTGGAGTAGGAACATGCTGCAATTATTTTCATGGTGCTTGGCACATCTGATTTTGCGCAAGTCTTTTTGGCAAATCTTTTTGTGCAAGTTTCCAATGAAATAATTTTTTCTTTGTTATTTCCATGTATTGTAGGATTGGAACATGATTCATAATTTTTAAGGACTTAAATTTCTCAGTCTCATTGCTTTGTTTTTCCAATAATGGAGGCTATTAGCATGTCATTTTTAATATGATCCCTTTTATTTTACTATAAATAAAATTTAGTTTTTCTAAAGTTCATAAATTCTATTAAAGACCAACCTTTATTAGGGAGAGGATAAACACATCTTTTGTGTAAAGGAAAATAGACTTTGGTTTATTTGTTAAATTGATTTCACTTTTTGTTAGGGCTTCACTTACTGAGTTGATATAATGATTAAAAGGGATTAAAATTCAAGTTTATTTAAGTAATTGTAAAATGGGGATGTAGGCCAGTGGTGAAATCCTCCACAGGTTGCCCCCCGTTCTCTGCCTGTGCATGCACGGTGTGCGCCAAAAGCACGATGCGCGCATGCACATGCACACTGCACACCAAACACGTGCTTCACACGGAAAAAGGAGGCTTAACAAGGTAAGTAGAACAGTGAGGGGGGAACAGCTGTGCCATGCAATTTATATTTGCTAGAAAGCAGGATTTCCTGCTTTCTAGCAAATATAAATCGCGCAGCACAGCTGATCATTGGAAATACCAGTTCAGACGAACTGGTAGCTTTTTTAAAAAAGCCTGAGAACCGGTAGCATTTCACCTCTGATGTAGGCTGAAAGAAGCCCAATTGCTGCTCATTTGATTTCTTTCTTAATTATAATTGCACTATGATCAGTATAAGAAAGTAACACATATATTTATTTAAGGTTTTCCAACACAGTCTTTTTTGAGATGAAATCAAAAAGTGAATCTCAAAATTGAAATATATTTCCACCAATTGATTTGGAATAATATATGGATCTAACGTTCATTGTCCTGTTCTGAAGTCTGCTTGCTCATCAGCCAACACTAGTAATTATTCTAATCTATATATATAAAAAAGCAAAAACCACTCACGCATTAATCACAAAATCTCCAGAACAGTAAAGCCTACAAACTTGAAATTTGCCATGTATGTTCCTCTTGGCTTCTAGGTGCTTACTCAGAAAGGATTTTTCAAAATGGCCATTAGAGCATTAGTATTTCCTATATTATTATAACATGTTCTGATTAGTTAGATGTTCTACTCCCTCTCCCAACTTGAAAATAACTCTGGAGAGAATGGGATAGCATAGGACAGGTTTCTGGGGGGCAAGCCTCATGGAGAGAAGGGACTAGAAAGCCCGAGGAAGAGAAGAGGATAGGACAGGAGACGTTTCTGTGTGGCAAGGCTGAGGGAGAGAAGGGGAGAGGAGAGGCTTCTGTGGGGCCAGCCTGAGGAAGAGAAGGGGAGAGGAGAGGAACTATGGGGCAAGCCTGAGGGAGAGAAGGGAAGAGGAGAGGCCGATCATAACTACTCATTAATTTTCAAACTCTAAGTGTTGATTTATCAAGCCAAATCGCATAGTTTCAAAGCGCAGCATGGGTATTTAGCTAGTCAATCAATAAGCATTTACTTTACTTTTGGTG
Source organism: Pituophis catenifer annectens (assembly GCF_029215685.1). Lineage (NCBI taxonomy): Eukaryota > Metazoa > Chordata > Lepidosauria > Squamata > Colubridae > Pituophis > Pituophis catenifer. The sequence continues at coordinate 64,294,224 of NW_027256886.1, forward strand.
TATTCTGTTTGTAAATAATTTTCATGCCTTTTTTCGCTTTGATTATTCTTAGACATTTTGTATATATATGTATGCAAAATATATACACTATATGTAAAATGCACATTTCCTTTCAAGATAAAAATTGTATTTTAGGTTATGTTATACAAATCTATTAAACTGAGATTTTGTTTGTTTGTTTTTTCTTTAACTAAAGAAAAAACTTTTAAACTAGAAAAAAAGGCAAGAAAGTAGAGAGCAGATGTTGGTATTTGCACTAAAAAAATTGTGGTGGCAATAATCTTTGTTTGAAAAGAAATCTTTTAAATCAGGTCTGTCTGACTGTTTGTCTGCCTTCATTTTTCCTTTAGGAGCTCAAGGTGGTACATAGTATCTCCCAAAGCACCTTTTTTGAGTAATTTTCAAAGCATAAGAACCATGTACTGTAGGTTGTAGGAAATTGACACATGAATTTAGCCCTCTTATTCCTTTTGTCTTCTTCTCTTTTGAAAAGAAAGTAAAGAAAGTAATAGTACCGGATTTTCTTCTAGTGCATAATAATATTCTGACTTTGTGAAAGAAAATCTATACAGTATTTTACAACGTAATTAGATGATAAATATTATACTGTGATATATTGGACTTATTGACTTTTTCTAACAAGTTTGGTCTAAATTATTCATTTAGTCGTACAATGCTTTAGTCTTCAGTTTAGCAGCTAATTTGCAAATTTCTTTAAAAGAAAAAGAAAAAGCAGAATAAATAGCACCTTCTTTCACAATTATATTTCTTTTTTAATCACATGGACATAAACAAAGTTGTAAATATTGGTGTTAGACATCTATTTCCATTTAATACACAGCTTCTATAATAACGTGATTTGTGGGTTAAGGATTCAAGTTTGTGAAACGCCTTTATTATACTTGGAAATGATTGGACCCTGAATTGGTTTTTCACTCAACCTGGATTATTTGTTTAATTGGTTGTCTCGTTCATTTTACCCATAAGTTTATGATCAAAGTCATTATCCTGTGCAAGAGAAACCCATAATTACAATAAACAAAAGGAAAATATGTGGAATTGAAATCAGTTCAGTTCTATAATTTTATTTGTTTGTTCCTAAACCAGGTTTTACCTCTGGGTGAGACTGAATTTGTTGACTTTAATCTTTGTTAGAAATGGTTTGCACAAATCCAAACTGATGCTGTATGTTGCAGACAGCTGGTTGTCATGGTAACTGTAGTGCAATTTTTAATTCCACTTGGTGAGTAATACAGACACTACGTTGGTGAATAAAGCATGGCTTTGTGCTTTACAAATATATAGCATTATCCATATCAGTGTTGCTAAATAAAATGATATTCTGTTCATGCACTTTTAGATGCATCAATTTGGTTTATTGATATGACTTTTTTTTTTTTGTCTTTTAAAAACCAGGCAGATTATTATATCAGTCAATCAGGGAAATGGAAGTCAAATAAAATTATTCACAGTTGCATAAATTAGATTATAAATAGACAAATTACTTAACTTTATAATGCATTAGACTTCTGTCTGTCTAAATAAGTGATACAATGTAATGGTCTTATGAAGCATGCTAATAAGTACAGCATAGTTAAAAATCAAAGTGTAAGAGTAACATGTTTTATGTAGCAGAAAATCAAAATAGGTTTTGTTCAATTTCATATACATCATTTGTGACTTTTTTTAAATGGTTAAGCTCTTTTTCATTGAATTTCAACATTTGCTGCAAATTCTGTTAAAAAATATTCGTCATTTCCATCCTAGCGCTATGCTTTCTTAAAAGGATAAAAATTACATTTATATATCAATTTTGGGGAACGTTGTTAAAATTTACAGATACCTTAACTAAAGCATCCTGTTCCAGATTTATTTATTTTTTTAAAGTAGACATTATAAATGTTTCTCGTGAGATAATATTACAGATGTTGAGGAAAGAGAGTGAGAGTAATTATGGTAATTCTGTAAATCCATTTCTGTTTTCTTAACCTTGTTTCATAAATACAGAGGCCAAGAAATGCAGACAAAGCAAGAAAGGAATTTGGGGGGGGGGCGGGAGCCTGATATAAATGGTTTGACACACATAGCTTAATATTTCCTAAACTACTTTCTTCAGGATACTAAATCTAGTTATTCATCTTAGTTAGCCTTTCAGCTGACATCAAGGGACACATTTGTAGGGTTTTTGTTTTCATTATTGATTCCACTGCCCCCACACACAAACACACTCCCTTGTTCACTCTCTGAAGAGTCTCTTCTAGCTCTTGACTCTTAAATAATTGATTTTTCCACTCAGGTGCACAGAACAACATTGTGAAACCACGAGATTGCAAAACTGCATGCACTTTGCTCACTGATGCATTAGTTTTATTAAGTGGCTCCAAAACAAGATCTAGGTAGAGAATGGAGAATAATCATTTGGAAAAATTAATTTTATGTTTTATTTAAAGATATGATTGAAAGCTAGAGATCTTCCAGTTTGCACATGCCTTTTTTTTCAACTGAACACACATAGGTAACGTCGTAGATTAGTAAAATTCATAAAAGCCTTAGAGGAATTACACTTCCTGATAAGGCAAGCCCTCAGACATTTAGGTTTGTGAACATTTTAAATATTGCTTTATCAGAAAAAAGAAAGCATATTGCTGTCAGAAACACAAACTATTAGTGAAAACCATTATAAAATAATAGTAAACCATATAAAAGGAAAATGAGTATACAAAATATATTCTGACTCCTATTATGATTTGTATGGAAGCTTTATGTGTATTCTTTCTAGTTCTATTTACCCTGGTTTTCTTTCTGAAATAAGTGAAATTAGATTTTTTTAAAGTGCATGTGGTCACTGTATGTTAATCTGTTTGAATCATAAATTGTGCTAAGACAAATATAGTGTTATTTGCAACAGTGGTGAATATCTGTAGCTTGGGTGCAGAATGAGGGTGAAGATTCATTCTCCAAGCTTGTGGGTTGGTTTCTGAACATTTAATTACCAGGCTGGGTAACATCTTCAGCAGAGTTTATGGGATGTCAGTGTCAGTGTTCTGTTTATAAGCATGTGGTCAGTAGATCTTGTGATGGGTCAGGTGTAGGTGTGTCAGGTGAGGGTCTTGTAATGAGTCTTGTGATGAGTCAGGTGTGAGTCATCAGTGAGAGTCTTGTGATGGGTTTTATGATGGGGAGGTTACATCAGGTGAGGATCACTGGGAGGTGAACTGCTGGTTGGGAGGGCTTGCGTGGGTTGGCTGAGGGTCAGTGCTGTCTCTGGTTGGCTGTGGAGTTAATTTGGATTCTGAAGGGTTCGTAGGGTGTTTGTAGGTCAATGTGTCTATTGGTGGATTATTTTTGGGAACTGCCAGGCTTTGATGAACTCATAAGTCTGGTGGGTGGTAGCTTGGCCAATGATTTTTGCATTGCTCCAATAGAACTGGTGCTGTTTGGTGTAGCTTCTGCTATTAGGCCTGATATGGGTTATCCGATCGGGGTACCTTATAGATTTTCCTATTGAACTGGAAGTATGTGTTGAGGCATAGGATCCAGGAGTTTCATGATGGTTTCTGTGGACATGGAGTTTTCTGCGGTGGCATCATCTTTGTGGGAATGCTGTTTAGTGAGTAGGTGATATATGGTTCATTTAGTCAGGTCGATATCAATCGAGGTGAAGATAGTGGTGATGTTGAAGGGAGACCATGATTTTTTCCTTGTTGATCTTGGTGTGTTTGATACATTGAAGAAATTGTTCTGGGGAGTTTATTGAATGGGTTGAGTCATTGACCAGGTGTCTGAGTTTCCTCTGCAGGCTTTTTGCTAGTTTGTACATCTGTGTTCCAGATAGAGACCCAATTGGGTTGTGAATTTTGGGGAGTCCATAGAATCTGGGCATAGAGGAGACTTGTGGTTGCATGTGCTTTCTCTCTAGTGGTGTTAGTCAGTTTTGTCTATTATTACCATCAATTTGCCTTTGTCTGCCGGTAGGATGACTATGCTTTTGTCTTGTTTTAGTGACTTTAGTGCTCTCTTCTTTGGCTGAGTGTTTTGTTTTATCTGTTGCATTGCACTTTGAGGATGATTCTTTGTCTGATGTCTTCTTGTGTTTTTTGATCCAGTGGTGCGTTTTTAGAATGGATTTGAGATTGTCAAGGAATTCAATGAGGTCAGCATCTTTGTAGTTGAGTTGAAATTGAGGACAGTCTTTCATCATCAGAGAGAAATCTGCTGGATAGATTTTTGATAGTTCTGAGTTGTTGTCTTTTGATTTTGGGGTGAAGGCATTGTGTTTCTCTTGTAGTGAGTTATGTTTTTGGTTTTGTATTTTGTTGGCATTCCTGTGGATTGTGTGTTCTAAGGTGTCTATCAGGTCTTATCCGATGGAGTTGAGGCATGTGGTTTTTTTGTTCGTTGATGATGCATTTGTATTTTTTCCAGGCAATTGTGGGCATTGGTGATCATGATTCGAAGCATTTTGAATCCGTTTTGAAAGTCCAGCTTCCATGCTTGCGGGTGGCAAATAGTGTTATTTTTTTAGTGAATGAAAAATTACCCATCCCTTTTCTCTTTCAGAATTCTGTGTTTTATTATTTCTAATAGCAATCTACACTGCATTAGATTAATTGTTAGAATATATTCAAGAGGCTATCATTTTCTGGTCTAACTAATTATTAGACTTAATCAAGGAAAAGATTCAAATTCTGTATCATGCTTTTCATGCTTAATTCATACCTTTATTTCCTGTTGGAGTACATTTTAATATTCTTTCCCTATTCTATGAAGATGTCCATTGGTTTTTCTTCTGCCATTTTCAGATAATTATGGATGCTTAGGATTATTGGAATTGCATTGTTTGAGATGCTCACATTCTTCCCTTTGCCATTCTCCCGTAGTTATTTGACCAAGTCTTATATTCTTCCCCTTAAGAATAGTCCTGAAGGAATTCTGTTTACATTTGCATTAGATCAAGTTACCAAAGTTATTCACCAACAGGAGCTACCAGTCCATTTGATAGTTTACTTATGAAATCTAACTAATTCTATTTGGGTGTTAATCATGTAAAAAAAAAAAACCATCTCCTGTCTCTTTTTCTTATGTGCTGAAAAGTGAAAACAGAAAATATCTAATGGTCCTCTAGACTCAACACAGAGCTTAGAGCTTGTAGGGTCAATCAGACCCCCCCCCTGCTGTTAAGTTACACCCCTTCAATAATATGCTTTCTGCCCATCCCTGATATGGGAGGAAACTTTTCAACCGCCACCCCACACCATCCCAACAGCAGTCCTTTTAATGTGCTTCTGCAGGAAGGCTAGTTAAACTGCTTCCCACACGGAAAGTGAAGTATATTAATTTCTGTACAACAATCGGAATGGGAGAAGAGGTTGTGTGCTGATTTTTCCACCCTGGAAGAAACAATCTCCCTTTAAAGCTCTCTAGCAGGAGAGCTTAACTGAGATTCTAATTACAGTAAATCCACTGAGGTGGAGGGAAGGGATTTGGACCAGAAGAGAAGCTTACCCAATTTGTTCTGAGTATGTAGTCCTATGTTTTGCAGGAGGCTACTCTAGGAATTTACCTTGATGCCCAAAAAAATAGACTGCTAGTTGTCCTTGCTCAGGTTTAGCTACATTCACTGGCTTTTATCTTCTGGTATCAGTTGTCCTCGATGTATCTTGTTTTGTTTTTTTTAAAGGGAGACGTATGGAGAGCAAAAGTAAATAAGTGGCAAGTAGTAGCAAACCAATATGTTCTGGCTACTTTCTTTCTCCCATGTATGCATGTGGGTGCATGCATGCTAATGTGCTTGTAGATGATCTTGGCAGAGATGTCCAAGCTTCATTATCAAGGTGATATGAACTTAATCATTTCCTAAATTCAAAATGTCCAGATAACATTTGGAAGCAGATAAGGCAGATACCTTCCTCCCCCAATTCACTGGAGTATAAGAAGGATGGAATACAGTGAAATCAGACTTGCTGAATTCTTTTATTACAGCTAAACTCAAGAGAAGTAGTATTAGCCTTCCTGTGGAGTTGATTTCTTGGTCTGGTTTGCCAAATATGGCTGACAATACTCAACAAATGGTAAACAGGCCCCCTCAGAGTCAAGGCTGGAGGGTGAAAAATGGACCTAAGCCAGCACACTGTATTGTAAAACCGCCCACATGTGCAAGCAATGAAAGGAATAAGTAGTATAACAGCTGTTAACAGCCACTTTGCGAAAAGGAGACTGGCAGACCAGAATGGGATAGGTCAGAACAAGAGAGTGTGTGGTGACAGTGGAGAATTATTGGAAGAGGGGAAAATAGGCAGGAAGTGATGAGTCTCCATCTTGCATGGGTTCCCTCAAATGTGGCAGCACCTCCGGCAGCTTCTTCTCTCTAGTTGTCTCTTTGAATATTGTTTGCTACATTGTTACCAGTTATATTGCCATTATTTTTGTTTGCAGTCTACTTTTTTTAATATAAAATGTACCATAAGTTAGCAGAAATAAAAATAACAGTTTTACTTACCAGAAATCCAAAAACCTCAGAACTGTGTAAGCCACCTTGTTATGTCTTGCAATTTTTCTACCACAGTTTCTCTCTCTTTTCAAAGCAAAATGCAAAATCTTTGGGAAAGAGAAGTCCGAGAACATGAACCTCTGAAAACTTCTGATATAGGGAAAATGCAACCAACAGAAAAAAGGGCCACACATTCTTCTCCGGATGGTTTTTAAACAACCTGGGGGGAAATTTGGCTTTGATGTTTATTTGTTCCTTGCAGAAAAGTTAAAAATTTTAATTAGATTTTGTGGCCATTTTTTTCCAAAATGTATTGAAAAATAACAGCACTATTATTCCAATGCTTTACACAGCCAGGTCTTCCCCTTTGCTATTTCTCTCCTTTCTTAACAGAAGGCAAATTACATTATAAATACAATAAACACAGAAGCTATTTATAGACAATTATTAGGGCAGTTGGCAAAAAATTGGATCAAGGGAAGAATCAAGCAAAGGCTTTTTTTTAAAAAAAAAAATGATGCATGCAAGACACTAATTTTCATACAGAGTTTATTCATCTGATAACTCAGTATAGAGCTTGCTTGCTTCAAATATTCCAGCAAACTAGTGACAATATTTGGAAATGCTTATTATTTACAAAATAGATTCATGGCATTCTAATTTCTTGTTAAACACAAACTAGGTTTTTCTCATGTAGTTTTCTTGAATTGATAAACACCTTCCAAGGACTGATGAGCTGATTCTGATATTTAGAGGGACCAGACCAAGTAATCAAGTTTTGCCATTTTCTATGTGTCAAGTGACAACAGTTTTTCAAGAGAGACACTTCAAGGTCTCACTGTATGAAATAAAGCAGGATTGCATTCAGTTTTCTACAGCCAATATAAGTAACATAAAAATTGACTAATGAGGAATAAAATGTTGACCACCATTGGAGACAGTTAGCCATTAATAAGCAGTTATTTAATGTAATTGCTTTGAAACTCAGGAAAAATATGTAATTTTCAGTCTGATTGCTAACTGTGATGGAATGAGGAAGGGATAAATGAACTATTAAGGAAGGAGCTTCAAAGAAGATCAATCCTGGGGAAAAAAGTGTGAGAAAGGAATTTTGGGTAGCTTGTCCTTGATGTTGTTTTTTACAATGTGTGGTAGAAAAACAGAGTGATAGGCGAGAGAGAGAGAGAGAGAGAGAGAGAGAGAGAGAGAGAGAGAGAGAGAGAGATATTCTAAAACAGTAAAGAGCATTTCCAAAACTCTTGCTGTTCCTATTTCTTGACGGTTCCTGCATTGAAAGACTAAGATCAATCTTCAAAGCCTCCTACTCTCTTTTAGAGAGGCATTAGACACAGAATCTGAAACTAAACCATGATGATCGATCCTGTGTATTGCATGCAGAGCAAGTAGTAAGATTCTCCTGTAGTTATCAAGAGCAGATACCTACACAGATAGCATGGCATGATGCCATGAAGTACTTAGCACAGCACCTAGGACTAGCACCTCAAATTGCTTCACAACCATTGTTACTTTGATTTCCTGGAAGCCTATCATTTGAATTGTTTCTGGTTGGCAGATCAATAGAATATATGATTGAACCAAAGTAACGTTCATTCTCAGCTTGCTGAAGGATGGAGCAGTTCCATGGGCAATTTCACTCATTGAAAACCATCATGTGATCTTAGACAACTATTGTAATTTCACACGACGTTTTAGAACTGCCTTTGATGATTCAGCCAGAGGAAAGGCTGAAAAATGGGAGAGTCACAAACTGCAACAAAGAAATTCCCAAGTTAGTGAGTAGATAGCTCATTTCAAACTGTATGCCTTTGTGTGTGCACTAAAATGATTTTGCCCTGATAGAACAGTTTGGGGGTGGGCTCTCTGATGAACTGAGGGATGAATTAGTAAGACAAGACAAACTAGACAATTTAGAAGAACTATGTCAGTCTTGTGTGCTAACCAGTATGTTTGGAGGAGTGGACGCGTGGGAGGTGGAGGAATGCTACTGTATATGGTTTCATATTGTCTCCTCTGTTTCCCATCCTGGTTGCCTCCTTGGAGCAGATGCAAATAAAGGTAGTAAAGAGAGCCTTGTCTGCAGGGAAAAAACAATGAAGGTGATACCTCAGTTTTATTATGGAGCGCTTGGAAGCCTAGCCATGGTTTGTCCTGCTGAAGTTCCTTACTCTGATTTGACTTGGAAGGTCCATATCTATGGAAACATAGGTCATCGTGCAAGTAAATGCCCAGATTATTCCAGAGCCCCATCTTCAGAAATCTTTGCCGATTCCCCTCCCATGAGCTTAGCAGGGGCAGCTTCATATAATTAATAAGAACTCCAATGGTTGGCGGAGGCAAATGCATGTTATGATCTCTGTTATTCTGCACATCTCTACAGGCACAGAAATGCAGGTCTCTGTTCGTTTAGACTCTGGCACAAGAGCTAATTTTGTAGATAAAAGTGTAGTGTATCATCTTGTTTTACCCCACACAGTCATTGGAAAGGCTAATATTAGCGGAAATAATTGATAGCCAACTGCTTTGAGCTGGTCCAGTTTTACTTCTGCTGTTGAAAAGAAATGTTCAACCTGAGACGCTGGTTTATAGAAAAGCTGCTAGATAAGCACCCATGCATCCAACCCACCCAAGCCAGCCCCCCCCCCCCCCCGAGCACTTCACCTCCCAATGAGCCTTGCCTGGTGTAACATCCCCATCACAAGACCCTCAGTTGACACACCCACACCTGACCCATCACAATACCTACTGACCACATGAAGCCCTTATAAACAGAAGAACACTGACACTGAGATCCTATAAACTCCGCTGAAGATGTTGCCTAGCTTGGTAACAAAATGTTCAGAAACCAACCCACAAACTCAGAGAATTAATGTTCACCATCTCACCCATGCATGTCTGAATATATGATTTCTTGACCATCCCTCCCCTCAGGATCTTGAGGTCAGACAATTTTACTCTTTCCCTCAAAAAGGAGACTCCAGAGACAGTAGGGCTTGGGGGACAAACAATGTTAGATCAGATTTGCTTACAACAGAGCTCAAATGTCAGGGCATGAATGGATGGCCTGTATGGAGTCTCACACACACTGATTGTTTTCATTTCTCTGTGAATAAAGTATAGGTATTATACAACAGTTTACACTTTGTACATACAGTAGCACATTTGTACATGCCACTTTATTTCAATAAAGAAATACTGCAATTCATCCACAACATTATAACTGCCAGATACGGGACAATGTTCAAAGAGTTGCATCTCCTGCACAGGAGGACTAAGATGAGAACAGATGTCAAAGCCTATGTTTGTGTAGATCTTCTCTGCCAGATTTGCTCATTGACCTTGACAAGCTGCTAAGTGCATCTTCACACATAGCAGTAATTCTATCAGCCGGGTGATGCAATATAATGTAGATCTGGCCCTGGGAAGGAGAAAGGGATGAATGAACTCATTAACTGTTACACAGTTCTGGGAAAGAAGAAAGTGTGAAAAAGAAACTCAAAAATATTCCTGCCTTGATTTTGTTTGTATATAATGTGGTGGAGAGAAAGGTTGACAGGCTTCAAAAATGCTGTTATAATACCCAGGAACAATAAAGAACATTCCAGAAATTCCTGCTTCTTGACCTTGCCTGCTTCAAAGAGCTGATACTAACTCACATAGTATTACTAATTTGAATCACTGGTCTGTGTTAATTTACAATTGACATGTAAATTGTCAGGGGTCCTTGATGCTTTCTGAGCTTGCTTGTTTTCTTGCAGACGTTCATTACCCTAACTAGGTAACATCATCAGTTCTAATAAGGAGTGCTAACAGCACTCGGCACTCCTTACTAGCACTGATAATGTTACCTAGTTAGGGTAATGAACTGTCTGCAAGAAAACAAGAAGCTCAGAGAGCACCAAGGACCCCACATTTCAACCCTGAACTACAAATATTCTCCTTTAATGGTACATGTACATTGTGTTATACATATCACTTTGGTATCCAGGTTACTCAAAATTGCTTACCACCAAAGAGGTATTGCTTTATTTTAGGAAATACCCAAACATTGGATGAGTATGGGTTTGTGTGCAGAGTTGTACCCCATATATGCTTTCCAGATTAAATTTATCATAAGACTTTTAATTTGAAGCTATTTTGGATATTGATACCTATTCCCATAGCTTTGTTTGCCATTCTTCTAAATGAGGAATTGTCTGCAGTTTTCACTAAGAAGCATAAATTACCTTAACAGTTGTTTTACTGTATACAAAACCAATTTCATATTCTTTGTAGAAATATACAGAGAAGCTTAGTAATTTTTTGGCAATTAACCTTAATTGACATAATGATGAAAAACCATCTTGTATACATTTTCTCTAAATGTAATGTTTGCAGTAAATGTCATATTTTCTATTGGTTTTTCCATTGTTGCATGTCAATCACCTTATTCACATTCTGCATCCATTTACTCATATATTTCAGTAAGAATGTATAAATAAGGCCCAATTGAATTTTGTCATATAAACTTTCCAATTTAAATTTTAAAAAATATCATTTATTTGAAGATACTGGAACCAGTGAAGCATTTCTGACAATTTCAAGGACAGAGTCTTAAAAGAGTTTCCTTTTATTTTTTAAACTTAAAAATTTCCAGTCTAAATAGATTATTACGATTTCATTGATCAGATAATTAAAGGGGTGATAGATCTGGACTTAATTCTTTTGTATTTATTCTATGCTTTTAATCTATATAGTTCTAAAACTCTTGTCACGACCTTTAATTGGGCAAAACAGTACATATATGGCAACAGTTTTTGAACCTAGGTACCTCAAATGGACCAATTTATAGAATGTGTCCAAAATCCAAGACTCCTGACTCCCAAGGAAATAAAATTTGGCGAAGTTGTGGCTGGTTCAGTGCTATTGGCTGCTGCTGTGTTGGTGCTGCACTCACATGATCTTTATTTTTGTGCTTGAACATAGTCTGGACTCCCAGGAGGAAGGTGCTGCTTTCCAGAGGACAAAGAGGCAAGGGAGCTTGAAAAGTTTGGTCAAGAGAAAGAGTGTTAAAGTGGCTCCTCCCTAGCTTTTTCCAAAGTATAGTTATGAAAACAGTTGCTTTAGTCTGACAAGATTCTGTCTATAGGAGAAGAACAAGTAGCTCCTCATGTTACTCTTGGTCTTTGGAGCCTGACAATTTTCTATGTTCCATTACAGTTTCCTAGCCAATCTTGTAATCCCTTGCTCTCTCTTCCACCCAGTAGCAGCCACTTTCCACACTCACACTGGATTATCATTCCATTGACTGAAATTAGATTGACTCTAATTTCCCTTTCAAATGAACGATAAATCTAGAGATTCGCATACTTTTGCCACACAGTTATTTGGGTGAGTTTTCTTCCAGTTTCTGTTAATGGTTAATGTTTTTCAAATCTTTGTTAAAATAATTCATTTTGTCAGGATTACACCTCTGAATATGTGTAGCACATTAAGTAGCAGATTTGCTTACACAATTCATACCACTGTAATGGGAGAAAGGCAAAATATAACCATATATTGGAAGATTCATTAGGAATTGAAATTGTTCATTTCTCTTTTCTCATCCATTTTTAAAAATTATTTAAGCATGCCCAAAGAATTCTTTGTAAAAGAAGCTGCCAAATAGCTTAAATACGCTGATGCTTGATGGCCATTTAAACACTATATTGTAAAGCGATCACCTATGTCAATATTTCATTTTATTTCTTGTGGGAAATGTGAATTTGCTTAAATAGGGATAAAGCATAATCAATTGCCTCGAGAGTAGTCAAAATGACTTCAGTGGGGCTTTTATGAAATAAATGGATTGAGAATGAAAACCTTAATTAAGCTATCCTTTTACCAACCAGATAATTATTTTTGCATTAATTATTCTGTCATGGCTATTGCTTTTGATGACAGACAGGAGACTGTCATGGGGGAAAGTCTGCTACTTGTTAGCTTATGGCCAAGAAAGAAAATTAATAACATTGCATATTAGAACAGTTCTAAGTTTTAAATGTATTTCCAATGCTAATGATATCTCATAAAGCTTATCACTTTATGGGAAGTGAAGGAGGCTTTTTTATGATTGTGTAAGTATTGCTAGATATGTTTCTAGAGTACTGTTAGCATCTTCTGTTGTCCAAATGTAAAGTTGTACTTTCTGATTGAATATCTGCATGAAAGCCCAAAGAGGTAGCTTCCAAAATAATATACTAGGCAATATGAATAAAATCTAGCCTTGGTTTCTGGAATGATTGAACCACAATAATGTCAAATACTGAGAAAACAAATCATGAATTTAGGTTGCGTAGACTAACTTTACTATGTTTTTTGTGAAATATATTCAGACCTTTTATGGAGAAATAATAAAGCTTCCTTTTGCTCTTAAGCATATAATTGAGAAGATAGCCACATAATGGGAGCCTGCAATGTAAGATGTGGTTGCAGTATGCCTACATAGCATGCACCCACTACAGTATAACATGTCCAAAGTTCTTTGTTGCATGTGTTTAATGTCATAGTCCGTAAAAGAACAATAATATACCATTAAGAGTATATTGCATACTTTCTGATAATGTCACTTCATGTGGCAACTTCACATGATTTTATGATAAGCTACATTAACTGTTGAATCATTGTTCTATGATAATATAGAGATATTTAATGGCAACAGTTTTCTAAACTTTCAGATTCGATTCCTTCTCACCCCTATTTGAACATCTAGATATGCAGAAGGGAAGGTAAAAATTGGTATTTTAAATATGGCTTTATTTGATTTGCATTGGTATTGCTGAATCTTATTTTAAAAGGGCATACAATATCATAAAATTGTTATAGCCTTTTCAGATAGTTTTGAATAGTTTGGCTACGTATAAGCCACGGTGGCGCAGGGGTTAGAATGCAGTACTACAGGCTACTTCTGCTGCCTGCCTGCTGCCTGCAATTTGGCAGTTCAAATCTCACCAGGCTCAAGGTTGACTCAGCCTTCCATCCTTCCGAGATCAGTAAAATGAGGACCCAGATTGTTGGGGGCAATATGCTGACTCTGTAAACCGCTTAGAGAGGGTTGTAAAGCACTGTGAAGTGGTATATAAGTGCTATTGTTACCTGATTTCTATGAGATGGTAAAAAAGAGAATTTTCTGATTTGTTCTGCCATCATCTATTAATTATATGGATTGTTGCACCCAGATTTGTAGCCCCATGGAATAGCCAGGCTGCAGGTCTACTATGAAAACCAAACTAATCTTGAGAAATTCACATACAAGGTATTCCCTTCTTTTCAGTTTGAGCTATCTGGGAATAAATCTTTTTTCACTGGGGGCTAAAAATCTGAAGGAGTGAAACTAGTCGAGTCTTTGAGGAAGGAAGACAAATGGATGATTAATCCAGATGAGTCAATCATGGTCCTGCTTGCTCAGAAGGCAGATTAGGGTTGCCAGGTCTGCTTCCAAAAAATAGCGGACAAGTGGGGGGGGGGGGGGGGGGTTGGTTAAGTAGTAAAAAAATTTAAAAAAATTTACAATTAAATTATATATTTTCTTACAAACATTTTAACACGTATTAAAATAATCACTTCAAAACTTTACTTAAAATTCAAAACATCAAATATATTATAATAATATGTAAAATATTAAATTACATTTTAATTTCATCATAAAGCTTTTGAATAAAAAAAATGTCCACTATTTTGTGAAAAAAAATAGTGAACATAATGTGAAAAAAAGCGGACTGTCCGCTCAAATAGTGGACACCTGGCAACATTAAGGAAGATTAATATATTTCCAGCCATTTTGATGAAAAAGGCGAGACATACAGCTAATAAATATTATCCCTTGTTTTCTACAGTTATGTAGTGTTCCTTGGTGAAACCTGCAGGCCCCCATAGGCATTGCTTTCTAGGTAATAACCAAGCATTTCACTTCACAATAATGTTATTCATTAAAAAGTGGAATAATTTGTAAGCAATCATATGCCAAACTATCTCAGCATCAAGGTCTGCGAGGCAGAAGCTCGACATAAAAGGAAAGAAAAAAATTGTAGCTATGGAGATTTGCACAGTATTGGGGTTTGGTTGAAAACAAAATCTTTCCCACAACTACCTGTGAGCAGAAAAGAAGTACATATGCTTCCCATTAGATACCAACCACTGATTCAAGCACTGCACTATAGAATACCATGAACATATAAAGGGGATAAACCAGGACTAACTTTACTTCAGGGGTCTCCAGCCTCTGGTCCATGGTCTGTTGGGAACCGGGCCATGCAAGTGGCAGGCAAACATGCGAGCCTGCAAAGCTGCATTTGCACAATTTGCGCACACACAAAACCATCCCTTCTTTCTCCCTGCTGCTGCCAGCGGCAGTCTGCAGAGCCAGAAAGGCTGGGGACAGTTGCTTTACTTCAATCCTTCATCATTGTCTGGGTGGTCCATCATCTGTTAGCTTCTTTAAAAGGCAAACTTGTTTTTCATCTCTGTAAGTTTTCCTTATAATTCTGACTTAAATTAGTAGCTGGAAAATACCTGCGCTTCCAGGAAATTATTCTTGTTTTGTGCCCAAACTTTGGTTTAACAATGGAAAGAATTCAGAAGGGAAATGGAGTAAAATTTAATTTTGTCAATGTTTAAAACAGTATTTAATATCTCGTATGTGTTGTGGTTCTGGTACAGTAGGCACTTTTTAAAACATTGACACAGTAATAGCTCTTGATTAGCTATTAGGTTACCTATATTGCATAGCTGTGTATTTACCCCACTGGACTTCGTCTACTGTTAGCACTGCCTAGCAGGCTTTTTTAGATCTATTTTTTACAAAACAATTAAGCAATGTGCTGAATATCTTATCCTGGTATCTGGAGGCTGTAAAAGTTTGAGTGGGGAACAATAGGCTTCAGTTGAACCCTGGCAAGATTGAATGATTATGGATTTTTAGGCCTACTGATTTCAGGGCCATTCCACCTTGGGCACTGGATAATGTTGCATTGCCCCAAATCCAATGTGCAAAATAGGGGGTTTCTAGACTCAGGACTCCTGCTTAATGGGCATGTGGCAGTCGTCGCCAGGTGGGCCTTTGCAAAACTTTGTCTTATGCAGCAGTCGTACGCTGGATCAGCAGGTCTCGCTTACATGCATGCCCTTGTCACCTCCACATTGGACTATTACAGTGTGCTGTACATGAAGCTGCCCTTGAAGACTATATAGAAACTTCAGCTCTAATCCTTTTGTTATTTTGGAAGACCTTCAAGACCTGGTTATCTTATCAGGCCTGGATCTCTCAGCTAACTGGAGATTTGCTTAGATGGCATTATTGTTGATATATTTTTGTCCTGTTTTTGCCTATTTGTTTTTATATTATTTATTTCTTAATGTAGATTTCTATATTTTTATATCTGTGGTTTTTGTTTGATTATGCCACACAGAATCTCTTTTGATATGATGGGCGGCTGTAATTATGTAATGCAATTAATAAAAAATTAAATTAATTTTAAAAATGTAAAAAATTAAAATGTAATTAATAAAATACTTAAAGTTAAAAAAACTACACACAAACTAATGCAAATGAATAATGCAAGCATGCACGGACTGCAGAAAGAAAAAATGAAAAGAAAGAATAGAAAGCAGTTTCCAATTTCCTTTGCAGCAAATGTAAGTACACTTACAAAATTATCTCTTACTCTGATTATAAAATAACTTCACTTTTTTATTATCATCAAAACCACAAATCATAAGCATACTTTTTTCTGCTTCATGCAAAAAGTCTATAAGAGGTTTACATTTGACCATAGAGATTATTTTTTGTCTAATCAAAGAGATTAATTTAGCCATCTCTGCAAATTCCATAATCTTTATTTAATCTCCATCTGGAAAAATTAGATTTTATTTTATAAAGTAAACTTACACGATTATGAACAGAGAAGGTTTTTGGTAAAATCTCTACTTTAGTTGCCTATCATTTTTGATCCATTTATTACACCTGGCATATTGAGAGTATAGCAATAGCACTTAGACTTCTATACAGCTCCACAGTGGTTTACAGCCCTCTCTAAGCGGTTTACAGAGTCAACATATTGCCCCCAACAATCTGAGTCCTCATTTTACCGACCGTGGAAGAATGGAAGGCTGAGTCAACCTTGAGCCGGTGAGATTGAATTGCTGGCAGTCAGCAGAATTAGCCTGCAATATTGCATTCTTACCACTGCGTCACCATGGCTTATGGAATAGATACAAACCCAGGTTGTGCCCAAAAACACATCTATGGATCTCAGTACAAGAAGCATTTTACAGAAGTGAAGGGTCAGGGAAATACAAATGGGTAACGTACCAGAAATTATTAGACAATCACCAAGATGAATATTAAATTAAGTTAGCAACTAATGGTACAAGGATATAATTGTCAATGGTTTTCCCATTTACAGTTATCAGAAAGATTTAAGATAGATAAAAAGACTTATGGTATGGAGCATAAAAAAGATAATATTTAATTGCTAAAGCATATAAACTGAAATGGAAGAACAGGTTGAAGAATGTATGATAAAGTGGGCTAAGAATGTTGGTTATAATATATGGATCAATGGGAAAATATGTTGTTAAAAAGGGTTGAAATTTCCTTCCTTCCTTCCTTCCTTCCTTCCTTCTTTACTTACTTACTTACTTACTTACTTACTTACTTACTTACTTACTTACTTATCTGAACCACTCATCTCACTCAAAAATTATATTAAGATCTTGAAAAGAATTGTTATAAAATGATGTATTGTAGATACACCACACCAAACAAATTATTTAGAAACAATAAAAGCATTTCAAATATTATGTTGGAAATGTGAACAACATAAGGGGACATTCTATCATGTTTGGCTGACATGTACAAAAGCCTAAAAAATGATTCAAATACACACATTGATAGAGAGGATTTTAAATATTGAATTGAATCCAGAACTTTTCCTTTTAGGACTGATGGATTCTAAGAGGGGAGATGAGTCATTATTTCAGCATGTGATTTCTGCAGCAAGACTATTGTATACCCACAGATGGAAAGATTTGGTACTATCTACCATAGAGAAATTGTTAGTGAAATTGACAGAATTTGCTAAGGTGACTAGACCAACTTTTTTGATGAGAGGAAAGTCATCATTGCCTATCATCTTTGTCACAAGTAAATGCCTTATTCTCCATTATGTAAATAGTATATGAACAGGATATCAGGGGTTAACTTATTCTTCACTTCTTAATGTATTCATACTTCACCACTCCCTCTTCTAGCTCCACCCATTGTATATATAAGGAGCTGGATACATCCCTTCTTTGCTTCTATCTGTGAATATTCAGTGAATATAGAATGCCTTATGTAAATAAAGAGAGATATATTTGAACTCTTAATTCTCAAATTATTTATTGAGTCTGATCCTGAAAATATCGCAACAATCTGGTAGCAGAGGATGGTTTAATTGACTCAATAAAAATTTAAATATGTCTAAAAGAGATAGGCCCAACACCAGGGCATACAGCAAAGAAATGGAAACGGACCAAGAAATAATCGATGAGTCCACAAATGCAATTTCAAGAGAATCTGAAGAATACACCACAGAAAACGAAGAAATAATAAATGAAAATAATGACCAGGAGGAAAACGAAATAGAAAACAACGAACTCAGGTCAGAGATACTAAAACTTTTAAAAAGCCAAAAGAGCGATGAAAGTCTCATTGCGAACCTCCAAGATATACTAAAAAACAATGGAGCAGCGAGAGAAAAGCACATCGCTACTGAAAAGCCTAAAGACTCTAAAATAGTAAGTGAAATGCTTACAGACAAGGGCGCAGTGAAGAAGAGGGGCAGCGATCCCGCGCTAAATTTCGAATGGCAGCCATCTTGGTTTCAACAGACACCCAAGGTGAGCGAAGCAGAGCCAATCAGAAAGCAAGATTCAAAATTTCTGGCGCGAAAGGCCTTACTAGATAAAGTAAATAAAAAAGAAAAAATATATACCTCAGAAGAATCAGAATCAGAGAACGAAGAAGATTCATCAGACATACAAATAAAGTCAGCAATGAAAACGCTTTTTGCTGCATTTGGACCGAAACTGAAGATTACTAAAAAATCAACCAAAAAACAAGCAAGCAAGCCAGAGCCTCAAAATCTACCCGCTCCTATCCAGACAACGAGAGCACCGACACCTGAACCCAGAGAGCCCTGCAGATACCACCCCACGCCGCAGACTGATCCAAGGACCAGCGCCTTCAGCAGAAGGAAACGAGCACCCGCTATCACCAGGACTCCCAAGATCGAGCCGGAGACTGATTCATCGGAAGAAGAACAAAGCGAACGAGCTGCAGCAGCGAGAACCTCTCACGACGATTCCAGGAACGAAATGAGCAACGCGCATGCGCAAAACTACGAGGACGACCCAGGAAGACATGAGATGCGGAGAGAATCATGTAGACTCGTTGCGAGCATTCCCACGCCGTTTTGCAATTTCCAGCATTTACGAGACCACGGACTACCCCCGGTTGTAAGTAATGGACCCAACAATGTTGGGAATTTATCCAGTGACTTCCCAAAGCTGAGGATAGATGGCATTAATTTGCAAGAATGGTATCAGCAGCTCCAGGTTGTCTTTATGAAAGAAAACTTATTATTTTTTATCACTAATCCCCCCAAAAGACCTTGGACTCTAAAGTTAGATTGCCTACACCATAGAGCATTTTTCTTGTTAATTTCCAGTGTGTCTCCTGCCATGTATCACAGCATTAAGCAGAATCTGACTGTCTCAGAAATCATTCAATGCATGTTCAATTTATTTCACAGTGATAGTGTAGCTACCACCACAAGAATGTCTAAAGATTTCTTCTCTTCTAGGATAAAGCCAGGGGTTACCATAAGTGAACATTTAATATCTTTAAACAAAATTAGAGCAGAACTGCATTTAAGGGGGGAGGTGATTTCAGATCAAACGATGAAAAGTGTTATCATCAACTCACTTGACCCATCATGGGATAATTATATGTCACATTTAGACACAATCAATCTAGGATACTTATCCATAGAAAGTCTATACAATAAGTTAATAGCTGAAGACAATTCAAGGAGGTGTCGCTCAGACAATCATATAGAACACAAACAATATAGAAAGGTAGCATTTCAAGAAAGATATCATGAAACATTTAGATGCCACAATTGTGGGTCCAAAGAACATAGTAGGAGGGATTGCCCTAAAATCACAAGAGAAAGACATAGATCAGAATACAGAAGTAAGTACAACAACAGACAGTCTTCCATTGATAGACATAGGTATAGAAGTCCACCTAATTATAAAGAACATAGAGGGGGCAGAGATAATTCAAAGGATAGGAAATCTGGTTCACTGAATGGACTAAACAAACAAGACAACACTAACATACAACAAACAAAGAACAAAGAACAATAATTGGCTTATTGATTCTGGAGCAACTAATCACACTACAAATAATAGAAATATATTGTCTTCATTTGTAGAGGATAAATTTGTAATCAAAGTAGCTAATCAAGAAAAAGTCCAAGTAATAGGTAGAGGGAATGTAACCTTACCTGGTCTAGGAAAAATAGAGGGGGTATTACTAATACCTGAAATACCTCATAACATACTTAGTGCCATAAAACTAAGCAGAGATTCCGACACTAACATTGTGTTCTCAAAGGGAAAAGCAACATTAGAGAAAAATGGAATAGATATAGGTACAGTAATAATCAAAGGAGGCCTACCTTATTTAATGACAAGGGAGAAATGGTTACACAACATTGATTCAAATATGGAAGATGGCATTGAGATAGATAATGGAAACAATAGTAACAGTGACAATGATGAATGTGAAGTAACTCACAATCACAAAGATACACACAATGAAAAAAAACCTAAAATAGGTAAGCCAATTCACGATGAGTGTGCTCATGTTTTACATAGGAAGTTAGGACATGCCAGTTTTCCTGTAGTACAAAAGATGACTGAACACGCAGAAGGTGTTAAAATAAAAAATTGTGAAAACTATTTGGAATGCTCAGTGTGTAAGTCTACAAAGCTAAAAACTAGTCCCAGACCTAGAAGATCAACAAGATCAACCAACAAAATTTTTGATTTGGTACACATGGACCTAGTTGGTCCGCTAACACCATCAATTACTTACAAAAAACGTTACTTTCTAACCATTGTAGATGATTATAGTCGTTATGGATTTGTTTACACATTAAAACATAAAGATGAAACATTTCAGAAATTTAAAGAGTTCTACAAACGTATAAAAACACAGCACAATATTAAAATAAAGCAAATCATGACAGATAGGGGATGTGAATTCATGTCTAAGGAATTCTCCCAATGGCTAAAGGACAAAGGAATGTTACATTACACATCTAGCCCATTTTCCGCATTCCAGAACGGAGTGGTAGAGAGAAAGAACTCAACATTACAAACCATGATTAGATGCACATTAGAAGATGCTGCCTTAGGCAAAGAAATTCTGGTCAGAAGCCCTACAATATTCTAATTACACCCAAAATAGAACTTGGTCCAGCATTGTAAATAAGACACCATATGAAGTAATGTATAATAGGAAACCAAAATTAGCACACATGCACATATTTGGAGTCACTGCAGACGTACACATACCTAAACAATTAAGGCGCAAAGGAGAGAACGTATCCAGAAGACTTAGATTTATGGGATACGAGACAGGCACAAAAGGATACAGATTCATCGATAATAATAATAAATTTATAGTTTCCAGAACGGCTGTGTTCCATGAACAGGCCAACTGGTCTAAAATACATCTTAATGAAATATTCCCAAACACCAAACCAGATACCAAACTTCAAAGAAAAAGAACTATAGAAGAACACAGTAACAACATGCATAGAAACAAAACCAAAACATGGACAAACAGTCAACACAAAATAAAGACAGACTCTTTAACAAAAAAAGAAGCAAGGTATTTACATGACAATGATAGTAAGCCTGAAAGAACAATCAGAAGTAGTAGAAATCAAGTGCCAAACAAGATTATGTAATGTATATGGATGGAGAATCAACAACACCTAATACATATGAGGAAGTGTTAAAACTTCCTCCTAAAGAAAAAGAAAAATGGGAATCAGCAATGACTAAAGAGATGGATAGTTTACGAGGGCTAAATGTATTTACACCTGCAATTGCACCAAAGGACAAAACCATCATTGGCACTAGGTGGATATATAAAATTAAAAATTTAGAGGGAGGCAATACACTATACAAAGCTAGATTAGTTGCACAAGGTTATGCACAGAAATATCCCGAGGATTATACAGACACATACTCTCCCACAGTTAGAACAGAGAGTGTCAAAACAGCTCTAGTTATAGCATCAGCACTCAATCTCAACGTGTTCCAATATGACATACAGACTGCGTATTTACACGCAAAATTAGATAAAGAAATATATGTAAGAGCACCTCACAGTCAATACACAAACAAAAATGAGACTTGGTTATTAAACAAAAGTTTATACGGGTTGAAACAATCTGGTAAACGATGGTATGATTGTTTAGTGAAAGTACTTAAAACTATGGATTTCAGTGCCACTACTGCTGACAATTGTTTCTTTGTAAAAAAGGATGGTGATTCCATAGAATTTGTATTAATCTATGTGGATGATATTTTGTATATAGGTAAACATAAAGAGAGGAGAGAAACATTTGTAACAAAACTAAATGAACATTTTTCACTAAAATCTTTGGGTAAAGTAAATAAGTATCTTGGCGTTCAAATCAGTAAAACCAGAAGGGGATTCAAACTTTCTCAAAGAGATAAAATCATAGAGCTCTTGAATAAATGTAATTTAAGTAATGCTAAGTCCTGTGACACTCCCACGCAAACTGATTTTCTAAGGAATGCAGACGAATCATCCCCTGAATTCAAAGATAACACATTTTATAGATCAATCATAGGTTCCCTTCTTTACATTTCTAATTGGACTAGACCTGATATTGCCTTGCCTCTCAACTTATTGTCCAGACATGTCAGCAAACCAACACTATACCATTGGGAAGCTGTCAAAAGGATATTAAGATATTTGAAGAGTAGTTTAGACTTTTGTTTGTTATTGGAACCTGATAATATCAAGGAGCCCATCCTCACATGTTACGCCGATGCGGATTGGGCTGGCGATACTTCATGTAGAAAAAGCACATCTGGTTATATATTTCTCCTTAACGGTTGTCCAGTTTACTGGTACACTGGCAAACAAGATTTAGTAGCTACTTCAACAACAGAAGCAGAATATGTTTGTCTATCTAAAGCAGCAAATAACCTTGTATGGTTTAATGACTTACTTTCAGACATTTGGAAAAAACCCACCTTACCATTTATCATGCATGAAGATAATAAAGCTGCTATCGAAATATCTAGATCTGATGCTATTGGACAAAGGTCCAGACATATAGATATAAAATTTAAACATGTGAGACAGTTATCTCAGGATGGATTTATCAAAGCAGTTCATTGTGAAACATCAGAGCAAATAGCTGACATATTAACAAAGCCTTTGCCGTCCAAGCAACATAAATATTTGACTTCTAAGTTACATGTTTTATATTGTTCTGAATCTGAATGTAATTGGTGTAATATATCGAATCGGCATTTAGAGGGGGATTTGTCACAAGTAAATGCCTTATTCTCCATTATGTAAATAGTATATGAACAGGATATCAGGGGTTAACTTATTCTTCACTTCTTAATGTATTCATACTTCACCACTCCCTCTTCTAGCTCCACCCATTGTATATATAAGGAGCTGCATACATCCCTTCTTTGCTTCTATCTGTGAATATTCAGTGAATATAGAATGCCTTATGTAAATAAAGAGAGATATATTTGAACTCTTAATTCTCAAATTATTTATTGAGTCTGATCCTGAAAATATTGCAACAATCTTTGATTCCATTTATCTTTATTTCTTCCATCCTGCTTTTGATCAGGCACAATGAGCATTATTCCTATTCATTAGATACCTCTAATGTATCTGCATTGCAATCCTACACACATGTGTATGGACAATGCTTCAATAAACTCATTAGGATTTATTTTTAATAGGCATGTCTAATTTATTTATTTATTTAGCGTATGGTTGGTCACACACAGTATTAAAACACTTCATTTTTACAGGTTAAAAACAATTAAAACAATAAAAAAAGCATGTCTACCTTCTAATGGGGCTACCTGAGCACTGTTTTGAATACAAATGCAATCCAGGCACAAATGACAGCATCCTAATCCTACGTTCAAAAAAGGAAACACAGTGAAATACTTAAATCTATTGACATTTTAAAAGAGATTTAGTCATGCTGGTTTCAAGAGCTTCGGGTTTTAGTAATAATAGGATAGTTTGTTATCAAGAAGGTTAGGATTGCGCCTTCCTTAATTTCATTTCAGAAAGCAGTGAAGACTGTGCTTTTTCAGCCAGCTTCTAGATAAAGGGGCCAATATAATGAAAGCAATTAGGGCGCCATTGTTTTTCATTTAGTTGAGGTGATTCATTGTGTTTTAATTAACAAATTTTAATGAGTTATGCCAGTGTTGGTAAACCTTTTCGCATGCACGCCAGGGAGCTGCTCTTCCGGTTTCCGTCACCCCCGTGTGCACGAAGACAGCTGGCCAGCACACATGTGCACTGGAACCCAGAAGATCAATGGGCGACGATGGCTCTGCATGCCACTTCCAGCACGCGTACCATAGGTTCGCCATCATGAAGTTATGCTATATGTATTTCATACTTTACAGTGAATTGCCTAGAATCCTAAGTGGAGAATGAAGACACTTTTAAGTACCTAAAAGTAATATGGGTAGTAAATAACCTAATGGTGATTACATTATTATAATGTATATTATAATTACATTATTGCCCTTTTATTATAATATACATTATAATTACATTATTGCCTTTTTTGTTGTCATATAATCTCAGAATTATTGATATCTGTAACCTAGCATACTCATGTGAGCAGGTGTGAGCAGATGTTCAAATTTTGCATCTGTTTGAATAGTTAGATCAGATTTCCTTGCAAGGTATAAGAGGAGCTGACAGCAAATGTTGCTATCTGTGATCAACTTTACAGCATTCAAATCATATGCTAATGCAAGTTACTTTCACTATTCTACTGGATACTGACTTCTATCTGCATTAAAACAGGTAAACTGTATTTATTTTTTTCCCTTTAACAATCCTGCACATTTGCCTTCAAGTGTATAAACATTTTGTTTTTCAATAACATTTTATTAAAGTTGCAGAACTAACAATGTATAAAACACATTGCTTTCTCATGGAAGAAATACATTTTTCTCCCTATAGTAAAAGGTGCTAAGATGCTCTAGTTGACTGTTATAATGCTTAGAAAAATCGTAAGTATCACATGGGAAAAAACTCAAGTCACAAAGATTTTTCCCCTAAAAATCTTGAAAATTGTTTGTTGTGTTCATGTGTCTCACTAAGTCCTAATGTTTGTTTTAGGTTAGTGGGATATCCAGGTCCATCTGTTTCAGTTTACTATCCTCATTATCAAAATTGTCTATTAAAACCTTAATGTACAGCAGTTAAAACATATATAATATATATGATCAAATAAAGTAACAAAATAATAGCAAGAAAAGCAGTGGTCATAAGTTAAAAATTACATCAATATTATTCTAAAAAGCAACGAGAAAATAATTTCTTTGCTAAAGATCAAAAAATGGTGCCTGCTACCAGGCATAGCTTACTGAGAAGGATATTCAAAAGTTGCTGGGCAGTCACTTGCCACATTTCAGTCACAGTGAGCACAAAAACCAAGTTGTTTGAAGATTATCTTGGGATATAGGTAGTAACATATGGAAAGAATTCCTTCAGGTGGTGGTGGTCCCAAGCCCTGAAGAGCTATATAGACTAAAGCAAGCACCTGAAATTGAGACAAGAAATGAAGTAGAATCTAGCAAAATTTATAAAAATTTGATGTGACAAGTTCATATTGTGCAGTTCTTATATATTTATATTTACTGAAATTTCTAACCCATCTTCAAGGACAAGCCCACTATTTACTTATTTATTTACTCACTTCCCATATTTATATACTGTACATTAAGAAACCACAGCAGTGCACAAAAACTGAGTATAAAACCTATAAAACCAAACGAAATAGAGCATCATCATAACACCAGCATCCAAGTAAGCAATGACTCTAGAAGGTGACCAGGCTGAGCTGAGGGAGAGGTCAAACATGTCATAAGTCACAAGTACCTGTGCGCCCACAAGAGTTCTAAATCTAGCCCACCTTGAATTCCTTTCTTAATTCCCATGCATTCCCTTAATGGTCACTTGGCCAGACTCTTGTAGAGAACTAAGCTTGCAATAAATCTTTATGCTCATTTGAACTGCCTGAATCTCTTGATTTCCCTGGTGCTTGATATATCCCGAATCATACTTACTTGAAATCTCTGTAGATGAGCCAATTTTCACTGACTTCCTGAAAGCCATTAGGGTAGTACGATGTACAGTACTACAATAATCTAAGCCAAATATTACCAGAGAATAGATTACCATTATAAGATTGTCTGTATCCATATCAGTCAATTGCTAATGATTCAGCACTAGTACAATTGTCAAGTTGTCTGGATTAATCTTTAGTTTGTTAGCCCTCATCCTGTCCATCAGCATAGCCAGGTTGTGTTTCCGCAATTTCACTGGTTCACATGGATGTGATGGAAAAAAATGAGTTTGAGTTCAGTTACCGATGACATCTTACTTTAAATCTCTGAATGATCTCACTCAATGATTTCATGTAGATGTTAAACGGCATATGGAGAAATGAAACTTTTGGAACCCAAAAAGCTATAAGATTGAGCAGAAATGGAAATAGCAATCCAGGAATGAGTTTAAAGGTGTTCCCTCCTCAATTACTTGGGACAACCTCTCAAGAATATGTGGTCAGTGGTATTGAAGGTATTGAAAGACCCAGGAGAATCAACATTTCATTTCCCCTATCCCCTAGGAAAGACCATTCAACAGTGGACTAAGGCCTAAACACCAGTTGATATGAATCTAGAAAATGTGTTTCATCCAGGAGTGTCTGGATCTGGTCATCCACTGCATGCTTAATTCCAGGAAAGAATGTTGCCCATTGGCCTATAATTATATAGATCTTATGGATCCAATTGCAATATCTTGATGAGTAGACTCACCAGAGCCTTCTTTATAGAAAGAGGGACCACTCCTCCTTGTAAGGAAGAATTCATAATTGCTGTATGTATATATATATTATTTATACATATATAATACATTATTTATAATCCATCTGAACACCACTTTCCTACTAGATGGAATAATTGACAGAGGCAAGGAGCAAGCATCATGTGGTTGGTTAATCTTGCCTGTGCATCTTCTCTCTAAAATCAGTCCTTAAAATTAAACTTAATCAAAGATGTCTGATGAGATAATTCTGGACATCTCTACAAACTGAACTGCTATATTCTAGAGTCTAAGAATGAAATCAATGTTGCCATATAAATGTGTAACCAACATATCATAGTGAGCTACTGAGGGTTCTATACAATATGTAACTGGGCCAGGTCCCAAAAGGCCTTAAATCACTGAAAAAGCTCCATTGGGTGACACTGAGATGACACAAAGAGAAAAATGGCTGTTTAACTGTAATCACTACAAAGCAAACTTGATAATTAGCTTTTACTAGTGTTCAGTCAGATGCAAGATGAGTTTTCCTTACTTGCTCCATTTTCTTCAGCTAAAATTTATACCAATGGGCTTTGCACATGGGAAAAGATGCTCAGGAGTTATTGTTTCAAGTGGTCTCTTATTTCACAAAACACCCAAATATTGATGGAAATACCAACCATACCAATTGGAAACCTTGATTGAGCCCTTTGAAATCCATTGGAATCTATATGTGAGCTATTCTGATGGTGCCATCCCTTCAGAGAATCACTGTAAGCCTAAATCCCAACGTGGTCTGTCCTGAGTAGCCTCAACCAAAGAAGACCAACATGGATGTTGAAATCCTTCATAATTATCATACTAGCAATCCCCAGCATCAAGTCCAAGGCAACCCTTGCAAGCTCAGGTAGGAACAATTGATCAGCAAGATGAATGACATGTGTTGCTATACAGTACAACCAACAAAATGTTCTGAATACCCAACACATGATACAAAATTTCAAGATTAGTATTTGGAATGGACAGAAAGCCTTGAATGCAAAATATATTTCCTATTGTTATTTGGGATCCTGGCTCTAATATTTCTTGTACTAAGTATACATATACTAAGCAACAGTACATGCAAGTTAGAGGGTAAGGCTACCACAATGCTTCCGTGTGAGAGAGTAAGAAGAAGAGATATTACTCCTCCTATACCATACTTTTATCTGCTAAATTGAGTCCCCTCACCCTTACCATGATATTATTACAGAACTATTCCAGGCACATAATTGCAAAGAGAAAAAGATGAGTCAGCTCTCACCCTTGGTCCATCCGATAGGGGGTTTCTTCCGAGGGGCAATTCCCTTTGGTGTCTCTGCCTTTGAGGTTTTCGTACAAAGGCTGGCTTGCCAAAAGCAGCTCCATCCTCTGTTCCAGTTAAAGATCACTTCTACTTCTTCAAAGGTCCCCAGGAGCAGCTGAAGCAAATGCCCAGGGAATGGATATCCCATATTGGTTTCATGGATATTTGGGACCGATACAGCAAAAATACTGACAAGCTGCTGCGTGTCATGGTGAACAGGACAGAAGTCTGGAGTGAAGATCAGAAATGGGATATTTTAGCGATCCTTGCTGCTCTCTGAGCTTGTTTGTTTTCTTGCAGACGTTTCATTACCAAACAAGGTAACATCATCAGTACTGATGATGTTACCAAGTTTGGATGATGAAGCATCTGCAAGTAAACAAGCAATCTCAGAAAGCACCAAGGATCCCTCATGTCAACCTTAAGCTACTAATATTCTCCTTTATTAGGGTATGCTTTAGTCAGCATCATGAATCCACTGGTTCCTGAAAGATTTTTTTGCATAACAAACTGCTTCACTGGCCCCCAGTTCTTCAAACTAGGTTTGTGCTTTAAAATATATCTGTGTATTCTTTAAATACTTTCTGCAGTCCTTTCAATTTCTGTATGACATGAACCCTCAGTACTATGTCTGACTAGTTCAGTTGTCCATTTATAAGCTACTTTCTTAGCTCTTGAAATTGATTTTGAGTAAATTGTTTGCTCATCTTATATTTGATTGTCTAAGAAAAGATAAGGCATCCCAGATTTGATGATTTTTTTAAAGACAAGTTTTATTTTTAAAAAATTCTTTCATCATACATAGTTTATGAACAGAGTCTTGACTGGGTCACATCTTATACATAATCAAAATCATCATTATAATATTACTTAATCTTCCCATTTTTTCCAATATTCATCTCTTTTATGTAATCCTTTATCACAAATGTATCATTTTTCTCCATATCTTCTTATTTTGACTTCTACCACATTAATTTTCCCCCCATTATTTTTTATCATTTTCAATTTTATATTCAAATAACATCACTTTATGCCTTATATTTCTTCTCAATTACAATTGCTCCAGTTGTTTACAATCTTTCTTCATTTCCGGAAGTGTCTCTCTAATTCCTTTTTCCTAATCATTAATAGTCAAACATTCATCGTAATTTGCATTGTTATCAAAATTAATAATATTATTAAATTACTTATTTTCACCTTTCTGTCTGCTGTGGTTTATCACAAACATGTTCTATTTCTTCTTCTTTGTAATAATCTTCTCACTTACCACTACTATAACAATTAAAATTTCATTCTAATGTAAAAAGCTATAAAAAACACTATTATTATTATATTGTCTACTTTCCCATTCCCATTTATTAATCTATTTTATGTATATTTGCTAATGTTTACTTCAGCATCCTTCATCTTTAACCATCATTTCAAAATCTTTTTAGCATCCCCTTTTCTAATGGTTCTTTGCATGACCTTTTATCTCGCTCTAATTTCTCAATTCTCTCTTTTTTTCTTTTTATATATGTTACATTTCATCTTCTGGCTTCCTTTTATCTTTTTTTGTTGTATTGTTTGAACATCCCTCACCAAACTTTTCTCTTGTCTCTTCCAGATATTCCCCTTTTTCCCTTTTATCTGTTTCTTTTTTAGGGGGGATTTTCCCCCTTTCCTCTCTGCTTTTTTGACATTCCCAAACATTTCTGCAATATTTTCTATCTGATTTCTAATTTTGGATACTTTCTCTTCAACATTGTTAATTTCTTGTTTCTCATTTAAATTTCCTTCTTCCAACTCCTCTTCCTTTTCTTTTTCTGTATTTTTAAATGAATTTTCCATTTTTTTTTGCTTATTAAAGATTCACACATGCTTTTAAACACCAAAAGTAACTCTTTATACATCTGCAACTCCATTTTATAACAATTTAATACCTCCCCAATTATATCTCTATGCACTTGACCAGAATTTAAAGTCTATATAGTTTTCTTCTTTCCTTCTTCAATTATTCCTTTTGTTCTTTAAAATTAAAATGTTCTTCTCAATTATTATCCAAATTCAGCAACAGTCAAATCCAATTATGAAGCTATCTTCCAGAAGCGAAGGGAAATAAAACAACCACCCAGATGTAAAACACGTTCACTCCTTATATGTTCTCACAGTGTCCAACTTATCTTCTTCTATATAGCCAAGGTCAAAATTTCGAGCTGCTATTTCTTCTGTTTTGTTTATTTGAATAGAAAATTATAGTACTTTTTTTTCCTCCAGCAGATGGCACTCTCAGTTTCTACTCTGTTACCAAATAGTCTATTTTATTTTATTTTTTATTTTTTATTTTTATTTTATTTCGAATTTATATACCGCACCTTCTCCCGAGGGACTCAGGGCGGTGTACAGCCAGATTAAAAACATACAATACAAACATTAAAAACAATTAAAAGAATATATATTAATTTGGCCCCAGTTTAAAATGACAAACCAATTAAAAATATTTAAAAATATGTTAAGCCAGCCCGGCTTGTTGAAAAACCCAATTGTTTATCTAGTAATTTTTTGAATTATTGTTATTTTCTGAAAATCATTTTTTCCCTTTTAAAATCTTTTGCTTTTCCCAATTTTCCAAATCCAAGATTTTCTCTTAGATTCTTTATATTACAGTTCACGCTTTCTCTTTATTCCACATGTGTGATTCCCCTCCCAAATGCCAGATAGCCGCTAGTCCAAGCTCCAGAATTCTTTTAAAACTTCAATTTCAACTTTTCTTAGTATAATTTGGCATTTAACTCATTCAGTTCTAGCACTCCATCCAAACTCTACTCCTGCACAATTCTTTGGTTCGGTTGTCCCAACTTCAAGGTGGCCACCCTAAGATGGCCCCCGCTGCCGCTTCGGGAGAGCTGTTTCTGTTCCAGCGAGGAAATTGCCAATTCCTCACAGTCCACGAAATGCCTCTCCTTTCTTCACAGTCCCTAGAGGATGGCTATGGCTCGAAAGCCTCCCTGAAGCGGTTCATCCGGCTGGATTTCACGCGGCTCATCAGAGCCCCCTATTTTCCAGTCCGTTCCCACTGTGATGTCAACCGGAAGTCTTTTCATGATGATTATTATATGTTTGTGATTGTGGAGTTTTCTTTTATCTAAAACTGCTTGCTACTATAACTCCTATTTTAACATTTGTACATGTGTGTGCAACTATAAAACTTTGATGAGATGAATTGCTATTTTCAAAAATATTCTGTCTTCTAAAATTATGGGACAGTGTTATACTACAGGTGCCGCATTTTAGTATCAGAGAAATGAAGCCTACTCATTCTTCATGCTGCTGTTGTGTTTTTTCATACTAGAGCTTGTAAATCTCAGGTAGTGTTTTGCATTCTG
Source organism: Pituophis catenifer annectens (assembly GCF_029215685.1). Taxonomy (NCBI): domain Eukaryota; kingdom Metazoa; phylum Chordata; class Lepidosauria; order Squamata; family Colubridae; genus Pituophis; species Pituophis catenifer. Next base: position 64,325,651 of record NW_027256886.1, read on the forward strand.
TGTCTCCCGCCCTACTCTACTGCCATATATGTGTCTGGCCTTAATGACAACAAGGTTATTATTTGTGAAAGGGGAAAAACAATTACTTGATGGGGAAATCATTAATTTAATAATGCCAATCTGCACATGCTTCAGTAACCTAAAAAGACAGTTACAACTTGGTTACATGTTTTTTTGTTATTTTAATAGCCTGAATACTCCTTGCTTCTTCTAGCACGTTAGGGTTAAGGATATGTGATTTTGCAAGTCTGCATTAGGGAACTGAGTAATTTTTTTAAAGGATGAAATCATAGTCCCACAAGAAATATGAAACTGACTGCACTGCATACCTCAATTTAGACCCATTCCCTGATGCAGTTTTAGCTACTAATAAAATGCATTTCAGTCTCCTGTAATTATCCTTTCAAAAAGATGCAATTTTACTGTAAGTTGTCTGATTCTGTTTTAAGTGAACAAGAAAACCTGGGAGAGGTTGTCTCTTTAAATCAGATCTGCAGTGTTGATGGACCCTCTAGCAGGCATGGTAAGAACCATTCTCACCTCTGCAGCAGGGAGCTTGACCATAAAGATCTTCACATTCAATCAAAACGTTTTCTGTTTTAATATGCACTGTACCAGTCCTATTCCCATGGTTACAGCTCCTGCTCCTTTGGTTGTTTCTAGCATGTTGGAAAATTGAAGCAGAGCACATTTGCTCGTACAGGAGTTTAAAATATAATGAAAGCAGCCCTGTTGTGATTTGCATTTTAAATTCTCTCTCTCACTCACTCTCTCTCTCTCTCTCTCTTTCCCTCTCTCCCTCCCCCCCCCGCTTCTCATTGTACAGAATGCTGTGGCAATAGCTTCAGTTCATTTGCCACAGTCTGTCTTCTCCTCATCTGCAGCCTGGCAATCTGTTGATAACTCCTCTTGCAAGCTACAGTTTATTGCCTTTCGGAATGGAAAACTCTTTCCCAACACCGCAAACTCGTCTCACATTGCAGGTTATGGGAAGCAGAGGGTCATTGGCACACCCGTAGTCTTCATTAAAATAGGTAAGTGTTTTGCATTGCTTTTTTTTTTTTTTAATTCTAAAGCCTAGCTATACATGAGAGTATCTCGTATAATGGTGCAGTGTAGCACGCAGGTATGCTGATCTGAGAATTGCCTCTGCTCTAACAGAAATGTGTTTTTTGTTACCAGTGTCTTCATATTTTAAAAAGAAACTTGTACAGCTGAGAAGCTTGGCAATTGTAAATACGATAGGGTTCTCTTTTGTGGCTTGCCGAAGTTTATCAGAAAGTAAAAAAAAAAGAAAAGAGGATTGTGTGAAGGAGAGGAAATGAAATGTTGCTTTTTAGTTCTGATTATACCCATAGAAAGTCTGGATCCTAAAAAGATTGGTTGCAGTCCTGTTGCATGTACGTTGATAGTCATCAGTGTATCTTTTGATATGATAAATGTACGGTATAAGAAGTGTTTTTGTTGATGAAAGTAATGGGTTTCATATTCTCCTTTTAGTGTAAGATTCAGACCATGATCTATTAAATATTTCATTATATCCCGAATTGGGTTCACATTTTAGAAGGTTATAATTTAATTTTTAGACTACGAAATTGTCTCTGATGTTAATTCTATCAAAGATATTGGTTTAAATTTACTATTCTTGTTTGAAACCATCGTTTTGATTCAGGGCATTTAAGTAGCACTGTTATTTGCAGATTAACCTAATAAAATGGCAATTGTAGACAATATTAACTATTCCAAACTTTTGTACATTGCTTTCTGCTGATAGACCAGGAGAGGGATTTTTGTTCTCTCTAATGTCTACGTATGTGTACAAAAATTGCTATCGGCTTCTATAAAGAGGATATAGCAATACAGCATTTTCCACTTCATTGCTTTAATTCAGTTTGTTCCTTTGGCAGATGGGTGCAATATCGGAAACCTCACCAGTCCTCTTATTATAACGCTGAAGCACTTTACCCAGGGCATAAACCCCATTGCAGTCTTTTGGGCTTTTGACCTTCTAGATGGACATGGAGGCTGGTGGGGAGAAGGGTGCCACATAATTAGCTCTGCAGACAATATTACCACTTTTCATAGTACTCACTTCGGTAACTTTGCAGTGCTAATGGTGAGTATATAACTTCACATATGTGTCTGTGTGTGAATCTGCTTGCCTGTCTTTACTTAGCAGTATCTGGTTATTAATCTTGCCTTCCTTTTAGTTTAGGGAATTAAATGAGGGTAACTTAAAAGAGCCATGCTTAATACTTGATAATACACAATTATATTACCTGCTAGCAGGCCTTGTTATGAATGATTTAATGAAAAATGAAAGTTCTATCATGATACTACAGTAATGAAAGTAAATTATCAGTGTATGTATACGTATGTGTATGTATATGAAAATATATATACATATATATTCACACACACATTAATACATATTCATTCTTCTATACTTCTCAAGAAAGGATGTCTTTTACATATCTAGTGCTGTGTTGATCATATTAATTAATTGCTGGCTTACTGCAATATTGAGTCATTAATAAATGGAAAAAATGAAGATTCCTTGCTTCACTAAACAAGGATTCTGTAGTCCTTTCTGACAGTTCTTGAAATTCAGGTCCCTGTGCTGACGATAGCATTCTTTTTACTAAATGGCTGCTTTTAAAGAAAAAAAAAAGCCATATTTATGTGTACTGCTAACACAAAGGCTGTTGAGGCTTTTCCTCAGGCATATTTGCAATTCATAATGCAGTTATTTAATAGTTTTATTAACTGGGAAGTTACCAGGGCAGACACAAAAGGCATATTAAATTAGATAACGTATCAACAGTGAAGTAAATGTAAACAGCGGTTGAAACGTATGAGGGATACTTACATTTTCTGCAGCCTACAGATGGGTTACTCAGTCTCGGGAGCTGTTTGAAAGGAAGTAGTGTTCAGTCATCTTCTCTCCCTAATGTTGAATCCGGCATTCATTCCAGAATATACTTGTGAAGAAAAGGTGCCCCTTATGAGCGCCTCTGAAAGGTTCATACTTAAGTAAATAATGCAATGTGTGTAGAATGTGTATAGAACGGCAAAAAAACAGATGACAGGAATTGAAAAGACATGTGCAGAGAATGCCAATCTGCTGCTGTCAGATGGAGCACAGATGTCAGACGGTCATGGACCAAGTCAGTGACAACAAGTATCTAAATACTGTACCAATCTTGCTTTCTACTTTATTAAATGGAATGCCTTCAGTATCACATGACACATTTGTTTTCACACTTGCTGCATATTATATTAGAATGCCCTAAAGATCCAGTGATTGAAAGTTTCGCTTTCTAAGCATGCAAAACAAACAAGGCTATATTTGAACATTTTAGTTAGCTTTTGATGGAGGAAGGGGGAATTCTGTTGTGGTTTCCCATAATCTATTCCAAAAGTACCTGTTGGTGCTGCAGATACCACACCCATTTCAGCTGACTAGTTTGGTAGTGTCAATGATATCCTTAAAACTTTGAATTTATTTATAAAGTGGAGAAACTTCTCTCTACTTTTGTAGACCATCTCGAATAAATTTATGTTATCGTATGTATTTTAATTTGAGGTTCAGATCATTTTGAGGGGTGCAAAATGTCTCCTGTTAATAGGACTTCACATAGTCACGAATGAGTTAAAGACTGCAAGACTCCTGGGTACTTCACTGTAATGTCTATTAGAATATCAAAAACAGCCTAAAATTTTATGAACATAGAATTGACCTCATTGAACTAATGTAACAAGATTCCTCTAGAAAACAAGCCCATTGTTGTGTTTGTTTTGTGATTTTAACAGATTTTCTGTAATTATCAGGAGAATCATTTAAAAAGCATTATTAGTATATGAATCATATGCTAGTATAGTTTGGAAATTAAAGCAGGAGATATTAAAGCAGAAGATATAAGCTGAAGTTGACTGAAATAAGATATTCAACAATGTGTATGTTCAATTTGGGTTTAAAAAAATCCTGTTTGTACGAGCTTTATTAGAATTGAGATAGTACAATCTGTATTCCAGTCAGTGGTGAAACACATTGAGTGTCCTTGAGCAAGTCACTCTGTTTCAGCACTGGGGAAGGTCTGTGGATCTGCAAGCATTGCCTACAGAAGTTCCAGATTCAAATCCTGGCTTTTCTAATTGTGCTAGGAGAAAATACTTCCTGAAATCCTGGACTCTGTCTATTATTGTTGACATTTATTAAGTTAGATGGACCAATGGTTCAACTTAGGAAGAAGTGACCTCATCTGTTTTGCAAGGTTACTAAAGTGATACAGGGATAAGCTTCAAATATATAAACAGGCCTTAGGGAATACAACCTTCATTATAATGATACAAGTCTTTTTTGTGAGATGTTCTTTGTTGGGCTACATAGATTTCTGCTGATCTTCTTCTCCTTTTAAACTGAAAAATAACTGCAAAGTTCTAAATGAAATTGTAGCCTTAAAAAAATGAACTGAATGGTTAGCTTGTAGTAAAGCAGATACATTAGCAAGATGACTGAGGTTTTCAATGTGATTTCTGTTGCTGCAAATGTAACGTAACATTTGAGAACTATAGGTTCAAATTACCCTGTTTATACTTCTCATTCTACCTGACTACTTATTGGTGTCTGTCAAGCTTTTTATGCATAATGATGCTCCCTCAGAAAATCAAGAATTAGCAGTGTTCAACTGTTTAAAGGGTTGCTGAAGCCACTGAAAAATAATTTATTTTGCCATGAGTTCTGTTCAGATTGAACAGAGTATGTTTCAGAACATCCTATATCTATGAGAATCTCTTTGGCTTTATAATTATTAAAATGCCCATACCTACTACCGGTAGAGGCTATACTAGTGTGCATGATGAATATGAGGACCATCTGATGCAACTCTGGTGATCAACTTCATTGATCACCAGGGTTGATTTGGCTCATCTTGCTGGCTAGGTAGGCGTTCCTCCCTTCCTCACATCTTCATGTCTGTCCCTCTTGAAATTGCACACTCATTGGAAAAGAATCAACATCCCAGCTAGAAAGAGTGTACCAATTTTCAGTCAATGGTATACAGTAGGTGTGCCTTCCTGCTACAAACTCCAAACAAATGAAATTCAGTGGTGAAAAAAGTAAGGTTCTACATTTAGGCAAGATGCACAGGTACAGTATATGTGGTGTCTCGCTCAATAGTGGTGACTATGAGAGGATCTTGGAGTCCTAGTGAACAACCATTTAAATATGAGCCAGCAATGTGCAGCAGCTGCCAAAAAAGCCAACACAGTTCTAGGCTGCATAAACAGAGGGATAGAATCAAGATCACATAAAGTGTTAATACCACTTTATAATGTCTTGGTGAGGCCACACTTGGAATACTGCATTCAGTTTTGGTTGCCACAATGTAAAAAAGATGTTGAGACTCTAGAAAGAGTGCAGAGAAGAGCAACAAAGATGATTAGGGGATTGGAGGCTAAAACATATGAAGCAACTGGGTATGTCTAGTTTAATGAAAAGAAGGACTAGGGGAGACATGATAGCAGTGTTCCAATATTTCAGGGGCTGCCACAAAGAAGAGGAGTCAAGCTATTCTCCAAAGCACCTGAAGGCAGGACAAGAAGCAATAGGTGGAAACTAATCAAGGAGAGCAGCAACTTAGAACTAAGGAGAAATTTCCCAACAGTGAGAACAATTAATCAGTGGAACAAGTTGCCTCTAGAAGTTGCGAATGCTCCAACACTGGAAGTTTTTAAGAAGATGTTGGATAACCATTTGTCTGAAGTGGTATAGGGTTTCCTGCCTAAGCAGGAGGTTGGACTAGAAGACCTCCAAGGTCCCTTTGTTCCAACTCTGTTATTCTAATATCCAAATAATATGCATTATGGAAAAATAAAGTTCCAAAAATGACTGGGATGTTTTAAGGCAGGGTGACACTCAAGTTTCAGGCTTTCTGAAAGTCAGCCATTGTCCTTGTTTCCTGTGAGAGACTGCAGGCAAATTCAAGTTTGAGAAATCCATTGATGCGGAAAGATCATTATACTGTCATCAACAGTTATAAAGAAAACTAAAGTCTCTTGACGTTCCTGTTTTTTCACTAAGAGATTTATCTGAGTCTTTTTCTCAGTAGGCCTTTTGCCTCTGTTTTGCTATGTCATCTATCTTTGGGCCCAGACATTTTAGGAAAATTATTATAAAATTATTATGGGTAGGCTGCTCAATTTTTAGAGTGAATATTAAGCTAACTGTGGTAGAAGGTTGTTCTTAGGCATTTTACATTTAGAATCAAATGGAAAGGACTAGAATCTAATCAGCAACTTCAGAAATGATCAGTTTTAAATTATTCACCACTCTATTTTATTTCATTCCATTTTATATATTTGCAGTTTACCCTCTTTTCCTATGGACTGTCTGGGCGTGTAAGAAAGACAGATAGATGCTCAGTTTGTACTTGAAGAGCAATAGATAGTAACAATTACCCACAATCTGAAGTAGACAGAAAATTTTAGTGCTAGACAAACATGGAGTTTTACTTTGAAGAATTAGTCTCAAATAAACTGATAAAGTGTTTTACCCAAGATTTGAGGGTGGGAAGGTGAAAACTAGTTAAACAGAAAATGGTGATAATTTAAGCATATGAACCAAACTGGAAAATGAAAAAAAAAAAGTCAGAAAAGCTGTGGTAAAATATAAAAGGCAAAAGAGAAGAGGAAGGAGTTTAAATATGGGATATTTAATCATATAGTGAATATGAGGTAGAAGTGTAGAACTTTGCTGAAGAGATTGGACTGAAGGTGTTCTTGAATGAGATATATAAGTCAAAAAAGACATTATTGAAGTTGTTACATTGATCTAATTGACAAACACAACATGAGCTAGAAGGCCTATATGTATAACATCAAGAACCAATGTCATATTGTATGTGTGCTACTAGTACAGGTAGCCCTGGACTTACAACAGTTCATTTAGTGATCTGTTACAATGGCACTAAAAATGTAACTTATGACTGTTTTTTCATACTTACGACCTTTGTAGCACCCCTATGATCATGTGATCAATATTCAGATGCTTTGGCAAATGACTCCTGCTTATGACCGTTGCCGTATCCCAAGGTCATGTGAAAATCTTTTGCAACTTTTGACACACAAAGTTAATGTAAAAGCCAGATTCACTTAACAACCCTGCTACTAACTTATCAGCTGTGGTGATTCACTTAACAACTATGACAAGAAAGGTCATAAAATGGGGCAAAACTCACTTAACAAATATCTCACTTAACAACAGAAATTTTGGGCTCAATTATGACCGTAAGTTGAGACTACCTATACAGCAGTTCTTAGAGTCCATTGTTCCTTGAATAGTCTGAAGGTCTTTAGTTGTGATATCAAGATTTAGGAGGAGCTGTAGCTCAGAGGCACCCCAAATAATTGTTAACATTTTTTCTATCCATCTAATGCTGTTCTCCATTAATCTATCCTAAAAGAAAAGCTTAGAAATTGTAACTCTAAAATGTCTATTGACACACCATTATTTTAATTTTTGTAATAGTTTGACAAATTATTGATTGTTTTGTCCTTGAAAATATGCAGTTTCAGAGACATGTTGATAATAGTGGCTTATGTACACTGAACATTTAAAACAATATTTCTAATATTGATGTTGAATGTCCACCAAACAGCAAAGGTCCATCAGTTATTGCAGTAAGATGCAATGTACAAGAGTCTCTAGAGAAAGGTAGATTAATCAGAAGTAGGAAATAGAATGAAACTAATGCCAAGACAATGATAAGTACCGAAAATAGAGTGTCTAAGTATATGTGAAGTTGTTAAACTATCACAAGTCCTGTGATGTATTTGGCTGAAATATATATTTCTTTATATAAAAAAATATGTCCTTCCTAATTTATGAGAAATTAAGGGAAGGCTGGGAAATAATAGAAGGAATATTAGACATAAATAATCAAAAGACAGAATGGAAGTTTATTGTGAGTTTATCTCAAAAATGGGAACTTAGTCCATGTGATGAAAAACCTGGAGGAAAAGACATTCAAAATATTCTGTTGCACCCTAACCAATTCACTAATTAAGAAGAGTGAGAAGTTCCTTTTACAAGTTCTATGTTTCTGTAGTTGTCCTAATATTAGTGTTAAATACACCTTTTGAAATTCTATGTAATTGTTGCTCACTTGAGATTGCTCGAGTTAACTAGAACTTTATGTAGTAATCTATTGTGTTATAAGGTACACACCAGAATCCTTTCTTTCTTAATTATCCAACCAAAATAGAATTACATCAGATTTATTTCCATGTTACTTCCTGGGACTAGAAGTTGAAAGGAAGAGTCCAGAGTGAAGGTTGATTGTTGGGTCTTACCAGCCATAAATGTCCATGGGACTGGGTAATCCATTATTTATTCATATATTGAATAAACTTGTTGTAATCGAGACTGACTCCTGTCGACATACAGCAAAATAATTTTAAACATAGTATAATATATTGATGATGATATCCACTCAGTCTGACTCTTAGCTATTCTATGAGACAGTTCTGTTCTGACCCAAGACCAATTTTTGTCCCAAATCCATTTGATCATGGATCGGGCACTTGTTGTGGCCTATCCCCATCCCATCGACCCTACATTACCGAATAATTATTCCCTGTTGCAGTAGATATAGTAGACGCAATATGTAGCTCAATATCCTGATTCACTACATTGTACTTCCCCTTAATAAGGGATGGAATCTAGCCAAAACTATTTGGAATGGTTCATTAAACTACAAAAAGCTCAGGACAGAGCAAGTTATCTCAACCAATACCTCACTGGAGGCAGCTTTTCATAATGCTTTTAGTTGGCTTCCTTCACTTCTCAACTTTAAAGGAGAATATAAGTGTACTGAAGTAAAAGTGTTATGTTATGATTCCTCATTACTTGCTTGTCTTGTATTGGGTGATAGAGAGACTAGATTTTCATCTTTTCATTCTTGCATTGCAGTGTTTCCCATCTTGGGCAACTTCAGGGTTGTATGTACTTCCATTCCCAAATCCCCAACAAATGATTATTCTGGCTGCAGTATTCTCACAAAATTTAAAAAAATGGGAAACAGGATTCTACTGGAATTTGGAATTCCAAAAGATAAGTGCATCAACTGGAGGAGAAGAATTAATTAGAGCATTGGGGAAATGCAAGCTAAGAGATCATGCAGGGAAGTGTGTTAGACAAGTACTCAAAAGACAAATATGATTGAAGTTGAAGGAGGAAGTATGAAATGATGGGAATAGGGAGAGTCAACAGAAATAGCAGGAGACAGATTCAGTGGAAATACTTTTGCTGGAAGTATTTAATAATACAAATACTAATATTAGTTTGTTAGACTTCCCTGGGTTTTGGGCAGTGGTGAAATCCTCTGTGGTTTGCCACCGGTTCGCTACCACGCATGCGCAGTGCGCACCAAACGCACATTTTGTGTGGAAAGAGGGGCTTCAGAAGGTAAGTAGAACAGGGGGGGGGAACAGCTGTGCCGCGCGATTTATATTAGCTAGAAAGCAGGATTTCTTGCTTTCTAGAGAATATAAATTGCACAGCACAGCTGATCATTGGAAATACTGGTTTGGACAAACCGCTAGCATTTATTTACTTCCGGTTCACCCAATCCGGTAGCTTTTATTACTACTGATTTGCCCGAACCAGTGCGAACCGGTAGTATTTTACTCCTGGTTTTGGGGCAAAATCGGCTTGTTTTTGTAAACTTTTATTCAGAAGTTGAAATTGGCGAGAAAACCAACAAGAAAAAAAATGCCCAGTGTTTCTCAACTTTAAGATGTGTGAACTTCAGTTTCCATAATTCTCCAGCCAGCAAGGGGAAGTTGAAGTCACACATCTTAAAAATGAAATTGAAATACTCTGATTTAAATAAATAACTAGCAATACTGGTAGACCTCAGTTACAGTTAAAATAGTTGAAAAACAATGCAGCTTTGTGACAAATCCTCACATTTATGGCTGTTACAGTCTCCAGCAACCATGTGATTGCCATTCAGGTGCGCCACAACTGGCATGCATTTATAACCATCCTAGTGCCCCACAGTCACATGATCATCGTTTGTGATCATGTGACTTCCACAAGCACAATGGCTTCCATAAGCAAAATTAATGGAGAATGTGGAAGTGAAATTGCACGTTGCAGTCACATGTTGTCCCATTTAATGACCACTGTGGTTTACTTAACAGTAGAAGCAGAAGTGATATAAATCAAACGGAGTCATATGGTTTTTCACTTAGAAAAATCAGTACTTAGCCATGGAATTGGCAGCCTCATTTACCAACCACCAATTGTGGTTGGTAAATGAGGACTACCTGTACAGAACATAGCCTAAGGATTTCAGAATAACTGCAAGTTGTATATAATGGCAACTGTGCCTTTGTGGAAAGTATTCAGCTTTGTGCAAGGTGATTTTCACATTCACCCCCAGATAAGCTTCCAAATAATACTCAAGAACAGAATTGAACATATTGTAGTGCAGAGAGATTTAGTAAATAACAAGTCTGGCAAAAATTGTGTGGCCTAGCTTGCTTACTTGAAAGAAAAAGTTGTTATAGCTACAAACGTACGATATTGCTTTTTAAAGGAAAAAATGCATATCTACTACACTTTAATATGACTGATTTGACAAAATAGAAACAGAAACCATGTTTAAGGCATGACAGATATAATTCTAACACTATCTTCAAAATTGTACATTTCAGTTAGTTCAGTGCACCATCAGTCTCTTCTGTAATGGATCTGTGCGCCATTGTTTGGCTTCAGACACCCATAATGTCAATTACCAAGCAAAACTGTGTGCATACATTGTCCTGTCCTTTCCTGTCCAGATCTTTCATTTCTGCCCCTCCATAAACTATTTAAACCAGTAACCTATTAATAGCCACCATTTGCCATAAACTAGGAAAGTATGCTTACCAGTTTCAGTCTGAGCTTCACGAAGAAGCTTCTTGGATGAGAAGCGAAACTTCTTCAAAGAAAAACTAGAAAGTCCAGTTGCCTCTTGAAAAAGCACCTTTGGGACAACCCTGACTTGGATGACTGAGAATCTCCTTAGTCATTACTCAGATATTTACTTGTGGTATCTTCTCACCAAATAAAATTAAATAAAATAAAATCTTTATTGTCAGTGTACAACATATTTACAATGAGATTGGTTGAGCTCCCTCAGTGTACCCCCCTCCCCAACACAATACAACTCACAGTGAAGACAAAAAATCCCTAAGCCAATAAATCATATTAACAACCCCCAGTCCTATTGTACTGGTGTGAACATGTTACACGTTGTGCCAGCCCTGCAAATCCATCGTACTACATAGTTATGAAGTTATTTCGCATTCAGGAGTCTGACAGCCCACGGATAAAAACTGTTCCTCAGCCTGTTTGTGCGGCTGGCTATGCTTCTATATCTCCTTCCTGATGGTAAGAGGATGAAGAAGTGGTGACCAGGGTGTGAGTCATCCCTGAGGATTTTCCTCACTCTTCTAAGGCAGCAAGCCCTAGCAATCTATCAGGGGACAGACCACGATGTTTTGTGCTGTGCTCACCACCCTCTGTAATGTTTTTCTATCCGCGGCTGTTAAACCGGCATGCCATCCCATGATGCAATAAGTGAGGACGCTTTCTATTGTGGACTGGTAAAAGGAAGTCATCAGTTGTTGTTCCACTCTGTTTTTACGCAAGACCCTAAGGAAATGGAGCCTCTGTTGGGCCTTCCTGACCACCTGGATCATGTTGTTTTTCCAGGTGAAGTCTTCGCTAAGATGGACTCCCAGGAATTTAAAGGAGGAAACTCTCTTTACACAGCCCTCCTCGATGCCCCAGAGAGGTTCGAGAGGAACCTGGGGCAGGTTCCTCTCTCTTCCTCCAGAAGTCCAACACCATCTCCTTGGTCTTGCTGATGTTCAGGTGCAGGTTGTTTTTTAAGCACCATGTGGATATTTTCTGAACCTCCCCCCTGTACGCTGTTTCATCTCCATCTCTAATAAGACCCATTACAGTGGTGTCATCTGCAAACTTCATGATCACAGTGGATTGATCAGACAATAAACAATCAGGTGTGTAGAGTGAATACAGATAGGGACTAAGCACACAGCCCTGTGGGGAGCCAGTGCTAATCTTCAGGGAGGTGGATATGACAGATCCAACCCTCACTGTTTGTGGCCAGTCCCTCAGAAAGTCTTTGATCCAGTCCGAGATGGAAGAAGGAAAATCCAAGTCAGTCACCTTTTCGATAAGGACCATCTTTTACTTTATGACCCAAATATTCATCTACAGTTTTCCCTCATTACAGCTTTTCCTATTTAAGACAACTTTTACCCCAGAGAAAAAATATCCCTTGTTATTTCATAAGATTTATGAAATACTTGAATAGAATAGAATAATTCTACTGGAGAGGATAATAGAATTATTGTTTTCTGCTTTGTCCAATGTTCCTTTTTTTTAAAAAAAAAAATGTTCTTAATAATGCAGTGCTTGCAGCCATGCTAAATCTTTATTCTTCATGGTTCCTTCTTCTAGAAAGGCATATTACCTTCCAGCTACTAATATTCATGACCTCTAGATTCTCCTCTAAGAAATAACATATGAAAACTGCCTTGTTCAAATGTGCTGATGTACAGTTGCACTATTTTGCATACTGTGGGTTTTTTTTAAAAAAAGATAAATCTTTGCTTGCTTTTTTTTTCTCTTGGGACAGAACGGAGGAGGCTGTCAGATCAATAACATTTAATTATCATTAAAATAAAGCCAAGATTAATGAATCATGTATTAGTATCGGTGCCTTACATACCAAATGAAATCAAGGATATTTTACTATATTCTAACGTATTATAGGAATGAGGCATAATTGCTTGATATATATCAAATCAAGACCAAGCTTAAAATAGAATTTGGGCTGGTTTTAAATAAAAAGTACCTTTAAAAACTTGATTATTGATGACCCATAGTAAAAATGGAGATATTGGGAAAGGCACAGAGAGTTGGCTTCATAGGGATACTTGAGCATGATATAATTAGATGCATTCAGCTAAATGTCCAATGTGTCCTTACATAGGGTTTTATAAATGAAAATTATTCTTTCCTACTTTTTGTGTATTGTCTCTTCCTAACAGATTTACTACATCGATGATAGTTTTCAGAAGCCTTATTTTGTTACAGGAACAGGTGCAGAAATATTAAGGAAGTGTTACATTAGATGCCCGTTCCCCCTCCTCTTTCTCCAGCCATCAGGTTTTAGGCAGCAGAACCAGTAATAAACAGGAAGGTCACAATACTTTTGTGAGCCCCATGGGCTTATGTTTCTGAAGATAGGTGCTACCCTGTCCCTTTTCTAAGTATTCATCAAGCACAAGTGTCATCATAATCAAATGCTGGGCTTATAATTAAAATTATGCACAATGCCTTCTAAAGCTTCTCCATAATAAAATTAATTCAGAGATTCTTTAGAACAGAGGCAATGAAGCAGTCCAGTGGCTCCCTAGATTTCAAAGCTTATTTTGTAAAGACTAAGACAGACAGTCCCTGCTTCTTTCACACACACACACACACACACACACACACACACACACACACACACTTTTTTTTTATATATAAGTGACATTTACTGCAGCATTGAAAATTCCTACAGGCAGGGAAGATTGCAAGATGAGAGCTTGTTTGTTCTAGCCAGATGTGTCAAGCCATTTCTAAAACAAATTACAGACAACCTATTATCCATAAATAGAAATGAGTGGCAGCATCTTGTATTGGTTAAAAAAATGTGGTGTGAAGAAGGTGCAGCGTTCATTCAGCAATCTCATGAAATCAGCCTCCTTTGAAAATACATTTGAAGTATGCCTTTTTTCCTGATCCTTCTCACCCTTTTGTGATCCCATTCCATGTTTTTCTCTTCAGCATCTGAAGCGATTTATTTTCATCTTTTCCCTTCGGAAGATCCTGCAAGTGGAATGTTGACTCGACGGCTTAACTGTCCCCCTCAGTACCTGAAGTTAGCTGAGGAGGGTTCAAGTTTCATCTGCTCTTTAGCAGGGAATGAGCAAGAAGCAAAGTGTAGAAGTCTTTTGTTTTATTTGTTACCTTTTGTGGGAAGTGAGAACTAGGGATCTTTGTTTCTGTAGGACTTTCAGCAGCTAAGAATGAACCAGTGTCATAGCATCCTGAAGAATAGTTGCTAGAAGCATTTAGTCTTGTTAAAAGCATATTGGAATAGTATTGTTTAAATCTTTTATAAAGATTATAAAGAGAGAAGAGGCTGCTTGAACATCTGAAGGTAAAGGATTCCATTTAGGAGTGGCAAAACAGAAGACCTGCTGCCTGTTCATGCACTCTCAGTAATGTGGAGATTCTAAGCAGGCTTTCCTAGGATGTTTGTACTGGATTTAGCAAGGCAGCACCAATCAACCAATGCTGTGCCTTTTAGGGTTTTATGGGCTATCACCAGCATTTTGAGTTGGTCTCGGACTCCTTCTGGTGACCAGTGCAGTGTGTTTAGTAGTAGTGTTACTCTACTGTGAAGGAATTGTCCTGTCAACACTCTAGCTCACGGGTATCAAACTCTCTGTGTCATGTGACTTATTGCAACATTCTTTCCCTTCATGGAGCTGGGGTGGGCTTGGCCTGCACGTGACACATCCGGCCCACGGGCCACCAGTTTGACACCCTCAGTCTAGTTGCTACATTTCAGACCAGATGCAACTCCTGCATCATCTCCAAAGGTTGTCCCTGTAGAGTGGGTTACAGTAATTTAAACAATGGTGGTCAAAGCAGAAGTTTGGTTCTAGGGGGGAGAAATTGTCCCCCTCAGAATGGGCTCGCAATTTGGGTGTCCTCCTAGACTCACAGCTAAGATTAGAGCAACATCTGACAGCTGTGGCTAGGGGGACCTTTGCACAGGTTCGCCTGGTGCACCAATTGTGACCCTACTTGGATCAGGAGGCTCTCCTCACAGTCACTCATGCCCTTGTCACCTCACGGTTAGATTATTGCAACACGCTCTACATGGGGCTACCCTTGAAAAGTGTTCGGAGACTACAGTTCGTCCAGAATGCAGCCGTGTGAGCTGTCGTGGGTGCACCTAGATACACCCACATTACACCAATTCTCTGCGAGCTGCATTGGCTCCCTATTGGTCTCTGGTCACAATTCAAGGTGTTGATCATTACCTTTAAAGCCCTATATGGCTCAGGGCCAGGTTATCTTCGAGACAGCTTTCTGCCGCATAGCTCCCAGTGACCAGTAAGATCCTACAGAGTTGGTCTCCTCCGGGTCCCATCAGCTAAACAATGCTGGCTGGCGGGCCCGCAGGGGAGGGCCTTCTCTGTGGCTGCCCCAGCTCTCTGGAACCAGTTACCTCATGAGGTCTGGACCATCCCCACCCTATTGGCCTTCTGAAAAGCGATGAAGACCTAGCTTTTCTGGCAGGCCTGGGGCTGTTGATCTCGCTCTTGTGATCTGGCGAGATCCGGCCATGAATGGCGTGAATGAGTTTTTAATGTTTTTAATGTTTTTAATTTTTAAATGTTTTTTTATAATGAGTTTTTAAAATGTATTGTGAGCCGCCCTGAGTCTTCGGAGAGGGGCGGCATATAAATTGAATTAATTAAATTAAATTAAATTAAGTTGCTGTCACTAAGCCATCTTGATCTTGGTAGAGCCATAATTGGTACACCAGTGAAGCTGGGCAATGGACCTCCCTTCTCTTGGTTTCCAGTTGCTGCTTAAACAGTAGTGATGAAGGTCCACAGATTATGAAGCATCTTGGGATACTCCCATCCTGAGTTAAGGATTCAGGCCAATGTTCTTGGATGTTTATTTATAAGAAACAGTCCAGATGTCCTCAGCTCATGACCTTCATTGAAATATAATTTTTATTAAGACTTTCGATTACAGTAATAAAAACTAAAAAACTCTAAACTTAAAAAAGGCCAAAAGAATGGAAAAAAGAATAAAAAGTGCAAGGAAAAAAGAAAAAGAATATAATAAAAAGAAAAGAAATATACAAAGAAGTATCTTCCAACCTTCGTCACAAGCATAAACAAATACAGTAACTCTTCAGCCCCTATAAGATTACAAACAAATATCTTTTCATCCCATATCTCATCCCTGGTCAGTAAGCAAATCCATAAAATATCAACCTTTCAATCTTGGTGTCAGCCAAAAGTCCATAAAGAATTGCAGGAAATACCTTATTTTAAGGTAGATCATGATCTGAGGAAAGGTAACTATAAAATGAATTTTAATTTCAGACTGATATGTCTACTTATACACACATATGGACACGTTTTGAGTTCAATTCTTTTATGAAGTGAAAATAATAAATTATTTTTAAAAACTTTGGACACAATTAGAAAAGTTGCTATGTGACCCCTTTGATTTCATGGCAGGCCCTTGGTTCTTTTTTTAGTCATAGCTTTCTTGCACTCCCTGCATTTAGGACTGTAAGACCCATGAGGAATAGGCTGGAATAAGAGTACAATCTTGATTCTTACTTCTGTGAGAGATTTAGTGATAAACCAATTTAAATGTAGGTTCTTTTATTTATTTCGGATTTTGTATTTTTGTTTGTTCATTTTTATATTATTTTTTTTGCAGGAAAAGTAAAGGACGGTTGAGGAATTAATTATTTATCATACTGCTAATCAGATTTTTGAATGATTTGAGTTATTGTGAGAATATTCCAGGTTGCTTAAAATAGCAGTATGTTGGTCCAGATGCGTTAGCAACATAGAAAACTTCCAAAATAATTAGAAATTATTGGAATGTGTTTTACATGATTCTGTGTCTATGCATTTTTGATTAACATAAAAATATTACTTATTCTTGATGTGGATAACAGAATAACAAAGCAATGACTAAGGATGTTAAAGATTGTTAAATATTGTTCTTACAATGTTAAAGTGAGATTAATTTAAACAGTTACTTTTTTCAATTATCAGTTTCCCCAGAGAACATTTTAAAAGCTCTAGCCTTTAAAAGAGCTAACCATTATGTTAAAATATGAAATGTGAACTGGAGAAACAGACTTATTCAAATTATAAGGGTTTTACTTATTCCCTGGTTTGGATTTAATATCCATGAAGTTTGTTAATATTATGTTAAAAGTGGGAAAGTACTTTTGCATTATGTACTTGGGCATGATATGAAGAATTACAGATTTATCAAATGGAGGAAAAGGGCAACAAGAAATAAACAAAATGTTCAGTGGAAAACTGTGGAAAAGATAGAGGAATCCCAGATTTATACTAGTCTAAAATGAGGAGGAGGATTTTATCCCACCTTTTTTTTATATTTAAGCCAAAGAGGCAAAGATACCTAATACTTCTGCCTCATATTATAGATATTTCATTTCTTAAGGACTCTGGAAATTTTGTTTAGTGTTATTTCATGTGATTAAGATTTAATTATTTGTGTAAATAGTAGGTTGAATTATTGTTTCTGTGCTATAGAATATCTTCTTGTTTTTTCCTCCCTGTATTTGTTTTGGCATTTTTGATGGGCCTTCCTTCCTTCCTTCCTTCCTTCCTTCTTTCCTTCCTTCCTTCCTTCCTTCCTTCCTTCCTTCCTTCCTTCCTTCCTTCCTCCCTCCCTCCCTCCCTCCCTCCCTCCTTTCCATCCTCCCTCCCTCCCTGAAGCAACTTTAAGAATGGTTCAGAATGCTTTTGAAGAACTGAGGAGTAGAAATAGAGTTGTGATCAGATTGCCCTAAAAATGCCGTACTGATAGTCCTACTTTTAAGAAGCTTGCATTAAATATTAATCTGTGGGAGGGAAAAAAAACACTACACCACCAACCCTCTGCATTGTTACTTCAGATGCACTCATTTGCAACATCAAATTGTAACTCCCAAGCTGTCACAGGGCAGTCATTTAATCTAATTCCTACAGTATGCTGTTCATGTATAAACCCATGAAAAATCACAATGTGATAAATAAACTGATTAGATAGATAGATAGATAGATAGATAGATAGATAGATAGATAGGTGGGTGGGTGGGTGGGTGGGAGGATGGATGGATAGATAGATAGATAGATAGATAGATAGATAGATAGATAGATAGATAGATAGATAGATAGATAAATAGATAGATAGATAGATAGATAGATAATGGGTGGGTGGATGGATAGATAGATAGATAGATAGATAGATAGATAGATAGATAGATATTGGAGAATAGATAGATAGAGATATCTCCACATGCTCACACAGACAAACAATATTGCAGGACCATCTCCTACCGACCTCCCACCGCCCAGTGCGCTCACATAGGATTGCCCTCCACCAGGTGCCATCGGCCAGACAATGTCGGCTGTTGGCGCCCAGGATAAGGGCATTCTCTGTGGTCACACCAACCCTCTGGAATGAGTTACCCACTGGGCTCCGGATGGCCCCCGGCCTCCGCACTTTCCGTGGCGACCTGGAGACATGGCTTTTTCAGCAAATTCCCTGATCTGCCGGAGTTTTAATTGCTTGGGGATTTTAAATTGTATTATTTTAATATCATTTTATTGTCGTGTTGTTTTATCTTGTGAGCCGCCCTGAGTCCTACGGGAGAAGGGCGGCATATAAATAAATAAATAAATAAATAAATAAATAAATAAATAAATAAATAAATAAATAAATAAATAAGCTATAAAGAAAAAAGCTCACCTGAAAGCCTCACAAACTGAAAAAATGCAGCTTGGTATAATATTTGCAAGCAATGGATGGTAGAGTATCTGGATGCATCAACCAGACTATATAATTAATAGGGGCACATGAGAATTTAAATGACTTCCAGGATTTCACAAAGCAAAAAGCCTCCTGTGCTAATGTCCATTATGCATCTATAAATTTAACAGCTTGACAGAAACAAAGCAAGCAGGAAGGGAGCAATGCTGTACTATCTCTGGCTGCAATGAAAGCATATACGGTAGCTGGGTGGTTGCCTTCATTTTTTTTTTTACCATTAGCACAAAGAATATCCTTAAGAATGGGATAGAGGAGAGACCCACTAAAGCCTTTTCTCCATGTGAAATTTCATTGTTTCTCCTTGATCACACAACACTAGCTTGATCTGGTTTTCTGTTAAGAATTAACTGTTCTTTGTCGTCAGTCTGTGTTCTTAATTAAAAGTGATTTTTCTTGTTTAAACTAACAGGGTTATTCTATAACAGCAAGACCTACACAGCCCATGCTCATATGTTAGATGTCCTCTTTTTGTATATTGCCACAGGTGTAGATATAGGCAGAATTGTAATTTTGCTTTTTCCACTTGGTCACTGGTCAAGATCCACCACCAATATTCATGGCCTATTTTTAGCGCCAATAGTTTTCTTTAATGCAGTCCAATGAGCTTCATCTTCCATCGCTAGCTTCAACTTTGTGACCAAAGTATTATGAGGTCCTAGAAATAAGTTGAACACAAGCGGAAAAAGACAATATGATACCATGGGTAAAGTGTTGGACTAGTAGGGAAGTCCACTGAGTGATTGATGCAATAAATTCTCTTGGCTCAAGCTGCCTCACAGGACTATTACTTGAAAAATAGGGGAAAGGAGCATTATGCATGCCAATTAAATTCCTAGATGAAAGACAAGATATAAATCCAATATATTAATAAAGAGACAGACTAAAGGTGGAGGCAGATTTGTACAAATGCGGTTAAGATTTCTATATGTTCTTTTCAGAGATGAGGAAACAGGAAAGACTCAGTAACAGAGAGATAGTATCAAGACCATGTATGATGTTAATACCACTTTATACTGCCTTAATAAAATCACACTTCAAATATTGCATCCAGTTTTGGTTGCCACAAATAAAAAAGATACTGAGATTCTAGAAAGAGTGTAGAGAAGAGCAGCAAAGATGACTGTGGTGTCTAATCACACTTGACCAATAAAGTGTATTTCTATTCTATTCTATTCTATTCTATTCTATTCTATTCTATTCTATTCTATTCTATTCTATTCTATTCTATTCTATTCTATTCTATTCCATTCCATTCCATTCTATTCTATTCTATTCCATGACTAGAGGGTAAAATATACGAAGAATGATTGCTGGAATTCTGGTATATCTAGTGAAAAGGATTAGGGGTGACATCATAGTGAACATTGCTATCAATGTTCCAATATCTAAGGGGCTGCCACTAAGAAGAAGGGGTCAGCCTATTATCCAAAGCACCTGAAGGCAGAATAAGAAGCAATGGATGGAAACTAATCAAGGAGAGGGCCAACATAGATCTCAGGAGAAATTTCCTGAGAGAACAATTAATCAGTGGAAAAACTTGCCTTCAGAAGTTGTAAATGCTCCAACACTGGAGGTTTATAAGACGAGATTGGACAACCATTTGTCTGAAATGGTATAGGGTTTCCTGCTTGAGCAGGAGATTGGAAAAGAAGACCTCCAGGGTCCATTCTAACTCTGTTATTCTGCTAAGAGAAGGAGAGTGATACCCATTAAAGTGATAACCCACAAATAAGGGTAAAAAAATTGGACATGAAGCCACCACAGTCTTTATACTGAACTGCTTAATACATTCACAAATCAAATACAAATTTTGTTGAATTAATTCTTGTTGAGGATTTAAATAGTTTTTGTGGGTGGGAGTAAATACTGGCTGGTAAGGGAATACTAGCTATTACTGACAGGAATAAGCTTGGAGACAGAATTCTTATTCAAACTGCGCTGCTGCTAACATGTTAGCTTCAAGAGGACAGGGATGTGTGCATTGTCAAATTTTCACTGCAAATTGCAGAATCCACAGGTCTTGGCATTGTCTTCATAATGAGCAGGGAAGCTAAGAAAATGAGCGTAATAAGCAGAATGTATGAGAATGTAGAAAACAGCTCATTTTCATTCATTTTTCCTATTACAGAGTCTAATAATTTTGATCCATTAAAATCAACAGATGGAACTATTTTATCAGAGAAAATATCTTCTAGGGTTCTTAACATAGGGCTTAGATTTCAAAAGCTCTGTGAACTTGAATGAAAAAATATATATTATTTTCAATAATCTATGTAGGTAATAAAATTACTTATGGTCTGTAGACTCCAGCCAGGAGACTTGGGCAGGTCACTTGCAATCCTAAGAAAGAATCAAAGGCAAACCACTTCGTTAAACCTTGTCAAGAAAACTGCAAGGATTAGTCCAGGTGGTTGCTAGGAGTCAAAATAGAGAGAGAGAGGTGGGGGGAGGGAGAGGGAGAGAGAGAAGAATAATTAATATTCAACATATAAATATTATGCCCCCAAGAAGGTATAATCATTAAATCAATATACAGTATATTACATATCTGTTTTTTAGTATTGTAATAACGGGTATATTTGGTTTTCTTTGTGATATAAGATATATGTATTTTATTTTGTGCGTTATAAATACATTTTTCTGCAAAAGGGTCTGTAGGTTTTACCAAACTGTGAAAAGGGTGCAGGGCGCAAAAACATTAAGAAATTCTGCTTTAAACCTTTATTTAAAGTAAGGGCCCTTGCAGGAAGATGCTACTCTGATTTACATACCGCTGTAGTTTAGATTAGAAAACAAAAAATTGGTCAGCATCAAAATCCAGAGTTCTTTTGCTTCCTTTGTGTTGTACTTTTGTATGTGAGTTTTGGGGAAAAAAATTTAAGAAAAAAAATATAAGGGTATCACAGTTTGTACAAAAGCCAATAAATTATAAAATTTCTGCATTCAACTGAATGAATACTTTGGCTTAAGAGGAGATCTGAATGGCATTTGAAATAGACTGGAGAAATGTTTGATCAGGAAATGAAATTAACTTCAGTGACTATTCCTCTTAGCGATATGAATACAACTATCATGAGTGTTGTTGAAAGCTGCTCTCAATATAATCCAACCAGTAGTAGGAATATGATTATCTGTTGGGTGGCATTGCAAGTTGTAAACCACTCAGAGTTTGGCTTACAATATTCAGTGTCAGCTAGACTGCAGAACAATCATAAGCCACTTCTTCCAAACTGCTGCAGTATGAAGAAAATGAAATACGTTAGCTTTCGAAGTCACACTAATAGTGTACTTTATTGATTAGTCAGTTGACCGTATCAAAAGCATGAGCATCAGCCACAGTAAAATACAATAAAATGAGATAATGTAAGATACAGTGAAATGCGATTAAAAAAGGCTATGGTAAGATAAAAGAGACTACAATGTAGTAGATATGATAGAATAAAGATGAAAGAGTAAGATAAAATAGTATAAGGTAAAATAGAATGCAATGTTATATAATAAAATGAAAAGTTCAAAACCAATGTGTGTTTAAGTAAATTTGTCTTTGCATGCAACTCCAGTGTGTTCTATAACAGCGGTCACCAACAGGTTATCTGTGGACCACTGGTGGTCCACGAGAAAATTTTGGTAGTCCGCAGAAAAATTATTTGCATTTTTTTATCTTGCACTAAATCAGGGGTCCTACAGCCCCTGGCCTGGATAAGTGCAATGAACGTTTGTGTTGCTGCAGAGAGTCTCCCCCTTCGGGGTCTTTTTGTGCAGGTCAGAGGGGGCAGAAATTCTGACTCTGGGTCTGCTTCAGCCTCCTGGTGTGGGGCTTTGGGCGAAGGCTGGGGTGAAGTGTTGCTGGTGGCGAAGAGCCGGAGGGCCTTGTTCCAGTGGGACTAAATCATGACCTGGAACTGGCTGACCATTTCAGCCCGCTGAGCCTCCAAGTGCCGGTACCTGGCCTTGCGCTCCCGCAGGTCTTCCCTTTGCTTGGAAAGCCTATGCTCCTAGTCCTCAGTGAGGTGCTTCTGCTGAGCCTCCTTCTTGGTCAGATCCAATTTGAACTGAGCTGTTTTGCCAACTCTTTCTCCTGGTGGCTGCTTAGCTCCAACAACTGCTTCCTGTTGGGGCCCTAAGGAGCCTGAGCGGGCAGGCGAGGAGTGCCTGGGAGGGGAGGGGCGAGTAGAGGCTGGTGAGGCACCCCTCGATGCAAGTGACACCGAGTTGGCCATGCCCACCCAGTCACATGCCCACCTAGCCACGCCCACCCAGCCGGTCATTAGGCAGATCATATTAGTGGTCCGCGGGATTTTAAATTATGAATTTAGTGGTCCTTGAGGTCCGAAAGGTTGAAGACCCCTGTTCTATAAAACATGTTTCCACGTTGGACAGCCCTAACTATAAGCTTAACAATTCTAAATATATGTTTGTGCCATGAAGAAAATAGGATAATTTTGTTGGGGTCCTGGAATATGGTTCTGGAAAGTCAGGTTTATAGAAACTGAGCCCTTGCTGAGGCATACAATTGATAATGTGTTCTATTTCTGAAGTGTGACAAGCACACGTTTCCTCAAGATATGGCATTTGATGGAATTATCCGTATTTGATCATCGTATCTAGCTGCTCCCTTGGAAGTTGTACTAGCAGAGCTATTATTAAATTTTTTCACTTTATATTCTTGCATTAAAGCAAGAATATTGCTTTTGCTGCCACTTTTGATGGTAGGTAGACTCTATTGCTCAATCCCAACTAGACATCTTGGATTCTTCTATGGACAGCTGTCATTGTTATCTCCAGGGTCCTTTAAAAATAGTTTCTTGGTGTCAATTTAGAAAAGAATTATTCAGACGACGAGATAATTTTCTCTGCCTTTTCTGTATTATGTGTCTCATGCTTTGTCCTCTTTGCCAATTTTTTTTGGGGGGGAACAAAGTGGGAAAGTAGCACAAGGACAACTCAATCAGAGTTGCTAATTTTTCTCCCTTTACCTTTTCTGTCACCTGCAATCACATCATGGATTAATAGATTAAAAGGTAAAAATGCCTCAAGTTGTGTTCAGCTCCTGAATGAATACAGTTTTGTTGACAATGATACACAAGTACAGTAGTTTGTATCTGCCTTCTGGGACTTTCTTTTAACTTTCCACCCAAGCTTAAAACCAGAGTATTCTCTAGCAATTTCCCATCCAAGCATCAACTAGATCCGATCTTGTTTAGTTTCTGAGAAGGTCAACCATGCTCCACAACCTGATTTTCTATTTAACTTGCTCATGAATGTTAATGAGGAATTAACTTTAGTAAGAAAGAGCAACGGTCTTTTAAAAAAAACAATTTACTGTAAATTCTATGACTGGAACTATTTACAGCCAGTCCTATAGATAATATATAAATCCTTCATCTATTTGGTTCCTATAAATAAGAAATCTCAACTATACTTTCTCTCTTCAAGCTACCCCGTTAAGTTGAATTGGTTTCCAGCCAACTTGCCACGTATGAAAAAAAAGATTAGTTGGCTATTAAAATCTACCAGTTATTTTTTTTTCAGCAAGGAAATTTTATACTTTTAAAGCTAAAACTAAATAGAGATCTTTGAAATGTCCATATGTCCACAAAGAACTTGTAATTATATTAGTTGTAAATGGAAAGTTGCACTAAGCAATATTTACTTAAAATTATTACACCGTACATTTCATATCTAATTGCAATTATTTGTAAATGGTTACTTTGTAAATCTTGAAAACTTTTTGCTGAGTTATTTTGAGTTTTTTTAATCATTTAGACCAGGGATCCCCAATCTCTATGCTGCGGCCCATCAGTAGGCTGTGAGTTGTTACAATTGGGCCGTGGACATATTTGCAAGTGTCCATGTATGCACGGCGCACTTGCTGGCTGCTCGCACAAAACCATCCTCTGCAAAGCCAGAAAGGTTGAGTAACTGGTTTAGATACTTTTGAAGTTCAATACAATGTAATAAAATCATTTTGGCGTGAAAGGTAGATGTATCATGTAAAACTGTCTATTAATTTGGCACCTTTGGAGTGGAAGTTGCAAATACATCCATGAAAACAGACTCTTATCAGTTTTCCTTTTCATCACTTGATAGCAGGACCATATATAAAATATTAGTCATAACAGAATAATTATGTTAAGAGATGGAATGAAATTAAGGAGGACATGTTAAAATGGGAGAAATTGCAGTTCAATGGGAAGAATTTCTATGCTAAAAATGAATGTTTTGCCAAGGGTGTTGTTTGTGTTTCAAACAATACCTGCTTGGATAACTGATGTACCATTTAAATAATGGCAGAAAGATATATCTGAGTTTGTATGGAAAGGGAGAAAGCCAAGATAATTATAAAATACCTCAAGAATCAAAGGAATGATGAGGACTGTGACTGTGTAATTTGAAATTGTATTTTGCAGCCTGCTGCTTAGTTTGGGTGAATGAGTGGGTTTTATTGAGTAAAGAATTTTAGCATGCTCTGAGACTGAGGTAACATAGTTTTCTATGATACAATAAAGTTAAATTTAATGTAGATTTTAAGAATCATTATATTAGAAGTGCCATATTGAGATTATGGAACAAATATAATTTCAGATGGTGCCTGAAAATGGCTGAAAACTATTAAGGCCTTTATGGGTCTTAGCATAAGAAACATTTACAGGTAAGAAACAGTATGTAAAGAAAAATGGTTAACTCATCTAGTAGAGTTGTTAGAATAAGAATACAGAGAATATAAGAGGAAATCTAAAGAGCAATTGATTGCAGAGGATTTAGTTTTTAATAGTTTTATTTGCACAATTCAAAAAGAAAGATTTGAAGGTAGATAATAGGGCATTTGGAATTGAGCAGTAGAAGACAGAGTTTGAAATTGAAGTATGTGCACCTGGTGAACATGTAATTGTTAAAATGTATAAACCTTTATTGAAATTTGAAATGGATGAACAAGAAAAGACAATATGATAAAATGGACTAAGAACTTTGAGCACAATATATTGATGAAACAGTGGGGAAAAAACATATTACAATATAATATAGATTTTTCATACAATGAAGTACCATTGGTATATGACTTCAGAAAATTTGTCTAGAATGTATAAAGAGACTTCAAATTAACGCTGGAAGGTTGGACAACATAAAGGATCATTTTATCATACCTGATGGGCTTGTAGAAAGCCAGAGATTTCTGAGTTCAAATACATACAAGAAGTTAAAATATCAACATTGGAACCAGAACTTTTCTTGCTGGGATTAATGAACAGCTAATTAGAATACAGTCATGGAAATTTTTATAAATGATTACTGCTGCAAGATTATTATATATGCAAAGATTAAAATAATTTCAAAAACCCTTAATGGAGAAATGGTTGGGGAAGATGACAAAACTAGCAGAGATGGCAAAATTAATTTGTTTGATTAAAGAAAGATCAAAAACTACATTTATCAATGACTGGAAACCCCTTATGGACTTTATGAAAGTAGAGAAAAATGAACATGTGATTTATGGGTTTGAAAATTAGAAAGGCTAGCTTTAGGAAAGAAGGAAATTATGATGAAACTTTAGAGACAGAGGGGACAAAACATAAATATATAACTGCTGTCCAGAAGATCAGAAGCCATTTCTTTATAATATTTATTTTCCTTTTTTCTTTTTCCTGTCTATTATTTTTCTTTATTATCTTTATTTTCTTGTATGATTTTTAGTTTGTTAAAAATTTCTTCAGTAAAAAATTAAGGGGTATGTGTATCATAGATGAAGTTGGATAATGATTATACAATCTCTGAAATGCAATGACATAGGAACTGAAAGACACAAAAATGAATTCAAGATCTGTCTTGAGGGTTAGCAAAGAATGGCAGGCATATTTTGATGTAAAAATGAAGTCTGGTCAATGTATTTGAAAAAAATGCTTTAAATGTGCCCAAGCACAAATAAATACCTTCACATTATTAAAGCAGTTACATCTTTCAAAGAACTGTCCTCACTTTCTTCAATAGAGGTGTTACCTTGCATGCACTCCAGACAGCTGGTGACAGTTCTGGAAGCAGAGATATGACCCCTACAAAAGATGCACATTTAATTATATACAGCAAATACTTTGTTCACAATGATGCATATTGCAAAACGCCTCTTTTGAATGCTTTACACAGCCCTGAGAATATTAACCATATACTGGAAGGATGTAAAAAGAAAATGTAATTATGTAAGAAATACATGAAGAATGTATAAAGAAATATACATATCTTTATATAAGAAAGACCCAAATGGGCCATCTTTGAACATAAGTTTGTACATGCAAAGATAAGACAAGGTTGAGGTAAGAATCTCTGTATTTGCTTCAGCTTCTTTCCCACATGTGGATTTTAGGAACTTATTAAAAGCCATAATCAGTAGAAAGAGAATATGGGGTCTAGATGAGAATGCAGACTCTTTAACCATTGTTCTTTTATCTGAATAAAATTATTTTAAGAACAAGAATAATTTTTTTCTTCCTAACACATTGAGGAGGCGACATTTAGGATTCCTCTTCAAGTGCACAGCCACTAACATGAGACCAGAAATCTGTAGATCAGGGGTGTAAAACTTTGGCAAGTTTAAGAACTCTGAACTTCAACTCCCTGAATTCCTCAGCCTTCTATGCTTTCTGGGGAATTATGGGAGTTGAAGTCCACAAGTCTTAAAGTTAACAAGGTTGGAAACCCCTGTTGTAGATGAAGATAGTTGATTGTGAAAAGCTAGTATTAATAAACAACTGCCCCAAAAACCTAGTGTCACTCTACGAAGGAGGCAAGTATTGCAATAATTAATTTGTTTCATTTTCCTTCTTTGACAGGATCAGAAGACAGTGTGGCCCCTATCCCAATACCCAGGGGAGTTCCTGCACCCTGTGGTTTATGCATGTACTGCGGTCATGTTATTGTGCCTCTTTGCTTCAATTATCACCTATATTGTTCATCACGGGTAAGAAGAGAGGTTATTAACATTAACATTAAGTGGATTCACCCACTTCTTTTTTTTTTCAGTTGCAACATAAAAAGGTGTGTTAAATATTATACTTCTCTCCCCTTACTCCCCTTATTTTTTGGAAGAGATTTGGTAAAAGGGATTTCATAACTATATGCAATTTTCCCATTCATCACTTTCATAAAGAAATCCCTTAATCCAGTGCAGAAGAAGTATGTGTATGGGAAAGACTGAGGACATCAAGGCACTTTGAGTGTTATTTAGAGCATTCAAAGTTTGTTTTCACTTGGATGTTCTTTTTCTTCCTCTCTCCCTTACACACACACGCACAAACAGAAATACCCAGAGATTGGGAAGGAGGGTAGAATGATAGCTGATTCCACCCTCCATTATTGCAAATGCTCTGACCGTTTGGAGAAATGTTTTGCTGTTGCAAATGGAGCTGCATTCACCAGTTACGTTCGTCAAATAATTATATCTATAGTTTCTTCTCCAGTTTGACAGGGCTCAGTGATGGTTTATATAAATAAATTAATATTTCTATTCTGCTTATCTGCCTCTTCTGTCAAAGAAAGAAAAGATGGGAAAGATTTCCAGAAGTTTTTCTTGGGTATACTTGGATATGAGCTACTTTCACTGTATCTGGATTTTTTTTTTATTCTAAACAATCTAAAAAGTAGCAACAATCATTTCTTTTACTCTTCTTTCTCTCCAAAATACCATCCCTAGGACACTTTCTTTTCAAAAGAAAGTGGTGCAAGGAGTAGCTGTGATAGTTAGAAGAAAAGAAGTAAAGAGTTAACTTTTTTTGTCTCTTTCCTCTGCTAGCAACATCTCTTGTATCCAATCACTTGCATTTAGGTTTACAATTATCAAAACCCAGGCCTGATTTGCTATAAGACATGATTGGTGGGATTCATGCATTGCCCTAAGACAAAGTATGGTTCAGAGGTTAGAGTATCTTAGCTAAGTAGATTAAGCCAAACTGAACATATCAAATGGTGGTTTAGCACAATATATGAATCTGATCTGCTACAGAAATATTTTTTTCTATTGCAAATAAGGATAATGTTATGAAGAGCTCTCATTTATGATTTCCTATATAATTTTTCTCAGATACGCAGACTCTCCATCACATACAAGAATGCCTGAATTTTATACTGTAGTTGCACATGAATATAATATAATTTCATGTGATCAAGTAATTGGCATTGTGACTGAGCTACGCAAATCTGACGGAGAAGCTTGATGCTTGATGTATCTGATTTTATCTGCACTTTATCAGTTGCACACTCTTCTCATGCATGAAAGCCCATATATACCTTGCATTTTCTCTAGCTATAAATCTGTTTATTATGTATTTCCTCCAGTGGTTTTTGGCTTGAATAACGTTCAGTTCATACATTACCCTGATGGTCTGTGAGCAATACCAACCACTCTTTTCATTTCTCTTATGCCAACATGATCTGCAAAATATCCTTCTTTCATCTATTGTTTAGTCCAGACAACACTGCAATCATCGCTCCCCAACCTGGCACATTCCATATCTATTAGATTGTAATTCACATAATCTTCAGAAGGTGCACAGCCTTTCCCCACCTGGAAGACACAGATTGGAGAAGGCTGTTATAAAGATTCATCCATTTGGAATTGAGAATAGCTTCAAGTCCAGAACTGCTTAGACAGCCCCCTGTCTGGAGATCCTTGAAGGAAAAGTAGGCAGACAGCTGTGTTACTCTGGGAGCTACAATTCAGGAGAAGCCTGATAGCACTTCGTCAAACTAACAATTTTTATTTCTGCCTTTTAATAAAATGTTTCAGTCTGAAATATGCTTTCAGATACCTTCGGATTTTTGGAGGAAGGGTGGATCCAAAATGTACTACAGAAATAAATACCGTATAACTTTCGTGTTAATTATGCTTCGTGTAGAAATTACTTTTCTTTCATGTAGAAATTACTAGAGAATACAATGGTTATTCTCTAGACAGTGTATTTTTCCAAGTGCTCATTTGCATAACAACCTCTTAAAAGTTGCTTCAAGCTCCGGTTTGTTTACTCGTTGAAAAGACTAATGGTATGCTAAAATAACAAAGGCAAAGAACATGAATGCACCGATCAACTAGTTCTTGAAGTCCCTAGTTAAACAAATGATTTACCCTAATTTGCATTGGAGGCATGATCAGACAGGTAAGTTGCACAGTTTTAACAAATGTCCAGAGGTCAATATAGGGAAGAGTCAGAATAGTAAATATAGTAATTGTAACAACTGTAATAACAACAAAAATTGGGATTCTGCAATTCTAGAATACTTTCTTTAGAGAAATAATTCTGCAATAATTGCAATTCTGATTCAGCTCTTTCTGAAATAAGTCGAGCACTAAGGATTCTGAGTTTGAGTCTGTGGCTATATGTTCATTGTTCACAAATCTGTGATGTTATTTGTAAATAAATATGTAACTTTGGATTTTTCTTGTTTGTTTGTTAACTTTAAATAGCACAATTCGAATCAGCAGAAAAGGTTGGCACATGCTTCTCAACTTCTGTTTCCATACTGCTCTCACTTTTGCTGTTTTTGCTGGTGGAATAAATCGTATAAAATATCCAATTATATGTCAAGCGGTGAGTGTACGCATTACTGTACCATTACTAATATATTATATGATAATGAAACTAAGCTGTGAACTTGCACATGTTGGTGACCTTAACATTCTTCCTTTGGATGGATGAATCTTATTTTCAAAATTTTAAAAAACTGAATAGACTGTAGCTCTATTGCTCCTGTAGTCAGGAGCTTCTTGTAGGCATGGGAAACTTTAGCAGCTCAGTCTGAACCATTTTTACTTGCAGATAAATCATATTATTTCACTGGGACTTTTATGTACAAATATAGTTCAGCTAGTATCTCAAGTCTACTTATTAATTTTCTTTCTATTGCTACATTATTTTATATAAGTTATTCTCCTTTCTTTCAAGAGATATTCTTGAGTATTTCTAAGCCTTTTTTTTTTGTATGTTGTTAGCATAACTTATATGCAGATAAGAAAATGTTTGGCTTTCATTTAATGCAAGGCATGGATTGTTTATCTTCTTTTTAAAAATAAACACTCTTGAATTTAATGAAGGAGCAGAATGAAAGCTTTGCTGTTGGCTTTCATGGGAATTTTTCAAGATTGCTGCTTCCTTTCTCTCTTAGTAAGCCCAAATGAGGATATAATTGAGTTAGAGTTGAAAACAGTTTTGTTTGTCCAAACAGTATCATACTTCTGGGGGGCAGGGCACAAAATCTTGCATTGTTTTTAACAGGTTGCTATGGCCAAAACTTTGAACTTCAAATCACTTTGAAGCATTAGGATGCAGAAAATAAAACAGTGTGCCCTTGCCTCCCAGCAAAGCATTTGCAACTTGATGAGCAACCCTGAGTAAAAGCAGAACCACATCTTCTATACCATTGACCTGCTACTTTTAAAAGACAAGACAAAGAACAAGGCAGACAGAGTGTAAATGACAGCATAATATTGGAGTGTTTTAGGTAAACCTATCTAGAAGACCTCATTATTTACTCCTTCCTATTAGGTCAGTACAGCAGCTATACTTACTTTAAGATATGATCAATGAATGTGTGTGTGTGTATATACATATACATACGCATGCACACATACATACATACATACATACATATGTGAATATATACATTTATAAGGTTCCTGACTGGTTCTTTCCCAATTGCCACTTGGGGTCAATTCAGCTTGCTGGGAATGTTTTTTACAAGGGCATTTGAAGCAGTTCACTTGTATTGAGTGGGGGCAGGAGGGACATCTCATAGCTCACTATGTAGCTCACATAGTAAGTTTTACTACCATAGAACAAAGAAAAGAGTAATTGAAATGACCAAAGTTACAGCACCTTCTTATTTAGAAAGTTTAATGCATCAAAACTATTTTTATCATTTGACTCAAGACATCATGATATAATTAGAGATTCATAAAATTATGCGAAGTGTTAAAATTGATGGAGATATTTTTTTTTGTCACAATGATACTGACAGGAAATAGATTATGACTGAGTTGGCACAATATTGAATATTGCAATATTGAATTTATTATTAGTGTGAGTTTCACTAGCTAATGCTTCCTCCATGAATTTAGTATTTAATGTTTAAACCATCTACAAGTCATGTTGATCCTGGAATTGACTGTAAACCTTGCTGGTAAAATGCCCACGAAATGTCAGTTTGTGTAAAACAAAATTGAGAAAAATTTTGCTTGTGTCAGATTTTAGGCTTCCTAATTAGAATCAGGCTGCAAAATGTGGAATACATCCAACCAGAATGGATGGATCTTTTTGTTGATCCAGTAGGTCTCTTTTCATGTATTTATGTTGAAAATAATTATTAGGAAAACTAATAACGGTGTGGATCTCATTAACTCATCTAATTTATGACATTTATAACTTGGTATAATTTCACTACTAAGCAACAAGAATGTGTTTTTCTTCGTTTATTAACTGAAAAATACAGCTAGAAAACAACTGGCTCAGATGTTTAAAGACTATAGACACATTACAACTGAAAGCTGGGATATACTATGCTCTTTAGAATGTTTCAAGTTCAGAAAGAAGGAAAGTAAGAATATACACGGCGAGGAGGGGAATGGATACAAAGGGATTTTCTTGGTCTTCATATTATTAATAACTAGAGCTGAGTTTGTTCATTATGGCTAGATGCAGAGAAATTTGAGATAAAAGAAGAAAGCTGATAATGTGCCATTCATATCCATATGGGTGAGCAATAGATTACTTCTGAGAAATCTGCAGCTCCAAAGGCTTACTTTATCCCTTAGGTTTCCTGCTGAAAGTAAAGCAAAAAATAAGCAGAAATGTTAGTGTATGGGTTGAACATAATTTTAAGAAAACAACAGAATCCAGAAAAATACCCCAGTTATATCATTCTCCATCTATTGCGTCCTTAGATCTTGGTAGCCACAATCACAAGGAAAAACAAAACAAAACCCTGATAGTTAATAACATTAATTCTGTTCCATAGAATTTGATAGATAATAACATAATTGTGTTTTCCTTTATATAAAGTCTTTAAAACATTGTAAATTAATATATCCCCAGATCTGCCTTTCCTATTTTTAGCTTGTTCTTTGCTTTTTCAGCTTTTCAGATATTGCTAACAAAGATTGTACACAGTCTGTACAAAGATTGTACAAAGATTGTTCAGAACCAGAGATATGGTTCACCTTCAAGACCAAGGAAAATTGTAATTGAACAGTACCTATTTCTCCCAATTTACTTGCTTTAATCACAGCCCCCCTATTTCTTTTGCTTTGTTTATTTATTCATTCCTTCATTTTCATCTGCAATGCAAATATCATGCCTTTCCAGTCTCTTGTCTTTTTATATCATTACTATGGCTCTGCAAATGCTGGTGAGAATGGGTTACAAGTTACAAGCAAGGTTACAGGCAAGACAGACTCTGAATCAGGATAGGTAGTTCTTGTCTTATGACTACAATTGAGCCCAAAATTGATGTTGCTAAGTGAGAAATTTGTTAAGTGAGTTTTGCCCCACTTTATGACTTTTCTTGTCACATTTATATATATATATATTATTTTTATTTTATTAGTCATATTTCTATGCCACCCACTCTCCGAGGACTCTGGGCGGTTTACACCAAAGACAGTATACTAAATAGCATATTGCCCCCAACAATCTGGGTCCTCATTTTATCTACCTCGGAAGGATGGAAGGCTGAGTCAACCTTGAGCTGGTGAGATTTGATCCGCTGATCTGCTGAACTAGCAGTCAGCTGAAGTAGCTGCAGTACTGCACTCTAACCACTGCGCCACCTTGGCTCTTTTTATTAGTTTTATTAACTAAAGCACTACAGCTGTTAAATTAGTAACACGGTTGTTAAATGACTCTGGTTTTCCCCATCGACTTTGCTTGTCAGAAAGTTGCAAAAAGTAATCACATGACCCCAGGACACTGCAACCGTCATAAATATGAGTCAGTTGTCAAGCATCCGAATATAAATCACATGTGCAATGGTCATAAGTGTGGAAAATGGTCATAAGTCACTTTCGTCAGTGCCATTGTAACTAAACAAACTGTTGTAAGTCGAGGACTATCTATATTCAGGGATATGAAAGTACAATCTCTAATAGTTGAATAGTTGAAATTTAGTTAAATCATCCCTGGGAAAAATGATCTTTCACACAATTTACTCTCCCAAACTATTACAGAAAATTTTCCCATGCACTCTTTAATATTCTCTCTTCATCAATTCTTTAGAGTAAATATAACAACAGTCCCTCAATAAAATCTTTGACTATGTGGAATAGTAACATTGGGTCATGTCTTTCTGTACTGTCTTCTTCCATAGGGTCCATGACAAATTGTAGCCTCATGAGTACAAAAACTTCTAGGTGCTATGGACAATTTTTATGTAACTTGTTCGCTTTCTGCCAAAGAATCTAAATCCTGTGGCTACAACCCAAATTGTGTTTGGGAGATTTCTCTTTGGAGGAGCAAAAAGATAGATAACAGCAATCTTCCATTTCATTATTGTATAGTATTGCACTTTACATTGATTTTACATAACTCTATCTAACCATCTATGTCAGGGGTGTCAAACTGGATTTCTTTGAGGGCCAGATCAGCATTGTAGTTCTCTGCGGGCTGGCAGGAGGGGGGGGTGGGGGAGGAGGATGGATGCCTCCTGCAGCATCCTGCTGGCCAAAATAGGGGGGGGTCTGCGCACGGTTGCAGGAGCCTCCACGGCCTCCTGCAGTACTCTGCCAGCCGTTTTCTGGCCCGTTTTTGGTTGGCAGAGTGCTGCAGGAGGCCATGGAGGATGAAAATGAGGCACGGGGGGTGGGGCGCACACAGCCCATTTTAGCTGCCAGAGACACCGCAGGCCGGTCCTTTGATATTTCCAGGCCAGCCACGTGGGCCAGATTTAAGCACCCCGCAGGCTGGATCTGCCTTCAGTTTGACACCCCTGATCTATGTGATCACAAAGCATCAACACCAACTTGATAGCACATAATCAATACATCAATCAATGTAACCAATATTTTTCTCAATTCCTTTTTATTTGAAACAATTGGATTAATCTTTGGTTCTGGGTAAAGTTGATTGATCATCCTTTCAGGTTTATTCTGTTTTAATATCACTTGCAGTCACAATTTCTAAATGACATAATTGCTGTTTCCCATAGTTTATTTTTTAAATTTAATGTTCGTTTTATTTATAAGATGTTTGATTCCCAAGTAACACTGCGGCTTTCTCCATGCTCTAGAGTATTAAATCTACAGTCCCAAAATTAAAACTTATTGATTACTATTTTCTTCCTAACAGAATTTTTTAAAAAAATCAAGCAGTTCCATTAAAGAATTAGTATCACACACATGAACAGGAGTAAAATAACATGAAGTAGCCTTGCAGACATATATCAGTGACACATGTGCTAATGCTTTCCTTAGCATAAATATCACTCTCCTCTGAGAACTGTTGCCTTATGTTGGGCTCCAAAACACAATTCCACATATGCCATTCCCATTCCCATTTACATGTTCTCATAGAGTCATAGGATAGAGCAGGGGTGTCCAGCCTTGGCAAATTTAAGACTTGTGGTTTTCAATTCCTAGATTTCCCCAAGATTGGGCACCCTCTGGGATAGAGTATAAATTTGTTTCATAAAACAGTGCCATCAATCCCAGGAGGCATGCCTTCTTTGTAGTGGTCAAACAACTTTGAAACAACCTGCCCATGACATATGATTGGGTCTGAGTTTGTGGTCTTTGGATGGGCTGGAAAAAAGTGCTTACTTCTTTAGACATTGTGGGCAGGATGAATAGAATTCCCACCTGCAAGAGGGGTAGAAAGGTGAACCTCAGCTGCCTATTGTTTGGGGTTTAATTGGAATTGGTTTTTGTTTGATTTCAAAGTAGCAATGTTAAAGGTGAGCAACTATATAAATTATATAATCAAAAATAAATTTATTTTATCCTGTTGCATGGTAGATATGGGAACGTACTGTTCCTTTAGCCATGAATGTTCAGTGTTGTGGCTTAAAACTAAGATATACATGGAAATCATCTACATAAAGTAGCACACTTAAGTTTTTATAGTAATGTAGAAAAGCAAAGTCTGAAGGCCCAATTTAAGATGTTATTATCTGATATGTTTGCTTTCATTATTGTGAGATAAGTATCTATTGATGTGTGTCCCTTTGGGGGAAATTAACACTATTTTCTTTATTTGTAGTTTTGTAAGTCAAGACAGTAGGATAGTTTATTGAGCAAATGTAGCCGGATAATTACATGGGCACAAATGTCTGTCTCTTGCAGTCTGAGTCTAGGGATTACCTTGCAGATTGGAAGCTGACACCATTAATGTGCTAATGAAAAATTGATTTTCCTGTGTGAGTTTGTTTGTTTAAGCAGTTTGTAAAGCCTTCCAACTCATAGTTGCAACCCCAGGTGGCTATGCTAGGGTTAAAACACAAAGCAAAAACAAACAGCAAGAGTAAAAACAACTATTGTCAAAGGACAAGTGAGCCAAATTGCAGTCATCTTAACCACAAACCAGTGCAGGCAAAGAGCCTTATTGAAAGCCTGGGGGGAGGGGGGGAGGGGGGGCTGAACCCATCGAAATCTCAGGGGTGCCCTCTTCTGAACGCCAGGAAGAACAGAAAAGGCACATTACCCACACAAAATTAGGAATACACTTCCTAGGGACAATGTGTAAACTATTTTTCTTTACAGCGAATTGATAGTGGTAGTTCTCTATTGTCAAGAGGTAAGACTGACGAAGAGAATTGCGATACAAAATTGTCAGTTTGTCCTCCTCTGTGAATGTATAGTTCCATGGAACCTGTTTTTTCTTTTTCCTTTTTTTTTCTTTCTGTTTTTGTCGACGTATACTAATATTAAGCAGCTCTGCCATAAGCTAAGCCAATGATCTGACAGAAGACTTTTTGTATTAAGCCACAACTGTAGCTTATCAGGCAATTGTGAGTGAATGCCAAAAGATTATTGTTGCTGAGTTTAGCATGGCATCCATGTAATGAACAAAGTCCATAGAACAGCCTTGTACCCTTTTTCTTTTCTTTACAAGGAAGATGCCTAAGTCAGAAGTAATATTTACAGATTTTTAAACTATAGTACAGAGCCACTTTAATGTAGTGCATATATCACCAGGCTAAAAACTGGGAGTCCTTGAGTTCTGGTCCTGCTTTAGGCTCAAAGCCAGTTGGATGACCTTGGGCCCATCATTCTCTCTTAGCCCTAGGAAGCAGGTAGTGGCAAATCACTTCTGAAAATCATGCCAAGAAAACTGCAAGGACAAGTCCAGGTAATCTCCAGGAATCAACACTGACTCAAAGACACACACACATCAATTGCAAATGGCATCTCTTCTGATGTTGCTCGCTGTATAACTGAAAAGAAAGAACTAGATAAATGATCTCGTATGACCACTGTGGGAGATATTAGTTTGTAACATCCCAGTTTATTAAGATAAAGTGGGAATGATTGAGTTTGACACAGGCATGGGTGGAAAATGTTCTACCTGTCTTTAAAAAGGATGCAGGCAGTGAACAATAGTGGCAACACCTGTATGCAACATCTGAACTTGAAGAGCTTGTTCAAGATAAAATCCCATTTATCCAGCAGTGACAATTTATGGTTTTCAAACGGGAGAAAATAAAAGTCCCCAGAAGTAAAGAGACGAGACAAATAAAGTATATTTAATGCTCTTGCAAATGCTGATTTACAGAATGTAATACAGTTCTTACACAGCCATTGTGAAACTTCATTTTTTTTTCATAGTAGAAAAGCCCAGAGAAGGAGAGAGAAACATTGACTAAAGGAAAGAAGTGCAACTTAAGATTCCTCAAGGGAGCATTACATGCCAACAAGTTATATAGGTTTATATGAGTTTTTATTTGGGTAATCAATAACAAAACTGGTCATTACCATGGCAACTATCACATCACATAGTCCTCAAACTCCCTCTGAATGTAGTGAACAGCTTTTAAAGGCATACCCGGGGCATTAATGCACATGGAATAGTCCCCACCCATTAAAATCAATGAGAATGTGAATTGTGCTCACTTAATCACATTTTCAGCTGGAAGTGTGATGGGTTCAGAGACTTTTATTTATCTAAATACCCCAATATTGGTCATACAGATCCATCTGCCATGATATATTAAAAAGAAATGACATTTTTGACTAATATGTGGTATTTGTACAAAAGCATGGCTCACCGAGTTTTCCTCCCAAACTCATCCATCATTCATATTGTAAAAAGAGCCATGCATTTTTCACTCACCATATACTTCTTTCTCTACTGGAGTCTCCTTCAGCTAAAGTTCCCACAACCCTTTATGATATTTAATTTATGCATAAGAGGCATAAGTGGGTTCAGCATTCTCTTCCCCATCATGACAAGGAGAATAAGACTGTAGGGCACTTCCAACAGTTGTGTTCTACTATGTCAGGGTTCTCTAGAGAGGTCAGTATTGAACCTCCAACTGATAAAATCATTTACTGTTGCTCTTGTTTGTAGTGCAATTCCTTAAAATAGTATTTATCAAATTACTTTCAGTGAAATATGAGTGAAAACATGGACTAGAAACCCAACTGTAGAGGCACTGATTTCAACTTATAAGCATTTGTGTGCTGGTAGAAGTCCTAAATGAAAAAAAAAAAAGAACTTTACTTTACATAGAGCAGATGTATTTGACTTTGAGTAGCATCTAAAGATCCAAACTCCAAAAAGTGGACAAGGCCAGAAAAAAATAGAGTTGATTTTTAAAACATTGAAATGAAGTTAAAAAATAATTTAGTATTGCTGGTCCTTAATTTCAATATTTAGTTTTATGTTCTGCTGTATTGAACACTACTATCAGTGGCCATTTTTAAGAGATTCGTGGGATTACATCTAAATTTTGTGGAACCACATATGTGTGAGGAGCTATATGTTATCCATTCTCATTGTACGGGGTTGCAAAATGATGCCACTAAGAAGGCCCTTTCTCAAATTCTTGCCAGGCACAAGTCAAATAGTGGAAAGACAGACTGTTTAGATATGAAGTGCCATGGGACTTCGGTCTCTTCTCAGCAAGGTCTCCAGGTTTATACACTTAACTTTCCATGTACATAAATATAATTTACCGTATTACCATGCCTATCATGCAATGCCCCCCACATAGAACCAGCCTGCCTCAGTTTCAACTTGTGGCTCAACATGTAAAGGTCATTGCTTGATGACTGGCAACAGTGCACATGGAAATGTTAGGACACAGTGACAGCTTCAGACTTCATCTGGTATCTTTTTTGTGATGTTTGCATACTTTGGGGGTGGGGATGACAAAGGACCTAAATAGGAATGGGTAACTTCCTGTTAAGAAGATCTCCAATTCAGGACATGTATGGAAGGTAGTTGTTCAGGTAAATTGGTTTTAAGACATGATAGCTCACAATTAACATTGTGAATTGTGTCCAGAAAAGGGCTGGCAGCCAACATTACTTGTAATCTAAGAATCATGGGCTATTGAAATTGGCAGTTTACAAAAATCTGAATGCAGCGTTCTGAGCCAGCTAAAACAATTTTCAAAGGCAGGTACACATTAGTGAAATAAATATTATTTCTTAACAATTCGCCCTACCTCTGCAGTCTTGTGTTCTGTTCCAAAAGTCCCACAAACTCTCTAGGCAGATTTTAAGAGAGAATAAAAAACTACAAAAGAATGGAAATCATCCCATTGGTGCAGCAAGTGCTTTACTGCAGCAATTTCTTAAAATAAAAGCAAGCAGAGTTAAAAGATTTACATACTTCTAAGGTTGGCATGAATGAAAGAGCTCTTCTATATCAGCCATTCTGTTTTGCTAGTCTCCTGCTTTGCTAAATCATTAGCTTTGGGGTCATTAGAGTATAAAATCAACACCTTTTTCCAGTTGTTTGGAGATAGGGGTCATTATCCAGGCTGTTTTTAAAGTTATCTAAGCTTGGTTGTCATTATTAGAACTTGAGGCATCCTGCTATTTGTTTTATTATTATTTATTTCTTAGGTTGTGTGGTTGTCTTGCCACAGCCTTACAACTCTTGGTGATTTATAAAAATAAGATACTGCAATAATATATTGAAAGTGTAATGATAAAATAGCATAGTGACAATTTAGAATGAAACAGTATAACAGGAACAATTAACAATTCTTAATAAGCCCTCAGAAGAGATCCATTTTAACCAGCTTCAGGAAAATTGATTCAATTAGAGCAGGGCTATCAAACTCGAGGACCGTGAGCCGGATGTGTATGCGCTGGCCACACCCATGCCCGGTTTAGTGAAGAGGAGAAAAGTCGTGATACGTCATGTGACGATGCGAGTTTCACACCCCTGAATTAGAGCAAGTTGAATTTCCCATGGAAGCCTGTTCCAAAACAGGAATATTTGTCCTAACCCAATACCAGCTTCCTCATTAATACTAGTATTCACAATTGGTATTTTGCTTCTCTTTGTCACTTTAGCAACCTTTAGAAAACTGTGCCTTCCCTTTGCTTACTTTTTTGAAATTTTGATCAAACCATTTGATCAAGGGATGGATTAGGAAAACAAATACTATTAAATATTTTGAACCCTAGGTTAAATTTGAGGTTAGTAATCAATGGAACAACTACAGGACGTAACAATTCCTTTGCCCCTCTAGCAACTCCACCTCTCCTCTGAATGATCATCTAACGATAACCCTTTGAAGCAGATACAGTATGTGAAAAGAGTGAATCAATTGATATTTTGTATTATGATATCCATGGCATTTTAAATTTCTAATGATTTAAATCAAATCACCAATGATATTGTATTTTCTATTTAAAATTAATCTTATTTTAAGTTTTGTATTTGTTGTTTAAGAGTTATTGGTAAAGAATATGGTTTTCTTTATTGCTTTATTATTCCTTTGACTTCATGAAAGTTTTTACCAAAGTGTCCCACAATATTTTGTTCAGGAAATAGATAAATGTGGGCTGGATATTTAGTGAATATATAGCTGTCTAGAAATTGTACTCAAAGGATGCTCATAAATACTTCCTTATATAGAGAGAGTGAGATGCAGAATTGCCTTAAACTGCGATATGGGCAGCAAATAAAATTGATAAATAAATAAATGTTGAATGGAATGCTCCAAGATTCAGTCACTTGCCTCTATTTTTCAACACTGTTATTAATGACTGGGATAAAGGGGTACAGGCAGTGCCTACTTGATTTACAGCTGAAATATAATCTGTTGCAATAACTAATAATCTAGAAGACAGAAATATTATTCAAAACAATTTTGATAGGTCAGCGAACTAAGCTGAAAGTATCAGGATAGAGAGATAAATCTATTTGACATATCTTCAACATTATCATTTAAGTATTTAGACTGGAGATCAAGTACCCAGCTCTCTTTTAGAAGGCTCCATTCCTACAGCAAAAAATAATAATAAATGGTACGGCAGCATGTTCTCTTAGGTTTTATGTTCCATAGACTTGCCTTCTTAATAAGAGAGGACTAAGAATACCAGTTAGGTTATAATATTACCATTTCACTAGTCATAATTGTAATGCTTTCTGTCTTGTTGAACACTGGAGATCGCTAGGCAGTGCCATTGACTTCTCTCTTGTTGGAAATCTTTGTAGAATAAAGGCAAAGGGATGTCATTTCTTAATCCATTATTCACCAGCTAATCCTCTTAGAGTGGAGCATCTTAGTCAAGCTTCTATCATCAATAACAGTCTGAAATAGACAA
Source organism: Pituophis catenifer annectens (assembly GCF_029215685.1). Lineage (NCBI taxonomy): Eukaryota > Metazoa > Chordata > Lepidosauria > Squamata > Colubridae > Pituophis > Pituophis catenifer. Next base: position 64,367,152 of record NW_027256886.1, read on the forward strand.
GGAGGGAGGAAAAGAGTCTAGGACACCTGTTGTATTCTTCAGAGGCTTTCTTTCTCCATATCATCCATTACTAAGTATGTTTGGAATATGATTATTTTCTGTGGGAGAGGATACACTCATTCCTATCGTATTTGCCAAAGGACAAGAAACAATCTAGGCTTTTCCTCCCCAAACAGAATAGTTCAGGTTGCTTTGTTTCTCTGTATGGTTTTACTAAGCAGAAATTAAGCATGGTTTATTATACAGCTGTGTCAGCAGCCAAAGTTATAACTCATTGCTCTGTTTCACCATGTCTGGCTCTTCTTGACTGGACTGACACTGAAGACTAAGGCTTAGAAGTGAGAAGCTTTCCTTGAATGAAGGCAGATTGCTGATAAAACCTAGAATACATACAACAATGCTTGAGCAGTAGCTATATTTCTTGGCAATACCCTCTTGCTGCTCTCCATGGTCCTATTTATACCTAAAGAAAAGGCTGTCAGGCCTGGAAGACATCTTTTGCATTGGGCCTTCAGGCCTGCCACATTTATTGCTGTGGGAAACTGGGAGGGGGGATTGTATGAAGCAGGGGTGATATAATAATAACATTCTTAGAGAGTCAAGGACATCTTGTCCTGCACCTTGAGAGATGTGACTGGGAGCCATCTCCAGTTGGGATGGTGCTTTGATTGGACCATGTGATGGACATGTGGGTGCTGGGCAGGGACCTGGACTTTCCTTTGGGTGGGGAAAACCTGGAAGCTTTCAGATTTGGGTTTTCCCAGAAGTGCCAATATGACATCTCTAATAAAATGGAACTTTGAGGAACTTCAAGCCTCAGAGTTTTCTTTCATTGGGGGTGTTACTTGGAACCGTGACAAAGACTTTTAGTTTTTCAAAATGGTAAAAGGATACCATTCCTTGACTAGAGGTTCTCACCAGATGTTAGAATTGCTGTCACACTCAACACAATGCAACCAAAGTCACCATCCTCAAGGTTCAAAGCCTTAAATTAGGTTGATTGGAACAACTTGTAAGCCCAATAAATAAATGTTCTTAGCTTATTACTCAGGTGACTTCACTGATCTTTTGGATCTGCTATGGTGGTCTTAGGGATGGAAGGAATTTGGCAAGAACTAGGGCATGTGAGGGTGATTACTATGAAGCAATTCTGCAAGCTTAGAAGATTCAAAAAAGGCACTGTACTGGAATAGAACCCATATAGTGAATTCACAGCTGGCCATGCAAAGAACTGTAATTCATGATAAATAAAAAAATCTTTCTAAAACACAGGAATTAATAGTTTCACTTTATTCTGCATTAGTCAGAGTATTGTGGGAAAGTTAAGAACAACTCAGGTAAAATAGAACTGTTTCAGAGAATGACGAGTAAAGGTGAACTGTCCAAAAACTGTCTTCAGTCTTTAGAAAATGAAGGAACTGAAAATGTTTAGGGTTAAGAAAATAATTCTAAAGGTGGATATGATAGCAGCCTTCAAATACTTCAAAGTTTGCCACTCAGAGGAAGGTCAGGACCTCTCGCATGTCACTTCACACAGCATGAGGAGCAAAATAATCAGAATATATGGTATAATAGTTTTTAGTCCATTGTCAGCTGGGGAAGTTCACTGGGTGACTTGGAGATATAAATCTAATAACACACAAGTGGAGATTGAAGGGAGTCAGATTCCAAGTATGTTAGAAGATACTTCTAAATAGTAAGAATAGTTGGATGGCAAAATGAGTTACAAGAGAAGCTTTAGATGAAACATCCAGGTAGCCATTTGTCAGGGATTTGATTTAGATTTCTATACTGAGAGGGGATTCAATTTGATAGTGTCTAAGTGATTCCTCCAACTCTGTGATTCTCTTCTATTATGATGTGATTCTATTCTATTATTATTTTATGTCTCCCTAGTTTCCTTGGGAAGGGAGAGTTGTATAAAAAGAATAATAACTACTGTTACTCCTTGAAGCATGTGCCTGCTGCTGGAGTTTTATATTTTCAGTCATAATAGTCATTTCTTTATACATTACATTTTTCATAAATAAATTATGCTCAAGCAGTTTACCCAGTAGACAGTTTAAATATAATAAATATCGTCAATATTCAGTTCAAGTAACACCAATAGCAGGATTATAATCAGAAAGTGGGTTCTTTAATTGTTAGAGATTAATAAGACATGTTTCAGACACTGCAGTAAGACATAGTATAGTTGTTTGTTTGGTTGGTTGGTTCTCTATTAACACCATGTATAAACTCAGCTTTTGGGTTAATGACGTTGTATTATATAAAAATAGATCATTATGACTTGTTCAGCCTATGATTTCTTGCCTCATCAAAAAAAATAAGAGGCAGAAAGATAATAAACATCAACCACTTCATGTAATACAGGGCTGTCAAACTCATGGCCCCTGGGTCAGATGCGTCACACGATGGCCACACCCATGCCCAGTTTAGCAAAGGCAAAAAAAAGTCCCTATATGTGACGCTGCAGTGACGATGCAAGTTTGACACCCCTGATGTAATAGAAGGCAACTAGCTTCTTTACCAGCATCTTAAGTTTTGTGATAGTAACTTTTCTCCTTTAGATACCAGAACTAAGGAAAGATGCAATAGGAAAGTCTTTTTGTAGTCCCAAAGATGAGGAAAGAAAAGAAGAAATAGTGAAGTCCTGTGGTGACTGTTGGTATGTTTACACCACACTTAACTAACAGTTATGAAAAACTGAAACCCAATCATGCCCAGATGGCTGTATCATCCAAGCACACAAAAGTAAGTGAGTTGCTCGCCTTATTCAAACATCCAAGAAAAAGGTTGGGGCATAGAATGAAAATGCATGGCTCTGTATTATAGAATGAATTATCAAAGGCCTTGTGCCTCTAAATATCTGACAACCTTGTAAAAAAAGTGCCCCCCAAATGCTTCATTTAACAGTGGTGAATTCAGTGGCAACTTCCAGGCTTAATTTGTGCAATGGACTCTCCATAGGCTTTCTTTGCTGTCACTTGAAAAGTTAATGGTGTCTAGGCTGGAATCCAGAGTATCTAATTTCCTAATAGTGAGAGCAATCAACCAATGGAACAGCTTGCCTTCAGAAGTTGTGGGTGCTCCATCACTAGAGGCTTTGAAAAAGAGACTGGACAATTGTTTATCTGCAATGGTATAGTCACCTGCTCAAATTGGACTAGAAGACCTCCAAGGTCCCTTCCAATTCTATTATTATTATTTTTTTTAAAATTTGATTTATATGCCGCCCTTCTCCGGAGACTCAGGGCGGCTTACAGTGTGTTAAGCAATAGCCTTCATACTTTTGTATATTTTATACAAAGTCAGCTTATTGCCCCCACAAACTGGGTCCTCAATTTACCTACCTTAGAAAGGATGGAAGGCTGAGTCAACCTTGAGCCTGGCAAGATTCGAACTTACTTTAATTGCAGACAGCTGGTGTTAAATTACAGTGCTTAGTCTGCAGAGCTATCCAGGCTCCTGGATTATTCTACATTCTATGTAGTAGAGCCTATAGGATGCCAATTTTTAATCCTATTTGTTTCTGGGTATAACACCAAGTGTTATTTATTTTCCTTAAAGGCCAAAATGATGTGTGCCTGCAACACCTGATATTTTTTAAAATTTTGCCAAAAGGATAATTTAATCTATTTAAGTTTAAAATATGGTCATTTTATATAAATAAATAACATCTGCCAAAAACCTGCTTGAGAATCTGAATTCTGTGCTGGGGAATGCAGGGAGACCAATGGTTATTTTTCCTGAGGCCTGCAAATAATAGTTTGTTAATGCCTTTCCTAGGGCATCCTCTACATGTGGCGTTTGATCAGCTCTGCCCCTGCATGAATCTACAAATAAAATGACATTCCTTGAGCTCCATAGAGCTCCAGTAATTTGAATGGAAACATAGATTTCCTATCTTTCCTTTTAATCCCCAGCTAAAATGGAAATAAGTAATTTTCCTACTATTCGGAACTGCTGGCTCATTCTTTCTAGCCGTAAGATGCTAAGCAATTTCAGTTTCATATTATAATGTCACTACTATTTGATTATATCAAATCAAGGAATGGCACCTTCTTGATATAATAGTTTGGCAGCTTTGCACTAACACTGATTGTGAATGTTCATGCAAAACAACATGGACTGTTGGTAGCAACTCTGCTTGATTTCTTGAGGGTGGTTTGATATGGATAATGGTGGATTAGTTTGAAAAAGTTTCTGAGGATGAAAATTAAAATAGTGACAATGTGGGAGAAAATTTGGGACATAGATATAGCTTCAAGGCATTTTTCTATAACCCTTTTCACTGGAGGCAAACTGGATTATGATTTATCTGAGCACAGATATACAAACTAAAAGAAACAGAGAAATTGCTTGCTGAAGTTTTATGGCAGTTGAAGGTGATTTTCTTACTGCTAACAAAATACAAGAAAATATTTTTTCTGCAGATTTTTTAAAACTATATAAGATGATTGGACAGTTACAAAATTCCATCTGCTATAGTTCAGATTCTTCCTCTTCCAGATTCATACACTATTCTGTTTAAACGGGGTCTTTACTGGCAGAAAACTGAGTTTTCTGGATTTATTTTTAGTGAAATGTTTGTCTAGTGTTGAGTTAAATTATGATGTAACGTTGGATTTGTACTGGATTTATTTTTTAAATGGCACTTTATTGCAGAGGAATTAGGAAATCCAGCTTGAGATCGTCTCCTTTAATATTTGCAAATTTGTAATATTTAGGAGAATAGTTCAATTTGAGCCAGTATTCCTACACTACCATATTTATAATTCTAGACTTCCAAACCTGATTCTTTTACAAAGTAAGCTGCATATTCATATATTTTATACCAAATAATGAAGACTGTTTCAAGAACCTTTGATTATATATTTTGGTGTGCTTTTATTTATATCTCGGTGTTAGAAGAAAGTAAGATGAGAGACTCAGTCCATATTGCCAAGTTGGGTCCTATGGTCAGTAATTTGCTGCTGTATGAATTTAATAATAAAGACTTCAGCAATATCATTCCAGTCTTTCAATTAACTGAACTGAATGTTAATAATAAAAAAAGATTTCCTTTTTGTTGACCCAAAACATTTAATTTTGCATTACATGTTCCATAATTAGTAAAACCAGGGCCTGGTGGCTCAGCAGACTGATAGCATTGTGATTAACACCAGCTGTCTGCAATTACTGTAAGTTCGAATCTCACCAGGCTCAAGGTTGACTCAGCCTTCCATCTTTTCTAAGGTAGGTAAATTGAGGACCCAGTTTGTGGGGGCAATAAGCTGACTTTGAATAAATATACAAAAGTATGAAGGCTATTGCTTAACGCATTGTAAGCCGCCCTGAGTCTCCGGAGAAGGGCGGCGTATAAATCAAATTAAAACAAACAAACAAACAAACAAACAAACAAACAGTAGCAGGTTTATTATCCAACCAGATTTTGAGGGACCTTCAAAAACTCAGAAGTAATGAAACCAGCCTTATTTCACGAGAGAGAATATTCCATAATGTGGGTGCCAATATTTTTTATTTATTTATTTATTTATTTATTATCAAATTTATAGACCGGCCTTCTCCCAAAGGACTCAGGGCAGTGTTCAGCCCAAGTAAAAAACATAGATACAAACATTAAAAACAATTTTAAAAGATATATATAAATTTGGCCCCAAAGTTAAAAAACAATAACAAAACATATTAAAAACATTTAAAAAGCATTAAGCCAAACCAGCTTGCTGAAAAAAGAAGGTCTTCAGGACACGGCAGAAATTTGCTAAACTGCAAATTTCCATTAAACACACAAAAGATTTCATCCATGTGATTCACATAAAGCAATAACATGGTAACCTTTCTCCAGATAGGTCAGTAGGTGGTAAACAGAGCTTATTATACATTTGAAGATATGAGATATCTCTCATATATAAAAAACATAATTATATTGCCTAATTCCTTTCTAATTTAGTGGAAAGCATCTATATTGGCAGGGCACCACTGTATCTTTCTACAACAGGAAGGCAAGGAACAAATGAATATTTACCTGGAATAAAATGTGTGCATAGTGTGGGAGTTAAACTGAGAGCAAGAGATTCTCAGGATAGAATTATCAATTATGTCAACTACTAACAGTAACCCAACTTAAGGGCCAAGATACACAGGGCAAAAGACCGTCTCACCAAAAAAACCCATGAGAAATATGGGAGAAAGAAATACCAAGATTAACCCTCATATGGATATAAAAAGGGAATTGTGTCGTGCCTAAGTAGCAGCTTCCTAATATGCATTAAAGCTGTAATGTTTTGTTCCTCAAAAAGTCTCAATTGAACTAGAGCCTAGAATGTGGAAAAATTCTGCACAAGCCTTATTAGGGAATTTTGACCTGTTCACAGCAAGGACCACTTTTGGATATGTTCATGGTTCAATTGTGCAATGGATGAGGAAGTGTGTTTTAGGGTGCTGATCAGTGGTGGGCTGCCCCCGGTTCACACCGGTTCTATAGAACCAGTAGTAAAACTGGTGGGAGGCTCCGCCCACCGACCCCGACGTCATCAAAATGTATCTGCGCATGCACAGAAGCTTCTGCGCTTGCACAAAAGAGCGAGCGAGTGAAGCGACCGCACACGCGGCCCGGCTGCAAACTGGTAGTAAAGGTAAGTAGAACCCATCCCTGGTGCTGATGATTGTTACTTTGCTGTTTTTTCCATTGTTTTTGAAACATACACATTGTTGGAGCAGGATTATTTCTCTAAACAAGACATCTGGGCACACTGGGAATAGAGATTATCTAACAAAGGAACTAAAAGCATTGTCCATTATGTGTTTCAAACATAAGCAACCCATTTTTCAACGAAGAGGGAGGAGACTTTTATATGTTGTCTTTTTATAAAAGCCCTATTTTTCCAGGTATCAACAATAATAAACACCAGTTTATATTGAGAAACAGACCTTATTGTGTCTTCTTTTTCATTCTCTTACACACTGATTAAAGCCTGGAAAGGCAGCGGAATACTGAAAACATCCCCAAATGCATTTCCTTGAGCAAAAAGGCTTATATTTGACAATATGAACAAAAAACAATAATGATAATATGTTCTATTTTTGTGTCCCTGTGCTGAGCCTTTCTATTTTTCACCATTTTATTTTAGGTTGGTATTGTACTGCATTATTCTACACTTTCTACAATGCTCTGGATTGGAGTGACAGCAAGAAATATTTATAAACAAGTTACAAAAAAGCCTCAAACAGCCCAAAACAGTGATCAGCCTTCTTATCCCAAGCAGCCATTGCTCAGGTATGGATGATTATGGACATGTTTCCTTTCAGATTTGCTTTATATATGTTTAGCCATCGCTATCTCTACCAGTTGGGTTTAATAGTTGGCAAACAACACTGCTAAGGATGTCTTTAGAGTCATATTGCAGCCAAAGTGAGAAATGAAATTGTAGTTTGAAATTGGCTTAAGGTTGATTGTTCTGACAATGGTTATCATAATTAACTATGATAAATTTGAATAAACTTTCATGATTATTTACATCTCATTGAGAAACAAATGAGGAAAGGAGCAGCACATAAATTTACAAATACAGGTTGTATACATCTTGGTTTAAAGACTTTTCTCTGGAACAGGTCCAATTATATAATTATTTGGCTGTTCCTTATTTCTAGTGCTTTTACAACAATAAAAATAGTAAACAGTGCTCAGTAATCAAAACAGAGAATAAGGAGCATAAGCCATTAATAATTAATTAATCCTAAACATTCTAGTAAGATTTCAAACTAGTATGCCTAATTCTGCGGAATAATTTTATTGTTTTAATTGTATTGTTTATATTGGCTGTGCTGGCATTGCTTTTTGTATACCCTTTGCATCCTTGGAAACTAAAGTGAGCTTCAAAATTTCCTATGAATAATAATGTTCCCAAATAATTTGAGAAAAGTAAAATCTGTTTTCTAGTCATTTGTACAAACTGTGAAGAAAAATTGCTACAGTTCTACCTACAGATTGTGACACAATAATCTATCATCATTAATTTCTGTTCTTTAAAATATTTAGTGGATGTTTACTTTAAGTCTTTTAAAAGTCTTTTAAAATTTGTCCAATGGTTCATTTAATAGAGAATTTTTGAATTTTGTATGCTATGATAGTGTTTTTCTGTGACTCGGTGTTACTTCATTTAAAAATCATTGTAATGGTTTATTCTTAGGAATGTTTAGCAGTTGAATAATTGTGGCGTCCTTAGTACTTTCTGAGGTTGGCAATTTTCTTGCAGACATTTCATTACCAATGCAGTAACTTTATTAGTACTAGAAGGCAGAAGGGTTGAGCTTGATTTTCTTGCAGACCTTTCATTATCAAACTAGATAACATTATCAGTGATAGAAGAATAAATGTTTTCCAAATCCCACTCTCTTCTAGCGCTGATGATACTACCTACTTTGGTAATGAAATGTCTGCAAGAAAACCACTAATCTCAGAGAGCAAAGATTCCACTGTTCAACTCTGAGCCACAAATATTCTCTTTTGTTAGTTGAATAATTGCCAGCTTAAATACAATCAGCAAGAAGGAATATTATTTTAGGTTGCAAAAGCAGGGCATACTGTTTGTTTATTAAACAGAGGTCACTTTATACATTACTATTGCTGAAGGGACATAGGAATATTTATTAAAGTTCTGAGACAGAAATAATTTTGGAGATAATGAGTAGGCTTTCTCAATGTATATTATAACCTTTATTTTTTTGAAGGAACATCTTCCCTAGTACAAGTAGAATTATAGGAAAGGGCAGGTGAATGTATTATTTTTAATATATTTAACATTGAGGATATTCTATATCCATGATGGCAAACCTTTTAGAGACCGAGTGCCCAAGCTGCAACCCAAAACCCACTTATTTATCGCAAAGTGCCAAAATGGCAATTTAACCTGAATAATGAGATTTTACTACCTAAAATAATGATAAACAACACAGAGTTCAGCTAATTGTTCTAAGAATAACGTGATAAATGAACTTCTTTGCCCCTTCATTTTTTTCTGCTTTTGAAATATTAGGTTTAGCAACAATAATAAGGAAAACTTTTGTAATATAATTTCTCTCTTTCCCTCCCCCTCTCTTTCCCTGTCTATCTTTCTCTCCCTCTCTCTCTCTTTCCCTTCCTCTCCCTCTTCTCCCATCTGTCTTTCTCTCTCTCTCTTTCCCTTCCTCTCTCTCTCTTTCCCTCCCCCCTTTTTTCTCTTTCCCTCCCTTTCTCTTTCCCACCCTCTCTCTTTTTCTCTCTCTTTCCCTCCCTCCCTCTCTCTTTCTTTCTCTCATTCCCTCCCCCCTCTCTCTCTGCCTCTCTCTGTTTCTCTCTCTCTTTCTTTTCCTCCGTCTCTTTATCTCTCTCTCACTGGTTCATCTATCTATCTATCTATCTATTTATCTATCCGTGCTGTCTTGCCCAGCTTCACCTGTCGTGTGAATCCAACCACTTGGGCTGTGGAGGGGGAGTGGAAGCTGGAAGGCAATACCAAACATTAGAGATCCACACAAATTAAGGCAACTCCAACCTGTCGGGGAGACCTCCCCCTTCCCTCTCCCTCTCTCTCCCCCTGCGGCAAAGGCCCAGGCAGCCTGAGCGCAGCTCCCTCCTCGGAGGCCACCAGCAAGCAAACAAATGTGGTGCTCTGGCTGGGAAGTGGTGGCATGGGGCCCCACTTCTGGCCAGCGAGAGTGGAGCAGGCAGGGTGCGCACCTTCCCTGCCACCGCTGCAGAGCTGGTACTGGTCAGGAGGAACGTGCGAGCTGAATGTTTGGAGCTGCGCTCAGCAGAGTTTGCAAGCAGGCTCGGTGGGACCACTTAACAGGGAGACCCCAGCCTATTTTGTTTGCTTCAGTGCAGGCTGGGAACTCAGAAGGCAGCGTGGGGTGGGAATGCAGAAGGCAGAGAAAATCTGTGCCTCTCGGCATTCAGCCCTCAAAAACTCCTTTGGGGTGACTTTTTCTGCTTTTGAATCTTTACGTTTAGCAACAATAAATATTTTGTAATATCATTTCTCGTTCCCACCATCTGTCTCTCTTTCTCTCTTTCTCTTTTCCTCTCCCCCCCTCTCTCTCTACCTCCCTGTTTCTCTCTCTCCTCCCAACCCATGGGGGTAAGAACCCTGAACTGGTCCTGGGTGGGAATGATGTCCGAAGGCTGATGAGACCAGGAGCAGCGTGCCCATGCTCAGCTGGCTGGCAGGGAGGCGGGGCATCCCAACACTCTGCAGGAAAAGCAACTGCTTTTTTTTCCCAAGCCGAGATGATGCAGGGTTGCATTGTGGCTCCATATTTTAATGGGCTTCAGGAGGATGGCGGGACCCCGTCTCCCCCATTGTGAAGTGTGCGAATGAAAAAATTCACTCAATCGATTCCAACTTTGCGAAATCTTTTTCTTTCACAAGAAGTTAGAATTGATTGAGTGAAATGCAATGGAGAAGCGTGAATGGAGTTGGGCTGGGGCGACTGCACATGTGGCCACAGAGAGGGCTCTGGGTGCCACATCTGGCACGCATGCCATAGGTTCGCCACCATGGTTCTATATATTTCAATTACCAGCAACAGTAGCACAGTGGCTCATGTGTTAGGACACTGGGTTGACTAACAGCAAGCCTGCATTTCAGACCCAAATGCTGCCATGAGACAGGGTGAGCTCCAGTCATTCGCTCCAGCTCCTGCCAGCCTAGCAATTTGAAAGCATGCATTCAAGTAGATAGATAGGACCTATTTTGGTGGGCACATTAACCAGGACATGAAAGGCGCCCCCAACTGGACGTCCCCCAGGTAACAATGATGTCACTGGCTAATCTTTTCAACCTGGAAGCACCTTGGTGCTTCTGACAGAAATGCAGTGTGAATTATCAGCGTAGTCTCAGAGTTCAGTATTTATCCTTGTATTAATCATGTATTATAACTGCATACAACCATAATCTTAGAAACAATGACATATCAATTATTTTGAAAATTAGTATTATATATCTGTGTGAAAACCCATTCCTAACAAAATGTACCATAGCATTTTCTGCTTGCTCTCCAGTTTATAATACTATATATATATATCACACATAGCCCTTTCTAAATTGGCATCCGCAGAATTTGTTATTTTATTTTTGCTTGCACTAGTTGGTATGGTTATTTTAACATTTGACGTAATCTTTCTTGATAGTTTGCAATAATGTTAATAAAAAAACTTCTTCATGAAGTGATTTTCAAAAAATATTACCGTAACTGGCAGTTCTTGAAAAATAACTTTTATTTTCATCCGCCTGCTGATGAAATGAGCCGGTAGTTGTTTGAAAAGACTATCACAATTCTGTTTCCTCATACATTACATAAGATGTCAGAAGGACTATTTTCCAAGTAATTATTTGGATTCATTTTCTACCAGCTAAAAGGAACTGCTTAAAAGATTATTTAGCCTCAGCCTAAGAATTGCAGCTGATTGGTTGATAATGAAAGTCAATAAACCCTAATCACTTATTGTTAATTCTCTTTTAATATGGTTGAGAATAATCAAAAGTATTTTTGCAAGGAGATGGCAAACACTCCCAACATGTGGCCAAAATATCATTGGTCAAAAACTTCCTGGGTTGCGAAATATGTGGCTGAATAGAACTATATGTTCAAAATACTGGGAATTGTCCAGAATGTTAGAATTCTGCTCACATTCAACACACACACACACACACACACACACACACACACACACACACACCATGGACTTCTTTGATCAATCTGGGGAGATGGTTCTCTACAGATGGGAACAGTTCTCTTTCTCCCAGCTTTTTTCTATATTTTGAGAGACGCTTGTATGATTCTGTCAATAGTCTGGTTTTATTAGACTGGATGTGTGTTTCTATTCAATATGCTATAAAATGATTAAGTGGTTGTTTAGATGAAACACATAGGTCAGATATTTGATCTGATAGTTGATGGGATTGGAAAGAGTTGCAATTTCTGTGTATTCTGTACGTATTATTGCTAGATATTACTTAACTCTATATTTTGATGAAAATTTAGTTATTAAGAACAGCAAAGCACTGATGCAGGGCAGCAGAGTATATTGTCCCATGACATGGTTAAAAAAGACTTAAATATTAATACTACTATTTTCTGTGGCATATTATCCTTTGCCTCTGACACCCAATACCTTTCTCCAATACCTTTCTCCCCACTTGGATGAATAGAGATGATTGGGTAATTAGTAGTGATATTAAGTTTATGCATTGTGTAACTATGCTGCTATATCAGTACAAAAGCAAAACCGGAAATCTAACTGGATCCCTTGTTCTATTACTTCCCATTTGAGCCAAAGAACACTTGAATAAACTGTTTTCTACAAATAATTCCAATGTGTATTTTTAGATCAAGTAGAATTGTGTTGTAATTAGCTCAATTCATTAATGAATAATGGGCATTTTTAGCAATTCTTACACATGCCAGCTTGCATGTTATTTGACTGGTAGAAGTCTCTATAAGGATCCCAGCATATAATAAATATAATATTACCAAACATCCTCTATTTTTTTTTAAAAGCCTTATACTACTTGGACTGAATTTAAAATATTTAAAAATGATTTTGCTATTGCACTTGGAAGAGGAATTTGCAATTATAATTTATAATACTTTACAAGCCAGAATAATGGCACAGTCTGTATTCCTTGAAACATAAATTTCAATCCTATCAAAAAATACATAAAAATTAATTATAGAAAATGTGAGTTTCCAAAATATGTGTATGGTTTTTTGATGTGTTTTTACAATAATTTGCTTTATCTTTTATGATTGACAATATTTGCAAATTCAAAATCTTGTTACAAGAATATGAAGACAGGAGACGTGCAAAGCCCAAACAATTTACTTCAAAGTAAATTAGCTTATCTCACCCGGAATTGATCTGGGACAGTCAATCCTGAATGAAGTGACAATTAGGGGAACCCCTAAGTATTGTGTGGTCCGTCAATAATTGTAACAATAGGAAGATAACTGTATCTTGTACAGTGGTGTGTGCATGTTTTATTTTAAAGTAAAGAGATTTCCACCATTCCAAATTCCAGATGACATTTGATTCCCAGCTCATCTCTATTCATTCTGCTTTGCTTCACTGGCTTAAAGTACAGGGAAAAGTTAAAATGTAGTAAATATTCGCCGTAATGCTAAAAATTACAGAGAAGCCCATCTTGGCATATAATAAATCTGTTTACACTCTGTGAAAGCCAACAGAGCAATCATTCTGAGAGATGGATTGGAAGGCCTGCCAGAAAATCTAACCATTTCTTCACTCCAGGCCTCTGGTAACCTGTATCCCCAAATCGGTTGTATTTTAGGCTTATCTGGATTGAATTTCAATTTCATTCAATCCAGTACTCTAAGAAAGGAAACATCAAGGCATGGAAGGAAGGCAGGAGCGGTTTTAAAAATAAAATATATTCAAGTACATGCTACTGCCATTGGCAATCATAGGAGCACTTCAAATCTTACCCATTCTAGCCTTAGGCCTGAAAAATATAGTGAATATAGTAAAGCAACAGAGCACTGTCTGCTTGTCCAGAAGTTGCTATTGAGTTGAACTTTTAGGATGAGCTAAAGTTTCACCTGTTGCCCAAAGGAACGGGGATTAAAAAAAACTGTAGTGGTTTCTTGATGTCTTCCTTTAAGACTGCCATGGAAACGTTGACATGCTGCATTTCAATCACCCATTTTCAGCAATACAGGTAGTCCTTCACTTATAACGAGTCACTTTAGTGACCGTTTGTAGTTATGATCAGCCTTCCCAGGGCTACTTTCAACCCACCCACCCCCCGCAGTAATGTCATTGCCTTTTGGACTCAAAGCAACCAGCCTGCATTTATGGCCATTTTTTTTAAAATTTGATTTATATGCCGCCTTTCTCCAGAGACTCAGGGCGGCTTACAATGCGTTAAGCAATAGCCTTCATACTTTTGTATATATTTATACAACGTCAGCTTATTGCCCCCACAAACTGGGTCCTCATTTTACCTACCTTAGAAAGGATAGAAGCCTGAGTCAACCTCGAGCCTGGTGAGATTCGAACTTACAGTAATTGCAGACAGCTGGTGTTAATCATAATGCTTTTAGTCTGCTGAGCCACCAGGCCCCTAGATTTGTAGATTTATGACTTTTTTTTTTTTGCTGGAAACTGGCATTTATTTCCAGTTTCTAATAACAAACAGCCATTGCAGACAGTGGATTCGCTTAATGATTGCTGTATCTATTTAACAACCACAGTGATTCATTTAACAACCCCTACAAAAAAATGTTGCAAAATCAGGGGAAATCACATGGTGACCCACTTAATGACTGGCATGACTTACAACCATAATTCCAGGCTCAATTATGGTTGTAAGTTGAGAACTGACTATACTACCATGTTTCCCCGAAAATAAGACTAGTGCTTATTTTGGGGCCTAAATGAAAATAAGACCGGGTCTTATTTTTGGAGAAACATGGTATTGGGAATACTGTCAGGACCATTTGGAACAGGGGAGTTTAATTCTATGATTTAACACATTGTCAAAAGGGCCAGCTAGGCTTTCACCTCTTCTTGCAGTTGTGCAAAAGAAGGCTCATACAAATAGTCATCAATTTACAACTACAATTGAGCCCAAAACTTATGTTGCTAAGTGAAAGTTGTTAAGTGAGTTTTGCCCTGTTTTATTACTTTTCTTGCCACAGTTGTTAAGTGAATCATTGCAGTTGTTACGTTAGTACCCTGTTTCCCTGAAAATAAGACCTGTCTTATATTTTTTTGAATCCCAAAATAAGTGCTTGGCCTTATTTTCGAGGAGATCTTATTATTTTGGGGCGTGTGGAGCAAATGGGGCTCCTCTTGCCATTTTGCCTGATTTCCAGCTCTGTCTCCCTAACCATAGGAAATGGCAGGGACCGGTTGTGCATGCATTTAAATATTTTCTGGGAGGACTTATTTTATGGGGGAGGGCTCATTATCAGGGGATGTCTTATTTTCGGGAAAACACGGTAACACAGTTGTTAAATTGATCTGGCTTCCCCATTGACTTTGCTTGTCAGAAGGTGGCAAGAGTTGATCCCATGACCCCGGGACACTGCAGCCATCATAAATATGAAACAGTTGCTAAGCATCTGAATTTTGTTCAGGGGGGGATGTTGCAATGGTCATAAGTGTGAAAAATGGTCATAAGTCACTTTCTTCAGTGCCACTGAAGAATGGTCACTAAATGAACTGTTGTAAATCAAGGACTACGTGTATTCCCTTTCTTATTGCTAAACTCTGCCCCTGACAAACATGTATCTCTTCTGCCTATTATATTACTGTGCTTTACAGAAGAGATTAATCTGGCAACACCAATTAACTGTTCTTGGAGACTGAACATTTAAGAAACATTATTGAACTAATTTAAAGCACTGCTATTGCTGCTGTTCAGTGAGAGCAGCTTCCAAGCAGCTAAAAGAATAATAAAATTAGCAACAAAAATGGATGAGTGAGACAACAATCTGGCTGTAGAAACATCTGATATATTCTGCAATGAAAAGCTTGTAGTTTAATTGTGTTTTAAAAATCTGTCTATAGGAAAATGTTTTAAGTTACTTACCAGATATTTCCTGTTGTTACTACCTATTTCTATTATAACATTGCAAGATTTTGAGAAACACCAACTCACTGAAGATTTCTAAGTCAATCTTCCTGCCAGGTTAAACTAAATTTAATTAAATTATATCACCCATCACAGATGTACAAATTGCCACAAAATATTTTTTTCACACCCTTCAGAAGTGTGATATCCCAGTAAAAGCTAATTATTTTACAGTCCTATGGATTGTGAATCTTTCTATCAAAACTTTTTTCTCCAAATAAGGGTTCAGCTCTTCGACATTCCAGGACTAGCTGTTACTTGCAAATAAATATATTTGAGGTATCAGAGCATGATAACTTTTCTGTTGTACTGAATATTTACATGAGTTCTCAAACTTGCACTGAGAATCCTGCTAGGTAAATGTTTTTAAAACTGTTTTCTAAACAATCTCCACGTTATTACTATGTCAACAAAGATCGTGGGCGTTGAGGGCACATGAAATACATTAGAAAAAACATATTTACTCATTATAAATATTATCCTTCCATGATATCTTTACACTCTAATGCTGGATTTACTGTAGCTTTTCTATTGTTCTTTGATAACTTTTATTATGCAACAACCTTCTAACAAATCGAATGTGTGCCGAATGTGCCTGAAGTGTTTTGAAAGAACTATGAGCCTAGTGCGAACTGGCAGCCAGTCTTCCAGGTATCTTACTGGAAAGAATTAGAAAAATAGAGGCACATGTACCATTTGTTCTCTTGGAACATTTTAAATCAAGAATTCTGTATAAATAAAGAATGCATCATCAACAGCAACATTTCCATAGCTGGGCTTTACTGTTTCTTATTTGTTACAAATTAAAATACATTTGCAATTCCATTTTAGCTGTTTGATATATTAACAATCCTAAAAACCATATTATGCCTCACAATACTGTAGAACAGTGTTTGTCAACTTTAGCAACTTTAAGATGTTGTGGATTTAATAAGACAAACACAACTTTTGGATTAATCAGAGACAATTTATATATTGCGCAATAGGTTCAAGGCTCTGTACATGAAGCATTGAACAAAGACAGAAATTAGGTACAATGGTTTTATCCCCTTCTAGACAAAGGATTCTGTTAACTCAGCAATTCATATGGTCATATACATTTGTCATTTTTAATTGACATTTCCTAATTACTGAGTTTCTTTGCAAAACAGTTATAATTCTTTTTGTAGATTTCTGAAGCATAGACTCAAATCATCTTCTGACGATAGACAACTTTTAACTCATGTGGATCCCCTTGACCTAACCAACCTTTAAGCTGTATGTCATTAGAATGTTCCTTTCTTCTGACAACTTAGAGACCTCCTAGAGGAACCAAAAGGATTTTGGCTGAGTTTGTACTTTTTCCAACCGGATGCATTGCTTTTTAGAATAGAGTGAATAGAAAGTTATCCAGTGATCATCTATCAGAGCCCGCTTCATTTACATTAAAGACATGTGGATGTCTGTCCCCAAAAATTGCCCAACCACCATTACTGGCTGAGGAATCCTGGGAACTGAAGTTTACAATTTTAAGTTTGCCAAGGCTGAGAAACATTAGAGTGCAGTCCAATTTGCATCTTTATTTTTTTCATTTCTTGCCTGACATCACCATAAGTGTGTTTGTTGAAACAAATCCTATTTATTCCATAAAAAATTGGCATGCTGCAGACTATTGATTAGCCATTTATTACTTATTGGCTGTAGAAATTAGGTCCTTTTATTTCAAAATCTAGCTATTGAAAACTGCTGGGAATTCTCATTTGTATGCTACAGGAAAGTGTGAGTACAGCTTTCAATGAATGTGAAATCTGCAGATACCTCTGACCCAAAGCTGGAAAGAAAATGCAAGTGAGTCATAGCTACTGGAGCAATCTTCTTGTTTCTATATTTTTCAGAATAAAGGCTTAATACAGTTGATCAGAGGATAAAAACGAAACCATATTATATGATTTTGGGATACATGATTAAAAAAGAAATATGTACTTCTTATCTCATCTGTTTAGTAACTTGGCTTTTGTAAACTGCGATGCTCACATACAAAATGAATTAAACAGACATAATTTCCTGCTACATCTACATTTGATTATTATTAGAATTAGGGGTGAAAATCCTTATTTTTCCAGAAAAAAAATATATCCACAAAACAAAAGCAGGGCGTGTAATGGGAATTGGGAAGATAATGACTGAGGAAGCACCAAAAAGAAAGAACCAGAAATTCAGGCAATGCAGATAATAAACAGTCTGCTCTTTCTCTCAGCTATTTCCTTCAGGCTAAGAAAGGGCTGCCAGCATAGGGGCAGCTTCTTGATAAGCTTCCTCTAGACCTCTTCCTCCTCTGCTCTTCAAATATAATAAAAACAATAATTTTGAAGTCTGTTGTACAATGTCCTAGGAAGTTGAAAAGCGCTGATGCTCTGATGTTCCTTGATCCTTGCGTTGATTTTTTTTCCTCGCCATGTAAACTAAAATGACTCTCCTACAGTAGCAATAGCACTTAGACTTATATACCGTTTCATAAACCTCTCTAGGCGGTTTACAGAGTCAACATATTGTTCCCAACAATCTAGGCCCTCATTTTACCAACCTTGGAAGGATGAGTCAACCTTGAGCCGGTCAGAATCGAACTCCTGGCAGTGAGTAGTGAGTTAACCTGCAATCCTGCATTCTAACCACTGCGCCACCACATCTCTTTTAGTAGTCTTGGGATGGGTAGACTGAGTGGTGATATGGTAGCTTTCTTGAAGAACCTGCAGAAGGACAAGATTTATTCTGTATCACCACATAATACAGGATAGAAATAATAGTTGTAAGTTACAGGGAAGGTAGATTTCATATAAAAGAAATGTTCCTAACTGTAAGAGTAGTTTGATAGTAAAGTCGGTGTAGGCAAAAGCTAAAAAAAAAATCCATTGGGATGCTTTTATCTGGATTCCAGGGGTGACATGATAGCAGCCTTTCAATACAGATAATACTTGACTTACGATCACAATTGAGCCCAAAATTTCTGTTGTTAAGTGAATTTGCCCCATTTTACGACCTTTCTTGCCTTAGTCGTTAAGTGAGTCACTGCAGTTGATAAGTTAGTAACCCGGTTGTTAAGTGAATCTGACTTCCTCATTGCCCTTGTTTGTCAGAAGTTTGCAAAAGGTGATCACATGATCTTGGGACACAGCAACAGTCATAAATATGAACCACTTGCCAAGCATCTGAATTTTGATTACATGACCATGGGGATGTTGGAAAGATTGTAACTGTGAAAAACGGTCATACGTCCCTTTTTTTCAGTGCCGTTGTAACTTTGAACGGTCACTAAATGAACTGTTGTAAGTCGAGGACTACCTGTACTTGAAGGGCTGTCACAAGAAAGAGGGGGCCAACTTATTTACTAAAGCACCTGTAGGCAGGACAAGAAATGATGGAATCTAACCAAGGAGAGAAGCAACCTAGAACTAAGGAGAAAATTCCTAACAACGAGGACAATCAATCAACAGCTTGCCTTCAGAAGTTGTAGGTGCCCCATCACTGGAGGCTTTTAAGAAGAGACTGGACCAGTGGTGGGTTCGGCCCGGTTCTCCCGAGCCGGTAGCGGTGACAATATGACATCACCGAACTGGTTCTGCCCCCCGTCCCATGCGCCCACCCCCACCCCCCGTGTTATTCTTACCTTTTATTTTGCCCCACTCCTGATCTATTGCTGCCTCCTGAGTCCCAGCTGATGGCTAGAGGGAAAAAAACTGTTTAAACTTTTGCCGCAGGGCTTCAAAGGGCCGTCCTACAGCTGATCAGTGTTAAAAGAAAACAAATGAGTAGACCAGTGCCTGCAAAAATACATAAGTAGATCAGTGCCTGCAAAAATACATGAGTAGATGAGTGCCTGCAAAAAATAAATGGGTAAATCGGTACAGCTCTGCAAGCAGTTAAAAGCCTGGCAGATCAGTACCTCTGCTAAATCCTAAATAATTGTCACATGACCATCAAGCCATGCCCACAAAATAAGCCACGCCCACAGAACTGGTAGTAAAAAATTTTAGAGCCCACCCCTGGACTGGACAGCCATTTATCAGAAATAGTATAGGTCTCCTGCGAGAGCAGGGGGTTGGACTAGATGACCTCTAAGGTCCTTTCCAACTTTGTCACTGTGACTTTGATGACATAAATATCTCTTCTAACTCTTTGAATCTATGTATGGTCCTGAGCTATTAGAAAGACTTCTCACTCCCAGTAAAAAACACATTCTTGTCCCTCTGATCTCCTGGCCTAGGTGTATATAAAGAAGGATGGCAAACTATACTTCTGGTTTCTTTCTTTCTTTCTTTCTTTCTTTCTTTCTTTCTTTCTTTCTTTCTTTCTTTCTTTCTTTCTTTCTTTCTTTCTGTCTTTCTTTCTTTCTTTCCATCTCAATCAATGACACTGGTTGGCTTTAGCACATATGGCAGACACATGACATTTGTGTTACATCACTGCCTTGTCTTCGTGGTTTTGATTTCCTGCCTAATCAAGATTTTTTTACATATGACTCAAAGGATAAGAGACGTCAGCTGATTGGGCTGATATAATTTCTATTTTAAAGTTGCACTGTCAAAAGGGGGAGCAGTGGCTTCACTCACCTAAAGAAATTTAGTGCTTTTAAAGCGATTATTTCTAGTTCAAGAGTTCCTGTAACCTTTCCTGCCAGCATGATTCAGCTTCCAATAGAGAACAATTCACGCTTGTACTACCAATTCATGAGAGTTTTGACAATTTCTAGCTGTCTATGGCCTGAATAAAATCATTAGACGATCTTTTATGAATCATAGTATGTACTCATCAGAATGATGAGTAATACCAAATCACAATTGCAAAGATGCTGGTTACCTAAAGAATGGCCTTGAATATGTTGTAGTACAGAAGTTTGGAATAAATCTGTCAGCTCTATTCAATAGCTAATTGAATGAATGAGAAGGACTTCATCTTAAATTCAAGGTTTCCCACTATTGCAATTCACTTGCTTTTAAGGCAGCCTCAGCCTTCAGGTCTCCTTGTAGCCTTCAAAAACCTTAGATATGGCCACTCCAAGCCAGCCTTTCCTCAAAATGCCATAATGTAATTTCTAATGCATCAAAAAGGAAGAAATGATATAAGGCAGTGGTCCCCAACCCCCGGTCCGCGGACCGGTGCCGGGCCGTGGAGTACCTGGCACCGGGCCGCGCAGCGGCCGGGGGACATGAACGCTGCAGCGCAAAGGCTCCTGGGCCGTGCGCAAAAGCTCCTGGGCCGTGCGCAAAAGCTCCTGGGCCGTGCGCAAAGGCTCCAGGGAAGAGAGCCCCGCGCAGGTACGCACGTGTAGCCCAAAGCCCTCACCCCTGTGCGCGCTCAGCGGGCCACGGTAAAATTATCAAAGGCTGATTGGTCCGCGGCGATAAAAAGGTTGGGGACCACTGATATAAGGAATTAGTGCATTAATCTTGTTAATTCAACGTAAATATACGTTTTACATTTAATCCTTTTTTTCAGGCTCCTGTTTTGTCCTAATATATTTATATTTTTACAGCATTTTTGGTAAAGAAGTCAAGAATGCAGCATTTCTGAATATTGCTAATGCTGCTTTAAGAGAAAAAGCACCCATCTGGGAAGCATTGCCTGAAAGACAAATGCAAAATATGCAGTGACGTGTTTTAGATTTCATATACGAGAATGGTTTTTGGTTCATGTTGCAACCTCATAAAAATAGATTTCAAATAAAAATTTGAAACCTCTTCAAAGCCTTGGTGTAACAACGCTCCTTCAATCCAGATGTTGGGTTCCACTTTTGTGCATGCACAGAAATTTGTTTCTGGAGAGCCAAGTGGCTGGCCAAACCTATCACCTTATTTTGATGGTCAAGCTTGTGGCACTAAGGAAAAATAACTTGATGCCTCAAGTGGAATGCAGCTGGTCCACAAAGTCTGAAGTGAGACAAAACTGGCATTGACCGATACTTACCATCAAGGTCATATTAATCTAGTGTTGGAAGAAATATTCATCTGGTTCAGTTCCAAGCTGGGAGAAAAAGACTAGAAACATTGAAACTGATTGGAAAGAAGGTGTAATGATGAAGCAGAACCACATGGGTTCTAGGCAGCTGATCACATGGAGTTGAG
The DNA here is from genome assembly GCF_029215685.1 of Pituophis catenifer annectens. Classification (NCBI taxonomy): domain Eukaryota; kingdom Metazoa; phylum Chordata; class Lepidosauria; order Squamata; family Colubridae; genus Pituophis; species Pituophis catenifer. Next base: position 64,388,891 of record NW_027256886.1, read on the forward strand.
AGGAGGGTTATACCTTATCTTGGGCTTTGCACTTGAGCTTCCTGTTTCTGTGCAAGAACATGTATTCTATTGGCTGTTGTCAGATTCCCATGTGACCATGTAGGGGTTATGTAAGGGACATAGCTGGCTCTATAGGCAAAGTACAAATCCTAGGAGTTTGTCTGAACTAACTTTGGTTGAAGTTTCTGCAGGTGATTGGGCACTTCCTATTGAGGCTGGGGGCTAATTGTACCTTTGTTCAGACCTTGCTGCAGGGAATTTCAAAAATATCCTGCCTTGATTGGATTTCTGCCTGCAGTATTTGCTTTGCCTATGAATAGGGCTATCCATCTCTTTATCTCTTAAGTGCTGACATCTGCTGAGAGCTATTAAGAAAGTTGGGGGCTGTTTTCTGTCTCCAAGAGCATGTTTTTGCCTTTTTAAATATTTCTCAAAATATTTCATTCTTCTAGGAGGGGGGGGTACTAACTTTCTACACTAGAGAACAGGAAGATCTTAAACTATCTGACAAGAGAAATTGTATAAACCAGATTTAATTTAAATTACGTTTAAATAATGAAACCCTCTTCTTTTGACAATGCAGCCAGCATCATTCCAGATTAGGCCAGGCTCCCCTGAAAATTGTCTATCCCAGTTTTCAACATATTAAACTACGTTAAGTCTTCATTCTCCTTTTCTCCTTATAAACCCTGTGTTTATAACCTCAGTTGGTTTCATCCATGTGGTACTTAAATCAACATTCTTTAGCATTCTGAAGATCTCTCAAACAGATCTGAATGATATAACAAGATTGTTAATATTACAATGAAAACACCCTGATTCCGTTGCTTTCCAAGCAAAAGTATTCAAGTGCATAGAGTGTAAGTAAATACTGTGCCAGCTGTTACTTAAATGGCAAAGCGTATTTTGAGGGAACTGTGGTGCAGGATATGAAGATTAAAAAGATTAACAATTTCAGTATGTTTTCTCAAGAGGCGCTTCCATTTTGAATGATTTTGTAACTGAATTCATCTGATATTTCTTGGGATGGATGCGTGTCAGAAAAAGCTACCTGGCTAGTGTGCACACACGTACATAATCTGAAGAGATGCAGAGTTTTAGATTTCCATGAAAGGAAAGAATGTAATGTAGCATTACCAAAATGCATTTATCTAAGCAAAACGTTCAAGATACAGAAGTCATGATAACTACAAAAGATTTCATTTGGTTAGACCAGTGTTTCTAAAACTTTTTGCTGTGAGAAGTCCTTTCCACTTTTAAAAATTATGAAGAACCTCAAAAGTGCATTTGTTTGTCTGGGTTATATTTATTGACAGTCTTCATTAGCGACTTGTCCATTTAGTTCACTGTTATGATGGTAATGAAAAAATAGCTTTGCAACCAAGCCTTGCATTTACAACTTTTGCAGATGTGTAAAGCAAAGGAAAGCTTAAGTAAAAACATAAAAATCATTATATTTCGCTGAGTGACTGCTTCATTTACTTCACTGACGGAGTGGCTAGTTCCTATTGTGGCAATTAAAACAAGCATTACCTGTATTTACCATATTAAAATTTAAAATTGATGCATTTGCTGCCACTACCACTTCTCTTGATTGTTTGATGGGCTTTTAATACTGCATCATTTTTCAGCATAGCCTGGGAAATAATTTTGATTGCAGACCTTTTAGAGGTCTTGGGGGTGCCCCCCGGAGTTCTAGAAAACACTGCTTAGACTGAAATTCATGGGCCTTACAAGGAATTCAACATAAAGCAATTTGGGTATGGTGCAGATGAACAGAAAGAGGGCAGTTGAACAGAAACAGAAAAGGCAATTTATCTGTTGTCATTTTGCAGATAAAATTCATCCTCTCCCATTTCTTTTCTTTTTCATTCAAGACAGGAGGGTTAGGGTTGATGCCTAGGATAGAAAACTGGTGTGCTGCATTTTCTAATTATTCTCCTTTCACTTAAATGTTCAGTTGACTTATTTGATTTAGATATGAAAATGGAAATAGAGTCATATATTTCTATAATCAGTGCAGCTTATGCCTCAATAAGATGTTTATGTTCAGATAAAGAGTGTCTGCAAACTATAGTCAAGGTAGCAGCCACTCTGTTACTGAATCTGATAATATAAAAAAACCCAGAATCAATAAAAATAATTTAAAAATATGACAGCCACAATGGTGCAATCAATACTCCATCACACACACACAAAACAGCAGAGCTTCAATCTTCAAAAACCAAGATGCTGATGGCCAATATCTTGATTTTGACTTTTTCAACCATAACCGTCAATCTCTCCAGGTTGCAACATAGGCAATATTTTTTAAAGTTAGAAAACACGTCGTTTTTAAATTAACAGTAAACTACTACAAGAAACGAGCATCTGTGGAATCAAGCAAATCAGCATTAAGACCAAAACAGGTATAATTTGAACCACTCTATGACAGGTTACTGTGCTTCACTGTTACTTTTACTGATTGAGCCAGCTGGCATGTTTAAGGAAATGAGTTTCTTTCTATGACTTGTGTAATTTTTCTTTCATATATAATAACCCATTTTATAATGTAAATGGGAGATTTCACAGAAGAACCTTAAATTTCTTAGGCACATAATGCACATGATGGCACTATCAACCAAGATTTAAACAGATTTTGCATTTGAATGAGGATTGTTGTTAAAAAAAAATCTCTTTTTTGTTTAAAGCTCTACTTCTGTGACCATTTCTTTCCTATAAACAAACAAAATATCCTGTAGAAAAGCAAGTGACTCAATTGCAGTTGTCCCACAAAAGAAAAATGCATTTAGAGCTCAACACATCTGGGCTATTCAGAAAGACAGTAAGTAACAAGTACCTTTTAAATGAAAGCTTAATGTTGTAGAAAAGGAAAATCTTTGAAACGATTGTGTAAATGCAAAAGGTGGGTTTAATTATTACCTTTCTATGAAACAGAACAAACCCCATAAATGGTTAGGGAAATGAGACGGTGAAGTTCGTTAGGAGTGAAGCTTTCAGTTCTGTGTCAGCAGAAATTTAGTTCTTCAAGCTTCAGTACTTTCTATCCTTTATATGCCAATGCAATACACCCAAAACTAACTTTCCAGAAAGACTTATCTTCAGATATACATGATGTCAGTAATGGAAACCAAGTGGAAGAATCATTGGAGTGCCCGTTTGCTGCCTAAAGCGTCACTCAAAATTGTTACTGGTGTTTTGGAAGCTTCCTACAACACAATATGGAGTTGGCTTTGGCAGAACTAGAACTTTAACTTTTCTGTGTTTCATTTTTGGAGTTGCCATTATATTGGCCACTTTTGAGACTACTGATATAAACACTAATCATAGGGGCATGTTAAAAGAGTAGCGTATTTACACTTGAATTTCTAAGGAGCTTCTGTATTGTTATTAACTGGTGATATCCCCACTGGCTATATACTTAGTGGTTCATCAAGTCTGCCTTTTGAACTTTTTGTTTTCTTTTTAATTTATGTACGGTATTTAATATTTTTATTCTTTTTATTTTTAAATTTATTTGTATTTTTTTTATTTTTTTGTCAGATGACGGACATGTGTTTAACCCAAGCATTTTTAAACTCAGTTACTGATAATCCAAACCTATCTCTTTAAGTCAGGGTTTCCCAACCTTGGCAACTTGAAGACATGTGGACTTCAACACCCTAGAATTTTCCAACTAATCATAGGAGTTCAAATTGCCATGGTTGGGAAACCCTGATTTAAGCAGTTCCGGTCATACCTGTAGGCCTTGATTTCATCAACATCATCATCATCATCACCATTTTAGCCATTGTCTAGCCACTGCAGGATGAAGGCCTCTTCTGCATGTTTCCAACCTATATGGTCCTGAGCTTTCTTTTGCCAATTAGGTCTGCAATACTTGCTGATATTGTCAATCCATCTTGTTTTAAAACTCTATGCTATGTGACGAGCATATTTCCATTTCAGTTCTTTTACTCTTGATGATAGCATATGCTTTAGTTTGTTCTCTAAAGTCCTTGACTTACAATAATTTCTTTAGTGACTGTTAGAAGTTATAACAGCTCTGAAAAAAGTGACTTATGACAGTTAGATTTATGACACTATGACCGTTGCAGCATTCCCATGAACAAATGATCAAAATTCAGGTGCTTGGCAACTGGCTTAGGTTTATGACAGTTGTCCCATATACCTTTTATGATCTTCTGCAGTGGTGAAATTCAATTTTTTTTACTACCGATTCTGTGGGTGTGGCTTGGTGGGCATGGTGTGGCTTGGTGGGCGTGGCTTGGTGGGTGTGGCAGTGGAAGGATACTGCAAAATCTCCATTTCCACACCACTCCAGGGGAAGGATACTGCAAGATCCTATTCCCACCCCCCTCTGGGACCAGCCAGAGGTGGTATTTGCTGGTTCTCCGAACTACTCAAAATTTCCACTACCAGTTCTCTGAACTACTCAAAATTTCTGCTACTGGTTCTCCAGAACCTGTCAGAACCTGCTGGATTTCACCCCTGATCTTCTGACAAAGTCAGAAGCTGTTTACTTGGAAATCAGTGGAGAAAGCCAGATTCCCTTAACAACTGTTACTAACTTAACAACTGCAAAGATTCCCTTAACAACTGTGGCAAGAATGTTCTAAAACAGGTCAAAACTCACTTGACTGTCTCACTGAGCAATAGAAATTTTGGGCTCCATTGTGGTTATAAGTGGAGAAGTACTTGCATATTCATGCCAGCTTGATTCTAAGTCAATTTTAAAAATACTGTTCTTACTATAAGACTTTGGCAGAAATATGCAAGGTATTCCATCTGAACTGCAAGCAATCATGACCTGCTATTAGACCAAAACAGAATCAATCTTTTTCCTTCCTATGTGAGGGCCATTCTGAAGAGAGAGAGAGAAAAAGGGGTGTGTATATTTGTGTGTGAAATGGACTTTTCCCTTATTTAACATTGAATGAGAGGAAAACAAACGGCGTGTTCTCTCCCCATTAATTTTCACTGTTGTTAAAACCCTTGGCTAAGGAGATTAGTGAGCATCCTGAAATTAAAAGCATACCATTTTTTAAAAAAAAAAAAATCGTATGAAAATTAATTTGTTTGCCAATGATGTGGTTCTAATTATTTCAAATCCTAAACAGTCCATTTCCCAATTAATGAATCTTGTTAAGAATGTTGGCAATTTGACAGACTTACACATTTTCATGAAATTTTTAAAAATGTGATATAATACAAAGAATTATAAACTAAAAAAAATGTACAGATATCAAGCATAAAAGATAGAGACAAAATATCTCCTTTAAGTCATACCTAACAATCTGAAGATATCATACTCTTTACATTATATGCCATTTATTAGAAATATTGCTTAATTTAGGGAAATCCTTAAAGGTTTCCTAGATAGTCCTAGATTAATGGCCACTCATTCAGTGATCATTCAAAGTCATAATAGTGATGCTTACCACTAGTACTCAAAATTCTGGCCGTCCCAGCACCCCTATGATCATGTGATTGCGATCTGGGTCCTTGACAGCCAGCTCCACTAAGGATGGTTGCAGCATCCCGTGGTCATGTTGATTGCCATTTGCAACCTTTCCTGCAGGCTTTCCACCAGCAAAGTCACTTGAGAAGCTGGAAGGAAAAATCACAAGTCACTTGGGTAAATTCCCCAATCCTGTAGCAGCCACATCTAGTCCCACTGTACTCGCACCTTGGTGGCCCCTCACACACTCTGCAGCACCCACCATGCGTGCATTAAGCCGACTCCTTGCACACCCTCCCGCACTTGCAGCCACCGCCATCACTGGGAAAAATTGGTATGACATCGGGATATGGGTGGTATTGCTTTCAACTCTTTGCCATACTCAGGTAACTTATGATTGGTTGCCTCTTGAGATTTCTGTAGGGCTGGACCTGTTGGTCTCAGACATCTCAGGGATCTGAATAGCTTTCAGTAAACCTTTGGGAACTTTCCTGACAATCCAGCAGCTAAATCCATTGAAAGCCTGGTATTACGAGATGGCCCAGAATCTTGATAAAATTGTGCTCAAGTGGCCCTTCTCTTTTGCCAATTCCAGAAGACTAATTCATTTACCAAAAGCTTGCAGAGAAAAAGCAATGGAAGCAACATCTAGAAAACCTCAAGAAGTGAATCCGAGGACATCCAGGCCTATTTCCTGATAATAAGAAAAACCAAACACCATTATTCCTCTCTCTTGTTGTGTTAGCAAGTTGCATTCTGGACTCATGGGTTGGATGATTAGTTCATAATTAAGAAAGAATCAACATCAGGAGCTTGTCTGTCATTGCCATGATCACATTTCACTGACATAGTCACTCAGATTTGCTTAAGTCTTGACTCCATCAGGATAGAGTCCAGGATGATAATTAGAACAATATCTCGCTTGCTTATTTGGGATTCCTTCAACCTGTGACCTCCGATGAAGTGGGTAGGTGCTCTCTAGGATGTTCTCTTCTACCAGTGAGCTGGATCTCTCCCCCTCTTGGATCCTTCAGGCAGCTAAGGGAAAGTAATTTCCTGGACCAGGGACAATTGTTATTGCTTTGTTATCAGAAGAGATGCAACCAGGTGGAAAAAAATTTAGAAATAACTTTGACAAACGAATATATAAGTCCTTAAGGGAGAAATAGGACAACTGAGTCATATTGAAAAAGTGGAAAGTGTGAGAAAGAAACCAACCCTGGCTTGATTCTGTTTAATATAAAATGGGGGCAGAGAAAAATTGTGGCAAACTTTCAAAATTTTGTTAGTATGTCCCATGATGATAAAGTAGCTTTCTTTTGTTCGCTGTTTTCTAATCTGGTCTCTCTTGAAAGGCTGATATCAGAAGCCCTCAAGGTGTATCTCCTCCTTAAGCCTACTCTAGATCTGGAGGTAATAAACAACTATCACCTAGTCTCTATCCTATAAAGTTGCTCAAATAAATCATCCAGGGTTTGGAACTTTATTTGCTAATACTATGCTTTTTTAAAAGGCATATAAGAATCAACATGATGGTCCAATACAAATTATAATTAAAAGATTGGGATTTAAAGGCACAGAACCTATTATTTACTCTATTAAAATAAATTAATTCTTGACCATGATTTCTAAAGTTAACCAATTTCTAGATAAAATATTACTAACTGCATTCTTCAATGAACCCTAGAAAGCAGGGAGCCTGAGTCCAGAGATTTACCATATGTAAGGCTTACAGTATGAATATTTTTAGAAGTTTAAAATTGAGTTAATAAGTGAAAGTATTAAGGTATTGACATTAATTCATTTTGTTAATTCCTGATTGCCATTTTTAAATGAGGCAAATGAGAACAATGTTAGAAAAATGAACCCTAGGCTTAATATCTCTCAAATTCAATAATTTTACAGTCATCAAGAAGTTCTGTAAATGTGTGTGTGTGTGTGTGTGTGTGTGTGTGTGTGTGTGCACATTCAAACATCAGATGGAACAGAATAAGTGCCATAAAAGTAATGATGTCAGATAACCCTAGTTCCAACTTCTACTGGATAGCCATATTGTGTGGTCCTTTTAAGACTGCCCTGATTGGGCATCCATTTTATTTGACCCTTTATGCACTCCTCCATTAGACATTGTGTGGCCATTTTGTGCATTCTGTAGGATGACCATTTTGTATAGCTCTTTTTGCAGTTCCATGGCAGCCAGTTTTGAGGGGGAGGGGGCATTTTGTGTATGGCAGAGAACAATGAAGGAGATATGACTTCATATCTCTGCAAACTTGTTCCGCTATTCAAATGTATGTGCCCTCTCTTTTCTTAAAAAAAGCCATTGATCCAGGGAGAATGGCTGCCTACTAGGGCTCCAGATCTGGAATATAAAATTTACCATACAGTAGCAAAAGGTTGTAGATCTATTAATGTTTTAGCCATCGTCTAAAGAACATCAAGATTTTTTGAAGTCCTAATCTGATAATTCTAGTTCCTCTCTTGAGAACTAGATGAAATATAAATCTTTATGTCATTGCTGAATATCCTCTTGATGGTCATGTTTTTCTATATTTAGTGAAAATCATTATTGAATCATAGACTGCTAAAGGAGCATTGTTCCCCCTCAGCAGGATAAATTTACCATCAGGGATGTGCAAATAATGTACAGAGTTGAGTTGAGTGAATTGATATGTCAAACGTTTGCATTGCTGGCTCCAGCTTTGAAAGCAGTTCATTTTAAAAACCCTATTGTTTTGTTGAAATCTACAAATGAAGTGTTGGAAATTTTCTGGGGTGGAGGGTGGGAAACATCTAAAAAGGGTCACAGAAAATAGCCATCATACAGAAAGGGAGATGCTGGAAATGACATCCTTTTGATAAAAGGTATGCTCTTTATTTTTCTTACATAAAATGTAACTACTGTGACTATTATCCTGCAGTAGTGACAGTTTGAAAAAGGCTTTTCCTTTTTAAAAAATATTTATATAATTGTTGTTAAGGTTGTGCATGCAGCCATTTATGTTATCAATGCAAGATTTAGCTTGATAATTGAGCTATCTGAGCTGTAAGATAATTGCATACTTATTGTAAGTTCTTGCTCTCCTGCACCAGACAGATAATACCTTGCATTGTTGACTAAAATATTATGTGCATGACGGCTGAGAGATTCTTCTTGACATAAACCTTTCTCAAATATACTTTCTGGATACACATATAGTAGAGAGCCCTTACAGGTTAGTAATGAAAATCCTTTATTCTGCATATCTATCTGACAATATAGAATGCAGCAATTCAAGTCAGCAACGTTAACTTATAAATACATTTGCTTTTGGTACTTTTTATTATTTATCATATTCAATTTAATATTGTTATGGCTCAACAGAAAAACTCTGAGTAGTTTGCATTAATTCTTCCAGTAAAAAATATTTTCTCTGAAAGAACTTGAAATACCAGATTCAGTGAGCTTTTTCTGTGTTAATTTCTTAGGCAAATTTCCTGTTGTAAAGAGAAACTGAAAAATATCTCACCATCTTTTTAAGAAAACATGTCTCTTTATACAAATTGTGTGCTTTTTAAAATCATAGCCATCATGAGGCTACTCAGATGCAGTTTTCAATGTAGATGTAGTTGAATAAATTCATTAATGCAATCATGGCTTATTGACACAAGCAATGTTGCATATGAGTTACTGTTTACTAATACTAGGATTCAGACAATCTGTTTGAAATATGGAATTAGCAAAATTATTCTATTTTAATACAGTAATCCTTAATTTATGACCACAGCCAGGGCCAGAATTTCCATCATTACGTTATGCGGTCATAAAGCGTAATGTCACATGACCACATCGCTTAACGATGGCAATTCTGGCAGTTCCAGTTGCCATTATAACTCCAGACCTGTGGGTCATCAATAGAGAAGCAGAGGGAATCCCAGGTAAGGAGAAAGGGCAGGCCAGGTATGCTTGATCAGCAGCAGAAGACAATTAAGGTCAGCTAGGGTATCACATACATTGGAATACTATGAAGCACATCCTGAAAAACAAATGGTGTTGATCTTCTTAGATGCGCAGAAAGCATTTGACAACGTAAACTGGCAATTTATGGTACTATCATTAAAGGCAGTGGTGAAATCCAATTTTTTTTTACTACCGGTTCTGTGGGTGTGGTTTGGTGGGCATGGTGTGGCCTGGTGGGCATTGGCTTGGTGGGTGTGGCAGGGGAAGGATACTGCAAAATCCCCATTCCCTCCCCAGTCTTGGGAGAAGAATATTACAAAATCTCCATTCCCACTCCACTTTTGGGCCAGCCAGAGGTGGTATTTGCTGGTTCTCCAAATTACTCAAAATTTCGTCTACCGGTTCTCAAAACTGCTCAAAATTTCCGCTACCAGTTATCCAGAACCTGCTGGATTTCATCCCTGATTAAAGGTATCACAGACCAGGGAATGCGGGGGACAAAGGGGCATAAATGAGGGGATATGGTTGGGGGGAATTGAAGTGCCCCTTCACTGTATGTGCCGGTAGAGTGCCAAGTGCCCAAATTTTGATGATGTGACCATGAGGGTGCTGCAGTGGCTATAACTTTGAGGACTGGTTGTAAGTCCCTTTGTTCAGTGCCTCTATAATTTCAAACAGTTGCTGAACAATTGGTCATAAGTTGAGGACTACCTGTACTTGTTACTATGTCCAATTTGGAAAGATTTCATTGGAAGAGAAGTATCCAGGAAGAGGTACTAGCTGCTTAACATAAAAAAATTATTTGAGGCTTATGTGCTTTTCTTCAATACTTTACATTGTATTATTTCTGAAATAGGATTTTAATAAATCTTCTGCGTGTTTACAAGCAATGCAGTCTTTCAAGTTATTAAGATGAATTCCCCGAACATAGGTTCTTTCTTTCCAAAGATTCAAAAACTCTGATCTACAATATCTATCTATCTACTGTATCTATCTATCTCCATCCACCCATCCATCCATTGATCAATAGGCAGACAGAGTCATAGATATATTCATATTCTCCTATTAGCCAGTTTATTAGAGCAAACAAAATATATACAATAAGCATTTAAATGAACATTTAAATCTATAACAATTTAAATTAAAATGCAAGCTCAGTAATGAATTATTTGCCTTCATTGGACAGAATGATTTATGCCTCATATGCATTTTCCCTAGTACATTAATTGTTAAAGATGCTTGGCTCACAGGACATTTCCTTGCAGCTTGATAACAAAGTAGTCTATTTAGACAGGTGAATATATAAATCATTGGGGTGTAGGAAGGGTGTTGGTCTAGGATGGTGTCAGGAGCTGGGTTAAAATTCAAAAGTAAAGGTAAAGGTTCCCCTGCACATGTGTGCTAGTCATTTCCTGCTCTAGGGGCGTTGCTCATCTCCGTTTCTAAGCTGAAGAGCCAGCGCTGTCCGAAGACGGCTCCATGATCATGTGGCCGGCATGACTAAATGCCAAAGGCGGACGAAGCACTGTTACCTTCCCACCAAAGTGGTCCCTATTTTTCTACTTGCATTTTTTACATGCTTTCGAACTGCTAGGTTGACAGAAGCTGGGACAAGTAACAGGAGCTCACTCTGTTATGCAGCACTAGGGATTCGAACCGCTGAACTGCCAAGCTTCTGATTGACAAGCTCAGTGTCTTAGCCATTGAGCCACTATGTCCCTTAAAATTCAAAAGTACTACCAGTTTATTTCATGCTACCTATATACAGGTATCTGATCTACTAGCGGTCAATGCAAATTCGTCCTAGATAAGAGTGAAAAGAATTCATGGGGGGCTTAAGTCTCTTGTGAGAGCTTAGCGACTCCAAACTCCAAACTGATGGGAATCAATCTGGGCAAACTTGGGCTCAGCCCTGGTCATTTACAGATGGAGTGGTATAGAAATAAGTACAGATTCAGCCATGGAAGTTCACTGTGTAACTTCAGGCACTCAATATATCTCAATTCAAATGGCTCTATGAAAAACATAGAGGAAGAAATACCATACATGGTAGTGAAGTTCATGAAAGACAGGAAGGATTCTCTGTCCAGAGTTGGCCAAAGGAGAGGAGTCAATGAAATATGATTTATATTCAAGAGTGTTTCAGAGAGATATCAGCCTAGAGTTGCAGATCATGGACACTCTTAAGAATATAACTTGCTTTGTTTAATGGTCCATGAGAATGTCCTTGAGAGACAGAAGAAGAGGAGGGAGAAAGCAATTTAGGATAACATCAGATAAGAGACAGCTTAGCCCACAAAAGCAATGAGGGTGTGGAAAATGTCTCAGAAGGGACCTTCCCTAGTTTCTTGGATTGTAAAGACAAGGTGGGAGAAATGTATTTTCAAACTTGCAAGATTTTTTTACTGTAACCTTACAAAAGATAGCGTTACTGCTCATAGTTGGTGCTCCCTGTATGGACTACCTGTAATGGCTGACATTTCAGTAGGGTTTGGAGCTCAGTTAAGCCCTTTAAATCTATCACTGGCCTGATTACCAGGCTCCAGTACTTCTGAAGAGCTTCTCAGTCCATCTCACCATCCACATTGTCTGGATTGCTGAAAAAACAAAGAGGATGAAATCAGTGATATGAAAGGGATCAGATTATTGAGGAGAATACAGCTCAGGAGGTACTATCTCCAAGGGTTCAAATTTGGAAGTATTTGATTCAGCAAAGGATATGTAACTAACACATAATGGACAGAAATTCAACATTTCTGTCATTTGCAATGCTGATCATCTTCCACCAACTATTTCTTCTTCTTTTATACCCCAATCACAGATCTTGGCCAAAAGAGATGAATGTTACAATCAAGGAAAGAGTTTTTATACAGTTTTGCAAGTTAATAGATTTTGCTAATTTCTGAATAGTAGACACAAATATGGGGATGTGAAACTGACCAGCAACTGATAAAGGGAGTGTGATCACATGGATAACTCAAGGGAAAAGAAACAAGGTGGGAAAATAAGAAGCTTGTAAATCCAGTGAGAAGAAAAAGGGACCTGGGAAACAGATTTGAGGATTAAGTCAAAAAGTCCTGGTATTTTGATGTTCTGGGAAGGAGCATAATTGGATTAGAAGAACACAAAAGTCCTAATGCATGCAGAGCTCAAAATAGTTAGAGAAGAAGGCACCCACACGTAGTCCTAACCTTGCTTCCCTCCAAACTTCATTCAGGTTGAAGGTCTGAACAGGACCTATACAGAAGTTGCTTGAAAACAAGTGCAATAGTATACCGTATATGATTCAGCATCTTGCTTTATCATAGAGAGAAGTATGATCATATGAAAGCAAATCTAATAGAGCTCATTTTGAGACTTTCTACAGTACATGATCATTAGAAAAAGGCATGGGTAAGGTTGCAGGCATAGTCTTAATCTTTCTCCATTTTGAATGTTGCATCTCTGCAAAATAGAGATTTTTTTCACCCTCTTTATGTTCTTACATAAATCAAGTAACTTTATCGACCCATTAATTCCTATTATATCATTCATTGTAACTAATTCTATTATCCCATGCAGCCATATTTTCTAGATTATTATTATTGGTTATCTGCTGTTTTATTTTAGCAGACTTTGCCACTGGTTTTATATATGTATATATATACAGTCATATTGCACAATTTCTATGTAGCTATTTTATTAAATGACCGGATATAGAGAAGCTCTCAGTTTATTGCATGTAAAGTTTACTCATTAATGTATTTTCTTTCCTCGTGAATCAAGGCACAGCAAGGTGTTTTTATTAAGGGATCTTGTTTGAGTCTAGCAATATCATAACCTGATGATACAGTTTAATGGAAAACCCCACAGAGATTATGTTACGGTCTATTACAACACAGAGTAATATTACATTTTACTTATTACCTATTATATCTTGGTTTTTTTTATTGTTGTTCAATAGCATCCTATCAAGGGTTACTTTTAATACAACTACTAACAATTGAATATTCTCTTTTCAATAAAAGAGAATCTTTTCTGATCTTAGTTATTCTTCCATTTTGTAATATTTTATCTGTTATTAACTCATAATTTAAAAGTTTAGAATTCTACATCATAGCTGACAGGTTCACATAACTAATACCTTGCACATATTAATAAAAAAAGTGGAGCCTTCCAAAGTAAAACACTTGAGAAAAAGTGTACAAAACACTTGCTTGGCTATGGATATTTGAGGGAAATTATTGTTGGAAGAAATATCCACCTGGTTCAGTTCCAAGCCAGGAGAAAGACACTGGAAACATGGAAGCTGATTGGAAAGATTGTTTAATGATGAACAGGACCACCAAGCACATGGTTCTGGTGCAGCTGACCACATGGAGTTGAGAGTAGGGGAGGGAGGTTATACCTGCTCTGAGCTTTTTACTTGAACTTCCTGTTCCTGTGCAACAACATATATTCTGTTGTAGGGGTTATGTAGGGGTCATAGCTGGCTCTGTAGGTTGTCTGAGTTAAGATTGGTTGAAGTTTAGACTGCTGATGCAATAAAGGGGCATTGGGCAATTCCTGTTGTGGCTGACAGTTAATCCTACCTTTGTTGAATCTTGGGTGAGGGTATTTGCTTATGAATAGAGCTATCTATCTCTTTATCTCTTAAGTGCTGACATCTGCTGTGGGCCATTAAGGAAGATGGGGGCTGCTTTCCAAGAGCATGTTTCTCCATTTCTCCCTGTAGGGAAATATAATATTCTGCCGTTTTAATATTTCCTAAAATATTTCATTCTTCTAGGAGAGAGGTGGGTGCTAACTTTCTACATTATAATATTTGGATACCATTTCTTAAGAAGGAATTAGTAAAAACAAACTTAAGGAATGCTTGCTGGAAGGAATATCCCACACATCCAAATCTAATATGGTAAATGTATGCCCATTTCTCTCAAGTATTTCTTTTTTGGAATATTTACTGGGAATTTGAATATTATCCTCAAGTGCAGTATAAATGGAAGGAAATAATTAAGAGGCAATCATTAACTGAGAAATCTTAGCAATTGGGAATCCAGATATTTTGAATTTATGCATGGGCAAGCTAATAGCTGAATAAAATGTGGAGCATTAGAGCATAATTTCAAAGATCTAACCAATAAGGTAAAATTATATGACTCGTACTCAGGAAAAATTTTGAGAGTAAGCCAGTATAACTATTTTTTTTTCTTCGATCCAACATGCATAATAGGAAGTACACGGAGGCCATACAGTTGAAAGTAGGTGGGTTTCAGCAGGTTCTGACCAGTTCTGGAGAACCGGTAGCGGAAATTTTGAGTAGTTCAGAAAACCAGTAGTAAAAATTCTGATTGGCCCTGCCCCCATCTATTCTCTGCCTCCCAAGTCCGAGCTGATCGAGAGGAAATGGGGATTTTGCAGTAACCTTCCCCTGGAGTGAGAAGAGAATAGAGATTTTACAGTATCCTTCCCCTGCCACACCCACCAAGCCATGCCATGCCCACCAAGCCAAGTCCACAGAACCGGTAGTAAAAAATTTTGAAGCCCACCACTGCACCTTCAATTATCCTGAAACTTGTTAGAGCGTCCCATACAACAGAAAATGGCAGGCAGCAGAATGAAGTAAATATCTATTTGTTTAATACTAGGGAGAAATCAGGAAAGGAAAATCCAATCAGTCAAGGCTATTAAAGTGAATTTCAGAGCAAATGAAGCAGAAAAACTATGTGCAATTTGACTCTTCATTTCTCTTTTTAGCTTTCTTTTGCCTTAAAAAAAAAAGGTTAGATGTGAACTGGATTTAGCAGTTACGTTCAAAGTTACAACGGCACTTGTAGTGACTTATGACCATAGAGCCGTGGTGCTGCAGTGGTTAGAATGCAGCACTGCAGGCTACTTCTGCTGACTGCCAGCTGCCAGCAGTTCGGCAGTTCGATTCTGACCGGCTCAAGATTGACTCAGCCTTCCATCCTTCCAAGGTCGGTAAAATGAGGAGCCACATTGTTGGGGGCAAGAGGCTGACTCTGTAAACCGCTTAGAGAGGGCTGTAAAGCACTAAAGCGATATATAAGTCAAAGATCTATTGCGATTTTTCACACTGATGACCGTTGCAGCAGTTCCATGGTCACGTGATTTATATTCGGATGCTTGCCAACTGGTTCATATTTATGACGGTTGCAGTGTCTCGGAGTCACGTGATTCCCTTTTGCGACCTTCTGACAAGCAAAATCAGTGGTGAAGCCAGATTCACTTAACAACCATGTTACTAATTTAACAACTGCAGCAACTCACTTAACAAACATGGCAAGAACAAGGAGCCTGAGTGGCATAGGAGGCTAATGCATTTAACATCCAGCTGCCTGCAATTACTGCGAGTTTAATTCTCACTAGGCTCAAGGTCGACTCAGCCTTCCATCCTTTCCAAGGTGGGTAAAATGAGGACCCGGTTTGTGGAGCAATAAGCTGACTTTGTATAAAATATACAAAAGTATGAGGGCTATTGCTTAACACATTGTAAGCCACCCTGAGTCTCCGGAGAAGGGCGGCATATAAAAATAAATAAATAAAAAAAGAACAGTCGTAAATTGGGGCAAAGCTCACTTAACAAATTTCTCACTTAGCAACATAAATTCTGGGCTCAATTCTGGTCGTAAGTCTAGGACTACCTGTATTTGATTGAAGAGATCCCATTTTAGATTCAGTAACATTCCAAGGTGGATTATACAGTATACAAATGATGCATATTTTTTAGAAAGATTTTCCCTTCTATTTTATATATTCAATGTTATTTATCCCCACCATTCAGTGTATATAGTAGAGATTTTTTTTTTAAGCTCCATTACATTTTTCTTTTAATCAGAGAGCCAGCGGTCATATAAACTTTACCCTATCTAATAACTTGTGTTATCCCCACTGGATTTTGCTGATTGGGCCAAAGTAATTGAAAATCTGCTGAAACAGCTATGGATCTAATGGAACACAAGAGCAGTAGTATTTCTCACCCCCGAGGGAACGTTTCCAAATCAGCATTTCTGTTCAGGCTCTGTTTTGTTGGCTGGGGAAAACAGTCTATATTACATTCTCTGGCAAACTATCTAAAATGTTCATAGAAGTAGATAGTGTATTAAGATTGTCAGAATTAATTCTTGTTATTTACCTCTGAGCACTGTCAACAGGAAGAAATGTTTGGGTAAATGTCAAGGCGCCAGATTTCCATCGGTTCCTTCAGCATCGCATCACTGTTCCCAGTGGCAAGAACATTTCCATAGTTATAACGTGGGGGGATTGGAGAGGCTACTTACAGACTATGAAGACATAATGAAATGGGGACAGGAGGAAATTGCTTGAATAGGAATTCTAAAGATTCTGAAAATTCTGAGAAAAAAAAATAGGCAGTATTAACATTTATTTCCTCTTAAATGCATATCGTATTCAGAGGAAAGTAAAAAAGAAATATCTGCCAATCCAGTATTCATTTTAAAATCAAGAATATATTTGATTAGCATCAGAATGTAAAACAAGGTGGATTGCCTAATTTCCAAAAAGATGAAAGACCCATGTGCTGACTCTGACAAAGGACTTGATTTCTTAAAGTAGGGACATTTTATTGGTTATTGCTATTGATCTTCTTTTCATTCCTTGTTATTTTTCTTCTGCCTTTCATTAGACTAAACCAATTCCTTGCTTCCTCTGGCTGTGAGCCCACACATTACTGAACAAAATGTACTCTAAATGCTTTTTTGTATACTCTTGAATTTTTTTGCAGAAGAAATCAGAGTATTCTGCTCTCCAGGCGGGAAAAAATAAATTATAAAATGTACAAATATAATTATAAATAATTAAACCTACAAAAACTGCAGCATAAAAGAGCAAAACGTTAATTATGCTAACATATCTAGAACAACAGATCAAAGAACAATAGGAAATAATAATAATAATAAAATTCTAAAGGTCCAGAGGACTTTAGCTTATTTACGTTCTGTTTGTCGATTTTGTGGTCTTGCCAGTTCTTGCATCCAGGAAGATAGAATTTCTTGCAAATAATCCAGTTCTTCATTGTTACTACTTTGTCATGCCGTTGCTTGTAGTCAATCTGTGTGTTCATCTTGCAGCAGCTGACTAGGTGATAGACTGTTTCTTCAGTTTCTTTGCAGAGTTGGCATCTGTTGCCTGTTGCTATCTTCTCAATTCTGCTTTTGTATGCATTTGTTCTTAAAGTTTGGTCTTGTGAAGCCAGAATTAGCCCCTCGTTTTTTTTCTTCAACTTTCCTGCTCTTAGCCATTGCCAGGTCTTGTTATCTGCTTGGCCTGATGGGTAATACTTTGCCTTGCTTCTTCTTCATTTGGTCTTTCTTGTATGCCAGTTTGGTCTCTCCACTTAGAGGCAGTCCTTGATTTATGACTGGCTACTTAGTGACCATTTAAAGCTACGATGGACCTCTCCAGGGCTACAACCTGGATTCATAGACGGTCGGGCTCCCTCTGTGGTCACCTGATCATATTTTGTGCATTCAGGAACAGACCTGCATTACATTGTTTACAGTGTCCCATGGTCACATTAACTTGATTTAGTGTTGTGGCCCGTCAGCAGCCTGTGCAGATTGTAGCCGATTCCGACAATGAGGAGACTGGTGTGGTGGTGCGCCAGCAGCCTGTGCAGCTGGCGCTCAGTCGGAAAGTGAGGAGGCTGGAGAAGATGTGGTGCCAGAGGAAGGGATTCAGCCAGGGCCTTCAAAACCTCCAGAAGCTCCCATAAGTGAAGAGGAAGAAGAGGAGGAGCCTCTTCTCAATGCATGGGCGCGTAGAGCTGCCAAAAGGCAGGAGTGGCTCCTGAGGAGGAGGTCTCCTCGAGAGTAAGGCTTGGGGCTAATTGGCCACTCCCTTAGCCTATTTAAGAAGGAACGCCGCTTGCAACAAGCTGTAGAGAACAACTTTAGTTCACTCTCCTTCATGTCTGCAAAACTGTTTCTGGGCTTTCTGCCAACTCTAGTAAGACTGTGATTACCTTATCTTAGAATTCTGGTAGGCTGTTAAGACAGTTCATTAACAGCTTTTGAATGATAAAGACTAAGTTATTTTGAGTAAATAAGCTTTGTATAGAGTTTTTGTGTTCTGCGTTCTTTGGGGTCTGTAGCTGGGGCAGAACATTTATGTTTTTGCCAGAAACTGATATTTACTTCCAGTTTCTGGCAAAAAACGACCATTGCGGACAATGGATTTTCTTTTCTTTTCTTTTCTTTTTTTTGCATAATTATTTTTTATTTTATAAACAAACAAACATACAATATATAATCAATTCTTCAGTGTATCATCTAGGTACATCTTTTGTGACCTCTTCTTACTCCTCTGATCTTCTTAATATTTTCCATTCATTTGTTATAACATTCTCCCCACATTATTCATTTATTTATAACATTCTCCTCATATTTCTAGCTTACTATTAATACATTTATCTATCTTCACTCTCCCCTTTCTTCTTCCATTGCTTCATTGCAACATTACCCTATATATATATCTCTTCTCTAACCAATGGTAAAATTGTCCCCATATCTTAAAATATTCCGATTCCTCTCTTTCTTTAATTATCAAAGTCAATCTATTCATTCCTGCACAATCTAATATTTTTTTAATTGCTTCCTCCTCTGAAGGGATTTTTTTCTGCTTTCTATCTTTGCGCAAATACTATCCTCGCTGCAGTTATTACATGTATAATCAAGTATATATTTTCTTTACTGATTTTCTCTGGTAGAGTACCCAATAGGAACAGCTCAGGTTTTAATTCTATATGTTGTTGTAGCATTTCTTCTAACCATGTTTTAATTCTAGTCTAATAATTTCTTGCTTCTGGACATATCCACCACATATGATAATACAATCTTGGTATCTGATGACATTTCCAACATTTAGCTGATTTATCTTTAAACATTTTCGCCAATTTTTCAGGAGGCATATGCCACCTATAAAACATTTTATATTGGTTCTCTTTATATGTTGTGGACATTGTTAATTTGTAATTCCTTTCCCATAACTGCTGCCATTTATCTAGCTCAATTGAACATCCAAAATTTTTCACTCAGGCTATCATTGTTTCTTTTACCTGTTCTTCTTCTAGTTCAATACTAAGTAAATAATTATATATTTTTTAATTATTTTATCATCTGTTCCTGTGAGTATCCTATCCAGATCTGTCATTTCTAAATAAAAACCATATAATTTCGCATCTTTTTCATTTCTTGTTTGTATTTGCATATGTGTATACCAATCCATCTCAATCCCTTGTTCTTTTATTTCTTGTTTCCCTTTCAATTCCCCCTTATCTGTTAATATATCCTTATATCTAAGAATATTTCTAAGATTAATAATATTAGCGCTTCCATTGTTGATAACCATATTGGTATTTTCAAATAATATTTATCTCTAACTTTCTCCCACACCAATAACAATGCATTTCTTACATAGTGTCTCTGAAAGTACGTATGCATCTTGCTTCTGCCATACCATAAGAATGCATGCCATCCCAATTGTAGATCATGTCCTTCCAAGGTTACTAGCCTTGTATTTCTTAGTTAATCATAGTCTTAGTTGTAGTCTTCCAAGGTTAATAGCCTTGTATTTCTTAGCCTCCAATGGATTTTCCTAATGACTGTCACAAAAAAAGGTTTTAAATTGGGAGTGGTGACTTGCCTAAAAAGATCATGACTTACAACTGTAATTCTGGGCTCAATTACAGTTATAACTTGAGGACTTACTAATAATTCTGGAATGGAGTGGGAAAGCAGGTCCAAGACCTGCAGGAATCTTGAAGGATAGAAAGCAGAGCATGGGGTATCTCATAGGAGGGAGGTGTTGGAGAGCCTGGACAGGTGGGCCTGAGTTTGCACTAGGTCTCCCAGGGCCTCCCACACTCCTGAGCCCCACTTAACAACACGGATAGGGTAATTAAGCAAAGTACTTAATAACAGCATAAGAGGGAGCCGGGTAAGAGGTCATTAAAGCAGCCATTTGAGCACCTCGCTTAATGTTACAACTTGTGACCATAATGGGCAGACTCCATTATGGTTGTTAGTTGAGGACTACCTGTACTCAATACATCTTCATTGTATACTAGCTTCAGTGCATCTTCACTCTTCTTCAGGTATTCTTCTGATGCCCTTTTTTCTTCTTAAACTCTCTAGCGTACTTGCAACATTCCACACCCACCAATTTTTATTAGTAAGTAGAATCTGTCAACATTGCTGCACAAATGAAAGGCATGGTTCATTGTAATGATTTTTGTGGTCTTCTTATCAAGGGCTTTTAGTTCTGCTTGAGTCCAGTCCACTATTCCAGCTGTGCATTTAATGACAAGGATTGCCAGGTGTTAATTGCTTGATGATATTTCCTCCCCTAACTTTAAGATTTTCTTCACT
Organism: Pituophis catenifer annectens; assembly: GCF_029215685.1. Taxonomy (NCBI): domain Eukaryota; kingdom Metazoa; phylum Chordata; class Lepidosauria; order Squamata; family Colubridae; genus Pituophis; species Pituophis catenifer. The sequence goes on from NW_027256886.1 coordinate 64,409,679, forward strand.
GTCCTGATGTATTTGCTTATAACCTTCTTCTTGACTTTAATGTGCTTGATGTTGTCAGCTTGAAGGAGGCCCAGTTTCATCTTGACTCTTGATCTTATTTCCAGAGGGCAACTTGATTCCTTCAGTTTTCACTATTTTTCTTCTGTTGATGGTGTGAGTGGCACATTTGTCTAGTCCAAATTCCATTGTAATATCTTGCCTCTATATACAGTGTTCAGTTGCTGTATTTCAGGTGGTGTTTTTTTCATGCAGTTTCAGATCTTCCATGGAGCACATAATATTCCAGACTTAATAATTGTCAATAAGACAGATAAAAATTCTGGATAGTGGATGTCACAGTACTTAGAGGAAGCAAAAGGGAAGAGAAAGAACAGAGAAAATCACAAAATACAAAGTCCTGCAGATAGGAGTTTGGTTATTACCATTGATGCCATACCAAAAAGCCTTGGAAAGGACTTAGAAAATCAGCGTATTAACAAAATTTCCATCTGTCAATTACAAATGGTCACATTGCTTGGATGCACTCATGTATTACCCTGTTTCCCCCAAAATAAGACATCCCCTGATAATAAGCCCAATTGGGCTTTTGAGCGCATGGCAATAAGGCCAAGCACTTATTCCAGGGTTCAAAGAAATATAAGACAGGGTCTTATTTTCGGGAAAACATGTTATACCAATACATTATGACGTCCTAGGTTCTTGAGAAGAACTCAATGCATACAAAGGCCAACAACAATTAGAGAACTGGCAGCTGCGATCTCACATTGTTATATATATAATAATAATACTATTAATGATATATAAAACATAGAAAAATAATGAAGCAATTTTTAGCTCACCAATCTGTAAAGCCGATTCTTAAATGGTGTCAGAAATATTCAGTGATATGAAGTTATGGGAAGGCATTATTTCTATTACAAGGAGGTGAAAAAGACTTAATGACATGTGTTGACATTAGGTTTTCTAATCTTAGCAAAATGTAAAATAATAGCTTCCTTGAGGAATTAAAAAGGGGACATTTTGCTAATTATAGGCACAGCTGGAAGATGAGCCAGAGAAGCATTGCCATGCATATAGGTCAAGTGCCAACCAAATTAGGAACTTTGAGCTGGAGATCAGCCATTCTGAGAGGCTTGCCAGTCAAAGGAGCAGGCCATGGAGGCTGCTGGAAGACATGCTGGAAGACAGTCCATGCCTTTGACCTAATGCATTTGCCATATCTGTGAGCCTGTACTAGCCACAGTAAGACGTTTGGAGGCTGGAGGAGTGGGCCAAGAGCAGGCCAGCTGCAACCTGGCCATGGGTGGTGTATTGGCCACTTCTGTAGACTTAGTGTAGTTCACTCATTGTGCCTGTGGGCCTTGCGCTGGTTGAAGAAATGAACCAGAGGACTGGCCACCTTTATAGCTCTGGCCACAATGGCGTTTGATATGACTGCAACCCAGGGGTGAAATCCAGCAGGTTCTGACAGGTTCTCGAGAACCGGTAGCGGAAATTTTGAGTAGTTTGGAGAACTGGCAAATACCACTTCTGGCTGGCCCCAGGAGTGGGGAGGGAATGGGGATTTTGCAGTATCCTTCCTTTGGAGTGGGGTGAAATGGAGATTTTGCAGTATCCTTCCCCTGCCACACCCACCAAGCCACGCTCACAGAACCAGCAGTAAAGAAATTTGAATTTCACCACTGCTGTAACCTCTTCTGCTGTCGGTCTCTATCCTCACAGACTGTATAAACTCTATTTGACATTTTATCAGAAGAGACCAACCAGAACTCTAGAGCTTTGGGATACTGGTGTTGGCTAGGCTGTTGGGTGAGGGGAATAACAATAGAACGGTAGTGTCCTATGAACCCTTCCCCCCCATAGTGTCCATTTTTAGCTGTAAAGGGATAAAAGAATCAATCAGCCTAATTACACCTGCTAGCTCAGGACTTCTGACTGTGACTCCCCCCATCTCTGGATGAGACCAAGAGGTTGGATAAGAGTGGTAAGAGCAACAGGGAGGAAACTCCTGTAAGTATGAGGGTTTGTGTTTGTTAGATGTTTGTGTTTATGTGTGTGTGGGTTGAGTTGGGGAGATGGTCACTGGGTACCCTGATAGCACTGAGAGTCTATGAAGCTAAATTGCTTCAGGATGCCCGGATTCTCTCCCCCCCCACGCCCCCCACCCCAGGATAGCTAGAATCAAACACTATGCGAGGTGCCCAACCATGAGAATTGGGGGGGGAGGTGTATTGGAGAATAATATGGCATTGGAGGGATATGGGCCAGCGAAAGTGTTACAATGATAACAAGCATGGGAAGATGTAGCGGGAGACTAGGAGTGCGCCATTCTTTGGGATGACAGAACTGATGTCTCATACCGGTTTCATGTTCCAACTCCTTGGTCCTAATCCCTGGACCCAATCAGTAGGCAGTCAGCGGTTCTGGTTTTCAGTTGCTGTTCTAAATGCTAGAGCAATCTATAATAAGACCTCCCTCATCTGAGATTTAATCACTGAAGAGAGACCTAACCTGTCTGGGCCTGGAAGATGGGGTGGCCCTTTCAGAAATAGGACCAGTTGGGTTTTGGGTATGGAACCAGCCAAGACTTCATGGCAAGAATAGAAGTGTGGGCAGTCATCATTTGGGAATCCCTTTGTGGCCTTCAGAGGCACTGTACCATACATCACCGGGTGTGAGACCCTGTTCATTAAGTTGAGTTCTAGGGGCCAGTTGGGATTGTTGCTGTTGCACCCAGCCTCTCTTCTACATAGCAACCTTCTTGCCTGAGCTCCTTGGTTCCATTTCTGAGTTGGCAGTAAGAGTTTCCTAGACTTGCGGTCTTGAAGACTTCAATCTGCTTTCTCTGGAGGTGAGTTCTGAGATGGCTCAGGACTGGTAGAAGTGATGATTTTACCAGAAGTTCTCTATCACTTCAACGGTACAATCTGGCTATGCGTAATAAATAGGGAAAGAAATTTGCATTTGCTCATATTTTTATCCTCATTTACAGTGACCAATGTTGGCTTCAGGCCTCAAGTTTTTGATAATAAACCGTCTGAACAATATGTTGTAATCTTTCAAATAGTTGTTTGTAATAATGCCAAAATGAATACATACATTGTTCTGTGTTTTTGAAAGTTTATATTTGAATGTGACATTTAGCCTAAATTTCTTCTTGCCTCCATCTGCTAGAAGGCAAATAAAACCCTTAGGCGCTCCCAAAGCCACCTCTGGGATACAGTGGTAAATGTCTTGCTGTCTCCATTTAAAGCAATGAAGTGGTATCTGCCAGTTTGCGAAAATACATTTCTATCGTTGATGAATCTAAGGATTATCGTTGAGTCCAAGTAACCCAGAGGCAATCCATCTAAAATGTCACATGTGAATAAAAGCATCTGGTTGTGTAAAACGATTGCTTCTCTCTTTTTTTATAAATAATGTTCTGGTAGCTCTAAGGTATCTGGTAGCTTCTAGGATTGCCTTTTTTTTTTTCTTTTTAAAGGTGCATCTTTCACTGAAATATGTATCCAAAGCGAGACAGCCGACTAAAATCAAATAAAGAAGAATAACATGTTGAGAAACCCTCCAAAGGTGGGGTTCCAATTTCCGGATTTAGAATGGACAAAGTCAAAGATAGTCTTGTATCCAAAGGGATACTGAAAATTAAAAGGACAAGGCTTCTCATGTGAATATTATATAACTGAGTGGTGGAGTGTGTGTTTTGTATGCAAAGTTCCAAGGCTGATCTCCTAGGGAGGCTGAGCAAAATTCACATTTGAAGTAACGAATGAGATAGAGAACAATTCAAGCCCCTTTAAAGGCAATTATATGCTCCATTTCTTTTTCTTTCTCTCCCTCTTTGATAAGAATTAAAATTACAACATGCTCAGTACGGATTAAGCTAAAGCAGTTATGCAAATACAACCAAGTTGGCAGATTCAAACATTCAAATATTTAAAATGCTTGGTTGTATTTAACAGTTTGCAAAGCAATGAGAACAATGTTCGGCACAGTCTACTTATGAAAATGAGGGTCTTCAACTTGCAGTGGTTCCAGCTCCTAACGACTGGAGCAGCATAAAAAGATAGACCCATGTCTATGGATTCCTGCATTGGGCAGGGGGTTGGAATAGAAGTCCTCTAATATCCCTTCCAGCCCTGTGATTCTAAAAACCAGAGTTAAATTTCCACACTTCTCCACTCTGACACAGTGATTCTTTCCTTGACCCAGTTTGGCCATTGTGGTTCCCTCTGGGCATTAGCCAAAGATGGCCATTTGAAGATGAAGGTCCCCTTCCCACCAGTGGTGGGTTGCCCCCGGTTCGCACCGGTTCTATAGAACTGGTAGTAAAATTGGCGGGAGGCTCCACTCACTGATCCCGACGTCATCAGAACGCTTCTGCGCATGCGCATGGCCCCATTGCGAACCAATAGTAAAGGTAAGTAGAACCCACCCCTGCTTCCCAACAGGGGTGGTTCTACTTACCTTTACTACCGGTTCGCAATGGGGCCGTGCGCATGCGCAGAAGCATTCTGATGACATCGGGGTCAGTGGGCGGAGCCTCTGACCGGTTTTATTACCAGTTCTATAGAACTGGTGCGAACCGGGGGCAACCCACCACTGCTTCCCACTAAGAGTCACTGCGCACCTAAGTGGAAAATTAATGGCCGATAAAGACATTCAAATGCTTAGGTTTTCTCTTCTAGTCTTGTGCCTCCTTGACACATCAAATTGTGCAGCGGTTACAGTCTGACTTCTAAAGGCTACAGATGCAAAATACTAATAAGTTGCCACTCGCAATGGAAATATTTAACTGCAACCATGCTATTTATTGCAAACATTTGAAGTTTTATTTATTTCATACTCAGCTTACTCTGAATGTCACACCTAGAAGCTATCCAGTCAAACTTTACTAGAACTCTATTGTGAGCCCAGTCTTTGGTGTACGTTCTTCAGATATCCTTCTACACAACAACCTGAATGCAAATATGTCATCTAAAATATTAGCCAAGACAATCTTTTTGAGGTGAATCACTGGCTCAGCTAACTTTTGATGATATATGCAGCATTTCACTCTGTTTTAATATTGCTTAGTCTCAGCAGGGCTACTCATGAATTTAAACAGAGAGTCCTTGATCTAGATATATAAAGTGATAGATCTAAAATTGTGATGGTAGAAAATACACATAATTCAGAGCGAAATGTTGGGTTGTACCAGTTTTCTGATCTTGGTTTTTCATTTGCAGATAATGCAAATGCTGAGATAGTCTCTTCAGTGCTTTGATCTTGGAGAAATGGGAGGTTTCTTGTTTGTTGTGAAATATATCATTGCCTGTCCTGCCAGCCTCTCCTAACTGTGATTAGATGGGCTGTGTTTATGGATGCTGTTGTTTTCTATATGATTGACAGGTCATTATCTGGTTCTTGTTAAAAACAATGCAGTGCCATCTTCTGTTTATGTTGTTAATCATTGTGTGATAAAGAGGGTGGAATGTAAAAGTTTAAATTTTTAAAAGTAGATTTTCTTAGTTAAGAATTGATTTATTTTTTTCTTATTTATCTGTATCAGTAGAAAATTGCATAGAACTAAGAAAATTGATGAGATTCTCAGCACCCTTTGATGCTGTAATTCAGTTTAAACTGACTGTGAAGAATGACTCAGAAGGCAGAGAACAAGATGTGGACTTGAATTTCAAGGCCTAGACTTGCATTTTATCAAAATATTAAGAGGTCTGTGTGACTGGATCAAGAAATGTTGTGATCAAGAAATGTTTCAGATCTCAATTGCTTTGGATTAGACCAGGAATGTCCAATCTTGACAACTTTAAGACCTGTGGACTTCAACTCCCAGAATTCCTCAGTTAGCTTAGACTATAGTGAATCACTATTTTTCCATGACGGTGGGCAGGGAGGATGCACAGGACTTTCTAGAAGCCTGACCCACTGATAAATTAGCAATCAACAAATATATAGAGTAAGAACCTGTCTATGCACTATTCAAAAACAAATATCAAACAGAGAAGCAAACAGTGCAGATCACTGCAATTTCCACCATTATGTTTGCAGTGGGGGAGGCTGCCTGCTGTTTTTTCTCCAGTCATAACAACGAATCAGTTCATAGAAAATAATATTAAGTTTACAGCAGCATTCTGCCTGGACTTCCTAGAGAGCTAGAAAAAGCCATTGTGAAGAAATAAATTGTTTCAGGGAACAGGATATAGCCTCAGAGATGAGACAAGTGTGCATATTCTTCCCACAGGGTCTTCATTCGCAACAGTTGTCTTGTGGAGACAACTTCCCATTAGGCTGCATTTCAAATTAAAAAAAAAAAAGAACCTTCAATGAATTCTCACGTTTGGTATTCTGGCAGTCATCGCCCTGCCCTTGCTTCCACTTAAGAGTTCATAGCCTCTCTATTGTGACTGTTTTTGCTTTTTCTGAAGTAGTGGGAAGGTGTGGCAATTTTAGGTATCAGTGGTTTTCTGCTAGACACATAATCAACTTTGTCAACAGTTTTCCATTTGCTATATCCAGGACGTCTTTACATACTTCAAAATCTTATTTTAAATTCCCCCATAAACATTACCCTGAATTTTCTAGTTCAGATTCTTGGCTTTTTTTAAAGTCAAAATGTATTGCAATGGTTTCAGTGCTATAAAACTACTGGTACTTGTTTATATTTTTCCTGTCTTTTATATGAAAATCCCATTATATTGTTTGGCATTTCAGATAATTACTTCTGAGCTACCACTTTATATTTAGTTCTACCCCTCAAGCTACAGCTGTTAGACCTTGTGATTCTAGTAAAAGTTAATCACATCGGTTCAAGGTTGCCATTGTCTAATCTGAACTCAATACTTCACACTTTTTTTTGTTTTAGTTCACAGAACTATGTGCAACTAATGAATTGCAATTCCAATGTAATATTTGAAATGGAACCATGGGGTCCTAATTGTTTCTGAAAAAATTGTAAAATAGAAGGTTATCCAATGGTACCGTTATTCTCGGAAAACATGAGATACATTCACGATATAATAATTCAGCAGAAGCAGAACTAGTAGTGTAATCTCAGCCAAAGAACTGAGTGTTTCTCAGATCATAGAGCACATAACCCTGGTGAGATTCAGAAGCAGTCTTGTGGGACACAGTTTTTTCATAACAAACATTACAAATTAACTGTCCAACATTCCCCGTATCAAAGTATAAGCATGACCTGTCAATCTGGTGGCCTCCAATTCTTTCATCCCAAAGGTGCTTTTTCAAAAGGCAACTGGACTTTGTTTTTCCTTGAAGATGTTTTATTCTTATCTCGGAAGCTTCTTCAGTTCTGACCATTTCCTTCTTTGCATTGTGAAATTTGTGTTTACTTAGAAGAACCAAATATATATATATATATAGCAGTTGAGGGAGAAGTTGAGGGGAAAACCTTTCCTCTCCTCTCATTTATCGTCAACAGGATAGGTCCCATCAAGTAGATGAGAAGAGAAAATGGACGAGTAGGACATTTCAGTCACCTGGACGAGTAGGAGATTTCACTTGTCATCCAAGAAGCTTCTTCAGTTGTGACCAGTCAGAATTGAAGAAGCTTCTGGGATGAGAAGCTAAATGTCTTCATGGAAAAACAAAGTCCAGTTGTCTTTTGAAAAAGCACCTTTGGGACAACCATGACCTGGATGACTGAGAATCTCCATGAACTCCTAGTTCTTCTACATTCTGATTCATTTGAGCTTAGCAGGAAAAGTGCTGCTGCATGAGTTCCATAGCATTGCTAACCAAGGATTTATTTTTTTTCCATGCTCTCTCCTGGGAGCCCCTTCCTTGATTTTCTTGCCTTTCAGTTTACCACCTACTTGTCCAGCTGAGTCATTTCCCCTTCTCATCTACTTGATGAGGCCTATCCTGTTGGCAATAATCGAGAGGAGGGGAAAGGTTTTCCCCTCAACTTCTCTCTCCACTGCTGTATTTGTTTTTTAATTGGTTCTTCTAAGTGAACACAGATCTCACAATGCAGAGAACAAAATGGGTGATGAATCACTTAGGGAAGGCTTGAGGAAAATAGGGTGTCTGACTTGAATTAGCAGCAGCTTTCCTTCTTTTCATCACTATCATTACCTCAAATTTCTTCCTGTCAGTCCTTTTTTTTTTTTTTGCCTCGAAGTGGCAAATTGCATCCTTTCTCTATGTTGCAGAGATGTGAAACAAGGGATGCAAGAAGTTTTGATGACTAATGTCATTATTGGGGAGTTCATTGGCCAGGAAGGGAATGCCATGAATGGTCTTTTGGACCAGATGAGCAAACCATTTTCAATGATAATAAAATTAATTAGAAAGGTGGGAGAGATGTAATTTTTTTCATTAATCCTAATAGCAAAATGTATGTAACATAGAATTATCATTCATAGAAAAGTTGGACTTTTGTTCTTTCAAGAGTTGATATTAGATTGAGCACCACCTCTCTAGAGCTTCTTTCAACCGGAATCATTTCTATATTATTTTGATTGTAGGGACACTAGGATGAGTGTTTTATTTTAAAAACACATATCTCCTAGGAAACTTGTTCAGCTTCTGATGGGGCCTGACAATGATTCACTGTTTAATTATAACAGTTACTAATATGCATTGCACACATTAAAATGGGTTTTGGTTCCAAGAAGTAACTAGTGTCAACATCCCGTATTTCACTATTACTTATTGTACATGTAAGTAGCAAAAGAAATGGTAAGTCTGCTTAATTATTAAAACCTTTTATACAACATAAATAATATTTAGTTTATGTCAGCATAATGAGTAAATACATCATTTAAGCCAGCTTTTCTTATATAGGCACAAACAGTGCATTTTCTACATCCCCTTTTGCCCAGCATCCCTTCTCTGCTATATTTTTCGTATGGTACCTGCTCCCAAGCAGTGATTACCCTTCTGGGCTTCTCATCCTGAGTAGCTTAGAGATACTGCTCTAATTTTCCTTTCACAAAGCACATAAGGACATTTTAAGAAGCAAAGCTTGAGAGATATAGCCTCCTCAGCATCACAATGAATCCCAACTAGGCCTGGGGCCAGCTGCTAAAGTGGTTTAGGCAGCCGGTATCAGCAGTGGCTAAAGCTGTGGCTGGATGCAACATACTTATCAAATTTATTTATTTTATCAAATTTCTATACCCCTATAGGTCACTAGTGTGACTGTTGGCAGTTTACAGATAAAACAGTAAAATCATACGAAAGCTATAATTAAAAACAAAGTTAAACTCCAGATTAAAAACAGAGATTAAAAAGAACAATTGCAGAGTTAAAAAGCAGAGGAAGTGCCTTCAGCCCACCAACCATCCCCAGGGTTGCATGGTATGTTTAGAACCCCAGGCCGGTTGGCAGAGCCAGGTCTTTACGCTCTTCCAGGAGGCTAGAATAGAGGGGCCTTCCTCGCTTCTGGGAGCAAGCTGTCCCATAGAGTGGGTGCAATGGTAGAGAAGGTTCTTTTCCTAAAACCTGTATGCAGAATGTCAGAATTATGTATTACACTATATATTTCTTTTCACAATATGCATATACATATATATGTATATGTTTTCTGAGGTTTTCGCGGGTGTTTGTATGTAAGTCTGTGGTTATTCGGGTTTTCTCCCGCGTAAAATTGGAAGTGTCTTGGCGACGTTTCGACGAAGTCTCATTCGTTATCTTCAGGCTGGTGTTTTCGGCTTCGTGCTTCTAGGAGCAATGTGTGATCGCATTGCTCGGAAAGCTTTCCTCGCACAAGCACGAAGCCGAAGACATCAGCCTGAAGATGGCGAGTGAGACCTCGTCGAAACATCGCCAAGATACTCTCAATCTTACACGGAAAAAGACCTGAATACACCAAAACTTGCATATATATATCAACATTGCCGTACGTAACCCCCACTCTTCTGTGTGCCATCTTTATTTTGTATTCTCGGCTTTGGATTGTTTGAATAATTCTAGCTTTAGCATCCCTGTAAAAGAGATTTGCTAGCTTGGCGATATGCCTTCTTCTTGTTCTCTACATCTCTTCTTGGGGTCAGAACCATATTGTTTAGAACACCGGTTCCCATCTCTGCTATCAAAAGTTTTACTATGCGCTAATATTTACAAAGGAAAGTTCAAGATTGGAAGCTCATGGGTTCAGGTTTGTCATTTTGGGTTCTAGCATATTAATTACATAATCAAGTAAGATAGAACATTTGTATTCTTTCAACATGAAACAAAACAATTGTTTGCCCAAAGCCTGTGTGTGATATATTTTTGTGCCGTTAGCTCAGGTTCTAGATTGGGAATAGAGAAGACACTGCCATGTTTACAAAGGACAATGGCTTAGTATAATAGGCCTTTTGCAAGGTTATACTTTTTAATCTATTAAAGTTGGATAATAACATATAATACATATGGTCATTCTTCTAGAAATGTTGGTTTGGCTAATTTTTCAGAATAAAATGGTTTTATCTTCTGTTTTTAAACAAAAATCTTCACTGTCAACAGTAATCCCTTTTTGTTTGAAAACAGCTTTCATTTTTAAGGCTGGAATGTAGGGATTTTGATTTTTTTTTTTCTTATTGAAAGGTTGCATCCATGGTTAAATGAAAATACATTTTTATTGAAGTACCCCCAGTTTCGAATGCATTTCACACTGAAATTCTAAACTATATGTTTCTAAATGTGAAACTTTTACTTTCTAGATCATCACACTGTGTTTTCAGTTTGTTTTATTTCCAGTTTTAATGGGTGATTGAAATTGATGAACTGAGTTACGTTCAAAGACTCTTGTTTCAAACTTTAAAAATATTTACTTGATGCCAAGCAAATTCACCTGTCAAATAATTGTCTTTGAAACAGGTTCTATCTGATTAGTGGAGGAGTTCCTTTTATTATCTGTGGAATTACTGCAGCAACCAACATAAATAATTATGGGATAAAAAGTTACGCTGGAGCTCAGTTGTAAGTATATCCCTATATTTTCCATGTATGACGCCACTGTTATTTCCTGTAAAAATAAGCCATGATTAAATAACTTTCAGTCTGGAACCATACAGCCTAATCCAGAATCCCTGTCAGGTTAGTTACTCCCTATCAGCATGTAGTTTTTGTCATTTTATAACATAACGTATTATACTCTGCACACAACCTATGCTGCAGGCTAATTATGGTTTTTTATGTGTATAAAGTAAATATATGAATGCATGAGGGGACGCACACCTGTTTAGAAATCCAGCGATTTCTTCTAAATGCATTGGTTTAATTGAGTACTAAAAAGTACCCACAGAGGCATTAATAAATTGTGCATTACAATATTTTGGTAGCATTTAAGGAAAGCATTTCAGTTAATATCCAGGCAGATTCAGTGTTCCCATATTTATAAACAAACGGAGGAAGTAAAGCAAACTGTGTTTTTCCTTCATGGAAATACTTTTAGGAAATTTCATTTGAGAAATACATTAGAAAAAAGGAAGAACTTCAGCAGATTAAAGAGAGCACAAAACTCTTCTGGAAGTTCTACCCTATTAAAGCCTATTTATTCCATCATGTGTGATTAGACAATCACTTATAATCAACAGGGTGTTAAAAGATCTGATTATTTATGTTCATAAATTTGTGGGAGACTTTCCTGCCAGCACTTTTACAGAGGTTGTACTACTTTAATTTAATCACTTTAATCACAGGCAATCAATACCAGATATCACAATACGAGTAGAAAACTAGGAAACAGATGGAGGGGTAAAATTGCTCAGGGGAGTGAGAGAGAGGTAGACTAAGCCACAGCACAGTGTCTTGTAAGCCTTATTCATTTTTCACATCATACACATGTAGACCTTCCAATGTCTGTGTGCTTTTATGGGGCTAAGTTTTGAAGTGGCCTGTGATGAAGAGCCTTTTGAAAATACCACTGACCCACAGAAGGGGAAAATTACATTGGCTGTCACTGGGGGGAGATGTTGTCTGGGGGAAGGGTTGTTGTGTTGTTTTTCTTAAACTAAACAAGAGAACTGTTCTGAGGAATCAGAGGAAGCTGTTAATATTTTATGTGTTAGTGAGACACACCTCCACAACCTGAAAGGTACATGTGAGCATCTACTGAATCAGCTCAGAGTTTATCCCCTTGTTCATCCTAGCGCCTGGAAAGCAAAGCCTCTGTAAATGGCTGCTCAGGATATTTGGTGGAGGGGGGGACCTATATTTAAGAATGCCTGGAATAAAACTAAGCAAAACTACCACACAGCAATAAGGAAGAAAATACAGGTGGTCTCAACTTAGAACAGTTCATTTAGTGACTGTTCGAAGTTACAATGGCACTAAAAAAAGTGACTTAGGACCATTTTTCACTGTTGCAGCATCCCTATGGTCAAGTGACCAAAATTCGGATGCCTGGCAACTGAATCACATTTATGGGGGTTGCAATGTCCCGGGGTCATGTGACCCCCTTCTGCAGCCTTCTGACAAGCAAAATCAATGGGGAAGCCAGATTCACTTAACCACCATGTTATTAGTTTAACAACTGCTGTAATTCACTCAACAAATGTGGCAGGAAAAGTGATAAAATGAGGCAAAACTCACTTAACATGTTTCTCACCTAGCAGCATACGTTTTGGGCTCAATTATGGTTGTAAGTCGAGGACTATCTGTAATTATGAATTATTTTCATAATTATGCAACGTACGAATTATTAGCCCTGGCTCTTAGAAGAAGAATAGAGTTGCACAGCACTGTAATAACAATAAAGTGTGTATCATTGTACCCTAACTAGGGAGGGCTACCACTGAAAAGGCCCATTCCGGGACAGCCACTCACTCACTATCCTTCCCTAGTGGAGATATTTACGGGTAGTCCCCAATTTACAACCAGTCACTTAACGTCCATTCGAAGTTATGAAGGACCTCCCTGAAGCTACTTACAACTCGTTTTCAAAGATACGATGGCCACACCCATCCAAGGTCATGTGATCACACTATGGGCACTTGGCAACCAACTCGGTTTTACAGCCGTTTGCAAGCATCCCATGGTACCTTGACTGCAATTTGCAACTTTTTCGCCAGTTCCACTTTCACTTCTGGTTTCCAGCAAAAAAAACACCCACTATGAAAAATTGATTTTCTTAACCACCACTGCATTCTCTTAAGGACCACTGCATTTGCTAAAAGACTATCACAAAAAATTGAGTTTGGTCACGTGATGCTTCAACTTTCAACTGCAACAACCTTATGACCTTAATTTTGGATTCAATTATAGTTTTAGGTTAAGGACTACTTTTAAAGGATTATTTAAGTTCATATATTACTTTGTCCAGCTTTGGGCACTGGGTTGATGGATACAGACTTTTGTTCTTCCAGGCTCCTGTATGTTAACTGCTCCCTTCCTTTACATTAGCTGAGAAGAGTCTGCTTCCTCCACTTCTCTACACAAAAGGGGAGGTTTCAGCAATCACACTGCCAAAAAATTTCTACACTAGTGGCTCTGAGTGAACACCATTTCCCATCTTTTTTTTTTATTGGAATCAAGAAGTGAATTCAAGTGGGATTGTAGGGAAGGGAGAGACAAGGGAAGCAAGTGACAAAGTGTGTGTTGTAGTATCATGCCTATCATACATGTCCAGTGTCAGGACACCAATATGAAAAGACAATGTGATGTTGCAATGCACATTCCATCATTATTTTATCATTGTAGTTTGTATTAGAGACCTTTGAGTGAGCGAATCTCTAAACATCCCCAATTTTTCTCTGTGGATGCACTCAGATTTGACAATACACCGTGAGGTAATTTTATTAGCTGTGTTTCAAAACCAGAGTATTGGATTTGATATCTAGAGAGCTTTAATGAAAACTTGTTTTCTTGTATGATACGAGAGCCAGTGTGATGTGGAGATTAAAGGGAGTTTTACATTTACCTCAGCTACTGATCTCACTGGGGATCCTCTGCAACAGGCTGAGATCCTATCAAAAATATTGCTTAAAATGTCAGTTTTAAAAGCTGTTCTATGGGTAAAAACTAGATGGGTGTTACAAGTAGTCCTCGACTTACAACTAAAATTGGGACCCAAATTTTCATTGCTAAGCAAGGTGGTTGTTAAGTGAATTGTGCCTGAACGTATGACCTTTTTGCCATTTCTTGTTAAGTGAATCCTGCAGTCATTAAGCAAATCTTTCTTCCGCCCCATTGATTATGGAGATTCTCAGTCATCCAGGTCATGATTGTCTCAAAGGCAACTGGACTTTGTTTTTCCTTGAGGGAAAGATTTCACTTCTCATCCAAGGAGCTTCTTCAGTTCTGACTGAATGGTGGTGTGGGGGGGATATGGAAAGCTTTATATTCCTTTGCAGTCATCTGGTCTTTAGCATCTCTCTGAAAGCCAGTGAGGCCACTTGGGGGTTTATCTGTGCCATCAGGGTCACCAGAATCATCTCACCTGCAAATAGGGGTAGAATACCCTTGGAACTGCTGAAAGGATTGTGTTGTAAACAGGAGATAGGTGATTCAGATGACCCTGTCGGTACAGATAAAGGGCTCTCAGAGAGAGTGCTAATGACCAGATGACTGTAAAGGAATTTAAATCCTTCCATTTTCACCCCTGCCCAGGACATTCAATCAGAACTGAAGAAGCTTCTTGGATGAGAAGTGAAGCATCTTCCTCAAGGAAAAAACAAAGTCAGGTTGCCTTTTGAAAAAGCACCTTTAAAAGCCACCCCCCCTTCTCCATTGACTTAGTTTGTCAGAAGCCCATTTGGAAAGTCAAAATGGAGATTGTGTGAAATCCAAGACACTGCAAATCCAAGACACCGCACCCAAATTTTGATCATGTGACCATGGGGATGCTGCGACAGTTGTAAAGTGCAAGGACTGGTTATAAGTCACTTTTCTTAGTGATGTTTTAACTTTGAACAGTTGCTAAATGAATCATTGTAAGTAGAGGTTTAACTGTAATTACCTTTACTATGCATATGTAAGCCCCATTTTTGTAGAGGACATATTTTTTCCAAACAATTTACAGTATTGTAAATGTATTTATTTATTTTGCATTCGCAGGTAATTTGTCTTCAATATTATTAATTTGATTTCTTTTCTCTTTTTTAAAAAACTCTATTCCACCCCACTCTTGTGTGTAGTTGTTGGATGTCATGGGAGCCAAGTCTTGGTGCATTTTATGGACCGCTTGCATTCATTGTTCTGGTAACATGCATTTACTTCCTCTGCACCTATGTGCAATTGAGGCGTCACCCAGAACGCAAGTATGAATTAAAGGAAAGGATAGAAGATCAGCAGAGATTGGCAAGTCCTGAACTTGGCCATAGTCACATGACAGACATTGGATCAGTTTCCCAAGCAACCTGTTCAATGATGTCTTCATCCTTGTTGGAAAATGAGCATTCCTTCAAGGCTCAACTTCGAGCTGCTGCGTTCACTTTGTTTCTGTTTACTGCCACTTGGACTTTTGGCGCCCTTGCTGTTTCTCAAGGACATTTCTTGGATATGATATTTAGTTGCCTATACGGAGCATTTTGTGTAACCTTGGGGCTCTTCATCCTCATCCATCACTGTGCAAAGCGAGATGATGTGTGGCATTGCTGGTGGTCCTGTTGCCCTTCTCGAAGGAACACCTACTCGGTGAAGGTTAATGTCCGTCCAAAAGTTAATGTCAACGGTGAAAGCCAAGCTCATGCCTCATGCCTTCAAGAATCACCATGCCCAAGTAAATCTGCCATTTTTAATCACCCGGCCATTAGTCACTGCAAACTCACTAATCTACAGGCTGTTCAAAACCACGTCAACTGCCTTTCGCCGGTCACTCCGTGCTGTGCAAAAATGCATTGTGATCAGCTCCTGGAAGATGAAGCTCATATTCATGTCCACAACGAAGGGACTTTCAGACCCAACATGCACATTCACAGATGTTTGAAAAGTAGAACTAAACCACGATATTTTAGCCGACATCGATCTGCAGGAGAAAGGGAGTATGCTTACCACATCCCTTCAAGTATTGACGGCAGCATACACAGCTCACATACAGACAGTCCCCATAGTACACATGACAGTCACTCAGGCCACAGGCGGCCATGTTGTGCAAAAAACAGTCCCTATCCAACCATCACTCAGCCTGAAAGTAGTGATGCAAGTACTGTGATCTACAGTTGTGCTAAAGTCCCAGAAACTGAGACAGGCCCTCATTTTGAAATGCATCCACGGACACAATCCTTGCCATTTAGCACAACCAGCCACAATGGAATCCTAAAGGGAAACTTGCATGAAGCCATGATCTATAGTTCAGATAGTACAGGAAATATCAAAACGGGGCCGTGGAAGAATGAAACTACTGTGTAGTTGGTAGGCCACATTTCTCAGCTTGCAGCTCAAAGCATCTTAGACTGCAAACCTATACACAGCAATTTGTGAGTCAGCCCAATTAAATTCGGTGGGCTTACTTCTGAGTAGACCTAGGTAGGTTTGTACTGTTGGTCTTTGTTTTTCTTCTAAACCGAATAAGATACTACGTGTTGGTGTGGCACATGAGATAACTGTATAGGTTTTCAACCTATTTTTTTTTTCCTTAATAAGAAGAGGCTTTTAAAAAGCAGGGGCAGTCTCGAAATTATTTTTAAAAGAACGACAGAATAATGTTCAAGGGAGAATGAAAATGTAAACCTAGGAAGCAGACTGTGAGGTGTTTGTAGTACAGGTAGTCCTTAACTTATGACCACAATTGAGATTGGAATTTCTGTCATATGTTGAGCGGAAGCCAATTTTACAACAATTTTTATGGTGGTCATTGTGAATCACTACAATTGTTAAGCAAATCACATTACTATACAAATCTATGTATAGATTTGTATAGTATCTTTAGTATCTTTCTCCAATGGGCCTTTTTATTTTTTATGCCTGAAATCACATAACAGCAGGATGTGGCAACTGGTCATAAATGTGAGTTAGTTGCCAAGCACTCAGATGGTGATCACATGATCATGAGGGTAATGCAAGAGTGGTAAATGCAAGTTACTTTTTCCAGGCCGCTGTTAAACAAAAGGTCATAATTCGAGGACTACCGGTATCATGTAATGTGGTATTGTTTTCTTTTTATTTTTTTTTTAAATCTGTATTGGCATCAGATACTTTTCTACACATATCAGCATCACAGCCTTTCCTTGGTTATTTTTTGCAACAAAAACGGTCTTCTATTAATTTTTGAAGTCAGCAGAAAAAGAGAGGATTTTATAACCAGCCTAACACAGCTTTTTAGGCCTATAAAAACGACGCTGTCTCTAAAAGATCTTCTGTAGCCTATGGCGTGTAAACCCATGTATGTCACTGTTCTGTCTTCTTTCTCTTTGGAAGGGAAACACTAGGTAAAGTCCTACGTTAACATCTACAGTGCTGTACGGGTTGTATTATTTTTCGTTGTTAAGATTATTGTTATTAATAGTAGTACTTTTAATTTCTGCATGACATCTGTCAGGATAATGCCATTTGTTGTTTTCTAATGTTGCATATGTACAAAGGAAAAAAAAATACCCTATTGTAAAAGGCTGTGACTATCCATGTTGGTATTAATCTAGAGCATTTTGACTCTACGAAAAGAAAAAAAAAAAGGAAAAAAAAACCCTTCTGCACTCCTTTAAGTGGCACAATCCTTTCTATGAGGTTAAAAGATTGCTTTGATAAGGGTGCACTCTAATGTCTCTGCAAAGCATGTCCCATTGAATGTGGCACTGTGTATGTCTTTAGTAGCCGTCTCTCCATCAGTTTCACTCTTTGGTCCATTTGCCTTTGGGAATTAACCTGCCAGTAGCCCTATCATCATCAGTGCAGGCAAAGTAGTGCTTTCCCATTAACTCTTTGAGGACTGCAATTATTCGCTCAAGAAATAAAGTAGGACGTTAGCAGCCCGAGCTAAGCACTTTGAAAATGCATTGATGTCAATGAGAAAGACAATTGAACCTGAGTACTAGCTTGCATTTTTTTAAAACACTGAAACCCAAAGTGCTTAACTTTGATTGGATTGTTTCCTGACAATGTTTCCAGATTGGAGGGAGGACTTATACGTGCATTGTTATGCGATGATCGTCATCATCACAGCAGTCCTGTCCAAGAGTAGCTAGTAAAAGCTTTGTGACCATGGCGGCCATTTTAAGCAAACCCCCAGCCCTCACTGCTAAGGAAATGCATATAGGACTTCACTGTAACGAAATATCACTTTAAGAGCAGATGTTTAAATTATGCTGTATTTGGGATGAAATCACTTCCTTTGTCACGCCTTTTTAATCCATTGCTAAAACAAAAATGGGATTGCCTTTATATTTCCATACATATTTGACCCTTCACTGATTTATTCTGTTCGGATCTAGTAATCTCGAGGGCCAACATTACTCTCTGTTCATGAACTTTCAGCAAAAAAAAAGTTTTGTTTTGGTATTTTTTAGGGGGAGGGGAGAAAAATCTATCTATGAATATCTGAACACATTGCACTAATAAACATGAATAAGAGAATTACTGTATAGTTGCTGTTTAAGATTTAAAATAAAAGTACAGTGCAGTTTTAAACTGGTGACTTAAAATGAAGGGAATCATACAACTCAAGGTGTGGTGGGGAGCGGTGATGAAAAATAATCAGTCATTCCATGCTTAAAGAAGAAAGCCAGGGAAGGAATCAAGATGGTGGCAACCAACCACTCAACTGAAGCCCTGCCTCCTTTTTACATGCGTTGTAAAAAAGGGGGACCAGCTTTGATCACATAGCTGTGCCCCCCTCTGGATTTTTTTTTTTAACCACCTCTTTGCAGATATTCTTGGATCACTCAGTATTATGTGGACGTTAGAAGTCAATTGATAAAGATGTCACACATTCAATTAGCCTTGACAGTTTGTTTCTTGCGGGGAAAAAACCCTTGCTTCATATCAATGGGCTTCTGCTCCTGACAATCTTAATAGAGCTCGGTTCATTATCTGTATTATTATCAGCACATTCTAAATCCATTTATGTTCCGTACGACTCTTTTTTCATCACGCTGTATATACACAAATGATTTTAAGTGGGAATGCTATAAAAATGTGGGTCAGATGAATACATTCTGCAGTCTTTGCAGGTGGGGACGAAGTACTCAAAGGGTTAATGCTCAGTATCTGAGTGCAAGGAATTAACTTTTTCTTTTTGGTATTTTTATAAAATTCAAACACACACACCTATATGTGTATATATATAACTATATATATTGTAAATTGTAGCAAATAATGTATTCATTGTGTGTGTATGTTTACACACGCTCTTATGTGTGTCTTTCAAAAGTGAACACAGCAGAATGCACTAAATGGGTGTGGAGATATGAACAGAATTTCATCTTTTCATGATTGCTTCTTTCAGATGATAAAAAATTCCCGAGCTTTATTATGTATCTGCTGTATATGCTTGAACTGTCTCAGAAACTAAAATACAGTATTTTGCGTTGTGAGTATAATATATTTCCTAATTTTTATAATTTGTTTTTTTTTCATGGACATGATACAAATCCACAACATCAGTGAAACTCTGTAGACACATAAATATGCTGTTCAAAGCCACTTTTCGGTATCTCAGTGGTATTTATAATATTCTGTATTATCTATGTTATTCAAGACCTCTAGAATAATGCAAAATAGTTTGCACATCCTGAGATACAGGCAAAATAGTCACCCTGCAGACATACACCCAGAAAAATGTTTCCAGCTTGTCTTTCCCCTTGCCAGCATTATTCTGTTTTAAGAAAACCAAACAAAGATAATGAAATAGGTGCTGCTTTTCACACACACACACACAAATCTTTAGCATAAATCTTTCCTGAAGACTAATGTTCAGCATTAGTACACCTTTCATATTGTGTCTGAAGTTAGCAAATCTTTCTGAGCTAATTTGGAAGTAATGTTATGCAATAATCTGTTTGCATTTTTTTAAAAGAAAATATACAATATAATAACAGAGTAGGTAATTATGATATTAAATAAATTAAAAATATTCTCTAACATGAAATGTGACCAAAATCATTTTGTGCTTTTGTCTCTCTCTTTCTTCTTTTTTTTTTAACCTAAAAATTTACACTCAGTATTTTTTTTTCCTGATTATTGGCATAGATTATTTGTTTTATTCCCTTTGCCAGGTCTTAGAATCAGATATGGGACTGTATTTAACTTCAAGATTTCCGTACATATAATTGAATCAGAAATTGCCTAATCTAAGCAGCTGAGATTACCCTATACAAGTTCTGGTTACATGAAGCATGAATGAAATTGTCCAGAAGTAGGAATAGGGATAATTTTTCCCACGACATATCTTCAAAGGAATCTAGCATTTTGCATGGTTCTATCTTTTCCTAAAAGTAAGGAATTTCATCACATCCTGCATCCTGCCTAGTGTTGCAGGATTTAAATCCAATAAAACTGGAATTATGTTGGCAAAATCAGCAAGCACAGATTTCCTAAACTCACTAAGCTTCTTTTCTGTCCTGAAAATCTGCTTTCCTGTCTTCAACTTTCCAAAATAATATTTGAAAATGTTTAGATGCTCTTGAGAGGAAGAAGAAGAAAGCGCATCATGCCAAAGTTATGGCATATGAATATAATAAATTAGTATATGCTCATGCAATTTTAGATTTCACAAGGCATCAATTATAGATATCAGAAGATATTGATTATACAGTTCATCTCTAGTGAAAGATGAATTGTAAAACCCTGAACCTTAAAATATTCTGATTGTAAAAGAAAGATTTGGTTAAACTTGAAGGGAAAATATGTTATCCTACACCAAGGGTCTCCAAACCCTGGAACATGGACCACCATCTGACCACAGCATGCCAGAAACCGGGCCGCACAAACAAGGGAAGCCCCATCCACGGGATGCAGGCAGCATGGGAAACCACGCTCTCTCCGGTTTACAGAAGAACCTCTCTCCATGAAACCAGTCCCTGGTGCCCAAAAGATTGGGGGCTGCTGTTATACACTATACTGAAATCTGACCCTAGTTGGAATAAATAGAACTTATACTTTTTCTTGAAACAAGAAAGATCTTAGCAGCAGAAGTGTTCCTGGAAATTTGGCAGTATGAGAAGGATTCTCACGATGTAGAACAAATCTTGAATGTCAGTCCCAAATTTAATCTCTCTTATTTCCAGGTTGAATTTGGGAAAGCTGCTCCTTTTGAAGTTGCTACATAGTCAGTAGATCAGAATTTGGAACATTGGGAAGGGGGTGAAGAACATGGCAAAATGGACTCAGAGGTAAAACCACCATCCCCCTTCCATCTGTCTAATACATCTCTTACCTACAAACACACATACATATAAATATACTGTTGTAATATGCCAGTTTGGTGTAGAGATTAAGGTTAAAAATTGGGAGACCAATTTCTAGCCTTAACCACACACCAAACTTTTTTACTTTTACTTTACTTTTATTTGATTTATATACCGCCCTACTCCTGAAGGACTCAGGGCGGTGAACAGCCAACAATAAAATACATACATACAAAATTTAAAAAGCAGAGATAAAATCGAATTAAATAGTTTGGCCCAGACAGATTTAAAACCCCAATCAATTTAAAACAAATTTAAACTTTGAATATTAAAAATACTAAAAAATATTTAAAAATATTAAAAATGTTTAAAAAGAGGGAGAAACTAGCATATTATGAGTTCTAGTCCTGCCTTAGGCACAAAGCCAGTTAGCTAATCTTGTCCCAGTCACTCACTCCTTCTTAGGAAGGGGGCAAGGACAAACCATTTCTGAAAACCATGCCCCCCCCCCAAAAAAATGCAGGGACTTTTCCAGACATGAATCAAAAACTGACAAGAAAACACTTCAAACAAACCCTTCCCATTTTGATCTTCAACCTCAAATTTAAAATAACACACACAAACACATCCACACAAATAACATGCTTGCAGTTATTTTCTCCACATGGTTAGACTCGAATAAACTTTCATCCCAGGCCTCTATAAAGAGATTTTAATCTGGAATTTATATTCCGTGGCATTTCTGCATTTATGGTTGGTTTGGGTTTTGGTAAATTCAGCCACTGTAGACAGCAACAGTTTTTTTTTCTCAAACTTGCCTGCTCTGCCTACGGATATGGTGAAGATCCTGGATGGGGAATGGGTGAATGCCCAATCATGCAGCACCCAGATTTCCATAACTTAATGTCCACAGTGAGTTTTACAACTAATTCCTGTATTAGTTCCTGTATTAGTAATTTCATTTTGTTTATTTTCCTGAAATATTAGTACCATATCTGTTCTGAAAAATCAAAATATAAGTTAATTCAGAATGAAATAGTCACAAAATATGTAACATTTTAGATACACATACACAAAGACGTGGGAATGAGATTGTCATTTATTTTCCAGAAGAAAGAATAAGAGCTCTCCCTCTTAATATGGGAAAGGAAATATACAGGATCACTTACTATGTTGTCAGAAATGTTTGGAGCTATATATTTTGGCTTTGAGGGGAGCTACCGGTAGTTTATTTTTGCACGTTAGTGCTAAGTTTCTTTAATATCTGTCTGGGCAAGATATTATTCCAAAAATTGGTATGGGACAATATTTTAGCCATGCCATTCCTTAAAATCAGAGGAAATTCTAGTTCTGAAGTGATCATTCACAGGAAGTTTTGCTATCCACCACTGCCTCTTCATTTCGGCCATCTGCTCACACGTTCTAGCAGGATTTGTATTTCATATGTACTTGTTTCCAAACTTCTCTTCAAGGCATTTCCATCACACTAAAAGCTGTGATCCTGGAACTTTGCCTAGAATTGCCAACAGTGGCTCTTTCTTCATCATCTATTGCTATAGTATTTCTACAATCTGCTCTGTATTAATAACCACTTAAGACTGAATAATGGCAGAAGCAATTTTAGGATTCCGTCAGTTCAAATGCTCTTCTAGCGACGATTTCCCCCTTCCAAAATTACCAGTTTCTATGAGCAATCTGGAGTGCTACATGTTCATTCATTCTTTGTTCGAAAGAACTTGGCAACCAGAACAGAAATTAGCACTTGAAGCAACCCTCGGAATAAAATAGAATTCAAGAAAGGGCTGAACCTCCATGGAATTTCATCTCTGTAATGCAATGCTATCTATGAGTTGTATGAAAGAAGTTCACTAAACTTGCCTATGACAAACGAAGCATACAGCTTGTTTTATAGATACATAAAATCTAATCAATTTTAAGATGTGTGACTTCAACTTCCAGAATACCTCAGCAATATGTTGGCTAAGGAATTCTGGGAGTTGAAGTCCACACATCTTGAAGTAGCCAGTTTTAACAAAACACTAAATTGTGCAACATTTTAATAGAACGGAGGATTGGATTGGTTTCCTCTTCATACACATTTAGCCTCTGTTATGATTTATTATCAAATGCTTTGATATTTGAGTTATAGTTCTAATCAATTTTGCAACTAAACTGTTTGGAATTTTGAAAGCTTGTTTTAAGTATCCTCTCAAAATGGCAGCCATGATGGGTGTGGCCAGTCACAAAATCTCTATTTTCCTCAAAGCAAAACTGGTAAGATTTAATTCATTCTCTAGCCTCCCAAAATATTCACTGTCATCTGTTCTTCTATTCTGACCAAAGAGTGCCTTATTAAACATAGTGGTTGGTATCATTTTTAATTTCCATTACTGCATCTGGAGGCTACATAAAAACACAATTTATAATTGAAGCTGGTGTGAAGTTTTGTATTTTAACAAAATGCATTTGTTAATTTAAAAGATAAACAAAATAAAGTGTCACCTCATGAATACCAAAGAGGATGCCAAGTAATACTGGCAACTTGATGCTGGTAGAGCAGTAGAACTTTTGTTCTAGGATCAAAAGAATAAAATACAAATTAAAAAATGGGAACATTTTAAAAAAAGAGCAAATCAATATTTAAATCAGTATAAAAGAAAATGTCAGGGTTCCAAGTAACACCCCCAACCAATGAAGACTTCCAAGGCCAGCAATTCCTCAAAGTTCCATTTTATTACAGATATCATATTGGCACATCTGGGGGAAACCCCCCAGTTTCCCACAGACTAAGTGGGGCAGCCCTGAAGATCCAAAAGAAAAAATGGCCTCCAGGGCTGACAGAAAGTGTCGAATCCTAACCAATAAAAATAATTTACCTTCCATTGATCTCATTACATATAAACTTTATGGGCTTCATAAATCTATTCTTTCACCTTATTGAATTTTGTGATTAAGGACTTTGTATGACTGTATATGCATCCTAAAAACCTCAGTGATTAAAGAAGCAGCTTGATTATTAGATCATAATGCATCTGCAAACAAAAAAACAAAACAAACTCACCACAAGAAATCAAAGCCATTTACTGCAGAATCTTCTCATTTTGCAAGAAGACTTTTTCAATTGGCTTGACTTGCCATAACCAGAAGTGGCCTGCTGCCAGGTTGGACCAGTTCAGGCAAACTGGTTGTTATGATTCTGCGCAGTTTAGCAAACCGGCAAATTCCACCACTGGCTGGCCTCTCTCACCACATGCTGCCCCACCATGCCCTATCACCTTGGCTGGTGGCTAGAGTCATGCCGTATGTCTCCCGCTTGCCCTTCACCTCGGGTTGGGGACACGCCAGTTCCTGCCTTTCTAAAGGGACACACCTCCCCACCACCACCGCCCTGCCGAATTGGCTCAATTACCTCCGCACTGGCTGTTTCTCCTCCTTCATAGGCCCCATGATGTTTCTGCAACTTTCCCCACGACTGCCTCTTTCTTGGTCCCATGACCTTACCTTCCTCCCATGGCTGGTGGCAGAGAGGAAGGCAAGCCAGGGCTGAGCCATCGCCGCTTGGCTCCCCCCCAGCCCACATCTCACCCTCCATCCAGATTCTCCGCAGCTGCTGGGCCTCGCCTGCCTGTGGGGGGCAGTGACCAGGGAGCACGAGGCGATGTAGCTCGCATCACCCCTCTGTTAGCCATCCTCCCTCGCTGTTGGCCCATGCACTTTGGATGAGCGTGAACCACTGCTGTGAGAATGATAGGGGCCCAATGGGCTGCTGGAAGGTAAGACTGATGGTGGGGAAGGAAGATCTGCTCTGGTCTTGTTGTGCTCAGCCAAAAGGTCATTGGGGGGATGGGACATGGCGAGGCTTGGCAGACTTTCAGGCCCACCAGCTTCTATGAGGCCCAGGTGGGAAGCCTGAGAGAAAATACCTCCACTGAGGGCTGCCCGCTCACCCACCTGACGGACTGGCCTGGAAGCGGCATGTGTGTCCCCTTGTCACGTGCTGGATGTGGGACCTGAAGCGGAGGGGAGGGCGAGTAGGTGGCATCCCAGAGCAGGGCCCGAAAGGCTGCAGAGCCTGACTGTGTCCCTACCACCACCACCGAGGTGGTCCTTCAGCTGAGCGCAGCAAGACCAGAGCGGATCTTCCTTCCCCACCATTGGCCTTATTTTCCAGCCCATGGGGCTTGCACCCTTTTCACAATGGTGGCCTGCGCTCGTCCAAAGTGCGTAGGCTGGTGGGTGAGGGAGGGGCAGGGGCGGCTGGCAGAGGCACGATGTGGGCTGCATCGCCTTGTGCTGCCTGGTCACCCCCTGCCCACCCACATGCAGGCGAGGTCCAGCAGCTGCAGAGAATCCAGGCGGAGGGCGAGATGTGGGCTGGGGGGAGCTCAGCTGTGATGGCTCAGCCTTGGCTTGCCTTCCCCTCTGCCACCAGCTGCGGGAGGAAGGTAAGGTCATGGTCGCAGCCAGCCAGGAAAGCTGAACCACTGCCCAGCCCAGAGTTGCTGGCCGGGGTGGGCAAGTTCCCAGCCCTTTGTTTGAAAATCTTCCCAAAAAAGAGACGGGAGGAAGTCCCACCTCGGCCCCTTTGTTGGACCTGGAAGCCTTGCCTGCCAGGTTTTCTAGGCAATGTGGAGCTGTTGCCGTGATCGTTCCTTTGCACCCAGTCTCCAGGAGATTGGCCAGGAGTGCCTGGCGGGCTCAGGCTTTTTCCTCAGGAAGGAAACACACACTCACTGTTTCCCTCTATCACCAGCTTTGGAAAAGCCCACCCTCACAATTGGACTCCCTTTCCTTCAATCCTTGTGCGGGGAACCCAGGCTTGGAGCAGCAGCAATGGTTTGGAGCTTGTTAAGGAGGACCGTTCTGCCCCAGCCATGCATTTTTCAGGGCTGCTTGGAGTGAAAACCATGCAATATGCTGCTGCTACACTCCTCCAGGGTTCCTTGTACGAGCGGTGGAAGAAAATTGGCTGATGGTCGGCTGCATCCAGGCTCCGGGCTTGGAGCAGCAGCAGATGGAGTTCAGGGCGCACAAACTACTCCTCAAGCTCCCAATGCCCAAACCAGCGAGCTGGAAGAGAGATTCTCCATTGTGCTGGTGAGTACATACGGACCGAGTGGGCTTTTTGCTTTTCCCCCCACCTCCCCATTCCGATTGAGTGCAGTGCAGACAGCCCAATGCAGGTGGAAAACGAGGCGTTTCAATCGGCCCTTCTCTTTTTTCCCCCCTAGCCTTCTTTTGCCAATATGCGCTAGGCAGTCACGATCTTTAAATGGGCTTTTATTTTGTCAGCTCAAGAGGGGGGAAAGGGGCTCAGAATGGTACGTAGGAAATCACCCTGTCCCTGCAGCATTGGCCCACCTGTGCTGCCCCACCTTGCCCTGAGTGACATTGAGTTGGCCATGCCCCCTCAGTCACATGACCCCCTCAAGCCACACCCACCCACCCAACCAGTCACTAGGAGAACAGATTGTTAAATTACTTGAAGCCCATCACTGGCCAAAACTAACATTAGACCTGGATCTTACCAAAACCATTCCCTTCTGAGCATTGCTTTCATCCTTGGTATTGTCATTCTTTACAGAAAACACCAGAAATATTATCCTACTTATATGAGCGACAATCATTTGTGTCCATCAATCATATCTTTGGTCAGAATGCCTTTTCCCCCTGCTCTTAGTCTTGGCCTGTAATAACATTTAATTCTGGTACATTCAGCTCTAATTCTAAATGAAACGTTCCCCAAAGACATTGGTTGCATGCGAATAGCCCATTGTTTTCTAGCTCTTCAACAGGTCCACTCACTCCCTCAACTTGTCAGAAGAGATTGTTTCCATCAGAACAAAAATATGAAGTCCTTTTTAACTTAAGATTTGGATATTTTCTAAGAAGCATTTACTGTCACCGCAGTGGAAGAGATATGGTGATAAGTCTCAAATTTCACTCTCCACATTGTTCCAGTAACCGAATTAGATCGCTGATACTATTAATCTGAATCTTTTCTTCAAAATGAATCTTGTTTTATGGCCTCAATATAAGAAGAACAAAGAGCGGTATCAACAGTAAGAGCCTGCAGGCTGCGATGGGGAATTGCTCTTCTGATAATGACTTATTTTGCAGAGAGACAATAAGATTATCAAATATCAGCTGATGCAATTGCCCAGGCTGAGAGGAAAGGTCACCTTGTTTCAGCTTTCCACACACTATAAAAAAAAACAAACACCATGATCTAATCAACAATATCTGGAAATCACCTAGCTCCCTAAGTAACACAAATCAGTTATTACAAGTCTTTAGAAGAATGCACTGGATCAGAATATCTTGCCAGCAGGCTTTTTCTAATAGAGGCCACAGAGAGGCTCATAAAAAACGATGCAGGGAAGACATGAAATCAGCCACATGGTCTTGTTATTTGGTCTGAACATGTGGAACTAACATCTGGAAGCTCCTTGCTTCTGAATGTGAAAGTTGTGGCTCATAAATGGACAGATGACTCCTCCACACTTTTGTCAAACAGCTTTTTTTTTTTGAGACCCTCAACTGTAAGCATCTCTTATTGACAGTGACTTTCTTAACCGATTATAGATCTTTATGAAACAGCTTCTTTGTCTGAGCCTCAAATCTCCTGCTCATTAATTTTTACTGGGTGACTGTTAATGTTAATATTAGAAGTCAGACAGACATTCTCTTCATGCCTGGTTTTTAAAAACATAAGATCAAATGCATGTTTAAATACTGTCCAGTCACATTTGCCCTTAACTAATTTTTTTTCAATTGAAAGAACAAGGAACAATTGCATGTTCATGGGAAATGGAAAAATTATAGAAAAAAAGCTACATATATGTTCAATTTTAGGCTTACTATGCCAAGTACTACAGAACTGGTTATCCTTGTCAATATTTGAATGCAATCATTTTATTGCGATTTGCAATAAAATAATAACAACACAGGGTAAAATTACAGCCGGAAGAGACAAGAAAGAAAATTGGAGAAAGAAACAAATCCTGAATTCTATTCTTTTTGTGGCATCAGTAACTTTAGAGTATATCTTATACATGCAATCCTTGTTTAACAGCAATAATTACTGGACGCTTTTCCATTGATTCTATTGGAAGCTGGCTGTAAAGCAAAGTCAAATAGTGATAGCAAACCTGGGACATTGCAAGTTATACATATAGTCTTCAACTTATCACTGTAATAGACTCTGACAATTACAATTGTAAATCCTGAAGATTGTAAAGCAGGTCCTCACATGATTGACTATTTTTTTTTTTGGCAGCAGTTATTAAGTGAACACAGCAGTCATTAAACAAACACTGCAGTCAATAAGCGAACACTGCACTCATTAAGCAAAACTATTATTTTCTGTGAGGCATTTTTTGCCAAAACCAGAAGTAAATGCTGGTTTTCAACAAAAACATAAGTTGCAGTCATGTGACTTCAGGACGCTGCAAATGGCCGTAAATGGAGGCCAGAGCTAAATGCCCAGAATGCAGTCAATGACTGGGGGTGGGGGTGGGGGAGGGCATCTGGTTGTCAGAATTTCTGAACTGGGTAACTTTGGGAGAGGTCCATCATCACTTTGAATGGTCGTTAAGCAACCTTACCATTAGTCAAGGACTAACTGCAAGTGCAATGACTGCTTGCAAAGTTCCTTTTTCAGCACTGTTGTAACTTTGCTTGCTAAACGTGGCAATTCTTAAGTGAGGACTGCCTGTAAAGCAGTATTCTATTACTTGAATATTTTGTAGGTTTTTTTAAAAAGATTGCTATCATATACAGTATAAGATGACATAAAATAAGCCAGGAAATGTATCTTCCTAATTCCTCCCTCCCTCATCTTTCTTTCTTTCTTTCTTTCTTTCTTTCTTTCTTTCTTTCTTTCTTTCTTTCTTTCTTTCTTTCTTTCTCTTTCTTTCTTTCTTTCTTTCTTTCTTTCTTTCTTTCTTTCTTTCTTCTTTCTTCCTTCCTTCCTTCCTTTCTCTCTCTCTCTCTCTCTCTTTCTTTCTTTCCCCTATATACGCTTTAGTTGCATTTTGCTTTTATCTCTATTGCGATGAAACCATACTCACAGTATTCCAAAGAGCTCAGCATCTACATATGATCTTCACAACAACCCTTGCAAGCAACATAATTTGAATGCAAATAATTTGATCCAAGTCATCTTTCTATGTGAAAGTGAGTTGTTCAGTACATTCTTCAAAAAAAAAAAAGAAACCTCTACACATTCAGAAACATATAGAGAGGGGCTCATCACAAAGGAGCCTGAAAGTGTGACGAGACAATTTATACTGACAGGCAGGCAGACATCTATGCCAAGAACTTTGATCAGCCACATCTCTCTCTCAGGTTTTTTGTAGACTGCATTGCTTGAAGATACATGAGTTCTTTTCAGGTTTAAATGTTTACCATAGGAAATCCTAGGAAACAATGTGAAAGTAAGCTGTCATATCACATTTGAAAGGGCAGACTCCGGCTTGTAATGCAGCCACTTCAATTTAAGTAAGAGATTTGGGGGAGTGCAGATTGAAGAGGACCTACTGGCTCCCCCCACCCATCCCCACTCCATTTTTAACATTTCATTGTGTGTTATCAGTTTAATCAGTCCTAGACGGGTTTGTGTGTGTTCATTGCTGCTTTGATGAAGGGGTGAATTCCAGCCCCACCATCAGCATGTCTTGGAAGCAAAAGCCTTTGATCTAAGCTGTGCAAAAGCAACCTTCCACCTCGGAGTCAGATCGAGGCTTTGAGGCAATCAAGCAAAAAAAGCTCAGTGAAGCTCTGGGGAAGGAAAATAAATGTTGCACTGAAGTACGATGAAATATAAATAACAAAATCTCTTCGTGTTGCATAAATATCATAGGTGAGCATGGACGAAAGGTTATAGGAAGTGGAGAGAGAAAAAAGACAACCTACAAAACACAGTGGGAAAAGAAAGTGTTGCAGGGAAGTAAGGCTCATCCCAACCAAACATGGGATGAGTAGCTTCCTATTTAGCTGCAGCCAACTACTGAACATGTGCTAGAAATTAATGTGCATATTTCATAGGAGAGAGAGAGAGAAAGATAACCAAAACTATATTTTCTAACAGTTTGGCCTGGCAGAAATTTATATTTTATATGCAAAACTTTTGTTTTCTAGCAAGGATGTTTGCAGGATGTGGTCAACAAGATGGTGACTGCTATGGTGTGATCAAAGCTTTGCCTGTCCTTTAGGTGTATTGCCAATAAAAGATCTCTGAGCCACAGAATAGCACTAGCATTTAGACTTATATACTGCTTCAGAGTGCTTTCCAGCCCTCTCTAAGAGGTTTACAGAGTCAGCATATTACCCAACAATTTGGGTCCTCATTATATCCACCTCGGAAGGATGGAAGGCTGAGTCAACCTTGAGCCTGGTGAGATTCGAACTGCCAAGTTGCTGGTAATCGGCAGTCAGCGAAAGTAGCCTGCAGTACTGCATTCTAACCACTGTGTCACCACAGTTCTTATTTAAAGAATGCCTTTAACGCTGAAGGAAAGACTGTTCAGCAAGAACCAGCAGACTCATGGAAACGGGTGTCTCGCCAATGCAGACTTGACGTAACCCCAAACTGGAACACATTCATAAGAAGACAGGGAAAAACACCATGGACAGCAAATTCTGCAAGGGGTGTTTGAGCCAACATCAATATTTAGCACTGAGAAGTGAAGACACAATCTTGTGGCAGGAGCATCTGCAGCAAACCACAATGACTCCAAAATAATGTTACAGATTTTGGTGATGTCATCAGACAGATGCTCTCATTACATACATATATCCTGACATCCTGACATCTGACACAGCTACATTAGCCACTTGTGTGACAATATTGCTAGTAGACATATATTTATATCCCTTTGCACATTGCTAGGGATGTTCATGATTTGTAGTAACCAGGAGAAATATCTAAACCTTCTGCAAATACTCTACAAATTTATACCCAAAAGGAAGCCAAGGTTGTTCCTTTTGGTTCCTAAGGGAAGGACTAGATCCAACAAGCTTGGAGGATATATGGTAAACATTTAGTGACATTTGTTAACCAACACAATCATTTTGATGGTGGGACCAAATAGCAATAAGCATTTGTTTCAGTTCTTCCAGCAGCATGGCTTCCTGCGCTCTCAATTTCCTGCTTGACCCACAGGCTATTTCCCTCCAACTCTATCATGATTCTATGTTTCTCAACCAAATACAAATTTAAGACATGTGGACTTCATCTCCCAGAATCCATGCCATGCTGACTGGAGACTCCTGGGAGTTGAAGTCCACACATTTGTTAAGGTTGAGAATCACTGTTCTAGGATATGCCAGATGTTTCAACCAGATTAGCCACTGCACTTCCCAAGAGGTTTCAGTGAGTCTTCTGAGTCATGGGACCTAGTTACAAGGGTATAGTGCTTTTCAATTTTATGGAGATGACTCATCTTCCATAAATATATATCCAACAGCTGAAGCTTCACTGGATGTTACTATATCTTTCAGCAAGGTAACATCTCACAGCAGCCCTTTGCCAGAAGCTCTAGTATTTTCTGGAATGTTCCCAAAGTAGATTCAATATTTTTACCTCAGGAGGTCTTTCTGACAGCTGCAGAACAGCCCTGAAGTTATATGCCATATGGAAAATAATATCTTAAATTTGGAGCCCAAAGCCCTGCTATTATCATTTAGCAGAGATTTATTTGCCAAGGAAATTCCGCTCCAAATTATGTGGAATGCAGCTCCTTACCCCCAGAAGACTGCCTTGGTTGAGTTCTCCTGTTTGAATTCCAAAATATGTTCTAATATGTGGGCACATCTGTTTATGCATATTACCCAGATTTACATCTGAGAAATCAGAGATACTATAATGCTTTTCATGCAAAATTAAACAATCTAACATGAAACAGGAATTTTAAAATCATAAAATTGGAAGAAATCTTAAAAAGATCTTCTAGGCCCTTGCTCAATGTAGGATCCGCCAGAGAATTTCTGACACATGACCATTGTGCCACTAATGAAGCACTCAACATGTATGACAATTTGCACAGTCAGAAAAGTCCTCCCAAGCTTGAACTTCCTTCTTTATAGTTTTAACACTTATGGTTCTGTCTTTCTTTGTGATGGCACAGTAGTTAGAATGCAGTATGGCAGGCAAATTCTGCCTACTGTCAGGAGTTCGATCCTGACTGGCTCAAGGTTGACGCTGCCTTCCAT
Organism: Pituophis catenifer annectens; assembly: GCF_029215685.1. Lineage (NCBI taxonomy): Eukaryota > Metazoa > Chordata > Lepidosauria > Squamata > Colubridae > Pituophis > Pituophis catenifer. The sequence goes on from NW_027256886.1 coordinate 64,442,120, forward strand.
CCTTCCAAGGCAAAATGAGGACCCAATTTGTTGGGGGCAATATGCTGATCCTGTGTAAACTGTAAAGCATTATCAAGTGGTATATAAGTCTAAGTGCAATTGCTATTGCTTCCACAACAATACAGTGTAAGTCCATTTTCTCTTTTTATGCAACAACTTTAGATATTTAAAGATTAACATATCTCTCCCAGTCTTTTCTAGGCTAAACATACCAATGGCTTTTTTCCAAGACTTTTACCCGTCTTGATTATGGTTCTCTGAACATTACTTAGACTGAAGCAGAGCGGAGAGATGCATTCTCCAGCCCATCCTTTGGATATCTCTGATCCATGGTGCCCATTTATAAACACAGTACTCAGCAGCTCACAATAATGTACATAACACTCCCTTTTCCCATTTTCCCCTGTAGAGTAAGTTGGGTTATTATTATTATTATTATTAAATTAATAATAATATTATTATTATATATTATTATTATATATATTGGGTTAAGAGACAGAGAGAGCCACTATCCCAAATTTACCCACTGACTTTCTATGACTTACAAAGTTTTGAATCTTGATCTCCTGGTACTCATCCAACCTCTTCACCATTATAGCCATTGTCTTTCAATATGGACAATACCATCCATTATGTAATTCTAGTTCTACCATTAATTTGCCCTTGGCTGAAAAGAAAAACCTGACACGTGTGTTAGGATGGAGTTCAACTTTTCTTTCTCTCCAATCCTCATTTCTAAATGTTTATATCTGCAGGCTTCCCCTGGTGAAATCTTAGCAGAACTGAATTCATTCCTTCTTTGCTTGGGCAACTGATTTGCGCAAACAAAATAGTCCCCGTCTAAGCTGCTTTTGAACCTTTCTCCAAGTTTATGAATCTCTGGATAATCGCAAGAATTTGAAAGAAGCACTAAAAGGTTATGACTTTTTCATTTCTTCTTTTTATTTTTCATTCCTGAATTCTTAAAATAGTATGGAAGGTAATCTGACATATCTAATAGAATCATATGCCAAATGTCTCCTTGAGAGAATTATGCTTTTTACCATGTCTGCTGTTTTATTTTTAGCATCGATGGGCATGGACTATTGATCCTCTTCTGTTTTAATCCTGATTCGCTCCCCTCCGCCCTATCATATTAGGGAAGCGGTCCAATCTATGCTTTCTTGATGGGAGTGGAAATTTCCTCTTTAAAATGGCAAAATCCACATTACACCATGGTGCAAAAGCCACGTGCAAGTATTTGAGAATGAATGTGCTTTAGTGGCTAAAGACTAGGATCCAAGTTATTGCTAAGGAGATGCACACAAGTTATTGCTAAAGAGATATTCTCTCTCTCTCTCTCTCTCTCACACACACACACATACTTCAATATACCTCTCATACAGTGGTGAAATCCAAATTTTTTTACTACCGGTTCTGTATCTTGGTGAGTGTGGTGAGGCATGGTGGGCGTGGCGGGGAAGGATTTGCAAAATCTCCATTCCCTCCCCACCCTGGGGCCAGCCAGAGGTGGTATTTGCTGGTTCTCCGAACTACTCAAAATTTCTGCTACTGGTTCTCCAGAACCTGTCAGAACCTGCTGGATTTCATTCCTGCTCTCATACCATAGAGAACCCTAAATTTACATTGCTTTGAGCTCCTGGAGAAAAGATGGAATATAAATCTAACAAAGAAATACCTTTTATTTCTACTTCATCACTGTAGATTGTAAAGAAGCAGAGTAAAGGTGGGGAAAAGGTTACTATTCAAGCTTCACAGCCTGCAGTCTTAAGGGCCTACTAGTTCTACTCAACAGATTAATCTCTCAGACTTGAAATAATTCCAGGGAACACTGTGTTTCCCTAAGGTCTTAAATATAGAAATAAAAAATGATTACTTTTTCATTTTTATAAATATAAAAGCCAACATATTTATGTTCATTTTAGGCGATACAAATAGCCCCCAGGCAGTGGTGGGATTCAGCCAGTTTGCACCACTTCGGGAGAACCAGTTGTTAACCTTCTGAGCAGTTTGGTGAACTGGTTGTTGGAAGAGATCATTAGGGCAGAGAACCGGTTGTTAAATTATTTGAATCCCACCACTGTCTCCAGGTATATTAAATACTGTAGCTCTGGTGGATATTCAGGAAAGGCTGCACCCACAGTGCCAAAACATTAGAAAAACAATATCCAATATCCAACCACCCCAAGCAGAGATTTCTTAGAAATTCATAATTGTGAATTGGAAAAAAAAACACCACGAAAGCCAAAGCCATTCCTTCTTTTCTCTTTCCTTTCTTGCTTGTCTTCAGGAACAACGCGGGAGAGAAATCTCAGCTTCTTTCAATATAATCCTATCTTGATTGCGATGCAGGACTTGGGGTAAAGAAAGGCCTGTTGTTAGCCAGATCTAACAAGCTCTGACTTGTCACACTGCTCACAATGCATAAAGAGATCTTAAATTGAGAAACCCAAATAGAAACAGACAGAGCTGAAAATAAGAGTGGCTCTCTAGAAGTTTTCTGAAAGGACAACAGTGTACGAAAGAGATGAAGAACCAAGAGTTTTCAAATGTCATATCCATTTAAGACAATTGGAGAGCATCCATGCACAGATTAAGCTAGCTTCCATATAACCTTGGGTTTCAAAGGGCTGGAGATCCTAACACCTAAATGTTGGCTAGTTTTGACTTTTCAGGCTGGTTTTGCTAAAAGATTGGTACTGCAACCCTGGAAAGATAAATGTATATCCCCATTTACTCAATGATTGAAGAGCTGATAACCTAAGACTAGATTGTCTACAGATTTATCCAGACTTTGTATGGATAAATATATTTTGGGACTCATTTATATAACACAAAATATGGTAAGTGATAAGTGGTATGTGTGTGTGTTTGTGTGTGTGCATGAATATTTGTATTAGATAATTATTTATAAAAGTATAAGTGTTTATCGTTCTCCCAACATATTATTTCCTGTATCTTATTATTTCCTGTTGCATTTTTTCACTTTCTTAAGCTTTCTTTGTTATTTATTTTTTTATAATGTACTTCTTTTTGTGTTTTGTTTCCTTTGTTTTTTCCTGTTATTGTTTTAAAAAGCAACAAATATTTATTTAAAAAAACCTTTTGAGCAGTGTTTGAGTTATAGATTGAGATGACATTAAGAAAAAAACTGTAAAAGCAAACTAACACAACATTGAGGGCAGTAGTGGGTTGCCCTCAGTTCGGACCGGTTCTATAGAACCGGTAGTAAAACCGGCGGGAGGCTCCGCCCACTGACCCCGACGTCAACAGGCAACTTCTGCGCATGTGCGCGACACCATTGCGAACCGGTAGTAAAGGAAAGTAGAACCCACTCCTGATTGAGGCACACTTAACAGCAGTGTTTTCCCAATAGTGGGAACTAAACTCCTGTCCTTAATACAACCATGACTCTTTCTCCTCTCTTCCTAAAGTTTCAGTGACACGCTTCTGGTGCCTGTTTGTAGGCACAGTTAATTTATTGATTAAATCTATTTGCCACCCATCTCGCTAACAAATGCCTTTGAGTGGTTTATAAATATCATAAAAACAGAGGTACAAACACTGAAATATTAAATAAACCTAAATTAGATAAGTTAAAACCAGAATACTATGAGGTCGAGGTGGGGCTGCTTTCCTACTCCACTAACCATTTCCAATATACAATGCCCACATTGGGTAAGGTGACCAGATTTTAACATTAGTAAAGAGGGACATTGTGGGCGTGGCTTATTTTGTGGGCGTGGCTAGCTGGTCATGTGACTGGGTGGGCGTGGCTAGCTGGTCATGTGACCGGGTGGCCATGGCTATGTGTATAGGGTAAGGTGAACAGATTTTAACATTGGTAAGAGGGACACCATTGTGGGCGTGGCTTATTGTGTGGGCGTGGCTTGGAGGCCATGTGACTGGGTGGGCGTGGCTAGCTGGTCATGTGACCGGGTGGCCATGGCTATGTGTATAGGGACTACACAGAGGGCTGGAAAGTCATTTCTGACAGGTCCTCACACTTTTGACTGGTCCTCACACTTATGACCATCCTCACATTTATGCCCGTGCAGCATTGTTAACAACCATGTCACTCATTTCACAACTGCTTCTCTTCACCATGGTGACAAGATAGGGCAAAAAACATAAAATGTGAGGACAGTCGTAAGTTCGAGGACTGGTCAAAAGTGCGAGGACCAGTCAAAAATAACTTTTTCAGCCCTCTGAGTAGTCCATATGCACAAAAGGACTAACCAGAGGGCTGAAAAAAGTCATTTCTGACAGGTCCTTGCACTTTTGACTGGCCCTCACACTTATGACCATCCTCATATTTATGCCCATGCAGCATTCTTAACAACCATGTCACTCATTTCACAACTGCTTCTCTTCACCATGATGACAAGATAGGGCAAAAATGTAAAATGTGAGGACAGTCGTAAGTTCGAGGACTGGTCAAAAGTGCGAGGACCAGTCAAAAATAACTTTTTCAGCCCTCTGAGTAGTCCATATGCATAAAAGGATACAGTAATTGAGAGGGATGAAGGAAGGGAAGGGAAATTAGAGTAGGAGTGACGGTTAAGAGAGGGAGGAAGAGAGGAGGAGAAGGAGAAAGGAAGAGGAAGTAGGGAGGAGAAGAAGAGGGGGGGAAGAGAAAGTAAGAAGGAAAGAAAAGAGAGGTGGTAGGTTTGAGGAGAAAGATTGCTGTACAATAAAAAAGATGAAAGGGAAGAAAGCCAACCCCAAACAAATATAAAGATATTAAGATAAAGAATGAATTGTTAAACTTTAAAGAATAAAAGAGAACAAATATGAATAAATAGCAATAATTAGAAACACACATACATACAATATATTTTCTTTGAACAGAATATTTGGCTGGTTCACAAATTTAAACAGTGTTTAGTCATTTCAATTAAATTTACAATTTCTATATTTCCTTTTTGCCATATTTATTCCTCATCTATTTTTTTAAAAAAACAATATTACCCTTCATCCTCATCTCTAATCTTAATCAAATTCAATTTTTCCCTTCTATTCTATTTTATACCCCTTCCCATTGTCATCTATTTTTATATCCATCCTCACATTGGTTAATTATGTAATTATGTAATACAGTTGTTTAATACAAATTCAACATTTTAATATAACTCAATTAGTTATATAACTATCTTTTTTGTATATTAATCAATATGAACATGAATATTCCAATTATTTCCATGCAATCCAATTTCTTACAAATCAATTAATTATACTTACCAATAATAATAAACCAAATAATTTCCCCCATATATTCCTCCAAACCACAACTTAACCATTTCTGCTTTCAACACAGTATACAATTAATAATATCTCAATTATTACAATTCCCTAGTTAAAAAGAGCTTTTTTTTCTTTTGTGTTTTAAAATCTTGAACTCTCCTCTTTTGCCCTAAATAATTTTCCATTGTTTGCACTTACCTTTTTTGGTGAGGAAAAGGAAAATAAATCTGCTGCCTAATTTTCCAATGTTGCAAGCAAACCGCAAAGCCAACAGCCTGTTTTACTTTCAGTTTCGTTTTGAGCTTGGTTTGCACAAAGAGGAAAAAAAACTGAGCAATTTAGCAAGAGCAGAGCCCTGTGCAAATCAGCTGAGAGGAGGAAGCCAAGCTAATTAACGTAGGGCGGCCCTTTGAAGCCCCACGGCAAGAGTTTAAACAGGTTTTTTCCCTCTAGCCATCAGCGGGGATTCAGGAGGCAGAATGAAAAATCGGGACTTTTTTAAAACGCCGCGGGACGCGGGACAAGTTGCTCAAAAGCGGGACTGTCCCGCCAAAAGCGGGACGTCTGGTCACCTTAACATTGGGGCCTCAAGCCTCTTGGCAGAACCAGAGGCAGGTTTTGAATTTAAACAGGATCCTCCCTCTCTTCAACTCCAACCAATTTGGTATGATATTGGAATGAAAGCACCCCTTTCCAAGCATACTGACATCTATCCCAGCTTGGAAGAGACTTTTCATTATGAGAGAGGAATGAGGACTTTACAGCCAACTTCCCCTCATAGTCACAATTTAGATTGTTTTCTAAACAGTGAAGCTAATTGACCTTCCAGGCTTAGTGTATTGTGTGACTCAGGACCATATGTTAACTAAGGTAATATGCTTTAATGGGAACCAGGTTTCATTTCCAAACATTGAATTTATAAATTTCGCCCACTTTTGAAAAAAAAAAAAAAACTTTTTGAAATACTTTGGCAGGCTATCTAAGTTTATTTTTCACCATATTGAATAAATTGGCACACAAATGTGCCCATTTCACTGCTCATCTTGACTCGGGACTATTTGTGAATAAATTAATATCCTCAGCCTGCAATGTTAATCCTTCAGCTCCCTGCTTGGCATCTGTCCCTGTGAAAATGGCCTGTTAATCCCCAGCACCTGCTGCTTGTTGTTTAAACAAATACAATCTGTAATGTTTGTAGTGTAAGAGTTCCTTTATTAAATGGGGAAAGAGAGTGGGTGATCAAGCTATGAATCACTTCCATCCTGATTCACAAGCAAACTGCAATTTCAGACAGAGAGAGATGATGCTTTGTGTCACACAGAATTGAATCACTGAAATAATTTTGTCGGCAGTGTTCCGTATGACTAAGCAATCAAAATTCAAAAAGACCAAACCTATCCATTCAAAACGTGCTAACATAAGCTATACATTCCCCACCCACCCACCCCCGAGTCATATATTTGGGAGCTTGCAAACTTTGTGGCTGAAATTAAATGTCTCAGTCCATTAGTTGCTCATTTTAACTTGACCCACCTATAGTTGGGCTGAAAATTGCCCTAATGAGATGGATGTGAAAGAGCATTACATAAAATACATTTTACATTTTACATGTTAAGGATCTCTGCTAATTTGCTGTGTGCTGTGACCACATTAGGAAAATATATCTATATTTTGACATCGAAGAGATGGTGGGTGGTATTCTAATAAAAAGTAAGGCAAGGCTGCTTCTTCCAAAATAGATAACCTAGTAAATTGAGAATTAGGGAATGGGAAACCCTTTCTTCTTCTTCCTTCTTCCTAGCATATTCCCACAAATTCAGGGTCCACATTTCGTATCATTGAACGCCACTTTGCATGGTCAACTGCGTCTCCAGGGCGCAGGCCCACGGCTTGAATGTCTTTGTTGATGGTGTCTTGCCATATCTGTTTTGGATGCCCAGGACGTCACTGGCCATTGATCTCTAGTTGGTAGGCTGTCTTGGCAACGGTGGAAGGTGCTGCTCTCTGGACGTGTCCATACCAGTGGAGCCAGCCTTCTCTCATCTTCTCTGTAATTGGTGCCACACCAAAATGCTGTCGAATGGTGTCATTTATGATTTGGTCAAGAAGGAAGATGCCCGACGTCCAAAAGAGCATTTGCATTTGCATGGCATGGAGATAGCTTTCGGTCCCTGTTGTTGTGGCTCAGCATTCAATGCCCTACAGTGCAACAGGATGGATGGTTGTCTTGTAAATCTTAGATTTAAGATGGGTTGGCATTCGTCTGTCATAACACACCAGTGAGTTCTCGCCAATGCATCCAGGCTACATTCACCCTTACTTGCACCTCGCCATTGATGTCGCCATTGCCTTGGAGATGGGATCCTAAAAAATGGCCACCTTCTTTAGGTTTTGTCCATTGATTTGAAGCATTCCAAGGGTGGTAACAGTCTCTAAGTGCTCAGTTTTCTTGATGTTGAGGCGGCATCTGGAATGGTTAAGGCAATCATTCCATTGGAATGGGAAATCCTTTACTAGCATTGAATTTATCTCCTACATGGATTCTGTGTTATTTCTTTTCATTCACAGAATAGACAGACAGACAGATATCCATATCTCTATCTCTATATATCCGTTTATATTCATCTATCTCTATCATCTATCTATCATCTGTTCCAGCATCCTTCAATCATTTTCAGCTTCCAGCGTTTCACAGAATTTCTTCACAACAAATATTTTTTAAAAAAAAAAGAATTCTGGAGAAGAACAGATGGTTTTAAATACTGTTAATCAACAATTTGCTTGCTTTAATAAAATTTTACATATTATGATAGAGCTGGTTCAGCTGATAAAAATGCAATCTCTTTGAACAGCTTTTATTTCTGCCCATTCTCAGATTTTTTTGTAGCTTTTCTTCTTTTTCTGCCCAGCAATTTTCTACATAACTAGAGACAGTTTGGGATTGACGTTAGTTTAATCCAGGTTTATTGTAATCATGGTTCATTGAAAAACACATAAGGGGCTCAGTTCCCACATTTGGCTAAGGCAAAAAGCATGCTTTACCAACCACAGTGCCTAAATTCATCCATCACATGGTGTTAAAACCAAACTATATGATATTTTAATTGCATGTATTGAACCCGGCCATATATCAATATATTAGTTGGTGGTACAAAACTGTAGGCTCTGATGAATGTGACACTTTGCAGTTTCATTGAACCAAACAATAAGATACTCTCTGTTTTAGTTTTAATCTGTGATTTGAAAATTAACAATTGATCTCAATGGTTCTTCTTACCATTCAAAAATGACACTGTTGATGATTTTTAAAGTTTCATGCATGGACAGACTTACTATACAATGTATACATTTGGAGCTGTACAGAAAAAAAATATATTGGGGAAGGAGTGCCAATATGGAGCTAGTCTTTTGTGGGGAGATAGTAACTGTGGGCTAAGTTTCACTTTACTGGTCTAGGAAGGGACTATATCAGAGGTCTTCAAACTTGGCAGCTTTAAGACTTGTGAAGTCCACAAGTCTTAAAGCTGCCAAGTTTGAAGACCTCTGGACTATATAGATCAAGGACATGATGTGTCCTTGATGTGATTTCCAATAGCTTTACTATCTCTAACGGGAGGTTTCATGTCACAGGACTGAGGAAGATTTCTGGCTGAAATTGTCAGAACTGCCACCTCATACTTCCACTTCGCAATCGTTCAGTGCCAGTCTGCCATGGACCTTGGGAGGGTGGAAGGGAGGGCGGATGCTTGGGGGAAAGTGAAACTGATAAAACTGATGGAAAGAAGCGTGCCTCTCAGAGACGAGTCTTCAAGGTCATTTCTCTAGGAGAAGAATGCAGCTGTGACTGTTTCAAAAACACCTCTTTTTGGATGACGGGGGAGGGGGGAACAGCGGGGGGATCAGCAATGGGAAGTGTCTGGGAGGGAAAAGTTATACCTAGAGATTTGGCACACAAACTTCAGTTCTGACTTTGCTTTATTTTATTCTACTTGACCTTTAATAAAACATGCCTTCTTCACCAAATGCAGTCAAGGATGGCTCTTATTTAAAGATTCCAGCTGATGCAAGCCTGACAGAAATTTTGAGAGGCTACCTCAAAAGATATTTATATTAATTAATTGGCTACTGATCTTACCACAGGAAAACTCAGATGTCAACATCCATCATCTATAGTTGACGTGGACAATCTAGAAAAATAGCCTAACTCAGCATAAAACATTCCCAATGGCATACATAGGGAACTATAATTTAAATGTAGCAATGCTTTTATGTTTCTTGCTATTAGAGAAGTGGCAGTGACAAAAGGAAATAAAAGGTAAGAATCAGATGTCAGAAGTTGTGCTTCAGGGACCAGCTTTCTTTCACTGATGGAGAAGAAGGGCAATAAATGCCTTTGAATGCCTGCTATTAGAAATATTCAAAATAACATTGAAAAAGGGGGAAAAACATATCTATCAATATAGTGTTTTTAACTTTCTTATAACTATAGCAATATTATCAGATTTACATCAAACAGCCATTTTGTAATAAATTATAAATATATATATTTATATATATATTAAATGTATATAAAATATACATATATAGCTACCTAGTTTTTTTAAGAGAAAAGTTACTCAGGATGTAGAATCCTTGAATTGACAGACAAATAAATACTTTTGAAGATTAATCATATGTGGTCTGAATCTAACAGTAGATTGGTCTATTTTTTGGTTGAACCCTTGTCACATACACACATTCATTTTTCTGATACAGCTCATTTCTCCATCCACATGTGGGTTTTTCCTTGCCACTTTTTAAAATGTATACTGTCTAAAACTATGCATGTGTGCAAGCATTTTACCCAGAAGAAAAGCATTTTTCCTAAAATATTAAAATATCCTGTGCACGTTTTAGCCCTCTTCATTTTTTTATGTTTGCGGGATTGAGAACATTGAGAAAAACTGCAGCCATAAAGGCATAATACATCTCATCAAAGAAGCCCAAATATGTTGATTTGGGCAGAAATATAAAATGCTTTTTCATCTCTCAGTCTAAGCCACCAATAACAAATGTCATGTGACTTAAAGTCATTTGGTTAATAACTGGAAGAAAAAGGGTTTGGGCTTGGCATCTCTTCTAGCAGTTTAGGATTTGAATTTTAAAAGGTTGCTCAGTAAATTTTTATGACTGAGGATGGGCATAAACCTCAATTTACCAAGTTCCTAGTCCAACATCTTAATTATTATACTAGCTGACTCTCTTTTAACCCTTTTACCTTTGGTATCTCGTTTGGGGGCTTTGTTGAATAGCATCCATAGTTATAAAAAGATCACAGGTTTTTCTGCCATCAAAGATAATATTAGGCAAAAATTGAAGAGGAACAAATATCCAAAATACAGCCAAAAGCTTTTGATAATGGAGCTCCAGCATGGGCATATGAACCATGACTTTCTAAGGCATAAGCTCAAAGGGCTGGTTGCCATTCAAATGAAGAACATATTTTTGGCTTTAGAAGATGATAGCTGAATTGCAAGCACTTCCAGTCCTTATTGGACTTGGTCCATCATGCTGAAATTAGCTGGGTAGCATCCCAGAGATGCTCTTTTTAATTATAGCCCTTCAGTTATCACACATTCTTCTCGGGAATGCTCAGTTGATGCACGCTTCATTAATTTGTAGGTGCCATTTGAAAGAATGTTAGACTTCAATCCAATAAACCACTGATGGACATCCCATCCTTTTTAGACTGTATGTGATTTTTCTGGCCTCTAATCCCCAACTAACATTTGATAGTTGTTTGCGCCTCAGAGATGAACCTCAATGGATCCAGCTGGCTCTCAGCACCTCCACTCTTCTGTAATTCTACCTTTTGATGCTCCCACCTGTGGGAAGCCACCTCTCTCCCTGAAGAATGAAATATTTTGGGAAATATTAAAAAGGCAGAATATTATATTTCCGTAAAGGAGAAATGGAGAAACATGTTCTTGGAAACAGAAAGCAGCCTCCAAGTCTTTCATAATAGCCCAGCAGAGACTGAGGCCAGCTTTTGGAAATGCAGATTTGGTAATCCATTCAAGATAGGATATTTTGAAACAAAGGCAGAATGGTAGGATTAGAAGCAGCTATCACCCAATATCCAACACAGGAAAAAGCCATTAAGCCATGACAGGAATTGCCTAACACCAGGAGTGAAATCCAGCAGGTTCTGACAGGTTCTGGAGAACCGGTAGCGGAAATTTTGAGTAGTTTGGAGAACCGGCAAATACCACCTCTGGCTGGCCCCAGTGTGGGGTGGGAATGGAGATTTTGGAGTATCCTCCCCCTGCCACACCTACCAAGCCACACCACGTCCATCAAGCCACGTTCACAGAACCGATAGTAAAAAAATTTGGATTTCACCACTGCCCAACACCCTTTCAGAACACAAGCCCCTTCATTGCATCACCCTCAGAAACTTCAACCAAACTTAGCTCAGACAAACACCTAGAGCTAGCTATGACCCTACATTAGCCCTACATGGCCCCATGGGAGTCTAACAACAGCCAGTAGAATACATGCTCTTGCACAGGAACAGGAAGTTCAAGTGCAAAGCCCAAGAGAAGGTATAAAAACCCTTCACTCTCAATTCTATTTTGTCAGCTGCCCAGAACCCATGTGGTTCTGCTTCCTCATTAAACTGTCTTTCCAATCAGCCTCCAAGTTTCCAGTGTCTTTCTCCTGGACTGGAACTGAATCACATGGCTATTTCTTCCCACACTCCTTAGAGATCAGGTTGGGAGGGGGGAAGTTGTTGAGCTTCTGCTAAGAATCTAGTTTAGCTATTTGCTGGCTGTGCTCCTTTACTCTTTCATGTCGTACCATCTATACAAAAGAAGAAATAGTGAAAACTGGACAATGCCTTTATAATTTATTTATTTATTTATTTATTTATTTATTTATTTATTTATTTATTTATTTATTTATTTATTAAATTTATATACCGCCCAATTCCTAAGGGACTCAGGGCGGTGAACAGCGAACGATAAAAATACATGTAATACAAACGTTAATAATGAAAAACCAATTAAAATATACTAAACATTCTGGTCCTAGATAATTCAAGACATCCCAGTTTAAAATAAAATCAAAAAGCAATATAAAGGGAAAGTTAGGCCAGGCCGGCCTGCTGAAACAGGAATGTTTTGAGGGCACGGCGGAAAGTGCGCAGATCCGGAATCTTCTGTATCTCTGGGGGGAGCTCGTTCCAGATGGTGGGTGCCCTCACAGAAAAGGCTCTCCCCCTGGGGGCCGCCAGTCGACATTGTTTGGCTGACGGCACCCTGAGAAGCCCCTCTCTATGGGAGCGTACTGGGCGGTGAGAGGCTATTGGTGGCAGAAGGCGGTCTCGTAAGTACCCCGGTCCTAAGCCATGGAGCGCTCTAAAGGTGGTAACTAAGACCTTGAAGCGCACCCGGAAGACCACAGGGAGCCAGTGCAGCTCGCGCAGGAGGGGAGCCACATGGGAGCGCCATGCTGCTCCCATAACTACCCGCGCGGCCGCATTCTGGACCAGCTGGAGCCTCCGGGTGCTCCTCAAGGGGAGCCCCATGTAGAGAGCATTACAGTAGTCCAGGCGTGATGCTTAATGCTATTAAGGCCTACCTGATGCTGCTCTGGGTCACAAGAGGCCTTCATTCTTGAAGCAGGTTTGGAGAAAGCTCTTCTGCACCCTCCCAAAACTGCACAAAAACATGCACCGATCTTGCATAAATTTTGGAGTCTCCAGAGGTCATGCAATTTCCAAAGGGTGCAGAGGTTGCATAAGAGCACATCCCATTCTCACACAGTCTCCGCAACCTCTGATAATCATGTAAGGAGACAGATATACTTTTGAGAATATTTGTTGTTGGGTATTGGTTGATGCTGGTACGCCACCCAAAATGTTGTGATATGTCTGTCACTTTTGAAACACATCAGAGGTTCACCATTACTATTCTAGAATGTTTCTGATTCATGTGTGGTCCACCAGCAGCCTGTGGAGCTGGCAGCGGAGTCGGACAGTGAGGAGGCTGGGGAGGACAATGGGCCAGTCCTGGAGTCTGGGGAAGGCCCGGATGAGGGCTCTGCATCAGAGGCAGATATGGGGCCAGGGCCATCTGGGAGTGATGCACGAACTCCAGAGCCTCCAGAGTCGGACAGCAGAGAGGAACAGGAGGAGCCTGTTCCTAATGCACACATATGCAGAGCTGTCAGAAGGCAAGAGCAGCTGAAGAAAAAAGGACGACTCGGGAGTAAAGTCAGGAGATGATTGGCCCTGCACATAAGGCTTAAAAGTGCAGCAAAGGCTCGTGGGCTCTTTGTAGGAAAGCAACGTTGCTAAATCTGTTTCCAGTTGGTATCTCTTGTTTCTGAACTTCGTGGGGCTTTGCCAAGGTGCCAAAGAACATGAAAGTTTCTGATAATCCTGAAGGACTTTTTGTGAAGGACTTGTTTTGGAATTAATTTGGATTAAGCTGGGAATGAAGTAATTCTCAGCTGTTATAATAAAATTCAGTCTAATTTGTGTCTTCTAATGACTAAGGTCACAACAATTCACAGGATAGATACAGGAAATCAGTCCGTCTCCCTGATGAAGCACTCCCCCCCCCCAATCCTTGTTAAAGCCAGATAAAGAAAAAAGATGAGCAAGAAAATATGGTGCTATCTATATGCGTTCTTCTTAAAGGCCCAATGATTTCTCTCCATCCGTTCTCTCTGTAGTGACAATACGCTAACATTCTTGAGTTACTCAAGGAGGTAGGAAGTTTAACTGCATGCCTGTATGTCAGTACCCGTTGCTTACCTTCCCTTCTCTGCCACCTATTCCCTTTTCTTAATGGACCCCTTTTGTGTCCCTAGCTGGGCTTCACAGATTTTAGAATGGAGTTTCTCATCTAAGTCTTCTCCACATGCATGATGGCATGGTGACATTGATCGCTTTTGTGTTCAGCAGGTTGTTAAACATATCCCCTCTCTCTGTTTGTATCAGGATGTAAGTCTTTAAAAATAAATGAAAAACAACCCTTCCTCCTTTGAACAGCAGGATCTCTGGATGTGTTTGGGTATGTGGATAAGTCTTAGACACCTGCTGCCTTCCTAATGCTTCCTAATCTTAACATGCACAAAGAAATAAAAGGAAGCTGCTCCTCAAAAGAAAAAGAAAAAAAAAAACCAAAATGTTAACCTGAATGCTTATTACATTTTCTCATGATACTGATAACCCTTCAAACCTTACTTTCTGAGCACCTATGAGAAGAAATAAGGTTTCAGAACCTGTTTCTACAAGGCTGTTAACACTGCAAAAAGATGATAAAAATAATCCGAAGTCTCATCCTTTCTCTTTCCTGAATGTTGACATGAACACTTCAGTTTTACTGGAGAAAAGATGTGTTGAAATTCACTACTCTGTGTGTCAACCCAGTTACATATAGGGTTGTTGATCAAGGGAAGGAGCGCAGCCCCGAACTTCTGCTTGCCTTTTGTGGAAATCAAGTCAAGTCAAGTTAATCTTACTTAGATTTCCAGACAAACACACTCACCTTCTCGTTTTTAAATCTACAAGTCTCACTAACCGTTATGCAATGCTTGTAGTTAGTACATCAAAGCCAGCCTTGCAATCAAATCTGACATGCCGTATCCCTTTTGTACACGTATCCTGGGAAAATGTGGGGAAGTGTTCTTTGTTTATGTCCTTCAGAGTGACTTTGTTCCTTAGAGCAATGCCAGTGTGAGGATCTACAGGATGAAACCATTTAGATGCTTTAATTATATGTCATGCTGAAAAACAATTTGAATATTTATGGTAAATGTAAATCTGCAGAGCTGTGCCGGGGCTGTTAGACAGGAATTATATTTATTCATAAGTTAAGCATTAGAACTTGCCAAGACTGTTGATATATTTGCATTTATGATTATTCTTTCATCTCTGATATATACAACCTATACACACACATACATACATATTTGAGCCATAAGAAATGCATCTTAAGAAAAAAACCTGCTGTGTAATACATTTTTTTTTAAAAGCTATCGGGTACAAGAATGAACATCTTGCAAGGCAGAAAAAATGGCCTTGACTGTCCATGCCAAAAATAGGTATGCGTATGTGCACCAAACAGAAATGGATGGAGCTTGTATTATAACCTCATAGGCACCACCTTGCATTTGGGACCATTCCTTGCAAACACCTCTGAGTAGCAGCTATAGTTTGTCTCAGAAGCCAGAGATTAGCATTCTGGGGTGTTTTGATCTGCTGCCTTCCTTTTGCTTGTCTTTTCTTCTGAAGAAAGAAGAAGAGAGAGAACCTCAGGAATGACCTGATACAGACCGCCTCTCTCTGACTAAAAAAAAGTAGCAAGATCCAGTTACTTTCAAGAAAATGTGCAGCTCCCCCTGGTGTTGAAGACATGTTATGACTTTAATCTATGCTGAGATGGAAGGAAGGAAAAAGAAGAAAAAAGAAAAGTAGATATAGAGGAGGTAAAGCAGTTGTGAAATCCATTTTTTTTACTACCGGTTCTGTGGGCGTGGCTTGGTGGGCATG
This sequence comes from Pituophis catenifer annectens, assembly GCF_029215685.1. NCBI lineage: Eukaryota > Metazoa > Chordata > Lepidosauria > Squamata > Colubridae > Pituophis > Pituophis catenifer. Next base: position 64,457,907 of record NW_027256886.1, read on the forward strand.
GCAGGGGAAGGATACTGCAAAATCTCCATTCCCACCCCACTCCAGGGGAAGGATACTGCAAAATCCCCATTCCCTCCCCACTCCTGGGGGAAGGAAATTGCAAAATCTCCATTCCCACCATAATCTGGGGCCAGTCAGAGTGGTATTTGCTGGTTCTCCGAACTGCTCAAAATTTCCACTACCGGTTCTCCAGAACCTGTCAGAACCTGCTGGATTTCACCCCTGAGGTAAAGAGAAGGAACAGAAAGAGAAAGAAGAAAAAGAAATCAAGTCATATAGTGATATTGCAACAGGGTGAATTTCTCCAGGGAAACAGCTAATCTTCATAGGCTTCCATTCTTTATAGCAGGGTTCCCTGCAAACATCAGCTATTCTTGTTTATTCCTTTATATCGGTAGACTCTTCTATTTTTATCAGTGATTGTAAGTGATTGTAAGTGAAGTACCATTTATAGGTACTTCCTATTAAGTAAACAAGATATTATAATTCAAGCTTAGCTGTCCTTATATACTTCATACCTCTTCACAGTGCTTTTACAGCCCTCTCTAAGCAGTATACAAAGTCAGCCTATTGTCCCCAACAATCTGGGGACCCACCTCAGAAGGATGGAGGGCTGAGTCAACCTTCAGTCAGGATCAAACTGCTGGCAGTTGGTAGAGTTAGCCTGCAATACTGCATTTTCACTACTGCACCATCATGGCTCATAATATCTCATTTTATTATGCTTCACCTTATTGCGCTTCGTGGACATTGCATTGGTTGTTGTTGGTTTTTTTTTTTATGAGACCCTCCAGCAGCAAAAGGTTTACAACTTGCTGAAGGCTCGGATCATGATTAGCATTTCTTAGCTATAAAATATTTTTAATTAAGGTACATACGTTGTTTTTTAGGCATAATGCTGTTGCATACTTAATAGACTACAGCAGTGATGGTGAACCTTTTTGGCACCGAGTGCCCAAACCGGAACGTGCGTGCATGTCTGCGCCAGAGTGCCGGAAACCCGAAGACCAGCTGGCTGGTGCACATGCACGTGCCAGCCAGCTGGTCTTTGGGTTTCCGGCATGCGCACTGGCCAGCTGGTCTTCGCACGCGCCAAAGCACCAGAAACCTGAAGGCACGCATGCCTGTTTTTTGGTTGTTTTTGGCTGTTTTGCAGGCCATTTTCAGTCCGTTTTAGGCCATTTTTCGAGCCAAAAATGGCCAGGAAATGGCCTGAAAAATGACCTAGAAAACAACTAAAAAAGGCATGGCAAATGGCCTGTTTTTTTGCCATCGTGTGCCAGGAAGGAGGGAGGCGGGGGAGGTTCATGCACGCACGTGCCCACACCCATAATTTAATGCACCCCGCCCTGTGCATGCATGCCCAACCTCCCCTCCCATCTCCCCCCTTGCTCCTGGCCCATTTTTCTTTGTCACCTGGCTCCAGATCCTCTCTATGCATCTGGGGAGGGCGAAAATAGCCTTCCCTACCTACCCCCAGGCCCTCCAGAGGCAGAAGACAGCATGTTTCCCTACTTCTGGTGGTCCCAAAAGGCCTGAAAATCAGGTGGCCGGCACGCACATGCACGCCAGAGCTGGTATGCCCACTGATATGGGCGTGCCATAGGTTCGCCATCACGGGTATAGTATAAACATTACTTTTATATGTGTTGGGAATTTGCTTTATTACTATATTTGTTTTATTGTGGGGGTGGGTCTAGAACTGAATTCACAATATCTCTGAAATATGCCCGTACATAAAGTAAGAAGCTTAAATAAATGGCTCTTATTTAGAAAAAAACATCTATATTAGATATGCAAAATCATTTGAGAATGGTGTATAAATTTGATAAATAAATTTGAATGCTACCATGGAGGTTGTTGAAAAACTGAAAAAGGTATCAAGAATAATTACATAACAGCATAATTTCTATGCAGCCTCCCTGAATGAAACATAAAGGGTTCTTATAAATGCTTTAGAAATAAGGTCTGAATCAGAATTAACATTTGAATTTGTTCAAGGAATATTTTTAGATGAGCTCCAGGGTAGAAAATGAACCTATTAAAATAATATATGATCCAAATGAAGAAATAATATTAAATACTTTAGTAACATGTACAGAGAAGAGACTGGAATGTATTTCAGGTGCAAGAAAGGGGAACATTTAAAGACTAGAGGTTTCAAATGTGAAGCGGAGTAATTCATGAGAGATTCCCAAGTTCATTAGCAAAAAGTTAAAGTTGCAATCAGGGAAAGAACTGAATAATGATAGAATGGAACTTTCAAATTTATACAGAAACACATTATCAAAAGGGATGAACTGATTGAAGTTAATAGTTATGATAAAGCTCTGAAAATAATTGGCAATATGTGATACGGAGTACAGAATAACAGAATTGGAAGGTACCTTGTAGGTCATCTAGTCCAACCCCATACTTAAGCAGAAGACTATAACCGTGATGGCAAATCTATGGCACGTGTTCCACAGGTGGCATGCGGAGCCATCTCTGCAGGCACATGAGCCGATGCCCAGGTCAGCTCCACCGCGTAAGCCCGCACGCCTCCTGCTCGCCAGCTGATTTTTGGGTCTCTGCTGGGAGGGTGGCATGTGCATGCGCGGAGGGGGTGGGGGTTGTAGCGCCCCTCCCACGCGCCCAGTTTTTGGTTCCAGGAGGCTTCATGGAGGACTGCTAGCACCAAAATGGGCGGTGGGGGGCGCACTGTACTCCCCACACCCTGTTTTGGTGCTAGCAGGTCTCCTTGAAGCCTCCTGGGACCAAAAACAGGCCACGGGGGGGTGCACCACACCCCGCACCCGCCACCCACCACCACCCCACCTGCTGGCACTAAAACGGGGGTTGTGCCTGCATGTGCAGGGGTTGGGGGGAGCGCGGGGGTGTCACGCACGCATGCGTGGGTGGTGGGGCCTGCAAGGAGAGTCATTGTATTATGGGTGTCAGCACACGCATGCGCACTATCGCACGCGTGCGTGTGCTTTCAGCACCCGAGGAAAAAAAGGTTCGCCATCACTGCTCTATACCATTTTTGACAAGTGGCTGTCCAGTCTCTTCTTGAAATCCTCCAGTGTTGGAACACCCACAAGCTATTCCATTGGTTGATTGTTCCTACTGACAGAAAATATCTCTTTATTTCTAGGTTGAATCTCTCCTTGATCAATTTCCACCCATTGTTCCTTGTCTGGCCTTCAAGTACTTTCCCCCTCCACTCTGTGATAGCCTCTCAAATATTGGAACACTGCTATCATGTCTCCCCTGGTCCTTCTCTTCACTAGACTAGCCATGCCCAGTTCTTGCAACTGTCCTTCATATGTTTTAGCCTCCAGGCTCCTCATCATCTTTGTTGCTCTTCTTAGCATTCTTTCTAGAGTCTCAACAACTTTTTTATAGTGTGGTGATCCAAACTGGATGCAGTATTCTAGGTGTGGCCTTACTAAGGCCTTATACAGTGGTACTACTGGTAGTACCTCACATGAACTTGATTCAATCCCTCAGTTACTGCAATTTAGGTTTGCATTGGCTGTTTTCTTCTTCTGCCTTATATGTAATTGATTGTCCACTAGGACTCCAAGATCCCTTTACAGTTACTGCTATTAAGTCAGGTTTCACCTACTTCTGTTTTTTCTTGCCTAAGTGTAAGACTTTGTTTTTCTCTACATGGAATTTCATTTTGTTAGAGAGGGCTTAGTGCTGAAATCTGACAAGATCCATCTGGATCTTAATGTCAGGGATCCAAGTAACACCCCCAACCAAGTAAGACTCCGAGGGAGGCAGTTCCTCAAAGATCCATTTTATTAGAGATGTCATATTGGCACTTCTGAGAAAATCCAAATCTGAAAGTCCCTTCCCCTGCAACCACATGTCCATCACATGGTCCAATCAATCCACTGTTCCAACTGGAGATGTCTCCAGTCACGCCTCTCCAGGTGCAGGCTGAACGTCCTTGACTCTCAGAGAAAAGAATGTTGTTATGGCTAAATAACTCCATCAACTCCATGCAACCCACCTCCCACTTTCCCACAGCACTAAGGTGGCAGCCCTGAAGATCTAAAGAAAAAGATGGCCTCCAGGGCTGACACTTGAACCTATCATCTAGGGTGTTGGATTGGCTATTCCTGCCAGCTTAGTATCATCTGCAAATTTGATAAGTTCCTCTTCTGTTCCATCATCTAAGTCGTTTATGAAGATCAATATCTTCATAAACGTACCGGGCCTAAGACGGAACCTTGTGGTACCCCACTGCTTGCTTCCCTCCATATAGAGGTAGTACCACTAAGGACTAATTGTTGAGTATGGTTTGTCAGCCAGTTACAAATCCATCTGGTGATGATGCTATCTATCCCACCTTTTTCTAGCTTACCAAGAAGTAGGTTGTGGTCTACTTTGTCAAATGCCTTACTGAAGTCTAAGTATACTATGTCCACAGCATTTCGCTGGTCTACTAATTTAGTCACTAATGATGAAGGAGGGGTTTATCTTGCTAAAGAAGAGAGTGTTACAAACAAAGAATTAAAGTTAAAGGGGGATGAAGAGTAGATATTTTGAACACAGTACAGTACTCTTAAAGTATAGACACAAATAATATCTTCAGTGTTCCAGGTTTGGATGGAGGATGTTGATCAATGACACATTTAACAGAAAAGGGATTTACAATTATATTTAAAGGTAATGAATATGCTATTCAGAATGGGTCAAAAGAGATTGCCAGAGCAATAAAAGAAAAGTCTGCTATCTCTACAGGCAAGCAACACAGAGATTGCATTCATATTTGGCATCACCATTTAGGACATAGGCTTCCCCAAGGCAGACTGGAATTACAATGGCTAATCTGGAGACCTTTTAAGATGACCTCATGCTCTGCAGTGATTAGATGTGAATGCCGATCACAGTTCAAGCAAAATGTAGCTCCTTGTCTGAAGAAAGTCCAAAGAGAGCTAAGAATCCTTTTCCATGTAAGCATAATGATACATATAAATCATAAGGCTACCGAAACATCTGGGAACCGATACTCACAATGGCAAAATCAGAGCAAGTAATTTTTTTCAATGCAAGCTTCATGATAAGAACAGACAATGGAGGTCAATTTACAGAAAGAAAAATGGAAAGCTTTTTAACAACATCAGAATCAAATTCCTTATCTGCCAGAGCAAAATGAGGAACGATTAAAAGACTTAGTAACTTATATGTTGACTGAAACTGAATCAGAAAGACATTGAAGTAGGGCAATATTGAAATTTAGGTTTATATCAAATAGATTCTACTTCAAAGCAATGAATATAATGCTCTAAAAGCTTTGGACCACAAACACATACATATGAGATATTGAATGTAAAGCCCAGTTAGAAAAATAAACAATGGAACTGATTTAAAATCCATAGCACACAAAATACTGAATCCAAGTACAGATAAAAGCACAATATTGTGATTTTACTTCAGAAAGATTTGAACTTTAATATGTTGGCCACAATATAAGGAGAAAAAGAACGACTGGTTGAGCCAACATGAAAATCAACATAAATAAAAAGGGTTCCAAAATGAGTCTTTTCATGCTGAATTAAGACGTTCAGCTAGAAGTGATCTCTTTTCAGGATGAAAGTTTGGTTATTTTACTATTGATGATACTATTGAGATTCAAACTAGAACTTTACCTGCATTTGTTCTAGGCTCTCTCCTTCCAAAATAAAAATCAGGGTGTAGGAATGTAAGGTGGAAAAAAAATCAATGGACTTAAGTCAAGCCAGTTCTTTTTAGATGAAAGAGAGAAGATTCAACTAGATCTGGCTCAACAGAAGTAATTTTAGCCACCTCTCCAAATTTTCTGCAGAGCAATATATAATAAGCAACTAAAAGGCTGTAGCTGGAAGCATCCAAAATTAATAAGCGCTGCCATTTTCAAGTGATACTAATGAGGGAACGGTGACAGGGACCTCTGTGTAACTAGCAACAGTTTAGCAAGGTAATTTTCAAAATTGGAAAAATTAAGTTGTGTGGATTTTAATTTCCAGAATTGCTGACTGGAGAATTCTGGAGTTGAAGTCCACACAACTAAAGGTGCCAAGTTTGAAAAAAAAAAAACACTGGTTTAGTAGGATGCAATATTGCAACTCTTCGCTAGATGAATCAGAACTGCCCATAGTCTGCTCCCATTTTTCTACAATGTTCTGCACTGTTGTTATATGTCATTATATGCTTTGCTGTATGTGACTGTGTATTGACATACACAATGCCATTGTTATGTGGCAGGCAGCATCTGGGGACTATGATGACCTTAGGAGGTCACTGTGGGGTTCCCATGTCGAACAAAGAAAGCATTATTAAGTTGGTGAAGTATTTCTGATGCAGTAATGCTGCAACACTAAAGGAAGAACATTTTAGAAGCAGTGATGGGAGTAACACTAAAGCAGTTGGGGTAATGCTTAGTGCTAGAAGTAACATCCTATCATTTATAGGGTTGCCTTTTTGTAGCTTGATATCCAGGCTCAAAATCAGATGACTCAGTGACATTCATGCCTACCCCTTCTTGTTGATTAACTGAATTTTACAATTTGCAGTTTATATGGATTTTATTTATTTATTTATTTTGCAAAAAAGTAGAGTTTATATGGAAAGCAACCCTGTACTCTCAGTTTATGCAATTTAAATCCATTGGGTGAGACAGCATAATAGCAGCTCTATCCGGTCAATGTTGTGTCTGGGAGAAGAATGAAAACACATCACAGTAATAAATAGGAGAAACCATGGACAACATCACAAACAGATGTGTGTAACAGCTGGGAAATACCACATGAACGGAAGGACTGATGACATCCACAGGCCATATAGGCCTGGTGTGAGATAATGGATACTGGATTAATTCTAGCCAATGAAGCAGGAAATCTGCAATGCCAAGATTAATTAATGAAATACAGATTATAAACGTACCTGGGAAAGAAAACATGATTTAGTACGCCTTCAGAAAGTTGGAAGGTTCCTTCAGTTCTCAGCTCTAGTCTTGGTGATTTGGTCCTGAGTGATAAAGAAATGATCTTGGTGCCTCCCAGGCACAAATATGCATAAATCCACACCAAGGAGGATTTAGGCCAGGAAAACCTGGCATTGGATGCTCCTGGAAGCACTCCAGCTGCAGAGGAAAACACCAGCAGCACACCTGCTTGTGATCAAAGTCTGGAAACACATGACTAGAAACCTCACCTGGATCTGACAGGAAGCCAATGGATTTGGGGGGAATGCAAAAGCAACAAGCCAGGGATCTTGAAGTTTGGCAACAGTGAGTCATTTCACATTGCACAAATGTTTTTGGCATTGTACTGACCTGTATGCTGAATTAAATTATGCCTTACAGTGCTCAGTTTCTCCCACCGCACGTTCATATATTTGTAAAATAGTTTGTCCAAATGTTTTCCCATTTGTGGCATTTGTGAAATCATATGTAGTTGTCCTGAACTTATCCCTGCACATCTGAGCCAATGGGACAGGTGATCACAAAGAAATCCAGGACACTGGGAAATCCAAAAAGAAAAAGAAATCTAATTAAAGATTGGCAAGCCACTTCCTTATTGCTGTCAAGAAAATTACATGGATGCATCCTTTTAATCATGTGTCGGAGTGGGCTTGAGGAAATGTTTACCTTTACTTTTTTAAGACTGTTATTCAGAGGTGGGTTTCAATAGGTTCTGACCAGTTCTGGAGAACCGATAGCGGAAATTTTGAGTAGTTTGGAGAACCGGTAGTAAAAATTCTTACTGGTTCCACCCCCATCTATCCTCTGCCTCCCAATTCTCAGCTGATCGGGAGGAAATGGGGATTTTGCAGTAACCTTTCCCTGGAGTGGGGTGGGAATGGAGATTTTACAGTATACTTCTCCTGTCACACCCACCAAGCCATGCCACACCCACCAAGCCACACCCACAGAACCGGTAATAAAAAATTTTGAAACCCACCACTGCTGTTATTGTTTCTGGAACAGAAGTGTTAGCAGTATGCTCACATTCTCATATGAAAAGTTTTCATACAAAGAATTCCCTTTGTCGACATTCCTCCTAAAATATGTGCCATACGCAGCCAAGGAGGATTGGCCTCAAATGGTATGGTTTATTATCTGAATTACAGAATATCTTTGTTTGATATAAATATAAATAATTGTATCCTGTTTTTCAGTATCTCCTATATTCTGTGATATACACTGTGCAGCTGTTTATATGAGAGCTATTTTAAAGCCTTCCCTCCCCTTAAATCCACGGGAAGGTCACTTCCTGCACCAAATATGGATTTCATGTAAAGTGCTGTGAATAAAGTTGCCATGAAATAGACGGAAGAATGGTCAAATACAACATAAGTATATTCTTCAGGCATGCTATCATTTTTGTCAGTGATTTATACATGATATTTACATGCTGCGCCATTACACAAATGACTTAGCTGACTGGAAATAAAGATGCTATGCTACCCCTTACATTTGCTGGCTGAGGAATTCTGGGAGCTGAAGTCCATCCATCTTTCAATTGCTGAGGTTGAGAAACTCTCTGCATTGGGTGGACCAATGGCACATTCACTAGTTGGTGTTTGCTGCGGCTGACCTTCAAAACTTAAAAAAATAATATTTCCCATCATCAGAACAGATAAATTTTGATGAGTGGTGGTGCAATGTTTTGGAAAAATGAGGCCCATCATTGACTATTTCTGGATTTCTGAGAGAGAAGAATGTCAACATTTGATAGGACTAAAGCAAATAACTGGACAGATCCAGAGAGGAGGAGGAGGAGGAGAAGGAGAAGGAGAAGGAGAAGGAGAAGGAGAAGGAGAGGGAGAGGGAGAGGGAGAGGGAGAGGGAGAGGGAGAGGGAGGGAGAGGGAGAGGCAGAGGCAGAAGAAGAAGAAGAAGAAGAAGAAGAAGAAGAAGAAGAAGAAGAAGAAGAAGAAGAAGAAGAAGAAGAAGAAGAAGAAGAGAAGAAGAGTATGTTCATCTTATTTGTTTTCAACTCTGTTTTTCAACTCTGGCAACTTTAAAATGTCTGGACTTCAACTTCAATTCGTCAGCCAGATGTGAAGAATACATGTCCCTCCAGAAGAACAATTTCTCAGAAATGTTAACATGAATTACTTTTCAGGAAATCAGGAATTCTGTTATCTTTTCAAACTTTACCTATTCCAGTTTATAAACAGAAACATATTTTTTAAAAAAGATTGGTTTCTAGAGGACTCTCTAGAGAAATAACTTATTATCCACCAATAATTGTATTATTTCTTGAATACTTTCAGTATAGATACCCCGTTTTCCCCAAAATAAGACATCCCCTGATAATAAGCCCAATCGAGCTTTTGAATGCATGGCAATAAGGCCAAGCGCTTATTTCAGGGTTCAAAAAAATATACAACAGGGTCTTATTTTCAGGGAAACATGGGTAGGCCTCAATTTATGGCCCCAATTGGGACTGAAACATCCATCACTCAGTGAGGCAGTTGTTAAGTGAGTCATTCCTGATTTTATTATCTTTTTTTCCTGTGGTCATTAAGCAAATCATCAAGTCATTAAGTGATTTATATAGTTATTAAGTGAATCTGGCTTTCTCCATTGAATTCATTGTTAGAAGCTGGCTGGGAACATTGCAAGTGGTGATTTCATGACCCTGGGATTCTACGACCATTGTAAATATCTTTAGGTTGCCAAGCACCTAAATTTTGTTCATGTGACTCTAGGACTGCTGCAACAGTCATAACTGTGAGGACTGGTTGTCAGTTACTTTTTTCAGTGCAATTGTAACTTTGAACAGTTGCTAAACAAATGTTTGTAGACAGAGGACTACTTAGAAATGGAAGCACTTGTTTCTGCTATCTGAAACAAGAAACTAGGACAGGGGTCTGCAACCTTAAACACTCAAAGAGCCATTTGAACCCATTTCCCACGGGAAAAAAAAAAACACCGGGAGCCACAAAACCTGGGTGGGTGTGGCCAAGTCCACATCACCCACCCAGTCACATGACCCCCTACCCTCACCTCCCCAACAGGTCATTAGAGCAGAGAATCGGTTGTTAAAAAAAACCAGGAACCACAAAACCCTTTTCTCTCTTTCTTTCTCTCTCTCTCCCCCACTCTCTGTTTCTCTCTATATCTCTCTCTGCACCTTCTCTGTATCTCTCTCTCCCACTCTCTCTCTTCCCCTCTCTCCCCCTCTCTCTGTATCTCTCTGTCTCCCCCTTTCCCTCTCTATCTCCCCCCTCTCCCCCCTGCTCTCTGTATCTCTCGGATTTCCAAGGCCAGGCGAGGAGTGACTGGGAGGGGAGGGCAAGGGGCAGGGCCAGCTAGTGATGGGACAGGGAGCCGCAGCAGGGGGCCCAAAGAGCCGCATGCGGCTCCAGAGCTGCGGGTTGCTGACACTGGAAATAGGAGATGAAAATAATATTCTTGAAGACAGTTCTCAGAATTACCTTTTGACTAAGCAGGTCTTTGTTTATTCATAATAACCTGGGAAATATAACATAAAATCAGAATTTATGGTGATTTTTAGACTCACACATTCATGCACATATATATTTCTCCAGGTACAGCTTGGCAGAGAAATATTTTTTTTTTTTTTTTTTAATTTGATTTATATGCCGCCCTTCTCCGGAGACTCAGGGCGGCTTACAGTGCGTTAAGCAATAGCCTTCATACTTTTGTATATTTATACAAAGTCAGCTTATTGCCCCCACAAACTGGGTCCTCATTTAACCTACCTTAGAAAGGATGGAAGGCTGAGTCAACCTTGAGCCTTGGAGAGATTCGAACCAGCAGTAAATTGCAGGCAGCTATGTTAATAACAGGGTGCTTTAAACCACTGTAGTACCAAGGCTATTGGGATCTGTATATTTTGTATCCATTCATGCATTCTGAAATCACAATCATTTTTTGGTCAGAGTAATCCACTATGTATTTAGATCTTTCATACACACTGACATTGTGATCTCTCTATCTTACACCAATTTCTTTGACATTACATTTATCTATTTCTAACCATTTCTAACCTGTCATTTCTAATCCATCTCTAACCTGTCATGATTACTACAAATTCCTTGTGTGTCCAATCACACTTGGCCAATAAAGAATTCCATTCTATTCTATTCTATTAGTCTCTGTGATCACTCTTCAATTTCCAAACAATTGCATTATATCATGTTGCTTTGATGGGCTTCTCATTATTCCACTTCTGGAAAACATTAATTGTTTCAATATCATGCAATGGTATGCTCGGAATCCCGATTAAAAGACAAGGTTGGGAGATTGTTTTGATGATGTATTTGGTTTGGGATAGATTTTTGCTTGCAACTTGTAACTGGGATGCGAATTACATGTGTTATTTCCAAGAAATGTGAGAATTATGCATTGATCACATTCATACTTGTGCTGGGTTGTTTAATCAGGCTTGCAAATTAAATACAAGTGGATTGCTTTACACACCAGGATAGGTCATAAGCCATAGCTTTTAAATCCTAGTGGCTGATTCAAACAACACACTAAATCCTAACCCACCAAACCACATTTTGCCATTGTATGTTTACATACAATGTATGTTGTATTGTGTTAATATACACAAATGCTGCCCCATATTTATAATATCAATGCTGTAGTTTGTAGGATCTCACTCTGCCAGACATATATGCTGTGAAATCATGAAAAACAAAAACCCTAAATCTATATTTTATTGAAACAAAGCATGAGAGCATTACTGTAATATGTTGCAGCAGATATTATAATTTTATAGCCATCTACGGAAAAGCATCTCTCTTTTGTGCAGAGGGGCATATTTTGGATGTCATATATCCTTGGAAATTACAAAAAGGCCTGAAAAACCAAATGTATCACTCTTTCAGCAAGAAACAAATAGGCCATCAGTGAACAAGCTATTCAGGGATCCAATGCATAAAACGTTATTTCTGTCGTAATCCTAGCAATTTAACTGAACATGGAAAGTGTCTGACATTTTTCACTCTCTTCAGCCAGCTTCCTTATTTCTCTGTTAGCTCTTTGTAAAAATACTAAAATGAATGCTGGCTGAGATTCATAAAAAGAACGAATGCTTTGTTTCAGCTTCATGAATATATTTTTTTCATCGCTAGTGCAGTCTTTGGGGAATGCAGAAAGAAAACTCCTTTTCTACTTATGTTTGCAATTCATTGAGTAAATTTCTTCCCTTTACTTTTCTTGCTCTGGAGAATTAAGTCAAAGTTTAAAAAGTAGACAAGCAGAGAGTCTCTTCCCATTTCTAGCTTGGGAGTATTCATTCCTGTAATTATATCAGATTGTTGGGTGGAGGGGAAATGGGACACAGGCTTTAGCTGTGAAACATGTAAATTGAATAAGCTTATTTAAGTCTATACCTCCTAAATCCTGAATAGTGTCTTCTTAAAACAATAACTAAATGGTATATTTGACCTTGCTTCAATCAAATCACAATAAAATCTTTCATCCTTTTGATATTCTTAAAAAATGAAATGGTTCACATTTTTTTCCTTAGAAGAAGATAGAAGAAGATAGAATTTTTTATTGGCCAAGTGTGATTGGACACACAAGGAATTTGTCTTGGTGCATACGCTCTTGGAGTACATAAAAGAAAAGATACATTCGTCAAGAATCATAAGGTACAACACTTAATGATAGTCATATGGAAACAGTCAATATAAATCTTAAGGATACCAGCAACAAGGTTACAGTCATACAGTCATAAGTGGGAGGAGATGGGTGATAGGAACAATGAGAAGATTAATAGTAATGCAGACTTAGTAACTAGTTTGACAGTGTTGAAGGAATTATTTGTTTAGTATAGTGATGGTGTTCAGGAAAAAAACTGTTCTTGTTTCTAGTTGTTCTGGTATGCAGTACTCTATAGCATCATTGAATTAAAATATTGCTGGCTCTTATGTCACTTACAATTTTTCAATGTTTGGGGTGTAGGTGTTTGCCTGAGAACTGATGTACTATAATGAAGCCATGAGCCACTGTTATAACAACATAATCCAAAATTAGTCCATGTGTAATTATTAAAGTTGGCTCTTAGTGTGTTTAAAAGTAGGATGGAACTTATCTTTGAGCTGATAAGGGATTGCACTTTGAATCAGGAAGTACCAATTAAGAGCTTCATCTAGGTAGACATGAAAAAGCACATTTTAAGAGCTTCCAGATAGAAGGCTTCCAAGGATTATCACCCAGAAGATACTGTCTAGATCAGTGTTTTTTCAAATCTGGCAAGATTTCAAATCTTGATGTGTGGACTTCAACTCCCAGAATTCCCCAGCCATACAGCTTAAAGTTGAAGTCCACACAACTTGAAGTTGCTAACACTGGTCTAGACCAGGGGTGGGCAACTATGCCCTCTTTATGACCTTTAGGACTTCAACTCCTACAAGATCTGAATGGTCAAACAATTGGCAACTTCAAATCTCTGCTAACAAATGTTCAGTCCTGCACATTGGCAATAGAAATAAGAATATCAAATATTTGCTGACTGGAAATTATCTAAAAGTTGACCCACACTCTGTCAAGGACCTAGGAGTACTCACTTCAAAAGATCTAAGTCCCAGAGCTCACTGTAACATCATTGCAAAAAAGGCATTAAGAGTTGTCAATCTCATTTTACGAAGTTTTCTCTCTGATGACGCTATACTTCAAACTAGGACATATAAAACCTTTGCCAGACCTACTGTATACTTGAATACTGTTCAACTGCCTGGAATCCTCACTGTATTTCAGACAACAATACATTAGAGAGGGTCCAGAGATATTTTACTAGAAGAGTACTCAAATCCTCTGCTCATAATAAAATTCCCTATACCACCCTATACTTGAAATTGTAGGTCTGGATAGCCTCGAACTACGCCGTCTATGTTCTGACCTATGCTTAGTTCATAAGATTATTTACCAAAAAGTCCTACCTGTAAATGAGTACTTTAATTTCAACCGTAATAACACAAGGGCTAACAATAAATTCAAACTCAATGTAATTCACTCTAATCTTGATTGTAGGAAATATGACTTCTCCAATAAAGTAGTAAATGTCTGGAACACTCTACCTGATCCTGTTGTTAGTCTCACTAATCCCCATACCTTGTACCTTAAACTGTCTACCATGCACCTTTCAAGTTTCTTAAGAGGTCCCTAAGGTGGCGTGCATAAGCGCACCAGCGTGCCTACCATCCCTGTCCTACTGTCCCCATTTATATGCAGTCATTCTATGTGTTTATGGCTATGTTTTGCCTATTTATATCCTTTTATTTGTGCCAATTGTTTTCATGTGTCCATGTCTATATCTATACTGTTACTTGTTTCCTTGTACTTGTTGACAAATAAATAAATAAATAAGATGTCTCAGGCTGGCTCTGGAATTCTGGGAGTTGAAGTCCACAGGTCTAAAAGGGGGAATAGTTGCCTAGCCCTGATGTAAATCTTTCCCTGGTGGAATTCATGTGTGTGGAAAGAAAAAAAAAATGATGGAAGTATTAGTACAGGTAGCTCTTGATTTACGACATGAAGCAGAAGTGCCTCGCTTCCTTTGCTGTCTGCTTTTGGGACCCAGCTTCTCTGGCCATGCTTTCTCTCCCTGAGACTTTGCACCATTGTGCTATTTTGGTAAATCTGCACTGACTTCTAAAAGCTGCAATGTCCTTAATGAAGCTAGGTTCCAGGGGTGAAATCCAGCAGGTTCTGACAGGTTCTGGAGAACCGGTAGCGGAAATTTTGAGTAGTTCAGAGAACCAGCAAATACCATCTCTGGCTGGTCCCAGAGTGGGGTGGGAATGGAGATTTTGCAATATCCTTCCCCCAGGAGTGGGGAGGGAATGGGGATTTTGCAGTATCCTTCCCCTGGAGTGGGGTGGAAATGGGGATTTTGCAGTATCCTTACCCTGGAGTGGGGTGGAAATGGGGATTTTGCAGTATTCTTCCCCTGCCATGCCCACCAGGTCACACCATGCCCACCAAGTCACACCACACCCACCAAGCCACGCCCACAGAATCGGTAGAAAAAAAAATGTTCACCACTGCTAGGTTCCCACAGTAGTTGGATGCAAAAGGTTGGCTGGTGTTGTAGGGAATGAGGAGAGAAGATAGCTGGGTGAATAAATACTCGCTAGGGCTTCATGACCACTGCAGCTTGGCATTATACTACTGGGGCGGGCTGGGGAGCTACCTTAGGAAGTCAGAGAAACTGTAGCATCTGGAATAGCATGGTGGAGACAAGTCTGAAAAGGAGGCAACAAAGAAGTGAGGAGTTTTTGCTCAGGTGCCTACTTAAAGTTAGACTAAAGTTAGATTTTCTTGGCAATACTTTGAAAGTGGTTTGGCTTTGCCTTCTTCCAAGGACTGAGAGTGAATGACGTAAGAATACCCAGCTGGCTTCGATGCCTGAGAAAGGACTAGAATTCCCAGTCTCCTAATTTATAGTCTGGTGCTTTTAACACTATACCAAACTGGTTCTCGGTGCAGGTGTTTAAATCCAACAGATGCAGTCTCAGCTGTTATTTGTATTATTAATCAAACTTGCATAGCTGCCCGTCTCACCAAACGTAATTCTGGATGGCACACAAAAATCATATAAAAGTTACAAATATAAAAACGGCATATATAAAAAATCAAAAATCTATTTATTAAGAAATAAATACTATAAACAAATATACAAAGCCCTAGGCAAAGAGAGGATAAAAATGGCCACCTCAACAATGGAGTTATGTTATGCTATATAGATAGAATATTCATTTTGGGTCCATGGCCTTTTCTCTCTTTTAAATGCTTACTGAGCTTTTGTGCCTGAATTTTTAAGACAGTGACTAATTGCCTAATTTAATTCTTCACACATGCTGGAAATGCAACATGATTTATGCTGTTCTTGGGTTGAGAACAGAAAGTATCTGGGCAAGAGCAGAGGGATCTGGAAATGACGCTTTTCATATGGTATGTGTATATATGTATTCAAAGAAGAGAGCACATGCTGCATAAAATAATTTTTAATCCCGCTTTGAAAAGTTCCCAGCTGTTTTGTTACAATGCATTTATAAAGTTTAAATCGTTGTTTAAAGTAATCGAAACCTAAGGCAAATGTTAGAGCAGTGGATAATAGGCCTGGATTATAGTAACCTTTACTTCAACCGTACCTGCTGTACAGTATTGTATGATTTATATTAATGGTCAAATGAACTTCATTGATTCTCCTATAAACAAGAACAATGTATGTCATTTTAGAACAGGGGTTCTCCAAACTTGGCAACTTTAAGAAAAGCTGGCTGAGGAATTCTGGGAGTTCAAGTCCACTGAAGTCCACTGTTTTAGAAGATAGTCAACTTCCATATTAATTTGTTGTGAGGGGAGCCAGTCAGTTTTTTTTTCCACATATGAAATCATTTTGGAATATGTTTGGGATGGAAAGTACATTTGATTCAGTTTGGATGGGGACTCCTTTAGGGAAAATTCATATTACTCTTTTATACCTGCTTTTCCTGGCAAAATATGTATCTCTCTAACAGCTGTGTGATGGGCAGAAAATCATGATTACTTGATGGACAAATTTTACCAAATTTAAAGGTACGCCAATGGGATCATCATTTTCAGGACTTTTAGTGGAGGTTGTTATGCAACGTCTAGAAGCCATAGCATTTCCACAAAGACAACCTAACTATGGATCAGAAATGTAGACAACACTTTCATCATAATAAAAAAAGGACCAATTAGAGAACACCCAGAGAACCATGAACATTTTTTTTAAAAAATCCAGTTTACCAGAAAAGAAGAAAACAACAACTCACCACCCTACATGGACATCCTGATCAGCCCTAACCCTAACCCTGATCACAATGGCAAACTAGAAACACAAGTGTATGGAAAAACCACCAAGTGCTCCATTACCAAAGGAAAAATTATTTATTTTGATTCCCTGTGTGAGGTTTCTGCTCTTCCATCAGCTATGAAAGTCAAAGGTGCCTTTGAAAAATTAGCGTACCATTCCAATGTGATACAATCACTAAATATTACTTTTTGTTTAGTATATTGTACAACGTGTTGATGTATCAAAAACGTGCACCGGATTGGCATAGTAGCATGTCCCAGCCTGCAGTATTATTTTTTTTAAAGGTTTTTAAGGAAAGCTTGGATTTTTTTTTCTGTTGGTATGTAAGATTAGAAAACAGCAAGTGGCTTCTATAAATGATTAATAGTGAAATTAAACTTGAGACAATCTGGTTACAGTCCTACACACACACGTAAATGGAAATAAATTTCATTAAACTCAACAGAAGTTGCTTTTAAATAGATAACACATAGCATTACATTTGCTATTGATTTTTAAGCCATTTGTACCAAAGGTACAAAGTAGTAAAGGTAATTGCCATTACAAAGAAAATTATAAAACCATCAGGATGATAGGGCATATGTCCTGTTATCTTTCTTTCAAAAGCTTCAAATGTTTAAATTACTTTTGGCTTTGGACTCTCTTTTTAGAAATATGGACACAATTAATAGCCTCTCTGCCAGGGTATTAAAAGCTGATTATCAAGGGTGCATAGTATTTGATGCAGGCTCTATTAAGGAGAATAATTGATAGACTTGGGTATGACTAGACAAGGATGGTTTCACCTGAAACGCAGCCCATTTTTAGCTCATTAATATTTAACATTAATAATATTTTGTATGTATTAAGTACAAGAAGAACTTGGCACAGGAAGAGGAAGGATGCATTGCCAAATGTTTATAATGTTAAGCTAGTTTGTAATTTAGCAAAGGAGGAAAATCCGTCAGTAATTAGTTTCCTGAATAAGTAGCATGAAAAGGTTAAACAAGAAAAATGTCTGTTTATTTGTGGGAAGGAACCTGTTCACTTTATGATTGAATTGGGAACCGTTACTGTATCTGCCTCAAGGAATTGACCTAAGAAAGTTACTGGTGAAACACCTGTATGTATTTCAGACACTCCAGATTAGCATTCTCTTAGACCAGAAGTCTTCAAACTTTGTCTAAAACAGAGGTCTTCAAACTTGGCAGCTTTAAGACTTGTGGATTTCAACTCTCAGAATTCTCCAGCCAGCTGGAGAATTCTGGGAGTTGAAGCCCACAAGTCTTAAAGCTGCCAAGTTTGAAGACCTCTGTCTTAAGACAAAGGGCAGGCAGGGTGAAAGAAACAGGGATGCCGAATAAATCCACAAGTCTTCATCTACCAGCTACAGCCTCTTATGATCAGTAAGTCATGAAGTGCTAAAGATTGATTGCAACTAAAATTACACTACCAACAGGGAAAGGTTTTGTACCTATTGTGTCTCAGTAGTTTCCATACTATCAACCATAGGATGCCGAACTGTGATCCTGCTCTGTTTGAACAAAATGTACCAAAAATGTTGTTGATACCTCTTTGATCCTCAAAAAAATTCATCTTCTTTTCTAGGTTTTATGATAATGGATGAATTGCTGGCTTCTCTATAATTTGCTTCATGTTGGATTTTTCAGAATGGCTATCTTTTGTCTTCTATCATTGCTTATAAATCCACTTTGTGAGTACAAGAGATGGGTATTTTTTAGCAAATATCTATTGGTGTGGAGTTTGTATTCTGGAAAAACTTTTCCTGAAAAGTTTATTTAGCGCCAATAAAGATGAATATTTATAGCTCAGGGTTTATTTATTTATTTATTTATTGGTTCAATTTATATGCCGCCCTTCTCCGGAGATTCAGGGCGGCTTACAATGCATTAAGCAATAGCCTTCATACTTTTGTATATACCTGCTTAGTAGGGCTTTCGCCCCCCACCCCAGCGGTGTTCTTTTTTATACAAAGTCAGCTTATTGCCCCCACAATCCGGGTCCTCATTTTACCTACCTCGAAAGGATGGAAGGCTGAGTCATCCTTGAGCCTGGTGAGATTCGAACTTGCGGTAATTGCAGGCAGCTGGTGTCACTTAACACCACTTTAATCTGCTGTGCCACCAAGGCTCTTTGAGTGGCGCAGCAGATTAAAGTGGTGTTAAGTGACACCAGGTGCCTGCAATTACTGCAAATTCGAATCTCACCAGGCTCAAGGTTGACTCAGCCTTCCATCCTTTCGAGGTAGGTAGGTCTGAATGAGGGATCTATGGTGCTCTCTGAGGTTGGTTGTTTTCTTGCAGACGTTTCATTACTCTAACTAGGTAACATCATCAATGCTATTAAGGAGTGGGGTTTGCTCTCAGTTTATCTTATAGTGGCTTGCCCTGGGGTGGTCTTAGAAGTTCTTTGGTAGTACTGTTTGCTTTTGGTTTGTTTGGCAGTTCCTTGGTTGGTGTATTGTTTACTTGATTGTTAATCTGGTCTTGGAGTTAATCTTGGAGCTTATCCATACTCACCTGGGTAATGATTGCTGGTGGAGAGGTGTTTTGGTCCTGCCAAAACACAACATATATACTATGCAAAGAGACAATCAACAAGCCAAAAAGGAAACAAAAGGACCAAAGCATCTCCCTACCAGCAATCAGCATCCAGATCAGTGATAAGTTGCTACTGGTTCACACCGGTTTGGGCGAACTGGTAGCAGCGGCAGCGGGAGGCTCCACCACCTGCCTGGACGTTGTCAAATACGATCTGCACATGCGCACAAGCTTCTGCACATGCACAGATGGGGCGTACGCACAAGTGCACCAGTAGCAAAGGTAAGTGAAAACCACCCCTGATCCAGATGAGCATAAATCAATTCCAAGATTAACATCAGACCAACAATCAGGTAAACAATACGCCAACAAGGAACTGGCAATAGCAATAGCAATAGCACTTAGATTTATGTACCACTTTACAGTGTTTATAGCCCTCTCTAAGCAGTTTACAGAGTCAGTGTATTGCCCCCAACAATCTGGGTCCTCATTTTACCGACCTCAGAAGGATGGGCGGCTGAGTCAACCTTGAGAATCGAACTGCTGAACTGCTGGCAGCCAGCAGTCAGCAGAAGTAGCCTGCAGTACTGTATTTTAAGCACTGGGCCACTGGGCCAAACAAGCCAACAGTAAACAGCTCAATCAAAGAACCTCTAAGACCACCTCAGGGCAAGCCACTAAAATATAAACTGAGAGGAAACCCCACTCCTTACTAGCATTGATGATGTTACCTAATCTGGGACTGCAAGAAAACAACCAACCTCAAAGAGCATCAAAGATCCCTTATTTAGCTCCTCTTCCTCTAGATTCTTTTCTTCATGCGGTATCCTTTCTACCACAGCAAAACCAGGGGTGAAATCCAGCAGGTTCTGACAGGTTCTGAAGAACCAGTAACAGAAATTTTGAGCAGTTCGGAGAACAGGCAAATACCACCTCTGGCTGGCTCATAGTGGGGTGAGAATGGAGATTCTGCAATATCCTTCCCCAGGAATAGGGTGGGAATGGAGATTTTGCAGTATCCTTCCCCTGCCACACCCACCAAGCCACGCCCACAGAACCAGTAGTAAAAAAAATTGGATTTCACCACTGAGCAAGACTATTGTAACTTGAATCTGTCAACTTAAGAAAATAAGTTGATTATAAGCCTGAAGCTTCAGTGATGGGATCATAGAATTTCCTTTAAATATTCTTGGAATCTTGTAAAAAAAGTGGCAGGTACTTTGACAAAGTTTTGACATGATCTCTGGCTCCACAAAATGACGCCATAGACAATGATTCAAGGAGATACTCTAAAAATCTTTGGAGCCACGTTTCACCATTCATAGCAAATAACATTCCAGATGGTCCAGCAATATGAAGCTTCTGGCTTGGGCAGGGATTGTATATTTTCATTTGATCTCCATGGAGATGGTGAAAAAGAGGGAAGGTAGTATGTGTATCTCTGGTAATCTGCTGAGCCTTGGTGGCACAGCAGACTAAAGTGCTGTTAAATAGCACCAGCTGCCTGCAATTACTGCAAGTTCAAATCTCACCAGGTTCAAAGTTGACTCAGCCTTCCATCATTTCGAGGTAGGTAAAATGAGGACCCGGTTTGTGGGGACAATAAGCTGACTTTGTATAAAAAAGAACACCGCTTTGGGGGGGGGGCGAAAGCCCTACTAAGCAGGTATATACAAAAGTATGAAGGCTATTGCTTAACGCATTGTAAGCTGCCCTGATTCTCCGGAGAAGGGCAGCATATAAATTGAACCAATAAATAAATAAATAAATCCTTACAAGAAGAAATTTTTCTTTTGGTTTTCAGCTTAGAGGCGGCAGACTGTATTACGCATCCCAGCTAAACATTTTTGTAAATCACAATCATATTATATTTGTGATGTTTATAGTCCATAGGCAGGAACTGTAGCACAAAATCAGCTACAAAAGCACCCACATATAAAGGGTAGAATATAGAATTTTAAAAAGTCATATGTATCTTCCTGTGCACTGTGGTTCTGATTCAAAACAGAGCAACACATATACTATTAGCTAACACAAATCTTTACTTATGACATGCGGTTTTACTCCAATTCCAAAGAACAAACATTAGTGCTGGAGACCTCAATTGATAGTGAAAAATACTACCAAGGCTATTAAGTCTAAAATGCCTAAAATTTCCAGGCTGAAATGTGCTAAGTTAGGGGTTTGAAGCAATGAAGAGATGAGAGTCATCATCCATTTTTCAGTGAGAGAACTGGTAAATTTCTTATGAAACAATTATAGTTGGGGGAGATAGCTCACTTAATTGAGGTGCTCCTGATTAGTAAAATGTTGTCTGGTCCCAAGAACCAAGAACAATGCATGGATTTGCTTCTGAGTAGTTTCCTTTACTGTCCTTCAACTATCGGCAGAATCTTGCCAGACTAAAGCAGTTATCCGCATCGCTATATATATACTCTGTGAACAGCTAGGGAGGAGCCATCTTAATCTTCTTCCTACCTACCAAACTTTCAAAACTCTGCTGCTTCTTTGCCCCCCGGAAAGCAGCCCCTCCCTCTTGGGACTCCAGACTACATTCCCACCACAAAGATGCGTTTCACAATCTGGAAATGAATCAGAAGCACCAGGCCAGACTGTAGCACTGATGTATAATGTAAACCACAGGAATCTTCCCACCTCCATCATTTCCTCCACCAATATGGAGGATTTTCGGAATCGGGTCTCTGAAAACAATCAAGGGCAACGAGAATTTATTCTCAACGAGACCCCAGTGCCATCAAGGATAATGGCATTCAAAGCAATTTTGCTTGGTGTTCTGGTTGGAAATAATCTCTCATATTAAAAATAATGGGTAGAAAACTAATTATATGTCATGGTGAATGGAAATCTTTTTAAAATGGTGGTTGAACCCACCTTCACCCCCAGTTCTTATATGGAGGCACATTTAACAGAGAAAGTTCATAGTGTAGCAAGACATTAATTGCTTTCTCTTAATTGCGTTCCCACTGCTGTCTCATGCAGAAGACAGTCATAGTGAGGCTGTTTCCCCCCAACTTACTTAATGATGAAACTACAGGGTGGGGGACAATTAAAAACAAAAACTAGTAACATAGACCTTACTGAAACTGCTTTTGTCTAACAGCCCTTTTGTCCTAGACCTAGAGGGTTTTATTTAAATTAAAAGAAACTCCTTTGTCAAGCTGACAATAAGCAAAGCTCTTAAAAATAGAATATATTTCTAATTAAAATGCAAGAAATGTGTAATTCCTTCATCTACAGCAGCAGTGATCCTAAAATTTTGTACAGTAGCCATTTGTGATAAGGCTATGAAGAAAAATAGCTAATCCCCTGTGATAAAGCAGAAGAGAAATCCTTGATAATTAAATCTATAACTAGTTAGTGAGAAAATGTACCATTCTGCTAACATCCTATCCTTAGATCTTCTTCTCCTCATTTAGGTTGTACTTGTAAAAGTAGAACTTCTGACTAACTGAGCCTGATGTGACAGTATAGCATATTATGTCATTATGTCTAAACTTGGAATCATGGCTTATTTGGAGCTGTTATTGCGCCTTTTATCAGTTTATAGAGGGCAAGCATCAAAAGTGAACCCATGCCATTATAATATTGCTGTTTGAAGAGACTGGAGATACTTATTTCAAGTGGATTCCATATTTCAATCATTTTTAATTTAACTTGTTTTAAATCCCTTTTCTGAGAGTTCCTTGTCATTCTCTAAAGTGATTGTAATGCCCAAGGCATGTTGAACTCTGGGCTTAAGAAAATCCCTCACCTACCTACCATTATTCTTTTCATGAAATGGTAAGATCTCATTTAGCTTGATCCTCCTGTATAACTCATGCCATTTTAATTGGGAAAAGTAAGTATAGTAGCAGGATGGTGGGTTTGCAAAGTTTCTGTTTAGTGTTCATCCATATTTTTATGTATTTGCTAGATTGAGTTAAAGGTTATAAATGGGATAAAGATGATAAAGCACTGATATCCCATAAAATTTTAATTTAATGAATGATCTTACAACATTTCACAAAAGAACACAAGGCAGATTTCAGTTCTGATATGAAGGATCTCTAGCTTTTCCAGTGGCTGTAGTAATTTTTGGTTCTGATTTTTTTAATGAGTTCAAAATTAGAAGAAGGATAGTAAAGAGGGATCAGATAAAGAGAGGCTAGGAAAGCATCGCTTACCATTCAAAACATGTGTTTATTTATTAGATTTTTATCCTGCCTTTATTCTTTTTATAAATAACTCAAATTAGTGAACACACATAATGCTCCTTCCTTCCTTCCTTCCTTCCTTCCTTCCTTCCTTCCTTCCTTCCTTCCTTCCTTCCTTCCTCCCTCCCTCCCTCCCTCCCTCCCTCCCTCTTTTCCCAATGACAACAACCTTACAAGGTGAGATTGGCTAAGAGAGAGTAACTGGTCCAAAGTTACCCACTGGCTTTTATGCCTAAAGCAGCACTAGAACTCTGAGTCTTTGAGTTTCTTTGAGCCATTATCTTAACCACTGCACCACACTGAATATATTTCAATAACCAAGACATATGAGAGCTAGTTTGATATAGTAGGGAAGCACCAGGCAAAAAAAACCCAAGAAACTATGAGTTCAAGTTCCCCATAAGGCAGGAACTGGGTGACCTTGGGCCAGGCACAGAAAATCAACTGGGTGACCTTGGGCCAGGCACTTTTTCTCAGCCCTAGGAAGAAGTCAAGAGCAAGCCATTTTGGAAAAACCTTGCCAAGAAAAATGCAGGAACTTGTCTAGGAAGTTACCAGGATCGAAACTGACTTGAAGGAAGCCAAGACAACAACAACAACAACGATGCAGCATATAAATAGATGCTTTTGCCCTGCATGATGCATTTGTATTTAAATGATCCATTAATCTATATGCAATTAGTAATGGAATTATAGAATTCCAGAGATGGAAAGTGACCTTGGAGATGGATAATCCTTGACCTTAAATTCTGGGAATTGATCCCAGAATTACGACTAAATTGTGGTTTTTTTCAGACAATCACCATGTGACCATGCCATATTTTATAACTTTTTTGCAGTGGTTGTTAAGCAAATGCTCTGGTCGTTCAACGAATCCATTTTATCCAATGGACATTTTTTTTGCTGGAAACCAGAAGAAACTGATAAAAAATATTGAAAATCTCAATCAGGTGATCGGAAAGTTGATCTGGTTGCCAAGTGCTCAATATGTGATCACATGATCATGAGAGAGCGGGGCTGTCAGGACTTTGAAATTGGGTCATAAGTACCTTTTCGACTTCCAATATACCTTTGAACAATAGCTTAATCAATGGTCATTAAGTGAGGTTTATCTGTAGATGCATCATTCAAAAAGACATGACATAACCATGATGAAGGTTTTATATTTTTAGGAAGGTGTAACTTATCTTGGGAGATGTATCATTTGCTTTTGGAAACCATCATCTATATCTTCATGGTTGGGTGGATGATGCTATACACCAGAAGTGTCCAACCTTGGCAACTTTAGGACTTGTGGACTTCAACTCCCAGAATTCCCCGGCCAGTATGGCTGGCTGGGGAATTCTGAAAATTGAAGTCCACAGGTCTTAAAGTTGGACACCCCTGGTATATACCCAACTAGTAGTGTCTATAGGGTGTAGTCCAAAATAATGAGAGCCATTATAAAGCCATCAAAGCTCCAATCTTTGTGTGTGTGTGAGTGTTATTTGTGTGAACCTGGGGTGGGTTCTACTTACCTTTACTAACGGTTCGCAATGGAAGCGTGCGCTTCTGCACATGCGCAGATCACCAAATGTGACATCAGGGTAGGTGGGCGGAGCCTCCCACTGTTTTTACTACCAGTTCTGAAGAACTGGACAGAACCGGGAGCAACCCACCACTTTTGTGAACTACCCGACACTTAACCAACGTGTGGATGGGTAGATGGACAGCTTAGATGCCAGTCCAAGGTTATCAGGCTAGTGAAAATAATTATGAAAGCATAATCCAGCTATCTTTCTGGCCATCAAGAGAACAGCCAATGTTTATGAATTACAGAAAGTAGAAAGAAAAAGCCTAGATTTTACATTCTGGAGCACCAATCACTTTTGTGGATTTGGCTTCATCCTTATCTGCAATAAAAAAACAGGTTATATCTGAGGATTCACTTCCAAGGCAATTCCTGAACAAGAGTCTGAAGAACTGAGATTTATTGCCAAGCCATAGTGGGAAGCCTGACAATAATAGTATTGCTTTTAGTCCTTCTTCTGAGCAAGAATAGTTTAATTTATCTCACAAGTCACTTTCTATTGCTTTTATTCTTTTTGAGAAAACTGTATGACATCATTCCACCCAGTTTTTGTGTGTCTTTTTATACTAAAAGTTCAAGGTTGTCTTATTTCCTATACTTTTGAGTATTCATGTCTAAATATGGTGAAACCTGAAGAGACATTGCTCAGTATTCTGTTCTTATTTATTTTATTTTTATTTATTTATTTTGTCAAGCATGTATTAGATAACAGATATAAGTATAAACATGATTATGAATACATGAAATGGATACGTATAAACGGAGACATTAGGACAGGGATGGTAGGCACATTGGTGTGCTTATGCATGCCCTATGGGCTTCAATCACTCACACATCAAACACACAAACACACACCAGAGGTGGGTTTCAGCAGGTTCTGACCAGTTCTGGAGAACCGGTAGTAGAAATTTTGAGTAGTTTGGAGAACCGGTAGTAAAAATTCTGACTGGCCTTGCCCACTTCTATTCTCTGTCTCCCAAGTCCCAGCTGATCAGGAGGGAATGGAGATTTTACAGTATCCTTCCCCTGCCACGCCCACCAAGCCATGCCTACCAAGCCACACCCACAGAACCGGTAGTAAAAAAATTTGAAACACATCACTGACACACACACACACGATTTAAGATCACAGCTAAAGCTTGGGATTTAGCTCCGAATACAGATTATATATGCACAGAATTGTGCTATAAGTGAAGGCTACTAAAAATCCTATGAATATTTGTCATTTTCCAAGTACAAATATTAGACATGACTTGAATTACCCTGCTAGAATATTATATTGGAGCAGAAACTAGGTAGTAAGCACAATATTTTTAAGAATAATAAGACTGAAAAACTGGGTATTGTTTATTCTGTAAAGATTGTTACCCAATGCCAGTTGTGATTTCAGCTGAATGTGTATGCAATGTTTTAATGTTAACATATCTTCTTAGTGTAGCATATTTGTGATGGTCTAATCATACTGACTGTAATGCAAGATAGGTGTTGTTGGTTTTTTTTGGCAAAAGTCTTGTTATGTGCCTCTGTTGGCATGATTTCTTCTCCAGGAAAATGTACCCATTATTAGTCTCTAAGTGATTTTAGTGCTTCAGTAATTGAACTACTGAATTTAAGTGGAACTCCATCCAAACCAAGAATATTTAGGATTGCATCCTAAACTTGACTTTACAGATGCTCAACTTTTTTTCCATTCTCCACTATGAACTCACCCACTTTCTGCAGAAAATAATTAATATAATGACTCTGGAATAGTGTTCAAAGTAGGGTTGGACAAATTAATCTGGAGGTTGGGTTTGAAGGACACAGTGAATCATTAACAAGCCAACATTTCAGCCTGACATGTCAGATAAATCCAATTCAAATAGGTAACTAAGCAGGTATATACAAAAGTATGAAGGCTATTGCTTAACACATTGTAAGCCGCCCTGAGTCTCCGGAGAAGGACGGCATATAAATCGAATCAAACTATCAATCAATCAATAAGTATTTAGGGGCTACTGTGCTCTGGAAACCCTAACTTACCCATTCAAACTAACCGCAAGTAAATGCAAAAACATCGGCCAAAGGCAGCCCTTAAAGCAGTGTTTCACAATCTGTGCAAGGGAATTCTGGGAATTGAAGTCTACATCTCTTAAAGTTGTCTAGGTTGAGAAATTCAGGTAGTCCTTAACTTACGACCACAACTGAGGCCAATATTGTTACGTGAGATATTTGTTAAGTGAGTTTTGCCCCATTTTACAACCCTCCTTGCCACAGTTGTTAACTGAATCACTGCAGTTGGTAAGTTAATAACCTGACTGCTAAAGTGAATCTGGCTTCCCCATTGACTTTGCTTGTGAAAAGGTCGCAAAAGGGGATCACATGACCTTGGGACACAGCAACATTCATAAGTATGAACCAGTTGCCAAGCATCTGAATTTTGATCACATAATCATGGGGATGCTTCAAAGGTCGTACCTGTGAAAAATGGTCAGAAGTCACTTTTTTCAGTGCTGTTTTAACTTTGAATGGTCACTAAATGAATAGTTGTAAATCGAGGACTATCTGTAATGCCAAAGGAGAATATTTGTTGCTCAGGGTTGAAATGGTGCTCTCTGAGCTTGCTGGTTTTCTCCCAGATGTTTCATTACCCAAACTAGGTAACGACATCAGTGCTAGCAGCTGATGGGCTTTAAACCATCATGCTAGCACTGATAATGTTGCCAAGTTTGGTTAATGAAACGTCTGTAAGAAAACCAGCAAGCTCAGAAAGTACCAAGGAGCCCTCATAATGTCAAAGGTTCTCCAGTCTCTGTGTTAAGGCTTAGCCTGGGCTACTTGAGGCTATCACGATTTGTAAGACCCACATCCTAAAACTTGATCCCCTCAAACCACATATTCCTGAGACATTTTTCTGGATTCTGCTTCTTAGTTCAAGTGTTAATGCCACTTTGTAAGACCGCACTTTAAATATTGAGTCCAGTTTTGGTCGCCATGATATAAAAAAGATGTTGAGACTCTAGTAAGAGTGCAGAGAAGAGCAACCAAGATGATTAGGGGACTGGAGGCTAAAACGTGAAGAACAGTTTGCAGGAGTTGGGTATCTCTAGTCTAGTGAAAAAAGGACTAAGGGTGACATGATGGCAGTGTTGCAATATTTGAGGGGCTGCCACAAAGAAGAGGGGCTCAACCTATTCTCCTAAGCACCTGAAGGCAGGACAAGAAGCAATGGATGGAAACTAATCAAGGAGAGAAGCAACCTAGAATTAAAGAGAAATTTTCTGAGGGTTAGAAGAACAATCAGTGGAAAGCTTGCATTCAGAAGTTGTGGGTGCTCCATCACTGGAGCTTTTTAAGAAGAGATTGGACAACCATTATCTGAATTGGTATAATGTCTTCTGGTTGAGCAGGGGGTTGGTCTTCTAGAAGACCTCCAAGGTCCCTTCTAATCCCTGTTATCCTGTATTCCTGTATCTAGTCGCCATTGACTTGAGTCACCAAAAAACTCCGTAATTTATCCTTTAAAAAAAAAAGGCGGGAAGGCTCAGCGTTTCAGGAGCCGCCGGCTAAGGCCAAAAACCAGCCAATCAGCAGCCGCAGCGCGGAAACTTCTCCTCCGCTTATAGCGGAGTTACTCTTTAAAGGAGAGCCGGCGATGCCTCCCCCTTTTTCGGCCACCGGCCCGGAACAAGGCGGAGTCTCCCTTCTTGGCTCCAGCCCGGCCGAGGGCGAGGCAGCTCGGTTGCCAGGGGCGCTGCCTCGCTCGGCAAACACATTTGTCGGACGGCGCCGGGAGGGAGGCGCGGCGAGCCAACCCGTCGGGGAGGGGAAGAGACGGACCCCAACTAGCTATAGGGGAAGAACGTGGGGACGGGGCGCCGCTGGACAGGGGAGGCGGCGGCGGATCCCGGAGAGAGCCCGGCTGGCTGTTGGAAGTCGAGTCCTCTCGGGTCGCTTCTTGTCCCGGCGGGGGCCAGAAAGGACCCTCGGAAGCAGCCGCGATGGATGAGTTTGCGGAGGAGGAGTGCTGCGACTTCGATCCCTTGCCGGCGCTCTCGGAGGACGAGGTGAGCGGCTCCGGCGGCGGGAAAGCAGATTAACAGAGTTGGAAGGGACCTTGTAGGGCATCTAGTCCGGCTCCCCACCCCCGCCCCTAGCAGGAGATCCTGCACCATTTCTGACCGATGGCATTCCAGTCTCTTCTTGGAAGCTTCCAGGGATGAAGCTCCCACAACTTCTGAAGGCAACTTCTGTTCCATTGCTTGATTGCTCTCACTGTCAGGAAATTTCTCCTTATTTCCAAGTTGAATCTCTCCTTTTTTTTTTTTTTTTTTTTGCTTTAATTTATATGCCGCCCTTCTCCGGAGACTTACAATGCGTTAAGGAATAGCCTTCACACTTTTGTATATTTATACAAAGTCAGCTTATTGCCCCCACAACTGGGTCCTCATTTCACCTACCTTTGAAAGGATGTAAGGCTGAGTCAACCTTGAGCCTGGTGAGATTTGAACTTGCAGTAATTGCAAACAGCAGATGTTAATAACAGTGCTTAGTCCACTGTACTACAGGCTCTCCTTGATCAGCTTCCGTCCATTATTCCTTACCTGGCCTTCTGGTGCTTTGGAAAATAGCTTGACCCCCTCCTCTCTGTGGCAGCCCCTCAAATATTGGAACACTGCTATTATGTCTCCCCTGGTCCTTCTCTTCACTAGACTAGCCCATGCCCAGTTCCTGCAACCGTTCATCATGTGTTTTAGTCTCTAGTTCCCTAATCATCTTGGTTGCTCTTCTCTGCACTCTTTCTAGAGTCTCAACATCTTTTTTAGAGTGTGGTGACCAAAACTGGATGCAGTATTCTAGGTGTGGAGCTGCTGAGAGGGAGGGCATATAAACCTGCCAAGGAGTCTCTTGGAACAGCATCCCTCCCAGATCCTTCCTAACTTGGAAACAAGCGCAAAAAAAGTGATCTCTTTGTAACCTAAGTCAGGGTTACTCATCCTTGACAACTTTTAAGATGTGTGGACTTTGACTCCCAGAATTCTTGCTGGGTGGGGAATTTTGGGAGTAGATAACCACACTGGCCTAAGTCATAAAAAGATGCAGTACAGGAAGTCCTTGACTTACGACCCCAACTGAGCCCAAAATTAAGTGAGGTGTGTCCCATTTTACGACCTTTCTTGCCACAGTTGTTAAATGAATCATTGCAGTTAAGTTACTACCATGGTTGTTAAGTGAATCTGTTGTTAATTTATCCATTGACTTTGCTTGTCGGAAGATCACAAAAAGTGATTACATGATCCCAGAGCACTGCAGCTGTCATAAATGTGAGGCAGTTGCCAATAGTCTTGAATTTTGATCACAGGACCATGGGGATGCTGCAATGGTTATAAAATGGTCCTAGGTCACTTTTTTTTAGTGCTGTTGTAACTTTGAATGGTCACTAGTTGAATTGTTGTAAGTTGAGGACTACCTGTAATTGCATGAATCTGTCTCTTGTAGGACAGGTGGGTAAAGAGACTGCAAACCTACCACCCGAAAAGGCATGATTCAGCTGTATTGTCTTTCTCATGCAACATTAGTAAAATGTTTTAAGAAAGGGGCTGCTTTCAAACAACACTTTTTACTCTCCAGCCTGACTTTGGAATGCCTCTCATTGGAATCAATGACATGATCGGAGTGGGGAAAAAGAACAAGGCTGACTTTCATGCTCCTGGGGCTGAATCCATTCATACTTCAGTGTTTCCTTAACTTCCTTAACTTGTCAGTGGTGGGTTCACCCCAGATCGGACGAACTGGTAGCGGCAGCGGGAGGTTCTGCCCACCCGCCTGGACGTCTCTGTGCATGTGCAAAAGCGTCGTGCATAGAAGCACGTGCGCACCCACAAGCAAACCAGTAGCGGCCAAAACTGAAACCCATACTGGTCCTATCTGATCCATTACTAGTTGCCAGCTCATCTGAATTCTGTGCTATATTCACTCGTATCTGGTTGAAACAAGTATTTATCACTTCTAATTAAGTAGACTGAAGTGGAATTGTGTATAGGTTTCTGATTCATCCTAATATTAAGGGATGTTTTGCTAAAGAACGTGCCTGAGAAACTGTGTTTACAATAACTTCAGTACCATGACAATATTTCTCTTAATGAAAGTCTCTTTACAAGTATTATTAAATCCTTAACTGAGTGTAACATGGTTGAACTAATATACAGGGAGTCCACAACCAATGACCGTAATGGAGCTGGCCCATTACGGTTGGAAATTGTGATAGCTGTTAAGGGATATAAAGTGGCAATCATAAGTGATCTAAGTATGATTACCACTTAGAACCCCCCCCCCATCCCTGTTCTTCCTGATGCAGTTATTAAGCAAAATACGGGGTGCCTCGGGCCTCCCCCATCCCTTCGTGCTCTGCTACCTTCCCCTGAGGCCTGTTTCCCACCTCACTGTGCCCCACACCCTCGTCACCCTGCGTTGTCTATTGGTCGCTTATCTTTCAAAAATGTCCGGAGCCAGGGTTAAGGAAGGAGGGCAGGTCACTCCTTTACTGGGATAGGTGGCACTTTTCCAGAAGGGGCTGCCATTTTCTGGACAGCTGCACTGGATTGGGGGATGTGGAGTGAGGAGGAAGGTGTCGAGCCCAGTGGAGTTTGAAGCAGGCCCAAGACCTGCAAGTACCGGTGGGAGGAGATGGGGGCGGAGTGTCCTGCTGAAGCATCCCTGCAGTTGGTCTTTAGATGACCACAGGGACACTGCAATGGTCGTTAACTTCTGAATCGGATTGTAAATTGCGTTTGGGGAGGGCTGTCTGCCGTACCTTCAAACGGTCACTAAGTAACCAGTTATAAGTTGAGAACTACCCGTAGTACCTCCAGCTTTGCAGACAGCATGCTTATGAGAACGGGAACACGTAGTAGTTGCTGTGGGACTTTAATCTCCTACTTGTATGATCTCTATAGAAATCTGGTTGGTCGCTTTGAAAATAGAAGATTGAACGAGATTGGCCTTTAGTCCAAAATGTAATCCTTTGGGAAGTATTACATTCCTCTTCCAAAATGTTGCATTGCAACTTTAAATTGCATCTGAAAAACCACCTGGGGACGTACCTTTTGCTTTCCACTTATCCTTAGAAAGAGCTATGTCTCTTTTGTTTATTCATTTATTTATGGCCAGATGACATAATGAATGTGTGCTATTTATTTTTATTTATCGCTAGTATTTCTATGCTGCTCTGCTTCAAAACAGAGACTAGAAGTCAAGATAAAAGACAGCAAAGAAATCACAAGTAATATAAATTACAATAGCACTAACCAGCTGATGTAGATCAGAAAAGAAAATCTGACATCCTCCAAATGTTATTTCAGAGCCAAGTTTTTACCACTTTTCAGAAGCTTAATCAAAAAAAGGCTTTTAAAGAAATATTTGTACTCAAGCTGTTCCACAGGAGGAATGCCGCCAAAGCTTCACATAAATAAAAGCAAAACAAGAAGAAAATAAAAACATCAACATTTAAAAATCAAAACCAAGCAGATATCAAATAGAACTGCTAACCTAACCAATGTAGGAAATTAAATCCATTTTATTTATTGAACAAATTTGTATCCCATCTTTCAATTTCAATTTGGATGCTCAGTGGAACTTCTTCCCTTTGAAACTCAGTTCAGGATATAAAAATCCAGGAGTAACACATTTCAGCTAATTAACTGCTGAAAAAGTTATATAGTTCTTTGATGTCAACCTATGCAATTAAAAATAAATTGGAGTCAAATCTTTCCTTTTGAGTTAGAACACTATTTTTTTCTGAGGACAGAAAAGCAGAGGAACTCTGGTGTGTTTTTATCCTTCCGTTAATGCTTAAAATGCTTTCCCACGAATATGGCCACCCTCAACTGGAGAGAATGTTACTTTCTCATGGTCTGTACAGAATTTTTATACATTTATGCCTTTGCCATATGGTACAACCATTTATATTTACAGCAGTAGAATTGTAACCAGGGAGAAAGCATTTGCCATGGGGCTTAACTTTGTAGCACTACAGTATTCTTTTAGCAAGAGAGTATGCCTTCCATTCTTAAATAGGCTTGCCAGGAAATGTAGTACTGAAGCCAGAATGTTTTACAAGCACACTGGGGATTGAGCTAATTGTTCCATTCATTGGGCTTCTAATAAAAAATATGCTTGCAGGTGTTTAGGGATGCAGTGTGGACTCTTTATTTGAACGTTCCATTGGGACCATAATATTATTTATTTATTTATTTTCAGTTAGAGATAATTTTTTTTAAAAAATGTGGACAGAACAAATAGAATAAATTAAGAACACATGGAAGTGAGTAAAGAATGTACATATACTTTATAATAATAATGAAATCCTAATAAGCAATAAGATATTAACTGTCAGGCACAGAAAAACCAGGTCTACATGTGAGGTTCCAATTAAATTGATTTATTGCTAAACACAGCCTACCCATAAGAATCTTCTCAACTAATGGTTAGCACCTGCTAGGAGTTAGATAAAGCTCAATACAATTCAAGGAGCGGTTGGACTGAAGGCTGCACACCTAACGCAAGGTGAAACACAACCCCGATGCAGCCCTCAAAGAAATCGAATTTGACACCCCGCTCTATAGAAAGTGGCAAGGACAGCAGGAGGAAGATGTATTTTTTTCATGCGATGCAGAAAATGCAGGCACTGCTGTGCCCGCTTTGTCAGTGTCTTGCTGTTGAGCGACCAAAGCAGCTTACTCGTTAGCGGCATACAAGGAGGCCTAGAACTGGAATACCGAATACTGAAGCGGGAGTCATACTCCCCCTTCTACTGTTCTAGTGGGAATCATGAGTTCAAGAGGATCCCCAAGTCATGAACGCAATCCATATGTGGGAGGGTGAGGCTATCCAGAGCCAAAATTGGATACGGGTAGGTTATAACTCCAGCCTATAGAAGGCAGAGTTCATGCCACAGAGAGCTCTGTCTAAATCCCAAGTCTTCCCAAAAGAACTCAAAGAGACTCAGATGGTCTCACAAGACATTGTCTGAGTTAATCTTACTAGACTTTGCCCAGCTGGTATCCATCTCTGAGTGAACATGAGCAATTCTATTATGTGTTCTGGAGTGGATCTTCATTCTTACCCAAGAGACAAAGTGTAACCTTAGACAGAGCCTCTAAATACAAATCTCAACATGCAGGAAACATAGTGAAGTGCACATGTTTCACTGCTCTTACCACCATGAAACACTGCCAAATATAGCATGTAACCATGTTCATTCACATTGTTTTTCTTCATTATTGCTCCAAACATCTCGTCATTTGCTTTGTTTCCCACAGCTTCTCAATAATCAAAGAACCTGCTGGATTCTGCACAGGGCAGTTAAATGAAGTGATATAAAAATCAATAAAATGTCATAGACAATTTTTTTCTCTAGGGTTTCTCTTTAGATTTCCATGGCGGATTATGTGTTTTTCTTCCCACTTGCCTGTAGAAAAATAATATTTATATTGGTAAGAAGATATTTGAAGGGAAGAAAGAAGGAGAGAGCATGAAGTCAATTTCTAGTGTTGATCATGAGATCTTTGTTTTATGAATCTTCTGCGGTCGGATACTGTGATGCTTGATATAATTGATCAAATCCACTCTTCCGGATAAGATGCACTTGGAAGTTTAGAGATGGTTGCAGCTACAAATTAGAGAAACATTGAAAGAGAGGGGAAAGAAATCTAAAACAGCAAAATAGAATTTAGTAAGCAGGTTTAGAACAGTTGACCATGAAGGTACAACCTGAAATACAAGTACCTTTTAGGTTTTTGTCTTAGAAAGCTTTGAACTTTTTGGAAAAGTGTTGGGTTGGTGGATTATGCATTACCTGGAGCTAGCTTCATCAGGTTCACTGTGCTGAAATGTGGAGTAATTCTGAATTCTTGTCTTGGCAGGAGAATGTGTCGCTCGCTGATGTTCTTTCACTGCAAGATAGCTGTCTTACTGAGCAGGATATTTGGGCTATTTGTCTGGAGTGTAGTCAGTCTTTGAAGAACATTGCCCACTCTACAGTCTTCCAGACCCTTTGCATTACTCCTGACACTTTGGCTTTTAACACCAATGGCAATGTATGCTTCATGGAACAGATCAGTGGTAAGTATGCAGGCTGGTAGACGATTTGTTGAAAAGTAAAAAAAAAAAAAAAATCCTACTGAGAAAATGTAGTGAAACATTATATTCTCTCTGTCAGATTTCTACATGGATTTTAATTAGAGTGTGAACCATAATTTCTTAAATGCAACAATGAATGTCAGCTCACGTCAAGCTAAATTAGGTTATATCTACTATGTATGTTCATGTAGGTGTTATAGTATTGAACAAAGATTACTAGATTAAATTTAATGTGGTTCTAAATTAATTCTTTGTTCTAGTCTGTATTTTCCAGATGATTTTATGCAATAAATGCTACCATGCTTTTATATGAATGTTTTTAAACAAAAACAGAATCTGAGAGCCAAGAGAGGATATATAGATAGATTATATATTTAGTGTTCATTATATATTCTAATTGGAGAAAAGCTGACATTAACTAGCTCTAGTGGTAACATACATTATTTAATATATAAAAAGCTAAAACTAGCAAAAACAACCCCCCCTTTCCTTTAGTGAACAGATTTTATGTGTGTTCTGTGCATTTATTTTATTTATTCATTTAAAACTTTTATATAGCTGCCCCTTAAAACAACTCTGGGTGGCTTGCAACTAATAAAGCACTATAAAAATAGGATAAAATAATACAAACGGCATAAAAATCAACAGCGATAAAACTAAAAACAGAAAAACCTGGTGCGATAGCCTCTGATGCACCCACATTCTCATCCCGTCCTGGGCTCACCAGGTTTTAAGGTCCAGATATTAAATGATTTCTGGAAGGATAGAAAGATAGAGATCTGTCAATCACAGGGAAGAGGGTGTTCCATAGCTGCACAAAAATGGTATGTTTGAAAATTCCCATAAGATGGCAATATTTAAAGGAAAGAATCTGGAGTTTCTTACTTTTTTCTTTTTCTTTTTAGTGTAGGGTGATGTTATATTAGCCAGAAAAGGACAATGCTAATGCAGAGTAGTAGTTTGGCTGCCTAACATCGCTAGATCTATTTGATTCACGCTCGCGCGCGTCCCAAGGTGCACCACAGGATGAGCTAACTACACCAGAAAGAAAGATGAGTGGCTTTTCTGCTGTGTCATCTGGGGTCTTCTCCCTCCACCAAAGCCACCTCACAAACGGGTGTCACAACTGGAAAGATGCAGCACCAGCAGGATTCTAACCATCCGCAAGAAGTGCCAGCTAGTCTCCCTACTGAAGTGTACCTATTTATCTACTCGTGTATAACATGCTTTTGAACTCCAGAAGCTGAGGCAAGTGATGGGAGCTCATCCCGCCATACAGTGCTAGGACTCAAACCGCTGGACCAAAGACCATCTCCGGCGTCATTAAGTCACTGAACTGCCTCCTAAGGGACGTGGAGTGTGGCCCCACTATCCATTCTGGTAGGATGGATAGATATTCTCTGGGAGAATCAGTGCTTCAGATAATCTAGTCCCATGCCATGTAGGGCTTTAAAGGACATTGAATTGCATCTGGAAGAAAACTGGAAGCCAATGCAGGTCATGCAACAGGGGTGTAATCTTTGTGCATTTATTACCAATTGGCTAAGAAAGCATGGCTATGCGACAAAATATATTGTGGGAGATGAGAAATAAGCAAAAGTAAAGTTAGTACATTGATGGAGAACTCGCCATATTTGAAGCTATCTAACATTTCAACTTCTTGATATGGCCAAAGAAGCTATAATTTCTTTTGCCTCCCCCCCCCCGGCCCGGAGCTTATGTGTGATTTGTGACATTTTGGAAACCTTGATTAACTCTGATAGGTTGTGTTGCAAGATGATAAGTCAAAGAATGAATTGGAAGGTATGTTTGATATTTCTGATGCTTTAGATTTATAAGTGAAATTGTAGCTTGGTAGATAACAGTGGGTGGCAGTGTGAATGATATCCATGGACAGGGACCAATATTCTTACAGCTTTTCCTATTGACATTATACAAATCTCTAGAAGCCAAGCCTCAAGGTTCTGTAAGCACCATGTCCTATGGCTCTGGAGGAATCCACCTTTCTTCCAATTTCACTTTACTTACTAAAGGAAGATTGTGAAGAGAACAAAACCTGCTCATAGGGAACAATGGGTATCTTCAGGAGCTTGCTTCTTCTGTCAGAAGTAACACACTTGAAAAGGGGTGTGAGACTTGTATCACAATGCCTGGTGCTACTTTTCTCATTCTGACTCCCCCTTTGTCCCACCATAGGTGCTATTTTAAGGAAACCTTCATCTGAATCTGTTTTCGTAGTGTCTTATCTTTTTATGGTGGAAAGAATCAGTTTGCAATTAACTTCAGGATACTTGGGAAGTTTTTGAAGCATCAGCATTCTTTGTAACCAGCTTCACTCCATCCTTATTCTTGGTTCTTTTCAGTGAAAGTTGTGAGTTTTTTTTAAAAAAAGTTAAAAGATCCACATAATGGATGGGAAGATTGATAGGTTAGTGTAGTTTGTAAGCCAGGAATTTTTGTATCCGGGTCTCTGTGCATAACAATATAAGAAGATAATTTAAAAGAAAAGGAAATGCTCTCTTTGTATTGGGAAAAACAGAATTGTGACAGATCAGATCTCTGAAAAATACAAAGAGTGATCTGGTACAAATCTAGGGAATATTTCCTTGTTTGTTTTGAACCATAAATAGATGTTTTTATTTAAGATATTGGGAAACAGTGGGGGGGGGACCCCAAGATAGATTTTGGAGTTTGCTATTCTTAAATTTGTTGAAGTATTGAAGTATTGAGATGTTTATTACTTAGCAGAAAAGTTCAGAAAGAACACTGTATCACAGTGGAATGTTGAAGGGCTATGACCTTAGCTCCAGAAAATAGGACCAAGAACCTTACTCTGATAAGATGTTGGAGAAAATAGATCAAGGGTTAAAATTGGGGAGAAATAGCCTCACCGTGAAGGTTGTGGATGGGTACCTATGTTTCATGTTTAGTTGAGTAGAAATATAAATATTAAAGAGCAGATAATATAGGCCAGGAGTCCCTAGCCCTTGGTCTGCACAAGCTGTGGGTGAGCGGAAGAGCGTGCAAAACTCCATTTGCGCAAGCGGTGTGTGTGCGTGCCCTCCATTTGTGCAAATAGAGTTGTGCGCATGCATCCACCACTTGGGCAGAACCAGCCCATCTCCCGGCCGCCACCAACCAGCCCACAGAAATGTGAATGTTGGGGACTGCTGATATAAACAATTGGCAAATAAGACTTCCCAGATAATACTGAAAAGATAGCAACAGGGGGGAAAAATTGAAACGTCCTGAAGGTTTTGATAGAAGAAGGATCTTGTAAATTCTTAGGATTCAGAGAAAATTTTAGATTAAAACAAAGTGGAAAAGTGTCTCAATGGGCCCATTGCAGGTATGATATATTATTTTCCTCTTAAATATTTCCATTATATTCTTTGGAAGATATTAAATTGCTCAAGCTCCCTATGTGACCCAAAATAAATGGAGCAGATAATTTTGTCCATGTACTCATTTCTGTCATGCCAGCCTGACAAATTTTACCATGTTTCACGTTAACTTTCAAATTCCCATTTTAGCAAAGCAATTGTATTACTTCCAGTACATTACAATGCAATATACAGTGATATCTCTCTAAATACCTCCTCTAACTTTATTGGAAAGCCACTTAGCACTAATATGGCTAGAGTAACTTTGTCTACTCATTGGCTCTACAGTACTGACTTAAGATATGCATTTTGTCTTTGGGCTTTAGTTTAAACCAGGGCTGTCCAACTTTGGCAATGTTAAGACTTGTGGATTTCAGCTCACATAATTGAGGAATTCTGAGAATTGGGGAATTCGGGGAGTTGAAGTTCACAGGTCTTAGAATTGACAAGTTTGGACACCCTTGACTTAAACTGTAATGAATTTACATCCTCATTGCCTTTTTTCCAACCCTATCATATTTGGAAAGCCAGTTTGGTTTCTTTTGCAGGTTAGCTACATTCTAAAATGAAATTTATTTGAATATTAGTAGCTCAGGTTGGTAGTTACGTTGTTGGTTTGAGCTCCGAGCTTGGCAATTAGTTTGCAAATGTTTCATCACTGTTCGAGGAGACATCGTCCGTGCGTTTTGAAATGTGCTTGTGTGTCAGAACACTGGTATTTAAATACCTTTTTATGTGATGCAAATTAGTATGGATGTTGTTTATTCGACTACTTCCAAGTCATGGTCTGAATTTGGACTGTTTGATTTTCTCCTTCCTTCCAATTTCCCCAGCATTACAGACTTCTCCAGAGAACTAAAGAAATCTTCACATCTGAATAGGATAATTTGAGTCTGCTCATTTTGGGTTGTATTTGTTTGATGATCCATTTGTTTTCCTGGCTATCCATGGTATTCTTAGGAGTCTTCCCCAAAGAGAAGCATTCAAAATTCTCTCTCTTTCTATTCTAGTACTTCAAAGTCAACTTTTTTGCTTCCATAGAGTGCGACAGAGAAGCCATTTCCTGCATGATTCCAGTAGACACATCCCACCATCTGGATAACTTTTCCAAAGCTTTCATTCTTGTCTTGTTAAGTATTGGTCTGTGGCATATTTCTTGATTGCCGATTTCTTTTGCTGTTAATACTTGATTCTAAGAGGCAAAGGTTATCCATCACTTCAGTATCTTCACTGCCTTTTCTAAGGCTGTTTGCTGAACCTGTTATCATTAGTTGAGTCTTCTTTACATTTAATCTACCTCATTTTTTTCCACTACATTCCTCGATTTTTATTCCTAGGGTTTGCAGAAAATTTGTATTTCAGCTGCCAGAGCAGTGTCATCAGCAGAGCACAAATTATCGATAGATTTCTTCCTCCCAGTTTTAAAACCATGCTCATTTTACAGTTAATACAGTGTACTAGTTCATTCTAAAATCATGTAAATTAATAGACTGGCATACAAATGCACAACTGAAAAACCATATTGGGAACATTCATAATTTTGAAGTTCTACCTTTGGATATCTATTTTATTAAGAACTGTCCTCATGTTGTAGCTTGGAAAATTTAGTGTTTTTAAAGCCTCACTTGATTGAGGAAAAATTGAGTGTGTGGAGATATGAATAATTTGTCATGAATATGTTATGTTGGAGTTCCTTCCACAGTTTCTCTACACAGATAGCTTCTTGTTTACTTGTCCTAATTAATGCTGGTGTTTGTTCAGTCAGGAGCATGCTGATTAACTTCCGAAGGATATGCATAATTTTTTTCTAGGATGTTACATGGGGCCTATGCTGGTATTAACATCTCATTAATAAGATCAGGCAGAGCATTCTATGTGAACTAGATTTTTTCCCCCGGTGTCTAACAAATTATAGTGTGTTACCTCCTGTAGATTGATGGATCATTAGAAGAGTATGTGATTTCAAAAATCCATGCCAAGCTGACATCTCATGAGCAGCCACTTAATGGAAACTTTTTTTCATACATTCATGATTTGTCAAAAAATTGGAAATACTTAAAAGGTAAAGGTAAAGATTCCCTTTGCACATATGTGCTAGTCGTTCCCAACTCTAGGGGGCGGTGCTCATCTCCATTTCAAAGCCGAAGAGCCAGTGCTGTCCGAAGATGTCTCCGTGGTCATGTGGCCAGCATGACTAAATGGCAAAGGCGCATGGAACGCTGTTACTTTCCCACCAAAGGTGGTCCCTATTTTTCTACTTGCATTTTTATGTGCTTTCGAACTGCTAGGTTGGCAGAAGCTGGGACAAGTAATGAGAGCTCACCCTGTTATGCGGCACTAGGGATTTGAACCGCTGTACTGCCGAGCTTTTGATCGACAAACTCAGCGTCTTAGCCACTGAGCCACCGTGTCCCTTGGGAATACTTACTGTATCATTAAAGAAACTGATGCCCACAGATTGTGTAAATACTGTTTTCCAACATCCTTTTGTGTAATTGTTTATTGAGATATCCCTTAAAGTTGTATGAGAAACTAATTAAAGATCACGTGCTTGTTCCCTTCTGTCATTTCACTTGTCATATTTTC
This sequence comes from Pituophis catenifer annectens, assembly GCF_029215685.1. Classification (NCBI taxonomy): domain Eukaryota; kingdom Metazoa; phylum Chordata; class Lepidosauria; order Squamata; family Colubridae; genus Pituophis; species Pituophis catenifer. The sequence continues at coordinate 64,499,123 of NW_027256886.1, forward strand.
TAATCAAATGACCAGCTGATCAGCTTCAGAGGAATATATATTATTCTAGTTTATTGTCTATCTGGTATAGGTTTAGCTTCTGTAATTTATTTTATTCCATCACCTGATTCTACTTATAATCAAGGCTTTTATATAATGGGGCATTATAACATATCTGTGTATAGTATGATAGTATTATGTGTCTTGAGAAAATATTTTGTATCTGGAGTAGATGTAGAAGAGCACATCTTTTGGCCAATGGATCTCAATGGAAGGTGATACAATAAAGGAAATTGAAGGGCATGTTAAATGTGGTTGGCAAGCATTTGGCAAGCTAAGCATCATTTTCAAGAACAACCTCCCCCTATGCCTGAAGAGAAAGGTTTTCGATCAGTGTGTGCTACCTGCTCTAACATATGACAGCGAAACATGGACAGTAACCTAACAATCGATACAAAAGCTAAGAGTGGCACAAAGAGGAAAGATATATGCTCAGCATTACAAGACAAGATAGAAGGACCTGCACATGGATTAGAGAATAAGCAAAAGTATATGATAGCAACAAGAGAGTAAAAGAATTGAAATGGAAATGGGATGGTCACACAGCAAGAAGAACTGATGGCAGGTGGACTAAGGCAGTCATAGAATGGATCCCACTTGATAAAAAAAAAAAGTCAATGAAAGAGACCTAAAACAAGATGGAGCGATGACATCAGCAAGTATCGCAGGCCCAATTGGCAAAAGAAAACTTGGGACCATATGGATTGAAAACATGCAGAAGAGGCCTTCATCCTGCAGTGGATAGACAATGGCTAAAATGATGATTATGTGTTATTAAGCGTGGGGCAGTTTAGCAACTAGATTTGTCCAGGAGTATCTTCTGCTATTGTTCTGACCAGAAAGCTAGGGAAGGCAATTGTTCTGAAGGTTTTTTTCTGCAACTGCAGAAAAAGTCAAAAGTAAATGGACCTGGGTATGGTGGGGCATGAAGAGGACCCCAACCTGTGACATGTTTCTGCACACCAGTGGCCCTGTAGCTGTCTGAAGTCCATGACAGGTTTATGTATGATGGTGGGTGCCAGGCTTCCCCTACCTCCTGAGTCACTTTGTGATTGCTTAACAACTACAGCTGAGAGCTGGAATTGCAGTCATTGAGATCATTGATCCCAATTGTGATAAATTGAGCTTCAGGGATTAATGGCCATGATCCAGATAATAGACTTCCTGAGGTTCCACCAGCAACTATGACTGGCATCTTCAGAGGCAAGGTGGTTTGCAAACAGGGACTGTTTGCTTGTTAGACTGTTTGCTAACAAGATTAGGAGTCTTGTCTTTACAGCCACTGACTTCTGATTGGTTTTTAGCTAAGCTGGCTTCCTATTGGTACAGGCTGGAGAGGGCTGGTTTCTGATTGGTTAGGGTTAGGGCTTGTGCTTGTGCTTGATCATGATTGATTGTTTTGGTGGTGTTGGTTCTTGATTGGATCCTTCCACAGGCAAGTTTCTAACTTGCCCATTTTGGGAAGTTGATTCCTACTTGGTCCTGCTTTTGGGGCAAGATCTTGGTGTGGTGCAGGACAGGAACCAGAATAATGAAACTTTCCCTAATTTTTCCATGTATCTCTTTCATGAGCTTTGTATTTCAAGATTTATGTAGTTGATTAAGTAATTCTTAGGGATATTTGAGGATGACAGAGAATGCTGGGATGTCATGCTGTTACTTTCTTAAATCTCAAGACATTTATTTTTGCAGAGTGGAATTAGAACTCTGGAAGATTCATTCCCCCCACCCACCCCTTTCAACTTTATAGATCGTATTGTCTTCTAGAAACTGATGCATTATAAATGTTAAGGATATGAAGTTAAATGTAAACAAATTCCTCGGTGTTCTTCTGAAATATATTGATATATGACTGACAGTATTTGTTAAACATTAAACAAATGGAACAGCCCCAGAGAGCTTCAACAAGGTTGTTCTGTGGTTTTTAACCCACGCATATGCGCGCGCACAAACGCACACACATATTTTATAATAATACCAGCATTATTGAGGCTGCTAAATCTCATCATAAGTGCATTAACAGTACATTTTTAAGTTTCGTTTCACCCCAATGTAATTGTTGAAATGACAAGGGAACACATTCTGTGGAAAATGTTCTGATAGAATTGTCTCTCTTACTAATGAGGCAATGGCTTCGATTGTGATGTGTAAAAAGCATGAACTGAGCAGATTTGAAAGGCTATGAATAGTCTCTTCATTGTACTTGAATGTTTAAAACAAAATAATTGAGACACTTGATATGCAAATACATTCTTTGATCAACATATTGACAGCAAGTTCTTTCTCCAATGCTCCATTTAAAAATTTGATGCGATTCCACCCAAGCTGCATAATGTATTACATAGAAAATGTCGTAGATTTTGTGTTTGAAAAACTTCGCTTTGCTCACTAACGTAGATATTTTTAACATGAAATTAGACTCAACCTATTTTTAAATGGTTTGGAGCATTGTATTTAATGTATCTATCACATACATTTATATGTTTTGCAAAATTATAAAGACTCCAGGTGGTTTATAAGAAGAGATTATGTTACAAAGAGGAAAATCCGAACACTCATCGCTCTGAATAAAAACCAACATCTTTAAACTTAAGCTAAAGTATTACCATTTATTGATTTTTGATCTGTCGTGAATTGATTTTTTTTTTTAATTTGATTTATATGCCGCCCTTCTCCGAAGACTCAGAGCGGCTTACAATGCGTTAAGCAATAGCCTTCATACTTTTGTATATTTTATACAAAGTCAGCTTATTGCCCCCACAATCTGGGTCCTCATTTTACGTACCTTAGAAAGGATGGAAGGCTGAGTCAACCTTGAGCCTGGTGAGATTTGAACTTGCAGTAATTGCAGGCAGCTGATGTTAATAACAGTGCTTTAGTCTGCTGCACTACCAGGGCTCTTTTTTAAAAAGGTTTTAATCTTTCAATATGATTTTTTTTTTTAAAGATGATCCAGAAGGAGCTTTTGTCCCACCAGAGATTGATGAAACTGGTAACACATTTGAGGTAAGTAATGAACTCTTCTTGTACAGCTCAGAACGTCTTTAATTGTAAAGAAATGTTTTAAAAATGTTAAATGCTTGGTATGGTTCCAAAATATGAATATCTATCTGGTTCCTCCTCTAGAATTCAGTCAAAATGTATTCTATAAATCCTCTGTTGCCATTTTTATTTGGTTTGATAAATGTTTGATAAATGTATTCCTTTATAATAAGCATACTTTCATGTTTTGTGTGTTTCATTGTATGTATTTGTTCATGGGCTAATTATAAAGATTGTAGCAAGCTGCAACTTTATTTGGTATTGACTCTAAAAATAATGTTGGAATATTTTATTTTCTGGATAATTAACACATGAATCTTCCTAGTCTAATAACTCTTAAATGTTATTTAGGGTTGAATTGCATTAGAATCTTAATTATGCCCACTAATTCATTAGCTTCCAAGATCAGATATCCAAAGGCCTCATCAGTGTTGGTTTTCGACTGAGAATTCTATTATTTAAATTCTATTATTAAAAAGTAAGAAGTTCAGCATGTGTGGGAATCAATAGAAGAGAATATGTGTAGCTCAGGGTTGAACTATGGAGTCCTTGGTGCTATCTGACTTAGTTGTTTGCTTGCCAATGTTTCCTATTCAACTAGGTATATTATCAATGTGAGTCTGATGACTGATGATATTGCCTAGTTGGGTAATGAAACATTGGTAAGCAAGCAACAGAATTCAGAGAGCACCAACGACTCCATATGTGTGGGAATGTTAAGATGAATTCCCTCTTAGGTTGGGTCTTGCTAGAATGTGATATCTGAGCAGGTGTGGTATTTGTCCTACCTTGCTTAGACTTGGCAGACCCAGCTAATATAGGGAAGTGAAATTGCTAAGAAGTTCCAGGATTGTGGCTTAGACTGAGAAATCTAAAAAACATCCTGGAAGAATTAAAAATCACTTCCATACTTCTGCCAACAAAAATCCACAATCCAACCCTTAACATTATCAGGAATTCAGTAAAGTTAAAGGGGACTGTTAGATATTCTATCATATGCATTGATGTATTTCTAATTATTAGTTATTGTTTCTGAAATCTTGGCTGGTAGGACTGCACAGGTCTTCAAGGGATACTTTATTATCATAAAAGGTCAAGTAAAATCAAATTAATGTAGCTTTCTCACATCTGTTCAGTAATGTCTCAATTAATATTTTTTAATTTACTTCAATATTACCTTTACTCTATTTTAAAAAATTTTGTATTTTTAAAAATTATTGTAAGCTTACTTGAGAACTCAGTTGAGCAGAATGGTGAACTAAAGATCAAGAGTACTTATGTCTTAAAAAAATCTACCCGGTGTCTAGCATTTTAAAATAAATTCAATACATTATAAAATATATTTTGTCTTGCGAAAATGGTCACAGGTTACACAAGAATACAATTATGAAATTGTAAATGTCAAGGTGATTTTTTAAAAAAAACTTAAACAACTTATTGTTGTTTATTTGCTTTATTTCTGACCAGCCAAGATTCTAAAAACGAAAGCTACCTCTGATAATGTATTTTTCTGCATGGCATCAGATGAAATAGCTACAGGCATCATCTGAAGATGATTGCATTGGGCAGACTGAGCATATTTAGCCTTAAATAGGTTAATACTACAACCTTATACCTGACCTGGTGGCAAAGTGGCAGCCAGTAAAATTCTTAAAATAACATTATATTGCAGTGGCAGTAACTTGCTCAATGTTGCATTAGCCCAGCTTTCCATCATATTGACAGCCCTACACAGAATAAATTACGGTAATTAAAAACTGAGGTTATCAGGGCATGTATCAATTGCCTAAGCTGTCCCCTATCCAGGGGGAGACATAATTGTTTTATGAACTGAAGGACTTTGTCAATTAGGCTTTTAGTGACTCTGCTAGATCCATGAATATAGCTAAGTGATGTATCGATTCCTATGGGAATGCAGATCTGCAAGTGTTTTCTACATCTGGAAGCAACCTATCCGTAGGCTGTTATATAGATTCAGCAACAACTGATCAGCATCAGATCAGTTTCCATCCTGCTGGCCATTGCATCCAAACGTTGACCCAGAACCAAAACAGCCTCTCCTGAGTCAGAAATAATAGTGCAATAGAACATGACGCCATATTCTTAATCTGTTGATGACCACTTCTGCACAATCTCATAAATTAAGAGGCTCTCAGACTTTACAATGCAGATAGTCCTTGACATATAACTGTAATGGAGTCTGCCAATTATGATCAAATGTTATGATGGTCAAAAAATAGATTAAGTGAATGCGGGGGTCATAAAGTGAATGCTGGGATTGCTAAGTGAGCCAGTGGTTCACTATGGGTGCAGTTTTGCTGAAAACTGGAAGTCCCAGTATTCAAAAAAAACCTGCCAAAAATGCAATTATTGCAAACAGCTTTACAGGCCATATATCACTGAGTTGTCCTTGGGCTAAAGATTAATCTGGGAGTCCTCTATAAAACGTTGACTCCTAGAACAAACTGACCAAAATATTGATTCTAAGACTCCTTCCAATGTTCTCCTGTACTTTGTAAGTCATAGAAAACATTAGAATTTTATTTTTCATAGACTTAGCAATAATAATTTAGTTGTCAAATGGGATGAGGTGAGTTGTTCTTAAATTCCATACAAATAGAAATGTAGGTAGCAAAATTTCCAGCTTATATGTATTTACAGAAGATAGAAGTGAGAAGAAATGGTCTATTAGGCACAAGAATTCAGGAACCAAGGCTGTTCAAATAAGCACGACTTTATCGTCTATAAAAATCTAAATTATTATTTAGTGAGGAAGGAGAAGTAACACGCGTATCTTCCTAGCTGATGTGTTATTGCTCGCTACATTTCTTCCAGAACTGCATCTTTAGTCTTGAAGGCTGAGCTCTACAGATTTCAAGGGAATGAGAGCATGCCCTGTTCTGTCCCCGTCTCCACACACACACAAACACAGCCAGCCGAGGGTTAAGAAAGCACTTGGCACACACACAGGTTGTTATCTAAAACTTGGCAGCTATACAAGCATCGACTGCCAAGGGCTTTACTTCATCAGATAAACAGAAAATACATACAAATTGCAAATAGTCCAGTTCAAAACAAGGAACCTTCGGCAGATTTAGGCGTTGTTCAAGTGACTAGCCAGAGTTAGTTTTTGTTCGTCACAGAGTCTTAAACAGCCACCACACTCTCTTATATAGTCTCTGGGGTGTGGTCCAGTGACTCAGTTATAATCCCTGGCACGCCTCCTTAACTGCTGCAACCGTTTATCATGCCTTCGTTGGCGTGGATCCAGGAATGACAGATCACCTCCCTCACTCTCATCGGAGACACCTGGCTCCTGGCTAATCTCCTCTTCCTCGGCTGGCACTTGAGGCAGTGCCAGAGGGGCGGGGCCTGGAGAGGGAGGCCTGGCCGACTCCTCTTCTTCATGTTTGGAGCCTTCTTCCTCCGATGAAATAGGCTCAGAGGGCGGGGCCACAACATGCCCAAGCATTCTGCTCTCAGTTAATAATGGGACCACAGATTAATGGAGAGTATTGTGGAACAACCTATAAGCAGGGGTGCTGTTCAGCAGGTTCTGACAGGTTCTGGAGAACCGGTAGCGGAAATTTTGAGTAATTCGGAGAACCGGCAAATACCACCTCTGGCTGGCCCCAGAGTGGGATGGGAATGGAGATTTTGTGGTATCCTTCCCCTGTCACACCCACCAAGCCACGCCCACAGAACTGGTAGTAAAAAAAATTGAATTCCACCACTGCCTATTATGTACATATTTAAAAAGAGAATGAAAACCTTAGACCAGGGGTGTCAAACAGGATTTCTTCAAGGGCTGGATCAGCATTGTAGTTCTCCTCAGGCCAGCCGGAGGGGAAGGGAGGGGAAGATGAGATGAACACCTCCTGCAGCACTTTTCTGGCTGGCCAAAACAGGTCACAGGAGGACTGTGCGCCCCCCCCGTGCTCCGTTTTGGCTGGCAAAGTACTGCAGGAGGCCATCCAGGCCAAAAATGGGCGGCATGGAGGCCGCATGCACCCCCCCACACCCCATTTTGGCTGCCAGAAGCACCATGGGCTATTTCAAGGCCGGCCCCGCAGGCCAGATTTAAGCACCCTATGGGCTGCACCCGGCCTGCGGTCCTTGTGTTTGACATCCCTACCTTAGACTGTATGTTACTTTTTAAAAAAAATAGTTTCTGCCTCGAATTTGCAATTAAAACATAAATTTTTGCAATGTGCCAACACCGAGCATTTTTATGAAATGCTTAGTTTTTAAAAGCTTCCATCTTTACGGGCTTTCATTCTCCTTGTGGGAATTCCGTTTGCCTTCTTTTCTCCCTAAGTCGCACTTACACCGAAAAGAGATGACAGTACATTTCCAATAAGGTTTGCTACATAAATTCCCACCTGAGATTTCTTTAATAGATTCATTCTATTCACTGGCACAACAGTAGGCTTCTGCTGGGCCTAAGCAGCGTTGCTCGTGTCAGCTCAGCCTCAAATGGGCATTTGTCCATATTACAAAGCTACCATTCAAACTGATACCGCAGATTGCAAATATGGATTTCCGTTGTTCGCGGTATGTGAGTGCTCAGTGTTAAGAACATCTAAGCATCTAAGCTATTGTATCATACAGGTTTTAAAAATGTGACTCATTTAATTAACTATAGGAACAGCAAGCATTTCTCCCCCCCCTTTTAGCAACCTTTAAGACATACATAATTACGTTATTCTAAACAGCTTTGTAGCAGCTAGTGTCTGCAAAATCTTGTTTAAAAAACTACTCTGCTTTCTGTGTTTTTCCTTAATTTTATCTCTGCCTAACTCTATCTGTGTATATACAGCTGCAACTTTTAGTTTCAGTGCTTATGGGCAGATTTCTGTAAATGATACTGCTTAGAATTAGATCCATCTAATGTTTTCTTTTCTTTGGGCTTAAGGTATTTTCCCTTGACTTAAGAAAGGGAGATTATAAACTATGACTATGTGTTTAAATTCTTTTCTTGATCCAATAAAGGTAGTCCCTTTAAACTAATACACTTTTAGAAATAGTGTGCAAGATTTCAGGGCCTCTTTCCTCCTCTGTTCCTTTAGTCCTCTGTGTTGAGGTTTGCATATTTTCTCTGATCCTGCTTAAAGTTTTCATTATTATAACTACGCGAAACAGAATACATTATTGAGTTTCACTGAGTAAGTTTCAAATGGAAATTTAATCAGAATAAGAAGTTTGTCATACTCTTTTAAAAATGTCTGTTCTTTGCTCAGATAGGTTTTATAGAATGTAATATGATAAATGGATTGTTTTATTAAAGCTGAATATAAAAAAAAACAATTATACACATGCTAAAATAATTTTCACCCTGTGTTTGGTGATATTTCTGCCATTTAGATTTGAAACAGTTGTTTGTTGTCCAGAAAGTGGCAAGGAACCTCATTCCATACTTCAATTGAGAAGTTAGTATATTTTAAATGCCATTTGAAGGCAAAAATGAAGAAAATTAAAGGGGAACAATGGCAATAAGATAAAAATCTATATTAATTTCTTATTTATGATTTAAAATATCCTATCCATTTCTTTCTTGTTTTTGTCTCACATATGTTCAACACCTCTATTTCAGATAACAGTTATCTGCTTCTTTCATATTTTCTCGATAGATAAATTTCTCCCACTCTGGTTTTCCATAATTGCTGGAAGTTTCTGTCAAGCAGCCACCTCCATCTGAAACCAGCTTGTATTTTGAATTTTTCCAGTGTTCAAAGCTAGGTTGAAACAATAACATATTGCAAATATACTAGATAATTTTTAATGTCATGGTCTTGTCAGAGGTGTTGTAAGGATAAAATTTATGGGATGGAAAAACATTATATATGCATCAAGCATAGTATAAAGTGTCAACCAGCTAAAAACAAGCATCAAAAGTTCACTTAGAAATCTCACATGTTCTTTCAGGAAATTTCTAATTATTTCTTTGAAAGAGTTTCTGTGTGTTTGTGTGCACTTTTGAGTAAGTGCTGTCTCCTGGAAAGTCTCTGCAGTTTTCTTGGCAAGGTTTTTCTGAAATGGTTGTCCTTGCTTGCTTCTTAGGGCTAAAGGTGTATAACTGGCTGAAGTTTGCCTATCTGGCTAGTACCTAAGACAGGACTAGAACCAGTGGTGGGATTCAAGTAATTTAACAACCGGTTCTCTGCCCTAATGATTTCTTTCAACAACCAGTTTGCCAAACTGCTCAGAAAGTTAATAACCGGTTCTCCCGAAGTGGTGCGAACTGGCTGAATCCCACCACTGACTAGAACTCATAGTTTCCCATTTTCTATTCTTGATGCCTTAACCACTATACCAAACTACCTTTCTTTCCCTTGGAGTGCTGAATGATATTTGAAGGATCGAGACTGTTTTTGTTGAATGTACCATATTTTTCGCACTATAAGACACACTGCTCCCCCCCCCCAAAGTGGGTGGAAATGTCTGTGCGTCTTATAGTGCAAATGTCACCTCTGCCACTGTTCACCACCAGCAGGGAACTGTGGAGCAGCTGATTGGCAGTTGGATCGGCCTCCCGGAATACCACTGATCAGCTGTTCTAGGTGGCAGTGATCGGTGGCGGTGATCAATGGCAATTGGTGGCGGCGGTGATCGGTGGCGGTGATCAGTGGCAATCAGTGGCGATGGCGATCTGTGGCAATAGGTGGCGGCGATATGTGGCAATATGTGGAGGTATTTGGTGGTGAACGGCAGTCGGCAGCGATCCCTGCCGCCTAGAACAACTGATCAGCAGTATTCCGGGAGGCTGATCCAACCACCAATCAGCTGCTCGGCAGCAAAGGCTCCAGTGTTCCCCGGCGGCGGCAGCAGCTCAGCTCCGTTGACCGGTGGTGGGCGCAATGGAGCGGAGCCCTGACAAGCCACGTGCTGGGGCTGCGATAATGTGCTGAAGCTGACCAGGCTGTTTGCTGCAAGAACACTAGCCAGATAAATACCGGATGGATGCTGGGAGGCAGAGGCAGATTTTTTTTTCTTGTTTTCCTCTTCTAAAGCTAATGTGCGTCTTATGGACCGGTGTATCTTATAGTGTGAAAAATACAGTATATTTGATTGCTTTTTAAACAGTTCACGACTTGGAGCCCCTTGGAGCCAAAAGATTATAGGCCCCAATAGTAATCATTCTCAGAAACTCATCACTTCAAAGAATATATAAAACTCTGTGTCGAGCTCAACTTGCTTACTTTATCTGCTAAATAGCCAAATATATTAGCATAATTATTGCTTGATTGCATTTAACATATTTATAACTTACTTTTCAGCCAAGATTTGGTCTCAGAAAAGTTTGCTTTTAAAGCAGTGTCAAAACCATATGCTATATTTCTGAGTACTGCCATAGTTTTTTTGACTCACAATATATTGTACAACATGTGTTTAATATATTATATCTGGTCCAAATGTTAATATATCACCATAACTAAAGTTTTTCCCATCCCTATATCCCATTACCCCTCTTGATTTCTCCCATGTCCAATGTTGTTCATATTGCAAAATACGTATGATTTTATCTGCATCTTAATTCACAGAGTAGCAATAGCAATAGCGCCTAGACATACATATCGCTTCACAGTGCTTTACATCCTTCTCTAAGCAGTTTACAAAGTCAGTATATTGTCCCCAACAATCTGGATGCTCATTTTCCTGACCTCAGAAGGATGGAAGGCTAAGTCAACCTACATGAGTAGGTATTGTGGATAACTAGATCCTTTCTGGAAAATTCACTGTGCATGTATTAATATAGAAGCTATTCAGTTCAGTTTTTTCATCTGTGATTTAAAAAAAAAAAAAGAAACTGATCATTTCTATTCATTGCACTAATATACATTTTGTCTATAACTTCCATAGAATTGGGAGGGTTTATTTAAGCCTTTGCTAGAGCATGTCCAATAAAGGTGAGCCAATCACCCCTCTTTTTCATTTTTTGCTGCCGTGCAAAATTATTTGAAGATAGGTTCTGATTATTGATCTTGGTTTTGTTACCAATACAAGTAATTCTCGACTTGCCACAGTTCATTTAGTAAACGTTCAAAGCACTGGGGGAAAAAAATCATTTTTCACACTTACAAACATTGCAGCCTCCCCATGTTCATGTGAACAAAATTCAGATGCCTGGCAACTGGCTCACATTTATGACGGTTGCACTGTCCCGGGGTCATGTGATCCTCTTTTGCGACCTTCTGACAAGCAAAGTCAATGGGGGAAGCCAGAATCACTGTGTCACTAACTTAACAGCTGCAGTGTTAAGTACGACCAAGAAAGGTCGTAAACTGGGACAAAATTCACTTAACAAATGACTCACTTAGCAACATAAATTTGGGGCTGAATTGTGGTCGTAAGTCGAGGACTACATGTGTTTAACCTGAAGGGAATGAACCAAGTTTCCCTTCTTTTCTAGGAAAACCAAGAAAGAGTGGGGCATGCATTTATGTAGGGTGCATTTGTACAAAGATGCACTTGGACTGGCTCTACTGCTCTGGGAGCCCTAAAGATCTTCTGTTCACAATTTATGTCAGAGAGGCTTGTACAGTGGTGAAATTTCGATTTTTTTCACTACCAGTTCTGTGGGCGTGGCTTGGTGGGCATGGCAGGAGAAGGATACTGCAAAATCTCCATTCCCACCCCACTCTGGGACCAGCCAGAGGTGTTATTTGCTGGTTCTCCGAACTATTCAAAATTTCCGCTACCGGTTCTCCAGAACCTGTCAGAACCTGCTGGATTTCACCCCTGGGTTTCTACCTTTGAATTGTCCAACAAAACTTAAAGGAGACATTTTGCCAATTAATATCTGAATTTCTTAGATTACAAATGCCAGGTTTGCTTTGTAGCAAGCCCTTTAAGCTGTGCCTTTACCCATCTCTTGTGCTTTTTATGAAACCTGGCAATAGGGATTTCCAGTCTTCATTAAGTTTATGTATAAGTAAAAAATCGTATTTTCAGCAGGTTGAAATTTCTGCTTTGATCCTTTCTTACTTTTTCCCCCCTATCTTGTATTTCATTAAAAGAGTCCTTAAGAACTATTAACTCATTAGTTTTAATGAAGTTAAATTTATAATTCTTTTAAAATGTTTAAAGTATAACTCTTGGTATTGTTCTAAGAAAAATTTGGCAGAGGTACTTCACCTGTTCTGTTAAACTTGCAATGAATGAACTGACTTGAAGAAAGCTCCACCTAGTGGAAATCTGATAAACTACTGGCTTTGTTTTTAACCTGAATTTAAAAGAATCATTCATGTTGACAATATGTCAGAGTTGTTTCAGATACTATTTTCCATCCTGCTGATGAGCATGTGTATAAATCAAAAATAAACATATCATATTGCAATTTAGCGTGATGCATAAATCTATAATTGCATTATTCGGTATAATTAACTCTGCCATATTTGCTCCTTCCCAGAACTATGAAATCCTGATATAATGTTTCATTTGAGACATTGTAGAACTAGTTAAAGGTTGTTCATTACTTATGTTGTATTTGTGAAGGGTTTGCTTCTTGTTTTAGTGCAAAGATATGCCTCGGGAATCAGGGAAATGGGTAAATATTTTCCTTTTTATACTCTAACTCCAGCCTCCATGTTAGCTTAATACAGAGTTTTCCCCTTCAAGTATTTAGTCAAGAAAAAAAGAAGCATTCGCATTATTAAATATGAAAGTATACATTTAAAGATATTTCAAATATTCTATAATGGCATGTCAGTAAGGGTCCTTTTATATTGGACACAAAATGAGATATCCATCCATCCATCCATTCAATTTATATGCTGCCCATCTCCCAAGGGTGATACTAGGCTGCTTACAATCATTCCCTTACAAGGTTCAATAAAATTTTAAAACAATAGAGATCTTAAATATAAAATTCAGTGAAAATTAAATTGACCAATGTTAAGGTTATTGTTGTTGTGTTACCAACCAGCAGAGTGTAGAGCACAGAGAAACGTTGCTGAGAGCAATGAATAAGAGATGTGCAAACTGGTTTATCAAAAGTTTACTTTATAGTGAAAAAACAATCTCATAGTCTTTAAATCAATCCAAATCTTTCCCAGTTAAATCAGTCCAGTGATACAAAATCTTCTTACCACACAAACAGTAGTTGGTTAGAATAACAAACTCACTCTGGTTCACAACCCACAATGGTGGCAGATCCATCCAACAATGATAGCACAATGATCGCAACTCCACACACTATGGTAGCTTATCATCAACTGAATACGTTACAGTACCTTTCTTAAATACATTCACAACTAATTACAGCATGACTCAGCATTACAATGAATCAGCAGTAAAACTTTAAAGTCACACAATACATATTCAGCTTAAAGTTACAGTACACATATATTGCCTGGACAACTTGTTAGGCTCAAACCATACCCTAACGGGAGTAAAGTACACACTTTGAGAGGGTGGGAGGAGATGGGATGTTATCTAATCCATTCACCATCTTCAGATTGCCACATCCCCATTGGGGTGCCAGGCCAGTTGGCACAGCCATGTCTTCAAGCCCTTTCAGAAGGCCAAAAGGAAGGGTGTGGATCTCACCTCAGGGGACACGAAGTTCCAGAGGGTGGGACCCACGGCAGAAAAGGCCCCTCTTCTAGACCCTGCCCAACAGAATTCTTTGACAGATGGGGTCCACTGCATGCCCTTTCTGCCGGTGTGGGTGAGACTGTTCCTCAGATAGCCTGGACCCATGCCATGCAGGACTTTAAAGGTGATAACCAACACCTTGAATTTGATCCGGAAGCAAAACTGGGGACCAGTGCAGCTTGCAGAAAACTGCCTGAGGAGTGCATTCTGTAACAGCTGAAGCTTCCGGATAATGTTAGTTATAACTCACTGGTATCACTGGTTTTAATGAAGTGAGTTTGTGGTAAGTATACGATTGCCGTGATCGTCTAGTGGTAAGTATCCCTGCCTGTCATGTGGGAGCCCGGGGTTCGATTCCCCGACAGGGAGCCAGACATTAAGTTGGGTTTAAATACAAAGTGGTACTTGGTAAAGTGCCTTGTTTTTGTTTTTAATTTCTGCAGGCCCATCTGTATTCCTTGGGAGCTACTTTAACAGCAGCACTAGAGTATACAATGGAAACTGAAACAGATCTGGAATTTAGCCAGGATCTGTATGCTCTGCTTGGACAAATGCAGAAAGAAAATCCTAAAGAAAGGCCAGATATTGAGGTAAAGGTCTTGATTTGCCATCTTGAATAGCAACATTTATCCAATCTTCCTTTGACTGTTTCATTACAAGACAATTGGCTGAAGCTAAGTATGGGTAAAACAACATTACTAGAAATATAGGCATTATTGTTATATAGTATATGTTGTTTGGCATTAATATAATTTGTCATTTCCACATGGGAGTTACTATTCTTCTTTAACAAAAGAATAACACTTTGGAAATATATGTTTCTTTTATTAGTGCCTGAGTTTATAGGGGGCAAACATTCTAAATAAATATATGCAATGGAATTTTTAAAATAATACATTCCAAGGAAATGAATTATGGATCTAGCATCTATGATGCTAACAATAATAACTTACAATATCATGTGTGCTAACATAAGAAGTCAGGATTGTATGCAATGTTCGTTAATCAGAATACTTCACTTTAGACTTGGCAACTTGGTTTGTTTGGCTTAAATACTTTGACATTGGTCATATGTATATTTTATTTGCTTATTGCAAAAATGTATACTCTGTATTCTTTTGCTTATTGCAAAAATGTATACACTGCCAGCTCCCAAAGATTCAAGGCAGCTTACAAAACTCTCTAACAAATCTCAAACCCCACAATAATAGATAACATTGCAGTAACTCAGTTTTTTTTTTAAAAAAAAATCAAAACACAAATCCAATTTAAAGCTTTCTCAATTCCTCCCTCTCCCTCTCCAGAGGGTAATGTCTCAAATGTGCCAGTAAAATTCAGGGCTTTGTAGAAGGACAAAATTGTGGGAGGGCAAATGTACCTCAAGGGACAAGCTCTTCGAGGTTACTCCCTCGAGGTGGGCAACCTAAGTCTTCTATCCAAAGATGAAAACATGGACAGGATAATAGGAGAAGATCGCCTAGCCCTAGAAGGTAGACAGGAATCAACCCACATAAGTTTTATAAGCTGAGTCCAGCATTTTGAATTAAACACAGAAACCAATTGCCTTCTAATGCCAACTGGATAAAGGCTTCCTTGCTCATGATTTCTGCCTGCTGCTGCAGTAACACCCAGGAGCCCAGGAGAGCCCTCAAATCTACTCCTTCAGTTTAAAGTTGTTTTGGCCCATCACATGCCTCCAGATGCTAAATAACAATTGCTACTGCATATCTGGCCTTGGGTGATACTGTGCAACTACGTTTTTGCAGCATTCTGATGATATCTCATCCTAAACTAATATTTGATCTACCGAAGCTGCTTCATACAGATTTTTAATATCATGGGTGAGTCGAGCACAGATGGACATTTCCTCTTGTGATCTGGGGTACCTTACAATAAAGCAACCACAGGCTGGACATCTCCCCTCATGATCACCAATTAGAATCATACACACTCCAGAAGATTAGATTAGGTTAGAATTCTTAATTGGCTATGTGTGATTGGACACACAAGGAATTTGTCTTCTTCACCATTTGCGGGCAATTCAGAAGAATAAAATGATGGACGCTATTAAATGCTACTAAGAGATTATAGAAGCAAAGGAACATACACCCTTCTTCCACATTTCAGTCCAAGTCATCTATCTGACCAATCAATGCAGCTTTGGTCCCATGCCCAGGTGTAAACACAGACTGGAAGGGATCCAGATAATCCACTTCATTTTGATAAAGGCCCCAAATCTTTTCAATCTCACAAATATATCACGACAGCCTTCCAGAAAGTCATCAAACTAGCCCTTCCCCAGAATAAATCTTGAGCAACTTTGAACAAAGCTTCTGAATGAAAAGAACCCAACAATGACCTTTTCATTCACCATTTTCATCACCGCCATAAACTTGTGAATGGGTGTGTCCCATTGGGTTCACTTACACTCATTTTACCATTTTCAAGTCTAAAGTATAAATTTCTGGAGAGCAAAGTGCAATGCTTCGACTTGAGTTGCATTTTTAATTACATTTCTGTTTCTTGGAAATTGCTGTTTTAGTTTCTAGGAGATATTTCATGTTTACCATTGAAACTTGATTTACTGCTATAATATATTACAAACCTAATTCAAACCCCTTTTATTCATTTAAAATCCACTACCAAAAAATGAACGAAGGATGCAATTTTAACTAAAATTTAAGTACAAAAAAGATAAGGTATTTCCCCAATATAAACTATATTGCATTTTATTACCATATCTATATTTTAAACAGCATAAAATACTTTCAACTGTTATGCTACATAGTGATTTGTATACATGTAATAAATGGACAGTTGAAAAGAAATGATATATATAGGACCTCTGTAAATGCAAAATGCTGAAGTTTCCAAGGTAGTGTTAATCTATTGGATCATATGAAAACATAGCTAGATAATTGATAATGTCTTTCGATATAATTGTCATTGTAGGTTGTTCTATCATTATGCAAAGAGAAACTCAAGCTTTCCTCCCCAAGTGATATTTGCCAGGCTCTTTCAGCTACTGGAAGAAAAATGCTTTCAATTGAATCATATGGCACCTTTCAAGGTATAGTTTTTGTATTTTTGATGCATACCATGGACCTTGGAGTAATAATAATAACATAATGTTTGTAGCTCATGAACTGAAATCCAAAAACATATGAGCTGAAGTGACCTCTAGGTGTTTATGTACAGGAATTTTTTTTTAAAGGCAACACAGTTCTAGGCTGCATTAACAGAGGGATAGAATCAAGATCACGTAAAGTGTTAATACTATTTTATAATGCCTTGGTAAGACATTTGGAATACTGCATCCAGTTTTGGTCCCCATGATATAAAAAGATGTTGAGACTCTAGAAAGAGTGCAGAGAAGAGTAACAAAGAGGATTAGGGGACCGGAGGCTAAAACATATGAAGAACGGTTGCAGGAACTGGATATGTGTAGTTTAATGAAAAAAAGGACTAGGGGAGACATGATAGCAGTGTTCCAATATCTCAGGGGCTGCCACAAAGAAGAGGGAGTCAAGCTATTCTCCAAAGCACCTGAGGGAAGGACAAGAAGCAATGGATGGAAATTAATCAAGGAGAGAAGCAACTTAGAACTAAGGAGAAATTTCCTGACAGTTAGAACAATTAATCAGTGGAACAACTTGCCTCCAGAAGTTGCGAATGCTCCAATACTGGAAGTTTTTAAAAAGAGATTGGACAACCATTTGTCTGAAATGGTATAGGGTTTCCTGCCTAAGCAGGGGGTTGGGCTAGAAGACCTCCAAGGTCCCTTCCAACTGTGTTATTCTATATTCTAGATATAGATAGTCCTTGACTTATGACTATAATTAAGTCTGGAATTAATCGTAAATCATGCTGGTTGTTAAGTGAGTCATCACATGACCACACTCAACTTTATGACATTTTATACAGCAGTTGTTAAGTGCATCAGTGTGGTCATTAAGCAGATCAGTTTTTACCCAGTGAGCATTTTTCTCCCAGAAACCCGAAGTAAATGCCAGATTCTGGCAAGAAACACTATAAATCACAGTCATGTAACCATAAGATGCTGCAAATGGACATAAATGCAGGCCAGTTGCCAAGCACCCAAAATACAAACATGTGACAGAAGACAGTCAAAACTTCAAATCTAGGACACAAATAGCCCTGGGAAAGCTTGTCATAACTTCAAATGGTCATTAAACAACCAGTCCTAAATTGAGGACTACCTGTACTTTGAAATAATCTTCTCTTTTAATGGAAGTGTGAATTTCCGAGCCTCCAGCTTGGCATTGTGGACTTGTTGAAGTTTTCAAGCAAGCATATAAGCAGTGGTTGGCAATGATCTGTGTAACCTAATCCTATCCAGACGTTGCTTCCAGGCTGTGAGATGTTAGGGGGATTGCTGGCGTGCAAAATATCGTGGGAAGCCATCAATAGTTTGGTATTTTTTTCTTTCTTATTTAACTTTTGATAATAGCACTCCGTATTAATTTCCAATTCTCATGGCACCAACAAATTCAGGATGGGATGCGGAGGCAGGACAAAAAAAAATGCTTTTAATAAAATCCTCTCTCTTTGTATCTAGACAGTTCTGATGACATCTGGGAAGGAACATTCTATGAGAGCCCTTCGCCGAATGAAGAACGCCCAGATAATAACTTGGCTAAGACTAGAACACCATCACCAGAGGACTTGAAGTTTGCTAGAAGTGAATGTTCTTCTGGCACGTATGCGTCGAATGACGGAAACGGTGATGTAAAGACCATGAAAATCAACAAGAAGGAGGAAAGAGTTTGCTGCCAAAGTATTTCAACCTGGGTTACAAAAAGTCAAGAGAGGAACAGTTTTATGAAACACAACAAGGAGTTAGATGCTAAGCCATATGCAACCGGAGCGGAGAGAGATACGTTTGAGAGATACTGTTTAAGGAAAATTAGAACTTTTCCAAATGTTCCATTTAACTCTGAGACATACTCAAGAGCATGTTTATCTTTTATAGGGAATCACATTTCACCGACAAGGAAGCCGTGTCAGGGACAACCTGGTTGTACTGAGGACACTATCTTAGAAGGAACATTAATTCAGTGTGATCATCCTGAATCAAAATCAGAATCTCTTCCGCATAACAATTTCGGAGAACTTTGTCTGAGCCCAAATACATCTTCAGTGTATCCAAACCACATGACATCCAGTGATGACAAAGAAGCAGTGGATATTTTTTCATATCGTTACACCATTTCTGAAACTTCAGGCCAAAATAATCTATCGGATGCAACAGATGAAACAAGTCCTGAGTGCAAGGCATTAGAAAACTGTGGTGTAAGAGAATTCCTTAATGAAGCTCCTCTAAAATCAGGTCAAAACTCTTTGTTTTATATTAACAAAATGTCTCCCGCATTTATGGCCTTTAAGGAAGATGGATGTAAGTCAACCATGCTAAGTTCTCCTGAAGAGACGCACAGTGAGGGAAAAGACAGTTGGATTGAAGACAGACAAGATGATGACGGGGACTCAGAAATGAGAAACAATGAGGTAGCAAAAACAAATCCTTCATTTAAAAACTATTTTAATTAGTCTGGCACATAAAGCACTTTCTTTGTGGAGATGGGAGAGTGTGGCCCTACAATTAAACTCTTTTAACACATATATGCCATGGTGAGTTAGTGAGGCAACTTTTGATTACCAGCACTTTAAAAAGGAAAGTTTGAACTGGAAATTGTTAATAAACCTTTGGATTTGAAAATTCAAGAAGTTAAATTTAATGCAACTGAAATATAAACGAAGTAAATTTCTACTTTATCACACTAAATCAAAAATCACCATCTGCATACAAAATTTATTTTGAATCACATTACAGCCAATTTTATATAGATCAAGGTTCTGAGTCACTTTTTCTTTAAGATAATACATGTGTCATGTCAGATTCCTCAGGTAAAATGCTTTTCTCAGCAATTGGATATGTTCATCAATTCTTGGTGTAGTAAATGCTGGAGAAAGTGTATTGGAAAAGATAGCAACTTGTAGGTGGAGAATTAGAAGCAATTTTATGTCTGAGGCTGCTAAGGTCTAAACCAGTATCCCTTAGTTTATCACGTACACCAAGGTTTTAAAATAAGATGCCAGGGATATATGTAAGAAGTCCCATTCATGCAGTAAAATAAGATAAGCAGGCTATTATATGAGTAAAAATAAGGAACAGAGTAGAAACAGAGGAGTAAAATTTGCAGTTTGGTTCAGTGTTCAGGAATGATCTGCATGCTTTCTGCTTGCATTAGGTGTTCATTTTGGAAATGAACACTGTACAAATCTTGATGCGCTCTTCAGATTCCAGCTTTCTTAGTTTTAATGTTCCCATTTGTCTTGGAAACAACATAAATTTCCTTGATGCTTGATCGGTCAACTTTAATGTCACCCTCATGCTTCTATGCTCCTCTTTGCTTTATGTCAAAATTATATTGCCAAACCTGCTGCCTGCCAACTTCATAACTGTATCTTCAGACTTTTTAAAATGGCTTTTGCTTTGCAATTCATAAATAAACCAATTCAAGTGTGACTGAGAAGACTTTTTCTCTAACCTTAATTTTAACCTCGTTGCCTTGTCTCTTTTTCATGCAGTTGCCATGGCTTTTGAACTGCAATATAAAACTTTTTTGTATGCACTCTTCTCTTGCTTTGTTCTGATAATTTCAACCTCAGACTGTCATAGAAGTGAAAATCAAGTTGCCGGAAGACAATATATAATTTTCACAGAGTTACTATTCTGATCCCTAGATAAACCTGTTCAGAAGCTGGATGCAGTTTTCAGGAAATAATTTCTTTTATCTCTCAGAAATAGGAAATTATTTCTTTTTTCAAAAAAAAAAAAAAACCTAAAAAAAAATTCAACTTTTGTCCAGAAAAAGAATGTCCCCTGAAATATTGAAGCTTTCAAACATGGAGTAGAATGGATGCGGATGCAAAAATAAACTTAGAATTTTCCTTCCTTTTCTACTGTACATGAGCATTAAGCATTCACAAATGTTGTTCTTAATATTTATAAATGAGATAAAACTCTTAGCAGTAAAACATTGGTTCCTGGCAGTTACTCTTACAGGGCACTACAGGTGCCAGGAAAAAAAAATCTTTACTTAAAAAAGCCAAAATCTTAGAAGTTTGCCAAATCTGACAAGATGTTACAAGTCTTCTCAGAGGCTGTCCACTTTAATTTTTAAAATATTCTAATTACTTGAGGGGAAGGGATTGGGTCAGCTAGAAGGAAGACATATAGCATGGAATCCATAAGTGCCATGTTCCTAAGCCAGGGGTAGGCTGCTGGGGGTTCGCAGGGGTTTGAGAGAACCTCTAGCTAAGATTCTGGGCAGTTCGGAGAGCCCCCAAATCCCACTCCTGGCTGGTCCCACCCACCCCACCAGGAGTCTCCATGCAGCCCGTTTTGGATGCAGGTAAGTGCAGAGGCTCGGGGAGGGCAAAACATGGGCCTACTGGAAGGTCGGGAGGGCCTCCAGAGCCTGGGGAGGCCATTTCGGCTTCCCGGAGGCTCAAGGAAAGCTTCCGGAGCCCAGGGAATGCAAAAACACCCCACCACCATGGTGCAGGAAGCTGACTAGGCTAAACCCACCATGACCACGCCCACCCAGCAACTGGGCAGAAAACCCCTTGCTAAAATTTTTGAAGCCCACTCCTGTCCTAAGCCTTGTGTCAGCACTTCAAGCTGCATTGTACTCTAGTGCTGACATAAGAAGGAGAAGCGGAGGCGTCTGGAAAGGGACGTTTGACTTTTCACCTACTTATTTTGCCTGGAGATAATATCCCCTAGGAGATGGGATGGGAGGGGGGAAATTCCTTTGAGCTGGAGCAGTAGATTCGGGGTAGAGTGACTTGGAAGATGGCCAATGAGTGCAGGGGAGTGAGGAACGGAAACGGAGGGTTTTGGGTCTGGAAGTCAGTGTTGGCTGCGATGGAATCGGAGTTAGAATGTCGTGCTTAATAAATGGGAGTTTTTTTCATCAAAGACTTTGTTTGAAATGCAATTTATTTGAGACAACCTCGAAACTTTACACCTTGGCTTATCAAATGGTCCTCAATACTTCTGATGATGAGAGGGTGGCCCATACATAATAAAACTTCAGAACAGTTGCACTAGGTCATGACCACATTTGATATCAATATTGATTTGTTCTTGGTACTAGAGATTCCAGAATTTCAGGCAGGAGTTTTTCCTACCTAAACATAATTTTCTATCATGCCCAATAAACCAAATTGTAAGTTCACTGGCTTTCTTTAATTCTGAATATCAAAAATAACATAGAATCTTTCATGCTAAGTATGCTCCTTCACTGGCTGTTCCTTTTATCATTAATCTTTGTTCAACTCTATGACTGCTTAAAATTCATCTGGGCTCCAAGGGTCTTGAATTTTGTACGTAGTTATAGAGAAAGTGCTTTCAAAATTCAAATCTCATTGGAATGAGGTAAAAGTAAAATTCTGAAGATTCATTTTTATTCAAGGAGCAAAGGAAATAAGCTTTTAAAAAAAAACCACTGGAGGGGGGAACAGCCCCATCCCCAGGAGTGAGAGACTTGGAGAAGGAGAGACATCTAATGAGAGGAGCCCTTTCTGAAGAAATGGTAGACAGCAGAGAAATCAGCCATAGGCAGGGAAAGAGCCTTGGTAGTACAGTGGTCTAAAGCACCCTGTTATTAAGACCAGCTGCCTGCAATTACTGCAGGGTTCGAATCTCGCCAGGCTCAAGGTTGACTCAGCCTTCCGTCCTTTCTAAGGTAGGTAAATTGAGGACCCAGTTGTGGGGGCAATAAGCTGACTTTGTATAAATATACAAAAGGATGAAGGCTATTGCTTAGCACATTGTAAGCCGCCCTGAGTCTCTGGAGAAGGGCGGCATATAAATCAAATTAAAAAAAGGGGGGGACTGCATAGGCATCGGAGGACTGGAGAACGGGAGTGTGACAAGCAAAAGGGATGGAAGGCCAGGAGAGGATCATAGAGAAAGGATTGTCTCCAGTACTTGAGGGACTGCCACAGAGAGGGAAGGATTGACTTTTCCCCCAAAGAACTAGAGGGCAGGACAAGTAATGGGTGGGAGCTTGTTAAAAGAGAGCTCCGACCTAGAAGTAAGAAATTTTTTGACAGAACAATTAATGGAATAGCTTGTCTCCTGGAGTTGTGGGTGCTCGTCACGGGAGGTTTTCAAAAATAGACTGGACAGCCATTTAATTGGGATGGTAGAAGGTTTCCTATCTTCAGCAGGGGGTTGAACTAGAACAGGGGTCTCCAACCTTGGCAACTTTAAACCTGGAGGACTTCAACTCCCAGAATTCCCCAGCCAGCAAAGCTGAACTGGGGAATTCTGAACTAGAAGACCTCTGAAGTCCCTTCCAGATCTATGATCCTAGGTTCTAAATTCCAATTCCTCCTACTACCCTTCCCTACCTACCTTGATCCAAGATTCTGGATGCTAGATTACTGGAGTCCTTGGGCTCCAATTTAATTCTGTTGAATCCCAGCCCTGTTTGTAATAAGACCATGCTCCTCCACAGCTTCATAATGGTGAAAAGGATATCCCTGGCGTGTATCAGCAAGAGCTGGGTAGGTGAGCACAGAGGGCTTCCTCTGTCTAACCAGGTTTCAGGCTAGCTGTCTTAACCAGAAAAGGCAAGGACACTAGGAGACCATCTCACATCAGAAAATGCTATTTATTATTTTAAAAACACAGCCAGGAGCCCTAGGGAAAGAGTTGTCTCGGTTTTCTCATATCGCTCAACTACAATCCTGCTCAATTCATTTCTTACTTTTCTTCTTGCGGTGTTGTTGCTGTTCCTGGTCTTTGTCCTTCGTGGTTGCAAGGTCCTTTTGTTTTGACTGTGTTGTTCTTATAGCAAAACTATCCATCGTGGTCGAAGAAAAAGTTTGATTTTTCTGCTGGCTTGTTGCAGAGTCTGACCCTGATTTTTAAAACTACTAGGCCAAACAATCTCTCGGTGTTTAGTATGAGGCAATTTGAACTAGTGCTTAAGGCATCAAGCTAGAAACTGGAAGATTGTGAGTTCTAGTCCCACCGTGGGTTCAAAGCCAACTGGATTTGTCTAGTCACTTTCAACGAACCAACTCACATCACAACTCACATCAAATAGGAGGAGGAAGGAGGAAAAGATATCTTCCCTACCTTGAGTTATTTATAAAAATAATAAAGGCAAGATAAATATTAGTGCTTTTAATAGGATTCTGTCCTATTTCACTGGTCAATCAAGGTGGAAAAAAGTAACCCTCAAAATAACTTTCTGTGCATTTTCGAATGCCTTATTCACATTTTTTTTTCTTAGAGAAGAACATGAAACTTTACAATTGTATAATTGTAAAGTTTCATATTCTAATTCTAATATTATAACTATATAACTCGGTGCCTTCCGCTGTGCCCTTAAAACCTTCTTTTTCCAGCAAGCCGGGCTGGCCTAACATTTTTTAAAATGTTTTTAATTGTTTGTTATTGTTTTTAATCATGGGGCCAAATTTATATATATATTTTAATTGTATTTTAATGTTTGTAGTTTATGTTTTTACTTGGCTGTTCACCGATCTGAGTCCTCAAGGAGAAGGGCGGTATACAAATTTAACAATAAATAAATAAATAAATATAATATTGTATTATATTTGGATATTTATATATATGAAAGCTATGTTTTTTTAATTATGTCCAAGGGGAATATATTTCTTTGTGTGCTAGAAGAAGAAAAAAAGTAACTCTTTTGCATATTTATCTATATCGAAGGCACTAAGGTATTACTGAGAAGAGGTATCACCTATATCAGGGGTGTCAAACTCAAGGCCTAGTGTCTGGATCCAGCCCACGGGGTACTTAGATCTGGCCTGTGGGGCTGCCATGGAAACAGCAAAGTGCTTCTGCCAGTGAAAACGGGCTCCTGAGCTCCATTTTTGGCTGCCAGGGGCTCCTGCAGGTGTCCCCAACAGAAGTGACGTCAAGCTGGCCACGCCCACCCTGGCCATGCCCACCCCAGCCCCCCAAGGTCAAACACAACCCTGATGCGGCCCTCAATGAAATTGAATTTGACACCCCTGACCTATAACATAAATGCAATAACTTACTGTATTTTTCAGAGTATAAGACACACTTTTTCCACTCCTAAAAATGGGTGGAAATGTCTGTGCATCTTATACAGTGAATGTTGCTGAAGCCCTGCCCACCCGCCAGCCCACACCCTTCAGGTGTTTTCGGCCTCCATGCATTGCATTTTTGGCTTCTGCGCGTTGCGTTTTTGGCCTCCGCACATCCTGTTTTAGACCCATTCCAGGCTGCGGGGATCACCACAGCACATTGCTGCCGATTGCTGCTGATTGCTGCCTCCATGCATTGCATTTTCAGCCTCTGTGCGTTATGTTTTTGGCCTCCGCACGTCACTTGGAACTGGCCAAAAACGCAGCACGCAGAGGTGGTGATGGGCTGTGGCGATCCCCGCAGCCTGGAACAGCTGATTGGTGGTATTCCGGGAGGCCGATCCAACTGCCAATCAGCTGCTCGTGCTGAATCAGGCTGTGATAATGTGCTGAAGCTGACCAGGCTGTTTGCTGTTTGCTGCAAGGATGCTAGCCAGATGAATACTGATGGATGCTGAGAGGCAGAGGCAGAATTTTTTTTTCTTGTTTTCCTCCCCAAAAACTAATGTCCGTCTTATACTCTGAAAAATATGGTATGTTCATAGATTAACATGTATATACTGTAATTTCAATTTAACACACATTGTAATGAGTATGGCTTCAAAAACACTTTGTTTCTCAACTGTCCTTAACATTTTGCTTTCAGTGTGTTTTTCTGAAACATCTCTTAATACAGTACGGTAAACCCTTGAAAGATTATGAACTCTGGGCTTTATGCCATGAATGTTTGCTCACTTTGGAGACATATACAGATTATCCAGGTATGACCTTTGCTATTTTTTCTTTAACTAATGTATTCTGTTATTTTAATATTTACAACATGCTTCATTTTTTTTCAATGCTCTCAGTGTGGAATTGATACTTTTGAGACATGCATTTTGGCTTCCTGTTGTAGCTCGTAGCCAACCAGCTAATAAAAAGTGGCTGTGAAAGGATAAGGGACTATTTGATCCTTACAATAAAAAGATGGATTGTAAAATAAACTTCTTATATTTTAATGTTGACTATAACTTGGATATTATTTATCACCTATGTAATGAAAACTTGTAGGAGCCTCAGTTGCTAGAATATTTCACACCTTCCTTTTCGTAGATTGATATATCTTTAAGACATTCTTGAACAAGAATCTTAAACTGTGTGTAATGACACATGAATAATATAGTTAATAATTCATCACATTTCTATTTTATTATGACTATAAAGTCATTGTCTCCATGCCACCAAATACCACAAAGGAATTATAAAGTAAAGGCATGGTTCGGGAGGTTTTAACATAGCTATTTAATATCTTAAGATGCTTATTTCTGTAATAATAACTCAGGTGAGCATCTGTGTGTTCATCTGGCAGGTAAAAATTCCACTCTCAGTACAGATTGTTAATAGGTCCTTCTCTATTTATTTCAGAATTCTGGGCTTGCATGAATGTTCTTAATGCTTGTTTAGCACTTCATAAACTTTGCCAAAGACAATGATCTTATCTGCAGCTTTGGCATTTTGAAGAAATCTACCTTTATGCTTGTTTGTGTTTATTTTTAAATACCAACCTAATATAAGCTTGACAATTGCCTAAGGCACCATATTATATATTGAAATTCCCTGGAGTTTTGGATAACCCGAGCAAGGTGCTAGCCACTACGCAATCAATGACAGTATATCCAACCAGAAGGCAGTGGTGAAATCTAAAATTTGTTACTACCGGTTCTGTGGGCGTGTTTTGGGGGGGGTAATGTGACTGGGTGGGCGTGGCCAATTTTTTTTTAACTTTTAAAACCATTTTTTCTACAACCTCTTCGGCGAAGAGGTTGTAAAAAAATGCTTTCCAAAGGGTCTGACGATCCCAGCTGAGTTGCCTGATCGGCAGAGGCTTTTTTTCTTTTAAATGCCTCTGACAATCAGGCAACTGAGCTTGGATCGTCAGAGGCATTTAAAAGAAAAAAAGCCTCTGCTGATCAGGCAACTCAGCTTGGATTGTCAGAGGCATTTAAAAGAAAAAAAGCCTCTGACGATCAGGCTGGGATCTCAGAGGGTCAGCTCTGGGCAGATCTCAGGATCAGCTGGGATCCTCAGAGCCTTTTGAAAGCATTTTTTTACAACCTCTTCGCTCTGAAGAGGTTGTAGAAAAAATGCTTTTAAAAGCCTTTGACGATCCCAGCTGAGCCGCGCGATGATCAGAGGCTTTTTTTTTTACTTTTAAAAGCATTTTTTCTGCTGAAGAGGTTGTAGAAAAAATGCTTTTAAAAGCCTTTGACGATCCCAGCTGAGCCGCGCAATCATCAGAGGCTTTTTTTTTTACTTTTAAAAGCACTCTTTTGGCCGAAGAGGTTGTAGAAAAAATGCTTTTAAAAGTAAAAAAAAAAAGCCTCTGATGATTGTGCGGCTCAGCTGGGCATGGGGGGGGGGCAGGGATTTTTGCTACCGGTTCTCTGAACCAGCCGCCTCCATCGCTACTGGATCGGAGCATTTCACCCCTGCCAGAAGGTCAATGCACCAACATGCCAATTTTGTAGAGCAAAATTACCCTATCTTTAGGTTTACCTCAAGGGCTGAGAGATTTGGACCATCTTACTTTAACTCCCACATAAACTCAGGATTACAAGAAAATCCTCTAGGTATTAAATAGAGCAGTGTTTCTCAGCAACTTTGAGATGTGTGGACTTCAACTGCCAGAATCCCACAGCCAGCAAAATGTATCAAGGACACCCTATCTCTCAGTGGCTGCATAAGCTTCTAATGGACCTATGGTCAGGTAACAGTAGACTTTAGTCTGTCAGAATTCAGCATTTCATACTTTAATTATTATGTCTTATAACCAAATAATCAAAATAGATGTCAGTGATATTATAAGCCCTGTTAATATTGTTAATGTTATTGTCTATTTTCCAGCATATTTATGTTTGGATTCTGTAGTAATCAACCATGATGGAAGAATTTCTTTTGTTTCATATGGAAATGAAGGTAAATAAATACATGCTGCTGTAAATATTTTTAAGTTTCATTTAATTTGGCTTCAAAAATTAAAAGTGCTATTGCATTTTGTTTTATTTTTAGAATCGTTGGATAGGTTTTACTTGGCTCCTGAGACAGCAGAAGAGGGTTTTGTTACTGAAAAGGTATTAAAAAATATATGAACTTTGTGTTATATTTTAATGAAGATTCATCTTTAAAAAGGGCTATACTCCAAGACAAATTCTATCCAGATTTATACTATCTCTACATAGTTCCTTTATATTTCAGGCAGTGGTGGGTTGCCCACGGTTCACACCGGTTCTATAGAACTGGTAGTAAAACCAGCAGGAGGCTCCGCCCACTGACCCTGACATCTCAAAACGCTTCTGCGCTTGCGCAGAGGAGCATGCGTGCATGGCCCCATTGCGAACCGGTAGTAAAGATAAGTAGAACCCACCCCTGATTTCAGTATGCTGTAATTTTGTCTGCTTTTTAGTATCCTTTTTGAAAAGTGGAAGTTCTGCCTATAGGCCTTAATTATAAAACACATAGAAGATAAATTGCACGCTGTTACGTATGTCTTTGCTATTTGCTGGTAACTTATAAGATTGGTGGTCATATTTTTCATTCATTCAACTCTCACATATACAGAGAAGAAAAACATAGTTGCAAATAATGTCGTCGTCAAAAACAAGAAATAATTGAGATTTAAAAATCTGTGAAAAATGGATATGAAGAAGGCCAGTAATGATATGTGAAGGAGTGGAATGGAATGAATGGAATAAAATTGATGCTGAGAAAAAATTAATAAGTCAGTCATAAATTCTGTGGGAATGTTCAAACAATATAGCTACAGATAGACATCTTAAAGAATGTTAAGAGTGAGCTAAATGTCCAGAGATGCATCTCAGGAATTGGAACCTTAACTTAAAGTAAACAGTAAAGGCGACGGACTTTGTCAGATAGGCTAGATCCGTTACCAAAGTGACAAGGAGAAAATCATGGCTTAAGTCCAAAACAAGCAATGCCTAAGTGGCTCAGACAGATACCTCCCTAATTCATGTGGGTGTAAGAAGAAGGACGAAGTACTGAACAATCACACTTGCATGATTCTGTGTAGCCACTCTCAATACAAAAGTCTTATTTTACCTGTAGAATTGATTTGTGGATTACTTGGTGAGGCTGACATTTACATGATTTGATCTTTATCCCGTTTTTGCCATTTTTTGAGTTGATACACACAGGATTGTTCAGATGTCTTTGGATCAATCATTGGATATCAAACATCCATATATTCCTCCAGTAATTGGAGAGCTTTTCAAGTATTGATAAGACTGAGCTTTATATAAGGAGCTTCCTTAATGTCAAGCCCTGAAAGGGAAGAGTGCACATTTTCAACTTTATTCCATATTACAATGGCTGAATGATTTATTTGGAGATCAACTCATTAATAGGTGTTTGTGACTTGGTTTGATGATGAAGGAAAGTCCATTATTACACTCAATTGTGTGGCAGCCTAAGCTATACCTAGAATAGACTTATTTACTTGATCTGAACCCAAAGGTGCTTTTCAAAAGGCAACTGGACTTTGTTTTTCCTTGAAGACGTTTTGCTTCTCACCTAAGAAGAGTCTTCAGTTTTGACATGCTTCTTGGATTAGAAGCAAAACATCTTCAAGGAAAAACAAAAGTCCAGTTGCCTTTTGAAAAAGCATCCTTGGGACAGCCATGACCTGGATGACTGAGAATCTCCATAGATAGTTGATCTGAAGCTTGTAATTCATCTGTTGAACAGTTACGGTTTTAACCAGCACCCCAGTTTCGTGTTGATTTGGATGTTCAACCATGTGTATTTGTTGTGGCCCATCCACAGCCTGTGCAGCTAGTAGCTGATTCCGACAGTGAGGAGGCTGGTGTGGTGCTGCACCAGCAGCCTGTGCAGCTGGCACTTGAGTCAGACAATGAGGAGGATGGAGAAGATGTGGTGCCAGAGGCGGGGATTCAGCCAGGGCCTTCAGAAGCTCCCATAAGTGAAGAGGAAGAAGAGGAGGAGCCTCTTCTCGATGCACGAGTGTGCAGAGCTGCCAAAAGGCAGGAGTGGCTCCTCAGGAGGAGGTCTCTTCGAGAGTAAGGCTTGGGGCTAATTGGCCACTCCCCTAGCCTATTTGAGGAAGGATGATGACTGATGCAATTTGCAGGAAACAACTTCGTTCATATTCCTTCGTGTCTTGATTTCAGAAACGTTTTGATCGGCTCTTGCTTCCTTCTTATCAGTTTTCCTGCAAATTGCTTCTGGGCATTCTGCCAACCACAGTAAGATGATGGTTATCTGAAATACTGTGCCTCAGAATTGAGTTATTATTCTTTGGATTCTTGTCGGCTGTTTAATGAAGTTAAATTAACAGCCCTTGTTCAGAAAAGACTGGTTTAAACTGTACTTGTGTTCAAACAACTGCTAAGAAAGCTCATTACTAGTCCTTAATTAGTAAACTAAGGTTTGTATGGACTTTGTGTGTGTGCATTCTTTGGGGTCTGTAGCTGGGGCAGAACAGTATTCAAGAACAAGGAGAAAATAAAGTGAGGCTTGCTAGGTGACTAAGCTGCCTTTTCACGGTGCCATTTCCCACAGGCCTGTATTTACTGTATGGCTGCAATTTTGTGGAGAGCAGCAAGAAGCAATTTTCCACCTGATCACAAATTGGTGTTGCCAGGGAAACTGAAACATTTTCTTCTGAATATGGCAAGAAGCAAGCCAGAAGACCGCCCTTCTTTAGCAGATGCAATTAAGGTGAATTAAATTCAGCCATTTAATTTTCATTTCTATTTCTATAAACCAGCTTAAGTAGCAAATAAAATTTTCTATTGGGTTGTAATCCATCCAATTTGTGTGGTTGCCCTAATGCAGTGTTTCTCAACCTTGGCCGCTGGACGATGTGTGGACTTCAACTTCCAGAATTCCCCAGCCAGCTCTGCTGGCTGGGGAATTCTGGGAGTTGAAGTCCACACATCGTCTAGCGGCCAAGGTTGAGAAACACTGCCCTAATGGCTATTTTCAACACACCTTCATGGGATTTTATTAATTTTGAGCAACTTTGACTTAATTGTAATAAAGTTTCTCCATGAATTCAAATTATTTTGAAAATGCCTAGTTTTTTTTTAAATACACACCTCCTCTCTCTTATTGTCTGTAATTCAACATGAAATTTCATATTTCTAGATTTGTCGTAGTTATCTGCTTGAACAAAATATCAGCAGCAGGATGATTCTAGAAGTTTTAGCAAACGTGGCGTTTCAGGTATGCATTTTTGGTGGGGGGTGCATGTGTCTACATTTTATTCCAGTAAAGTTCAGTCTATTCAGACTAAAATTAACTTTGCTTCATGTATTATTTTAATCTCATTTCGGTTCAGTACCACAGTTTTAATAATCCATATGCAAGTTTTGTTTAAATAAACCACAGAATAATTAAACTGTTTTCAAAACTTATTTTAAAAAGTCTTCTTATAGACCATAATTGTAGAAACCATTCACGTTTCCACTACCTTATCTTAACAATGATTCCAAATTACAGAATCCAAATGCTATAAAAACATGAACGTCACATGTTTGTGTTCTAAAATATCTAAACTCTATTTGGACTTTAGAGTACAGCTCAGTAATGACCATTACTCCAACAGGTATAATATTGTAATTACAATAAAGTGCCATAAATAGCACCACAGCTTCAGGTCAGATATTAGATTTGAAGGTGATTTGACCACTGAATTGAATTGAATCAAATATTTGAATTGACTTGGAAAAAAATCAGTGAATTTCTGTGCATGCAGATATACATTTTATTCTACTGTAACTTTGATAGATTTGATTCAACTTTTTAAACACTGCATTATCACACTGCACATTCAGATCATATTGAGTGTTCAAATCAAATCACAAACTAGATCTTGGCTGATTTGCACGCTCATAATAAATTCAGCCTTTCCTTATCATTCTTGCTCTTACCTTATTCTAGGCCAATGAAGGAATAAATATATACAGTATCTTGTGAGGCAGGTTATATATTCTAAACATTTTATAAACTGGCTTTTCTGAGAGAGTCCAAAGCAGTATATGAGGTGTGTCCCTTAATTTCATTTTCTCGGCAAAAACTCTGTGGGAGAGAATGAGTGGAAAATTTGAGAGCCATACTTTAAGCATGCCAACATTTTAATCATTAGCAAATATACTCAGAGCATATATTTGGAATTCAATATCTTCAGGCGTCTCCAGTGGGAAAGAATAGAATTCACTACAATCCGAAAAGCACATAAGGCTCTATCTTGTTCAAATAATCTTTAAGAAAAAGACTCTAATGCAGGGGTGTCCAATCTTGACAACTGTAAGATCTGTGGATTTCAACTCCTAAAATTTCCCAGGTGGCTGGGGAATTCTGGGAGTTGAAGTCCACAAGTCTTAAAGTTGCCAAGGTTGAACACCCCTGCTTTAATGGCTTGTATCTTTCCTGTTAAAATTACATCCTTCATATAAATGGCAATATTGTGGTGCGAGAGGAGGAACATGGTGAACAAGTCCCACGCTCCCTCCCCCTATTTTGCTGTTGCTATGGCACCAGAACTGAAGTAGGCGAGAATATGAATATGTGTGTATGTATGTATGTATGTATGTATGTATGTATGTATGTATGTATATTCCTTCCGTCCTTCCTTCGATAGTTTTATGGTGACCTTGGACCTTTTCAAAGGCCATTTGGACTGCCAGTTGATTCAAGCAACAGAAAATAAGTATTCCAGTAACCTAACATTTTTTGTTCCTGTAACCTGATTTTTCTTTCCCTCTGCTTTGGGGAAAACTAACTTAACTTCTTTATTATTATTTTTTTAATGCATTGGGATCTTTGAGGTGAAAGAGGTTAAAAGCAGCCCGTACAAAATCTAGATAATAGTACAGAGGAGCTTCAACTATCATTCACAATAGGAAAACCATTCTAAATAGCCTAGATTTAGAACTGGCATTTAGCTCCAGGACTTCCTTCTATCTTTTATTCTTCTGACTTCCTTGAAATTGGAAGTATAAAGAATTTAGGCCCTTAGGCAGAGAAGAGGAAACATTTCTATTTCTTTCGGTGTTGGGGTGTGTGTGTGTGTGTGTGCCTGCAATTGTGTGCATGGATGCTGAAAACAGTATTTCTAAGACTTGACTTTTCTCATCCTTCATTATTCTGCTGATAGGACTTCAGAGGAGAGGATTCTTTTAATGTTAGCTGGCCTTTTCAAAATGAAAGTTGCTCGGGAAATGCTAACTTAGGTGAGTATTTTATTCTAAATACCTTGCTGTTCCTGATTCCTTTTTAATAAGAAAAATCTAAGTATAGGTGGCCAAACATGTTGGAGACTTCTTTTTTTTTTTTGTGGTCAACTGATGTTCACTTTTCTTTAAACAGCGTGCATCTTTCTCTTGTTAATTGTGTTCCCACTTTCAGGATTTTTGCCTATGAGCAATGAAAGTAAACTGATAGCAGTCAAAGGACCGGTTCCTTGCCAGTCACCTTTAAACAGAGAAAGGATCACATTACCAAATGCCTTCACTTCTTCAGCAACTCATTTTAAGCCTATTATTCTGCATCAGAAGGCAAATGATAAAATGTAAGTCTGGTTGTGTATTGTCCAGGCAATGATTAATTCCATGGAGTGGGAGGCAAGTTAACATTTATTATATACTATGAATACCATCTTTTGCACTGGGATGAAGCTAATCACATCCTAAAGATCTTCTGATTTTTGCAGAGAGAAACAAATTTAAAAATTTAAATTTAAACAAATTCCCCCCTCCCCCATGGGTCTGTTCCTTTATTCCTAGTTTTATCAACAGAGAAGTTTGGATGTTTTCAGTGCTGTCTTTAATTTGCCACAATTGAGTCTGGTTAATTTTAATGACAGTTCCTTTCAAACAAATCCGCTTCAAATCATGCTAAAAGAATATAAGTTTACAAAATAAAATAAAATTCATTTTAACACATTATGTTGCAATATATTATATGTAAATCAGGACATTTAGAATGCTGTGCATTACATTCTTTAATCATATTTTTCTTAACAGCAAACAACAACAACAACAACATTTAGCAGGGAAAAAAAGTAAACACCAGTTTTCGGCACAAATGTTGTAGAGCATGTGACCTTAGGGAGCTGCAAAGGGTTGTAAATGCAGGCCGGTTGTTGAGTGCCAAAAATGTGGTCATGTGACCATGGCGGGACAGCTATTGGAACTTCAGAACTGGGTCATAAGTATCGTTTAGGTTATCTGTAATAACTTCGAATAGTTGCTAAGTGACTAGTTGTAAGTTGAGGACTACCTGCTATATGAACTTAACACGTGAATATTTTTATTCTCCTACATTTATCCTAACACTTGGGGAACTGCAGCAAAATGTCAAGAACATTCCTGCCCTGAACTCTACGCCAGAATCTCCCAACCTTTCTGGGTTGGCGGCCTGGAGAGGGAAAAGAGGGGATGGTTTTGTGGGAGGGGCAGGCACATGCGTGAGTGGGAGCGCGAGTGCCTGTGATGCTCATGCGAACGGGACTGAAAGTATCCACCACGCTCATGCGAGTGAAGCCCTGAGTACCCGTGATGCTTGCGCGAGTGGGGCCACAAGTGCCCACAACACTCGCGCGAGTGGGACCACAAGTGTCCACGATGCTCACATGAATGGGACTGTGAACAAACACATGTGCACCAACCGGCCACTCATGTGGCCCAGTTGCAAATAGCCACGAACTGGTAGTGGGATGTGGCCCACAGATTGGGGACCCCTGCTCTACACAACCTTTTTTATTGGGGATTTTTTTTCTCCCCAGAACTTCCTTTAACTTTACACTGCTGTCCTGAAGCTCTGATTGGGGCTGGCTGCCAACCATGAGCCTATACAGGTAGTCCTTGAGTTACAACCACCAATGAGACCAACATTTCTGTTGCTAAGTTACACATTTGTAAAGTGAGTTTTGCTCCATTTTGCGACCTTTCTTGCCACAGTTGTTAAGTGAATCACTGCAGTTGTTTAAGTTAGTGACACACGTGAATCTGGCTCCCTCGTTGACATTGCTTGTCAGAAGGTCCCAAAAGGTGATCACATGACCCCAGGACACTGCAACTGTCATAAATATGAGTCACTTGCCAAGCATCTGAATTTTGATCACGTGACCATGAGGATGCTGTAATAGGTGCAAAAAATGATCATGAGCTACTTTTTTCAGTGCCGTTGTAACTTTAAATGGTCACTAAATGAGTTGTAAGTCAAGGACTACCTGTATTCGTTGATGTTTAGTTTTCTCTTCAACAAGAGAAGTTAAACATCTGAACTCCTAGTATAGTGTATGAGACAGTGGTGAAATTCAATTTTTTTTATTACCAGTTCTGTGGGCGTGGCTCGGTGGGTGTGGTGTGGCTTGGTGTGCGTGGCTGGGGAAGGATACTGCAAAATCTCCATTTCCACCCCACTCCAGGGGGAGGATACTGCAAAATCCCTAATCCCACCCCACTCTGGGACCAGCCAGAGGTGGTATTTGCCGGTTCTCTGAACTACTCAAAATTTCCGCTACCGGTTCTCTAGAACCTGTCAGAACCTGCTGGATTTCACTCTTGGTATGAGATATATGAATGTTTTCGTATCATGTGTTCTTTTAATTTGCAAAGTTACATGCTTCTGGATACCTAGAATAGACCTTCATTACCCATAAACCACTACTGTTTTGTTTCACATTTGTTTCACTACTATTGACTTTTCACCCCGATAAGCTTTCAGCTCTTGAAGTTGCTTTAGCATTTAGTAATATTACTACCATTAATAGATAGATAGTTGGTGTGAAAAATCACATTGATATAACTGTCCCAGAACCTTGTAGTAGAATAAAGCAGCTACCTTGACAAAGTAAATCTTATACCATATCATCTTCTTACTTTCCAGAGATGCCATTGCAACCCCCGTGGTAGACTGTGAAACTATGACAAGAGTAGCATCTGTGAGTAGCAGAAGTCCAAAACCTTCAATTAATGACAATGAAAATAAGACAGATGAGATTTCAAATTTGTCTCCTACCTGTATGATGCCTGGTGCTCTGGAGCAGAATGAAGAAGAACCAAAAATATTACAACCAAAGGATTCCGAGGAGCAATCTCCAAGCAATACCAGTTCCTCTGACCCTAACTTACCACTTTCTGACTCTTTATATGTGTCTCAAGAGAAATGCACTTTGGAAACATCTCCCTCGGCTAATCCCGACTCTACTGTCCCATCTAGTATGACTTTTGTAAATAATTTTCTTTTAAAACAGGACCCAGAGACAAGGGTGCTGACCCTTGTACCCGTGCAGATAGCTATATCGGAACAAATACCCAATAAACCCCTCCATTCAAAAGCAACTTACAGCTGTTGTCCGAGTTTACATCTGCTCCTTTCAGAACCTCCAATGACCTATGATGCTAATGGAGCCTTACAAACCAATTCATCCTTAAGTAATGTAATTAAAGATCAATTTGGTGATGTACAAAATAAACGTTGGGACATCAAAGCAAAGATGGGTGATTTGATGCCAACGACAATTAATAAAGAGACTCAAACCAAGTGCTATGAAAGTAATCCGTGCCTTGTATCCTGTAAGGAAGCCAATACAGATGCAGAGGGTAGATTCCTTTTATCAGATCACACCCAGGATACCTCGCTCGATCAAAATTCTACTGGTTCACTCGTCCTAGAAAGTTCTCAGCAGAATAAAGGAACGCAGAATATTGCCTTGGAGAGCCTTGTGCAACTTATCCAACAAGAGTTTGCATTTGATAAATCTCAGGACATTACTGAAGCCCTGGCTATAGGTAGGCTTTAATATTTTCATACCAGATTGCAAATACTAAAAAAAATAAGAAGCTAAATAAGACATGTCAATAATATTGTAATTTAGACAGGGGTTTGTGTGTTTTTTACAGTTATCAGATGGATACCTCAAAAAACTTTGCTATGTGTTTTTAGTATGCAAGTCACATATATAGGATAAAAATCTTGGCCTCTGCAGTTTTTGTTTGACTTGCTGTTGTTTTTATTGTCTTCCTAGGAATAAGACTTTTTTTATTTTCAACCAACACTGGAAAGAAATGGGAGTATGGGGAGGGGAGAAATAAACCCTAATAAGCTAACCATTTATTTATTTTTTTACATAACCCACTATTTTTTTTTTTAAATCAGGCAAATATATTTTCACTTTAAAGGCTCTCCAATACAATACATTCTGTAATGCAGTTTCTGAGAAATTTTGTGGACTTTACTGGGAAGAAAAATTGCTGGCAAATCTTTATGATGCAGCGAACGGTAGAACTCCTGTACCTGAAAGGCAAGTGATGCTTGCGTTTTACCTTTTAACACCAATTTTGCTTTTGCTTATCTTACTGTTCCGTTTGCCGTTTTAACTCCTCCGCCATTCCCAGCACCCATCTATCCAAATGGACTTTTGAATATATATATTGGCTACTGTTTTCACTGGCAGTTCAGAATGGACATCGGACGAATGTCTGGTTGCAATCTGGCGTGTGTCATTTGTTATGTCCCTGTTAGGGACGAACAGACTGAGGCAAGACAGGTTGAGGTAAAAGCTAACAGGATTTATTTCACTAACATTGTTCTAACAGGTTTACTAGCATTGCGACCAACAATGGCTGCTCGGCTAACAGGAGCAGCAGCTCTCAACCTTTGACAGCTCCTTATATACTCGTGCCTGAATTGAAACAGCCAATCAGAGCTGCATCTGTAGACTGGAGGGGAGCCTGGATACAGCATCATTATTCTGAATTCCTACACTTTTCACAACCGTGTCAGTACCATAATCCCTGAACACCAGCCCAACGTTTAATCTTTGTGATTAAAAAAAGAAGAACAAATACTTGAGAAAGTCATTGAGTAGGCATGTACTGCAGGATTTAAGAATTGTGTAGGAGCCTAAATTGATAGGCACATCTGTATAGGCATGAACATGAATACACGGACGTAAACATAAAGAGGCTCGGGAGAGACTATAAAACACTCAGTTGTGAGCATAAACTGCTTTGCAATCAAACTGGAATCTCTTTTGTTCCAGCTATGCAGCATGTTCTCTGGAGACTAGTTAGATACAAATATATTAACTCCAAAACTTCATTGAGCACATAATAAAGTTATCTAGCTTTTTAATTTCAGCATTAAGTGCAAGACAGACTCAAACCATATGGTTGGGTTTTTTTTTTTTAAAAAAAAAAACAGTTTATATCACAAACGCCTGTTTTTTTTGGCAGTGTTTCTCATGACTAATTTGGTGGATGGTGACAAAGAACATCCTTGCATGTCTGTTCTCTGATTAAGTCTCCAAATGGTTCATTAGCTTATATATGCCAAATATTGTCTACATACAGGGCAACTTTAGAGACCCGAAAAGACGGGAAGAGTTAAATTGTTTGTATTGCATATATTGTTTATCAAAAGGTCAGGATAGAATATTAGAGGGGTGGCTGTCAATCAATCGGCTGGATACTTCTTAACATAGATTTCTATGCCAAAGAATTGTTGGTGTTGAAGATCAATATGTGTGACATGGTTATTATTAGGTCAGATGGCCTCATTTTCCCCTCCATGAATATAGAGCAAACTTCGGAATACCACTCATCTTCCTCCGTTTCCCCATTTTTCTCTATCTTGTAAGGACAATTAGGCCTTTTCCCCATATTTTATTTTACTTTGTCATTGAGATTTCTCACCTCAAGAATATACCTGAGTAATACCTGGATTTTTTACAAAATTATTTAAACCCCAAGATAAAGTTTCTAAAAGCCAAACCCAAAATAATGTTTTTTTGTTTTAACACCAACGTTTTCAAAGCAATGAAGGAAGAATACAGCAGGAAGATTAAGACAGTAAAAAAACATGTACAGACTTACAAGTAGTCACTTAGCAACTGTTTGAAGTTTCAATTTACATGACTTACAACCTAGATCTGAAATTCTCTCTCTCACATAAACATGATCACACTTTGGGCGCTTGGCAACAAGGCTACATTAACAACTGTTTGCAGAGTCCTGCGGTCATGTGATCACATTTTAGGATGGCTTTGCTGAAAACCAACACTTCTGCTTTTCATCAAAACCATGCCCAGAGCAAATCAGTGATTTGCTTAACAATGGTGGTGTTTGTTTAATGACCGTTGCAAACTGAATCATAAGATAGGTTTTATAACTATTATGACTTACAACTGTAATGGACAGGCTTCATTACGGTCATAATTTGAGGACTATCTATAAATAAACAGAAGGGTTGGGCAGTAAAAGGTAATTTCTGGCATGTGTCTCAGCTATATACATATTATGGAACAAGACTTTGCTTACAGGTGTGCTAGAAATAGTGCAGTGTTTGATGCACACATTACATAGTTTATATACTTCCTCAGACCTCTTTCCACCATATGTTATTAATGTCCAAAATGACTTTCTGAATGCTGCTGACTTCTATTTTCATTTAGGACATTTGTGTTGCAATTCTGCTCTGACAAGAAAGTAAGGGGAGACTTCAGAAAACATGAAAGCTGAATAATGACTGGGAATTTCTTTGGCGCAACCATTTGGGAGTAGCAAGTGTAGCGCAAAAGGCAAACTCATTTTACTTTGGATTACTGCTACCTTCCCAAATATAGTGAAGAAAGTAGCTAGATCAGGGAACAGATAAATATTTGAAAGCGTGGATCAACATAAAGATAGGCTGGGTTTTTTTTTCTCTTTAATAGCCTTGTAGTAAAGGTGCCTGGAGAGAACAGGTGGCAAAATTGGCCACATGCATTTAAAGTTTTATCATTCACAGCTTGATGAGATTCTACCTGTTTAATGTTTTATCTGAGCCTTGGCTATCCACCTTATGAGACTTGTTCCACTGGAGAAAGCCCCATGTATTTTGAATGTCTAAAAGCTTTGAAGCTTTTTCATTTTTGACTGAAATGCACTCATACAGTACACCTGGAGGAAGATGCAAATACTTTAGCTAATCTTTGAAGTTTTCCACCTCCCAAAGTATTTCATTTATGAATATGTATTCAGATGTTCATCTCTTGCACTCTCCCTCATTTTCAGAATTAATGAACCACAATATTTGAGCAAGACTTTCCAAAGCAAACCAAATACCTTTCTGAGTGAGAATGAGGAAGCAAAAGGTATGAAATAGTTAGTGGGCATGCCTTACATCCAATGATACTAATGTCTACAAACCTGCAGCAGTTAAGCTATGAAGTAATAACCTTTATGACCTACTAGATATAAGGAGAAGAAGAGCAATGGGGATTTTCAAGTAAAGATTTATATCCTTGGAAAACTAGCTCAGAAGTGAGCCTGCTGGAGAAGGTTGTGCTAATGTTATTACTGTGTTGTGCACAGCCATCAGATTTAACATTTAGCTTTTCTTTAGTTGAAGTGCCATATATCTCAGGTCATTTAAATTCATGATGCTTCTAATGCTTCTCCTCATGAGATGAAAGAGTCTAATATATAGTGATACTGACTTCAATGTGGTTTGACCTAAAACAGTAAAGTATTATATATATTGATCAGAATGATGTTCAATTATGGATCTCTTCAGCTATCCAGATTAACAGTCAAGGATCTTCTGAAGATACCCCTGTTGCCAAAAGTTTGACTATCTAGAATGTATGGTCAAGTAGAGTCTGTCTTCTGTCTTCACACAGCACAAGCAGATAGAAGAAAAGCCATAATACTCGTTATATTTGAGGTCATGGGAAGAAAGCTGATCTTTAGATAGGGAATTGGCCTATAAAAATGTTAATTTGCTAATGCTATTAAACATAGCAAATATTATTCCTAAATCTTAGGACAATTGGCTTGAAAACAAACAACCACTACATAACTAATTTAAGGTATTAGAGTTTCCTTTCTTTGCTTTTTTCCATACAAACGCAGATCATATTGCTGGTATGGATTCAGATGAGAAGGAAGTTGAATCACAAACTCCCCTAGTTGGAATACAGACAGAGGGAGAACGTTTGCTGACCGAAAAATGTTGCAGTGGGCCAAGTGTTACAGAAACAGAACAAAAGCAAGAAGAAATCCAAGGAAGGATGGAAGAAGATACCTGCGCCAGCTCTTCCTTGCCTTCTGATTTGCCTGGATTTTGTCCTGGTTGGAGCAGCGCATTCTATGGTTCAGAATGGTTCAGTCTAGATGTACACAATTATTTTAGAAAACTTGGAAAACGAAAAGCTCATGGGACTCAAAATATTGATGCTAAAAAAATGGTAAGTCATCCTGTTTTCTCAAAACTGAAAAACTATGTGTTCACTTTGAGTAGAATGTGATATAAAGCAATACATTAGAGGGAGTCATGGTTATGGATTTTGGATGCATTCTGTAAGTTAGCCCATTTGAGGTGCCTTGGTTCAAAAATTGTTGCCATATTATTATTATTATTATTATTATTATTATTATTATTATTATTATTATTATTATTATTATTATTATTTCAATTTATATACCACCCTTCTCCTATTGGACTCAGGGCGGTGCACAGCCAAGGATAAAAAACATACAAAACATACAAAATTTAAAATCAATTAAAAGAATTATACAGCTTTGGCCCACAATTTAAAACAATCCAATTAAAACCCAATTTACACTTAAAAAGCTAAAAAGAGCTAAAAAAAGGGGGGGGGTTCACGCCAGCCCTGCTTGATAGAAAAGAAAAGTTTTTAGGGCACGGCAAAAGGCCCGGAGATCTGATATCCTTTGTATCTCCGGGGGCAAATCGTTCCAGAGGGCAGGTGCTGCCACAGAGAAGGCCCTCCCCCTGGGGGTTGCTAGCCAACATTGCCTGGCTGACGGCACCCTGAGGAGCCCCTCTCTGTGGGAGCGTACTGGTCGGTGGGAGGCTATCGGCAGCAGAAGGCGGTCTCGCAAATACCCAGGTCCGATGCCATGGAGCGCTTTAAAGGTGGTGACCAACACCTTGTGGTCACCTATGAATGCACTGTTTTGCCCAGTTAAAGAAAGAGAGTTTTAGTAATATACGGATAAAACCAGTTCATTTGCCATCTGGTGTTTTTATCAGAGAAATTACCATTGTAACCCTCAAGAATCTCTACCTTCAGGAAGAAGTTTGTTAAGCAGGCAAGAGATGACCTTTATTAAACCCCATGTTGAACTGTACTTAAGTTTTTTTTTCCTAACACAAAGAGAAACTGTTTGGGTTTGGATTATTGGATTCCTATTATTACTTTTACTAAATATTTTTCAATATGCAATTAAAACACCACCACCTCCTCTTCTTCCTCCTCATAACTTCAAAATTACTGAAATGGGAACTATGATCCCGATGGATTTATTGTCTA
The DNA here is from genome assembly GCF_029215685.1 of Pituophis catenifer annectens. Lineage (NCBI taxonomy): Eukaryota > Metazoa > Chordata > Lepidosauria > Squamata > Colubridae > Pituophis > Pituophis catenifer. The sequence continues at coordinate 64,541,325 of NW_027256886.1, forward strand.
TTGCAATAAATTGGTGATCCCAAAAGAAACTATGTATTTCGCCATCTCAGATGAATATTTAAAAGGGATTGGAAGTATTTCCTTATATATATATTCATGTTGTTTTCACATGCAAATCTTTGTTGCAGTGGTGTAAATGTATTGTTGATCAGGGCTGTGTAAATCAAGTAAAGTCAGATTCAAATCATCAGTTTGATTTGTCATCTTGAATTGATTTGGAATTTTGATATGATTTGGTTCAGAAATTCCAATTAAATTGTCAAATCAGGTAGATTTTATTCATATTTCTGTAAAGGATAAAACATTTTTCTGTTCATGCGCAGGAGTATCCAAACATTTCTAATCCACTGAGAAGCATTCTGAATTTACCGGTATTTTCAATTTAGAAAACAGATTTGATTTAGAGGTTCACTTGAACTGATTGAATTGGCTCTCCCAATCAAATATTTACAAAGCCCTAGGCAAGAATGATTTTACAAACGTCAGTAGGGCTAGTTAATATTTATATAGAATATAAATTCATTCTTAAGGAACTCTCAGAATTTTTATTAAGCTTTTAGTTTTCAAAGAGGAGAAAAAAGATAATAACTAATATTGTACTTTAGGCAAAAGGCACTCAGGAAAACAAGAAGTAAAATATGTTTTGTGTGTGAACAACCAGTTTGTATATCTCATAATAGAAAACTGGGATATAAATGATTTTAATAACACAACAAAGATGTTGAGCCATGTAACTGGCACCTGATTGTCTCTCAATATCTTTATAGTTATTTTTATTTACTTGCTGATTTTCCTGTCAGAGCAGTTAAAACATCAGTTTTTCAGTATTCTGAAGGTGGATGAGTAACTGAAATGTTAAATAATCTTGATGAAGAAACATTAACGTATTAACATTTCATTTACTCATGTATTTCTTAAGTACTTCACATAAAATGCAGAGATAGGCTAAAATAAGTCTGACTTACCAGTTTAATTATATTACTTCAGACAGAATGGTCAGATGTTGGAGAGCTTATATGAAACTGTTGAGAGACGACCCTCACTCTGTCAAAGACCTTGTAGTACTCATCTCAAACGATCTAAGTGCCAGAGCTCACTGTAACAGCATTGCCAAAAAGGCATTAAGAGTTGTTAACCTAATCTTGCGTAGTTTCTTCTCCGGTAATATTGTACTGCAAACTAGGGCATACAAAACTTTTGCTAGACCAATTCTTGAATACAGCTCATCTGTCTGGAACCTGCACTGCATATCGGACATTAATACAATCGAACAAGTAAGGGGCATCCATAAGCGCACCAGCATGCCTACCGTCCCTGTCCTAATGTTCCCTTTTATTCATATCCATTTCATGTGTTCATAATCATGTTTATACTTATATCTGTTATCTAATATACGCTTGATGAAATAAATAAATAAATAAATAAATAAATAAATAAGTAAGTAAGTAAGTAAGTAAGTAAGTAAGTAAGTAAATAAATAAATAAGTAGGTAAGTAAGTACATTATGGCTTCTTATACCTTCTATCTTCCCTTTCACATGTTGCACTGGATATGATCTAGAACAGGCGTGTCCAATCCACAGCTCACAAGCCACACACAGTCCTGGCAGCTATATATATATATATATATATATATATATATATATATATATGTATGTATATATATATATATATGTATGTATGTATGTATGTATGTATGTATGTATGTATGTATGTTTCAGCAACCTCTAGATGTCTAACCTTTTGGTTTGCCTGGACTACACTGAGTGAAGAGGAATTGTCTTGGGTAGCATATAAAATATAACTAATATATATAATAAATTATATCCTCGATTGGCTAGGAACTGGGAAGATCTAATATGAAGCATAGCACTAGAAATAGCATTTAGACTTATATACCGCTTCACAGTGCTTTACAGCCCTCTTTAAGCGGTTCACAGAGTCAGTATTTTTCTCCCAACAATCTGGGGCCTCATTTTACCAACCTCGGAAGGATGAAAGGCTGAATGAACCCTGAGCCCTGTCAGTATCGAACTCTAGGTTGTGGGCAGAGTTTGCTTACAATACTGTATTCTAACCACTACCACTACAGCAAGAAGCACTATTATTAAATATCCTTAGATTAGTTTTTATGCTACTCAGCTTCCCTTATCAGAAGTCTGCAGAGAAATGGCATCACTTTCATTTTGTTCTGCTTCTTCCACCAGGAACTTGACCAGCTGATAATGATTGAGACAAAAAGTTACAGAAAGAGCATAACCTTCTACCAGAGGCTGTTGTATAAAGAGAGAAGCAGCAAAGGTATATTTGGGGAATGAAATGTTAACAACTGTCTTATAGCAATTGTTCATCTGTGCTGATGCAACCTGGTCCTGATTGCACTTTTCAAATCTTGAGGTGGAGAAATAAAAGCTTTGTTGCCAAAGCTGGAGAGACAGATAGAAGAAATGAAAGCAAAGATACGGTTTCTTGAGCTTGTGAAGAAGTATCTCCAGGTAACTATGTGAGTTTTCAAAAATTGGGTGTGGACATATCAGGGAATGCCCAGGCTCCCATGCATTGACACCAGAGGTGGGTTTCAGCAAGTTCTGACCAGTTCAGGAGAACCGGTAGCGGAAATTTTGAGTAGTTCAGAGAACCGGTAGTAAAAATTCTGAGTGGCCCCGCCCCTATCTATTCTCTGTCTCCCAAGTCCCAGCTGATTGGGAGGAAATGGGGATTTTGCAGTATCGTCCTGGATTGGGGAGGGAATGGAGATTTTACACTATCCTTCCTTTGGAGTGGGGTGGGAATGGAGATTTTACAGTATCTTTCCCTTGCCATGCCCACCAAGCCAGGTCCACCAAGCCATGCCACGCCCACCAAGCCACACCCACAAAACCGGTAGTAAAAAGTTTTGAAACCCACCACTGATTGACACGCTATTCAGGTGACAACTGCAGTTGTCCAAAATAATTGCTCTAATTAGCTAAAGCTGCAAAGTTGGAGTCTTACTCATCTACACTATTTCTCTCTCTTTGTAAGAGAGCCATTCAAACAGACCACATACTAATGAAAGTCATTATGAAGTACAGGTGGTATTTTTGTGACGTCTGTGGAACACTGTTTGTATTTCCTGATGCCATCCATTGTTTTGTGTGGGAAGCAGGTTTGCCGTGCCACAGTATTCATTCAGTAAAAATTATTCAAATTTGAAGTACACGGCAAAATAAATCAAGCACCTTTAACAATCCTATTAAGCTAACGACTAATTTGTTGTGGATATCCCTATCCATTTTAAAGGCACTTATCTTTCGAATCCCGCTTTGATTTCTGGTTTTTGGATACACACAAAACTGACTTTGGATGGCTATCGTCAGGACCAGAGTGCTAAAATATAGTTCAGAGTGATGCGCTCGTGTGTAGTACTGGGGAGGCCACAAAATCAGCCTTGCCAAGAAAATGTATATTATATCTCTGTTGCTTCACAAAGCAATTATTGGAGACCTAGGAAAAGGTCCAAGAAACAATGCAAAACAAAGCAACACAGGAGCTTCACTTCACTTTTTAGAATGGGAGCTGTGTTGTTTCACAAAGCATCTTTGAAGCATTAATGGCCTTCCTGGGTTATCTGTCACAACAATGGAGAATCTCTGGTTCATTGGGAGGTGTGGATTCTTATCTCCCTAACCAGCCCAATCAATGGTTATGGATAGTGACAGTGCAACTTTAGCAACATTAAGAAACCAAACATTTCTGCCATGATTTCCTACCTTAATAAAGAACCACTCCAGATCTTTGCTGAAACTCTGCAGGTGCAGCATAGCTTGAGCACACAATTTGTGTGCGTAAAATCATATATGCGAGTCAATCTAGTGTCATGGTTAAGGCATTGGGTTAGAAACTGGGAGACTGTGAGTTCTAGTTCAGCCTGAAGCACAAAGCCAGTTGGGTAACCTTGTGCCGATCATTCTCTCTCAGTCCTAAGAAGGAGGCAAGCGCAAACCACTTCACCTCTTGCCAAGAAAACTGCAGGAACTAGTCCAGGTAGTTGGCAAGCGTCAAAAGTTGACTGGAAGACCACCACCCCTACTTATTAGTACTGCAGTTCCCCCTTCTAACTGTTAGAAATCCTGTATATAGCCCTACAGAACAAACAGTGCACAGTCCACATGTGCTTTTCTGCTTAACTGCAGAAGGAAACAGGAAACCTTTATACAGAGAAAAGACCTAGAACAGGGGTGTCAAATCTGCGATGACATGCCATCATGTGATGTATCACAACTTTTCCCCCCTTTGTTAAACTGGGGGGGGGGCAGTGCGTGACGCATCTGGCCCGCGGGCCATGAGTTTGACACCTGTGACCTAGGGTATACCATAGATGCAACTACAAAATTATAAACACTGCCATCTACTGGTTGAAGAATATACTGCTGCAGTTGTTGTATAAAATACATGAATACTATTCCAACATGTACCCCACATCTTTTGGAAGCATTTTTTTCCTCTGTATCTTTTCTGTTTGTTTCTTTCTTGTCTCCTTTTGCTGCAGATTATGTATGCAGAAAAATGGGGTGTTGAACCATGCAACTTTCTTACAGTGATTAATATGGGACAAAATGAAATGCTGGACATCAGTGCCTTAGATGGCATGCTACTTTTTTATCACATAAACAAAACTCCAAGTGAAGCTCAGTATAATGACAATCAGAATTGCCTAAGAAATCTTCAAGCTGGAACTCCACTTGGATTAATGGCATATCTGTATTCTAGGTACAGCCTCTTATACAATTCTACCAGAAATTATAGTACAATAAAATTGACTATCAATTCTAATCTTAAAACACTTCATGTTTTCCCCAGAAAAATCAGAAAATGTGATATTGGTCCATCTAGCTTGGTGTTGCTTCATTAGGTACAGAGTTTTATAGGACTTTTCCAGTTTTCCTATTTGTGGAAATATAGCAATAGCACTTACTTATATACCACTTTACAGTGCTTTACAGCCCTCTATAAGCAGTTTACAAAGGCAGCATATTGCCCCCCAACAATCTGGGTCCTCATTTTACCGATCTCGGAAGGATGGAAGGCTGAGTCAACCTTGAGCCAGTAAGGATCGAACCCCTGGCAGTGAGCAGAGTCAGCCTGCAATACTGCATTCTAACCACTGCGCCACCATGGCTCCTTGGGAGGGTATGCTTGTTAGGGTAAATGGAGAAAATTCAGTTAAAGGAGTTGTTAGGTTACAAGACCGTTTTTCTTTCATTTTTCAGTAATGGGAAATGATTTCCATTCATTCTGGAACTGGGATCAAAAGTCTTCAAGATCTTTAGGTCTTCTTATCCCAAATTAATTGCTATATAAATAAAGGCATTACTGTATTCCTGAATATACAGGTAGTCCTCGACCCAAAAGTGCTTTTTCAAGAGGCAACTGGACTTTCGGGTTTTTCTTTGAAGACGTTTCACTTGTCATCCAAGAAGCTTCTTCAACTCTGAATGAGAGCTTCTTGGATGAGAAGCGAAAGGTCTTCAAAGAAAAACCAGAAAGTCCAGCTGCCCTTTGAAAAAGCACCTGTGGGACAACCATGACCTGGATGACAAAGAATCTCCAGAGACAGGTAGTCCTCGACTTATATCCATTCATTTAGCAACCATTCAAAATTACAATGGCACTGAAAAAAGTAATTTACAACCAGTCCATGCACTTACAACCATTGCAGCATCCCCATTGTCACGTGATCAAAGCAAAATTAATGGGGGGGGAGCTGGATTGGTTTAATGACTGCATGATCGCTTAATAACTGCAGTGATTTGGTTGTGATCACTTAACAACCATGACCAAAAAAAAAAAGGTCGTAACATCGGGTATGACTCATTTAACAATTGCCTTACTTAGCAACCAAAATTCTGGTCCTAAATATGGTCATAAGCCAAGGACTATCTGTAAATAGTTAATTTGTACAAGAATTTAGACTAGAAAAGAGGAACGAGTATGGACCATGTTTCAGTGACCATCCCACTGGATCGTTTGTAAAAACAAGAAAAGAAAAGAATGATTGCTAGGCTAAAATTCTCACCATTTTTTGCAAACCTTTAAAAAGTCTAGTATGGGAGGTGGGGGAGAAGAAGCCTGCTGATTTCTTTTTCATATGTTCTTTGGTCTAGAGCATGGGTGTTAAACTCACGGCTTCATGTTGCCATCATGTGACGTTTTGCGACTTTTTTCCCATTCATGGAGCTGGGGTGGGCGTGGCCTGCATGTGATGCAGCTAACTCGCAGGCCGCTTGTTTGACACCCCTGGTCTAGAGTCTAGTGAAATGGCCCCGTCACGGAAAAGCTTAGGAAAGCAAGTTAAATTGTTACTTCTTAACTTAAAACTGTAGTACGCCTTTGTTATTACATTTTTAATCATCCATTCCAGACCAAAAGAAACTGTAGTAGCTTTGTCCATTTCTTAGGTGAATGCTTAATTCTGCAGGTTATAGAAACAGAATTGATTTTTAAAATTGGTAGATTGCACCTTAAAAATATTTTCGGCTCACAATAATGTCAAGAAATATGTTACTTGTTATCATACATTTTTTAAAAAATCTATTTTCAAAAAGAACAACAAACAGAAATTGCAATATTAACTGATATCTAATTGAATTTCCTTTTGCATCGTATTTTTTTGTCATTCTTGAGACCAATAAAGCATATTTTAGTTTACATTATTGTTTTCATTTGTATTCTTCAGAAATGCATTTTTAAAAGGCTATGTTCAACAGTTTCTATTCACTTTTCGCTATTTCTGCTCACAAGAGGAACTTTTACAATTTCTTCTGGATAGAATCAGAATTACCTTGCCCAGGTAGGTAATGAAATCCCACTGAAATCAGGTATATTTGAGTTCATTAGTATTTGAGTGGCCTTCATTATGTACCTTTTCATAATTATGAAGTATTCCTTACTTTGTAGTCAAAGGGCATAGACAAAAAAATAGTTCTTGTGCCAGTTGAAGTTTTTGCTACCTTTAGATTTTCTATCTGGATTACCAAGCCTTTTTTTTGTCATAATAACAAGACTAGCAATGGTGCTATCCTTAGCATTTCAATAAAGAACAAAGAAAGTGGTTGGCAGATTTCCTTATCTTCATTTCCTCTTATACCAAATGTCTTTCTAACATGGATAGGATCGGGTGATTGTTGATGGGTGCTTGAAATGGACCATTTAGCTACCTGTGACCTATTAGTTGAGTGATGATGTGAATTTAACAGTCTTCTGGAATAGTGCTATACCCATTTTAAAGATAAGTTTAGCACTCTTCCAAATGAGCATAAACCTAGTTGGGAGATCACAAGAAGAGGGTAACAGAGGGAAGTAGGGAGTGATCAGTAAGGAATGAACTCCATCCTTGATTAATGCTGCTAAGGAATGGCGGTCCTGGCACCCAGTCCACTTGATGGCCAGCATCACTAGAAATAGCCGAGATATGGCCGTGGTATCAAGCACTGGGGAAATCAGGAGATTCAGGCAGTTCAAATGAGTATAAAGATTTATTGTAAGCTTAAACTCTATAAGAATCTGAACTACTAACAGTCAAGGGAAATTAGTGGGAATTAAGAAAGGAATTCAAGGTGTGCTGGACTCTTGTGGGTGCACTGGGACTCATGATTGAAGATGCATTTTACCTCTCCCTTGGGTTCCGCCTGGTCATCTCCCACACATGGAGCCAGAATGAAGCAAGCAAAATAGAGTCACTTTCCTTATTTCAAGTAATAAAAACAGTAAAGTGAAAACTCTCACTGACAAAAGCAACTCCTCCAATAGTATCATGAATGACTTAGATGAGGGGATAGATGAGGAACTCATCAAATTTGCAGATGACACCAAGCTGGCAGGAATAGCCAACACTCAAGAAGATAAGCCCAAGATACAGAAGGATCTTGACAGACTTGAACATTGGGTGCTCTCTAACAAAATGAAATTCAGTGGTGAAACAAGTAAGGTTCTACATTTAGGCAAGAAAAACAAAATGCACAGATATAGTATAGGAAGTACCTGGCTCTTGGAGTCCTAGTGGACAATCACTTAAATATGAACCAGCAGGGTGCTGCTAAAAAAGCCAACACAGTCCTAGGCTGCATCAATAGAGGGATAGAATCAAGATCACGTGAAGTACCACTTTATAATGCCTTGGTAAGGCCACACTTGGAATACTGCATACAGTTTTGATTGCCACAATGTAAAAAAGATGTTGAGACTCTAGAAAGAGTGCAGAGAAGAGCAACAAGGATGATTAGGGGACTGAAGGCTAAACATATAAAGAATGGTTGCTGGAATTGAGTATGTCTAATTTAATGAAAAGAAGGACCGGGGTGACATGATAGCAGTGTTCCAATATCTCAGAGGCTGCCACAAAGAAGAAGGTGCTATTCTCCAAAGCACCTGAAGGCAGGACAAGAAGCAATGGATTGAAACTAATCAAGGAGAAAAGCAACCTAGATCTAAGGAGAAATTTCCTGACAGTGGGAACAATTAATCAGTGGAACAACTTGTCTCCAGAAGTTGTGGATGCTCTAACACTGGAAGTTTTTAAGAAGAGATTGGACAACCATTTGTCTGAAAAGGTGTAGGGCTGAGCAGGGGGTTGGACTAGAAGACCTCCAAGGTCCCTTCCAACTCTGTCATTCTGTTCTGTTATATCAGAACCACCAACACAAACTGGTAGAATCTAGTAGCTCTCTTTAATGGTTGAAATCGATACACTACAGGATCAGCATTAGTAAAACATTTTAAGCACAGCTCTAGAGCTCTTTCAAAGCAATACTAAACCATGTTTAAAGGAGCTGCACAAGACTTAATAAGCACTTCAGAAAGTGATTATTCCAAGCCTAAAGTGGCCAAAACAGTTACTGGTGCATTTTTAGACCAGAGGGGATCAGGTAGGGGATCTGAAGAAATTTCCAAGTGCATCAGTTTAGATTTGGTCAATTCTTTCACTGATGGCACATTCTTCTTTAGGCCAAAATATATAATTGGATTTCAACAAGGTTTTTTTTCTTGATTTTAAAAATTACATTTTTATTGTGTGTGAAGTAATAACTGAAACAGATAATGCCAGATGAAAACACCTGTTCATCATTTCTTTTTTTTAAATTTTCTTAGTTCCAGCCCAGAATCTTGTTCATTGTTCAGCAAAATATACCACCGCAGTTTCTTCATTCTTCAAGCTTGGATCGAAGACTGTTACACGGTAGACTTCAGCATAAACCCTAATTTCATGCGAATACTAAAAGACTTTATCATTTCTCAGGTAATTCATTGCTTTGACAGAGAGCTTGATGTAAATGTCTTCTAAATCACCTCTAAGTTACAGCATATAATATTCCAGTACATTATTCTAAATATAATTGGTTGAGAATGTGGGGGAATGGAAATAAAATTTATTTCAGATAAATGAAGACACAGTTTGAAGCAGAAGAATATAATTACTGACTTTTTGCAGGTGGTTCCACTCAATGGTTGTGGCAGACAGTTGCTGTCATTACTTAATAACATTGCTAGCAAGAAAGAGGGAAAAGTTTCTCAGTTCTGCAAGATGGAAGAATGGGAACAAGGGATGGCGATCCATGAAACCCGATCATTACGTTTTTCATGCAAAAGGGACTCCGGAAATGTTTTACAAAAGGTATGTAATTTCCCTAACTTGCTTTATATTCACTTATGATAACTATATCCAATGTTATTCCTTCTCACTGTGCTTAGTAGCCTTATTTAGTCTATTTGAAAGAGTGCCTTAGCTAAGTTATCATGGAAGGTTTACATCTAAATTAAGAGGTGAATCTTGATTTTGACTACGATAGAACTATCAGATGCTATGAAAGCTAGCCCTCCACTGGTTACGTCTTCTAATCTCCGTTTTTAGCTGGACAAAACCAAACAGCAGTTAATTGCATGAAATAATTGAGATGTATGATTTATTTTCATAAACCTAGTGGTTAAGGCACCAGGCTAGAAAGCAGGAGACTGTGAGTTCAAGTCCTGTTGTGGCCATGAACACCAGCTGGGTAAGTTTGGGCCAGTCACTTTCTCTCAACCCAACCGACCTTACAGGGTTGTTGTTGTTGTGGGGAAAATTATTGTTGTAAACATAATAAAGGTGGGATAGAAATGAATAAATAAAATAAATCTAAAAAGGATAAAGTTCTAGAAGGGATTCCTGTTTGGTCGTATTTGTAGAATTTGCTATTGAATAAGTTAGTGCTGAAGTTAAGAAAATTATGAGAAATTATTATGTGAGGAAAATCTAAGAATCTTACCTGACTAGCACTGATGCTGTTACCTAGTTTGGTAATGAAATGTCTGCAAGAAAACAAGCAAGCTCAGAGAGTACCAGGGACCCCTCATTTCAACCCCGAGTTCTCCTTTATTGGAATCTTACCTATAAATTTATCTTATATACCTTATATAAGAATATATATATTTAAATTATCTTATGTAAGACTGGTTTCAATTTTCCTTGTGAAAGATGTAGCTAATGGCTTTTGTCCTTCTCAAATAGCATCTTAGCTGGAGACTTTCAAAAGGCCCTGAACCACAGTTGTGTCATAGACCCATAACAGAAGAATTATCTGGCTTCTGCATCAAAATAGCTGAGGCTTCATACTTCTTAAATGAATATACTGTGCAACAACTTTGTTCTCAGCTGACATTATTAGAACAGGTAAGATGGATTTTCTGTCACCATGGTTTTAGCACTGTACTCTTTAAATATTGCTATGCTGTAACACTCCAGTTGTATATAACAATATATTCAGAATGTGGTGAAAGCACTGAATCCATTTTGAAAGACCAAAGTAGAGCTGTGTCAATAGCTTAATCCAGAGGTCTTCAAATTTGGTAGCTTTAAGACTTGTGGACTTCAACTCCCATAATTCTCCAGCCAGCACTGGCTGAGGAATTCTGGGAGTTGAAGTCTACAAGTCTTAAAGTTGCCAAGATTGGAAACCCCTGAACTAGAAGCTCTGAACCTGCATAGTTCCAAAGTTGATAGAAAATTGACCAGATGCTGACTTCTATCAGTGACTCACACTATAGAATGAAACTGATAAGAATGTATTTCAGTTGGGCTCAGGATTAGTTTTTTTTTAATGCTAAAATGGTTGTGATTGTCTTGACTTTTAATGAGTGAGACATGGATGGAATGTAAAGAAATACCTCCTTGATTTATTGGTATAATTGCTGCCTTTCTGGGTCATTTCCTAAGAGACTATGTGAGTTTGGATTAGAAAACACAATAATGGAGGCATGCAAAATAGAATATATAAACACGCGACCGTTTTCTTTCATCTGTTTAGGAAATATTCCATAAATGCCATCCAGTGCATTTTCTAAATTCAAGATTGCTCGGAGTCAAAGATAAAACCGTGCCTCTCCCAAAGTAAGTTTGCTATTTAGCCAACCCTGCTGATGAAAGTGGAAAGCTGCTGACATGCCAGAATATTTAGCCTCTGTTTAGCTTTAATTACAGGCTAAAGCTGTTATTTAGTAGCTCCTTCTATTGGCTCTGCAGAAACCCTTTGATGCTTTTTCTTTCTTAGGTGGATATAAAATGGCAGAATAGAAGGCAGTTCATTTAATGTGAACCATTGGAACAAATTTACGTCTAAGGCAAATGTTCCCAAACTTTCTCAGTTAAGGAAGCATCCAGCTATTCCTAAACTGTGGGCCATGATGCCTTGGGGCTTGTTAAATATGTTAAATATTGTACTAAAAGATATTTCAGAGCTCCTGTGAGTTCATTGCAACATCTCCGAGGTTATGGATCACGATACAGATAAAGTGGGGTGAAATAGGAACAATTTTAGAAATCTAGTTTTATTCCTGGCATCATTCCAGACTATTAAGGAAGGCAAATCAAAGACTGCAGAATTGTGGATAAATTATCCAAGGCATTTACTTGGTGCTTAGCCTTGTACTTGCCAATTATGATACATTCTGAAAATAATGTTTTTTTGCTGAAAATCTAGGTCACTCGTGTCTTTGAGCTTTGATCTTATGTCCCTTGGGGTTTGAAATAAATACAATCCGATTCGTTGCTTTCCTTGCAGTGAGTTGTGTTAGCTTTTGCATAGACTTAGGCTGTAAGTGTTATAAATTTTTTATTTTATTTTACAGAACTTCTTCCTCTGAATTGCTAACTACTCCGACTTATAACCTTTTTGCGAAAAACTGTGTCCAGGATGATTACCTTCTGCAGCTTTTAAAATATGCAGATAATGTCAGTACCTGGGTTGTTGCTGAGATTGTCACCAGTTGCAGCTCTAAGGTATGAATTTCTCTTTCATAAATGGGTGTGTATGTGTGCCTGGGCACATGATTCGTTATTGTGATTTTATTTATGTGATTAATGAATATTTCTTCTTTGAATAGAGTAGGATCATAATAGCAACAGCACTTGGACTTATATATCGCTTCATAGTGCTTTACAGATCTTTCTAAGTCAGCAAATTTCCCTCAACAGTCTAGATCCTCATTTTACCCACTTCGGAAGGATGGAAGGCTGAGCTTCCTTGATCCTTCCTTGATCCAGTCAGGATCGAACTCCTGGCAGTCAGCAGAGTTAGCCTGCAATACTGCATTCTAAGCACTGCGCCACCGTAGCTCTTTTGCTGTCAGAGAAATCTTTTGCTTTCTCTGAACTACATTAAAAAAAAAATGTAACCCAACTCCCAGAATCCCCCAGCCAGCATGGGGAAATTTATAAGTGCTGTTTAAGATATCTAAGTAGATGTGTGTCTTCAAGTTAGTGTTGACTCCTGGACAAATCCCTGCAGTTTTCTTGGCAGCATTTTTAGAAGTGGTTTTTCCTTGATGTCCTTCTAGGGTTGGGAGAGAATGACTGGAAGAAGGCCACCCAGTTGGCTTCCTGCCTAAGATGGGCTGATTTCTAGCCTGGTGCCTTAACCAGTACATTAAACTGGCACTTCATTTAATAGCATGATCAACAAATGGTCCAGGGCAGTCAGATGTAATTTATCTTTAGTATCTATTGTCTGACGTAATTTCTTTGAATAAATATAGCAACATTCCTTGCAGATACCGAAAGAGAAGAATTGCTTAATTGTTTACACTTTTAATTATTTTTCTTTTTTTATTACTTTTTTTTCTAATTTCCTACATTTTATCAGTTTTTAAAATTCAGTAAAGTTGTATTAAAAAAGAATATATTCTATGAATTCTGATATTTTATGCCTATTAAATAGTGTATCATCAGGTACAGTGGTGGGTTTCAATTTTTTTTACTACCACTTCTGTGGGCGTGGCTTGGTGGGCGTGGCATGGCTTGGTAGGCATGGCTTGGTGCGCGTGGCAGGGGAAGGTTACTGCAAAATCCCTATTTCCTCCCAATCAGCTGGGACTTGGGAGGCAGAGAATAGATGGGGGTGGGGCCAGTCAGAATTTTTACTACCTGTTCTCTGAACTACTCAAAATTTCTGCTACCGGTTCTCCAGAACTGGTCAGAACCTGGTGAAACCCACCTCTGATCAGGTATTACAATTTGCATGCTATATATTTTATTGCATGATGATAAGCTAATTTTAATGTACCATGGTTGCTTGTTCTTGGTTCTTTGTTTTCTGTTTTCATATGTATCAATTGGTTTTATTGTTTATTTAGTTTTATAGAGTTTACAGATTTAATTTGCCTGGATGCTTTATTGTGTTTGATCACATTTTATCTTGCTATAGTTTGATCATTAACTAAAATAAAGTCTTTTTCTCTCGCCCCTTCTCAAAAATACACATGATTATTACTTAGTAACCAAAAACTACTTGGAAACCAGAGTTTTCGTAGCTGCATAATAAATCTAATGAAGAGGAGTTTCACGGGGAAAAAACATATACAATGCGCTTTGTGGTTTCAGCAAAAAAAAAAAATAACAGTAATTTATTTAATCTGACACCAAATCTCCTCTTTTTAGTGAGCATTTTGCTTTGGTTGCCAATGGGTAATGAATTTTATCACATTTAGCTAGCTGGAATTGAAAGCATTTAGCTATTTCCAGTTGTCTTCATATAATGATGATGCCCTCCCTGACTGTGTAGCAAAAAATAGAGTCTTTGCTGGAAATGTGTTTTTTGACATTGAGTGCTGGGCATTTGAAACATGGGTTATACACATTGGCAGAGAATACTGATAAATTTTGTTTAAAATGTTTTCTGATTGTTCTCCAGGTACAGATGAATTGGGTATCAAAATTTCTCTTCACTGCCAAGTGTTGCTACAAGCAAAGAAATTTTGCCACTGCGATGCAAATCCTGAGAGGCCTGGAAAATCTCATTGTCAGACAATTGCCTGTGAGTACTATGCCTAGTTATTAGTCATTTATACAGGCAATATACTTTTTTATAATATTTGGAGCATGCAAAGGATGCATTCCACTCGTAACATTCAGAAGACTAACATTTATTTTGATTTCTGTTCAGATTTGGAAAAACTTGCCTTCTAAAGTTTCTGACATACTGGAAGAACTGAAGGCTGTAGAGGTACAGTAAAAAATAAGCTCTTTTCTCTCTATCATGAATGGAAATCTGGGCTGTTCCTCAGAAATGTTTGCTAGCAAGCCCAGCTTCAGGGTTGTTTTATGTTTTTTTCTGCACGAGATGATCAAATGCCTGTCATGCTATACAGGTAGTCCTCAATTACCACAATTGAGCTCAAAATTTCGGTTGCTAAGTGAAACATTTCCTAAGTGAGTTTTATCCCAGGTTACGATTTTTCTTGCCACCGTTGTTAAGTGAATCACTCTACTTGTTAAGTTAGTAACATGGTTGTTAAGTGAATCTGGCTTCCTCATAGACTTTGCTTATCAGAAGGTCGTAAAAGTTGATCACATGACCCCATGGATACTGTAGCCGTTATATTTAGTCAGTTGCCAAACATCTGAATTTTAATTGCATCTGAACAGGCATGGGAGCTCTAGGCCAGTGATGGTGAACCTATGATATACATATCCCAGGTAATACACCATTTTTTGCGGGACTCTCTGGATGCTTTTGAAAAGGGATCCCCAACGTCCGGTCTGTGGACTTGCACAGAACCATGGCAGGCCAGAAACCGGGCTATGCAAACAAGCAAAGTCCCATCTGCTGGAAACAGGCAGCACACGAAACCATGCTCCTTTCAGTCTGCAGAAAAAACTCTCTCCATGGGACCGGTCCCTGGTGTCCAAAAGATTGGGGGCCACTTCTCTAGAAGTTATACGAGAAGGCCTTATTCTTGCCCAGTCTCCAAGATGTCCGAAAATAACATGAGCATTTTCTGGGGCGCCAAAGGCCCAGTGAGAACACCGTTCTCTTGCACTCTCTTCCAGAAGATCCAGAGGCAAAAGTCTGGCGCAGAGGTCCAGAGAGGCTTTTTTTTGTCTGAGGTGTGTGTGTGTGTGTGTGTGTGTGTGTGTCAGTGGTGGGTTCCTCCCGGTTCCGCCCGGTTCCGCCAAGCCGGTAGTGGTGACGGTATAATGTCACCGAACAGGTTCACCCCCCCTGCCCCCCCAACGCCCCCCGCATTATTCTTACCTTTTGCCCCACCCCCAATCTATTGCTGCCTCTTGAGTCCCAGCTGATGGGCTATAAGGAAGAACTGTTTAAACTCTTGCCGCGGGGCTTCAAAGGGCCGCCCTACAGCTGATCAGTGGTAAAAGGCAGTTTGGTGGTAGACCGGTGCCTGAAAAAATAAATGGGTAGACCAGTGCCTGCAAAAATACATGAGTAGACCAGTGCCTGCAAAAATAAATGGGTAGACCGGTACAGCTCTGCAAGCAGTTAAAAGCCTGGTAGACCAGTACCTCTGCTAAATCCTAAAGGATTGTCACATGACCATCAAGCCACGCCCACAAAATAAGCCACGCCCACAGAACCGGTAGTAAAAAAATTTAGAACCCACCCCTGGTATGTGTGTGTGTGTGTGAATAACAGAGAAGAAAAGTCAAGGTGGGCATTTTTAAAAAAAATTGACGCCATCCCCAAAGGTTCACCATCACTACTCTAGTCCAACATTTTCCTTCATCAAGTGTGAGACAATAATATTAGAGACCATTTCCAGTCATCTCAGCTTAGAGATGACTGGAAATAGTAAAAAAGTGCACATCATCTGTGCCTTCCTTTATACATATGCTTCTCTTGTCCACAGGTAGTCCTCCATTTACAACCACAGTTGAGCCCAAAATTTCTTTTGTTAAGTGAGACAGTTGTTGAGTGAGTTTTGCCCCACTTCATGACTTTTCTTGCCCAAGTTGTTAATTTAGTAACAAGGTTGTTAAGTGAACCTGGCTTCCCCATTGATTTTGCTTGTCAGAAGTTCACAAAAGTTGATCACATGACCCCAGGACACTGCAACTGTCATAAATATGAGTCAGTTGCCAAGCATCTGCATTATGATCATGTGACCATGGGGATGCTGCAACAGTCATGTGAAAAAGGGTCCTAACTCACTTTTTTTCAGTGCTTTTGTAACTTCAGACGATTACTAAATGAAATGGAAGATTACCTGTATCCCGCTTCCGTGCAAATCTAGCTGGAATAAATACATCTCTGAGTCTGTCCTCAAGAAACTTGAAAATTTGGAGGAGGAGAGCTTCAGTAGTGGGTTTCAAATCCCGGTGCTACCGGTTCGCTATTGGTAGGGCGCAGGCGCACGCTGCGCCCTACCAATGCACAGAGCATTTTTGATGATGTCTGGGTGAGTAGGCGGAGCCTCCCGCCGCCGCCACTACCGGTTCGCCTGAACTGGGGTGAACCAAGAGCAACCCACCACTGGAGAGCTTACTTTATATTTTCAACGTTTGCATTCAAGGCTTCTTCCTAGGATTTGATGGCAGCCTTCAGAGAGACAGTTTCCAAACCAGAGACAAGTTTAAGGCTGAGCAGAAAATTAAACGAGATCTTTCTGATCAAGGGCTGACATTGTGTCAAGTCTACATGCTGGCTTTGCCTTTGCTGGAAATCTTGTCCCCATCTGCTCCGCTTAATGGTTTATCACTCCCTTGGGCCAGCTAAGCTCCAAAATGTTTCTTGTAAATGTCATCACCGTAGCCTTTCTGACAGTGAGTGAATGAAGAATTGGAAGGCTATTGGGGACTTGTTTTTGTTTTTAAAAATCTGTTCTCTTATAAACAGAAAAATAAACACAAATTGAACAATCCATTCTCTGGTTTCTATTTCCCTCACATTCTGTCTTCGGGTTTTTTTTTTAGATGCAGTTGTAACATTTCAGATTTGATTGCAAAAGAATATTGAATTATATTTTTCTCTAGCTCCTGCATTGCGGGAAGGGAACACTTTAAACACTGACTTTTGAGAAGTACAATACCTTGTTTTTATTACAAGTAAATTTGTCCATGTCTTCTGCTTTTAGCCAAAAGAAAATGATTGTTAGTAGTGTAGGTATATATATGTATTTGTGATAGGCAGTATTTGTTCCTCCAATGATCTGGATCGCTTGTGTTTCCTTGAAAGGGCAACATTTTGCAAGACAGAGAACATTTTGCAAGTGCTCTTTATATCCTCCAGGACTGAAATCTGGCATAAAAATCCATATCCAGATATAAGACATTATTATATATTATTTACATTACATATTACAAAGTGTATATTATACATATATCCATTATTGTTCCCAATTCTTTCTCTTTAAATATTCTCTTTAAATATTATACAAAAATGTTTGTTACAACATAGCAAAGACTTTGCCATAGGGGTGAAATGCTCCTGGTTCGGACCGGATCACCCGCTGAGTTGCCTGATCGTCAGAGAGGCTTTTCAAAGCATTTTTTAAAATGCCTTTCTGACGATCCCAGCTGAGTTGCCTGATTGGCAGAGAGGCATTTTTAAAAAAATCTCTCTGACGATCCTAGCTGAGTTGCCTAATCAGCAGAGAGGCTTTTCAAAGCATTTTTTAAAAAGCCTCTCTGGCGATCCTAGTTGGGTTGCCTGATTGCCAGAGGCTTTTCAAAGCATTAGAAAAAATGCTTTGAAAAGTTAAAAAAAAAAAGTTGGCCACGCCCACCCAGTCACATTACCACCCCCCCCACCAAGCCACGCCCACAGAACCGGTAGTAACACATTTTACATTTCACCACTGCTTTTCCACCAATGGTTATGCCCTGTTCTAAGATGTCTGCCTGCATGTCTGTGTTTATTATTTCAGGTATTTTTAAAAAGTGACAGCTTGTGCTTAATGGAAGGGGAAAGATTTAAAACACTGCCAACAATTCCATCGGCTCACATACTAGCTATGCACATACAGCAACTTGAAACTGGAGGATTTACGATGCGAAATGGCACCTACAGGTGGACCAAACTTAGGTAATGTTTTTATGGCATGGAATTTACTAAAATGGAATACAGCCTTGCAGGTTAATATACCATGTTTTCCCCAAAATAAGACCCTGTCTTATATTTTTTGAATCCCGAAATAAGCGCTTGGCCTTATTTTTGAGGCGGTCTTATTATTTTGGGGCGCTGGAGCAAGACGGGGCTCCTCTTGCCATTTTACCCCATCTCCAGCTCTGTCTCCGTAACCCTAACCAGAGGAAATGGTAGGGATTGGTTGCGCATGGGTTTAAATATTTTTGGAGAGGGTTTATTTTCGGGGGGGGGGGATTATTTTAGCTCGTGAGCTCAAAAGCCCGATTGGGCTTATTATCCGGGGAGATCTTATTTTCAGGGAAATAGGGTAGCTTAACAATAATGTTAAGAAACATATTCTGTATATTAATTTATGAAATAATTAAAGGCAAGATAAATTGAACGTTTTGATTATTTATTGTAGAATGTTTTATATACATTTGTTTTTAAAAAATTGAATATTAAGCGCCTAACACAATGTTTATTTTCCATCAAATATGGGGAGAAAAAAGCCTGACTGGTTTCTTTCTTCTTTTCTCTTTTTAAGAAATATTGCAAAAGTTGTAAGCCAAGTTCAAGCATTTCAAGAAAACCCCTACATGTTCCCACCAGATTGCCAATTACAAGATTTCTTAAGACAACGAATAGCTTTTCTTAACAATGCAGACATCTTCACATTAGCAGCTGACAATTATGCCAACTTTCATCAGAAACCTGAAAAGCAATCTCGAAAAATCCAAGATGCATTACACAGGATGAAAGCAATGTTTCAGTAAGGTTTATATACATCTCTTGAGCAATTTCTATTTAAAGAAACATCTTCCTGGATCAACTAATTACTGAATAGCTGTACAGATAGTCCTCGATTTATGACAATTGAGCCCAAAATTTCCATTGCCAAGCAAGGCAATTGTTAAGTGAGCCATGCTCCATTTTATGGCATTTTTGCCATGGTTAAGCAAATCGCTACAGTTGCTAAGTGAATCATGTGGTCATTAAGCAAAACTGGGTTCCCCCATTGACTTATTTTCATTAGTTTCATTTGAGTTTATTCCTTGAAATGGATACAAAAAAATAAGGGTTAATAATTCCCATTTAGAGAATAAACGAAAATACACGATGCCTTCAAAAAAGTAAAAGAATTGAAATGGAAATGAGCTGGTCACATAGCAAGAAGAACTGATGGCAGGTGGACCAAGACAGTCATAGAATGGATCCCACTTGATAAAAAGCATCCATGAGAGAGACCTAAAACAAAATGAAGCAACGACATCAACAAGTATTGTGGGGCCCAACTGGCGAAGGAAAGCTGAAGTCCGTATTGGTTGGAAACATGTGGAAGAGGCCTTCATCCTGCAGTGGATAGACGATAGCTAAGATGATGATAATGATGATGATGATGATGATGATGATGATGATGATGATGATGATGAATCACCATTTTGAAAACAATGTTGATTGAGATTTGCATTCGGCTCAGTTTCTCTTTGGAACTGCCAATCCTTTGGAGGCATTTGCAAGATTCCTGCTGTTAGTTTCTTCATTTAATAATAAGTTAGCTTCAGAATAACATATCAAAGGCGTGTAAAGAAATTAATATTAAATATTTTCCCACCTTTATTTTGCTTTGAAGACAGAGGTTACAGATAAAGATTAAATCTAAGTATATCTTGTCAGAAGACCCAGTTTTTCACAAACATTTCACTATCTTAACAACAACAACAACAACAACAAAACATCAGTACAATCACATCTGGAGAAACAGTGGCATCCATAAGGGTGAATCTACAAAATTAAGGGGGTGATTAGAACTGCACAATCAAAGCCTTGCTCCTTTTTAATGTGTGATGTATTCATGATACACAAAAGGGGCCAGGCTTGAATTGTGCAGTTGTGTCCACCAACCTGAGCTTCTTGACTCCCCTTTGGAGATTTCTGCCCAGAAACTCATTTCGTTGCTAATTAATTGATCACCAGATTAAGCAGGTTCAGAATTGGAACTGGTCCTGCCATTATTTTTTCCAATAAAGTTTGATTCCTCGAATTTCATAAATCTGCTGCATGTTCTCTGTGGTTTTTGCATAAAAAGTCTAGTGCAGAGAAACTGCCAATGGAATAAGAGCATTGAACATATCCTGAGCCAACATCTGTTACTATATGGCCAAAGGAGAAACTGGAGACAAAGGTTGACATTAAAAAAAAAGACAAGTAGCATGTCAGCATGCCAAGTAATACATCCGCCAAAAACAAAACTCCGACGCAGGTAGATTCCTCAAAGAACATATTGGATACAGCATATCAGCACAGCTAGTGAAAACCAACTCTAAAAGTTCCCACAGTTGTCCCCCAAATTAAAAGAGTGAATATTTCCCTCCCCAGATGTCACCGGTTACATTGTCCAATGAGAGTAGCTGGGAGACTGCTTGTTCACTCCTCTGTTGGGATGACCTTGGTTCCCATAAGAAAACCCTTTGTTTTGACTGGTAACTGGTCTATCTATTTCCCCTTCCAAAGTTTGTGGCAAATATGAGGCAGGAATAGATGGCTTCAGCCAAGCTCGCTTCAAAGTTGACACACTGGATGTAACCCATAGGCAACCAATTACCAGCCACTAGTTTAGCTCAATGGTGACCTGAAAGGTCTTACCCTGATTATTTGAGTAACTTGCTACAATTTAGGAGTGGACATAACTAAATTCAAAACAAAACCCCACAATGGCCATATGGCTAGGGCCCTTGATTAAAACTAAGTAACAATTAAAGTCTTCCATCTGACAACTTGCAGGAGATCTGTTGAGAGCTCTGCTTGTTGCTTGGGAGAGAGTAGAAGATATCAAAAGACAAAAAGATGCATCAACAGGAGATGGTCCTACCATTTCTAGTAAGTGCCTCCAAGGGAATGTATTCCTCTAGTGACAAAATGAGGGATGCAGTGGCTTAGTGGCTAAGACACTGAACTTGTTGATTGAAAGGTCGGCAGTTCAGCGGTTCAAATCCCTAGTGCCGCATAACAGGGTGAGTTCCCGTTACTTGTCCCAGCTTCTGCCAACCTAGCAGTTCGAAAGCACGTAAAAAATGCAAGTAGAAAAATAGGGACCACCTTTGGTGGGAAGGTAACAATGTTCCATGTGCCTTTGGCGTTTAGTCATGCCAGTCACATGACCACGGAGACGTCTTCAGACAGCGCTGGCTCTTCGGCTTTGAAACAGAGATGAGCACCATTCCCTAGAGTCGGGAACGACTAGCACAAATGTGCGAGGGGAACCTTTATCTTTACCTAGTGACAAAATATTTTCTGCTCTCAATTACCTAATGCTACCTGAGTACTCACATAGTATCAGCCTCCATAGGTAATAAGAAAAGAAAATATTTAGTTGCCCATGTGCTCCTAATGTTCTTCCACATCTATTAGTTTTGGGGGTTGGCATGGCCTTCTAAGATTGAATTCTCAACATACAGAAATGATTAGACCTGAATCTGGTTTCTTGAGTCAGATTAGCTAAACTGAAAGCAGAGACTTATTTATTTTTTTAAAAAAATCATGTTCAGTATCTATTCTTCTTCTTATACCAGCTCTATTTCTATCTTATGGTTCTAAGGCAGCATATGATTCCTTTTCAAGAATAATTTTCATACAAATTTGCAAACATGATGTGTTTCTATGTGTGCTATGTATTTGATTGGAGTGATGTTTTGTATGCATGTACTTAACTTTCATTACTTTTTTCTGTAATGTATCCTATTAAAACAGATCACCTGTTAAACAATTAGTTGCGGACACTGATTTGTTTCAAAGGATTTAAATCCTTCATTTAAGCTGAAGACCCCGTTATTCCAGCAAGCCGGTCTGATGGGACAATAATTTTAATCGGGTTTTAAATATGGGTTTTTAACATGGTTTTATAAGGGTTGTAGAATGGGAATTTTAAATTCGGCCAAAAATTGAATTATTTTAATATGCTTTTTAAATTTGTCTTGTATATTGTTTTATTATCGCTGTTCACCGCCCTGAGTCCTTCGGGAGAAGGGCGGTATAAAAATATAATAAAATCAAATAAATCAAATCAAGTATTTATTATATCACCTAGAGGTAATTTTCATATTGAATCTGAAGAAGATTAATCATAGTGATATGTTTTATTTTGTTTGAAAACATTTTTTATTTTCAATTTAGTCGAATCTATGTTTTTGAATTTTTATATGGAATTATTTTTCAAAAGTTTTTAAGCTGTAAAATCTGTAAAAATTGTTTAATCATGAGCAAATTTGAGCAAGTATTTCTCTGTAAATTACAGTGTCAAAATTATTTTAAAAGAACCTCTTTCCACCATTATGTCATTCTGTGCTATGCTGAGGACCTAAAGTACTTTCCAATAATTGACTTGAAATTTTCTAAAATCTGTTCTCAGATGTCAACATATAAGTTACTTTTTAAACTCTGCTTATATTTTTATATGAAGCAATCAGTATTTTCAAGCCAAAGTATTGCTTTTAAAAATATCTTATGATATGATGTGAAAATAAATGATTGAATCTATAGGAAACTTCTTGTCTAATTGCTATTTTTATTGAATTTTCTGATTTATTTTGATGTTGACTTGAACATAGGGAGAATCAGGCATTTTTAATACACTATTAATGCAAATTGAAACATTTTATTAATATACCTGCAGCAACCTCTTATCCAGCTCCAAATTATTTTCAATAAAGTTTGAGAATTTGTATGAAACTATTTTTAGAGTTTATACTGCTAAACCACTGAAATATATTTTTTTAGTCTGGAATCCATGCTATAACTTCCTGCCCTGATCAAGAGCATAAGTAGATATGGCTTATCAAGTTAGTAAGGCTGAAATTTATAGAACTTTTTGCTGGAGGGGTTAAAGCTATTTTTTAAAAAATGTAAAACAAGCACTTGAGCGAATATAATCAAATATTAACTATGGCATTTTAGCTATAATATTCATTCTCTGAGTCATGAACAAAATCAAAAGAAGGGAAGAAGGCTTTTTTTAATGTCAGGGACAGATGAGATTATTCTCATCTAATCAGAGTCACAAGTTATATATTATTCCCTCTTGCCTCCTTCAGCCTCATCTCACTATTTTAGCTTTCAGGTCGAATAACCTGAAGTTTTTAAGAGATGCATCAGAGAAGGCTTTCTGGATTTGAGCATGTTTGCAAATTACTTTGTCTAAGAATTACCATTCCAATCTATTTCTAGACATTACTCTAGATCAGGGGTCCCCAACCCACAGTGCATGGACCAGCACTGGTCCGCAGCATTCCAGAAACAGACTGGGCAAACAAGTGAAGCCCCATCCATGGGATGCAGGCAGCACGGGAAACTACGCCCCCCTCTGGTCCATGGAACAACCTCTATACGGAACCGGTCCCTGGTGCCCAAAAGATTGGAGGCCTCTGCTCTAGACAGATGGGTGTATTGCTTATGGAGTCACTATAAATGTAAGGCTGAGCAAAAATACCACTTTTATATGTGCCCTTCCATGTTTATTTGCATTTCTCTTAATTAAATTTCATTTATCCATAATATTTAGTTTATGCTGACTTCAGAAGAAAGAACAAAGATGGAAGATGGGAAATAGGCTCTATTATTATTATTTTTTACAAGAATTGAATAAAGTAATTAATGAAGTCAGAAAAAAAGTTTCAGGTTAACTAATGATTTAGGGCAAAGCATGGAATAAAGGGATGAGCAAAAAGTACAACTAAGACCATAAAGGAATAGAAATGCTAACATAGTATAAATGCTAGTTACCAGTATATGCTACTTCTTTTTTAAAATAGATTTCTCATTTTGGAAGTTACTTTAAAAATCCTTTTAGAGGAATGATGATAGCTGTATCATATACAGCATTCTTTTTCTTCGTAATTGCTTATTTATCCAGAAGGTGGCACTGGAAACCTATGATTGTAGTTTTAGAAAATATCCCTCAGGGATAACCTGAGACTCCATTTCATCAAATACAAGTACTAGACAGAGGGAGGGAAGGGGAGAGAGAGAGAGAATGTGAGTATTGTGCTTAAAAGTTAACAAATGTATTGTGGTTTAAGCTTTTTCTGGTGAAAACTTAATACATCTCTATTAGTCTTTTAAAGTGCCACCTTCATTATTCTTTATTAGTTGCTATTTTGAAGAAATCTTAAAGATACATCAAACTGTGCAATAAAACATATCTTGGTATTCCATTGTTAAAATAAATCTACCAAAAAAAAAAGAAAAAAAAGAAAGACATTTATATTCCTATTGGTTCCAGAGAAGTTTATTTATTAAAATAAGATCCACTCAAATCCAGTGAAGCAAAAGTTGAAGGTGTCTGAAAGAAATGATTTTACAGCAGAAGTTGAGACGCTGA
Source organism: Pituophis catenifer annectens (assembly GCF_029215685.1). NCBI lineage: Eukaryota > Metazoa > Chordata > Lepidosauria > Squamata > Colubridae > Pituophis > Pituophis catenifer. The sequence goes on from NW_027256886.1 coordinate 64,566,074, forward strand.
AGATCCTTAGTGTTGTATTCCAGACCCAAATTACTAGCTAGCTAGGCTGTCAATCTTAACAATCTTCTTTGGAGTGCCACAGGTTTGACACTCTCAATTTATGGAATGACATACAGATTCTCAGCAACTCCTCCCCTAGTTAAATATGCTAGAAAAATGTCCCTCTTAGATTTTTTTTTAAAAAGCAAGGTTAGCCTAGTTAAGCTCAATTGCCTTTGCTTATCTAAGAAGTATATATTTCAATATATTAATAAAAATCATTGGCTGCAAGTCAATATATAATTATCTGTTGGTTCTTGGGATGATACAGGGTTAGATATAATTCATAGTACTCCAGTGTTAAAGCAGGTCTATTTATAACTTAGCCATCAACTCCCACCTCTGAGAAGGAGATCTGGCTACGTTTCAAAATAATGCCATAATTTACTTCAGAAATAGGCACCCTAAAGTCTAGAGATCAAAGGCCTGTGCTATGCATTAACTAATTATTTAATTATACAATTTATTTTATATAATTTAAATTACACACACACACACACACTATATATATATATATATGCAAGTGTTGGCGTATTTGGGTCTTTTCCCGTGTAAGATTGTTACATATATATATATCCGTGTTTTCCCGAAAATAAGACCATACACACACACACACACACACACACAATTTAAATTATACAACTTAAACAATTATAAAAGTTAATACAGGTAATCCTTGATTTACAACCACAATTGAGACCAAAATTTCTGTTGTTAAACGAGACAGTTATTAAGTAATTTTTGCCCCATTTTATGACCTTTCTTGCCACAATTGTTAAGTGAATCACTGCAATTACCGTAAGTTAATAATGCGGTTGTTAAGTGAATCTGGCTTCTCCATTGACTTTGCTTGTCAGATGATCGCAAAAGGAGATCACATGACCCCGGGACACTGCATCCGTCACAAATATGAGTCGGTTGCCAAGCGTCCAAATTTGGGTCATGTAACCATGGGGATGCTGTGATGGTCATAAGTGTGAAAAACAGTCATAAGTCACTTTTCTCACAGCCGTTGTAACTTTGAGTGGTCACTAAATGAACTGTTGTAAGTCAAGGACTACCTGTACAAAGATTACTTGGCTCCCTTACTAAGAGAAATTGCCACTTGTACTATAGCATTTTAGCCATTTACTTGTGCTTAGTTTTTCTGAAAAATTGTTATCACCACGATTTACCAAAAAAAGAGGATAACCTCAACAAAAATCTTAGATACTAAACTTTCATCTTCTCTCACATTAAAAAGTCATGTTATATACCGTTATCATTACATTATTAATGTTTACTTGGCAATAGAAAACGGCGATTAAGCAAATTTACTAACATAGGCAATCCAGTGGTTTAAAATCAATATTTCTAAACCTCATCAACTGGTCTAAATAGTTCTTCAAGGAATGTGTTTGTGGTGTGTGAAGAACTCATCAATATTCTTAATATCCCAATATTAAATCAATATTAAATATCCCACAGTGAGCTGAACCCACTAATTGTTTTTCCTTTAAAACCCCAAAAATATCAAACAGAAGAAACAGGGTTTGTGTTGGATCATAACTTTAAAGCCTATACAGCCTTATCACACTTTGAATATCATAAGATAACATTTTGTGTCTAATTTTTGTGTCTGTCATAGCACAACTTTTTGGCTTGTTTGTTACTCATTGCTCATGTGCTCCTATTTGTGAGCTCTTATGCAATTTCTATTATACTGCATGTGTGCCTATAAAGCATAATTGCCAGGAAATCTAGATGAAGGATTAGGCAACAAGATCATCGTGTATATAGGAGTAGAGATCATTAGACAACTTGGGCAAAAAGATATGTTACTACAGAAAAAATTGGCCATAAATGATATTGCTACATTCAATTCAGGTGAGTTATGTTTTGTTTGGGGTTGAGGTGAGGTGGGGTGGGGATGAGAAAAGTGCTTTAAAAGTCTACAGTTAATCTTGCCTGGGAGAAAAACAGCCCCTAAAGAAAAACTAAGTTTCCACACTTGTGAAACTCATCTATTCTGGAAAAATCCCAAGAAAAATTCATTGATCTGATCTATAGTGCATAACCTGAAGGGAAATTCCTTTCTAATCAGATGAATGGTGTTAAGATGATCACGACAAAGTTCTATCTGTCTCGTCTTCCTTTATTTGTATTGCAACAGAGAGCAAAGAGATGGCAATCCAACATACAAAATCCACATCTGGACAAAGCACTTTTGTCTCACGGTTAATGTAGCCATTAAACTTTGCTACCGGTATTATTGATCTTGCCTCTCAAGTTTGCCAAGACCAAGAAGGTAAGCATTCCAGGAGACCCAACACATCTAGCTACAGGAACCACTCATAGATGCTCCCATTGTTGAGAAATGATCAAAAGATTTCACTGGCTAGATCCAGTTTTCCCACCGGGAGATCCAGAAATATATCAGTTTTACTAATGCAGTTCCTATTTGTATTAATTTATGAATAATCAGTTGAAAGCATGCAAAACAAACTTAAAATTAGGCTATTTGTTCATCTTTATGCTGTATTCTGAATAAACAACAAAAGACCTTAAGAAACAGCCTTTTTATCACTGAGTAAGGTCAGTCTCAATTCCTGGATGACCTCATGGATATGTCAGGATTCTTCCTTTAACAAAACAAAAGTAATTTGGAATTCCTTTCTTTGAAGAGTTTCCCATCCCACTCTACTTTCCAATCTTAGGTTTTTCTGAATAACTCTGACTTTGTTTAGAATTGCAAATTAGCTAAGGTCATTTTGTAACTCCCTTCTTGATCCCTCTATCCTGAAGATGCTACATAGTTTTCTCTAAGCTATGCTTTCCAATTGTATTGGAATAACAATTATGGTAGTTGTAATCCTAACACAATTGGAAGTGTAGGAAAAAAGATTGGGAAAAACAATCGAGGGGGTCTTAATGGAAGACTTCCTTGTTCAAAGAAGACATCTAGAATTGAACTATGTCCTTTTTCCAAGAGAAAAAACAACAACTTTGTGATGAGAATAGCTTGTGAGAACATTGTTGGAAGTGAACAAAAATGCTTTCCGCAGCACTTTCTGGTGCTCAAGTGTTGGTTTTGACACTTGTTTTAGAAAATCCACAACATGATGTTATTGCTACTCCAATTATTACAGTGCAGGGGATAGAATAATATTCTGGTGGTTGAAGGTGATCTGGCATGCAGAGCAAGAGAACAAGAAAAGTGGCACATAAACAATTTTCTTCCAATGCTGAGCATTGCAGAGAGTGGCCCACATCACTGGATTTGGTATTACTGATCTGCACACAGTATATGATCTCTGATTTGTTTCATGTTTACTTTGTTCTGGGCATTCTTTTATGAATTTGTTTGTTTATATCTTGCCTTTTCTCTGACAGTTCAAGGAAGGAGGTGTCCCTAATTATATTTCTATGACTACTACCTTGGGAGATATGCCGGAGTGGCTATGTCTGTGACCGGCTTAATTATCCAGTAGGTTTTATCATTGCATGCAAATATTCTGGATTTCTCTGATCAAACACCTATAACATAGAACACCCATAACATAGAATAATAGAGTTGGAAGGAGACTTGAAGATCTTCTAGTCCAACCCCCTGCTCAAGCAGGAAATCCCATACCATTTCAGACAAATGGCTGTCCAGTCTCTTTTTGAAAACCTCCAGGGATAGAGCACCCACACTTCTGAAGGCAAGCTTGCTCTTACTTTTAGGAATTTACTCCTTAGTTCTAGGTTCCTTCTCTCCTTGGTTAGTTTCCAATAAGAAGTACAGTTAATTTCCATAAGAAGTATACTTCGCTGGCTCTTCATAAGAGTGATACCTATAAATATGTTACAAACACAAATCACCATTATAATTGGCAGACTTCTTACATGTTTGTAATTTCGTGCATTGTCCAAATGCATATTTAATCATATACCGGTAGTAGCTAAAACAAATTTATGTGAGTTAATTCAGAATTAGGCATGGTTTGAGGCCACCAAAAGCTATAAGTTTGGGTACAATGAGTGGATTTTATGCATCTCAAACAACAACAACAACAACAAAGCCCCACACACATCAGGCTTGAAACTGCTTGATTTGGTATTTATGTTTCCAAAATTTGGGAGGGGAAAGGATTTGGAAAGTCTTTCTGAAAGGTGCCTCTGCACTTGATAGAAAAGATCATACATTGTTCCCACATTCATCTTTAAGGTAACACAATAATTGAGTGTGCAAATGTAGCTTGAACAGTGGTTGCACTCATCTCCAGCGCCCCTTCTTTCATTTTTTTAAAATATCACCATATGCTTGTAATTCAAATGTCAGGGGATTAACCCTGACATCAAAAACTTATTTCCTGCTTTATAAAAAATGAATCAGTTTAAGAAACATAAACACTTCAACAAAAGCTGTATAGCTTTGGAGGCCATATGAAATACTTTCTTAATAAATGACCTCTGTCACTTAAGCTGCACTCAAAGGAACTTGAATTAATGTCGTTCTTTTAACCTTCCGTGGAAACTGTGAGCACCAAAGTTTGTTGTAGAGTTATCCTTTTAAAAGTTATCCTTACAATATAAATATGGAGCCTGAGTGGGGTAGGAGGCTAATACCTCCTACTAAGGAAGCATTTAACTCCAGCTGCCTGCAATTATTGCGAGTTCAATTCTCACCAGGCTCAAGGTCGACTCAGCCGTCCATCCTTTCTAAGGTGGGTAAAATGAGGACCCGGTTTGTGGGGGCAATAAGCTGACTTTGTATAAATATACAAAAGTATGAAGGCTATTGCTTAACGCGTTGTAAGCCGTCCTGAGTCTCCGGAGAAGGGCGGCATATAAAAATAAATAAAAATAAAAATAAATAAATAAAATAAATACAAATTTATATTGATCAGGAGGAAATGATAAAGGCATCGGGGGAGGGGGGGAAGGACTAGATTTTTTTTTTCCTATGGTGGAAATAACACTACAAACAGATCAATTGATCCAGTTTCATCTCCTTCCATAAAACAGACAAATGTGTGAATCAAACTAATTTTTCAACCTCTCCTCTCCCTCTGTGTCTCTATAATTGGACTACTAGGCTGTCCAGTAATTCAGCCCAAAATATATGAGGCCATGGCTTTTGACAGCTCCCCTCTCTCAGAAGCCATTTGTGATGATCAAATCCGAAGCAGCAACAGCCACAGATGCACCTGAAGTCCTCTGAGAAAGGAGTGATAGAGAATGACTTCAAGCCCTATCTTATTTATTAAGTAATAAATTACCATTGTTAGTTGGAAGAGAGAGAGAGAGAGAGAGAGAGAGAGAGAATGTCAGGCGCTGACATTGGCTCCATCTAACTCCCAAGTATTTTTTTTTCATGTGAAGGGAAGGAGACACCATTGGTACAGATTGTGAGGGAGGAGGAAGTAAACGGAGGAGGAAGAGGAGCAGAGAAAAGCTCTGTAAAACCATTTCCAATGACCTCAGGGCCACAGACAGTCACTCTGCCATCCTCCTCTCTCTCTCTCTCTCTCTCTCTCTCTCTCTCTCTCTCTCTCTCTCTCTCTGTGTGTGTGTGTGTGTGTGTGTGTGTGACACACACACAATCTCCTGCTGTCCCCAAATCCACCAAATGAGTTTGACAGCTCTTTTAAGGCAAGGCTACCAGGCTAATCATGCTCCTGTTGGATAAAACTCCTTAAGCAAGCAAGAGGGTTGCAAAATGTGGATGTGAAGACAAATTGGCCCCAACCAAATCTCCTCTTGAGCCAGGCGACTATTTACTGTCCCCCATGGCCTTTTGAAGCCACCCCTCCCATAAAGCCGGGGCAATCGGTGGGGTTGAGACCGAGCGGCAAAGGATATGACGGGGCCTGTAAATCGCTTAACCACCGAGCGACCTGAGCCCTCGGCAGACACCTTGGAGCCAGGCCCGGCCGGCTTTTGGAAAATGTGTGAACAGCCTCTTTTGTCGGGGGAGGCCCGATGATAATTAGACGGCGCTTATCTGCCCCTTTGATGTTTGTTTACTCCAGCGGCGCTTGCCTCGGGGCCGCGGCTCATAAGGGAAGGGACGCGGGCGGGCACGCCCAGCCTGGACACACAGCCCGAAGCCAGCGCGCCATGACCAAGGCTCCCTTCTCCGTAGAATGGCTCTCCCAAAGCAGCCGGCCCAGCAGCAGGCATGCCCAGAGCAGGCCAGAAGCCAAGGAGGCCGCCCCGTCCGAAGGCGGCCGAGCCCAGCAGGAGGATTCACCGGCCGGGGAGAAGATCCCGAGTGAGATGAAGCTGGTCCCCAGTTCACAAGAGCCGCCTCCGGGGCCTCTCCCTTCGCTCCAGAAGAGCAGGCCGCCCTTGCCTTCCTCGTCCACAGGTACCTCCTCTCGTGCAGATCGCGGGTTTCCTGCTGAATTCTCTTGCTGCGGCGCCCGCGGGCAAAGATCGGGCTAGAACGGGGGAAGAGGCCCGGGATTGACTGATGGAGGCATCGGGGGCAGGACTGGCCTCGGTGTTTTGTGCTTTAGATCAGGCGGTAGGCAGAGAATACGGTGCAACAGAGACGGTTGGGTGCTCCCAACTTAGCGTGGCTCCCACTGGAAGCGTGGAAGGCAGCTTCCATTACATTTAGGGAGATTGGATTCCAGTCCAGAGTAAAATGGGAACCCCAAGTTGGAGACTCCCGGTTGTCGTGTTTTAACTAAAATAAATGGTAGGTAGGTAGGTAGGTAGGTAGGTAGGTAGGTAGATAGGAAGGAAGGAAGGAAGGAAGGAAGGAAGGAAGAAAGAAAGAAAGAAAGAAAGAAAGAAAGAAAGAAAGAAAGAAAGAAAGAAAGAAAGAAAGAAAGAAAGAAAGAAAGAAAGAAAGAAAGAAAGAAAGAAAGAAAGAAGCCGAATGATGTGCTTCAGCCTTCGAGCCTTGCCTTTTTTCCAGAGAAAAAGTTGCTTCTTTGCGTAACTATTGAAGAGGGCCTGTGTCAGATTAAATCAATGGCTTCAACTTCGCAAACTTTGCTGCATGTAGAAGGAAATTGAGTACACTGTGTTGTCTGGACTTGGGCTTATTAGAAAAAAGCACTAGCTCCGCTGAGTTACGTTTACTAGAGGGCAACCTAAGCCGAAGAGGAGTGAAACTGGAGGCTGGGAGCCTCTCTTTGCGCTTTCAGAGATAGGAACGGGCAAGGTTAAAGACTCCTTTTAAAAAAAATAGTCCCAAGGTTCACTTTAAGGAAGGAGTAGTTTCATTTATTTCCCATCCCAAGTTAATGGTTAATAAATCTGAATAGGTTCTAAATTGTATGAAGGAGTTGGGCATATTTGGGACCCCTTACCCCACGTTCGTGAACGCTGCCTTTCCATATTTTTCTTAATACCTAAACGTTTCCGAAATGCGCTTTTTCAACCTTCCTCAGTCAGATGCGCTCCAGATTCGTGGGTCTGTAATTTCCATTATTGGCCAAGCGAAGTCATAGGCCGGTCTATCTGGGCATGGTTGCAGCCCAGTCCATTTCTAGGCAATAAGATTGAGGAACCCAGTCACTTTTTCTTCGGGAAGGGAAAACGGGAAACGGGTTTGCTCCTCTGACCCCGGATCCTTACCCTATTTTTTTTTCCCGGATTGGTTAGCTGCTTCCAAAATGCCGTGGAGCACTACGGAGTGCGGGTCCGACGGCGAAGGAAACTTCTCCGAGTGCCAAACTCCAGACGACGGTGGAAGCCGAAACGCGAATACTCGCCGTTTGCGCACCGCTTTCAGCTTGGAACAGATCAGCACCCTGGAGAGCTCTTTCAAGCGGCACAAATACTTGGGAGCGGCGGAAAGGCGCAAATTGGCCAGCAAAATGCAGCTCTCTGAAGTTCAGGTAATACGAGAAGCCGGTAGAAAGATTTGGGGGGTGGAGGTAGGGGAGAAGCAATTCTATTTCCAAGATGTAAGAAAGGATATCGTTCCATAATCTGTGGCTCTCTCATCAACATTCTGGACCCTAATCTAATTTTGCCAAAATTCCTAGGCCTATCGTCCTTTTCATTGGAAAGGGAAAAGAGATCCGGAAATTGGAGTTTTCAACAAGGTTTAAGGATAGATGTTTGGGCTTTTTAAGATAGGCTAAGCCAATTTAAGAGAACCTTCATCCAGATGAGTATGAACTGAATGTATGAATTTTAACCAGTGTTGCAACTGCTTCTCTGGTAGGTAGGTTTATTTTATTGGGCTAATGTGCTGTGATTTAATGTATAGAGAGGGACATTCATTCCTTACCATATTCATTCTCCAGCTGGTGACCTCCCAATGTATTACAAAAGCCATGCCTAGTTTGTCTTCAGCTATAATGGTTAGGAATTCTAGGGAGGCTTTTGTTGCCTTTGTGCATCTGGAAGGCACCAAGTTTTATAATATCATAAAACAGTATTCATTTCAAACCCTGCCATTATATATCCCAACACTGGATATCAGCATTTGTTTCTTCACTCTATTGGAATATAAAGGCAGAAGAATGGGACTCTACATATGTGCTAATAAAGGATACCGATTTATCTCCGGTTTCTTTCTATTTCTGCAGATCAAGACGTGGTTCCAGAACCGACGGATGAAGCTGAAGCGTCAGCTGCAGGAGATGAGGCCAGAATCATCCTTCCATGGTGTACCATTTTATGGTCACCTTCCTTTTGGACCTCAAAGTGGTCCCTTGTCCTATGTTTATTCACCACCTCAACAGACTTTCACCAGGAGGGATTCCTCTGGCATTCCTTTCCCTCCAGTGCCCCCTCCCAACCTGGATCCCAGAAACAGCTCTGGAGGACAGCCAGGCGCTATCTGGCCGATGCCTTTTCCTTATTTTGTGGGATACCAAGACCCAAGAACAGTGTTCATGACTCTATGAAGGATTTTAATGACCAGTAACAGTCAATTTGCACTATTTGCACTTGATGTTTTCATCAAGTGATTACCAAGAGCTATATAAATTTTTGGTCCTGGACAGATATGCTGCAAAGAGCTTTTTTTTTTTTTTTTCCACAGAGATTTACATATTGAGTGAGTGGGAAAGTGATACTTATGTAAAGACAATGTGTGCAGTATTCATAATAGCTTCAACAAAATCTTGAGGACTTAATCTGGAAGTATTCAGACAACAAAGATTTTTTTCCTGGATGCATCAAAGGCAGCTGTTGTTGGGGGAAACTGATCTTAAAAGGGTTTCTCAAATGAGCTTATGCTTGATAAGGAGTTAAAGAATCTTTTATTATAAGAGTTGTGCAATAAGGACATCACACGTAAGTTACAAGCCATGTGTTTTTAACACTGCAGGAGCAATAAGCAAGTTATATTTAGTTCTGTAAAAAAAAAAAAAATGGCCCTTATTCACAACCAATAACAAATTGGCTATGTTGGCAAGTAACATATTCATTATGTTATTCATAACATATATATATGTTATAGAATAACATATATATACTGTATGTTATTCATAGGCGCTCCCCAATCTTTTAATTTTTCATTAGCATTATTGACATGATACAAAGCTTAATTTATTGTTAAGTATTGTTAATTTGAGGTCCATTGTGGAGATGCTTAAAATAATATGAATATATGAAACGAACATATATTGAATCAGACCACTAGAGTCTCTTTGCAATCATTGTGATTCTGCCTGGCAGCATCTCTTCAAGTTTTAAAGCATCAATTTTTCCAGCCTTCTGTGAAAATGCTGCAATTTAAATCTGGGCCTTTCTACATGCAGCATAAGTGCTCAATGAACTATATTTTTTTTCTCAGGGATCTGTATGGGAACCACTTCCGTTTGTAGCTATGCAAACATCAGATGGCATGGAGAGAGAATCGTAATAGTTATTATGTGCTTTATTTGTTCAGCCATATGCATTATTGGGATAATACTTGTTAGAGCTGTACTTTCTAGGTCAGAACTGTGATAAACCAGAGCTGACTTAGTAAAGCTGAGATAATAAATTTTTACAGGCTCCCTAAGGTTACATTTGGGTGCCAGATAACTCATAAATCTCCAAACTGGCTGGTAAACTTGAGAGAGATCGATCTGGGTAGCAAGGCAAATCTTTAAAAATGACCTCATTCTCTTCTTTCTTGAATTATTTCAAGCTATAGAATCAATTCCAACAAGAACTGTATCCAATTCTTCTTTCTCCTTTTAGAAAATAAGTCAAATGTCTTTACTTTAGCCAGGTTTTCCACATTAAACTAGTTCGTGATGTTTTTAATTGTTTTTAATCCAATTTGGTTTTCTGATAGATTTTTGTTCTCTCTCTTGAATACCATCTAGGCACAAAGCCAGGATTTAATATATACATATACATATACATATACATATACATATACATATACATATACATATATATACATAAATAGTCTCATAGTATGTAGCATTATTATTTTAACCCTCCCCTCCCCCAAATATCTGCTAGTCAAACTCACCTCTTCTCACATATTGACTTAATATTTTTATTGGTCAATAGAAAGTTTTTTTAAAAAAGTTTCTGGAAAAAAATGTTTGGGGCCAATAACACTTTTTATTAGGGAAACTAGGAAAAGGGGGAGTTATAGAGGTAAAAGTCAAGTTCTCCAGGTGGTCCTCAACGTACGACCACAATTGAGCCCAAAATTCTGTTGCTAAGCGAAACATTTGTTAAGTGAATTTTGCCCCATTTCACAACTTTTCTTGCCACCATTGTTAAGTGAATCTCTGCAGTTATTAAGTTAGTAATATGGTTGTTCAGTGAATCCGGCTTCCCCATTGACTTTGCTTGGAAGAAGGTCTCAGAATGCGCTCACATGACCTGGGACACTGAAACCATCATAAATATGAACCAGTTGCAAAGTGCCTGAATTTTGATCATGAGATGCTGCAATGGTTGTAAATGTGAAAAAATGGTTGTAAGTCACTTTTTTCAGTGCTGTTGTAACTTTGAATGGTCCCTAAATGAACTGTTGTACATCGAGGAGTTCCTGTACAATGCATTTTATTTATTTATCAACCCTGTTGATAGACCTACAAGGAACTTGCAAACTAGGGCAGGTTTATTCCTGCCAATTACCTTAAATGTAAATGAGTTGCTATGAATCAGCCTTGGACAATTCCATGCAGGGTTTTTTTGGCAATATTTTGGAAGGGACTTGTTTTCCCTTCTTCCTAGGGCTGAGTATGACTAGCTCCATGTTAAAGTTGGAGTAGAACTCCTTGTTCTTTTGACTTTAATTCAACGCCGTTAACCACTACACCAGACTGCCAATTACTTTAGGGGTTTACTATTTTTTTTATCTTAGGGAAAGGATTATTCTTCACTTTTAAGTGAGCTGCTCCAATAATACCCTTGCCCCTGCCAACCCAAAGAGTTGGCAGGGTCAGGATAAAAGTTTAATGCATTTCACTCTACTACATCTAATTACCATGATATACTGTGTGTATTATTACCACTAACAATTTTTCTCCTTCCATGATATTAAAATGCTACCAAGCTTTGACTCTGCTTTTAGTCTTTTTAAAAAATTTTACATCAAAGTCAGCCACCTAATGATAAAACATTAGCACTTTAAATAATTTAAAGTGGCTTTAAAACGGTCATTTCATTTTGAATCTTGGAAATATGTTCCAGGAGCAAGATCAATTATATGGTGATTGCTCTGATTTTGGTTAATATCATGGGCTAAATACAGATAATTAATACCCTTAAACAAATAAATGTTGAATAAAAGATACAGATGAACTCAGGGTTAGACTATATTTTGGAATTCCACTTTCATTTTTTCATGATGTTGATTTTCACCTAATAAAAATTCTATTTTTATTTGAACTGCTTTAGTCATTCACTGGTTTTCACCTTTTGATAAAATGTTCTGGATGCATTCGGGTTTTGTTATTCTCCCTGGGGATTAGAATGGAAAAAATAAGGGTGTCCCCAAAAATTATTCCATTCAGATCTGGCCTAAACTGTGGCCCATATAATCACTTATGTGCACATTACACACACATACAAAGCCTATTTTCAAACATATGAAAATGTATGTCTTTCCTAGATAACCTTCAATAGGAAATTAAAAACAACTTGGATAAAAATGCAACTTTGAGAATATGTGGAAATAAGCCCTATGATACACTCAGGAATTTGATAGCATTATAGGAAGAAATGTGAACAAATTTCTCAAATCCAATGCTGTCATTTGGTTGCTGCCAAGCTGAAACTGCTCTTCACCTGGCCCATTCTACTTTAATGTAAACCTAATCATATGTTTCAACCTTTTCTTTGTTGCTGGGTTACTTAGTCTCATTCTCCTGATAAAACTGATCTGATGTCCAGTATGTTAAAATAGGAATTGAACAAGCATTGCCTTTTTCCAATTGCATTTAATTTTTAGGAATGCTTAACATAAATACATAGTGTTTGAGCTTCTCTCACCCATGACAATGAATCCAGTCTGCATCCTGTATTCCTTAAATTAACTACAATTCCAGATGCCTACATACCGGTAGTATATTGCATATATACTTGCTTGTGTGCAGCATGCTAGATGGCCAGAAGAGATGGCATGTAGGCTATTACATATTCCCAGGGGTGAAATCCAGCAGGTTCTGACAGGTTCTGGAGAACTGGTAGCAGAAATTTTGAGCAGTTCGGAGAACCGGTAGCGGAAATTTTGAGTAATTCGGAGAACTGGCAAATACCACCTCTGGCTGGTCCCAGAGTGGGGTGGGAATAGAGATTTTGCAGTATCCTTCCCCCAGGAGTGGGAAGGGAATGGAGATTTTGCAGTATCCTTCCCCTGACACACCCACCAAGCCACACCATGCCCACCAAGCCATGCCCACAGAACCGGTAGTAAAAAAATTTGGATTTCATCACTGCATATTCCAGGTATTTTTCCAGATTTTACTAATCAGGCATAAGAGCAAGGAACAATTGAAGGTAATACCTTGATATGGAGAATAAAAGATCAAATGGTCAATGAGATTCTAGAAACAACTATTGAAGTGGGTAGGAGTAAACCTGAAAATCAAAAAGAAGTCATGATCATGTCTAAGAAAAAGAGGGGGGGGGAAGTTAAAGGTAATGATTTAGAAAATCCTAATGTGTCCAAATGAATCCAATAATTTTCCAAGTCATCTGTAATGATCTATGATTGCCAAAGGGTTCTACAAAAATGGATAAGCTTCCATGCTTTCTTTGCCAACTTTCACAAACTGAACAAGCCTTTGGGATTGGGTCTTCTTAAAATAATGGAATTGCTAATACAAGGCGGATATTATCACTTGATTTTTAACCAACAAAGCTACCATCTCTTGATTTTTAACAAAAAAAAAATGGAATACATTCAATATTGTAGTATTTCAAGATTGGGCAACAGAAATCTAATATATACAATTCATACTAGAAGGGACAACCAATGACAGAAACACACTATATTTTTGAAGTTTACTTTCTTCATACCAATAGCGCACTTCTAAAAATGTTGTTGTCAAGTTTCCGAAAGATGTCCTAATTAATTCATGAGCCTTGAAAGCTTTGCAAGTTGACATTTGTCTTCTAGCATGTTGGACAACCATCTGAACAAACTCCTGTCATTAGCTCTGCCCATTGACCACTGATGGGGGCTGAGGTAAAAAATGAGAAAACAATATATTGTCTATTCTTGATACACAAGAATGACCCCCTATCTATAGCAATGGCATGTTGTAGACAACAGCAATGAAAACAAGCTTTCAGCTCCTAAAAGAATGGAGACTCCACTCTTGATATGAAAGAATTACCAGATGAGACCCGATGGCCAATCTTTTGATCCAAAGAATGAAGAAGTTGAAATTTGGACCCTAGGAGCAGACAAATGCAAAAAGAAAATAACACCTAGCAATAGAAGTCAGTCTTATCAGTCAGATTAAGGGGTTGTTGTTTTTCTCTCTTCTTTTTTCAGGCTGAGCTCAAGCTATCTTCTTTTATCTATTCTGACATAAAGGAGAAATTGTAAGATAGAAATCTTGGTTGATTGTAAAGTAAATACCAACAGGTTATCTCACATCGTATCTGCATGTAGGCTGAAGATAATAGGTACTTCTAAGTTCCTACAGGCAATGTATCCAGGTTAGACAAATGGTTGATTGAATTATTTTATGGATTATCTGAAGTATTGAAAAAATGTTCAGAAGTCGGTTTAGGAAGGACCATATAAAATTTCTTGGGGGTGGGGGGAGGAGGGTATATTTTTCCTTTAGTGAAGGCAATTTAAGCAAGGGGAAAAGCTTTTCAAAATGCTTTCTTCTCCATTGTAATCCAATCAAAGCACAAAGGCATTTCCAAATGGAAGAGGGTTGAGGGAATTTACATACCTGCCTTTGGAAGAAATAAATCAAATACAAATGACATTTATAAGTGGCATTAATAATCACACACTTCTTGCTTTTCTAAATCCTTTTCCTTCACCAGATAACGTTATTCAAGTGTGATACCTTGAAAAGGCCCAAGGATGCTTCACTCAATTATTTTACCTTTAGGGCAGATGACAAATGGCCTTAAACAAACTTAAGATGCCAGGGCTTGAACTGAAAACAGGAAAGGGAGAAGTGAGAAAGATCAGAGAAGATGAAAGAAAAGTAGAAAGAGAAGAAACATGTGGAATATCATAAATTGAATTCACTCCTGTCTTTACCAATAAGAGCTACTTACTTATAGATGCCCATATTTGGAAGCTGTCCATTATAGGAGCATGAATGACATGTGCCTACTCTGATCCCAAAAAGATCAATACAAGTTCAGACCTGTTATAGTGTTCTGCCCAGCTACAGATCCCAAAGAACACAGCACACACAAAGTTTGTACAAAACTTAATTTACTAAAATAACTCAGTCTTTTTCAAAACAAAGGTTGTTAATAAACTTTCTTAACAGCCTACAAGAAACCAAAGATAAAGTAATCACAATCTTACTAAGGTTGACAGAAAGCCCAAAAGCAATTTGCAGAGAATCCAGACGCAAAGTAGAGTGAACTAAAGTTGTTTCCTACAAATTGCTTCAGTCGGCGTTCCTCCTTAAATAGGCTAAGGGAGTGGCCAATTAGCCCCAAGCCTTATTCTCGAGGAGACCTTCTCTTGAGGAGCCACTCCTGCCTTTTGGCCACTCTGCGCACCCGTGCATCGAGAAGAGGCTCCTCCTCTTCGTCCTCTTCACTTAAAGGAGCTTCTGAAGGTCCTGGCTGAATCCCTGCCTCTGGCACCACATCTTCTCCAGCCTCCACATTGTCTGACTCAAGTGCCAGCTGCACAGGCTGCTGGCGCAACACCACCAGCCTCCTCGCTGTCAGAATCAGCTACAATCCGCACAGGCCGCTGACGGGCCACAACATATAGAAATATATTCATATTGTAAAGTTTTCCCTGAACTCCCAATTCTTTGGATGGCAACTGAATTGATATCGCTACCAAAACAACCAGCCATCTGTAAAACTGAACCTCCAAATAAGTTGGCAGAGCCAATGTTACAGATGACATTTTGCTCTTTTAATGCAAGTACAGCTCTTCCTCAACTTACAACAGTTCATTTAGTGACCATTTGAAGTTACAATAGCATTGAAAAAAGTGACTTATGACTGTTCTTCACATCACCATGGCAGCATCCCCATGGTTACATGATCAAAATTTGGATGTTTGACAACTGATTCATATTTATGACGGTTGCCATGTCCCAGGATCATGGGGTCCCCTTTTGTGACCTACTGACAAGTAAAGTCAATGGGGAAGCCAGATGATCTTAACAACTGTGTTAATAGCTTAACAACTGGGGTGATTCACTTAAAAATGGTGGCAAGCAAGTTTGTAAAATGGGGCAAAACTGACTTAACAACTGTCTCACTTAGCAAAAGAAAATTTGGGCTCAATTGTGGTCGTAAGTCGAGGACTACCTGTACACAAGATTTACAATCATATTGTTGTGACCTAGGCCCACGTAGTTAATATTAAATGCAAAACAGTTCCAAAAAACAAACAGATTTTATTAAAACAGCTGAGAATTAATTCATTCTCAGTTTATTCCAAATTAAATGAAAGCAAAGTTCTCAAAACACCTTCAGTTTATCTCTGACCTTGGGATAATGCCAAAGGCTTTTCTTGGCAACAGTTCAGGAACAGAAGACGCTGACAAGAAAGAAATATATCCAAACACGAAGCAAATCTCTCAACAGTTGTTTTCCGGCAAAGAGGCCAAGAGCTGTTGCTGGTTTTTTAAGCCTTATGGGAGGGGCCAATCATCTCTTGGTCCTACTCCCGAGTCGTCCTCTCTGCTTTAGCTGCTCCTGCCTTCTGGCAGCTCTTCTCATACGTGCACTAGGAAAAGGCTCCTCCTGTTCCTCTGCCTCTCTACTGTCAGCCTCTGGAGGCTCCGAAGCCCGTGCATCACTCCCCGATGGCCCTGGCCCCATCTCTGCCTCCGACGCAGAGCCCTCATCCGGGCCTTCCCCAGCCTCCAGGACTAGCCCATGTTCTTCCTCAGCCTCATCGCTGTCCGACTCCACTGCCAGTTCCGCAGGTTGCTGGTGGACCACAACACATATAGAGCCCTTCATCAGAAAGAATGAAATCATAAGTTTAATTAATTTCTACATTAATAAAGTACATGATCCAAGGCCAAATATAGATAACTCTTGAGCTGCTTGCAACCTTTGACTTTTTTTTTTTTTTTTTACAATCCATGGACTTAGCAGCATCTCATCTACTTTTTCCAACCATGGAAAGCCAAAAATAGCCCACAACAGAGAACTGCCAACTCAAGTGTTTAAAATAAAATACACTGAAGCACAAACAAGTGAGCTGTATTTTAGCTCAGGTTATTATACCATCCCAGCCTATGTTGATTCATAATTCTCAGTGCTCATATTAACTTAGAAATTAGGCCAGCTTTTTGCTTTGTGTGAATATGTTACCACGCTGAATTCCTTCCTCTCTAGGGGCAAGATACAATGGCTACTTATAAGCACCTGATGGAGAAAAACCAGTCAAACCAACTCATGTTAAGATTATTACACTAATATTCCTTTTGCAAAAAGTCTAGATTGCTTTCTGGAAGCTTACATGTTGCTCAATGATATTTGAAATGCACAATTATGAATTACAATTATGAATTATGAATTATGAATTAAGCTATTTCCCTACAGCAGAGGTCTTCAAACTTGGCAGCTTTAAGACTTGTGGATTTCCACTCCCAGAATTCTCCAGCCAGCATAGCTTAGCTGGTTGAGAATTCTGGGAGTGGAAGTCCACAAGTCGTAAGGCTGCCAAGTTTGGGGACCCCTGCCCTAGAGGCTTGTATGTCTTTTTTAAAGGCTCCACAAACTTTCCTGTGGATGGATTTCCTCTGAGATGGGTTACTCATACTTTCAGTCTCCGATTTTCAAGTGAATGCTATGAGAACTGGCAATTGTGCCAACTTAGATATACAATTTAACTTTATCCATCCATCCCTATTGGTGTCCCCCTCTTTTTGAATAGAGATGGAAAGTGTTAAAGTAAAAGGGGAATTATTAATTCCCTATTGTATTTACTAGGAAACTTCAATAACTTTCACAGACAGTCCTCTCCTCCCTTGATTCGTTGTCAAGCAGAGACTAAATGCCTTAGCTTTGTCACTGATCACTGTAATCTTTAAATCTTCCATCATGAGAAAAAGAGAAAAATCTTGAAGTTGATGAGAAAGGTAGAGAAATTACAGCCTCTGGCTTTATGTCAAAGTTCCTTACTAGGGCAACAATGTGGTATTCCAGTACCAGATTTCTGATTAACCAGATCAACAGATGCATTTCCCCAAAGCCAATTCCTCAGATGCTTTCAAACTTGAAAAGAACCCAAAGGGGATATTTAATTCACTGAAGATTTTTTTCCAGCCTGGTAGCCTCTGGCTATAGTAGTTGGTAGTAGCACAAAACTCATGTCACATGGTGTCAGACTTAAATCATGCATCCATTTTATCTATTAGCCAGGAGGATCTTATCTTACTGAAGTTCTTTCTCTAGAGCAGTGTTTCTCAACCTTGGAAGCTTGAAGATGGGTGGACTTCAACTCCCAGAAACCCCCAGCCAGCAGTGCTGGCTGGGGGATTCTGGGAGTTGAAGTCCACCCATCTTCAAGCTTCCAAGGTTGAGAAACACTGCTCTAGAGCAACACCTCTGTGGGAGTGTAAGCCTCATACTTTTCTTCCTCGCTGACAGTAAGTAATGAACATCTATGAATAAGTCTCCAGGAGGGAGGGCAGATAGATACTGTGGGGCACATCCCACTGTATTGTTAATTTTTAACAACCTTGTGCAGTTATTACATTTCTCAATAATGTTGCAAGTTTTTACCACCCCAACAATACATACAGTTTTGGATATCTCACATCATCTCTGGCACAATATATGACATGTTCAGGCTGCATTTAAATTAGGCATGCAATGAATAAAAATAGTCAATCCTGGCTTGATTGAGGACTGCTGGATATGGCTTATTCTTAGCCAGGGGTCTCCAACCTTGGCAACTTGAAGCCTGGTGGACTTCAACTCCCAGAATTCCCCAGCCATCTTTGCTCTGGGAGTTGAAGTCCGTCAGGCTTCAAGTTGCCAAGGTTGGAGACCCCTGGCTAAGAGTAAGCCATATCCAGCAGGTAGCAAAGATGGCTGGGGAATTCTGGGAGTTGAAGTCCATAAGGCTTCAAGTTACCAAGGTTGGAGACCCCTGCTCTTAGCCTTAAGTTTAGAATTGGTTTGCTTCTTAATGCAACCCCCTTGCATTGTAAGCTCTTTATTTTTTTAAGAGTTAAAGTGACTGTTTTATACCTCCTCTCTCTATCATTTCTTTTAATCCTTTTAGTTTCACTTAAGACCTATTGTTGTAGATGCTTTGTGCTGGTTAATGGCAGCAATAAAGATTGATTTGATTTGGGAGAATGAGAGAAAAGTTTCCCAAACGAAATGGCACCTAACACTCCGAATGAAAGCATGGCGTGTCATTTACATTTAGATATGCTCCCTGGACAGTTGCCCCTTCTCTCCATCCTTGATTGCCACTTGACCAAAACAAAACAACAACAACAAAAAAAACAAAAACAAAAAACCCTTGGAAATACAGTGAAATCAGGCAGGCCACTTGGGTTTTCAGTCAATCAAGCCAATCAATCCATTACTGTCATTTATTTATTTATTTATTTATTTATTTATTTATTTATTTATTTTTCAAATTTCTATACCGCCCTTCTCCTTTCGGACTCAGGGCAGTGAACAGCCAAGTAAAACACTTTATATACAAAAATTAAATAGATTTAAAATAATTAAATAATTTGGCCCATAATTTAAAACATTTCAATTTAAAACCAATTTCAAATTTTAAAAACCCCATCATAAAATCAGGACAGCCCGGCTAACTGAAAGAGGTAGGTTTTAAGGGCCCGAAAAAAAGTCCAGAGGTCTGGGATCACTCGTATCTCTGGGGGTAGAGTGTTCCAGAGGGTAGGTGCCACCACAGAGAAGGCTCTCCCCCTGTGGGTTGCTAGCCGACATTGTCTGGCCGACGGCACCCTGAGGAGGCCCTCTCTGTGGGAGCGAACTGGCCGGTGGGAGGCAATTGGTGGCAGAAGACGGTCCCATAAGTACCCCGGCCCTAAGCCATGGAGCGCTTTAAAGGTGATCACCAACACCTTTATCATTGACCTGTGATTAATATGACTTCATAACAGAAAAGATCAAATGCAAGAAAAACCGAGGACCAAGAAAAGAAGATGGCCGTGAATGAGTGGAATAGAAGAGGGTGCAAGCCTTGACTTGGGTCTTCTCTGAATGAGTAGCTTTTTTTCTACCATTTGGCCAGACAAGCCAGCAGGGAGTTGAGCTGTTTAAGCCAAACCCTGATGTCCCCAGACACACTGGAGCCAACCTTGGAGCTCTGCCACAGTCTTGTGAAACCATTTTAGATCCAGTGGTAACTGGGGAGTTCTCACCCTACAAGTCATTAGGCCTAATTGACATATATTATCGCTTCCTTTGATGTGCAATTAACTGTCTATTAACCAGAAAAACCTCTTCCCCTTCTACAAGGAGCTGGGGAGACTTTAAAGTATTGATAGGCAGCCATTGCGCAATTGGAAACTGTGGAAAAGTGGGGGGGGGAAGGATCTGGATCTCATCCAGTTGGCTTCAGCATGGAGGCAACAACATGTGAAAAGGAAGGAAAGCTGTTAAGGGACAGCTGGTTGTGAAAAGGGGTGGCAAAAGGAGGGTGAAAGGAACCGACATGAAAAGGACAGTCCCAGGATTGTGCTACAATAGAGAGACCTTGTCAAACGGTAAAATATGGAAAAATCGAAGAAGCACTGAATGAACCACAAAGGCCAAAGAGTGGGACACCTTCACACACCCATCGCATTCATAATGGCCAAAAACATTCCTCGGTTTCAGTCATCATGTACATGGATGGCATGTGACAGATTCATAGGTGTGTGGATAAACATCAGGTGGCCCTTCAAAACAGTTATGCAGTGCAGCTAAAAAGTTGCAAGAGCCATTTTTCACTCTCCAAATATGACCACCATATTATAGCTTGTCTATGATATCTTTCATACAGTATATTGAGAATAGACGGATCAATAGAAAAGTAGAGAATGCTTTATTTTGGGACATTTTAGATATAGTATACCTCTACTTTTGCACATTGAGCTACATTGGGATGGAGAATTTCAAGATGTCCTTAACTTATGGCTTACCGTTGGGATGCTTTATTAGTTCAGGAATGGGACAGACTGCAGGATGGGAGAAAGAAAAAGCCACAACTAAGTCTCCACCACCGTGGAATGAAACATTCTTCCACCACAACATAAGATCAAAAAGCATAGCCAAAATAAGTTGCAAACCATCCCGAGAAAATCTGAAGCCAACTGTAAGGGAAAAACATTTGCAGAAAACTGGAGGAGTGACTTCAGCAGTTAAACAGCAGCAATCCTGCAAACCCCATCAAAGCCATCCTCAGTGAAGCCATGCCCTAAACATTAATCAGAATAGAGCTGGAAGAGACTTGGAGGTAACAGTAACAGAGTTGGAAGGGACCTTGGAGGTCTTCTAGTCCAGCCCCCTGCTCAAGCAGGAGACCTTATACCATTCAGACAAGTGACTGTCCAATCTCTCTTTAAAAACCTCCAGAGATGAAGCACCCACAACTTCTGGAGGCAAGCTGTTCTACTGATTCATTGTCCTCACTGTTAGGAAGTTTCTCCTCAATTCCAGGTTGCTTTTCTCCTTGATTAGTTTCCATCCATTGTCTTGTCTGCTTTGGAAAAATAAATTGACCTCCTCCTCTTTGTGGGGGCCTCTCCAATACTGGAATACTTCTAAGCAGACTTCTCCTTCAGTTCTGGTGCCAGAGAGATCAGGAAAGCACTCCTTAAGGCCTTGTGTGAATATGGAAAAATTTGTTTACAAATCTCTTCCTAGGATATTTTATCATGCTGGCTTTTTGACACTCAGATCTCAGGCCAGAAGCTAATGAGATTTAGATTTACTCTCATCAACTGTATTTTAGCCCCCCCCCACCCTCCCAGTCTTATTACCCCTTCAAAGCAAAACCCCCTCACTGTGCTTTAATTTTCCAAACCAGGAGGGAAATGGGTGGGCCAGGAATCCTAATTGGCAAAGAAATGGGGATAAGTGTACTGTAAAGGCAATGGGGTGGGACAGGGCATCAAATTATGCCCTGTGTTGTCCAGTCCTTTAGTGGGACAAAGTGCCCCTATCTTCAACTACTTCTACTTTTTTTGCCAGAGAAAAGGCAAGACAGCGGGACAGGTTAGTGCTCATGGGTGCTTCAAAACAAAAGTTTTTTTTTTTAACCTGGTTAATCTGGTTGATGCCTAATTGACCACCTAATAGCAGGGATCATGACATCAAAGGGCCAGCTAAATAAACTTGTTAGCATTTCCAAAGAGGCGGTGAGTGTTACAAACAGCCATCAATTTACCCAGGGTTGATACTTAAAAGGGAAACTGCCCCTCTGAGCAGATAATGATGTGTGATCTTAAATGAAGCTTTGTAGGGAGTGGGGAACTTACTTTATTATCTCCATGCAAAGTCTGAGGACAATGAGAGTCTGGAGGGAATGAGGTGGGAGCTGCCTTACTCCCGATTCCTTTGATCAGCAAAGCTTAGCCATGAAGTAGCTGAGAATCCCAGCAGACAGCTGGCGCCTGGTCCCGGGTCCTCTTTTTCTTTCTTTCTTTCTTTTTTTTTTTTACAACCTCTGCAGGCAATTGATTGGAAGGTTATTCTCTAAAAAGGAACAATCGCCTCTCTCCATGTGCCTTATGGTCTTGCAGGAAGTGGTTATGGGGGAAGAGGGCAAAAATCCCTACATTTTTCTTGGCACAAAAATATAATTCCAGGGAAGATTTACCTGTTGAACCTTTGCCGGACACATTTTTATGGAAGGACTGAAAGGGGGCTAGAATGAAGGGGAAATGACCCAAGGGGAAGATTTACAACCTGATCTTCCAGATCCGATTGTTAGAAGGATCATGGGGAGATCTAATGGTCATTAAACTGAATTGACAAGGGCCAACTTGATTCACACCAGTAACTAAATAAGGGCCATTTTATTCAGGATTTTGTTTCTTGTAATCTATTTCCAGCTTGAAACTCTTAGGGAAAAAAAAAACTTCCTAAAGATAGTGAGAATGGGATAACCTGTACTTTCAAACCTCTTTCTGTTTGACAAAGGCCCTTTTTGATATCAAGTTTGTTTGCAGTTTTGGAATCAACTTAATTATATCCGCAAAGGAAACAGCCTTACATACAAGCCTCTTTTAAGCTAGGAAAAGGGTTACCTCTTTCAATATTTGTTCCTGAGTCACTTCTGTGTTGACATACAAGAGCGGACTGGCTCTGTGTTTCCCAACTTCTGCAAACTTCAAGTTATAAGGACTTCAGTTCCCAGAATTCCACAGACAGTTGAAGTCCTCACATCTTAAGGCTGCTTAGGTTGGGAAACACCAAATCAGATGAAGAATAATTTCCCCTGGTTTATAACTTTCAATATTGTAGCTTCCTCTCAAGCCTTATTGGCACTGACTCAAAAGGTGGGCTTCACACAATCAGGTGTGCAGATACAATTTGCCTCTGTCACCTTCAACTTTCCAGTTTTTAACACAGTTTGTGGATGTCCTTGTGATCTCCCAGGCAACTACTAACCAGATCCAACTCTGCTTAGGTTTTCAAGATCAGCCAATACGTTTTCATCTGCTAGCCTCCCCTGTTCAGCTGTGTTTATTGAGAGTCTGCAGAGATTCTCAGTCACCCAGGTCATGGCTGTCCCAAAGGTGCTTTTTCAGGAGGCAACTGGACTTCCTTATTTTTCTCTGAAGATGTTTCACTTCTCATCCAAGAAGATTCTTCAGCTCTGTCGGAGCAGTGGGGAATGGAAGGATTTATATTCCTTGCAAACTGCTGGTCATTTGCATCCTTTAGAGGGAGTAGGAATGGATTTCCAGAGAAAAAATTGCAGACTACAGGAACCAGGAGCACTATTCAGGTGACCTTGAGGACACAGATAAATCTCCAAGTGCTTCCATGACCCTCTAAAAGGATGCAAATGACCAGCAGTCTGCAAGGAATATAAATCCTTCCATTCCCCTGCAAAGGGGAATCCTTCCATTCCCCATTCCTGTCTGCAAGGAATATAGATCCTTCCATTCCCCACTATCCTGTCAGAACTGAAGAAGCTTCTTGGAGGTGAAGCAAAACGTCTTCAAAGAAAAAACAAGAAAGTCCAGTTGCCTCCTGAAAAAGTACCTTTGGGATGTGTTTACTGAGCATATTCATCTATCTCATTTTGGCCCTAAAAATGATATCCATTCCAGTGGTATAATATTTGAGCTGGTAAGACTTTGAATACTGGTTTTAGAATGCAACATTTATTGATTCCTGCTTTAATTTAATCCCATTATAATTTAAAACAAAAATTGTCATCCCTTTCTCAATGGTTGACACAAGAAGGGTCTCATAAGACCAAGCATCGACTCAGCCTCAGAATTTATGCTTGTTCCGTCATAAATTCTGTTTCTGACTCTGGATATTAATAATAAACACTCACAAAATATTTTGGGACAACTACCAGTATTTATGTATAGTCTTTACTCCACACACTGAATGAGCAAACAAAACTACTTTGGGGCAGGTTTAAGACCAGATGGATATTTTTAATTTCTGTATCAGTTCACATCTTTTTTAAATTTTAAAATTAATGTTTAAAATCTCATAGCATTATTTATTTATTTATTTATTTAATTAATTTTTTATACCGCCCTTCTCCCGAAGGACTCAGGGCGGTGAACAGTCAAAATAAACATATATATATAAATGTGAATAGAAGCAATAAATAATAATTAAGTCAATTTGGCTTATCAGTTAAGTTAAGTTCTTCAGAATAAAATTTATATTATAATGAATTATTATTTCAAATCATTGTTAGATGGCAGCAAAGAGTCTTGTAAATGAGGGTATACAGACCCAGTGTTTGGATACACAGAATAAGCTAAATCAAAAATAAAAATAAATTATATTATGGTTTTGCCTATGCACAAATCAGTCTTAACCAGCTGGCCTTCTCATTCCTTTTTTCTACTACATAAATAACTTGGTTGGTAATACACATATATTCCTAGAAATGGTGTTGTGGAACCTGGATAAATGAATTTCTGGAACAATCTGTCAAATAGTCTCCAGGGGTTTGTCAGCTTTTTAAAGAGACTTTGCATAGTTTAACTGCCTTGCCTTGCAACCTAATGTAAGTCAACATGAAAATTCATGGAAAAAAATATTGTCCCTTCTACCCCTTTCAATTACTTTTTTGTGTAATTTTGTTTAAAAGCCTAAGGAATCCTGTAGCATGAATGTCTGAAAGACACTCTTAAGTTCATCCATTTCCAGAGCCAAATCTTGATATCATACCAATTATGAAAATTGATCGCTGCCATTAATGCTGTGCTTAAAACTCTAATATTTCTGGTCATTGATGCTATCATCAAAAATCAGTGTTACAAAAGACCGGTTATTTTCAGTCAATGAGCTACAGTTGGCAGCATTTTAAAAAGCAGTGTGTTCAGTTTGAAATATTTGCTTTGCTCTAAATTGTTTAGGAGGCTTTTCCCCTCAAAGACAAGAAGAGCTTTGATAGATAAGTTTTGCTGAATGGATAATTCCAAACTTAAGATGAAAGAGGGGAATAATCCTTACAATTGAAAGGAAGGCAAATCGGCCCGCAGAGTAAGTTATATGAAAAAATTTTTCTCCGGATTTTGATTGCATAGGAGCAATAGTTTACAGGGTGCCTTCAAAAGATTCCTGTTAAATAGTGCTATCTGATTAAAGCCAAATGAATTTAGCGTATCTATTCACATTGAACATAAATGCATCAAGATAAAAGGATGACACACCAGCCCTATAATCTTAAAATTAATTACTTTAGTGTAATCCCACCCAGAGGAAGAGGCACCTTCTATGAAACTGACTTCAGGGTGATCAGTAAAATCAGTTTGGATCTATGATAATATTTTTAAAGAGAAACAATCATAGGACTCATTGGTATTGAAATATTAATGTATGCTTCTAGAACCTTGCTTTGCAACTGTTGATAACTGGATAAAAAATAAAAAAACCCAAGAATTTTACGTAATCCATTAAGTAAAATCCATTAAAGGAAGACTTGAGTTTTTTAAACATCTAATCTCCCTTAAAATACTCAGAATGGCATATATACCCTTTGCCAGGGGTGAAATCCAGCAGGTTCTGACAGGTTCTGGAGAACTGGTAGTGGAAATTCTGAGCAGTTTCAAGAACCGGTAGTGGAAATTTTGAGTACTTCAGAGAACTGGCAAATACCACCTCTGGCTGGTCCCAGAGTGAGGTGGGAATGGAGATTTTGCAGTATCCTTCCCCTGCCATGCCCACCAAGCCACACCACGCCCACCAAGCCACGCCCACAGAACTGGTAGTAAAAAAAATTGGATTTCACCACTGCCCTTTGCTCCAGGTAGGCCTCAATTTACAACCATTTGTTTAGTGACTGTTCGAAGTTACAATGGCACTGAAAAAGTGACTATGAACATTTTTCACACATCCCTTTAGTCATGTGATCCAAGTTCAGATGCTTTGCAATAGGTTCATATTTATGATTGCTGCAGTGTCCCGGGGTCATGTGATCACCTTTTGCGACCTTCTGAAAAGCAAAGTCAATGGGGAATCCTGATGCCCTTAACAACGGTGTTGCTAGCTTAAAAACTGCGGTGATTCACTTATTGACAGTGGCAAGAAAGGTTGTAAAACGGGGCAAAACTCACTTCACAAATGTCTTCCCTAGCAACAGAAATTTTGAGCTCAATTGTCGTCATACGTCAAGGACTACCTGTATTCATTGACAGTCAAAAGGCATATAAATTTAATAAATGATGTTGAATGTTTGCCCCAACCACATGAATTCAATTCAACTAATAGGTGTGGGGCTAGTAATGCTCCATTGCGGTGGCGATTTGAAATTGGTTTTCCTCAACTAATTTTAGCTATCGTTATGTAGGAAGTTAGCACCCACCCCTTTCCTAGAGGAATGAAATATTCTGGGAAATATTAAAAAGGCAGAATAGTATGTTTTCCTGGATGAGAAATGGAGAAGCATGTTTTAAAGACGAAGCAGCTCCCATCTTCCTGCCCCACCCTTTGTCAATGGGCCAGAGGCAGAAACTCAATCTTTGTCAATGGACCATCATCTGCAACACAATATGACCCATCTAGCAACAGAAACTAACACAATAGGACCCATCTAGCAACAGAAACTCACCACATGGCACCTGGGAAGATTACATCAGCCAGCAAGGCTAGATAAGAACCCCACCCCATGGGAGTCTGACAACCAATCAGGATACTCTTTCTGGGCCCCAGGAAGTTCAAAGCCAGAGAGGGCATAAAACCCGGGGACTCACTGCGTCTCGTCCTTTTTCTGTTCAGGAACTCGAACCATGTGATCCTGTCCACCATTAAACCATCTTTCCAAGCAGTCTCCATGTTTCCAGTATCTTTTTCCCCACTTGGAGCTGAACCCAGAAGGATATTTCTTCCTACAGTTAGAAATGAAAATTTATGAAGAAAGATTGTTTGTGAATGATGCAACAATTCCCATTACTTAGTTTCCTTTAGTCCAATACTCTGAATTACTATGCTGTAACTATTTTTCTCCAATATGGCTAAGCAGGGTCACAACAGCAAGCTAAAAAGAAGGGAAACAACAACAACAACAACCAAACCCAGAACAAATCAGCAAAAGCCCCTGTTTAAATAGAAAGCAACATATAATAAACATAAAGCAAACATTAAAAAGATATTGAAATACTAAAAATTATAATGTAAACGGAATGACTCTGTGTTGCTTTCTTGCAGGGCTCAGCAGAGACCAAAGGTTATTTCCCAACAGCTGTAATTGTTTCTCTGACCCAACTTTCATTTTTTTTATAGCCAATGGTAAGATAGCATTTGTTACATCATGCAATATTTATAATAATGATCGTGGAATGATGTGCGAATAGATCTTTGTTTACATAATAAACTTCCATGCAATATGTCCAGTCTAGGAATGTTGATTTGGGCTTAAGACTAGCCACACCCAGTTCCTGCAATCTTTCTTCATATGTTTTAGCCTCCAGTCCCCTACTCATCTTTGTTGCTCTTCTCTGCACTGTTTCTAGAGCAAGGGGTGTCATATTGGCGACCCGTGGGCCAGATGCGTCATGCGCAGGCCACGCCCACCCCAGCTCCATGAAGGGGAAAAACATAACGAAACGTCACGTGACAGCAACGTGACACTGCGAATTTGACACCCGTGTTCTAGAATCTCAACATCTTTTTTATGTTGTGGCATTGTGGCACAGAAAGAAGGCATTGGTTATTAGGTATTGGGTGTGCTGGAAAGAAGAAAAAAGAAAAACCTAGTTGCCCTGCAGCTACAAAATCTGCAAAAAAACTTGGCATGTACAGTACTAGATATCAGCAAATAAGTCCACGGAACCATCCAGATTGTTTGCTGCCCTCTTGTGATCATTGAGATTTTTATAGCTCAAGGCAAAGTCTTTTCAATTTTTGGAAACATTGAAGTCACATTAGGTCCATTTTTGATTCAGTGTCATACCTCAGGTAGCTTTTGTTTTCTGGATCTATCAGCCAATGAAGATCATTTTGTGGAATGAAAAAAAAAATTCTCACCTTGCATTTTTTCCTCTTTTGTTGCTTGTGTAGATGTCGGAAGAGTTTGGGCAAGTGCAGACTTGCCCAAGAGTGTCAAGAGTGCCACCCGAGGTGTTGATTTCTATTGTGTTCTCCTGTATTGCTACCTTTGTTGTATATGCCTAAAATCCAGTCTCCCCATCTAATGCATTTAGCATGTGTTCTGGTCTATTAGATGAACAGAATATTGTCTCCTATGCCGAATTTAATGTTGCAAACTAATTCTTCTTGCTATCAGTCCCTTCAAAAATCTTCTTATCTGCTCTAATCAACAACTAGTCATCTTTTTATCCCAAAGAAGCTGCTTGGATGGGAAGCGAAACGTCTTCAAAGAAAAACCAGAAGGTCCAGCTGCCTCTTGAAAAAAAGCATCTTTGGGACAACCATGATCTGGATGACTGAGAATCTCCATAGACATTTAGTCACCTTTGTATTTATTTATTTATTTATTTTTACCTTAATTCACAGCGCTTTCAATTTCATATTTTGATGTGGGGCCAGCAGCAATCTTATGACCTTCCTAAATTGGAGAATTCAAGTAAGTCAAGGGATCATCTGCTTTCTCCTGCTCACCCTCTCTGGAGCTAAGACAAGTGTGGCTTGTGCAATCAACATTTCTTGGAAAGAACACCAGTCTTTGTTTCTACTGTTCAGTCACCAGCTTCTTCTGGACAATGTGGAGTAAAAAAAAAAGGTCAATGATATCTATGATAAACCTGAATTCGCCATCTGGATAGCCTACAAATTGGGTTTATGTTGTTTCCTGAGATACTCAGAGAGAAAGGGATGGTGATAAGTGGGCAGAAGGATGATTATAGGAACATTCACTTACCCCTTTTATCTTGTTTTTCTCACTGAATGGAGTGGGGAACTCAATTTACGCCTTTCCTTGCCACAATGTAACTTAGATGGAGAATTCAGGACATTCATTTCAGGAAGGTAGATTCCTTTTCTTACCATTTTCAAAGGCACCACCCAATGAGAGAGGGCGAGGAAGCATTACCCCGAAAAGAGCCTGGATAGCTCAACAGACAGAAGCACTGTAATTTAACACCAGCTGTCTGCAATTAAAGTAAGATCGAATCTTGCCAGGCTCAAGGTTGACTCAGCCTTCCATCCTTTCTAAGGTAGGTAAATTGAAGACCCAGCTGTGGGGGCAATAAGCTGACTTTGTATAAATATACAAAAGTATGAAGGCTATTGCTTAACGCACTGTAAGCCGCCCTGAATCTCTGGAGAAGGGTGGCATATAAATCAAATTAAAAAAAAAAAAACCTGACTCTCCCAATCACAGTGGGCAGAGAAAAATAGCAAGGGCAATTTGATAGGAATGGCAGAAATGCAAATTTTCTATTTTTCAGGGTTCTGCCGAATGGCAGAAAAAGAATAATAATTTATTCTTTTCATGTACTAAGAATTTGTTGATTCACCTCTCTGCATCAGTGGACTCCCCACCCGATCCAATGTAAACCTTGGAAAAGGCATTTATTATTGTGCTTTGACCCCAGGTTTGATTGAGAACTGCCCAGAATTTGATAGGAGATTTGTGGCTATATAAATGTTTCAAATAAATACATAAATAAATTCAAGGTGACTTTCTGCCTTGTTAATGCATCTTGTACTTTAAATTTAAACAAGATTAAAGATTTACAACATATTTGTAACAAGTTTAAATTTAAGCAGGATGGGCTTTCTTAGGGTTTCATATTACACAGCAAGGCAAATGTAGGCACTTGGGATATGGTTTCTAGGAGAACTCTAAAAAGACTAATTAAAAAGAACATGAAACGACTTAAATAGATATAAGGAACAGTCTCCAATATTTAACATTCAGTGCAAACCATAAATATTTAAATAGTGGTTAGCAGTTGGGGAATATTGTAGGAAAGGGGAGAGCGTGTTACTGAATATTTCTTTCACAATGTTTTTCTCCCTGTATTTTTATGTTTTATCTTTTTGTATCTTTAAAGTATCTTTATTCCTGTGTGATTTTTGGTTAGGCTTATGTAATTTTTAAAAGAGATAATTCTGACTTAAAAGTAAGTCCTATTGGGCAATATAGTAATGTATATTACTATAGCAATAAATAGAGTAGTGATTTCAAGGAGCCTGACTTCATCTCAAATTTGGCAGCCTATCGTGTTATTAACTCCTTGCTTTATTTTTGCTATCTTGATAACTCAAAGACTTTGACTCGCCTCTTGCTTGCTACTTCAGCACCACGGACAGCAACGGGCAGCACGGAGCAGATTCCCTTCCTAGCCAAAAAGTTTCCATCTAAGCACCTAAGCTGATAGTGGCCTCTGAAATGCCATAGCTTTTCTTGCTAGCTTTCAGGCTTAGTATTTTTATAGTCTAGATCAGAAAATACCAACCTGCTTAGTCTTGAAGACTATTTGATGAGTTTCTTGAAAAGGAAGTCTAAAATAAACCGTTCATAGAATTCACTAATTTGATTGTTGTTGTTGTTGATGATGATGATGATGAAGGAAGGCCTCTCAACCCACCAATGTTTTGGGACATTTCTAGTCCATTAGCAGATTTCCAAATCTGACCTTTCAAAAGTTGCATTGAA
Source organism: Pituophis catenifer annectens (assembly GCF_029215685.1). Taxonomy (NCBI): domain Eukaryota; kingdom Metazoa; phylum Chordata; class Lepidosauria; order Squamata; family Colubridae; genus Pituophis; species Pituophis catenifer. Next base: position 64,596,933 of record NW_027256886.1, read on the forward strand.
ATCCATTGTCTCATTGGAGCTACAGCTCTATAAGCCTATGCTGCTTTACATCCTGTACAGGAGTTGCCCCATTGAATCCAAGGAGGATTGGTTTGTTGGTTTGTTTTTGAGTAGACATGAAGAACAGCCAAGCCACCACCATTCAACCACCCCCAGCCCCGATTAATAGTAAGATGGTCCCTTCAAGCCATTTCATAATAGAAGTGGGGTTTTCATTTCCCCAAATGAAATCCTATTGAAAGGTAAGGATCATCTTCACACAGCTTTGCAGGAAACCTATGATCTGGTTGACTGAGAATTTCCATAGACATTTAGCTATCCTACGTTTTCTCACTTTCTTCCCATTATTTCAAACCATTCTTCAGTACAGAGTCCCTTTGTATTTATATCACGTTCAGTCAAATGGACTATTTATATTTTCCTCTTTCCGCAGGACGTCCGATTAAAGAAGTTCTGAAATCAAGTTTTAAAAGTCAAGGTGTTAACCAATAGTTCCTTCTTTCCTTGCTTTTCGAGGGTTCACATGAGATCTTTGGAACCTTACTGACAACATCTTCCAATGTCCTTCAGTTCTGGTGCAGAAATACTTTTAATTTAGTTAACTAGGGTAGCTTTATTACTAACCCCGAATATCCCAGCACCCCCGACAATTGCAGATTCCCTGTAGTTGTCTATCTCCACACTTTGCTTCCCACCCCCCCCACCCCGTCTCCACACCCCATCTCTGGAATATTCGAAAGCTTACTTTGCTATTTTGAGCCACTCGGAGCTACCTAATGCTTTTGTTGCATGTGAATATAAACTGAGAACACCCTCATGGGGTATTTGATCTGGGACCCTCCATTTTACTAAAATAAAAATCACTTGCTCCCCACACAGTTCCGGTGACATCAGACAGCAAGGAAGCGCAGATTTGCTACATCGCACGGCCCCTTAGCAGGAAGGGTTACTTTGTCATTTCTGCAGAAAACTTTTGATTTCCCAGCATTCCGTTGGCTTACTAATGGGAAGGGCGGAAGGCATCTCAGCCATCCATCCTTTTATTATTTATATTTATTCTTATTAACTTTATATTCTGTCCATCTCCTGTCAAGCGACTCAGAGAAGCTTTTGCCCTTTGGGGCTCATTCTGGGCAGTTGGTGTCTTTTTTTTTTTTTTTTAAATTTGATTTATATGCCGCCCTTCTCCGGAGACTCAGGGCGGCTTACAATGCGCTAAGCAATAGCCTTCATCCTTTTGTATATTTATACAAAGTCAGCTGGGTCCTCAATTTACCTACCTTAGAAAGGATGGAAGGCTGAGTCAACCTTGAGCCTGGCGAGATTCAATCTTTATACAAAGTCAGCTTATTGCCCCCACAACTGGGTCCTTAATTTAGAAAGGATGGAAGGCTGAGTCAACCTTGAGCCTGGTGAGATTCGAACCTGCAGTAATTGCAGGCAGCTGGTCTTAATAACAGGGTGCTTTAGACCACTGTATTACCAAGGCTCTTTGATGGAAGCCAAGGCTAATGGGGAACCCCATCCCTAACCCCCCCCCCCTTAAAGCTAGGCATTGGCTCACTGCAGCCTCGAGTTTTTTTCTGATTCACAGCTGGGATTCGCGAGGTTGAAAGCACTGAGAGTTTAAGGCAATCGAAAAAGCCGAGGAGTGTTTCTTTTAGGGGTGGTTGATTATTTTTTTTTTTCTTGGGACTCGCTGTGCAAATCTCGTCCAAACCCACATCCGCCCAGACACACTCGCCCCCGCTCCTTCTCAGTCCCCTGCCTTGACCGGAGCCCAGTCCAACTTTTGGATGAAATATTTAAACTCAAAGATTGGCTCAGGTTCTCCGTTAGGGCGCCGGGATTACCGCCCTTTACCCCCCCCCAATGCCCCCTCCCCTTTTGCTATTTCAGAGCATAATTTCAACTCAATTGAAATTCAGTTCTCATGGATTGCCAACCAGGCTAATCAAAGGAAGGAGCTACCGCCTTCGCTCCGGGGGCTGCGAAACTCCTGCTGTTCACGGGATGCCGGCAGGGGCGATTCGGAAAACCTTTGCAAGCTGTCGACACGGGCAGCGAACTTGGGGGAAACAGAGAACTAAGGAGCGTTACCAGATTAGCCATTCCTTTCAACTCAAGGGTCTACGCAGTGTGGTTTTTTTTTAAAAAAAAAAAAAGAGCCAATAAGGCAACCAAGGCAGGAATCGACTTTTTGAACATGTTCTTGAGCAGGGGTCTCCAACCTTGGTAACTTTAAGCCTGGAGGACTTCAACTCCCAGAATGCCCCAGCCAGCAAAGCTGGCTGGGGCATTCTGGGAGTTGAAGTCCTCCAGGCTTAAAGTTACCAAGGTTGGAGACCCCTGCTCTTGAGGACATTCCTGGTGTCACCAGAAGGTCTTCCTTTGCTGGCCTTTCAACCCTTCCCGCAGGGGCTCTTTAGCAATTGGCCTTTTGGTCTGCTTATTCTGCAACGGCAGGCGTCAGATTGAGTTGATCGGATTTGGCGGTGACCCCCCCCCTCCGCCCCGATCTCCTCGAGGGTGCGAAGGCGACCCCTCGCTGATCGGGTCCGACGCCTGAGTCTAGCTCCTCTCTTCCCCCCCCCCCCACCCTCCTGGCCGGCGGCGGTGCATCGGCAAGCGATCAGCCGCTAATGTTTTTTTTTTTTTACAAAGAGGATCAAAGGCTACGTTAGATAAAGAAATGACTCGCAAGAGGAGTGGGGTGGAGGTGGGGGGGGCGCCTGGAAAGGGGAAGCAGCGATTTAATCGCCGTCTGGGCGGCGATTCCACGTGGCTTGCCGGTAAATCGCAGCCGCTTTAAAAAAAAAAAAAAAGAAAAAGAAAAAGTAAAAGGTTTGGCCAGGTCGAAGTTAATGGGATTGCCTGCTTCGCCCCCTGGGATATCGAGAGCGAGGTAATCGCTCTTAAAAGTCACACACTTCAAAGGGGATCCCCGTTGCGCAATTAAATGCTCCAGGCTGGAATTAAGACTCTGGCTACAGCATCAGGCTACGATCGCGGCTCCTGCATTCTCTCTCCGCCCTCTAGCGGACAAAGGGTGAAGTACACAGCTCGCGTGTCTCAAAGGTGCTTTTTCAGGAGGCAACTAGTCTCTCTCTCTCTCTCTCTCTCTCTCTCTCTCTCTCTCTCTCTCTCTCTCTCTCTCTCTCTTTGATTTGATTTATATGCCGCCCTTCTCCGGAGACTCAGGGCGGCTTACAATGCGTTAAGCAATAGCCTTCATACTTTTGTATATTTTATACAAAGTCAGCTTATTGCCCTCACAATCTGGGTCCTTCTTCTCTTCTCTTCTCTTCTCTTCTCTTCTCTTCTCTTCTCTTCTCTTCTCTTCTCTTCTCTTCTCTTCTCCTCTTCTCTTCTCTTCTCTTCTCTTCTCTTCTCTTCTCTTCTCTTCTCTTCTCTTCTCTTCTCTTCTCTTCTCTTCTCTCCTCTTCTCTTCTCTCCTCTCCTCTCCTCTCCTCTCCTCTTCTCAACAGTTTTGCTTCTCATCCAAGAAGTTTCTTCAGCTTTGACAGGATAATGGGAGGGGGGTGGGGGGAAATGGAAGGATTGATGTTCCTTGCAGACAGATGGTCATCTTACTGTTGCCTTCTGGCAGAAGATACAGAACAATTAAAACTCGGACTGCCCGTTTTCTGAATCATTTTTATCCCAGAGCTATAATTGCACTCAACAATGAACTAAAGGGCCATCATCACTGAGCTGTTGGACAGCATTACTTGGTCTGTTGTGTGGATATTTGGGTGGTTTAGGGGTGGGGAATTGTGGTGGGTGGGAGTGTGTTTGGGGATTGTTATGTGTGTTGGACCTGGTCTTTGGGTGTTCAGTGAATTTTGTTGTATGGGTATATTGTGTATACATGTACAATGACAATAAAGTTATTATTATTATTATTTGCATCTTTTTAGAGGATCATTGAAGCACTTGGAAGTTTATCTTTGTCCTCAGGGTCACCTGAGTGGTGCTCCTGGCTCCTGTAATAGGCATTTTTTCTTCTTCTGGAAACCCATCCCTACTCCCACACCATTCCAAGGGTGTTCATCCCAAATTGTATAGCTAAAAGTCTGTAGAGATTCTCAGTCATCCAGGTCATGGTTGTCCCAAAGATGCTTTTTCAGGAGGCAACTGGACTTTCTTTTTTTTTCTTTGAAGACATTTCGCTTCTCATTCAAGAAGCTTCTTCAGCTCTGACAGGATAGTGGGGAATGGAAGGATTCTCGTCCAATAATGACCCCCTCCTACTCTCTCCTCTCCCAACCCGAAATCCTGAAAAAACACAAAGCTTTACCCCATATTTGCCTCATTCCAGAGCCCGGCCAGATAACTATTCCATGGAATTCTGCACATAATTGAGATTAATGAATTGCAAATTCATATATGACTGTTTCCCATGAGTTTTAATACTTGGCAGGCTTTTTGTCACAGGAACAAATATTATTTGGGATTTGGGCATGTCTGCTTTAGAACAATCGTATGCATAAAGACTTGGTCATATTAACAAAAAAAATCAGTTAACAATAAACAGGCCAGGTTCTGAGTTCATCAAGACTTCTAATCTAATTGGAAGTTAGGTTTACTCTGTAAAAAGGTCAAGATGAGCTTAACCAATTTAGGGCAGCTGTACCAGACTGTGATGCAAAACTTAGTGGGTGCTTGTTATCTTTACAATGTATCTGTTTTTCTCCCAATCATTTGATTGGCTTGGCTCTGCCTTTATACCCCCTAATTGATGTCTTTCCTTATCTTCATCTTTCCATCAGAAAGGTCAGGGAGACTGACTGACAGTGTGCTTTGTTTTACATTCAGCCCCTTTGTAGTTATCAATTCAGTGGTAATTGGTCAGTCTTGCAAGTTCTGATTAGAGTCACTTGATACAGTCACGCATAAGGAGGAACGTATATTAATTTTATCTCTTGGCCTCAGTCATGAACTATGATAAAGGATATTCTGGCTATTCATCAAATAGGCCAGTCCTATAGTTTAGCTTAAAATAGAGATAATGTAAATAAACAAAGACAAATATCCACACATCTACATTTAAACATTTTAGTTCTTTTTGTTGTTTTGATTAAGGTTGGGGTTTGTTAGCTACGCAGAGCCAGCCTATAAATTGGTTAACTAAGTGCAAAAGGTTCAGAAAATATACAGGTAGCCCTTGATTTACAATCACAATTGAGCCCCAAAATTCTGTTGTTAAGTGAGACATTTATTAAGTGAAGTTTGCCCTATTTTACCACCTTTCTTGCCACAATTGTTAAGTGAATCACACAGTTGATAAGTTAGTAACCCGGTTGTTAAGTGAATCTGGCTTCCCCATTGACACTGCTTCTGAGAAGGTTGCAGAAGGTGACCACATGACCTTGGGACAGAGCAACGGTCATAAGTGTGAACCAGTTGCCAAAATCTAAATTTTGATCACATGATTATGGGGCTGCTACAAAGGTCGCAAGTGTGAAAAATAGTCGTCACTTTTTTCAGTGCTGTTGTAACGGTCACTAAATGAACTGTTGTAAGTGGAGGACTTACTTTCTGTAGTCTGTCCATAAGCTTGACATCTTCCTACTTATCAGATTTAGGTACCACCCATCTCACTTCCTGTTGCATTAGCAGTCCACACATTTCGTTCACTTTTTGTACTCAAAACCAGTTCAGCCTGGCCTCCAAGTCACCCATGGTGTCCTTAAAGGTAAAGGTTCCCCTCGTACATATGTGCTAGTCGTTCCCGACTCTAGGGGGCGGTGCTCATCTCCATTTCAAAACTGAAGAGCCAGCGCTGTCTGAAGATGTCTCCATGGTCATGTGGCCGGCATGACTAAATGCCAAAGGCGCACAGAACGCTGTTACCTTCCCACCAAAGTTGGTCCCTATTTTTCTACTTGCATTTTTTATGTGCTTTCGAACTGCTAGGTTGGCAGAAGCTGGGACAAGTAACGGGAGTTCACCCCGTTACACGGCACTAGGGATTCAAACCGTTGAACTGCCGACTTTTCGAATGACAAGCTCAGTGTCTTAGTCACTGAGCCACCATGTCCCCTATGGTGTCTTTAGGTCTATACAATTTCTATATATATTTATATGTTTATAATATAAAAGGGTTATTTTAATGCATTGAAATGAACATCAACATTTCATGGATCAATCTTTAAGGAGGAAAGAGAAAGGTATAAGACTAGGCAAACGATATTTCTATATCTTTTCAAAATAAAAATTGCTCATTTCACTTAACAGAGGGGGAAAAAAGGTTTAACTTTGCATGAAATGGTGGGTCCTGCTAGAGAAAGTTCCTTTTTTAGCCTCTATTATATGCCAGAAATAGACGAGAATAATGGAATACAGTTGAAACCATTTAGTCAAATGAACAGTGAAAAATTGGGACAGAGAATGTTGAATGTAGAATGTAGAAAACCCTTTCATTGGGTTTTCAAATATAACTTGAGATTTTACAAAAAAGAAGAAGTTTAAAAACCAGAACAATTTATATTGGATAACTGACAAGTCAATTCTTGCTAATGTTAACTTTAAATTTACAATTTGAAAGTCACAATTAAAAATGGCAACTGTGCTATAATTGAGATAGTTCATAGTAAAATTAATTTAATAAGCCAAAACTGTAGGTGTCCTAAACACTTATCAAACTAATGCAGTAAAAGGGGCACTAAAAAAGATTCCTTGCCTAAAGCATAATTGTTATTCCAGTTTAACAACTGTTCCTTTTAATTTGAAATTAAACATGCTGATTTGCCATTTCCAGGATAATAAATTCTTGTACAACCCCAAACCCAGCTTGTTTTTCTGTCTTCAAAAAGAGTTTTATAGGGAGAAATTAACAAATGAAGCTTCTTCTTTTTTTCTTCCAAGGGCATTTGATAAAAGACAATCCCCTTCTAAACAGCTGTAAATCCATTCTGTTAAAGACAGATTGACAGAGGCCTCTTGAAAAGTTTGCCATCAAGGAATACAAAGGCTGATCAGTTTGATGATAGGCAGGAATTTCAGCACTAAATCAGGGATAATCAGCCTGTGTCTTCCATATGTTGTTCAATTATGGGGCTTGAATTTACAACATCTGGAAGGGGAACATATTGCCTACCTCTGGGGTAGGAGAATATGAACTTTGCATTTTTTAGTCTGCCCCCCAAATGATGGGAAAGATCCATCTTTCTAGAAGTATGGAAATAGGTAACAGTCTTCTATTTCTTATTACATTCTATCTCCAGGTAGCATGAATACAGGTAGTCCTTGGGTTATAAACATTTGTTTAACAAGCCTTTGAAGTTACAATGGCACTGAAATGACCAATCATTGCACTTATAACCTTTGCAGCATCCCCACAGTTATGCGATCAAAATTGGGGGACTTGGTAACTGGCATATATTGATGATGGTTGCAATACCTCTGTGTCATATAATATATGTTGGTATATACATAATTTTGTATTTATTTTGTCAGGTTTATGTAGTGTATATCTGAGCTGTATGCAACAAAATTTCATTTTAATGTATGCTGATTAGTGTACATTCAAAGTGACAATAAAGTTATTTTAAGTTCTAAGTCTATCCCAGGGTCATGTGATCGCCAGCTTCCAACAAGCAAAGTCAATGGGAGAACCACAGGATTCACATTGTTGTGGCTCCGTTACCTGAGCCTGTGTCATCGGTAGGAGAGGACTCCGAGAATGAAGAAGAGGAGTTGGCAAGGCCTCCCTCTCCAGGACCCTCCTCTCTGGCAATGCCTTCGGTGTCCGCTGAAGGGCAAGAGATAGGACCGGGGCCAAGCACGTCCACGCAGCCACAGATGGACAGTGATGAGGGTAATGAGTCTTGGCTGGATCCATGCCAGTGTCGCAGAGATAAGCGCGCGCAACAGAAGAAAAGGCATGCCCGAGATTAGGCTGAGTCACTGGACCATACCCCACAGGATATAAAAGGGAGTGTGGTGGCCAGTCAAACCTTGTGACGAACAAAGCTGAAAGCTTCCATGCCATTCTGCATTGCCAGACTTTTTGCTATAGACTTTGCTGGATTATCTCTGGACTTGATTGACTCCGTAATTATTGAGCTGTTTCTTTTGATGTACCAGGAGTGGGGAGAAGTTATCTCTCCTCTTCGTAAATAATAAACTCTTGGCAGGCAGCCACTAGGTTGTTGCCAAGTTCTGTTATCATAAGGAAAAGGATTTTGCCGGCTGGTTTGGTCTTTAACTCTTGAACGTCTGTTGGTGTGTGTGCGTGTGGTTGGGGACAGAACACACATAACAATGATTTGCTTAACCGTGGCAAAAAAAAAAGGTGTGACTCACTTAACAGACAGAAAATTCTGCTCCTAATGTTATGGTCATAACATGAGGACTACCCTGCACATGATTTGACATGGTACAACGAAGGGCATTCTCTGTTCCCATGCGCCTCTCTTATTTCTTTTTGAAATAACTTTAATTGGAACAGATTTAATTCCTGGTTGGTCTGATGCAGGCCTAGCAGTTCACCTTCTACGCGTGGGGGAGCCATAACATTTGTCTCAAAAGTAAGGTTACCAACCATGTGGGAAAGTTTAAATATATAAAATTGGCTTTTTGAAGCATGGCAATAAATCCAGGACCTCTGCTGATATATTCTGAGCAGAACAGCTCAGATTTTCCCGAGTGATCCAGGGTGCTATGCATTCCTGCGGTGAGTAGTTGAGATAGGCCACCAGATGGCGGAGTCATAGCAACATTTTTTTTTTTAATTTGATTTATATGCCGCCCTTCTCCGGAGACTCAGGGCGGCTTACAATGCGTTAAGCAATAGCCTTCATACTTTTGTATATTTATACAAAGTCAGCTTATTGCCCCCACAAACTGGATCCTAATTTACCTACCTTAGAAAGGATGGAAGGCTGAGTTAACCTTGAGCCTGGCGGGATTCGATCTTACTTTAATTGCAGACAACTGGCCTTAAATTACAGAGCTCTGTCTGTTGAGCTATCCAGGCTCCTGTAGTAGTACAATAGTAACAATAGTAGTAACAATAGTAGAAGAGCTCAGATAATCATGTTCTGAGGGCTACGGTGCAGAAATATGATTTCAGTTTTAACCCCAAAGATACTTTTGCACCACTTTGATAAGTGTGCATCGTTTCCCCTTCTTATATTTCCCTTCTTTTTTCTATTTAAGTGTTGATTGTCGCAAATGTGCTTTTTTTTTTCAAGAGGCAACTGGACTTTCTGGTTTTTCTTTGAAGATGTTTCACTTCTCATCTAAGAAGCTTCTTCGGCTCTTTTGGATGAGGAGCGAAATGTCTTCAAAGAAAAACCAGAAAGTCCAGTTGCCTCTTGAAAAAGCACCTTTGGGACAATCATGACCTGGATGACTGAGAATCTCCGTAGACGTTTAAATGTTGATTGCTTAATTCTTTCTTGTAAACAATCCCCAAATGTGATTGGAAGGTTTAGCCACAAGGTGGACTGCAACCCTTCAGTGCCAGAAGGGAAATCATCACCGCACTGTGAATAATGTCTGGAAATACATTCTTATTACAAAGTGCAGTTTTGAAAAACAGAGCAACATTAATTCACATATGTGCTAACATCATAAAATATCTCCCTCCCTCCCTCCCTCCCTCCCTCCCTCCCTCTCTCTCTCTCTCTCTCAAAACAAAACAAAAAAAAGGCTACTTGTTTAAAAAAAACCAGCATATTTTACAACCAACAATCTGCAATTCTGGTGGTGAAGGTTCTTCTTGACATATTATTCCAGGATCCTAAAAAGATTTTTTTAAAAAATTAAGTGCATACACCAGAGAACTTGTTCAATCTTAAGATATATTACTGAACCCTGCCCAATACAGCTGGATCAACTATGCTTGTTTTATTTGCTCCACAGGTACAGATAAATTTGATCTCTCTTTTTGACAAAAAGAATAAGATTCAACACATGACTGAAAGCAAGAAACAATCAATTGCAATTGAAGATTTTCAGACCGTGGTTGGTTAGAGCCAAGAAACTAAAAATGTGATTTATGTAACTGTGAAGCCAATTAATGTGGAAATATTTCTTTTATTTTTGGATCTGTGAAGAACTGATAGACAGAGACGCAGACCAGCAAGAAAGCCAAGAGTGCTAACTAGTCCCTGTGAGGCAAAGCAGCCTGTAATTTGCAGAGAAAACCATATAATAGATGGAATAAGAGAGGGTGAAGCTCTCTTTTGCAGCACTTTATTGTACAGTCCAGAGTATTACCACACATCTCTGATTTTAAGAAGGACATGTTGAGCAGAATTTCTCCAGGTGGTTCTTTTTTCTCCTTCCTGGAACAAGCTTGGTAAGCATAAAGAGACACAGATCTTCTAAAATTTGCCTACTACCAGATGAACTAGTAGGCCAGAGAAGGCTTGCAGGGTTAGATTACAAAATTCAGTTAGTATGACCACTGGGTATGTTTTGCTGGGTTAGAAAGAATTCTAATATATCTGGAAGGGCTATAAACTGAAAGCTAGTCCTAAAGCAATTTTAGGGGATAATAGGCCTGACTGGTAGGACGGCCACTTGATGTTCTTCAGGTATTTTGAGTACAACCAACATAATTGCTTAGCCTGGCCAGTCATGAGGCTAATTAAAACTGAAATTCTTTGTTAATATTTCAGGTGTGCTCAGAGAGGTGAAGGGACTCAACAATGACCTCCTCTCTGCATTCTATACAGTTGAAAGAAACCATCAGCTAATACAAACTTGCTGTAGAGGTTAACGTGTTTAGGAGAAGAAATAGTAGGCAAGAAGCATCAACAGGATATTTCTCATCTCACGAGGAAGAACCCACTGCCAATGCAGAACCTACTTCTAATCCCTCCTTTGCAGCTCCTGAATTCCCCAGAATTGTCTGACTGGCATAAAATTGTTAAAATAGCTGTTCAAACCGAAGCGACACTATTTCTGAACCAAACAACACATCTAAACACATGAGGGATTTTATTTATTTTTATCCTACCTGTATTAGATTTATAAATAACTCAAGTGCAAACATACTTAATACTCCTTCCTCCTCATATTTTCTCCACAACAACAATCCTGTGAAGTGGGTTCAAATAAATATAAATATAAATATAAATCAAATTAAAAAAAAAATGAGAGAGAGTGATTGGCCCAAAGTCACCCAGTTAGCTTTCATGCCTAAGGCGGGACTAGAACTTGCAGTCTCCTGGTTTCTAGCCTTAGCCCATGGGTGTCAAACTTGCAGCGTCACCTTGCCGTCCCATGATGTTTTGTGATGTTTTTTGTCTTCGTGGAGCCCGGGTGAGCGTGATGCATGATGCATCTGGCCTGCGGGCCGCCAGTTTGACATCCCTGCCTTAGCCACTAAGTTTGAGAGAATCCTCAAATTTGCAGCAATCCTTTATGAGGAAGGGAGGGAGGGAGGGAGGGAGGGAGGGAGGGAGGGAGGGAGGGAGGAAGGAAGGAAGGAAGGAAGGAAGGAAGGAAGGAAGGAAGGAAGGAATTCAAAGAGGGCACTATCAGGTGCTAAAATGGAAAGGGGGAAAAATCATAAATACATTTTGCACATTGCAAAACTTCATTGCACCTTGTTCTTTCTTTGAATATCAGAAGATGGAGACAACCTTTCCCCCTCTATAATATGAAAAGGAGAGGATTTGTGTTGTGTCTGCAGAGTGGAGCAAGGAGATAACTTTAGATAGAACTTTCAAGGTTTGTTCAGACTAAACAAATTGCAGCATTTTGCCTCTTGCCCCGACTAGTTTAGGCTACCCAGTTGGGGAATTCTTAACTCTTTAGCCACCGACCATCCTATCCCCTCAGTTCTCCTCAAGGAAAAAACAGGAAGAGAGATGTTTTTTAAATTTTGCCCAAAGCCTTGGAAAAACGAGGGGTACCTAGCATGAAAGTAAATCTCAAGGTGTCTTCAAACCACATACTGTACAGTAACTGATTTCTAGACATAAAGAGGCATAAGATAAAAGTAAAAAAAAAAAAAGAGAGCAATTGAGAAAAGAGACCAAGAGAATTCCAAACCAAACAAAGTCTATCTAAATAGGCTAATTCCATATTGCTTACTTGAACAATATCTTAGATTTTAGAACAGGGGTCTCCAATCTTGGCAACTTTAAGACTTGTGGACTTCAACTCCCAAAATTCCTCAGCCAGCAAAGCTGGGAGTTGAAATCCACAAGTCTTAAAGTTGCCAAGATTGGAGACCCCTGTTTTAGAACATGTGGAAAAGCTATTGCAGAAAAGATGACATGGATAGAGCTGCCTTCCCCTGGTTTTCCTCATGCTAGGAATCCTATGCTTTAGGCTAGGATTGGGCTATGAGAGAGTGACTCGCCCTTTACTATGGCCCCTTTACAACCTGTGGACTTCAACTCCCAGAATTCCTGAGCCAGCATGGATCAGGAATTCTGGGATTTGACGGTCTCCAGGTCATAAAAGGGCCATTGTTGCCCACCCCTCACCTAAATGATTTGGTGAACTTCCACAGCTGAGGGTGGATTTGAATCTGGATCTCCTCTGTGTCTTGGCAATACCTTAAGCACACTGGATCACATCTGGAATTTGCCAATATTGTCCTCCAGATCACAGGTTTTCCAAGCTGTGTTCTGTGGAACTCTAGATGGGAGTCAATAAGAGACTAAGGTCAAAGAAAGTTCAATCAAAGGCAGTCAGGTTTGCTTCTCAATTGACATATTGGGATTGTTTTTTCCTGTTTTGAAAAATATTCCTTTGAGAGAAGGAACTACCACGCCCCGGTTCAATTATCTTTCTAATAGCTATTGGAGTCAGTAACCTTCAATGACATTTTTGCATTTCAAATGCAGAATGAATTGCTTTGCATTTGTTTGGGCTATCCATCCCCTACAAAAACAAAGATAATGACAGAAGACATGGAAGGTAGTAAATCAATTAAGTGGTTCTGTGATCCCTTAAATCCTTTATCACACTAAAGCAAGGGGAATCTCTTTTCATCCAGTTGCAAATTCAGTATCTCTCAGCCCAAATCACATTGAGGTATCTGCAGTCAGACTTACAAGAGTGCTCCCTACCAATAAAGGAGAATATTTATGGCTCAGGGTTGAGAATATTTGTAGCTAAGCACTGATGATATTATCTAGTTTGGGTAAAGAAACATCTGCAAGAAAATAACCTAGGTCCCGTCTGTGTTCCCTACACTGTTGAGGGCAAACAGAAACTCAGTTGCCACTGGAAAGCAGGAAAATATATATACTGCTCAAAAAAATAAAGGGAACACAAGCAGAAGACATCCGAGATCTGAATGAATGAAATAGCCTTATTAAATACTTCGTTCTTTACATACAGTAGTTTATACACTGCTCAAACAATTAAAGGGAACACAAAACTACTGTATGTAATGAACAAAGTATTTATTAAGGCTATTTCATTCATTCAGATCTCAGATGTCTTCTGCTTGTGTTCCCTTTATATTTTTGAGCAGTGTATATATTAAAAGTCCACCCTCCCCTTCCTTGTATTTTGGAAAACTATGGACCAGGGTCTATGGATATTCTCAATAATCCAGGTCATGGTTGTCCCAAAGGTGCTTTTGCAAAAGGCAACTAGACTTTCTTGGGTTTTTTTCCCCCCTTGAAAATGTTTCGCTTCTCATCCAAGGAGCTTCTTCAGTTCTAACTGAATGGTGAGGAATGGAAGAATTTATATGGAAGGCAATATAAATCCTTCCGTTCCCTACTGTTTAGTTTAGAACCGAAGAAGCTTCTTGGATGAGAAACAAAAGGTTTTCAAGGAAAAAAACCCTAAGAAAATCCAAAAGCATATTGGGACATATGAGCTAGGGTCTCAAAGGTGCTTTTTTCCAAAGGCAACTGGACTTCCTTAGTGTTTTCTTGGAAGACGTTTCCCTTCTCTTCCAAGAAGCTTTGTCTGGTCATCAGAGAAGCGAAACGTCTTCCAAGAATTCACCAAGAAAGTCCAGTTGCCTTTTGAAAAAAGCACCTTTGAGTGAGATAACCATGACCTGGATGACTGAGGATCTCCATACACATATGAGCCAGGAAGCATCTAATAATGCCAGTAGATGGCAGCAGATGGCTTGATGTTGGTTTGGCTGGTCAGCTAAGCAAGCTAAAGCATAGTTAGGGTTTGAATGGAAGGGCAAGAACTACTAAAGCTGCAAGGTAGACTAGAAAATACACAACACACACACAGGAAGAAGGCAGTGACAATATACCTCTATGTTTCTGCCAAGGGAGTTACCTGGATGTGAGCAGGAAAAATTCCTAGGGACTGAGCAAAACTCAAAAGAGGCTTTTATGACTATTGTGTGCAGGAAGGGAGGATTGGCAAAATATATTCCTATCCTTCCCCTTTCTGCTGGAGGGATTTTTCTACTGCATCAAAAGCTCTTCAAAGATGAAAGAAAACTTTCTATTCATGAAAGCTGCATTCCGGATGAATCCAGTCAGATGAATCTCGGTGTATATTCACAATTATTTCCGTTCCCGTTCTTGGCTTTCTACTGACTGCAATTTGTTTTTACTTGAGCGCTGGTGGCCAGTTCTTGCAAAACCTGTGTTTAAGCATTTGAAAAACTGAGCTGTTTCCCATAACTTAGAGACGTTGACTTAGAATAACTTTAAAATGAAATTCCTTTGGATAAAACACATTTCTCTTATGAAAGTAACAGCTAAATGCACACAAATGTATTAGGATAAACTAATTAGGGATGTGCAGAATTTGGCAATTCGGGATAATAAGGCATCTGGAAAGACATCCTATGAGGACTAAGTTAAAAAAACCATAGAGCTTGCAAAAGAGAAGAGTGAGAGGCAATATGATAGCAATCTACACCGGTTCTGTGGGCATGGCTTGGTGGGCGTGGCATGGCATGGCTTGGTGGGCGTGGCTTGGTGGGCATCGCAGGGGAAGGATACTGTAAAATCTCCACCCACCCCCACAAAATCCAGGGAAAGGTTACTGCAAAATCCCCATTTCCTCCCAATCGGCTGGGACTTGGGAGGCAGATAATAGATGGGGGTGGGGCCAGTCAGAATTTTTACTACCGGTTCTCCGAACTACTCAAAATTTCTGCTACCGGTTCTCTAGAACTGGTCAGAACCTGCTGAAACTCACCTCTGAATCTACAGATATCTAAAAGTCTGTCAAAGTGTGATGGCAGACAAGAATCAGTGCGCTGGAATTAAAAGAAAAGAAATTTAGGCTGAACATTTGACTGTCTGCCATTGCTTCCCAAACCTTCCAAAACACTTATCAGAAAGTTGTTTTTGTTCAACATAGGTAAAGCAATTTAAGTTAATTTAAATCTCCCTCTTTCGTTTGGGAATGGGTTTGTGTGTTGTTACTGGAAGTTAAACCACTTTTGTCCAATTTACCCAGGTTTGGAGAGCACAGCTGTAAGCAATGGAGCAGTCTAGCTAGATCAGTGGTGGACTTGGGGCTTTTACTATGTGGGGAGATGAAGTGGATTCCATCACTGAGCAGAAGGTTGGACTAGATGATCTATTACAGGTAGTTCTCGACTTACAACCACTCATTTAGTGTCCATTTAAAGTTACAACAACACTGAAAAAAGTGACTTATGACTGTTTTTCACATGACCATTGCAACATCCTCAGAGTCATGTGATCAAAATTCAGATGCTCATACTTATGAGAGCTGCAGTGTCGTGGGGTCACGTGACTCTAACCCTAACCTTCTGTGACCTTCTGACAAGCAAAGTCAATGGGGAAACCAGGCTCAACTTACATCTGGGTTAGTAACTTACTATCTGTTCACTTAAACTCACTTAACAACTGTCTCACTTAGAAACAAATTTTGGGTTCAATTGTGGTCGTGAGTCAAGGCCTACCTGTTTTATTTTTTTTTAATTTATTAAATTTATATGCCATCCTTCTCACTATCAAGCAACTCAGGGTGGTCTGCCATTATTACTTCTTAAGTAAATCAAGACACTGGACAGACATAATACTTCTTATTTTCTCTGCAACAACAACCTTGATAGATAGGTTGGGCTGAAAGAGAGTGATTGACCCAAACTCACCCAACCAACTTTCATGGCTAAGGCAGGACTAGAACTCACAGTTTCCTGGTTTCTAGAGCAGCACCTTTACCACTACACCAAACTGGATACTATTCGCTCCTTCTATGGATCCCACTCATACATGTTATGCCTCAGTCAAATATTTGTCATCATGTCTCACAGAGGCACGATGTCCAGTCAAAGAAATTTCAGGAAATGATGATGATTTGTAGAGTTGGTCAAATAATTAGAAAGTTGGACCAGGTTGTCTTTTGAAAAAGAGAGGGTTGTATTGTGTACCGAATTTATGCTGAGGCTGGATGGTTATCTTTGAGGGGTATTGTTTAATATCAATGGAAGCTCTTTGAGAGACCTCCTAATTATATTCATAGTATGAGAAGTTCTGCTTTTAAATTGCCATGTAACATAGGGTGTTGTGATTTCTCCCTTTTTGCCTGCTTCCCCCCCATTTCCCCTCTAAAAGTATTTTGCTATATTTCTGTACCTGTCGTTTTAATATCACCATGTTAAAAAAAATACCTGGGTTTTATTCACTGTGATTTTGCAGGGTTCAGATCAGTGGTGGGTTTCAAAATTTTTTACAACCGGTTCTATGGGTGTGGCTTGGTGGGCGTGGCATGGCATGGTGGGCATGGCAAGAGAAGGATACTGTAAAATCTCCATTCCCACCCCACTCCAGGGGAAGGTTACTGCAAAATCCCCATTTCCTCCCGATCAGCTGGGACTTGGGAGGCAGCGAACAGATGGGGGTGGGGCCAGTCAGAATTTCTACTACCGGTTCTCCGAACTACTCAAAATTTCCGCTACCGGTTCTCCAGAACTGTTGAGAACCTGCTGAAATCCACCTCTGGTTCAAATGTAGTTTGCCATGTTTTTTGCAGGATCCTCTGAATACTTCTGTGGGCTGACTTGTTGACTTACACAGAAGCATTTTTAATTCAGGAGCTGGAGTTTTAAAAAATATTTGCGATTCCATCACTTACTCTCACTGTCTCCCACATCTCTTTCACCTTGTGACAGATGGCTAATTTAGATAGGGCAGGACACTAACTCTTAAAGTATCTGTCAAATTGACCCTGTGATAAAAGGCTTCAATAGATGCAATTCAGCTTTTATTCCAGTTCATATAATCCTATCCATACAAAAGAGAATTGGTTAAAAAGCACACTGAGCCTTATAATTCTAGACCCAGCAAATGGGTTTAGATGGACATTGTTATTGATTTAGCTTTGCCCAATCAGTCTCTTCAAAGACTGCCTTTTACTTAACTCCCACTTTCTGACAAAGTAAGAATAAATGCTCAGGTGAAAAAAATAACAAGGGGAGAAGGAAAAAAACAATAATTTGCCTTGCCTTTGAACATCCAAGCACAAAGTCCAAAAGTTATCTCTATAACCATTATCTCCACAAGGAAAGTGTGCTGAAATCCAAGTCTTTATTCAAGGAGATATGTAGGTAATTTAGTTGGGCTAAGTGCCTAGATTTTAATTGGCATTCTGTAGAAGAATGATTTGTTACCTTCCCTGAGTTTCCCTATTTCTTTCCTCCCCAATCAACTTTTTATATCTAAAAAATTGGCATCATTGATTTCAGAAGTGTGATTTTTTTCTATTAAATATTGGAAATAAATATTTTCTACTGGATCAAAATTGGCACAAGCTTCTATATTTCTATAGTCCATATTTCTGATCTTTGGACAGGATGATTCAGAGTTATGTTTCTTTTATCCTAGAGTAGACTGAAAGAAGAAATAAAGAAGGGATAAGAACTCACTAGCTAGATAGTTCAGCCAGGCTGGTGGTGGCCAGTCATAATTATCTTTTATTAGGAAACCCTTTAAAGAGGATTCTGCAGGTCTGGCCTACTGAAAAAATTAGGAAACCAATCATAATGGTTGTCTGTAATAGCAGATACTCAGTTTCAGACAAATGTTTTTTTTCTGTTTCTTCCTGGAAATGTTGGCAATTGTAAGTTGACTCTGTTACAGTTGATTCTGTAAACCGCATAGAGAGGACTGTAAATAGTGGTGGGTTGCTATCAGTTCGCACTGGATCGTGCAAACTGATAGCAGCGGTGGTGGGAGGCTCCGCCCACCTGCTCGGATGGTGTGAGTGCACGTGTACGCATGAGTGAATCAGTAGTGATGGGATTTGGAACCCGCCCCTGGCTGTAAAGCACTGTATATAAATGCTATTGCAATTGCATTTCAACATAGAGAGCATATGTTCTGCCACTGGCCACTCGCACACAACTGTGCCATGCCCAGTAAGCAGAGGTGTTATTCAGCAGGTTCTGACCAGTTCTGGAGAACTGGTAGCAGAAATTTTGAGTAGTTCGGAGAACCGGTAAATACCATGTCTGACTGGCCCCACACCCATCTATTCTCTGCCTCCCAAGTCCCAGCTGATTGGGACTGGGGCTGAGGAAATTGAGATTTTTCAGTAACCTTCCCCTGGAGTGGGGAGGTAATGGAGATTTTACAGTATCCTTCCCCTGCCATGCCCACCAAGCCATACCCACCATGCCATGCACACAGAACCAGTAGTAAAATTTTTTGAATCCCACCACTGCCGGTAAGCCATTCAGAAAACCATAAATGCCTTCCATCCTGTGCATAGGGTGAAATAGGTAGGTAGGGCAAGATCAGGTCAAAGAAAAACATTTCAGGTTCCACTGACTACAGCAGAAAGAGTAGGCTTCTTTAAAATCACTTCAGTTGTAAGTCTGCAGATATTACCTTTTAAATATTTACTTACTACCTGTTAACCAGCAATAATCTATTCTAACTCCGGTGACATTGGTGAATTGGATCTAGAATGCCATGTTAGATGCAGCTGAATAAATAGACATGAAATAACAAGTCACTACATTCTTTTACTAATTTAATTTGGATGAAAACCTCAGAAGTAGTTGGACCCAAGTAGGGCTTTGTTTGGTTTGGAGATTTGTGTAAGATTGTACAACTTGATGGAAAAAATCATGACACCAGTGGATGAAAGTTTGAAAAGGGGCTTTGAAGATATTTGGATGAATGTGTTTACCGTTGTACTTGATTAGAAAGTCCATGGGAGAAGTAGCAATGAAGATTCATTTTTCCTCAGTAACCGTACAAGTTAGAGGTTCAGGTTAGAGTGGACTATCAGGGAGGAAAGTATGATTCCATTCCCCCCGTACTACAGGTAGTTCTCATCTTACGGCCACATAATGAAGCCCAAAGTTTATGTTGCTAAGGGTGACATTTAAGTGAGTTTTGCCCCATTTTACAAACTTTCTTGCCACGGTTGTTAAGTTAGCAACATGGTTTTTAAGTGAATCTGGCTTCCCCATTGATTTTGCTTGTCACAAAAGGCTGTTCACAAAACCCCGGGACATTGCAGCCGTCATAAATATGAATCAGTTGCCAAGCATCTGAATTTTGATCACATGACCATGGGGATACTACTACAGTCATATGTGTGAAAAATGGTCATAAGTCACTTTTTTCAGTGCCGTTGTAACTTTGAACGGTCACTAAACGAACTGTTGTAAGTCACTGTTGTATCTGTAATCCTGTGGCATTGAGTGGGTTCAGCCAACAGTAGATGATCTGGTTTCTAATTTCTCGCTGTCCTCCTACTTAGAAGTAGCCCCCCTACTTCTAAAACGTCTAAACACTTGTGAAATTGTTCAGATTTCTGTGAACTTGATGATGCTTTTACAGAGATGGTTTTATGGCTGTACAAAGCAAGTGTTAATTCATTCTTATTATTAATTATTAACTTTATATGCCACCCGTCCCACTCTCAAGTGACTTTGGGTGGCCTGCAGCTTTATAAACAGTGGCGGTTGCTCCTGGTTCGCCCCGGTTTGGGCAAACCGGTAGTGGCAGTGGTGGGAGGCTCTGCCCACCCACCCAGACATCATAAAAAACACTCTGCACATGCGCAGAAGTGTCACGCACTCGCAAAGTGAGCATGCGCACCCGCATGCTACCGATAGCGAACCGGTAGCACCGGGATTTGAAATTATAGACTGATTATAAATACATAAAATGATAAGAGCAAGCAAAGATTAAAAGCATTCAACATTACGAATAAAATGTTTAAATTAATTTAACATTTTAATGTTTTAAAATTAACATTCATCTTGAAGGATCACAATCGAAGACAGTAAAATATGGCGGGGTGTGGAAAATCTTGTTTGTGAATGAACGGAGCCCTGACTTTTCCAAGTTTTAAACTGTTCTATCTTCTTCCACTTTTTGTTCCTTTCTAAGACTTTCAGCCTAAGCACTGAGTTTAATCTGAGATCTCCAACATAGTATTCAGCCCTGCCTCTTCTTTATTTCTATCCACCTGGCTACTGCCCTAATTTATTTGGTTAAGTTTATTTTTGATAAAATAATACAAGCCCTAGCATTGTGAATCATTTCTATTTCTGTGAAAGACCATGAACATATAGGCCCAGGGCCATTCTTAATTTTTTTTTTTTTTAAAGCCTTTGCTTGTAAATGTGCCCACCAGCCCAGGGAAAAAAACTTCACACAAACCGAGAACTGACAGTGCTTGTGTGTTGAAAGGAATAAGAGTTTAGGAGTTTGTCTGGGATGCATTGTCTTCTGAATTGGCAACTTTCCTATGGCAGCCATTTTCTTTATGTGCCTGCCACTCCTAACATGTGCTCCTGGCCAAAATAAAATGAAATAAAATAAAAACGGGGGCCCCTGGGCTAAACGATGTTTTTCTTAACTCGATCATTTTGATAGTTTTCGCCCTCTGCTTCTGTGTTTTTGCCTGGGAACCGATAGATTAATTTTATTTATTTTATTTGCTTTGTCTTCAGTAGCGCAGGCCTTCAAAGAGCTGAGAATGTTATGAGCTCAAATTCTGGGAACAGAGCAGAACCAAATCTTATTATGACTGTCCCATCTTGGCTTCAAAAACAAGGAGGAAGCATCTTCTCTTCAGCCTGAAAGAGCTGGCATGCTTATTATCAAAGGACCTTGAACAAGTTGTTGGGAGGCCCTGCTTAGAGGGATAGCTTGGAAACTACCAGAATTGAATAATAGTTTTTTTAAAAAATCTTCACATTTCATGTAGACTTTCCAAATGCATTTAGGATTGTTATTGTAAGAGTATAGAACTTTACAGAACCAGGACACATTTTTTCAGGTACCACACTGTTTATTGGACATCATAGATATAATAAAGGTTAATAGATCCCCAAAGTTTCAAGCATGGGTCTCTCCCATTGCCTTCTATGCTGATGCTTGAAACTGGAAGAGGCAAGGAATGAAATTGAGCTCTTCTGCATGAAAATGAAGAGCTCAACCCATGAACAATAGGCCATCCTCAAGGATACAGCACCTATAGTAGATCCCAGCCTGCATAAGCCTGGTTGGCCTGCAAACCTGAAGTATTTCCTCCTCTATGGAACTCCCAGCTACACATTTGTAGTAGGCAACAATGGTTGGTTTACATACCCTGCTAAGTCATTATATTGTTTACTTAGATTTGTTTTAATACACTGTCACATTGTGGCCCATAAGCCAAGCAGGCCAAGATTTCTGGCTTGATATTAAAGACAACCAGGACTCTAAAGCTGTTCAACAAACTATGTTTAAAAACCATGTGTGAATCTAACTACTGTATATAGAAAGCCACCCCCCCCCTCAACTTGGCACACTCTAGGTTTCTTAAAATTGCGGTTCTCATAATTTTCAAATATAATTTTCATAATCAAATTTGCAGATGATACTAAGCTGGCAGGAATAGCTAACACCATAGGTTCAAGATCCATCTGGATCTTGACTTGAACACTGGGCCCTATCTAACAAAATGAAATTCAATGTAGAGAAAAGTAAAGTCTTACACTTAGGTAAGAAAAAGCAAAAAGCACACATATAAACTGGAGGAAACCAGGCTTAATAGCAGTGACTGTGAGAGGGATCTTGGAGTCTTAGTGGACAATCAGCTAAATATGAGCCAGCAGTGTACAACAGCAGTTAAAAAAGCCAATGCAGTCCTAAATTGCATTAACAGAGGGATACAATCAAGATCAAGTGAGGTACTAATACCACTCTATAAAGCCCTAGTAAGACCACACCTAGATTACTGCTTCCAGTTTTGGTCATCACACTATATATAAAAAAAAAGTTGTTGAGATTCTAGAAAAAGTGCAGAGGAGAGCAACGAGATGATTAGGGGACTGGAGACTAAAACATATGAAGAACGGTTACAGGAACTGGGCATCGCTAGTCTAGTGAAGAGAAGGACCAGGGGAGACATGATAACAATGTTCCAATATTTGAGGGGCTGCCACAGAGAGAAGGGGGTCAAGCTGTTTTCCAAAGCACCTGAAGGCCAGACAAGGAATAATGGATGGAAACTGACCAAGGAGAGATTCAACCTAGAAATGAGGAGGAACTTTCTGACAATGAGAACAATCAACCAATGGAACAGCTTGCCTTCAGAAGTTGTGGAGCTTCATCACTTGAGACTTTCAAGAAAAGATTGGACTGCCATTTGTCAGAAATGGTATAGGGTCTCATGCTTGAGTGAGGGGTTGGACTAGAAGAACTCCAAGGTCCCTTCCAACTCTGTTAATCTGTTAAAAATGTCCAAAAACCAAATTAATAGTTCCTAAAGGGTGATGGATTAGAGAAAGCTGTTCTTTCTGTGCATATCAAGGCTTACCAATAAGCCAAGGGAAAGGAATTAATTTTTATCTGTTGACTTTGTGCTTACTTTGTGGTGAATCTATCCACCATATATGTATTTTCCTGCCCTGTGTAATTTCTGCAGACCTCACTTTATTCTTATCATTTCACCACAAGGACACAATCTCCCCACAAGATGTAAGTCCCCCCAAAAAAGAAAATTTATAGTTTGGGAGGAGATACTGCTCAGGGGCAAAGGCTATTCTGAGAAAAATCCTTTGGGCTAAACCAGGGATGTCCAACCTTGGCAACTTTAAGATTTGTGGACTTCAACTCCTAGAATTCCCCAGCCAGAATATCCACAGTCTTAAAATTGTCAAGGTTGGACACCCCTAATCTAAACTTGGAGACATCCTGCTAGGTCAATATTAATAGTATTGGGATAGATGGACAGTGATCTGGACTCAGTAGAAGGCAGCTTCCTATATTCTTAATTTAAAAGGCCACACCAGATTAGTTAAAAGAAGTATTACTTGCGTTCATAAAGTAAATGTAAACAAATTTTGCTACATAGATTCCCTTATTCTTATTCAATATGAGCATTAGATGCCACTTAAGTCAACAGCTAGGGATGCGGTGGCTCAGTGGCTAAGACACTGAGTTGTCAATCGAAAGGTCGGCAGTTCAGCGGTTCGAATCCCTAGTGCCGCGTAATGGGATGAGCTCCCGTTACTTGTCCCAGCTTCTGCCAACCTAGCAGTTTGAAAGCACATAAAAAATGCAAGTAGAAAAATAGGGACCACCTTTAGTGGGAAGGTAACAGCGTTCCGTGCGCCTTTGGCATTTAGTCATATCGGCCACATGACCATGGAGACATCTTTGCACAGCGCTGGCTCTTCGGCTTTGAAATGGAGATGAGCACCACTCCATAGAGTCGGGAATGACTAGCACATATCTACGAGGGGAACCTTTACCTTTTAAAGTCAACAGCAGTGGACAAATTCCCCTGTTTAGATAACCTTCTCCATTTCCAGTCTGAGATTTTATTTCTTTCTTTCATTTTCATCACAGTCACATTTATATATTGAGCAGCAAAAGCTGAATTATGGTAGCTGAATACAGATAGTCCTTGACTTACAACAGTTCATTTAGGGACCACTTGAAGTTACAACAGCACTGAAAAAAGTGACATGGCCATTTTTCACACTTACAATCATTGCAGCATCCCCATGGTTATGTAATCTATACAAAAAGTTACCTGTACAAAACATAAAGGTGGGATATAAATATATAAATAAACATTTTAGGCACCTCTTAAAACCTAGCTCCTCACTTAGGACTTGCCTGTCTGTATGTTATGCAAATAGTACTTATTTTTAGTTTTGCGCATTATTGTAATGTAATAGTTCCATTGTAAACCAGTTTAAGATTTCATGTATTAAGAATCGGTTTATAAACACAAAAAACCCCATAATATATCTTGTTCTTCTAAAATCGCGAAGAATGAAACACCTGGGCATAAAAGGAATCCCACTGTGCATAAGTAGGCACAATCCTTCAAGAAACTGCATTAGCCATGCGCTTCTGACACCTTTCTTACATTCTTGTTTTAAAGGCAGTGTTTCCAGTTTTGAGTCCTTAACAAAAGAAGTCTCTTGTTCTGAGGGGGTCAAGAGAGAGGCATTTTTAAGACCGACATTTTACAAAATGAGCAGCTCCTTATAAAACTGAGAAAAAAGGTGCTTTTTGACTATAAGGAACTTGCTGATAGATTTCAGAGAAAAAAACTCCCACATTTTAAATTAGTGTAATCCTGGTTTTTCTTAAGTAATACAGGTTATTGGTCTCCACACATGGAACTATAAACTAGCCACTTTCTTCTGTACCATCACACAAATAATAAATACAAATACAAATAACATTATTGATTACTGGCAACTGCCTGGATTAATCCCTGTAGCTTTTTGGGCAAGATCTGCGAAGTGGCTTGCCTTTGCCTCCTTTCTAGGGCTGAGACAGAGTGACTGGCCCAAATCACTCTGCTGGTGTCATGCCCAATACAATACAATTCTAGTACAATATCTTAACCATTGCCCCAAAGTAGGGCTGGGTAATTTCTCCTTTGGCTTCAATCACAGTGAATATTTTATGGCTTTGCATTTACACACAGCCCTTCATTTCCCCAGGACAGGGGTATCAAACTTGTGTCATCACAACGGAGTTGTGTGACTTATTGGGACATTCCCCCTTCACTAAACCAGGTGGGAGCATGGCCAGCGCATGACGCATCTGACCCGGGGCCCCCAAATTTGACAGCCCTGCCCTAGCATAAATCCCCATCTTAATCTCTCTACTCCACATTCCACACTCAGAAAAAATGACTAAATGATTGTGCTTGATTGGAGAAATGTAGATTAGTTTGTGTTTGAAAGCATAAATCACTTTTAAAGGGGAAAAAACAATGTTTCCTTTTTGGTACTGTCTACATCAGGAGGCAGGGGGATTCTGGGAGCTGAAGTCCACAGGTCTTAAAGGAGTTAAGGTTGGACACCCCTGGCTTATATCATACTATTTTTTTTTACAGATTTCAGAACTGGTTGTCCTACTAATTTCCTATGGGACTGATTTCTAGCCAAAGAGGTCAGCATCTCAATAATGCTATTTAGAAATAATGGATTCATTACTTACGTTGCACAGCATTGCAATTGCTTGACTCTCTGGCTACCATTTTGGTTTTCTCAGTGCTGTGTGGTGAATTATGGTAATTAGATCAAAGGGGAAGATGTTCCCCTTTTATTTTTATTTTTTTATGTTTTTAATTATCCAATAGTGGGAATTTTTGCAGACGCAATGGGGAAAATACTCTGCAATTCCCTTTCTCTTAAAATAAAGAAGACTAGATTTGAGGCAGGCACGGATTAGGGAAAGTGTTTTTTTTTTATGGCTGAATAATGCAACTTTTGAATTAGAACCATTTAGAAACAATACATTGAATAACAATGGAAGCAGGCAAGGCAACAGGTAATGTCTACCTGACAGCCTTTATGTCTTTGAATTTCAAAGCTGTTTAACAAGATCAAGGCTTTTTGCATGTTCCCAGCGGCTCTATTCTTTTTAATAGAGTGAGCAAGTGCAACAAGACAGAAAAATCTAGTATTTTGATAGTTATATCCCAAGAGGCTTACATGAATTCAGTAGCCGGACACACATCCTCTATTACGGGCTTACAACAGTTCGCTTAGTGACTTATGACTATTTTTCACACTTATGATCATTGCAGCATCCTCATGGTCAGCTGATCAAAATTTAAACGCTTGGCAACTGATTCATATTTATGACGGTTGCAGTGTCCGGGGATCATGTGATCTCCTTTCGCGGCCTTCTGACAAGCAAAGTCAATGGAGAAGCCAGATTCACTTAACAACCAACAACTTCAGTGATTCACTTAACAACTGTGGCAAGAAAGGTCGTAAAAGGGGGCAAAACTCAGTGAACAAATGTCTCACTTAGCAACAGAAAACGTGGGCTCAATTGGGGTCGTATGTCAAGGACTACCTGTAATGAGGTTGTCCCTTCTGAAATGCCCTTTTCAGTTCAACTGTGGTAGCAATCTTCTCCAACCTGAGTGAAATTACAACTCATTGTATTCCCTAACCACTGTGGTACTAAGCTGGGGGTGATGGAAGTCCCAAAATACCTGGAAGCCATATGGAAGTGGGGAAGTCTTACTATAGCTTTCTTCAAGTGAAGCTTTCTTTTACTGAAAAAGAGGAAGATTAGAGGCATAATAGTAGTTTTCAGTTATTGATACTTTGCTGTCTTAGAAATGATGGAGTTCAGTGGTGGGTTGCCACTCCAGTGAGTGGTTCTCACTGGATCGGGTGAACCGGCAGTGGTGGTGGCGGGAAACTCTGCCCACCCGCCCCGCAGAAGCACTGCGTGCATGCGTGAGCGCACACACGAGCGAACTAATAGCAACGGGATTTGGAACCCATCCCTGATGGAGTTGATTTGATTTTTGTTGCTCCACAGTATAGAATTAGGACCAACAGAAAGAAATGGTAGGGAAGCAGGCTTCAACTCAACACCAAAAGCACTTAATGATAAGAAATGCACAAGAGTAATGGAGGCAATTTTGCAGGTTCTTCTTTACAGAGATTTCAGGGAATCAAATACAAATTTGTTGTAGTTAACACTTACAGTATAGGACTCTGTAAACATTCAATCTTTGCTCTGCTATCAAGCTAACCTATTCTCATTTTTTGGGGAAAGCTGAAATGGGAAGGGGGAGAGATCTAGAAACAACATAGGTCGCCCTCAATTCCAAAAGGGAAGGGTAGAGATATAATCAATAAGATGAGTTTCGGTAAAAACATAGTATTTCAGTTCTACCATTTCTCCCTTTTCTATCTGGTCATGAATTTTACAGTCATAATTTTGGTTCTGTATAAATGTTTCCAAGAAGAAAAAAAATAACACAAATGTCAGCACGAAAAAGCTTCTAAATTATTTCTGGTTTGCACAATGCACTTAGGCTAAAATGTGGTACAAACCCAAGCTGTACTTCTTCCCTGGCCTGATGAGCTCCAGGTGTATTACAGCTATTCTGAATCTACTTAATTTTATTTTGCTTTGGGGATCTATACACTGATCCTTATTATATGGAAACAGAGCTGGAGAAGGACTTATAATGCAAATAAATAGTTCAAGCTATTTAGGTACCTATAGACTAAGCCATTGTGCCTGTTAATAGGTAACAGCATTCTTGCTACTAAAATGTAAAAGATGTGGTACTGTGTTTGGAAGAGGATAGGCAATCAATATTTTTAAGCAATGCATTCTACTCTAAAAGCCTATTTAATTGGCAGTATATCCCACTACGTAAAGATGCATAGGATCAAAGCTTTATTTTCCCTAACATAAACCAAAAAGGCTAATATGTGAGCCCATTGAAATAACCTATACAGATGTTTTACTATTAGAAATAGAAATAGAAAGAAATCATATTTATTCTCTAAAGCCCACAATTTAAATTTTTAATGTTAAGCTTATTCATTATAGAACTGTAAGCCTGCAGCTCTAAATCTTGATGCTCTTGGAAATGAGGCATATTTCTCTTTTTGTGTCAAGGGACTTATAGATACCTGAATGTTTATGATTCATGAACCCACTTATTAAGCAAGAAACATTTCTTCATTTGGGCTATGCTTAGGTGCAAGTGTGCATGGAACTTTACGTATAGGATTACACTGTTACCTGTGACACTGTTACCTGTGTGTTATTACAAATAACCAGTTGATTTTTTAAAAACCTACACCCCCAAATTGTAGTTTATTCTTGGGGTTTTAGAGTATCTAAGCAAAGACAGCATTTGGCATACAAGACAAAAATGAATTGGAAAGTTAAATGCTGCCGTTTTCAGCAGCAATTCCCCTTTAAATGAAGCTTTTTAACATTTTTAAAAGTTGCAATAAGCTTTAGGAACATTGGACCTGCGCACAGCCATATAAATGTCAGCAGGTAATTTTTTGGGCTTAAATTTAGCCATGGCAGAAGAACCATTGTGCATTGATACAGAACTTAAAACTCCCCAAGCACACAAAATGTATTGATTGTGGAACTCCAAGCACACAATATGTATTGATTGCTTGCATACAATGATTGCTTATTCCTATTTGATTTAGAACTGCATGTTCACCATGTATACATTTTTATACTCAGAGACCCGGAATGTAGTTAAAATGTTGTCAAAGCTCAATCTGTACACATTATGGAAGCACCCCAGAGTTATTGTCCCACTATTTGACCTTTGTATTGTTTCTGACACAATTTGCCAACCTTAATAAGTAAGATGTACAAATTCCAGATCAAATATATATAATTTTATTACTAAATCAAAAGCAACAGGTACAAATCAAATGAAGCTTTGCAAACCAACTGAATCGTATTTCACAAAGTGGCATACAGGCATAATTATATCATTTGTTTAAATACAATATATGAACATGCATACTTTACTACTTTATTACACAGCAATCCTATGTACATTTGTTTGGAAGTTAAGATGAATGTATGCAAGTGTGGATGTTGCTGAAATTTATTCACAAAACAACATGCAACAGAAGGCAATCATTTTAATGCAAATGTACAGATCGATGAGAAACCTGTGGATGAAAACAAAGAAAACAGATTTTTAGTTTAATGTAAGTATGGGTACGACTGAGATTTATTCACAATATAACATATACAGAAGGCAAAAAGAAGGCAAATGTACAGATCCATGAGAACCTGTGGATGAAAACAAGGAAAATAGTTTTACTGGCTGGGATGCAGTAACATGGCATTTCCTGGCATCTAAAAGTTCTTACTAACACCTCTTGCTTTTGGCAGCTGTAAAAGAGAGAGAGGCTGAGAGAGTGGGGGTGGGGGGGGGTGAGAAAGAGAGAACCTAAAACACCACACCATACAACAGAAGGCAAACATCTTAACAATGCAAATGTATAGGTTGTTATTCAGAATTTACATCACACTGTGTTCAATGAAACATATTCCCAGAAGTGCAGCCACAAATGTTTTTAATTTATTTTGTGGCTAGCACTTTAGCAAACTCCTTTGTTTCTCACCTATCTTCTTCTAGGTTCCTTTTCTCCAGAACTGCAGTGGCTCACCTAAAAATAAAAATAAAGAGAGTTACAATATAGTAAGGATCACATTAAAAATTCCATGACGACCTGTGGATGGAAACAGGAAAAATGGATTTTGCAAGCTGGGATTCCTTACCATGATACTTCCTGGCATCCACAAGTTCTTTTACTGACACCTCTTGCTTTTTAGCAGCTGTAAGAGAAAGAGAGAAAAACAAAAATGTAATTTTTCCATCAGGGAGTAGCTGTTGCATTCTGCCCCTTGCCCTGTTTAAAAGCAAAGTTTGAATCAACAGATTTTTTTTCAAGCCAAGCCTGGAACTATTCAGCTAGGCTTCGAAAAATTCTCCTTGCAAGTAGTAAATTACTTTGTTCTTAGGCATGGATCAAGTGGGCATGAAACCCACTTGGAGCCCTGATCGGCTGGGATCAACAACCGCGACTCGATCTCCCCGGCCTGCTTACTTGAAAGGTTTTTCAACCTCGCTTGGGAATGCGTCTGAAGGCGGGAAAATCCTGCAGGGCCGATGCTACACTCCATCGCCCCATTTTCCCATGCCTTATGCCTCTTTAAATTCGAACTATCAAAGAAGTATATGCATAGGAAAAAGGAACGACGAGCAGAAATCAAGGCAATCCGGCTCTTCGGGGAGGACGGACGGACGGACGGCAGGACAACCTGAAAGAAAAGAAAAAGAAAGAAAAATCAGGCATTCGCTGCGAGGCATCGCCAGCGGATTAAAAAAAAAAAAGATACTTTCCCCAACTTTTCCTTTGCTGCGTCTGGCCCCGAAGGCGCTACTACTCACCAGTATTTCCATGGCTGCAAAAACCTGCAAAAGAGAACAAAGCAAAGATTTCGCCGTCCCGTTTGAAATCTTGGAAGAGAGTTGCTTGCATTTCCCCAGCCAGGGAGCGCTTTTACTCCCATCGTAAACTTTTACGATGAAAAGAAAAACCCCGCCCGGGCCTAAGTCCCCATTGCAAACAAAAGAGCAGGTCTTACCTGGTGAGCTCTCTGGGATCCCAAGTGCTCCGGGGCTGGCTTTCGCTCCGCATTTTTATGCTGGTTCGAGACCTTGAAGTTACGTTAGCAAGACAGTGTGGCTGTTTTTCTCAGGCGCTAATCAGCCTGCCCCTTCGCCAAGGCCTCGCAAGCCGCACCTGCAAGATACCAACAATAAAAAAAAAAGGGGGGGCTGGGAAGTATCCCTTTTGCGGGCAGGACGGGGGTCGGGCGAGGGGGCTGAGAGGGGCATCGCCTGAGAAAGCCGGTTATCGGTTGTTTTATTCCCATTGACGTCAGAGATTGGCACGAATGAAGAGATTTTCTACTCCAGGAAGAGTTACTCTTTCCCCCGCCAAAAGGCCCTTTAAAAAAATTTTTTTTTTTCACAAAGCCATCTATCAAGATAACTTTTCAAGGCCCAGCCTAGCTCTCCATCAGCTTCTCTGTATTGGCGAGAGTCTTTTCGGTTCAATTCTTCAAGGAAAAAAAAAAGGAGCAAGCAACTTATTTTCTTCTGCATTGCTATTGCTTACATACATACATACACACACACACACACACACACACACACACAAAAGAGAGAGGTCTCTTAACAGCTTTTGCCATCATTTCCCTTGATTTAGTTGTCCTTTGGGGCACCCTGGTCCCTAATTCTTATTCAACCCTGATCCCTAATTCATATTCACTGAAGCGGAAATCTTCACTGTGTTTACAGTCAGATCCCTAAAACTGATGCAGTTTCTCTAATAATTGCACCAAAGAGCTGCCATTGTTGTCAAAAATGTTTACCTTTTCCTGCCTTGCCCTTCAAACCACAGGCTGGGCCTGGGATGAAGAACCTGGCCAATGTAATGAAAATGAAATTTTTTAATAATTAAATAGAGCTAATGTGAATATTTCCCCAGGTATTTCATAATGCTCAAGGTAGTATATTTAGCACTCCCTTTTATTATTTTTTCCCTTATACAACCCTGCAAGATAGTCACCAAGTGAATTGCTATTAGGTGTGGGTTTTCCTGCTTTTTATCTAGTGTTTCTTAAACTAAGCAACTTTAAGATAACATGAATTTCAAACCCCAGAATTCCCCAACTGGCATGGCTGGTTGGGAAATTCTGGGGGTTTAAGTCACACATCTAAAAGTTGCCAGGGTTGAGAAACTTCTTACCGAGCCTTGGTAGTACAGTGGTTTAAAGCACCCTGTTATTAAGACCAGCTGCCTGCAATTACTGCAGGTTCGAATCTCGCCAGGCTCAAGGTTGACTCAGCCTTCCATCCTTTCTAAGGTAGGTAAATTGAGGACCCAGTTGTGGGGGCAATAAGCTGACTTTGTATAAATATACAAAAGGATGAAGGCTATTGCTTAGCGCATTGTAAGCCGCCCTGAGTCTCCGGAGAAGGGTGGCATATAAATAAATAAATAAAAAAAAAAACACTGTTTAAGTCCATAATCTTGGCAATTGGCCTTAACTCTTAAAGGGCCTTTGAGGATGTTAGGTGATGGCCAAATCAATCACTGCATCCTGTGGTAAAGATAGTAAGAATAATGGCTTCACATTATTTCAGTAAGCCATGATTTGCTAAATAAACCACAGTTGGCTGTAGTCACTCATCTGAGTTCTACAATACACACAAATCAAAATATAGTACATTTGGACATTGTGCAGTCTATAAACACTGACAAAGAGGAGACAACCAGAAAGGAGCTGTTCCATCCAGTGCAGTCCCCTAAATATTATTCAATCAAGAAAAAGTTTAACACCCAGCAACAGACTATATAAATACATATTTTCATTCAAATTACTGAGTAAATTTATTTATTTATTGGTTCGATTTATATGCCTAAATCCTCCATTAAATTAGGCTGCATGTACAATTATGCTGAAAATACAAAATTTATATTCCACCTTTCTCCAACAAACTTTAATATTTCTCCTTCCTGTTTTATTGTTACACTACAACACCCCTGTAATTTAGGTTAAGGTTGCTTGTTTTTCATTACTAATAGTCCTTGACTTACAACCATTTGTTTAGTGTCTGTCTGAAGTTACAATGGCACTGAAAAAACTAAGTTATGATCAGTTTTAATGTTTATAGCCATTGCAGCATCCCCATGGTCACATGATCAAAAATTGGGTGATTGGCAAGTGGCATATATTTAGGATAGTTACACTGACCTAGTTCATTTGATCACCATTTGCGATCTTCCCAGTCAGCTTCTGACAAGCAAAGTCCTTGAGGGAAGCCAGATTCATTTAACAACTATATGATTCCCTTGACAATTGCAGTGATTTGCTTAACAACCGTGGCAAAAAAGATTGTAAAATGGGCCTTGACTCATTTAACAATTGCCTTCTTAGCAATGGAAATGTTGGGCTTAATTATCACAAGTAGAAGACTATCTGTATTCATCAGTGACATAAAGTCACTCCCACTGAAGGAGGGAGATCAAAACACAGATTGAATTTACAGCAGCAATTAAGAAACTTCAGGCCTCTCCTTTAATTGACAATTGTGAGCTTTTTGACAAGAAACTATGCCAGCCTTGTGATTTTGGGGGAAATCCTGGCTCAGTTCACACGTTACATTAAAGAAGAAGATGTAGTTTCTTTATTTGAGACATCGGAAGTATAATAATTGCAGGAAAGTTATTATTATATGCACAATGATGGAGAAATACTGAAATATCCACAATGGAGGAATGGTTGGTGAAGATGGCAGAAATGGCAAAACTGACATGACTAGTCAAAGATAAAGCAATAAATACTTTCAAAAAGGACTGGAAACTTTTATGGACTTTTAACTGAAAATGGAAAAGAGTGAATGATGATTTGTAGATTCACCAATGGAAAAAGGATTAAATAAAGGGCTGAAGCAATTTTTGTAATACGAAAGGAGGAGGAGAGATAATAAATTTGTTTGTACTGAAAAGGATGGATTTTTTTCTGGTTTTTTTAAAAAAATATCTCTTTTACGGTATTGCTTTCTGCACTTTTCCTTTTTCTCTCTTTTTCTTATTATACGTTTTATGTTTTCTTTATGCATTTTAATATTTGCCTTTTATCTATGTAAAAAGTTAATAAAAATAATATATATAATTAGGAGAACATGTGAATCTAGTTTTTACCTTCCCCTAGTCCTTCACTTTCCCTTGCACAGATGCATTTTCTTCCTTTTTGAAAAAATACTTTTCCATGCCCCTCAGTGTGCATGCATATCCATATTTCTTATGCCCCTTTGGGTCTTCCTTTGTGAATAAGTTTTGCTACTTTAACCCCTTGAGACTTATCACTGGAAAGTTAGTTGAAGAATTTATAAAATAATCCTGTCTATTTAAAAGTACATCTGTGCATATGTGCTTGGTCTGCGTTAACTCCTGTGAAAATGCACCCAGGCATTTTCAAATTCTCATCTTGTACAATTACTAATTCATCAAGATGGCCTCTGATTAAAACAAGAAAAGATGGAATGGGGGCGAAGCAAGCTCATTTTTTTCAGAACAAGAAGTGGTACATTTTTTAAAAGGACCAGTGTTAGAAGGTTTGTAAGATTACTAATAAACCTACACAGTCTCACATAGTTGCATTTGTTGCAGGTATGGTATATCCCATTTCTCAGGGCAGCAAAGATACCACTTTTTCTTCTATATTCTCTCCAAAGCAACAGCCCTGTGAGGTAGTAAACTGGGCTGGGAGAAAGTCATTGGTCTATAGTCGCCGAGTAAATTTTTATGGCTAAGGTTTGATTTGAATCTGGGTTACTCCAGTCTTCATCCAGGATCCTAATTTTTACAGAAACTCTGTTTGGAAGGGCTGGGCAAGGAACACACACCATCATCCAGACATGCTAGGTCAAGAATAGAATGGGAATAGAGACAAAAAGTTCTGCCATGTATGTACAAATGTACGTACTGTATTTATGTAATTTATGTAGCTGTCCAATTTGCAAATTGTAGCTTGGAGTGGCTATCATAAAAATGAAGCAAGAAGCATAAATGAAGGAAAGTAATGAAATAAAGAAATCCACAAAACCACAACATAAAAACAGCACAGAGGCCAAAGCCAAATCTTTCAATAACCCAAACTATTTAGCAGACAGTTTTGCCCAATATCCTGGCCCAATGCCCAAGGGACACACACAAGGCCAATAGGGTTGGGGCATCCACATCTCCGGGGGCATGTTATTCTGAAGGAATATTATCCTGGGCAGTGGTGGGATTCAGCCAGTTCGCATCACTTCAGGACAACCGATTGTTAACTTTCTGAGCAGTTTGGCAAACTGGTTGTTGGAAGAAATCATTAAGGCAGAGAACTGGTTGTTAAATTATTTGAATCCCACCACTGCTCCTGGGTCCCATCAGAGGACTTTGTTTCATAAAGGGAGCATCAAGAATGTCCATTATGTTGAATGTCATCAGATGGGTAGATACAATAAAAAAACAGGAGGTCTCTCAAATAATCTGACTCTGTGCCATGAAAGGCTTTATAGGTGATGACTAGCACTTGAATTGCACTTGGAAGACAAAAGAAAGACAGTGCAGCTCATGAAGCTGTAACATGGGTTTCCAATTTTAAGGACAGTCTGACAATGTCTGTTTCTGTAGCCCAAGAGAGAGGTGACCAAATCTTGAGTGACCATGAGCAGGCCTCCTCATCCACAATTGGGTGCTATTAGTCCACTGGATGAAGTTGTTCAAAGGCCCAAAACTACTCTTTAACCAGGAGCTAAAAATCCAAGATGACTAGCTGGGAGGAGTGCTATCCCATCCAGAAGGAAAGTATAAAGTCTCCAGATCTGGATATGTAGACTGTTACTGAAGTAACAGCTGGGGGGATGTGATTGTCACAGTTCTGTTTGAATATATTTTATAATCAGAAATCATATGTCTAGACCTTTAGAGAAGTTCATGCTATGATAGAAATGTTAATGATTTTGAGATTTAGAGACGCAAAAGAGATTGACCTGGAGAAAAGTAGAAAGGGAGGAGAAAAATAGAACAAGAAATTTTATTGCTCACAGATACTTCAGTGAGTGAGCACACTTTAAACTGGTATTCTCTTAGCCAGCATTTCTGGTTTAGACAGTTTAAGACAGCTGCCTGGGGAATTCTGGAAGTTGAAGTCCACGCATCTTAAAGTTGTTGAGGGTGAGAAACACTGCTCTAAGCATTGGGACACACAGGGAAACACAGATGTGGATATTATAGAGGATTACAAGCTTCATTCCAAGGGACTGTGGATGGGGTCAAAAAAGTCAAGGTTGCCACAACCATGCATCAAAGCTTCCCCCTTTTCTTACACGGGTTGCATGAAAAAAAAAAGATGGAATGGGATGGATTGTGGGTGACATCTTGACTTTTTTGAGCCCTCTGCCCTGTAGACATCTCTGCTTCATTTGTTGCACTACACTAAAGCACTGTGTAACTGAGATGTCCCAATGTGCTATAAGCCACAAATGGATCGTTTGGTTTTGGAGTTGGTTCTGCAAATGCACATGAAGTCTATAAATGGATGTAAAGATGTTCCTAAACTTTGGAAGTGGTGTTTCAGAAACACTTAGCCTTGCTTGCTCCTTTCCAGACAACTCTTCTTGTGTCCTCCCACAAATACCTGTAAGAGGTATGGTGGGAAATACAGGACTGGAAGATTTGGGCAAATAGTGTGCCTATGCACAGGTGACCAGGTGAAGGCATACACAAATGGAAACACTGTTGATGCCATGCAAGGTGTACTTCCTAAACTCATATTCTCTTTGCTGTTGGAAGATTCTTTCACCTTGCCTGGGAGGCATCACATGCAGCTGCCCAGCCAGCCTTGAGGTATAGGACGTCAAAACAAGATAGAGAGGCGCTAGCTTGTCCTTTGGCTAGGGCAGCATGTCTTAGATCTGTCCTGGGAACGGGTATTGAAACCTAAAACAACCAACACACTTATCTGTGTGAACCATGAGGAGTTTTCTATTCCAAAGCTGCTCTGATAAGCAGGTAACAAAACACAGCCCGTTCTCACTCTGATTTGAAATCACTCATCCTTGGAACCCATGGAGGCCTTGACTGGAATCAGCTGTGTAGAGTGAAAGGCCAGAAATTTGTTGGCAAACATCTTGAATGCAGATGGGTCAGAAATATTAGGCAGAAAAATCACAAAAAAAACTCCCCACAGGCGAGATGTTATGACTCTGAATCAATGTGAAACTGCTGAAGATAAAATCTGGGCCTTTTCCCCCCACATTTGTGCTTCTCAAGTTGGCCCTGAGAAATTCACAGTCTGTGCAGAGGGGTGGGGGGGAAGAGGAGCAGGGGAAAAAAAACACCTCCAGACAGTAGAAAATGGGGAAATTGTGTTACGTTTTTAAATGCTGGGAAGCTTGGTATTGTGAAAATAGTAAGTTTCCATTAACTGCAGAAGGTATGCACTTAAAGAAGTACTTTACCTGGGATCTTTTTCCGATGGATGGAAAGAGAGCAAAACGTAACATTATAATTCACAAGGATGCAAACTTTGCTTTGTTCTTTTTTGACATTGCTAAAAATAAGGCATTTTGAAAGCTATAATCAGTTATTTGTGCAGGGCTGACAAGCTGGGCAGCCTGAAATTCCCACTTCAGTAATAGACGTCTATGGAGATTCTCAGTCATTCAGGTCATGGTTGTCCCAAAGGTGCTTTTTCAAGAGGCAACTGGACTTTCTGGTTTTTCTTTGAAGACGTTTCGCTTCACATCCAAGTAGTTCCTTCAGCTCTGAAGAAGAAGCTTCTTGGATGAGAAACGAAACGTCTTTAAAAACAAAACAGAAAGTCCAGTTCCTTCTTGGAAAAGCCCCTTTGGGATGACTGGATGACCTGGATGACTGAAGACCTGGATGACTGAGAATCTCCATAGACAATGATATTGTAAAAACAGAGATGAAACCCTGGTGTATGTTCTTCCTTATTTTTTTTCAGTTTACTATACAGTCATTATATTTAATTTTGAAGAAAAGTTGAACAATTACAACGCTTGTAATTTTATTCAAAATAAAATTAATACTGATAAAATACTCACTTTCTTACCTACATTTACTGCTCTAAGTAATGTATATAATACAATATTAAGTATCTGAACATATAAATATGATGTGTCAAAATAATATGCAGTATTGTACTAAACGAGTAGGAGATGGAGCAATAAGATGGTTTATATGGCTAGATCTAGTAATGCATAAAAGATCTGAGCTAGTTCTTTATTAATATTTTATAGATATAACTGTAATTTCTACAAATGCCATTCATTATTTTGAATATATTTTTTTCAATTTTATTAGCGCTGCTATATTTCTGTTGTACTTTACCATATCTTCTTACCAAAATATATACAGTATATTAATAAAAAAGACACGAATAAAATGAGACCCTGTGCATTAGGCACTTTATGTGGATTTTCACATTTTAAACACACTCCACAAAACAGCATCTTTAGAAAGTGGTGCTGTGATGTTCCAGTTAGTTTGGAAAAATTATCACTACTCTTTAAAAGTTTTATTGTATGACCTACTATTGTAGTTTGAATGAAACCCTTCTATTACTAAGTATTGTTTTTGTATGACAATTCTCTTTTAAAGAGTCTCAGTGCTAGACTGAATCACATGTGAAGTCTCTCTCTACATCCTGTCCCATCTCCAAGCTAGGGATATAAAACAATTGTGTTGTAGATTTATTTAACAGATTTAACAGATTAACAGAGTGGGAAGGGACCTTGTGGTTATCTAGTCCAACCCCATGCCCAAGAATGAATGAAGTTCGTGTTTTCTATCAGAACTACAAGCAGGGATATCTGCCTGTGTTCAAAAATCCACCTTAATGTTTAAGATTGTCAGTTTGTCTGCCTGCCTATCTATTACTTACCTACCTACCTACCTACCTACCTACCTACCTACCTACCTACCTACCTACCTATGTCTTTATTTATAAAAAATTATTGTGCCCTCACAACTTTTTCTGAAACTGTTCTTGGAAAGATAATGACACATAATCAAACTCATAAAGTCATGTGGGACATAACAGGTTGTTCTCGACTTACAACAATTTGTTTAGTGACCGTTCGAAGTTACAAGGGCACTGAAAAAAGTGACTTATGACTATTTTTCACACTTACGACCATTGCAATACTCCCATGATCACATAATCAAAATTCAGAAGCTTGGCAACTGACTCATACGGTTGCACCAGGGGTGGGTTCTACTTACCTTTACTACCGGTTCGCAATGGGGTCGCGCGCGCTCTTCCCCGCATGCGCAGAAGCGTTCTGATGACATCAGGTTGGTGGGCGGAGCCTCCCGCCGGTTTTACTACCGGTTCTATAGAACTGGTACAAATCGGGGGCAACCCACCACTGGGTTGCACTGTCCTGGGTCATGTGGTCACCTTTTGTGACTTTCTGACAAGCAAAGTCAATGGGGAAGTCATATTCACTTAACAACCGTGTTACTAATTTAATAACTGCATTGATTCACTTAACAATGGTGACCAGAAAGGTTGTAAAATAGGGCAAACTCACTTAACACATGTTTCACTTAGCAATAGAAATTTTGGGCTCCACTGTGGTCATAAGTCAAGGATTACCTATACAATATCTGGATGAAAAGCCCCATGCCAATTTGGGTGCATTTTGTAGATCTGAAAAAAAATATTTTTGGTACTTCCCTGTCTCTAAAAAGTTTGATCAATTTTTCTGTAAAAATTTAAGTCATAAGTCTGGAGAAAAAACTCCAAGTGAGAAATCTATCTTCAAATTTAGAAAGATAAATGGAGCAGGCATCCATCACATAGGATGAGGACAGGTCTAAGGTAAAAGTCAAGAGATGGTCACAGAGAGACAGGCAGGTAAAGGGACAGCAATGAATAATCATTGAAATCATCTCCCTGCCAAACCCCTTAGGATTAATTCTGGTTGTGCAGAATTCTGTCTTAATCTTTTGAAATAAAAATTGCACACTGTGTGGCAGAATTAAGCAGGGGGATGTTTGTATGATTACAGTGCTGATTTAGTATTTTTTTCTAATTATAAATATGTTATCCTTTTGTTCATTAATACATTTCTCCAGCCATGAGCTTGCTATAATTTAAGCTAATTTAAAATGGGAAACAGCTGATGCTCAAGATTGTTCTTCTTAATCAAGGCTAGCAAATGTTTTTATTCTAAGAAATTAGGAGTACAAGCACATGGAATATTAATGATCTTGATAGTGATGGAAGTCAGGACCAAAAAATCTTATTTGAGGTTTATGACTAAAGGAATTCTCTGCTTTCCCTCCATAAAACCATGACATCTAGGGCCTAAAATTACCCAGGTTCTGAATACATATATCCATAGCTACATTTTTTTACTCCTGAACTTAAGGTCTTCCTCTTCCTCCTCCTCCAGACTAATATTTCAAGTTACTATCAGGAGTAACTTTCATTTTTGCCTTGATTGTTCAGGTCTTATAACCCATCCTTCCCAGCCAATGTACCCGAGTATCTTAGACCAGTATTTCTTACCTTTGTCAACTTGAAGTTGTGTGAACTTCAACTCCCACAATTCCCCAGCCAGCATGCTGGCTGGAGAATTCTGGGAATTGAAGTCCACACAATGTTGAGTTGTCAGGATTGAGAAATACTGTCCTAGAGGACAGCTACTGGAATTCAGTGTCATAAGAGAACCTAGAGTTGGGAAGGCTATTGTGGTCTGAGGGATTTTCTAGCCATTTCACTGTAGGGACCAGGGCAAAGACACTTTTCAGTGGGAAAATACAATCAGTAGCATGAGACCTCAACATGGATATGCTCAAATGGGACTAGGGTGCTCCTAAATGGACTAATTAATCAGTACCTCTTTAACATTTACTTAGAGACTCAGCTCACTTTTCCATAATTTGAGGCAAAGGAAATTGCAATTGTCAACTCAGAGTAACCTTAATATATTT
Organism: Pituophis catenifer annectens; assembly: GCF_029215685.1. Classification (NCBI taxonomy): domain Eukaryota; kingdom Metazoa; phylum Chordata; class Lepidosauria; order Squamata; family Colubridae; genus Pituophis; species Pituophis catenifer. Next base: position 64,637,197 of record NW_027256886.1, read on the forward strand.
TAGTACAGGACATTTCCTTCCATGTTTCTCAACAAAACAGTTAACACAAAACTATTACACACATGAAGGATATATATTTTTTTTGTCCACTTGGGATCTTCAACCTCTCATTGACTCTCTTGTTTCCCCCCCATTCTCAAAGCAACATTAATGGAAGTCTCCAGCTATAGAAGATACAATTTTAACAATACTGGATGTGATAGCTTAGCTATCTTGATACTCAGTGAAGCAAAGGTGGAAATGAACTTTAAAACAGGCAACCTTCTTCATGTTCTTCTGTCCCATGCCTAGGGCGCTGAATAAAATGTTAGAACAGGCAAGCAGGAGGGCAGCAATTCAAATATGATGTCAGTCCTGAAGTTGGCTGAACTGTGGCCATTTTCCTTCTTTGTAGCTCTCTAGGGAGATTTCTCTTTTCACTGCTTCAGGGCTGACACAGTCTGGAGCAGGGGTGAAATCTACTTACCTTCCTTACCAGTTCGGAAGTGCACATGCAGGCACTGACCCTTTGCGCATGCGCAAAACCTTCTGTGCATGCACAGAGGGTAATAAACACATTACTTCCTGGTTAAAACCAGGCAGTAACGACATCCGGGCAGGTGGGCGGAGCCTTGCACCGCCATCGCTACCGGTTCTCCGAACCACCTGCCACAATCGCTACCGGATCGCCCAATCCGGTCTGAACTGGGAGCATTTCACCCCTGGTGTGGAGCGAAGAGGCCAGGGAGGGGATGTATCCTAGATAGCTAGGATATTGTAGCCTAAATAAAATTATTTCCCCTGGGAATCAAGGATATTGGTGCAGGTGTTCGGTTGGTGGACTAGCAAATGGAGTGTATGCTGATTGGACCATGTGAGTGGAGACTCTGGGAGGAAGTGACAAAGTTTTACTTTTAATTGGGTGAAAAAACGGGGAGCACTTAGAGCCAGTTCTTCACCAGGATCATGCCAATTTGATATGTCCCAATAAAATGTTCTTTGAGGAACTTGCCTGCCTTGGAGTTCTTGTTAGATGGGATGTGTTACTTGGAACCCTACAGTTTCCTATTGTGCATTTTCATTCTTCCTGTTTTAGTTTGAACTACACTGAAACACAACATCTGTTTAACTGATGTGAAGATTATGGAGGACTTTGGAGTCAAGGTTTCTCTATGAGTGAAAAGACAATGTTCAAGCTCCGAGCCTATACTTGTTTATTCTATGGCATACCGAATTTATTTGCTTCATAAATGGCAGAATAAGTAGATATCCCACTTGTTCCATATGTAAAGCTTAACCAGGCTGACAGTTGAGCCTTTCTTCAATACTGATATTGGGTGTCTTGCAAATGCATCTGATCCGGGGGTGGGCTGCTGGGGGTTTGCAGGGGTTCGGGAGAACCTCTAGTTAAGATTCTGTGCAGTTCAGAGAACCCCCAAATTCCACTCCTGGCTGGCCCTGCCCATCCCTCCCCTCCCCTCCCAGGAGTCCCCACACAGCCTGTTTTAGTGTAGGGCGCACGTGGAGGCTCGAGAAAAGCCTCCGGAGCCCGGGAAGGGCAAAAACGCCCCCCCCCCCGCCGTGGTGCAGGAAGCCGACTAGGCCACGCCCACCATGGCCATGCCCACCCAGCATCCGGGCAGAGAACCCCTTGCTAAAATTTTTGAAGCCCGCCCCTGATCTGATCTAACCCTTTGCTGCTACTTCGTCAGCTGCTAAAACGCAAACCTCAAAGAACTCAGTGGTTCTTAGTTGGATGCAGTCATGCTTGTATAGCAGCCTTTCTCAGCTTGGCGTCTTTTAAGATATAACTCATCATCTCTGTTCAACACAGTTATTCACTTCATGCCCTGAAATATGCTGGCTACTCTCAGAATCCTATGCTGGAGGTTCTAGATTCTTGGTCTGATCCAGCTTGTTTCTTAAGTAATTTCGGATAGACCAATCTTTCTCAACCTTGGAAGCTTTAAGATGTGTAGACTTTAACTCCCAGAATTCGTCAGCCAAGGTGCTGGCTGGGGAATTTTGGGAGTTGAAATCCATATATCTTAAAATTGCCAAAGTTGAGAAACACTAGGTTGGATTCAGATTAAACTGAATGGGTCATTGACATTATTGAGAGAAGTTATTTATGTTAACCAATATATATATAGGATTAATTCCTATATGTCAAGTACATCAAAAAGATGTACTTCTAAGGAAATATTTGTGTGAAAGCTCCACCAATCTGGATCTAATTTTCAGACACCAATTAAGCCAAGTTAAATGGGTAAGCAGAAATGCTTCCCCCCCCCAATCAATTAAAACAAACATCCCCCTCTAACTAGCAATTTAAATATGCATCATTTACACTATTGAATTAAATGCAGGGTATAGACGGAATGTTTCTCCTTAATTTGGGGGGGGGGAATCGGTAAATTAGAAAAGATAATCACCTTGGAAACCTGCCTTAAACACAACAATTCTTTTTCACCCAGAGATGAGTGCAATGGATGATGCCATTTTCTTATTCTGACCTTTTCTTGAAATGAATTTTAGCCTTCAGTCAAGAAATCTAAAGTGAGGGCCTTGGCGAGGGAGGAAAAGTTCACATCACAACAATACATGCTTCAGATATCAGACAGGCTAGGGAGAAATAAAAAAAAAGAATTATCTACTTGCTCCCTGCGTGGGTGTAAACAGAGAAGCTAACCTTGGAAAAGGGAGCCGCACTGGAGTTAAAACACTGTGGCATGACAGGAGAATTATGGGTGCTGCAAAGCCAAGGGCCTATAACTGAGAGAGGCCACTTCATTTTCAGGCTGTATTTTCATAGCCAATGGCTAACAAAATAGGGTTCCAAAGACTGCTAATATTTCAGCAGAAAGGAATGCAGAGAAGTGGTAGAGAAGCATTTGCAATGGATCAATCAATTGGCTGAACTGGTTGCCAAACTTGGCAACTTTAAGATTTGTGGACTTCAACTCTCCAGAATTTTCCAGCCAGCATTTGTAAACTTCCATCTATTGTAAAACTGCCAAGGTTAAGAAACACTGTTCTAAATTATAAGAAAATAGACTATGGCAAGATACATTCAAATACAGCTACTCTCTTAAAACCAGATTGGCTTTCTAGGAATGAGACAAATAGAATACTTTATTGTCCACGTGTGATTAGACACGCCAGGAATTTGTCTCTGGTGCCTATGTTCTCAGTGTACATGCAAAAAACCAACAAAGTAATAATAATCATAATAACAAAGGATCATAATCATAATAGACTAGAATAGAATAGAATTTTTATTGGCCAAGTGTGATTGGACACACAAGGAATTTTTCTTGGTGCATATGCTCTCAATGTACATAAAAGAAAAAATACGTTCATCAAGAATCATAAGGTACAACACTTAATGATAGTCATAGGGTACAAATAAGCAATCAGGAAACAATATCAATTTAAATCGTAAGGATACAAGCAACAAAGTTACAATCATACAGTCATAAGTGGGAGGAGATGGGTGATACCGTGTTTCCCCGACAATAAGACCCTGTCTTATATTTTTTTGAACCCTGAAATAAGCACTTGGCCTTATTGCCATGCGCTCAAAAGCCCGATTGGGCTTATTAATCAGGGGATGTCTTATTTGGGGGGAAACAGGGTAGTGATATCAATTGAGAAGGTAGTGGAACAGATGACAAGGAAGTAATATAGCCATTCTGTATGGGTAGTACATATACTTAGACAGAACTGTGGAATTTAATTGTTCAGAAGAGTTAGAAACATTATGTATAAGTCATTGGACAACTCAATACTGGGTTGCCAAGGTACAAAGGAGGGGAAGATGTTTTCCATGGATAATATTTGAGGCATTTGGAATGGCAATTTTACCAATTTGCAAGATGTAGGACTTGCTCTAGGAAGATCCTGTTTTAAGTGCCATCTTAATTGTACAACTGATGATAATTTCTGTGAACCCATTCTGTGAACTTTACTGTGGTTTTGGTGTAAGATTAAATCATGAGAGACTTTCATGTATGCTATTTTAAAATCTCAATAGAAGGTGGGAGACAAATATAAGAACACACAAATGTCACAAATAACTAAACAAATTAAAGAAAAATAGTTGTGGTGCAAGATGAATTTGTTCTTAGGGTAAAAAAAATAAAATGCCCTAAATAAAATATGTGTATTATTAAAAACTCAATAAAAACATAATTGACAATACAATACATCAGTAAAACAGTACTAAGCTGATTGAAAACCTAATTCAGCAGCAAGTCCATTTAATTGTTAAACAAAGCTTTGGTTGACTTTATAAAATGTCTGCTTGATTTCTGAGATTTTAATGGTTTTGTCCTGGATTGCTTTCAAAGATCTTGTAATCGTGCTTGAATGATAGTGTTTTAATAAAAAAAAAAGAATCTCATCACCCTCTGTGTATTGGAGGTGAGAAAGTTATAGCAAAGAGACTTTGTTTTGGATTCCAAGAAAACGCCTTTGGTGTTAGCAAGAAGAATGTTTATTGTGCAAGGCTGAGAACTATAAGGGAGTGGGTGGCTCTCTATTGTAGATTATCTCATTTCAAGGCATGAGAGCAGGGCAGTAAAATAGAGGAGAGGAAGCCAGGTAATGAGGCCAAATATCTCTTTCATGAGATCAGATTCATGTGACCAAATGAATCAAGAGGTCTTATCAAAATTTTGGGCAACCTACCTGGAATGAGGTGCATTTACCATACTGTATCATTCTGGAGAGAATCTAGACTTGTGGCTGCTAAGAGGTGATACCAACATGGTTGTAAATCCATCAATTCAATGCCATACCTATTATATTTGCTACACATAATGGATTATGTTTTAATAGCCCCCTGTCCTACTTTTTGAGAGACGATTTTGTACAATGATTAAGCAGTCACATTAAAAACTAGGGTCTGTGAGTACCTGGCTTAGCCACAAAACCAACTGGATGACCTTGAGCCAATCAGCCCTAGAGAGAAAAAAATCTGGGAAGCCACTTTTGAAAAGCCCTAGGACTAGGTAATAGAAAAGAAATCTGTTATGAAAAAGTTTTTGTTAAAAAAAAATCACCACTGTGGCTAAGTTATCATTATGACTTAATTGACCAGAGTGGCTAATTCTGTAAATTAGGTGTAAAATTGAAGAAAATGGATTATTGGAAGCGACGAGTGAGGTTACTTGCATGTAACAAATGCATTTAAAATAATTATCAGAATGGTCAAACTGCTTAGTTATTGGCTCAACCGGAAAATGAGCAAAGGCTGTCATTAGGAAAATGTGATGGAAATTAAATTGCTTTTTAGCAAAGGGTATTCTTTGCAACGAATTTAATTCTTGGTTAAAATCCCCACGCGGCAATCTTTTCACTACATCTTGCTGATCATGTGTCTCCAGGTGATAATTCAGAGCATTTCCAACTCCCTCCATTATCCTCTGCGCTGAATATTGAATTTCAGATTAGGAATAGAGAACAGTTTGTTCTGTTAATAAAAGTTTTCTTTTGAACCTTTCGGTATATCGATAGCCAGAGTGTTTTCATTGTTTTAGTGTCTGTCTCCCCACAGATAACTGACATGGCGTTCCAGTTGCCACTAGTAATTCATCCTATTTGCAGAAAATAACATTCTTTCACACATGATCATGACTTTTAAGAACAAATTAGCTATAACGTGCATGCGCAACATTTTGGCCCCTAAAATCTAAATTTTTGAGAAAGCAGGTTTAGGATAGAATGATACAAAAAGATAAATAGTAGGGACACTATATAATAGCACATGTTTTGTACACTCAGGTTAACATTGGCCTGAGAAATGTTACCTTTCTCGCCATTAAATCATATGAGTAAATGGCACCAATCCTGCTATACCATTGCCACACATATTAGGCTATAAGACAGGTTTCTCCAACCTGGGGCCCTCCAGCTACGCTCATGTTAATTCCCATAATTGCTAAGATTGCATGCATTTTATCTGTGCTATCCAGGGATAAAGGGAATCTAACCAGATTAGTAGACTAACTAATATTTCTCAATCTCAGCTACTTTAAAATGCATGGACTACAACTTCCATGCATGCTTAGAGTGGCGGAGGTTGATATACTAAAGTTCAGGCTGTAAAGGAGTGTAGAGATGGCTGGGGAAAGGAAATAAATTTTAAAGAAACAGAAAGGACAATTCAGTCCTAAGAAAGAAGAAAGCGTAAGAAAGAAACTCACATTCCAAGTTGAAACTAACTCGTTGACCTAAGCCGGATAAAGAAATGAATATTGGAGGAATGCCACTTCATTGTTGTGGAATACAATTATAAGATGTTGTAAACCCATCAGAGTTTTTCTCTGCCCCGTCTTACATCAAACAAAATACAGGTGGAGTTGGTTTGAGTTTTCTTTCCAGGTTTGGGAACTAACGGGAACCCTTTTCCACCAGTGAATGCAACTGGATTTATCTAGTAATGATAGATAACAGCTAAGTCAGTGTTTTTCAATTTCGGCAACTTGAAGACATGTGGACTTCAACTCCCAGAATTCCCCAGTGAGCATGCTCTAAGCCAGGGTTGTCAAACTCAATTGGCCCCGTGATATGATTGGATTCGGCCCACGTGGCCATCCTGAAAACTCTAAGGGGCTGGCCCGCGTCACTTCAGCCTGGCCATGCCATCTGTGTGTGTGCATGTGCGTGGGCCGGGCCTGTGCGCCAGCAGCAGGCAGAGTCAGGGTGTGCGAGGGAAACATGCTCCACGCGCAGGCCAAGGGCAAGACATGTGAGGGGACTGAAAAGATGACCAACGGTAACCTGCTCTCCAACCGCAAGCCAAAACAGACAAGGGGACTGAGTAAGCGCGTGGTCTGCATCACATGTCTTCCCCCCCTGCACCTGCTGCTTGGACAGCCAGCTCAGTGGTGGCAGTGGGCTCTGGAGGCATCAGTGTGCACCAGCAGAGGGGCTGGCAGGCTGTGGCTGCAGTGGGAAACCATCACCACCCCCAATCAAAGAGTAGGGAGCATGTGGTGGCCGACAGTTTCCAGCTGCAGTCGCCCCACCCTCTGCCTCACTTCATCCCATGGGATAAGCCTCTCCCCATTGTCCCACCCACCAGAGACCCCTGGATTTCCTCCCCACCCCTGCCCGGCCCCCACAGGCATCACACACGCAAGTGACATCAAGCTGGCCACGCCCAATCGGCCGCCACCATCTCAGCCCCTCCCCTCATCCCCCCTGGCCCCCGGAGGACAACTACAATGGTGATCACGCCCACAATGAAATCAAGTTTGACACAGCGGTGAAATCCTACCGATTCGCACCGGTTCGGATGAACCGGTAGTGATAAAAACTACCGGTTCAGGCGAACCGGTAGTATAAAAAATCCTACTGGTTCCTCCAAACCGGTATTTTCGACGATCAGCTGTGCCACGTGATTTAAAATTGGTAGAAAGCAGGAAATCCTGCTTTCTAGTGAATCTAAATCGTGCAGCATAGTTGTTCCCCCCCTCGCTGTTATACTTACCTCCTGAAGCCTCCTTTTTCCGTATGTTTAATATGTACTATGCATGTGCGCGCACACAGCACATGTTTGGTGTGTACTGCATGCGTGGCCAGCGAACCGGTAGCAAACTGGTTCAGATTTCACCACTGGTTTGACACCCCTGCTCTAAGCTGTGCACAGGTCTGCCATTTTTGCTTTCTACAAACTTAGATATACCTTAGGTAGATGCACTGTAGAAAATTAAAATAGTGAATAGACCCCTATCTGAGCTGGGAAGTCCTGTCAGTTGCCCAAAGCTGTAGATGCTGACTTGGTTGATTGATTGATTGATTGATTGATTGATTGGATTGGATTTCTACAGCTGCGCATTTCAGCAAACGACTCCGGGCAGCTCACAATTCAAAAACGTATATTACTATTAAAGCCTTAAAAACATTTAAAAACAATAAAAACAGTAAAAACCATTAAAACAATAAAATAAAAACAATACAATGTCTAATTTGAGTACAAACAAAGCAAGAAATCTGGCAGTTAACAATAGAGCCAGGAGACTCTTAGTGCTTGTAGTGCTCCAGGCTTCAGGAACGCAGCCAAGTTTCTAAAGGTTTACGTAAGGCTAACAAGGTGGGGGCTGTTGGAGGATGTTCCAGAAAGCAGGGGCTGCTACAGAACTTGTCATGCTGGTTCAGTTAATGGGCTATGACGGCATTATTGGGTGCCCAATTAATTTAAATCAATAAAATAAACAGCCCAGGCCATTCTGAAAGAAAGCCAAACCTTAATACCTACCGGTAAAAGGAAATCAGGTCATCAAAGAACACAGTGGCCGGGCACTATCAAAGCTGACACCAGTCACAGCATAGAAAAACTCAAAGAAATAGTGCAAGTTCAGAAAATGTGGAGAGATCACCAAGAGTTCTATGGACTCGATGGAATGGATATCATCATCATCGTCATCATCATCACCACCATTTGGGACCCTAGAAAGAGTGCAGAGAAGAGCAACCAAAATGATTAGGGGGACTAGACTGGAAGCTAAAACATATAAAGAATGGTTGCTGGAACTGGGTATGTCTGGTTAAATGAAAAGAAGGACTAGGGGTGACATGATAGCAGTGTTCCAGTATCTCAGGGGCTGCCACAAAGAAGAGGGAGTCAAGCTATTCTCCAAAGCACCTGAAGGCAGGGCAAGAAGCAATGGGTGGAAACTAATCAAGGAGAGAAGCAACCTAGAACTTAAGGAGAAATTTCCTGACAGTTAGAACAATTAATCAGTGGAACAACTTTCCTCCAGAAGTTGTAAATGCTTCAACACTGGAAGTTTTTAGGAAGAGATTGGATAACCATTTGTCTGAAGTGGTATAAGGTTTCCTGCCTGAGCAGGGGGTTGGACTATAAGACCTCCAAGGTCCCTTCCAACTCTTCTCTTCTCTTCTCTTCTCTTCTCTTCTCTTCTCTTCTCTTCTCTTCTCTTCTCTTCTCTTCTCTTCTCTTCTCTTCTCTTCTCTTCTCTTCCCTTCCCTTCCCTTCCCCTCCCCTCCCCTTTCCCCTTCCTCTCCCCTCTCCTCTCCTCTTCCCTTCCCTTCCCCTCCCCTCTCCTACCCTCCCCCTCCCCTCTCCCCTTCCCCTCCCCTCCCCTCTCCCCTTCCCTTCCCTTCCCTTCCCTTCCCCTCCCCTCCCCTCCCCTCCCCTATCTATCCTATCCTATCCTATCCTATCCTATCCTATCCTATCCTATTCTCATCAGTACCCACTGATTGGGAAATAAATCTCACTGGATATATTTTTCAATACAGGTAGTCCTAGACTTACAACAGTTCATTTAGTGTCCGTTCAAAATTACAACGACACTGAAAAAAGTGACTTATTACCATTTTCCACACTTATGACCACTGCAGCATCCTCATGGTCACATAATCAAAATTCAGATGCTTGCCAACCAGTTGACATTTATGACAGTTGCCGTATCCTGGGATCATGCGATCAGCTTTTGAGACCTTCTGACAAGCAAAGTCAATGGAGAAAATCCAGATTCACTCAACAACCGTGTCACTAACTTAACAAATACAATGATTCACTTAACAACTGTGGTGAGGAAGGTCGTAAAATGGGGCAAACTCACTTAACAAATGTTTCACTTAGCAACATAAATTTTGGGCTCAATTGTGGTCATAACTCGAGTACTATCTGTAAGCATCTCAGTATAGCATTGCAGAGATTCCCCTGTGGTCTTGTCTGTAGATTGTTGGCAGAGAGCAAAGCTTCCGGCAACCATATGGAAAATTCCCTATCTAATTTGATGTTCACAGCAATAGCCAGGGCTTAACAGGAACATTTCAGGATGATTCTGTGACGGCAGGGATGGAAAATCCATAACTTTACAGATCTTCTTATTCTACAAGTATCACAGCCAGGGCAACCAGTGGTTGGGGTTGAAGGGAATTGTCACTGTAGATGAGCACATGGATATCCTTGACAAGGGTGTGCAGGCTGTTACAAGAGATGAAGAGAAAGTAAACAACAGCTCAATTTTGACCAAGGAGCGTTGGAAGGAAAGATCCATCTGGTTCATTTCCAAGCTGGGAAAAGATGCTGGAAACATCATAGAGGCTGGAGGCTGATTGGAAAGAAGGTCCGTTTATTGATGAACAGAACCACCAGGGTTTGTGGTTTTGGTGCAGCTGACAAAATGGTGGAATGAGTGGATGGATCTTTATAGGTTTTTGTGATTTTGAAGTTTGAACTGTTTTGGGGATGATGCAGTGAAGGGGCTTGTGTTCTGAAAGGGTGTTGTGTAACTCCTATTGTGGCTAATGGCTTTCGTCCTGTGTTGGATCTTGGATGAGGGGCTGTGTTCTAATCCTACCATTCTGCCTTTGTTAGCTGTCAAACTTTGCTGCAAGGAGTTTCGAAATATCCTGTCTTGAATGGGCAATATTTGCTTTATTTATGAATAGAGCCATCTAGATAGTTGTCTTCCTCTTTCAATAAGCTTTGTATCTCTTAAGTGCTGGGATATGCTTTGGGCTATTAAGAAAGTCTTGGGGGCTGCTTTCTGCCTCTAAAAACATGTTTCTCCATTTCTCCTTTAGGGAAATATAATATTCTGCCTTTTTCAGTATTTCCCAAAATATTTCATTCTTCGGGGGGAGAGCTTCCCACAGGAGGGAGCATGAAAAAGAGACTCAGAATAATTCCACCTATATTTAGTTTAGTTTAAGAAAGGGCAGAGGGAAAGTCTGGCAGGCTTTCAAAATTCTGTTATAATACCCTAGAACCCTAGGCACTAATATTCTTGTAATCCTTGTGGTGTCTATTTCCTGGCCTGGCCTATCTCAAAGGGATGATGGTTGTTCAGCAATATTTAGAGAGCTTCAAATTCTCCACCCATAATATAGAATTTTTAGTTATAGGAAAAAAGATTATTATACTTATTTTTCAACAGCAGTCAAATTCCTCGAAAGTCTCTTAGGAGATGCTTCAATATCTCATCTATTAAAAAAGAGATTTTTGAAATTCCCTTAACTGTTACAAAGCTTCTACATCACAGTAAATAATATTTTGAAAGCCCCGATTTACTTATTTCAAGTACTTTTACTCTTCCGGAGCTAAAATGAATCCAGAACAGCTTTCAAATACTGGTAATATGGCAACCTGTGGCCACCAGCTTGCAATCCAAGAAGGGAAGGCCTGGGGAAAAAGGAGATTTTAGGAAGGTAGTTCAGACATCGGTTTTTTGAAGTCCACAGTTGGGATGTCAGCAGTTCAGATTGTCTTTTAAGATGATAGTAGTGAGCAGCCTGACCATCTGGTCTTTCAGCAAAGGTGATAGAATAGTTCTTTTTTTTCCTTTCCTTCTGCTGTCAGGGCAAATGGCCTCTTCCCCCATTTTAATTTTTAAACTTTATAAACCATAACTGTCCAAAAATTTAGAAGTGACAGTAGGTCAACTGGAGAGGGAGAATTAGATGTAAAATTCAGAAAGAATTTCAGAAAGAATTTAAGAGCCTTGGTAGTACAGTGGTCTAAGGCACCCTGTTATTAAGCTGGTTATTAAGACCAGCTGCCTGCAATTACTGCAGGTTCGAATCTCGCCAAGGCTCAAGGTTGACTCAGCCTTCCATTCTTTCTAAGGTAGGTAAATTGAGGACCCAGTTGTGGGGGCAATAAGCAGACTTTGTATAAATATACAAAAAGGATGAAGGCTATTGCTGAGCACATTGTAAGCCGCCCTGAGTCTCCGGAGAAGGGCGGCATATAAATCAAATTAAAAAAAAAAATTCTTTCTCCCTTTCAATAAGGAATTGAAATTGAAACAGTAAGATGGGGATACAGATAGTCCTCGACTTACGACTACGATTGAGCCCAAAATTTATGTTGCTAAATGAGACATTGGTTAAGTGGGATCTGCGTCATTTTACGACCTTTCGTGCCACGGTTGTTAAGTGAATCACTACAGTTGTTAAGTTAGCAGCAGTTAAATGAATCTGGCTTCCCTATTGACTTTGTTTGTCAGACGCTCCCAAAAGGTGATCACCCTGGGACACTGCAACTGTCATTAATATGAGTCAGTTGACAAGCGTCTGAATTTTGATCACGTGACTATGGGGATGCTGCAATGGTCATAAGTGTGAAAATGGTTATAAATCACTTTTTTCTTTTTCTATACATGTTATGCTTTTGGAAGGTGTTACATCAGATTCTGGTCACAGTCTTGAGAAAACTTGTAAAAAATGTTTCAATCAGTGGCCATATCAAGGCACAATTATACATTTATTTATAAACTGCCAAGAATCACTCAGGTGAGATGAGCCATGTATATGTTTGACAAATAATAAATACATTTCTATGGATTTATTTCTCTGTAGTATAATGTACATGTCTTTAAGACCTGTCACTGATATAAAGGGATCTACTAAGCTTTTCCCATCTTGGAAGTCTGTAGATGTATTCACATCTCCCAGAGTTCCCAGCAAGCATGATCAATGCTAACTTGAAATTCTGGGTGGCATCTCAATATTCAGCAGGACACCAAGTGGAGTAAACAGCTCTGTTTTGTGATTTTTCAGGGCAGATGTAATTCTCATGGAAAAGAGTAAAATCAGTTCCAATTATTATGAGGCATTTTTAAGAACTGCCAGTTGTAGTTGTTTCTTATTCACGAAATGTAACACTAGATGACTGATAAAACCTTTCTATGAATGTTTATTATGTTAAAATAATGACCTTGACAAAAAATCAGACACAAGTAATAGAAGAAATGAGCTGCATATTTGTAAGTTATGCTAAGAAAGATTTGAAACTGGGATATGTGTGTTTAAAAGTCTTCCACTTTTTTTAATGCTTATTTTCAAACCAGTCATTAATAAGGTTCTAAGATTCGATACAGACTATATCACACATAGAGCTTTGTTATAGGCTTAATTTTAGAAGGCACATTCAACTCCAAACTGAGTGGTCCATGTTCTGTGCAAGATATTAAGAATACTACCATACAGGCACTAGACTATGCAATGCCATTGCAATGGGAAGGAGTGATGGAGAAGGCCAGTTTAGTTGCCCTAAAAATTCAGTAAAGGTTTAAGAAGTGATGTGGTATAACCCAAGCCCTATTCTAAATGAAGCTTGAGATAGGCTCTGGAGATGATTTATGAGGAAAGATATAAGAAAAAACTGTTCCCTCTTAGTTGCATCCAAAGATACCATGGTACAAAAGTGTGCTTGCCTCTTTCCTTTTCTCATTACAATACTTGTGTCTTGTCCTATACGTTTCCAGAGCATATCCCAAACTAAGACAATGGATTTGGGGGTGAATGTCATTTAAATACACAAATGAGAGTATAGAAGGGAAACTCATCGAATTTACAGATAACATCAAGGGGGAGGAATTTTTAAAAGATAGGCTCAAGATCCAGAGGGATCCTGACAGATTGTTGGATATTGAACCCTATCCAGCAAAGTGCAATTCAGTTGTGAGAAAAGTGAAGTTTTATACTTAGGCAACTAAGTATAATGGGTATAGAATAGGTGGTATCTGGTTCAACAACCGTAACTGTGAGAGAGTTCGAGGAGTCCTAGTGGACAACCACTTAATTATAAGCCAGCAGAGCTGCCAAAAAAGCTGCCCAAACTACAGTCTTAGGCGGCATCAACAGAAGGATAGTATCAAGATTGCATAAAGTGTTAGTACCTCTTTATATTGCATCTGTAAAACCACACTTGGAATGTTGCATTTAGTTTTGGTCGCCATGATACAAAAGAGATGTTGAGACTCCAGAAAGAGTGCAGAGAATAGCAACAAAGATGATTAGGAGACTAAAACTTACAATGAACAGTTGCAGGAACTGGGTATGTCTAGTTTAATAAAGAGAAGGAGATATGATAGCATAAGGGACGTGGTGGCTTAGTGGCTAAGATGCTGAGCTTGTCGATCGAAAGGTAGGCAGTTCAGTGGTTTGAATCCCTAGTGCTGCATAATGGGGTAAGCTCCCATTACTTGTCCGGCTTCTGCCAACCTTGCAGTTCGAAAGCATGTAAAAAATGCAAGTAGAAAAATAGGGACCACCTTTGGTGGGAAGGTAACAGCATTCCGTGCGCCTTTGGCGTTTAGTCATGCCGGCCACATGACCATGGAGACATCTTCGGAGAGCGCTGGCTCTTTGGCTTTGAAACGGAGATGAGCACCGCCCCCTAGAGTCAGCAACGACTAGCACATATGTGCGAAGAGAAGTTTTACCTTTAGATATGATAGCAGTCTTCCAGTACTTGAGAGGCTGTCACAGAGAAGAGGTCCACCTATTCTCCAAAGCACCTGAGGGCAGGACAAGAAGTAACAGATGGAAGCTTATCAAAGAGAAATCCAACCTAGAGTTAACGAGAAATTTCCTGATAGTGAGAACAAATAATCAGTGGAACGGCTTGCCTCCAGAAGTTGTGGATGCTCCATCACCAGTGGTTTTTAAGAAGTGATTAGACAACAATTTATCCAGCATGGTATAGGTTTCCTGCTTGAGCAGGGGTTTAGACTAGATTAGAAGATCTCCATCAGAGGTGGGTTTCAGCAGGTTCTGAGCAGTTCTGGAGAACCGGCAGCGGAAATTTTGAGTAGTTTGGAGAACCAGTAAATATCACCTCTGACTGGCCCCATCCCCATCTATTCTGTGCCTCCTGAGTCCCAGCTGATCGGGAGGATATGGGGATTTTGCAGTATCCTTCCCCTGGAGTGGGGAGGGAATGGAGATTTTACAGTATCCTTCCCCTGCCATGCCCACCAAGCCTCACCCACAGAATCGGTAGTAAAAATTTTTGAAACCCACCACTGATCTCCATGGTCCCTTCCTACTCTGTTATTGCATCTGTATCTGTATTGCATCTTTTAAATACAGCAGGAAGGGAAGGAGATTTCTTAGTGAAAGCATTCATGGAAGATAAGATTCAACTCACTGTTTTTGCTGCAGCAACCAATGTTTATCCACATAGAGATGCAGAGCATATTTCCAGAATTGATATTGTTAATTTTTTCGTCTATAGTTAATTATCTAATGAACTGTGAGTTCCCACAAATAGCCATATTTTTGCCATGTAAAATTCCTGCTCTGTTGTGAGATTGCCATGGAGACTGATGGTCTGATTCTATATTTTTGCTTGCTTCGATCCTTATTTCTATGTTGATTCATCAGTAGCCATGGGTGGGAAGAAAATGTAGGAGAACTACCCATCTCACTTATGTTACAGACCATGTGAGTCTTTTGATTATCCAAACCTTTTGACCTCTACACAACTTAAAAAGTTGAGTCTCCATTCTTATCTGCTATAAAGAAAACCCTACAGTATTTTATTCATCTCAGTATCCAATAGAATAAGAATTGCCTTACTCAGGCTGCCTACATACACTTGCAGAATGGCAATAAAGAATTCTTCAAGAATACCTGGCTTGGGAAATAATTTTCCTTCTGTAATTTCTAGACTCCAACATTGAGAAGCTTCAGGTGTCTTTATATTTACCTCCATTTTGTGGGTGGGTGTTTCTAACAGCCTGTTTTTGTTCTATTTTTGTTCTATTTTTATATCTGTCCTGTTTTAATTACAAACCTCTTTGGAAATGTTTAAAGAAAGAAGCAATCCAGAAATATTTTCAACTAGCAGACAAGCCGACAAATCAATCAATGTTGGTGCTGTTTTCCTGTCAATGGTGCAATACAGGTAGTCCTCAACTTACGACCACAATTGAGCCCAACATTTCTGTTGCTAAGTGAGACATTTGTTAAGTGAGCTTTGCCCCATTTTATGATCTTTCTTGCCACAGTTGTTAAGTGAATTGCTTCGGTTGATAAATTAGTAACCTGGTTGTTAAGTGAATCTGGCTTCCCCATTGATTTTTCTCGTCAGAAGGTCACAAAGGTTGATCACATGACCTTGGGACACAGCAACGATGATAAATATGAACCAGTTGCCAAGCATCTGAATTTTAATCACATGGTCATGGGGATGCTGCAAAGGTTGTAACTGTGAAAAATGGTCATAAGTCACATTTTTCAGTGCCGATGTAACTTTGAACGATCACTAAACAAACTTTTGTAAGTAGAGGACCACCTGTACAGTCAAGCCAAGCAGTCTGCTTTCAAAAACAAACAAGATGTTTCTTTTTAGTTGGCCATCTACCCAAGTCCAACTTGTTCTTTAGTTGTCCTATACTACAGCAACATCATTTCAAAGAAACTATGCCATTTCCAATGGCAAACAATGTTCTTTATATTCTGTATGTGACAGAAAGAATTATATATTGTCAGGTTTTTTAAAAAGGTAGCATTACTTTCTGAGCAGCAAAATAATGTTGCATATTTACATATTATTTTCTTTTCCATTTGTGACTTTAACTGTCCATTTGGCCAAATACACCTTATACTATGTTACTGTTTGTTTATACATTTTTCTAAGGTTTGCAAATGAATTTGAATCAAGCTATTTGAAAAGAATAATTACCAACGGAGGGGTCTTTGTTCCAGTCTTACAAAACAAGTGGTTATAACAAATAGAATATTAGTGAAATAATGGCTTTGTGCTGTGATTCATTATTTACTATAATGAGAGATTTAATTAGACGGTAGTTTTCAAACATAGCAGTAGGGCTTTGCTTTGTTATTATTAACTCAGTTATAGAAGCCTCCTTCCCAAAGTTCCCCTTTTGACATTAGAAATCAATCAAATAAAATGAGCTACAGGATAGCTTGAAAGGTAGTGACTCAGAAAAGAGAAAAGTCAAGGCCAAAAATACTTTATGGCAGTCCCTGTATTGGCAAAACATTATAATGAGAGATTGGAACAAAATTACTCATTATGCTGAAGCTGCTACAGAAAATCTGCCTACACAGAAAGTGTTTTCATTTCATTTCAAAGCTGTTTTCATTATTTTATCATGGGTGAATGTTCTGTTGTTGAATTCCGCTATCTCTTCTCGCCTGAAGACTATATGGGAATAGACACAACTCCTTACAATATTCCTGTGTAGTAGAGAAGGTTGAGAATGTGATTTAGCTCAAGGTCATCTTGATGTCTTCTTTGAAGAACAATTTGAAATATAGGCCTCTTTGTAGTCCAAACTTCTAAACACTCTACTACACTGACTTGCTACAATTATAAAGAAACTAAACTATTTCCATTGGCATTGTTTTGTAATGACTTGACCTGCTTGGAAAGCTGCTGAAATGTCCCCAGTGCCAATGAGATTTATATCTAAACTAGCTGTTAGCAGTTGGTGCCCTGAGCAAAACACGCAATTGATACCCATAACCTAAACCCTAATAGCAGGTGTGATTTCCCCTCCCCCCTTGAAATTTGGAAAGTTCTTTGGTATTCAGATTAACTATGTAGTTTGCCCATGGCAACAAGCTCCCCCTTAGGTTTTAAGACATCTAACCATGATAGGACTATATCGTTGGCAATGCTCAGTAAATTCTATAGATTAAATATAGACTATACCTCAAATTTATGTTTAGTTTAAAATAAATCTCATATTTTTTTGCCAAAATAAGGAGACTTTATAGCACATTAAAAGTTCAAGATCGTGTCTACATTTATGTGATTAGGAGCCCTGATGATGCAGTGAATAGAATGGAATGGAATGGAATAGAATAGAATAGAATAGAATAGAATAGAATAGAATAGAATAGAATAGAATAGAATAGAATAGAATAGAATAGAATAGAATAGAAAGGGACTTTGCAGGTCTTCTAGTCCAGCCCCCTGCTTAAGCAGGAGAACCTATACTATCTCAGACAAGTGACTGTGCAGTCTCTTCTTAAAAACCTCCAGTGATGGAGCGCCCGTGATTTCTGAAGCCAAACTGTTCCACTGGTCAATTGTCCTCACTGTTAGGAAGTTTCTCCTTAATTCCAGGTTGCTCCTCTCTTTGATTATTTCTTGTCCTGTCCTCTGGTGCTTTGGAGAATAATTTGACCTCCTCTTCTTTGTGGCAGCCTCTCAAATATTGAAATACTGCTATCATGTCACCCCTATTCTCAACATCTTTTTTGTAGTATGGCAACCATATACTACATACTACTAGTATGGTTAGAATGCAGCATTGCAGGCTAACTCTGCCCACTGCCTGCAGTGCGATTCTGACGGGGCGCAAGGTTGACTCAGTCTTTTGTCCTTCCGAAGTCAGTAAAATGAGGAGCCAGATTCTTGGGATCAATATGCTAAGATTGTAAACCATCCAGAAAATGCTGTAAAGCACTGTGGGCCGCTATATAAGTCTAAGTCAGGGTGTCAAACTTTATTTCATTGAGAATCGCATCAGGGTTGTGTTTGACCTCGGCAGGCTGGCTGGGTGTGGCCAGGGTGGGAGTGGCCAGCTTTACGTCACTTGTGTTGGGGCCGCCTGTGGTGGCCTAAGCGCTCTGCCAGAGAAAACAGGCTCCCAAGCTCCGTTTTCGGCTATAACGGCCTCCTGCAACCCTTTACTAGTGAAAACGGAGCTCGGGAGAGCCACACACAGCCCTCCCAAGCTCCATTTTCACTGGCAGAGACACCACGGGCTGGTCCTTCACTGTTTCCAGGGTAGCCCTGTGGGCCAGACCTAAGCACTCCATGGGCCTGATCTGCCCCCCGGGCCTTGAGTTTGATACCCCTGATCTAAGTGCTATTGCTATGCAATTAAAGTCCGGCAATTTTTTAAACTTTTTTTTAAAATTGTTACTGTTTATGTATGTTAAGCTGCTGAGGATCGTTGGAACAGGGCAAC